>NC_138582.1:15287256-16591806 GCF_964289735.1 Phaethon aethereus
GCTGAAGAACTTCAGCTGCAACCCAAGGCATGTATTACCAGCCTCATAAAGTACCTCTTGAGTATATTGTATCACTGTTGTTTTATTTTTCTTTCACTTTAAATCTTGATGGGAATTAAGCATAATGATTGTTTTTAATGCTGTTATAAAACTACTTTTTAGTAAGAGGATGAGAAAGAAAATGGAGCCAGAGTTTTGACCTGAGCTATTTCTGGAGTGGCTAGTAATCTTTAGGCTTTTTACAGTATCATCAGTTTTCTTTCTCTTTGCTCTTTTTCTTTCTACTCTCAGTTACCACCTTGCAATCTTATACTGAGATTTCTTTTCAGTTGGGAAAAAAAAGTATTAGATTGGTTATTTGTGAAGTGCCATCGGTTAACTGTGAACTGGCTGGATTTCTATTTTCCCAGTCACTGTAGTTACAGTGTTGCTAGCTTAGGAATTTTCCCCTTACCTCTTTTGTGAGACTCCTGTACTACCCACTGAGTAGTGCTAACCACCGGAGGTAGAAAGTATTACTAGAAGACAGGTCAGTAAGTTGATCCGGGTTTCAATGACAACCTTTTGCTGGGGTTTTTCTTTTCTTGGATAAATTAATCTAGTTATGGCACAGCCTCACAAAGAGTGCTGTTTGGAAACTTATGAGCAGCATGTGCAAAACTGTGAGGTTGAGCATATGCAGGCTGAGTGGGAGAATATATGAATTTCTTAAGTCTTCATTGCGCCCCTGTATTATGAAAATACAACTGAAATTGTCTGCAGCAGTGATTCTCTTGCATTTGAGTGTGTACAAATCCATTCATTTAATGTGTTGTGTTCATTTAAAATTGAAACTCTGGATTTAGAACTTAATCAAGCATACAAATAACCCATTTAAAATTTGAATAGTGATCTTTTTTGAGAGATATAAAAAGAGTTTTCTGAAATCAGGAGTAGGACATATAGGCTGGTTGCCTAGCCAGGTGAATTCTCAACAACTACCTGTTTTCTGGATGTTGACAGTCACAGATGCACCTTGTGTGTGTACACCAAGCCATTACTCAGTTTTGCTTGTCTGCTCATGATGGATTTTGATTTAGTTCACTGTCTTGTAGTAGTGAAGCAGACCAAGTGCCTAGATGCCTTTGTTACATATACCTCTGAAAATGAAGTTACAGCTAGCAGCAGTCATTTTAGGCATCCTATTGGTGATGGTGTCTTTTGTTTTTAAAGGAAAATTTGGGGCACTGAATTAGGTCTTCTCAGTCTTTTCAGTTGGCAGCATTACAATTTGGCAGCATACTCCCCTATACAGAGAAACTAAATTCAGATTAATAGGATCAGATGAAATTAGAGAAAAAGGGCACATTCAAAAAAAAAGAAATTTACTAAAAATAAAGTCTCATTGTAACTGTTAATTTTATTAGTTTTATTGTGTTTATTCTAGATTTGAACACAAATAATTGAAAAAATCCTGTTCTAATGCTCTTAACTGTATCCTTCCTCTATGTGATTTATCACTGTTAGACACTCTGTTTCTACATCTCTTTCACTACTTCATTGTATTGCAGCTAGTTAATACTAATCATAATGTCACTTAAATATAAAATACAGCTTGCTGTTTCTTGTAGATTGCAAAGTTCCTTTGTATGTGAATTAAGTATATGTTCCAGACTCTGGGAAATTATTCATATTTAGGGAGGTATTTCCATAATGATGTCTAGAACATTTCTCTCCAATATATTTATTGTTTTGTTGTGGTTGTTATAATATGGTTTCCTGACAAGCATATTTGCATTACAGCAGTCCCAATTAATAGTAATACGAAGAAAAAAAAGGTCAGTTAATAATACCATTTTTCAGCTAAATTAGAAGTGGAATGTGGAAAGAAATCACTGGGAAAAAATAACTTCTTTCAGACACATGAATTAATTTCTGTGCAAAACACAGGTCTCACAGATTCTTCCTGTTTTATGTCTAGTGAAACACAAACGCTGTTCTCCAGACCATTTATTTTAAAACAAAGGTCCTAAAGGTTGGGAAAATGAAAGAAAGGAAACTGCAGGTTATCTGCTGCATGGATGGGAGTTTCAAAACAAAGCTTTGTGTTTGTTACATCTTCATTTTGTGTTCTCCCCTCTCAGATTTTGTCTCTCTTCAGTCTTTGATTGTGCTGGCACCACCCTGTTGTAAAAGTTAAAAACATGAAGAAATTTATGTGGATACATTTCAAATGAAAGAAGCATATTGACAGGTTTACATGGAATGACTGGAGTGTGTTCAATAGTGTGAGCATTACAAATTTCCATGGAAAAGCTAGTTCAGTTTTCATTTTGACAAAGGTTTTAGGTCCATATTGCTAACTTTAATTCTAGTTTGGTGCCAATTCAATAAAAATTTTAGAAGTCTAATGATTGAAGAAAAATATAATCAGAATAAATGTATTAATATGGAGCGAACTTGTCTCAGTTTTGATTTGCAGTTAAATAATGTAACCAGTACCAAAATCAATCAACACTTAGTAAATTTAAGGCAGCCAAGAATGTGGGACCTGGCTTGGTTGTAATTTTCAAGAAAAGAATTTTACCAAAGTCAATCAACTGTATAATTTGAAGCTGGATAAATAGTTTTATACTGAGACTAAATTATTATATAATGTCTGAGTCACAACCTCAGTTTCTTCCTTGCATTTCAATTCTTTCATGGTTGCTAACCCTTCCCTACCTTAGAACAGAAAAGTATCCAAAATAACAGGACAATTTTGATAAGAGGAACTTTAACAATTGTCTACCAACTAGACACAGCAAGTAGTAAACCTAAGTACCTTCTTACTCGTATACTCAATCTATTTAAGAAGGGCAGTACTTGCTTAAATTTAGAAATAATTTTCTTTCTTTATCTTCTTAAGATGTTTAAATAGACATTCATGAGTGAAGTCAAGGTTGTTTCCCAGTAAAGAAAAGGATGGGGGGAAAAAAAAATACTAAGGTGTTGCAGCTACCTTGGTTTTTGCCATCTGAAATCTTAACAGCTGCAGATAAGGAGCCAAGTGCCTGGTCCTGTCCTGGTAGAATATTTCTTGCTGGCATAAGTCTGTCAACTGCATAAAAAGATTGGTCAAAGTTAAAATTGTTTATTTAATAGGTCTTTGAAGGTTCTGAAAGATCAGTCTTTTACTGAGGTAGCTGGCATGAAAGATCGGGTTTAAAGTGCTTGTCTTTGATTTTTACAATTCATGAATTATTCCATTCTGTCTTGCAGTGTTGTCTTCTAAAGTCCTTGGACAAATCAAGTGCCTGGTCCATCTTGAAACGGTTTAGTTAGGTTCTCTATAAGCAAGAATCAGAGGGGAACAATCAAATTTTGAACCCAGAAATTTTGGGTAGCTGGTATTTTCTATGTCACAATGGCTAATTTGCGATTCTCTGTTAATCAGCATAAAATAAGTCTGGATTCACACATACGAAGTTGGCCTGACATGGTGTGGGTCTTAAGGTGTTTTTTATTTGTTCATGGAAAACTCAAGTGTCCAGTGAAAAGTACCAAAAGAAAAAACATAGCACAACAAAATACAGTTGCCACAGCCTTGGTTCATCAGTACAATGAAGTCAGAATTCTAATTATCACCCCTTCTCACATAATTGGAAGGGGCCAAAAAGGTCTTGTTTTTCTCGAGAATTACAGTAGTACAGCTACTTTCCAGTTTTATAACTGGGCTATAGGTCAGAATATTTGTGTTCTGAAAAGTAAAACTTGGAGTAGAAAATTAATTTTAAAGCCCATCAAAATTAAGTCTTTTAGTGTTTTATTACTGTACAGCTGCTAAGGCTATCCAGAAATCAGTTCTGTTTTTAAAAGTTTCACGGTTTCACCATCTGTCTGTCTTCTGATATGGAATGAAATTAAACCATTTAAAATATTTTGCTTATAGACACAAAGGATATGTGTGAAGGAGCACCACAGATAGTTCAAGTTATGGAAACAGTGTGGCAGCTGTAACATGATGCTCTGCCTAGTCTTCCTTGGCATATTATCTGATTTAGAAGACATCCGTTTGCCAAAGTATTGAAAGCATAAAGTTGCTAACTAAAATAAAAAGCAAGCAATTCCTTTGGCTCATCACATGAAAGTCTGCTGTGAATTTTAAAACTCTTACTTTTCTTTAACTGCAACAATTACTGATTTGAATATGAAATAATCACTATGTACAATCACTTTTAAATGGAAGTGGAGCAGGGGGAATATCAATTTATGAGTAATTTCCAGACTCGGGTCACAGATTTCCTCCTTCTGGTACTGCTACCACTGTCTTTACAATAATACACAGCATGTATTACCTGTCATTGTTCTCTATACAGTATTTGCTGTATGCCAGGTACCTACACCCATGTCACCTTTCCGTTACAAGCGTGTGGACATTTTAAGCATGTCATAATTTATAACTTCAATGCAGTAGGAGGGATCCTAAATAATTGTTGGTGCAACTAGAAGCTTGGTTGCTAAGGTTTATTTTAAGTTTCATTCCATAAAATGCAAAATAGAGAGCTGGGATTTTTTGTTTGTTTGTTTTTTTCAGCCCTGCATCACATTTACATTTTTCTATCAAACACCCTCATACACTGTCCTGGGAATATTACACTATGTTCCAGTGTAAAGCACATCTTGTTATGAGGCTGATTGAGAACAGGATTAGCATGGAGTTCATGTTACAGGTAAGTATTTAAATGAGTGTGTGGAATATATACAACTTTCTAGTCACATTTCTATTCATTAAATGACGTTTAAGAAAAAAAAAAAACCAGGTCATCATAGGATTCCATTTGCATTTTCAGTTTTTAGCAGGATAGAACAAACATAAAATGTAGGTCATTTGTGTTGGAATAAGGTCAGCTATTACTCTTATACATAACTTTTAATACTTATTGCATATTCTCTTTAATGTTAAGGTATTTCACTGCTTTGGGTTATTGTGATCGTTTGTTAACACTGACGACCTGTTTTACTGACCCTAACTGGTGTTGCTGAGAGCTAATCTATTCAAATTATAAATCATGAAAGTAATGAGAATCCATCTTCTGCTCTCTCCACTGTATAAAATTTTCAGTGCTAGAAGGAGCATAGAACTTTATGGTAGAAGAAGCAGTTGAATAGAAGATTGTTGTTTTATTCTGAAATGCTAAACTTCTGCAGAGTTGTAGTTTTTCTTCTTTACTAAATATGTTTTGTGATATGCCTTAAAAAAGATAGGATGCTACAGACAAACACCCAGTTAGAAACTGAATTATACCTTTTCCTATCAACTTCAGGTTTTTGCGTGCTTTTTTGGCTTGTTTTGTATTTTGAAGAATAATATGTATGTGCTTGTGCTAGAGCTATTAGAACCAGTTGTTAGGCTGAAAATATAGTGGATGCACCTTTTTTAAAGCTTTCCTCACATAAATTTTAATTATTCTTTGCAGTTTTTAAAAAAAGAATAGCAAAGCAGAGAACTTGATGACTGTTTTATTTCTAAAATGCAGATATAGTCAGTGATCTTAGTGTAGATAATTTTTGAAAGCTGATGGTCTTTTAGTAGTTTCTGTATATTTATATGTAACTTCGAGGAATTTGGTTCTTTGAAAAAGCTCTGGTGGGAAGAATTGATTAAAAATGCAGCCCTTACTTCCTGCACTGTAATTTGGTAAATAAAGGCCACACCTGCTTGCAGTGACTAACCTCACAAATTGCATGGTTTTGAAGTATAGAGGTGCTTAGAACTAGAAAATGGATGTCAAAAAGTGTTTCTGTATTCCACTTTGAATTCAACTCTGGTAAAAGCTGCGTGATAAATTGTACCGGTAGCAGTGATGAGCAAAGAAGACATTTTAAGTTTAATTTTGTTAAAATTAAACATTTCTCATGTTAAGAAGCTTAGGTTTCAGAGGTTTCCTCAGCATCATGGATGGTTTGCCTGAAGTAAAAATACATTTGTGTCTGCAAGTCATGATTTCTGATATGGACAAGCAAATAATTTTCTGAAATGTCTTTATTTTGAAAGACTTTTTTTTTGAGGCCAGTTATCAGAGAATGAGTTTATTGGCCTATGAGTTTATTTACTTACAAGTTTTATTGAAATTGAGTTGCAATTCAGTTGCAACTAAACAGAAAAGTTTATTTTATATATTGAAGTATTTAGTGAAAGTAATAACTTTTTATCATTTTAGGTTTTCAACAAGTTGCTGAGTCTGGCCAGCACTGCTTCATCTCAGAAGTTCCAGTCACATATGTGGAGTCAGATGTTGGTTTCCACATCTGGGTTTTTGAAATCTATCTCAAATGTCTCTGGCAAAGACATCCAACCTTTAATAAAGCAGTGGGTGTATCCTTTTTATTCTTGGTCTGGATTGTTAATATGGAGAATGAATTTGTTTTTTAATTGGCACTATTAAAGGAATGTGAAGAAAGGTATGAAGTATCTTTGCTTAAAACAGTTAAGTACATTATTCTTTGAATTAGAAATAGATGTGAGCCACAGGTTCACACTCCCTTCATAGTCATTTAAGAGTATGCTAGCTTTTTTGGGTGTTCTTTATAGGAGGGATTTCATGATTTTAAGTTTTACTTTGAAAGAAGCACAAGAACTCTGCTGGCATTGAAGGCCAAATTATACTAAAGGGATTCCAGAGGACACTGCCCATAGAAATATGCTGAAGTCTGACATGGAAAATGCTATAGTCTGGTGCATTTTAAGATGTAATTTCCAGTAAATCACCATGAACTAAGTAACCTAAAGTGCAGATTGATAGTTTCAAATACACTAACATTTAATAACTTGGTAGCTTGTGTTGATATTAAAATTTCAGGTAAAATAAACCTCTCTGTGTTGATTCTTCAAATTTCAGTGACATTAGTCAAGAAATAGGATTTCTTATTTTGGATGGATATGAGCATAAATTTGAATTTGCTCCATTTATCGTTATCCATTTAAGCTTTAATTAACATGACTGCAGGCTAAAATCATATGTGACTGTAGCAAAACCATACTTTACTGTTCCAACAGAAAACAAAAGTAGGTATTTATATTTAGACATTATTTATTTGAGCTGACTTAATAATGTCATGCATCTCAATATCTAACTAAAAATGCTGTATAATTAATATTTATAAAGTCATATGAGAAGTTAGTATTTTATCTGCATCAAAAGTACTCATAAACTATAAATATACATTATTCTAATTTCCCTACTTAGCTGTGCTAAGATCTTGAGGAAAATAGGGGTTCTATATGTACATATATTCACACTGGAGCTATACCTAAATGTCGGCATTACTGTCTGAGTTAGGTGAGTCTTAACTATGTCTGTTTTGTAAACAAGGAAGAATTGTAACTCTCAGTTTTGGGGATTTTTCAGCCTCTCTGGACTTTGTCCCCAAGGCTGATCCTGTTAACTGTAACTTGTGTTTAATCCTATGGTTGCAACCTCCCTAACATGCTTCAAACACAGTTGCACCTGTGATAGTAGATTTTCCACCTTGTAAGACCACAGCAGTTTTTTGTATTGTTTGGGCGAGTACCTTACTACTATTGACAATAGTCTTATGCTATTAACGAGTGCTGTGTTGGTGCGGAGTTTAAACCTTGTGCTGAAGAAACCACTAAAAATGCCTTAAGCTGTACCTGATGACAGTCACAGACCATTATGAGGGCAGCCACCATGAACAGAACTAGTCTGAGGAATCTAGCCAAATGATCACATTTTGGGAGAAAAATTCATAATGCGTATACAATAAGAAGCCTGTTGGAATCTGTCAGCTCCTGCCTTAAATGTCAGGACATGAAAGAACAGGTTTTCCGTCATTACTTTTGTCTTACATCATCAGAGACTTGTTGGGAGCATGCACTAGGCTAAAATACTTCATTCTCGTGTTTTAGTTTTACTATAAATGAAGTGTAGTAATGACTGTCATGCAAATAATGAATTATGAAGTTATTCACAGGAACGGTTGACTTTAAGAAATCGTTGCCTCGGATAAAAATGCAGAGTGAGATCATTACTTTTTATCAGTCATACTGTATACTCTCATGTATGTGTGAACTCATATATTTCACACATGTGGATGCTCACAATGACCCAGTTAGAAAAACTGCAGTAAAATAATTGAGTTAAATGTAGCGTGGGTAGAGAACAGAAGCTAAAGTCTACATTCTCCCCTGAGTTCTATTTAACTGAAATATATAGTAAAATAAATTGTATTGAAATTACTGAAGTCTCACTCAATTACTTTCTCTGAGAGCATGCCAAGGATGTGGTGGGGTCCAGTACAGTTTTTCATAATGACTTTTTTCTTACTAGATAATTTTCATTGTACTTCAGTTTTTCTCCATAAGGTACATGATTGTACATTAACGAACTGCTTAAAGAAAAAAAAAATCTTAAAAAGTTCATGAACAAACATAAGCATTTTAATTTCCTGATTTGCTGGGGATAGGAAATTCTAGGAATAAAGAAGCATAAAGCAAGTGTAAAGAGTGAAAACACTGAGAATTATGTTAGTTTATAACTACTGCATTGTGCACTAAAATTCCTATACTGCTTATTAGAGATCAGAGTGGAGTGGTAAAATTTTATGGTAGCTTTGCATTTAATAGAAAACGGAATGTATTAGAATTGGAAATAAAACAAGACTACACATCTCCTGGCACTCAGAAATACGTGGTAAGGTTAATTTTCTATATTTTACCTACACATACCAGTATGACGTATACATTAGTAAGCATACCTTTAAAGTTAATAACAAAATCTTGTGAACTTGAAGGGTCCTCTGAAAGTGACAGTGCAAGAACTTGATGGATCATTCAACCATACATTGCAGATTGAAGAAAACAGTCTTAAACATGACATACCTTGCCATTCTAAAAGCAGAAGGTAAGAATTAAAATACAAATTGCAAATATTTTTAGTATGGATATATGAAAACACGTAGTGCATTGATGATAAATATATGCTTCTTAAATTTTGTGTTTATATTTTGTTAATTTTACTGAATAAGATTTACCTGTGATGTAAGGGGAGAACGTAGAATTTACTATTGTTTATGGGCAGCAAGAAACCATACATTTTATATGCAGGTCTTAATTAAAAGTAAAGGTCTTAAAATTTATAAAGTTTTTACAAAGAGCTTAATTATATAGAAACATATCCTGGTCTGCATGAAAAGCTGCATGGCCAGCAGGTTGAGGGAGGGGATTCTGCCCCTTTACTCCACTCTGATGAGGACCCACCTGGAGTCCTGTGTCCAGCTCTGGAGCCGTCAGCACAGGAAAGACATGGCCCTGTTGGAGCGAGTCCAGAGGAGGCCACAAAAATGCTCAGAGGGATGGAACACCTCTGCTGTGAGGACAGGCTGAGAGAGTTGGGATTGTTCAGCCTGGAGAAGGGAAGGTGCTGGGGAGGCCTTATTGCAGCCTTCCAGTACTTCAAGGGGGTTTATAAGAAAGATGGAGACAGACTTTTTAGTAGGGCCTGTAGCAACAGGACAAGGGGTAATAGTTTTAAACTAAAAGGGGGTAGATTTCAACTAGACCTAAGGAAGAAGTTTTTCACATCGAGGGTGATGGAACACTGGCCCAGGTTGCTCAGAGAGGTGATAGATGCCCCAACCCTGGCAACATTCCAGGTCAGGTTGGACGGGACTCTGAGGAACCTGAACAAGTTGAAGATGTCCCTGCTCACTGCAGGGGGGTTGGACTAGATGACCTTTAAATGTCCTTTCCAGCCCAAACTATTTTATGATTCTATGATAAATTGAGTTGAATGAAGACTCTAATTATAATCAAATTATTCTAAGTGCCTTTGAATGGGAAAGACAAATTAGAGGGAAGACAAATGTAGGCCAGAGGAGTACCTCAAGTGAAGATACATAAATGAAGCCTTTTCTGTGAAGTTTTCCTTTTCTGTGAAGAGTGCCAGGGCTGTTCACTAAACCTAATGAGCAAGAGAAGTAACATACTTCCCAAATAGATTCTCTCCATTTCCTAATGCATTTTAATAACTACTTTGACCTCTACTTCTCAAAGTTGTATGCTTATGTGTAATTGGTTTAAACTTGACTCCCACCATTTTTACAATGTAAAGTCTTGCTGGCTATTTGAACAAAACTCATACACAGATCAGCTTTTTGAGTATTTTTCACTGGAGAGAACATTATTTTCTGTTGTGGTGAAATACACAGAGTACTTTTGCAGAGTTAGGCTCCATCTATAAACATATCCTTGCTAAACCAGGTTGTCCTGGTTTAACACCAGCCAGTAACTGAGCACCACACACCTGTTTGCTCTCTCCCCCGCAGTGGGTTGTGGGAGAGAATCGAAAGAGTGTAAGTGAGAAAACTCATGTGTTGAGATGAAGGTACTTTAATAGGTAAAGCAAAAGCCATGCACACAAGCAAAGCAAAACAATGAATTCATTCACCACTTCCCATGGGCAGGCAGGTGTTCAGCCATCTCCAGGAAAAAAGGGCTCCATCACATGTCACAGTTACTTGAGAAGACAAACGCCATCACTCCCAATGTGCCCCCTTTCATTCTTCTTCCCCCAGCTTTATATGCTGAGCATGAGTCCATATGGCATGGAATATTGTTTTGGTCCATTGGGATCAGCTGTCCCGGCTATGTCCGCTCCCAACTTCTTGTGCATCCCCAGCCTACTCGCTGGTGGGGTGGTGTGAGAAGCAGAAAAGGCCTTGACTCTGTGTAAGCACTGCTCAGCAATAACGAAAACATCACTGTGTTATCAGCGCTGTTTTCAGCACAAATCCAAAACATAGCCCCCTACTAGCTACTGTGAAGAAAATTAACTCAAGACCAGCACAATTTCCTAAATAAGTATTTTTTTCTATTTTCTCTTTTTTAATAGAAATAAGAAGAAAAAGATTCCACTGATGAATGGAGAAGAGGTGGACATGGACCTTTCTGCTATGGAGTAAGTTAGCTTGTTGGAGTTTCTCATTGTGAGACAGCCATGTTCCTCTTGTCTGAAAGCATGCTGTTTTGAAGGATTTGATAGTAATGTTGTACTTCATTTTATGACTGGCTATTTCATGTCTATACCACATTTCTTTGCCACCTTTGCTACTCTTCTGTAGCTGGGAAAATGCTGGTCAAGTGTAAAACATATGGGTTAACTACTATAATCAGTTTTAAAAAATCTTAGGCATGATAAGGTGGTAGAATAAATTACTTGATTCTTTCTTACACATTTCTAATGATATCTTTCAGCTGACTTTAGGTAAAATGTAAACAAGAATTTGCTTGAAACAAAGTAAGAGCAATTTGTGTTGGACCTCAATGAAGACCATTTAACTAGCACTAAGATAGACAAGTACCTGAAATCTGTGGTTAGTTCCAAAAGAATCCTTTTAGACTGAAAATAAGTGATGAAATGCTTCATCCAGAAATTAATA
The DNA here is from genome assembly GCF_964289735.1 of Phaethon aethereus. NCBI lineage: Eukaryota > Metazoa > Chordata > Aves > Phaethontiformes > Phaethontidae > Phaethon > Phaethon aethereus. The sequence goes on from NC_138582.1 coordinate 15,298,678, forward strand.
CTGGCATTAATTTCAGTAGGAACTGTTTAGCTCTTTGGAAGGAAATTCTTGCTCAGTGTAAGTACCCACTTCACCCTCCTTGAGTTGGAGCCAGTGGTGGTCTCAGAAATACTGAAGGTGTTGGTACTTTGTGCTGGCTGAGGGAAGTAATCTGCTCTTGAAAACTAGTGGTATCTCTTTGAAGAAGGGTAGACTGCTTGTCACCTTAAAAATGTTTGAGATTCTCGTAAATTCAATCTCATCTAACATATAGAAATAATTTTATAAGGGATATTTTCATTGAGCAAGTAATCGTTATCAGTTCTATATGATAGCTGACGTATGAATAAATAGTTTTTAAATTATATTTAAGAGCAATTAGCATAAATATTTGTGAGTAGTTCTGATCAGTTATGTTCAGGTAGCTATTGCATTACACCAAGCTGAGACCTTAATGATCTTCTTAAAACTACCTTTGAACTGATATATGATTTTATGCAAGTCATTTATGCATTGTTTATCTGCTAACCAATCTGCGATGCTGTTGTGCTTTTGTCCATTTTGAACTCCTCTGCTCCAAGCATATATGATAATGTTCGTTCTTTTCTATTAAATCCTGTGTATTGCACTCTTCACTATCCTTTCTTCTCTAGCTACTATCTTGACAGTAGTTCTAGATATTCCACAAATGTATATAGAAATATGCATCATATTTATAATGATGCTCTTTTCATCATTCCAAACTCTCTCCTAATTCTCTATCTGTATTCTGATGTTATCAATTTTATGTGGAAAACTGAGTAAGAGACTTTATTATATAGTTTGTGCTTGTTGGTCCCATAAATTACTTCTGCAGTCATGGTGCTGTGTGAATACTAAAGTATAAAACGCTTCTTTGGGTGGAATACAACTGAGTAATTTTATCTGTAGGACTAAAACTTTTAATCCTGTCTGTTGATACTTTCACTTTTATCATCATTTGGTTTGGCAGTTCTGTGCGTTTGCATGGTTACCCTTGTCAGCTTTCAACATCATAGCATGTGTCTGTTTGTAAAGCACTCTCACATCTATTGATAATAAACAGTGTATAAAAAAAACCTGGGTGTTTACAACCAAATTTTCTTTGTTGGATTTTTTTTTTGGGTAGTCTTAAATTGTAGAAGCTGGTAAAGTGCTGCTCACCTGTGAAAGTTAACAGTGTCTGAGGAAGTAGAATTAAATCTATTGAGATTACACAGTAGTTTACCATGAACTCAGGTCTGTAGGTTAAAAGTAATAAAACACTGTATTCACTTGGACATATTAGAGGTTTGGACAGATTGCCCTGGGAGGCTACAGAATTGCCATCCCTGAAGCAGGAGATTGGACCAGGGGACTTTCGAAAGTCCCCTATAACTTACATTCTTTTATGGTTCTTTGACTCTAAATACTTTAAAAATAACTCATAACAAGTTAGAACATCTTTTGAATTTCTGTAGTCTTGAAATGTTGTAAGCTATTAATGTTTTTCATGTCTGTCTTAGTGCTGATTCCCCTTTGCTCTGGATAAGAATAGACCCTGATATGTCAGTACTGAGGAAGGTAGAATTTGAACAATCTGATTTCATGTGGCAGTATCAGCTTCGATATGAGAGAGATGTGGTTGCACAAGAAGAAGCCATCCTGGCATTGGAAAAGTTCCCTACTCCAGCATCACGACTTGCACTGACTGATATACTAGAACAGGAACAGTGTTTCTACCGGGTGAGAATGCTGGCCTGCTTCTGCCTTGCAAAGGTGAGGTTATGTGGATGGGAGTAGGGAAGAAATCCATTAGACATTGTAAATGTTTGAAAATGGGTCAAAACTCATCACAGTTCTTAAACTGGCTTGATATTTAGCCTCTTAAAAGTGTTTGCCAAGTATTTTTAACATGACTGATTTGAAAGGAAAGCTGTATTATTTTAGTCTGTAAATGGAGACTGCAGAAGGCTTTTATAATTGTCAAAATTGAGATGTCAGACATGAAAACCACAAGGGATTTTTCCAGATTTCATTAAGTGGCAGAAATAAAAGACTTTTGTTTAATATTTTTCAGAGCCAAAATGTATTTTTTTATTTTACTGGGAAGTTCCTTGGCCCATCTGTTAAACTCTGAAGCACTGAAATTCATCTGTCTGTCTAATGTGAATTTAGATTGCTGCTTTATGTTATTTCAGATTGAATAGGGGCACAAAACGAACATCATGTTGGTCCGCAATTAAATATTAAAAAGCCAAATAATTGCCTTGAAAAGGGAAGATTTTTTTTCTACATTAGCATTAAGAATGAAAACTAGAGAACCCTATAAAACAACTGGGTGGAAACACAGCAGAATAAGAATTCCTCAAAAGGCATGTTATTGACATACTTCTGTGGACATAAAGGCATTACTGACAATTTATAGAGTTCAGATTATTGGCATATAGCTTGCTTTCTGCTGTGTACCTGTTGAGAATAATTTAGTGCCTGTATAGAAATAAATCCTTTGGCCATGTTTTGAAAATCAAAACCCAAGAAAAGTTTGTGACGAAGTATTTTATTATGAAACACTGATGTAATACTGCCAGTGTATGTTCTAGTATTGGTACTGCCAGTATCTGCCTTAAAATATGCACGTTTCATAATGAATTCACTTGGAATATTTAAAAGTGTATATTCCACAGGTAAATATTAAAAGAGCAGCTGTTAGAATGTTTAAATGCAATTTTTTTTTCTGTCTTTACTTTGAATTCTCAGGCAACTGGGCTGCAGATGATCATAATCAGTTTTGCTCAATTGTAACTGTATGAAAAATTTTGGATCTAGAGATAAGGTTGTTGACTTGCAGAAAAAAGGTTATAAAGTTAAGCAAAAAATGTGGCAGTGATGTTGAATCATGGTGAAGGTGCACGGCAGGACAGAGTTGTAGTTAGGTTCACGTAAGTTACCTATGAGGAAAGTGTAATATATTCTATTACTAGTTCCAACATCAGGGTGTTAGTAAGAATCACCTCCTGTTGTCATTAACTCAGTTTAATTTTCACAGCTTGTAAAGTATTCAGGCTTTGTATCCTTTATTAAAAAAAAAACAGGTCCCTCATATTTATTAGGGTGAGGTTTATTTTTTGTTGATTTGCAACTTCTAGCTGGATTGTGGTTACTCTTGTAAAATGTTTTTGGTGTACTCATGTTGATACAGAGAAGTGAGAGGTGATAATGCAACTATAAAACTGAATTTACTACTTTCTAAATGTACTGTATACTTCATTGTAAAACAGCACTTCAGTCTTTCAGGCATAAAGTATCCAGGTAACATATTAAATCCTCATTGATAAAGAAGTTAAGGGGGGGTGCGCACACACATACTTTGCTGAGTAGTTCATGGCAAATAACCCTACAATGAAAGGAGAAAACAATGTCACAACATTAATTCCTGAGAGTATGCAGACTGATTTTTCTATTCAGGTCCATTGCAGTGTTGTGCTATATTATAAGGTGTAAAAAACCAAAAATGACACCACAAAATCTCACTCCCAAACATTGAAGCGTTTCATAGGTGTGCATTACAGTTTTATCTTAGGCCAGTTTTTTTATGCTGTACTGAATTGAAGGATGCAGAGTGTACCTGCTGTCTTTTTAAGTAGAAATAATGCAAGACAGGCTACTTGCATTATGGTGTGGGGAATGTGCAAATACATTTAATTCAGAGTGTATAGCATGTCAGTAGAATAAATAGAAAACTTTGATTCTGGCAGTATTTAAAGAGAAGTTCAAATGAATCAGAACACATTATAAGACCAAGAAGTACTGAAAAGATGATGATTTAACTACTGTTGATTTAATTTGAAAATACTGCTGCTCACCCATAGATTTTGCAAAATTAAATGCTTGAAATAAGTAGAAGTTAAAAAATATTTAAAAGTTTACACCCCAATTTTAATGGAATAGTGAAGATCTTCTAAATATAGTAACCTTTGATAATATTTTTGGGGTTGGGTTTTATTTTGCACTGCTACATAAATTTCACATTTGCAGTTTTAAGTTCATCATCATGGTTTCTAAGCAGTCTTTGGGATTAAGCCTCCTCTGCAGGAAGAGTTGTTAATGTACCTTACAGAAAAAGCTGTACCTGCATCTTTGGTTCAAAGATTTCAGTTATTGGGAAGGGAACACTAGTCTGACCGCAGTATTTTCTCTCTCTAACTTTCCTTTGAAACCTGACATAGCAGGAAAATGGTTTTCAGTAGTAAAGCACCCATTTTATGTAAGAGCAATGGTAAAATGGATTGCTACACCTCTTCAGATAGCCTGTTGCTTTTCATTGTCTTGTTGTGTATGTAATACCCTTTGAAACAAGCTGAATAATTTAGAAGGAAATAATCAAATTAATTTTTTTCTGTATGAAACCAGATTTTTCCTTCATTTGTGGTGGGTCTGTTACAATGGAAACTCCTGCTACATTGTAAGGAGCATTGGCCCCACTTGTTTGTATGCACGTGCCATTACAATCTTTAATCAGTCTTAATCCATCGTCAGGCATAGGTGTTCTTGTCTGCAGGCTTTCATTGCTCCATACAGCAAATATATGGGTGCTGGGATGGCACAAAAGCAGTTTTGGCTTTGTGGAAGCTTACTGCCTTACACCAAAATGGTTTGTAGGAATAAATTTGTCTTGGTGTACAGTCTCTTTGTAAATTACGATTAAAGTTAGAGGTAGCTGACTTGCCTTTCACTTTAGGGGTGGTCTTTTAGTCTTAGGGTGGCTGAGGCCTACTTAAAGTCGAGGCTGAGGTTACTGGCAGGGTAAATTTGGGAAGTTGGTATTACAAAAGCCTTTTCCATCGCTGGCTTCTGTAGAGTCGGAAAACTTGGCTTAGTAAACACAGAATTTTCATCTAAAATATAAAGGAGAAAATAATTAAGAACAGAAGTTTATCATGGAAAGATAATTAGTTGCAGACGTCTTCCAAGCGGAACAATTTTCATAAAATTTACCTTTAATGTAGAGAAGACTATATTGGTGATGGCAGTGAAAACTTAGCTGATATAAGATAATTGATGAAAATATGTATCTATTTGAAGGACAGTACGTTCTTGGCAGTTATACTTTTTTATTATGGGAAATGTGTATTTTTCTATAGCCAAACTAAACCTGCGGTGGTGATATTAATGCAATTTCCTTTCCCCCCTAATTATACAGATTGCAAATTCCATGGTAAGTACGTGGACAGGACCACCAGCCATGAAGTCACTCTTTACCCGAATGTTTTGTTGTAAGACTTGTCCAAACATTGTGAAGACCAACAACTTCATGAACTTTCAAAGCTACTTTCTGCAAAAGGTAAAATTTATTTTTTTTCACTGAACATTTTAAAAGAAATGTCAAAATGCAAAAATGTTCCTGTGCTTGACAACTACAGGAACACAGATAGCCCAGTCCTTCTTTACGCCTTCCTAAAAGTACAAAATAACTAATTCTTTCTTATATGGCATCTGTTTGTTCCATCTTAGTCAAAAAATTTAGCAATTTTTTCTGAGTAGCTGAAGTTAAATTAGTAGTTTCTTCAGAAGAATGGAGTACATATAAGAATTATTTGTAAATATTTGTGAGGTCATTCTTAAATAGAATTTATTGCACAATGACAAAGCTAATAATTTTATCTTTTCGGTGAATTCAGCAGCTGTCTTTATTCGTTAAAGGCAATGTTATCATACTGCAAATAAAATCTCATAAATATCTTAAATTGGTGGGCTTTTTAGTTCAATGCAGTGCGTAATCCTTCTTGCCTTCTCTTTTCTATTAGTTGTCAACATCATGTATTGCTGCAGCTTATTTTGATGTTAACACAGGTTTTTTTACTGGGACCTATAGTTGTTAGTTATACAGTAGATAACGAAATGAATTACAATGATTTTCTGTCAATATTCACTTTATAATTGTTGGATGATTGAGTTCTTATTTCACAGATTCCATATTCCCGACTACGGAGAAAACTCAAATTTTCTTTTCTTACTCTGTCCAAAACTGCTTCATCCTTCTCCCCACGCCTCTTTTCTTGGACCTTCTTTTGTATTTTTCCGCTCTTTTTGTCATTGTTTATTCTTTCCCACTAAATCTTACACTTTTGTCCCTTTTAATCCCATGTCCCAAGTTTATAGATCTAGAGTAAGCTTCTCTTAATAAATCTCTGTGAGTGAAGCGTAGAGAGCTGCTTAGCTCATTCTAAAATAAATATCTAATCAAGCTAATACCTGTCTGGCTAATAATTCTTTAGGCTTCACTGACTGTATTGGATGTATATCTCTCAATGGTAACGGAAGCTTAGTCATGTTCACATGAAAACATGCAAATTCATTGTCTGTCTCAGAATTAGTTCTGTCATCTTTTTTGTGTTTAATTGCTTTTTATTTGTTACCTTTTTGATACTGCTTTGACTTGAGAGTCTTTTCTTGGATATGCAGTTTATTCAAATGTCTGCACTATGACTAATTATTGAGCAATAATTACATAGTTTATTTGATCTGAAAATTATATAGCATGTGGTATGACTTTCAAAAAGCATTTAAATGCCACTTTTCAGAGGTTAACTGTTGTAAAATTGTTAATTGCTCATTTTCAGGATGTAGCTCTTTTCAGGGTGTAACTATCATTTCACTATTGTAAGAATGATGTTAGTATGCATTTTATTACACAGACTATGCCTGTTGCCATGGCCCTTCTGAGAGATGTTCACAACCTCTGTCCTAAGGAGGTTTTAATGTTTATTTTGGATTTGATCAAGTATAACGATAACAGGAAGAATAAGGTAAAGAATGTCTTTATTGCAATTTCTCACTTTTTTGTTGAAAAAACTCTTAGTTAATATACTGCGTGATGTTTTATGCCACTAATGTAAATATCTGGCTAGGTGAGTTGATGAAAAGGTGATACACTAAACTAAACAGTGAATGTTAGAGAATGTTCTGTAGCTGACATTTCTATGGCAGTATTTCGTGGATGTTTCAAAGCTGTCTGTGCTTGTTGACTTACCAAGGACCTGCCTGTCTTCATTTGCGCACATACTTTTCTTGCTTTACTCTTTTTTGTTCAAAAGATGCAGGTGTTTTGAGAAAATGTGCATGAGACTAACATGTAGCATGCAAAGTTAAGTATTGTTTTGTTGGGGTTTTATCACCTTGAGAAGAGTGTTTGAAAGAGCAAGGAAAGGAAATAATCTTTTTTTTTTAACAATATACAGGACTCTGAGAATCTGGGTTCTGAATGTCAGATCTAGCTCAAAGAACTGGATTGTCTTCATCTGGTTAAATAACAGCTAAAACCCAGGTTAATATCAATCTATCACTAAGTTGAAGCACCTGAGTTGGAAGTGTTGTCATCTAAACTTCCTTCCCACACAGACCACCTCTGAAGGATGAGTAGATGACTTTTAAGATCCTGACATGGTACAAAATTCCATCTCCCTAGATACAGAGGAAGTCTACAACTACTTGAAGCCTAGCATAATCTTCCCAATTAAGTATCCAATGTTAAGTGGAACAAATATGAAGCCTCTTAAGCGTCTATTTCTTGTGTGTAGAAACAGATACTGTAACAAGACACTTGTTGCAATATTACCGAAATGAGGATGATAGAGGGTGGAGAGGTAGAGAATTAGACACGTAAATGCAATTACCAGTAGTCATAGTGTGGCGAGTTGTGCTAACATCACAGCCAAAGGATAGATCCTGCCTCGCTTTTCCACATGTCCCTTCTGCGCTTGTATTTGACATTTTCTACCAGATCTGACAGATAACTGGGTTTGTTTAGATTAAATTAACTAGCATTCAAATCCAGTCCTTTTTTCTGCTTTTTAAATTTTATTTTTATACTTTTTGCTGCTTACTAAATGAACACAACCAACAAATGCAACAGCCAGCTCACAACTGTGAGCCCAGGTAAAAGCGAATGAAGAAGGAAAATTTTCCTCACTAAGCAGTAGTGAGCCCGTTAGCTCACTTCAGAAGCTTGTGCAGTTGCTATCTAAATAAACAATAAATCATTTTTTGAGGTGCTAATCATCCATTAACTTTGGTACTGAATATAGAAACAGACAGGTAGTTCTAGATGCTCACATTTAGAAAGAATGGCTTTTATTTTCCATATCTGGAAAATTTTCAATGCCTGACTTTTCCATTTTTATAAAACAATGTGTTATTATTAATATGCTTGTTTTGCTATTAATATGCTCTTATTGCAGAGTGAAGATTAACAATTGATATGTCTGCTTGCTCAATCCCTCTCAAATCCATTTTCAGAAAAGGTTTATTCCTGTTTTGCTTTCTCATGCAGTTTCTCACATGGTTTTTTTTTTTACGAGCTTGTTCTGTAACAATGCTTCAACATTTCTTAGCTTTTAAAGAATATATATTGTTATATTTGCTTGTGTTTAAATGCTCTTTTTATCTAGTTTTCAGACAACTACTATCGTGCTGAGCTGATCGATGCCCTAGCCAACTCTGTAACTCCTGCAGTCAGTGTGAACAATGAAGTTCGAACATTGGATAACTTAAATCCTGATGTTCGACTTATTCTTGAGGAAATCACCCGTTTCCTAAATATGGAGAAGCTTCTTCCCAGTTACAGGCACACGATTACAGTCAGGTGTGGTTTAATAATTGTTGTACACATGAAGAGAGCAGGCACATTAACGCTACTTTTTTAGTTTTTATGTACCCTTCTGTAGTTAGTATTTGAGATTTTAGCTTGTGTGTCGTCATATTAAATGTCAAATTCCTTCCAATTTCCAAAAGCTGATAGTGCAAGTTTGTCTTCATTGCTTTATTTTTCAACATTAATTTCTATCAGTGTAGACTTTCAATAGTAAGCGTAAGTTGATATTGCTTGTGCCTCCTTAAGAAGAGCATTTATGGAAGTTCTGCAAAAGGTGGCCTTGTTACAATATCTGTAGAGTACACAACCTAATCTGAACTGCGTTTTCTCTGTAAGTTAGTACAGTTGTACTGAAACCAAACAATGGATTTAACATGGTGGGGAATTTTGTTTGTTTTTCTGCTGAATTCAGAGTTAATGAGACCTATGTGTTAATGCTGTGAAAGTAATTGTAACATGTTCATTTGGGTAATACAATTCTAAAAAAATTGCAATACTTGATTTTGAAGAAAGTAATTTTATTTTTCTTGGCTGGCATTCCAGAAACCTGATGTAAATTTCCTCTTTCTACCACATCTAGCTGTTTAAAAGCTATTCGAGTACTTCAGAAGAATGGTCATGTCCCAAGTGATCCTGCTCTCTTCAAGTCATATGCAGAATATGGGCACTTCATAGATGTCCGAATAGCAGCATTGGATGCTGTCGTTGATTACACAAAAGGTACTTCTTTCAAGTATTTTGACACTTGGTAACACTTGCAATGTAGTAGAAATATTAGGTTGAAATACTGTCTACCTCATTAATATTAGATTGAAATACTGTCTACCAGAAGAGCTTGTGTCATGGCAGATGTATGGATAAGAAACTGAGATTGCTATTAATGTTTTGTCCTAGAGAATGCAAGTTTTATGAAGATGTGGTGAGCATTGTTTGTCAGTGTCTTGCAAATTGAATCAGATACCTAAGTTTTGAAATAATGAGTAGACAGCACAGTGAGTAGTGGTAAGGGGTTTTGGTAATTTCTTTTAACACTTCATTTTTGGTGATTTTGATTCAGCCACAATTGCTAGCCATAGTTCTTAGTTTTCCTTTACCTTCTTGCTAATCTCTTCTTTTTGCTTTCTGCATGCATCTTATGGTTAGAAATTTTGGAAACATAGATTATTTTAATGATTATTGCTTGATTCTGCTTCATCATTCTTTATAAATAGCTTATGTTTCACATATCAGGAAATACCTCACAGCATATGTGAGATGCTTTCACTCTAAATATTGTTTTTATCTTAGTTGACTGTTCAGTGTCCTTGAAAAAAAACACTGGGTAGCTTTCTTAAATGCCATTTAAAGTTGGAATTCAATCCTAACAGGTTTTCTAGAGGCAGTTAGAAACTATAGCTTTAATGATTTGCATTTTCTAAAATTAATTTAGTACTACATTCATTTATTTGGGTTCATTTATTTGGGTTAGTCTTTCTCTGTTCAGCAGATTTGTGACTGTTCTTGTGTTGGAAGGGTTATCCCTATCAAAAGGTCCAAATCTTTCAGCTCTTCCTCTGTGAGCAGACTGGTGATTCTAGACTTCTAATTATTCTGCCTCAATTTTCATGTTTTCATTTTCAGGGTAATGGAGAGTTTTCTTTGCTTTTTGTGTGAATAATTGTTTTCTCTATCTTGCTACTGTCATTCTATCCAAAGACTTCTCAAACTAGATAGGCAATGGGACGTTTTAAGGCAATTGGAGTTGTTGACTGAATGCATCTGGCACAATTTGGACGTAAGCTCACAGGCTGAAACCAGACTGTCATACAGAAAAACTAATAACTTCGAGGAAGGCTGTGCACTGAGCGTCACTCTCAGGCTCAGTCTTCAGTCTTGTAATTCACCAGGCATTATGGATCCACAGCCCACTGCAAGCGTACCATTTGGTGACCCTGTGAGTGAGACCCAGCTGGAATTCAGGACTCTGCTGGTGCTGTGCGTCTCTCTCTCTCTCTCTGTTAGGCTGCTCACTTTGTTTCTTCCTTCACAGAGTGTTAGTGGAAAGATTTGCTGGAAAATGGAAAGCTTACTCATCAGCCTGCTTCCTTTAGAATAATCTCCTCACTAATTCATCCCACCCTTTGGAAAGACAAACTGATAGAAATAATGTTTTCTCATTAAATTCTTGACCTTTTATGGATGGTGTTTATAGTTAATACCTGACTTGGATAAGAATGTGTTTGTACTGCTGAGTAATATAGTACATCTTTAAAGCAGCTGATTAAATGGTTTGCTGTATAAGCAAGATAGGGTAGGTTGCATGAAATACTCTACAGGAAGGTAAAACTTGAATGGTAAAAGGTAGTAGAGAAATTTTTTGAAGAAATCAGTGATTGAGCTGAATGTAATTTTTAACTGAGCTCACTGTGAGGTCTGGAAATGATAGGTTAGAGTATTACTGTACCTAAGACCCTTGCCAGTGGCTTTTTCTGTGATGCAAAGGTAGCAGATGCAAGTATCTGTTTGCTATAAAGTCACTACAATTCACGACACAGTCTACTATCTAACTGGTCATCAGTATCATTTCTCAAATACAACCTTGCAGCAGTGAACACATTAGCTTTTGCTCCTGCTGTGACTGGTAAGTTTTTGGTGGAGGGGCAAATCCAGAAGCTCAGTGTGTTCACTGACTTCGTCAGCTACCCATATAGAAAGTAGCAGCGCCTGTCTCACAGAGCCCTAAACCTGGCTTTGGAAGGAGAAATGATTGGCCGTCTATTGGCAAGAGGTCTGACTCTCGTTGTTCCCAGTTACCTGGTTTCCAGTTCATACTGGATGTAAACCAGCAGCTATCAAATGCCTGTTGCTTGTGCCAAAGCTGGCTTTTTAACAGTTCTTGTAAAGGAAGCTGACAGATTTTGTAATTTCCATAAAAAGGAAAGTCTGTATTTTCTGGGGCAGTGTGGAACTCCCATGTTTTTCTATCAACTCTCAGGGTAGGAATAGCACTGCCTTTTTTAAGTTACTTTAAAAGAAACCATTTCTCCATGGAACTGGATAAGTTATTTTCTTTGCTGTTAATGGTAAGGCTTTTTTTGAGACACAGTAACTCTGTAAAATGCTTGAGGCAGCATGTAAGGACTCGGACAGTTGATCTAAACTGGCTTGAAGTTAACAGAGTTTATTAACTTTTTAGTGTTAGCTTCTGATAGTTATATGACTATTAGTAGTTATATGTATACAACAAAGCAGTTGCATATCTATAAGAGGTAACAACAAAGCATTCTAAATAAATATCCATGTTTAGGGTCTCAGAGATGCTCTGCTGTAATTGAGAACTGATACACCATCTCTTGTACTTTGAAAAAATCTCAAGAGGATTTTTACTTCAGAAAGCAATAATTTGTTTTATGTCTACCAGAAGTATGGAAACCTACACATCTTTCTTTTCCCACAGCCTTCTCATAGAGAAACTGGCAAGATACAGACAGGATGGGGGGTCTGTGAGATGGGTAGGAAATAGGGTCACGGGCCACACTCAGAGAATGGTGGTCAACGGTTTTTGCTTAGGCTGCCAACCTATCACAAGTGGGTGTCCCCCAGGGAACATCTTCATAAATGATCTGGACAACAGCACTGAAAGCAGCCTCACCAAGTTTGCTGATGACGCTGACCTGGGTGGTGAGGTGGACATCTTGGAAGTGAGAGCTATCTTGCAGAGAGACCTGGACAGGCTGGAAAAGTGGGCAAGCAAAAACTCTATGAAGGTCAACAAAGACAAGTGCAACGTCCCGCACCTGAGACAACATAACCAAAGAGCCCAGTACAGGCTAGGATCTGTGTGCCTGGGGAGCAGCATTGCTGAAAGGGACCTGGGGGACAAGAAGCTGACTGTGAGTCAGCAGTGTGCTGCTGCAGCAGCGAAGGCAGATCAGATCCTGCACTGTATCCACAGGGGCATTACTAGCAGAGATAGAGATGTGATCATCCCATTCAGCGCTTGTCAGGCTGCACCTGGAGTACTGTGTCCAGTTCTGGCCCAACAGTTCAAGAAGGCTATGGTCAGACTGGAGAGGGCCCAAAGGAGGGCGTCAGAGATGATCAGAGGGCTGGAGAACCTGCCCTGCAAGGGAAGACTGAAGGACTTTGCAAATAGCAGGGAAGACTTACTTTATTTTAAGCACAAATAAGTTTAAGCAGCAGAAAAGACTTTTTTTTTAACCACAGAAGTATGGTTGTTTCTTGGTTCTGTTATCTAGTACTGTCAGCCTAAAGGATTCATCTCCTAGACTGCTCATTTTCTAATCAAAAACCATTTTAAAATCCCTTTTGTTAGCAGTCAAAATAATTGCAGCTTGCTTATGATTGTGACTTACTGTGTTCGCCATGTTGTGAGTCTTTGCTGCATGGTTATATAATATTATTATTTTTCCATGCAAAACAACTTTTGTATGCAGTGTTCTAGCTGCCTTCTACCCCAAGCAAGGTAGCTGCCAGGAGAAGCAGCTGTGCATGGAGTAGAGCACAGGCAGTCACTAATCCCTTAAAAGTATGTCCTATAGCTTCTCAAAGATTTCTTTGATTTTTAAGGCAAATCTGAGATTGCGGTTCTGGTCTGTATGGATACAGTCCAGTTCAGTGCCTCACCAGTTCTGTTTTGGTTGGGCTGTAGGAAGAGCAGAGCTGACTTGCAAGTGGCCTGCAAAAAACTATTCAGCCCTCTTCTAAGCAATATTATAATGTAGTTTTTAATTGCTTGTCTGCCTCCTCCCAGCCCAGGAAGAGATCTTATGTTCAAGTTGTCCAGATTATTTAAAGAACTTCTAAACTGCTAATAGAACTGAAGTGCTGATTCTCATAATATAATTTAAATAACTGCCTCTTCCTTTAAGAGCAACTTACCTTAGTGACTAACGAGGGAATAATAGGTATTAGAATTGATTGGACTAGAAAAGTTGCATTTAAAAATTGTTGAAATCCATTCTCCTTCAAGCAGGAAGGAAAGTTGAACTAAGGTATTTAGAACTGAAAATACAGTAGGCTTGGGGAAGAAAGAAATACATTGCCAGGACTGCAAAATGGAAAGCAACAGAAATGCTTTTGGAGCTGTCTATACAGGAATGATTAATACATCCCAAATTCTGAAGTAAAGCAAAGCCTAAACAAGCTCTTCATTGTTTTGAGGAAATGAGAAGAGAATACTGATGGAAAAATCTTATAATTATGCACCTGAGAAAAAGATTACATAAAAATTCTTGCTTTTTTTGTCTAATTGGTGATGGTGATACACTGTGTTGTTTCCTGTTTTGCAATGTTACTCTGACAATCAAAGAAATTTTATAATGAAATTTAAATTTTAAACTAACAAGCTGATTTTGATTCCAACGGTGTCAGGCAGCAGTTTTCTAGAAGCATGTTCTGATAGGTTTCAAAATACATTTTAGTTACAAACTATACTGATTTTAAAAAATAAGGAAGGCTACTAAGAGGAATATGCTTGCAGTTTTGTTTAAGCCCTGTAGTCTTGCTCTTCCTATCCTATTTATAGATTATTATCTTTCATAGATCCCTGTGTATGAGAATTGTGTATTCTTTATTCCTTATAGAAAATATTATACGTGTGATTGTTGAAAGGATATTTGAGTGTGTTCATTTTAGGAAGCTCACAATATCAAGGTGGTCAGTTACTCTGTGATCATCCCAATCAATGCTCATGAGTGACTGAGTTACCTGCTAGTAGTCAAGTTGATGGTTATTGAACAATTGAGGCATGAAGGGAATTTCATGCACGTTTCTGTTTCAATGTAAAGTAAACCACCTTTTACTTTGAATTTGCACTATAATAAATGAAATTCCTTTTTAGTTGCAGTGATTCAAACTCTTTGTATGCCAATTCAGGAACTTGTGATTGTCTTGATCAAAATCCTTTGAGTTTATGTGTATTTGTAGGCATTTTATTTTCTTTTTCTTTGCAGTTGATAGGAGCTATGAAGAGTTGCAATGGCTGCTTAATATGGTTCAGAATGATCCTGTACCCTACATAAGGTTAGTGAGTTAATAAAGAGCCAGTATTTTTATTAATGCTGGAACTACTAAGTAAATTCTTGGCCTGGAATCGCTAGAATAGATCAAATGTTCAACCGCTTAATACTTCTTCACAAAACACTTTTTTCTGCTTGTTATTTTATATAAATTGAAATGTGTTTTTATGATTCAACAGTTCGCATCTCAAAATTTATATTCTCTGTTCTTATTCTCCATTATATTATTTCTGTCTTTTATGTTCTATCCCTGTGGTGGAAGTCTGACATTAGAGGTCATTTCCTGATCATAAACAAAGTATATAAACCTGATGTTGCAAATGGCAAAAAGGCTTTGTGATATTTAGAAAAGACAAAGGATGAGACATAGCGCACACAATGCTTTGCCAGCAAGGAGTGTAAAGCAATTGTTAGACTGTAGATGGGGTGAAAGGATAACGTGAAGATACGGTGTAATTTCTAGTATTGCCTTTTTCAACTTGGTTTTCACCAATGATTGGATACTTTAGCACATTCGTTATAAACCTTTGAACACCGAGGTTCATAATCATTGGTTTTGCCCAACACTTTTTTCTTATGACCACGATTAAAATAATTGCGTTTCAAAGATAAATAGTGTTACTTTTACTCTCTCTATATAGGCGATTTCTTACAAAGATCATAGCTGCAAGATTGTTCTCTATTTTATTTTCTGTTGTTAATGAAAGTACACACAGTTAGACTCACTAGAGGAGGTTTAGCTTCAGTCTAGGAAGGAGATTTAATTTTATTTGTATCTTTTTAAAGAGGAGTTTAAATTTTTAATTGAGTGCTGTATGTAACCCTCTTCTAAAAGAAAAGGAAAAAAAAAATCTGTAAGAGTTTTCTTGTCCCCAAATGCAAGGCAGCAAGAGGAAAGCTGGCTATACAGGGAAAATAGTTAAAATAGTAAGTAATGGAACAAATAATTATTCTCATTCATAAACTGTTTTCAAGGCCAAGTTTAAAGAAAGAAAGTGGGAAAAAATTATCTACTTTCAGCTCACTGTGTAAATAGTGTAAGCAAACATGATAAGTGTGGAATCTTTATATACCATGTAACTTAAGAGGTGGTTATTGTCCTGTCATTTTGTATCAGCTATAAACATTTAAAGTTACTTAAAAATATTTTGGTATCAGCATGTAAGGAGTTTATTTGCCAATGTTGCTCCTCCTTTGTAATTATTAAGTCAGTCTGCAAAAAAATTTGTTACTAAACAGAAGAGCATGATGTAGCCTACAATTTTATACCTAACTCTTAAAAATAATGTCTAATAACATCCTGCTGCTTTGCATCTTGGTTTTTAACTTTAAGTTATATTGCTGATGGTAAATCTGTGTCTATGCAAATTGTGGACAGAAGGAAGAGCTAAAAGCATAAAACATTGGTGAAAATTTTGGAAGAAATACTGTATTTGAATAAGTTTGTAAGAATATTGCAAACTGAACGGACTTTGTATTCTTAGTGTATTCATTTGGCTTTAATAAAGATGGTTTTCTCCATTTCTTTTTCAGGCATAAGATTCTGGACATGCTGACTAAGAATCCACCTTTTACCAAGAACATGGAGTCACCTTTATGTAATGAAGCTTTGGTAGATCAGCTTTGGAAACTGATGAATTCAGGTTGGCTGCTTGTTGTTTGGTGGTTTTGTGAGGTTTTTTTATTGTAAGTTTTTTTGTAATAAGTGGTAAAAACTTGCTTCAGAATATGCCAAGAGCTCTCTTAGTTTCAATAGTTAAAAATTGAAAATTGTCTCAGTAGTTTCATGTCATGTATGTACCTCCAGAACTTTCTTGGGGACACAGGGTACCGAACCTGGTTTTTCATTCTTTTGTCTACTACTGTAGTGTGCTTTGATGTACTTTGGCATGGAGCGATTCTTTGACTCATATGTTCAAAGCAAATGTTTCCTCTAATGATGGTGTCTGTGTTACCTTTTTCTTTATCGCTTGCTTTAGCTAGTCTCTCTTTGTCCTCTTTTACTAAACTCTGAGAGAATATGAGAGGATAACATTTGTATAGGTAATTTAAATGAGATTTTTGCAAGTATTATAAACTTAAGACTCCATTTGCCTTGTGTGATTAGGAAAGATTCTAACAAGAGGAGGGCTTGCATCTTTACCATTGACCTGTTTTTCATTACTGAAGCAGTTTTATCCAGTCCTGACAAACTGCCCTTTAACATCTGGCACATTACTACATAGATTACATATAAACATTTATATAGCTTTTTTAGGTCATTGAATGCTGTCTGTTCTCTGTGTATCATTATTTTTAGTGTTTAAAAGCTTACAGCTACACTCCAGGGGTTGAAGTGGGGAGACTACTAGTAGTTCAGTTTTGTAGAATTTGCCAAGTGTCAGGCACAGAAAATAAACAGTTTTGATGTTCCCATCAGAGAGTTTGTTTTTCCTTTTTCTTGAGAGAAGAGTGTGTGCAGTGTTACTTACAACCATTACCTCTTTTTGCAAGTAACGAATAGGGTATACATTCTTATGATGTTTCATGGGGCTTTAAGTACTTAAATTTCTACACATCAAGATGACATAATGTTTCAATTTATTTTCTGTAAGGATAACTGCAGCATTCCAGGGTGCCTTGAAAAATGTTTGTTAATGTGAAACAAGTTAGTAGCCAATTTTAAAGCTGCATGATTCTAGAATTGTGAGTTGCTTTCATTTAGTGTAAGCACATGCAACAGAAAACAGACTCTGACTGATGCATATAATCTTTTTTTTTTCTTTTGTGTTAATCTACGTTAAATTGATAATGCTCACAAGTTACAAAGATTACAGAGAAATTCAGCAACCAATTGTATTTAAGCTTAGCTGTTCTGCTGGAAAAGGAGAGAGATACTGAATAGGAATTCATTATATCATTTTAAGATGTAGTAGTTTAAGAAGTTGAGTAAACTATTGTTAAAATATTATAATAGTTTTAAAAATAATATTTGTGAATGTGTCATTCTCTCGAGTGTATTTTAATGTTAGAAATGTCCACATTAATATTCATATTGCTTTCACTTGTAACTGGGTAAGTGTATGTACAGCTAAGCTTACCGAAAACACTATTAGCATCATGAAACTTAGTATTTACAGGGACAGATCTTGTAATTTTGTTTTGTGCTGTCTTGCACGGCCACGTTAACATGGCAGTTGGTACATCTGTGTCTTGTTTACCAGATATAGTTCTATTCCTGCTGTGGAACAATATGTTCAATAAACTTGAAATCAGTCAAGAGCTGGGCTGAGTTAACACCAGAATCAGTGTATTTGCAACGTTGCACCAGATGTTGGATGTCTTTCTGTTGTGATTGGTGCCAAACGTGCTTTGACCACTTGTGTATGAAGATATAAAAGCAATACACAGTTTGCAGTGAAATGTAGAATCAGTGAAGCATTGCTTTGTGCAGTATGGATACATATCTCCAGTATGAATACAAATTGAAGTATTGAGTATTCAGTAAAGTACATGACGTAATAGTGACATCAAAAAGCATGTTTATACACTGCTGTTTCATGTTCTCTATTGGTGTGTTTCCAGAGGGTACAGATCTCAGTCATGCTTAAGGCTGCTACTACATTTCATGGAACACATAGGCAAGTGTTACTGTGACCAAATCCACTGATTCAGGAAGCCAGTTTGATAACAAATTGTTCTATTTAATTGTCCAATAGTAAAACCTAAAGTGAAACTTTAAAAATAAAAGCATATTGGTGTAATTATTTTCCTTTTATTTTTTCATTATGTTATTATAGCACTTAGTTTCCTAGTCTTGTGCTACTAAACACATCCAGCTTACAACTCAAACAACTTAAAGCCTTCCTTTTAAACAGGCTGTGACAGGTGAATTTGAGTAAGTAAGTAGCAGGAATAATGAGGGAAGAAGTGTATCTTAAGCATAGAAAATGTCATACTCTAGTGGATCCAGATCACTTAAACAGTCTTATTTGCGGGGAAGGAGAAGACTGTATCTCTGTATTAACAATAATCTCTTTTGGATTTTAGGAACTTCGCATGACTGGAGATTACGATGTGGTGCTGTGGACCTCTATTTCACACTTTTTGGCCTCAGCAGACCTTCTTGTTTACCATTACCAGAGCTTGGACTTGTTCTTAATCTGAAAGAAAAGAAGGCTGTACTTAATCCAACGATTATCCCTGAATCAGTTGCCAATAATCAGGAACCTGTGAATAGTACTAACAATCACGGGCAGTCAGTAGGATTTCAGAACACCGTAAGCACAAACCATCTGCATACATCCCATTCCACTGGCTCCGAGCCCTTGCGCTGGTTGCTGATTTTGTATTGTATTCAAGCTTCTCATGCTTTACCAAAGCTACCTTTATACCTTGTTACTCTTTATTTCTTCCACTTGAAAAGCTGGCGTATACCGTAACTTTTTTGACTTTTTTTAAACTCTTTTGCACAGAGTATGCAAGCTTTTTACTTGTTTTTTGTAGTCTCATCATTTCTGTTCTTCATAAAACTTTACGTTTTCTATATTGCTTATGAGACATGAAGTGATTCACAGAAATGTTTGATGCTGTGATGAAAACTGTTCTTTGTTAGACTAAGAATATTGCTTATAGGCAAGTTATGCAATTTACCAAAACAAAACCTTTTCTCAGTAAATTCATTACACCTTACAATACATAGATATACCTCTTTCTCAAGAACTCTGAGATGTGAAAGTTGGAACTTTAACACATCTTCACGGAACACTTTAATTGGACTATTTAGTACTGTGCTCTGAAGGATTTGTAACAACTTCTGCAAAATCACATACGTCAAGTTTGATTTCTTTCTGGCTTTGGAGGCTTCAGTCCTAAAACATAATCTGTTGTGTAATTAGAAAGTAGATCTTATAAGCTATTCAAGTCATGCTTTTCTTAAGAATATCGGCCACTGCTGCAAGCCTAAGTCTTTTTCTTGGACAAATTTAATTATGAGGGGAAAAAGCTCAACAGACACAGAAATAATGAGTAATTTTCTTAACAGTTTCAAAAACTACATTTGATTGAAACTGCTTAGGAATAAATTCTGAAAAAGAATGTGAACATGTGGTTAGCATGTTTGAAACTTTTTCCACCCTTTTGAATAGGATTGTTTACTGTTACTTTATCAGTCCCATAGTTCATTTCTAAATCGTTTTTATTCAGAAGTATGCTGAGAATATAAATTATCACAGTACCTTGCAGGCTATTTCCAGTAGGGGGAGAAAACTGATGATGGAGTCAAATCTTGTTAGAGCTATCCTACATATTTAAACCACATGTAATAAGTCCTAATTTGCTGCGCACAAACATCAGAATTAAATAGCAGGAGATGTTTTGTTAGCAGGTTTTTGGATGTTCACTGAACTGCAGTCTAAACTTCCAGCAGCCAGACTGTCTTAATCAAAATTTTCCTCTTAACTCTTCTTTTTCCTATACTGTCCTCTCCCTTGTGCTAGCACTGTTGTTGCTGCATAGTGAGCTGGATCAGGGGAGGATCTGGTTGAAAAATACCCTTTTTATGAACAGATATTTCCTAATGAGTCAGTTTCCTGGTCCAGTTCATTGTGTAGTTAGAAAAATGTTTTGGTGACCCAGGACAGAAATGTGTGAGGAAGAGGAAGAGGCTGCTTCTTAGAGCAGTAGTACTGGCTTACACTAGTGTGAAAATACAGCATTAGTATAAACCTCAATTCACACTTCATCCCTTGTATCTTCTGCTATGCCTCACCTCCATTCTTCTCCCTCTTACTTTAAGGTTACCATTCTTACTGTAATTCCCCCAAAATTCAGGGAACTGCAAAAAATCAAACCAGTAGCATAAAACAAAGGCTGCCTTTCACATCAGCCAAAGTTTATCCAAAAGTGTTTCACAACAACAATGTGTGGGGTTAAGTACTAGGGTTGAAAACAGGGACATGTGTATTTGAGGGGGAAAAAAAAGTTAACAGCTGATAGAATACATCAGATTAACTATATTCTTTAAAGCAGACTATATTCTGAGAGCATACACATGCTAAAATTGTGCTGACAGACTTGTGACACTGAATTTGCTGAGGATGGTAAAAATTACCACTTCATAAAACTGAATTTGAATTATTCAGAGCACCTAGAGTGCCCTTTATAGAACAGAGGAAGAGCAGTTCAGTGGAGCAGCATATGCTCTTGGTAGTCTATGATACTTTTATCTACTTTTTAGTGGGCTTTTAATTATGCTTGCTTCTGTGGGTACTTTATTTTTTCTTCTACATTTTGTGTATTGGACTTCTTGGAACACCTGTCTCCTGTTTTAATGACTGTATGTGTAACTTAGACTCTCCTGCTATTTTTGTATTCCTTTGACCCTGTTTTTGTTGATAATCTAAGCAGTAATTTACAAAACAGTTTAACTCTTTTTAATAATACTGTTGTGAAATAAAAAAACCCCCAAGTTATAAGTGCTTTGTATTCAACATTAGGTTTTAAAGCTAACTAAAAAAAGATTTAGCCAAATCCCATGTGTAGATCAGGGTCTATCACAGTTTTTCAACTGAGATTTGGACTGAGGAGAGTCTGCGAGGCACAGATTTATAGAAAGGCTATTCAGAGGCAGCAAATGTTGTTGCACACCAACAGTACCATGATTGTGAAAAGGGACAGAAAAGATGCCAATGCTAGATATGCAGAGGGAGCAGGGATAGAAGTAAAGAGAAACTATGTTTGTAGGAGAGGTTGGCACAAATCCATACAGGGTTTTAGAAAATACTTTTTGCCAGAACTACAGGGAAAACTTTGTTCAAATCACCCACCTTACTCAGAAGTGTTTTCAGCTATCAGGTCTCTTTTAGGCTGAAACATGGCTCTTGCTATCTTCTAATTTTGGTCTTTTAATGCTGCTTCAGGAGGATGATCATCTTATTAAGGAAACAGCATCCAGCATTTCTGGTCATCAGCAGGGGGTGAAGAGGAAGGCTGATATGCCACTCGGGTCTCCATTGGAGCCAGGGCAAATACTAGAGAAGAATGAAGACAGTAAAGTCAAACTCAAAATCAGAGTAAGAAATGGAAATTCAACTTGCACAATATATAGGGTATTCAGAATAACAGCAGTGGCTTCTGCTGACTTCTCTTAAAGCTGTGTTCAAACAAAAGACGTGTATATGTGTACAGTAGTTGTTACGCTTACTGTGGCAAAATCATTTCCCATCAGATTCTTTATTGGCTAGCAAGAACTGAAGTTGACAGTTAATGCTCTTGTTCACACAGCTTCACAGTAAATTAGAAGGAAGACAAGACACTGACCCTTTTTAATTTTACTGAATTTTTATTCCTTTACAGTGGTAGATATCACTTCCTTTCCCTCTCACCCCCAGTTTATGTCAAAAAGAAATTATTTTAACTTATCTTAGTGATATTCCTATGAATTATCAGCATCTGCTTATTTTTTTTCCTGATATCTTAGTTCTCAAACTCTCAAGAAGAGGAGGAAATTGATATGGACACAGTTCATGACAGTCAAGCCTTTATCTACCATCATTTGAATATGTTGGAGAGACCATCCACACCAGGTACGAGTCAATTTATTGGCAAAATGATTGTATGAATTTTTCAACTATTTCAGTTGAGGAGGGGAGTGTTGCTGCTGCTTATTCCCATACATACAGTGCTGCTAAGTGTTAAATGTTAACTGAATTCAAGGAAGTATATAAAGGGTGCATACGAACATTTCTTTAGCTTCCAGTATATTTAGATAACTGTGTACATGTGTATTTTCATACATATTTAAGTAAGGCAAGTATGTGTCATGCTTATAGAAGTGAAAAGCTAAGGAATGAATAAAATAACATGAAGCTGAGGGAGAACCCCATAAGCAATTAGGGAAAACCTATTTTGCCATAGTTGTAATTTAAAAAATAATAACGTCAAAGAACCACTTCAAAAACATTAGCAAGAATATTCAGGTAAAAAAATCTTTAATGATTTATAAGTTAACATCAGTAGTTAAAAAACATGCAAGCCTCAAAGATGCTTAGAAGAGCTTTTCAGAGTTGAAAAAATTGCATCTATGAGTAAAATGGTTTTATTTCAAGCACTTCTTTTCTTTTGCTACTTCTCTTAGTATCTTTTTCATGAAATATTTGACAAAATTACTTCTCAAAGAATAGCATTCCCTAGAAACCTTAAGGCAAGCTGAACTTCATTGATGAACTTCTGCCTTAGAATCATAGAATCTTTGGGTTGGAAGGCACCTTTAAAGGCCATCTAGTCCGACCCCCTTGCAATGAGCAGGGACATCTTCAACTCGACCAGGCTGCTCAGAGCCCCGTCCAACCTGACCTTGAATGTTGCCAGGGATGGGGCATCTACCACCTCTCTGGGCAACCTGGGCCAGTGTTTCACAACCTTCATTGTAAAAAAAGCCTTCCATTATATCTAATCTAAACCTACTATTTTTTAGTTTAAAACTGTTGCCCCTTTTTCTGTCACTACAAGCCCTGCTAAAAAGTCTCTCTGTCTTTCTTACAAACCCCCTGTAAGTGCTGGAAGGCTGCAATGAGGTCTCCCCGGAGCCTTCTCTTCTCCAGGCTGAACAACCCCAACTCTCTCAGCCTGTCCTCACAGCAGAGGTGTTCCATCCCTCTGATGGTTTTTGTGGCCTCTTCTGGACCCGCTCCAACAGGTCCCTGTCTTTCCTGTGCTGAGGGCTCCAGAGCTGGGTGCAGGACTCCAGGTGGGGTCTCACCAGAGCAGAGTGAAGAAACACAATCCTCTCCCTCGCCCTGCTGGCCACGCTGCTTTGGATGCAGCCCAGGATCCAGTTGGCCTTCTGGGCTGAGAGTGCCCATTGCCGGCTCATGTCCAGGTTGTCATCTACCTTCTTCACTTATCTGTCGCTAGCAAAGAAGTTCAGTGGTTAGTCTCCTTTTCTCAAAATATTTTAACCATATTTCTTAGGTTTAGTTCCAGAATGTGCCAGTGGAGCTAAGCTGAGGTATTGTGACTACGTAACAAGCATTTTGAGATATCTTCAGTACATATTCAAACAAGGTTTTAAGGTTGCAATACTGCAGTCTGTAAAAGTGAAGTATTTGGCCTTAGAAGTAGGATTCAGAGTAATTACCCTCTTGCTTGTTTTTCTGTTTTTATCCAGTGGTTGCCTAATATAAAACAGAAGTAGACCTTAGCAGCACGATCTGGAACACTGGTTCCATCTCGAGTGCCCCAGGTCCTGAGCTACGCTGACAGGCAACCTCATCTGCCTTCCCTGTGACCTGGCAATTGAGCGTCACCATTTAAGAGAAGGACTGGTGGATGTTCCTGCTCTGAGTATCCTGCTGAGGCTGGTGCCTTGGTGCTGGCTGGGGGTGTGGAAAGCTGTAGGCTCATACTCCCTTAGGGCCTAGGACTTACGTTTTTACTTCCTTGGCAGATGCTCTAGCCACTAAGGGGTTTTGTTTTTTTCTAAAAGGTAACTGCTGTCATTGCTCAGCTAACAAATTAAGTTCATGTGGGGACATAGAACACAGGGGGGTCTAGTTCCTGCATTCCAGATGGCCTTTGGTTAATGACATGTGCCTGTACAGCCAGCTCCACCAGGATGGCTTTGCTGTTAGATAGAGTAGCAAAACTCACAACTTTTTTGCATAAATCATAGGCATTTCAGCAGCGTAAAGGGGAAGGCTGCATATACGTTGCTTTCATAAACTTCGGAGCCTAATTCCGCACAATCTTTACTTTAAACCTCTCAGAGCTGCTTTGAATTTTGTCCTCAGGTCAACCATCACATTTTCTGCTACGGCAAAGAATGACACATCCAGGGCATGCAAGTGTGAAGCTGATCCGCTGAGGATTAGTATTTATAACTCTTACATGATATTTTGCAACTTTTTTTTTTTTTTACTAGACTTACGCACTCTATGGAATATAAAGTCATAAACAAAACTCTGCCAAATACTTCACAAATAGGACTTGCGGGACCCTCTGTACGCCAGCTCTGTGCTCCAGGACTGTTGCATACTAAGTTTGCGCTAGAGTTCAGAAGGGGTAAAGTCTGATCAGGAGTGGAGTGATGGTTAGTTGACTGCTGCTTTTGTTAGACCTACAGCAGACAAAAGCTACTTCGAGTTTCACTTTTGTGCTGAATGACCTTCTCACCTTTGCCATTTAGGCATTCAGCACACTGGAATACATTTTCCTTCCTAGGTAATAAATGAGGCAAACACTGGGTTTTGCCTCAGGTTTCATTTTAAATAATAAGCCTTTGAAAAGCATTATTTTGAAACACTTCAGATTAATTTCATTTTCTTTGGTTTGTATGGTTAGAAAAAGTTCCAGTTCAGATATTCTTTGCTTCTAAAATTTCACCTGTTTCTTATTCATAGCATTTTTCTTAAAAGCAAAGATGTATGAATTTCAGATTGTGTAAATAAAGACAGTTCAGTCTTTAGGAAATGGCATACTTCTGGGAAGAAATGCCAAACAGATGGGGAAAAATAAAAGCATAAGTAAATAAAATTGTTCACACATAGGAGTGTTCTGTTTTACAAAGGAATTGCAGATTTCGAGTTTTTGCAGCAATGATGGAGGGTGGGTGCACTTCAGTGAGCGTATGATGTGAAATAGATTGACAACAGGTTCTGAAATGGTCTCAGTATCTTGTTAGTAAATCTGTAAGGTCTCATATCTGCCTCAGTTCTGTGACTCTTACTTGGAAGGCAGCAAGCCCTTAGTCCACCCTCAGTTTTCCTCTCACAGCTGTGGGTTATGTCCCCACATGTCACATGAAGTGTTAGGTCATCAGCCAAATGCAGTCTGTGAACAGCAGCTGCCAGGAGGAAGTTCATGTTGGGTCTAAATCCTGCGTATCTGTGTATTCTTTTTTTTTTATTTTACACTCCCCACACCACCCCAAATGACAATTTGGATTTATGCAAGTTGATGTAACCCCCATAAAGCCAGGAAAATATTATTTTCCTTTAGTAGCTTTTTTCTATATGCTTCTGTTCATGGATGTGAAAGGTTAGAGTTGAGACACACTGCAAGGGCAAAAAAGTAAGTCTTGTACTACAGCTCTTGCAAGATTACAGGTTTCAGTACTGTAATTACAGCACCTTTCGTAGTTGTTCATATAGACAATGTTTTAAATCCTACTAAAGCATCCTGTCTATGATAATAGACTGTGGACTCCGGGAGTTAAAAAGGATTCTGGGCATTTTTCAAGAAGTTATTCAAACAAAACATCAGTTGGGAACTGTCTGTAGAATGCTGTTGTATTGATTATTCATCTGCCCTAAGGACTAGAAACATGGTAGCCTCCTTTGAGCCTCTAAAGCTGTGCAAGGTCACATTTCTAATGCAAGACGAGATTTTTATTTGCTACTAAATCATCAAGAATAGTAGTAAAGCTCCCCACTCTTAAATCTTAAAATCAAAAAAATTTCAAGATGAGATTTTGTGTAAGCAGTAGATTTAAACACTCATTTCAGACTCTAAGGTGACTTGTCACGCGGTGTTGACTTCAGTGAAACCAGATTAAGATATGCTTCATTATTTACTTTAATATTTCATCTGAAGGTACAATACTTCAAAATTAACCTTGAAAAAGTTTTGCTGTATGTGTCAGTGGTTACTGATTGGCGTGTTCTTTTCTGTTTCCAAAATAAATGCCTGGCTGTAGCCTGTGTGCTCTACCAGTGTAGTTACATGTCGTTATGGCTTAGCAGGCCATCACTGATAAACTTTTAATGAGAATTTTCCCAGCTATTTTGGTAGTTTGGTAGTTGATACAAAGCAGTATCAAATTCTTTTTTTTTTCCTTTTGTAGAAATAAAAGTAAATATGGCAGTGTTCTCTTTGTGCACTGGCAGTCCTTTTTCTGATCACATTCAGGAGCAGTGAGCTTTGAGAACACATCCTGAGCATTCAAACCCAGATCAGAAAAAACCTTTGGCCTTTCTATTAATCCATTTGCTGTTTTCCAGGATAATCAAACTGGAAATTTCCACTGCTGATCTTGTAGGTCACTCTGTTTATCATGTAGATGTACATGAAACTTTGAAGGTCTAGGCCACACTCATACATGTTGATTGGATTGTGGTCTTGTTTATCACAGTTACTGTCTGTAGTTTCAGGAAATAATGGTTCAGCTGGGTTGAATTGTTTCTGGAAGAATCTGAAACTGGATACAGCCCATACTGCAGTAAGGTCTAGAGGGAAACTACTGTAGTCGTTATGATTGAACAGTATATTTACAACAGTAGACTTGAGCCTGCGGTGCACATCACTGCGTTTCGGGTGCGGATACAGTAGTTAATAGGAATTCAGTCTGAACTGTATAAAAAGTCCAGTCCTCTGCAGCTCAGCGGAGTTAGCCAGGTTACACGTAAGAGCACCAGCACCTCAGCGTACAGTGAGAACTGCATTGGGGTGTGGCTGCAGTGTGTCAGCTACATCATTTAATAAAAACATAATATTGTAGCTGTGAGTGTCTCTGAGAAAACAACTGATCACTCTCAAACCTAGAAGATGGATAAGGCTAGCAACTAAACTTTCAAGTGAACTACCTGAAACTGTTAGAGGCACATACTATTCTGAATTGACTTACTGATTGAAATGTTCTTTTTCTCTAGAGTAGGGAATATTCCAGAATTTCCTAGAATATTAAAGTAAATGTAGTAAAAATAACACCACATTTAAGCTATCATTTTAATATGAGGACAAAGCAATATAGTTGTTAAATGAAAGTCAAATGAGGAAATTGATAAAACAGCTACCAGTTAAAAGTGTATTTTAGTTAAATTACCAGCTTATCTTTACAGTACTTCAGCAGAGGCTATCCTTTAGTATAGATATAAGGAATTATCTATCTGCATGTAAATCCCACTAAAAAATATAAAATCAAATGAATCCTTAAATTGTACCTAGTTAAAATTTTTATGTTGGAGACAAATTAACTGATTTATTTAGCACATCCTCAGAAAACTTTTGGGTGGCTTTTTTTTCCCCCCCCCAAAAAAACCCCCTTCTCACTGTGAAAGTTTAAATTTTGTTATATGGTCCTTAAAAGAACACTCTGCTAGACAGAAAATAGAAAACTTTTTTTCAGAGAAATATAATGTGAAAATTCTGCTTCTTAAGACAAATGACAAGACACTCTTGCATTCTGGAAGCTTGGGATTATTTATGCTTTGTGACTTTCTGTGTGTACTTTGTTGATGGCTCAACAGATGCATAAACAGAGCATTAAATTAAAAAATAGCGTGTCTTGGATGTTGCCAGGGTAATACTATAAAAAAAATAAAATAAGGAAAAACAGGGTAATTGTCAAAAGAGTTTTTAAGATCTTTTCAGCTTTTTTAGTGTTCTCTCTTTAGGGAAAATGCCAGCCAGAAAGCAGTTCAACTGCTAGGCAAAGCAAGCGCCTAATGTCTCATTAGCAAGCCTTCCTTGGGTTCTGGAAGAGACATTAAGTACTTGCATGCTTGTGTTGATGTCCCCTTCTTCCCAGAAGTGGTCGGTGTCAGGTTCTGGATCACCAGCCTGTCCTCAGCCCAAACACTGGACCCTAACAAAGGGCCTTACCCTTTGCTGTGATTTGTGAAGTTGGTTTCTCCCTCTCTGACATTTGAATAAATTGGGGTGCAAATGGGGTCATTTTTAACAAGTATCAATTTGGAAAAGTCCCACATAAGCCATGCAAAGAAACAGCGACAGTAAGTCTGTGGTGTCCCACCCTCTTCTCACAAAATCAGAAATACAAGAGAGACCATAGGGAAGATGTTATGAAAGCTTGCTGGCATGTTAAAGTCTCAAGTTACATGTTCCCAATTGTTCAACCTGTCCCAAGGTTCAGTACTAAATAAAAGCAAAATAGGTAAAACACTGTACTCATCAACATTGTTCACTGTTCATGCACCAATGATCTGTAAAAATAAAAAAACCCTTACCCTAGATAAATGATGAACAGAGTGCTACGTGATTTTATTATGACAGAAAATGTTACTTTAAAGTTTAGCAAGTTCTAAACCTCTTTCATTCTAAAACTAATCTATGAGATCTGTGTGTTCATATTTTATTCTCTCTCACAATATCTACAGCATTTTTATTGGTCCCTGTGACAAGGTGTGCACAAAGTTTCCAATCTTTCTCCCATGGGATAGCGGTCCTGCCTAATTTTAAACACCCACCTAGCTGGAACACCACAAAGCCAATAATTACATTGGAATCTCCACATCCCAAACAGAAGAAGATCCAAGTGGATAGACACATGTGTGTGCATTTTCTTCCAAGGAATGCTACTGACCACTTCAGAAGCGAGCTCTTGGGCTCACCCTCCACATATTGTGTGCTTCTGTGATTTGAGAAGCCCAGGTTCCAGCCCTGCTCCCTCTGCCAGCAGGAAGTGGGTTCCCTGCAGGGAGAAGGAGTGCTCCGCTCCTCCTTGCAGCAGTCCTGCAATCCCCCTTGATACGAGGACTATATTAATGCCCTGTAAAGCAGTTCCTATTTAGCCTTGCTTTCCTACTTTGGCAGGTTCCTGGCATGGGCTTTAAGTAGATATTAATTAAAAAGAAATTAATGAAGAAAAAGTCTTCTGCAAGTTTAGTGGTCCATTTTACAGATATAAATCTGTAAAATTTTTTATAGAGCTTTTACAGGTCTGTCCATTTTACAGACAACTGAGTTCAGTAGTCTGCGTACATCCTTTCTGAGCCATCGTCCAGAATCAATATATTTGATTTCTGATTTCAAAGCATTCTTTAACAGTAGGAGGAAATTTTCTGGATAGTTCTTATTTTTGCATTTAGAAGAACAACAGATTATAGCTATCATTGACCTCTGTGAAGAAAGTGTATGTGTACTCTTAGTACTGGCTCAATAAAAGTCGATTTTTTTGTAACGACATTTTCATTGACATTTGTGCCATATTTTTAATAACCCACCTGAACTAAGTGAAGAAATGATGATGCAGACTGTTGCCTTAGCAGAGCTGGTAGTTCAGTAAACAGCAGGAAGTTTGCACAAGTGGCAGGCAGGTAGCGCAACAGCGTCGAGAGGTTCTGTGTGATTGCATCCTTGGTCTTCACTGGCATCTGGCACTATGGCTACATCATCCCTGTGGACTTAAGCCCATGTCCTTATACCAGTTATACTGGGTTAAAATTTTTAAATCTCAGAGGCTTAGCTTTGGTTTGAGGTTGTTAAAAATGTAGCGTCTAGACTTACAGGTTCAGTTTCCATCTAAAAATTAACTTCACAGTTTGGAACTAATGGAGCTGTGAAGTTTTAAGGGTTTGTGCTGTGTGTGGGTTTTTGTTTTCTTTGAAGTTGACTTTAGTTTGCCTTGTATATTTTAATGCATCACGTGCCTGTAGCTTGAGAACATGTGAGAATATGTTCTGTACCTTTGATAATCTTTTATACATCTTTTATGGATGAACACTGATCAGTCTTCTTCAGGCTTTTTGCCATGACCTTTATTTCTGTGTTACTAGAAGCTGTGTTTGTGCCGCTGCTACAGTTCACCTTTACTGTAGCCTATTTTAATGGTGTCAAATACTGTGTGCTTCAGTTTTCTGAAGTACAGCCTTCAATTATTCCTTTTCTAATGGCCCAAGTCAGATATGCTCCTTTTTCCACCATTCTGTCTTCTGTTTAATGGATGGTTTTGCATCCTTGCAGCTGCTAAAGAAATTTTTTTTGCTTGTCTAAAAGCATAGAGGAATGAGCTCAGGTTACAGGGATAGGTTTAGTTACAGGTTGGAGTTTCTTAAGAGAAATATAATTAGAAATAGTTAAACTGTGAAGCAATCTTGTACCTTTTTGCATAAAATACAGTATACTTGCATGCTGTCTGCATTGTCGAGAACTGCTCCAGGTAACAATGTAAAAAAGTTGTAGTAACTGTGCATTGAAGTCAGCAAGTGGAACTTTGAGTTTGTGTGCATATCTTCAATCTGTTATAATGTACATAAAAAAGTAAAGTCATTGTGAGTCCTAACAATAAATCTTTGTGTTGATAACATGAGCTTACTAGTGCATAGTTCTGATGAAATAAAAATTACAGGTTTTTAAAATACTTGCATATTAGAGATTTTAAGTCTATAGGAAACTACTGTACTCTAGCCTCCTTCGTAACATCAGCAGAATTTTATATTGCATCACGTTCACATCTTGCGGTTGAGCCCAAACATATTTCTAGAAAGACGTCACTTCTTTGCTGTTTAAGACTAAGTAATAGAGGTTCCACCATGTCACATAGTAAGTCATTGATTATCCTCACTGTAAAAACGTTTTGTATTTCCATTCTGACTTCTAAACACTGCGTACAGATGTAGATTTTGGTTTTTCCTTTCGTATTTAAAAACAAACGAAAACCATAACAGCTGTACTGTCTAGAAACTTTCCTATGTATGTGCTTGATTGAATCAGGTCTTAATCTTTCGGCTAAGACTAGAAAGGTTGCATGGAAATCTTTCTCAGTGCTTCTTTGTCGTACTACAGGGAGCTGGCTCTTCAGACTTCTAGGAATCATTACCATAGACAAATCATTCTTGCCCTTAAAGATACAAAACCAAACAACCAAAAAGATGTACTGGAAAAAAAATCCATTTTCAAATATACAGAAAAAGATAATTACAAAGTATATAATACCTTGTTATTTAACAGGGATATTTTCACCAGAAACTGATAGGGGAAGTAAAAATCCCAAACATTGAAAGCACCTGTGAAGAAAATACATTTTAAACAAAACTTAAGGGAATAGTTGCCTACAAAAATCTGATGGTGCTTTTCTGTATTTCTCCAGTAGTTAAAGAGCGTTCTTGCAACTGGAGTGATTTAATTCAACTCTGCCTTGAGGAATTCGAGACTTCCTAGCTTCCAAGTGTTTCCCCCCATTAACAATGTTATTCTTAGATTACTGCCCTTTAATCGCTATGACTGAAGCTATTGCAGTTTGTGTGAAACAATTAAACACTAAAGGAGCCAAAGAGAGAATGAGAGGGTCCTTCGGGAATTGAGAGGTCATGGATCAAATTTTCCTGCTTCGAATTCAGATACCAGGCTTACTCAATATAGAAGTACTTCTAGTGTCTTTGTGAAATATAAACTAATAAAGATGGTGTAATTGTCTTTGCTGGAATTTTCTTTTTGTTTAAGAACAAAACTTATCTTTTAAATAGGCTGAATTGGTTGTAAAATGCAATTTTTTGGAAAAAGAAATGTAATTCTTCTGTATCAAAAGGTTTGTATGTTCTTGTGGGGAGCTTTAGCTCCTGACTAAAAGTTCACATCCGAAAATTGCACCTTAATGTATGCCAGTCCTGCACTTTATATCACAGTTTTCATAAGCAGTTATATTTTCATTGTTCATGGTATAGTGGCCTTCCTACTCTGTTTAAAAATTAATTTCTGGAAGCTAGTATAACTTGCAGTTTCTTAGTTCTTCACAATTCCTACTTGTCTGGGATATATTTATACTTTTGAGGGAGGAAGGAATACCGCTGTAAAGATAGTCGGTGGTATGGGAACATTAATGGCGTGTTCAGAGACTTTTCTGGAAAAAAGCAAAAAGCTAATGGTACAAGTATCATATCAGATTCTGTGTTTGCGTACTTAAATGATAATGTAGGTTCTATCCAATATTTCAGAATTTCTTATATTCAAAAACAATGCAAGTTAAACATTTACTAAGCCCACTATATCCATTCTTTCAGGTAAAGAACAATCTTCAGGAGAGATGAACATGCACCCTGTCTCAGCAGCTCCCCTCTCTGTGTTTAGTAAAGAATCAAACTCCTCAAAGCATAGTGATCACCATCACCATCACCACCATGAGCACAAGAAAAAGAAGAAGAAACACAAGCATAAGCATAAGCATAAACATAAACATGATAATAAAGAAAAGGAAAAGGATCCCTTTGCTTTCTCTAACAGTCCAGCCAGTGCACGATCAATCCGTTCCCCGTCACTTTCAGACTGATATCGACGGCTGATATCCAGAATTCAACTTGCAATATTCTCTGAATACGTAGAAGGATGTATATAACTATAGCTTCTATCTTTTTTTATGGAAATTTGTGAATTGCCGTAGCAATTCGGAAGCTCTGCCACCGTCCTCATTTGAAGCCTTCTATTTGCATATGCAGTTGTTGAAATAATCTGATTCAAAAAATATGTTTCATGATTCTGAGTCATTTTGTATTTCGCTGTTCTCTGCACCTCCCACTCTTTTTTCCATTTTAAACAAAGAAAACAGCCCTTTATGTAAGGGCCCCATGTCCACTGGCAACCCCCTGCACATCATGCTGACCATGTGTACTGCCAGAATCAATTATGTTTTAATCCTTTGAAGACTGTTATGAGGCAGAGTATGTTTTAAGCTGAAGCCAATTGCCAGACCTTTGGTGAAGTGCTGTTTCCAGAGCAGTATTGTATAACCAAGTGTAGACCTCCTGAGAAGACCGGGATTTTCTGTAGTGTCAGTTGAGCTGTTTCTTGCTTTAACCATTGCAATGTAATGTCAGAGTTTTAAGAACAGTATATAGAACATATGCCTTTTTCAGATACTAAAACTCTTAAAAAATTCCATGCTGCTTTTAAGCTGCAGGTATTTATGATGGACATGACCTTTGAATATAATGACATTCTGCAATTATGTTTTTGGAATTTTAGCAAAATGCTTAATGCATGTTTTGTCCTGTAATCAGGCTTTTAAAAATCCAATAAAGTTTGCAAATTATTTTGGCAGAGGCAGAATTTTTTCTTCAAGCTTGACATTGGAATATGCTTTTGAAATATGGCTTTGCTAAAATTAAATATTTTTGAAAACCCTAAAAATTAAAAGATGGAAAAATGTATGTTTCCTCCTGCTGAGGGGTGGTTTTTTTGCAAGTGTTCTATATGGTCAGCTCATGAATGCACAGGAGAAATACATTAGTAGATTAAGCTAGGTCTGGGACTTTAAATGATGGATACATTTAAATTTCTTTAGCTGTGTTTTATGCAGTGTACTATTTACACCCAGAAAATGTTTTATTTAAAACTTAAGTTTTTAGAAGTTTTGATAATAGAGATAAATCATCTCTGCCACTTTTTATGTGTTTTCTTTATTTGTGTGTAGAGGCAGGGGTTTTATTTCCACGCACTTGTTGACTTCTGTTGCCCAGAGTTCACTTCACATTTAGCTTTCTAGAAGATGGTTGTCTTGGGGTTAAATATTTTTTAAATTTTTTTTCCCAAATTCCTGTGAGAGACTGATTCTCCTTCTTAGGGCAAAGAGAGAAAGTTCAACAGGGACCCTAGAAGATTCTTTTTTAAGCCATATTCTGTTTCATGAAAGTTAATAAATACTTTTATATTATATACCTGCCATTGAATCCTGTAGTTTTTGTAAAAAAATTATCTGTAGTACGGAAAGGTACTTTATAATACACGTATTCTTACTTGGTTATTCAAATACCGTATCCCTTTAATACTGCGTGGACAGCGGTGGTAATCGTCGCGCTCGGAATGCGTGTTAAGGTCAGTCTGGGCTGGATTTGGATGTGATGGACCCGGGCAGCATCGCGGCCTCTCTCCGTGTGGGACGTGGCGCCCGTCTGCTGCCACACCAGCAGCTCTTCACATTGGGTGAAGCCCACCTTGGTGCAGTTTGTGTCCCCTCTAGCAACGACTGCAAGCTCTTACAGCTTAGGTGAGGTAAAGATGCAAGAGGAAAACACCGAAGCACGGGCAGAATGAGGTGCTGAGCATGACTAGCCCTGTGTGCAGCTCAGCTCACCGCTTCCCGAGCCAGCGAGCTGTTACGTTAGCATCACCGCCTGCGAATAGCAGGGAGAGCCTGAGGGGCTGTAGCAACAGCTCGATGGGAATATTTTTAGGTGTTTTTCCCTTGGCTAAGGAGTGAGGTAACAGTGCCAAAGGTGTTTGTGGGAGACCCATGCTAATGAGCAATGAAAGCTGGCATTGTTTGGGAGAGCGAAGGCAGATGCGTTTATGTTTTAAAAATGAGGTCATGGATAATTTATGCTGGTGCAGTTTCTACTTTTGGAGACGTGGATTTACATTCTTAGACACTGAGGGGAAACATATTGTTCAGTGATACGGGCGCAGAACTGAGGCAGAGCTGTAACGCGGTAATTCTACTGTTGTACGTTTGTTGGTATGACTTTACATGAACTATAGAATATACGCTAAGCAAACACGGCGAAGGCACTGTTAATAGAAAATTGGGGGGGGGGGGCAGGGAGAGACTTGTCCAGTACAGTTTCTGAAGTTACGTCATGGTCCTGGTTCAGAATATCCATTAATGTGTTTGCTGGAGTACGGAGTGAGTCTGAGGTCTGCGGGGGTGCTGCGTGGACGGGCGGCACTCACAAAGGGGGGATGTGCTCAGAAGTCAGGATAACGAGGCAGATTGTAGGTATCCGGTAGAAATAAATGTGAAATACCAAACCTGAGGGCAAATGAAGTGCAGGAGAAGTAAGCCCCATCTTGCAAGGTGCAGAGAGGGGAGAAAAAAAAAACATATGGTTGCACAGAGATGAGCAACTTGATACTATTGCAAAAAGTAAAACTCACTTAAGGCTTAGCAGGAATTTGTTATATTAGACATGAAAGTAATTATTCTATAAAATGCCAGTGAATTTGGACAACACATTTTAAAGAAATAGGTAAATTCCCCTAAATGGGAACAATAGGTAACATTGTATATTAAAAAAAAAAAAAAGGGAGGAACTGAGTGTTCCTGGTCTAAAATAAAAGAAATCTGAGGAAGGAACTCTCCCTTCTAATACCTAAACAATTGCTACAACAAAAAATGTCTATCAGTTTTTCTGGATATTTCCTGTGGGAAGGAAAGGATTAGCTTTATTTGTGAGAAGAAATATTTTTGTTGAATGTTAAGATGAAAAAGACTGTGCAGATATGAAAGCTCTTTCCTTGTAGGTATTTAAGCAGCGGATTGGCAAACGTCTGCAGGGGATGCTTCGCCCGGCCGCAGCGCGGGGCCTCGCCGCTACGGTTCGTTTTCATGGTTCCTTAGATTTTCCATTTTGTTGGTGAAATCGCTGCGGCGGCTCCCTGGATGTGACGGGCGCTTGCGGAGGCTCAGGAGCCAGAGCGCTCTGCCTGCCGAGGATCTTCTCGGCTGCGGGTCAGCTTGGGCTTTTCTGCTACTGGCAAATCGATGGCAGTTTCAAAGTTATAACCTGACATCAATTCAAGTTAAAACTTTGTATTTGGACGGTGGATTAAGATCTTTACCCTCACCCCCTTCAAACCTCGGAGGTTGGCTGTAACCTGTGCAGTTGAATTTGGTTTGGGTTGTGATTTTTGGTTAAAATGTCGGGTTTATGGTGCGCTCTCCTTGAAAGAAAAGAAGAAATACTTCATTTAGATGGGGTAGTATCCAAATACTGGAAGAATACGTGTTACGCATATAAAGTATAAATGCATATGTTGTTGAAAATACAGTTTAGCTTTTTAGGATATAAAAGCTGTTTAGTTTTCGTTGATTTCATATTCACAGAAATTGTATAATTTCTGTAAATTTTGATACAAGGAATTTTTAGTCGTGTTAATATTTTTGGTTTCTTGAGACAGTTAAGTCACAGAAAATTAGGAACCTGATTTTTAATGCAGCATGAGTATTGCATAGAGGCCCTTAAAATACGGTAAATATAAAAATATATAAGTTTAAAGTTTAGTATTAGTTTAGTTAAGTTTTATAAAAAGATTAAAAGTTTTATGTGAGATTTAATTAATTTTATATATTTATATTTTATATATGTATAAAATATGTATTATTCATATTTGTTTCCCGCTTTTATAATTTAAATGGCAATAATAACGTAGGAGTGTTTGCATAGTCATTAAGCCGTGGCAGCTAATGTAGAACATCCGTGTTATTCCATAGTCGCTTGATACCCTAAATGCAGTTTTGCTAAACACATTTCCAAGGTTCTCTTTTTATATTATTTTTCTCCGGATAAATCTACAATGTGAGTAACCTTTGTTGATGCAGATGAGTCAGGATTTCATTTGAAAGACTTTGTATTTTATTGAAAAATACTTCTCCTAGTACGGTGCTTAGGATGTGGTAAACGTCGTAAAGTGACTGCAGAAATTTAAAGCATATTTAGCTAGATTTTTTTTTTTCATTTCTGAGGAGAAGTGGGACCGCGTGGGTATGCGTTGGGCCACCGCTGCGGCAAGGAGCCATTTCTGCCCCCAGCTCCTGAACCCGCAGTCCCAGGTGGGACTTCCTGGGTGCTAACCGGGCTCTCCCGGGGCCCGATGAGGCCACTCTCTAACCGGCGACTGAGATCGGGCCAATTGTTGCCGCGTTCGTTAGCGAGATGAAGCTGCTGGGCCGAGGCTGAGTAGGCAGCGCGGCCAACGCGCGGCGTGCGGAGGCCGGGTGGAGCAGGGAGAGGCGCGAGCCGGCGCCGACCCTCTTCGCTTGGCTCCGCGGCGCCTTGCGACCTCACTCGCAGAAAACAATCCGATGGGGTGAATTCAAGTTTTTTACATCTGCGCCTCTGTGGGAGGCTTAACTTTGTTGTGAATTTGTTGAGTCGGACTCATTTTGGAAATTTTGGAAGGCTGGAGTGAGATGAGCTTACGTGACTGGCAGTTATGTTTTTTCTTTGCTGTGTTAAAAATAAAAAAGAAATGGTGTTGACAATAAAGGGCAAAAGAAACGCTTTTCAAAAGTTACCCCAAAGGTCATTTCAGGTCAAATAGTGTTTTTTAAATTATTTTTATTCCTTTTTTATTTTTTATTATTCTGCTTCATTCTATTTTACTTTTATTCACAAAATGGAATTTCAGAAGAGTGTTAATATAAAGCATTTCATCCTGAAAATGCACTTTTCATGTTCTAAATGTTCCTATATTTTAAAAATAAATCATACTGTAAAGTATAAGTAACTGATAAAACTTCTAAATGAAAATATGCCCTAAAAAGAAAGAAAAAGTTTGAAAGCACTTTAGGAACGAAAGCACATTTCAAGACCTGATTCCCCTTGGCAAAAACTTATTTCAGGAAGAAAAGCCTCTTCTGGAAGTTCTCTGGTCCTCAGCTTTCCAGGAAGAGGAAGGATGACTCAAACTCGCTCACGACTTAAATGCTGTTCGAACTTGCGTGAGTAACCCTCTGTTTCTCGTGGGTGCTGGAGCGGCTCGTGGAGCCTCGCTGTGTCTCCCTGGGGGTGGGTTTCAGCACGGGACCCAAGGGGACACCATGAGAGCAACGGGAAGGTGGCCACGGCTGTCCCACAGCGTACATAGCAGCAGTCCCTGACCTGTTCTACCTTACGCTACTGGCTCTCCTGAGCTTCTAGTCACTTATTTTGCTAAATCTTTTGGGTTTTAATGCTTTAAATTTTGTCACTATAGAAAAAACTTTGGTCTTTTCATAGCTCATCTCCCACCCAGGAGTCAAATTGAAGCATATGGGGGAAGAAGTCTTTTTAGCAGTTTTGGAAATATTTGAGTTCAGCTTTTCAAGTTGATATGGTGGTCACGAAAGTTATTGAGAATGTGTTACTGTTTTGCTGGTTTTAGTCGCTTAATTCCTAGTTTTACTGTACAGTGAAAAACTGGAGGTAGGGAGGAAGGAAGAGGAGGGACTGAGATGGTCTGTCACCACCATGAAGAGAGACTTGGAGAGATTAAAGGTCTCGCATCAGTTCTATCACTCACCTTCCTAAGGCAGTCTCCACTGCTTTTAGGTATTAAGGACTCACCCACGGAGCTGCTGCCGTTTTCACTTGTTTTCCCCTACTATTTCTTTACCTTCAAGTCTTCTTCCAGTTTATTGATGTAATAGTCATCTGAGAGATGTCCAAGCTTCAAGAAAGGTAGATCACTCAAAGACATCCACCACAGCAGAGGGTTTAACCCCCCCTGCACTTGGGGGTTTGAGTCTTTTCTTGTGGTTTTTCACGGTCTGTTCCCAACTCCGTGGCCAGCAGGCTGCTACAGCTTATTTCTCCTCTCTGAGGACTAGGCATAGGTGTTCCTTGTCCCTTATGGACATCTTACAGTTCCAGAGTCCGTGCAAGCGTCTTCCTTGTGTTTGGAGCAGTATGTGTAAAAAAAAATGTTTTTCTATCTCAAATGCTTTTATCAAAGGCTACAGTCTTTTTCAAATGTTTGAATTCATATGTTTGTTATTGAGTACTTCGCTAATTTCAAAATACTGAACACTTTCGGTCGCTTTAGGACTCAGATTTTTAAAAAATAAAAGTTTGTTTTTACAGGAGTGAAAATCTTCCAAGTGTGTAATAAAACACTCAGCACTTACAAGCTAGGATAAGATAAAGAAGGAGGAGAGAGAAGAAAGCTCTTTTGTACATTTCTTCATGGAAGAGAGAAATGCAATTTCTCTGTAGGAGAATTGATAAAGGACTGCAAAGGAATCGGTTGTTGACTACTGCTATGATAGAGGAGATATGAAAACCTCTAAATAAAATAGTGTGGAGAGGGCAATTGAAAACAGTACTCTTTTTGTTCAGCAATTTAATTGTAGACAAATGCATTTATAAAGTGAATACAAGACACTGGTAATGTGTATCACATATAACAGCTGCTTAATTTTTAACAGTTTTCCTTGAGTGTTGTATTCCTTAGTGTTAACTGAGAATGTAGCAAGAGCTCTATTTCTTTTCCAGAGTCAGCTATGTATCGTGACTTAACTGAAACTAATAGCTTGCATTTTCTCTCTTAATTTTCCTTTAATGATTTATGCTGCCAAGAATAGAGAAATCTTCTAAATAAGTGTTTTCCAGTTATTTTAGAAAAATCAGGTATACTTTGAACCTGATTTGCCTGTTCTATAATTACGTATATAATGTCTACTTGGGCTGCACAGAAATGCAATGGGGAATTGGCCTTTGTGCACAGAAGACCTATATTTTTTTCAATATGTGTTTCTGGTTGAGGTTCTGAGCTGAGCCAATGACTTGTACCTGACCCTAGAGTCTGAGCACTGATTTTAGGCAAT
The DNA here is from genome assembly GCF_964289735.1 of Phaethon aethereus. Classification (NCBI taxonomy): domain Eukaryota; kingdom Metazoa; phylum Chordata; class Aves; order Phaethontiformes; family Phaethontidae; genus Phaethon; species Phaethon aethereus. The sequence continues at coordinate 15,338,336 of NC_138582.1, forward strand.
CAGTGTCACCGTTTGGAGCCGATATTACAAGGCCATTGAGAACAACTTCCACCTTCCCCAGCTTCAGTGCCAGTTTTTCTCATTCATCTACATTTCTTGTACTTAAATGTGATGGAGGCTTCACCCGAGGATGGGAAGATTCAGTCTGGGAAGACTTTCAGGCTGGGATGATCCTGCTCCACATGCTGGGCTCCTGAAGCAACTCCTGACAATTACCTGTCTGCTACAGAAAAACTGGGAAGCTGTAAATCTTAGGGCATTTTTTTGAAACTTATTTATAAAAGTAAAGATAAATTAGTATAAGGCATATACATACTGTACAGATGTACGTATTCATAATGCTATTACTGTTAAAAGAAACTCCAGGTGCTGATTTGTTGCATGTCTAATACTTAATATTCTTGGGGCTTTGACATTCATTGCAGGGATATGACTATCCCAGCTTTTTGGATCCTATTATCATTTAGGCTTTTCTGTGGGTTTTTATGGCACCTGCAGAGTGAAGGCAACATGTCTTCCTTCAAATTACTGCTCAAGTCCTCTATCTGCATGAAAATTACTTCTCTGCTCTTTCAGGGGAGCAGGGTAAAATAGAATCATAGAAACATCTAGGTTGGAAAAGACCTTTAGGGTCATCGAGTCCAACCGTAAACCTAACACTGCCAAGTCCATCACAAAGCCATGTCCCTAAGCACCACGTCTGCACAATACCTCCAGGGACGGTGACTCAACCACGTCCCCGGGCAGCCTGTTCCAGTGCTTGACAACCCTTTCGGTGAAGAAATTTTTCCTGATATCCAATCTAAACCTCTCCTGGTGCAACTTGAGGCCGTTTCCTCTTGTCCTACCACTCACCTGAGCTGCAGTCATAACTGCCAGGACTTTTTCTCCAACCCTCCTTTCTGCATTGTGATTGATATGTTCATCGGCCACATCTGCTGTTTAAGTGAGCGAGCTGTTCCAGACATTTCATGCGCCTGCTGATGCTGTACCAGCACCTTGCCAGGCTGGGGAAGGGGGAGAGACTGGAAGGTGAACCGTTGTGTAGCTCTCACACAAGCTGAATACACTGCATGGAGAAGGGTCACCTCACACCTCATCAGCGCTCAGACTCCTTCTCTTCTCCCCGGCCTCCCCCCCTTGCCCTTGTGTCTCCCATCTTCCTTCTCTCCATTTTCTTTTCCTCTACTATTTTTTTTTTCCTTTTCAACATCCTCAGACATGAACTGTTCAGGGTGTCGAGGTTTCAAAGCCCATTGGGATGAGGAGCAGAACCAGGAGATGGAACATTTTTATGCAGAAGGCATCAGTACACGCCACCAAATAGTCTTTCAATGCCCTCGAGACAATTATAGAGATGGTTGAAACTGTGCGTCCGTGAGGGTGGTTTGCTAATTAGCCGCTGTCTACTCCCATAGCTGCTTGTTTTACTTTTTCAGAGGTTTTGACTCTCTCCAGTGTGTTCTCTACTGCCCGGGTGGACGGCGTTCTGCCCTTGGCTGCCCGGCACGGCTCCGGCGCGGCCGATCGGGAAGAGGGAGCGCTGCCTGGCACGGCCCTGCTTGCGGGGCTGAGGTCACGCTGGCGCTGCAGCGGCAATAACCGACTTGAGCGAAACGTAAGCGGTGATGCACCTCCACACGCAGCTCGTGGCCAGCGCCGTGCCCGTAAACAGGCAGCTGAGCAGCATTTCAGCCTAGATGAAAATAGGTAGTTTTGTTTAGGATTAGCCTTCTGTTAAAGATATTAAGCATGTGAAGGTGAGCTAATGATGTACTATGTCCTTTCCATTCAGAGACTGTAGATTGTTTAATATAAAATTTCTTCTGAATTATTGCAGGATTTCTATATACGTTTAGTTTATATGGCACCAATCATGTCCTTCTGAGTTAATAATGCTCATACTAAGGTTTGATTCTAAAATATAGCAAAACCTCAGTAAGGCATATGGAAATGAGAGGCCCCGTTGTGAGCTAATGACCTCTCTGAATGAACAAGCATGTCAGCACCGTAAAATGAGATACACTTAATAGCTTTTTACAATGGATGCTTGTATATGTTACACATCAGCATACTGTGAAGTGGCTTGTTATGATAAGACCATAATATAGAACTTTTCTGTTGAAATGGTTCTCTCTCCCTACTTCTTGGGAAATATTTGTTCAAATAAATATGTGGGTTAGTGAGGCAACAGATAGTTATTTGTCTCTCAAGTGTGAGTAATGTAATATGAACAAGCATTAATGACCTAACTCCTTAATTCAACAGGAGATCCTTATTTTTCTTACACGCTAGCTTATTTCTTAATATTTTGGAATCCATTGCTCAGTGTGTGTTTTTTGTTCCCAGGGGTGCTGAGCGCAAGCTACAAGCTTTGGATAAGTCTCAGCTCTGCTCAACTTTATCATCTCTTGGACTTCTTCAGCTCAGTGGCTGGCAACTATGTGTATCTGCTCCCTGAATCATCCACTAACATCTGCCCAAAATAATTAAAAGACTCGCAGTTTTCAGTGGACATGAGAGGTAGAATTGGCCAAACGTGATTCAGAAGTCTTTGCCTGGTTTCTAGAAGAGACTCCAGCGTGGCAAAATCGAAGCCCTGTGGCTTTCTCTGAGACTTACCGCTTTGCTACATGGCTGACGCAGTTCACACAATCGCTGCTCCCAGGGCAGGGGCAGCAGAAGGGAACAGGCACTTCGGGCTCAGCCGTTCCAGAGTGAAGTCCAGTGGTTAGACTGACCCCTGATGAAGGTGAGTCAAACGTGAAATAGAAAGTTAAGCTAGCCCAGGGAGTGAGGGAACTAAGTGAATGGATCAAGAACTAGAACAAGGAACTGGTGACAGAGAATAAAGTCTGAGAGGGAACAGCAGCAAGGAGGAGAAGCTGGGCATCAAGGGACAATGAGAAAAGACTAGACAAAATCATTTAAAGCCTCAATCCACTCCAGAAGTTGCATTGTAACCAGAGGTTCAGTAGTCTCAGTGCTCCTGGGCAACTGGTTTCCTAGCCATTTGCTTACAATACATGCTTTATTCCTCTGTAGGTATCTGTTACTAAGAGGATGGCAATCTACAACAGCTGTTAGTTGCCCATCTTTTATCTCGTGCAAGCCTTATGTATTTCAGTGCTGCTGTTGAACCATGAGAGAGTCAGCATGTGTCACATCATCAACACGCTAGAAATTGCTCTTCTTCAGATTCAATCTTTTAAAAAAACACAAAGTACTCTCTTTGGAGAATATGATTAAGGTTGCAATTCAAGTGGACATAAGACCATCTGCGTAACTTTACTGAGGCCCTTGGCATCAAAGTATGATGAGACGATCTCAAAGTAGTGTCTTGAGTGGGGAATGAGGCTGCAGGAGAAACCAGGTCATGCTCAGATCAGTTCAATCTTGTTCTGGAGGGCTGAATCCTGTTTCTGTGTCTCTAGAGACAGAATTCTTATGGGATGCTGCCAGGTCATTTCAACTATAATTTTCAGAAAAGGTCACTTTTAATTTCTCTGTTCAGCGCTCAGCTTGATGCACACAGCTCTGATTAGGAGAACTGCTGAGTCTTGATGTCTTCATCTGGAGATAACAGGGGTCTGTGCTGCACACATCCAGTACAGCAAGTCTCTGGAAGTGCCTATTACAGATGGTAGTTGTGGTGCTATACAATGCTACGAATTCTAGAAACTGGGATTCTTGAAGTCTCTTCAAATTAGTGGAAATAATTTGTTAATGTCTCCGTGTGTCATCTGAAAATGGTGATAATGCTGCCTTTACCTCAATGTTGTGTTGTCACAATATTTTGGAAACTGTTTGGATGCTACTGCAAGGGCACCTCTTGATCATCTTGTTCAGAGAACAGTTTTGAATGGTGCTCCATAAATAAAGAAATCAGGAATCTGTATGCAGTGACCGTGCTGGGCTGCTCTGTTGGTATAATTGGCAACACCTGGATGATTCAGTTGGTCCTGCAGCCCCAGTGCGCAGCTACGCAGCGTACCAACAACAAGGGTGTGGTACTGTGCCTCTTTCTTCTTGGCAGCATCTAGCATTGCAAAATGGATCTGACTGAGAGCAAGCTGGCTCAAAGTTTCTGATCTGGAACAGCTCCTCGACTTGGTTTGTGGTGTAGTGTTGGTGTTGGGAAGCAGATGGAGCAAGGGTGCTATAAGATCATCTGCTTGTTGCTGTGGATGATGTAGGGTCTACAACACCAGGACCTGTGCAGAAAGCACCCGAATAAACAGGACACACTGGAGTCAGAGCAGTAGAGCCATGAATCAGTGTCTTGCCAGAGGACATGCTCCAGTGCAAGTGGGAATCTACCCTAGTTTGAGTGACTTGGAGTATATTTTGGGTGATGCATTTTGCGTTTAGGTGACCATGATGATACCTCTAAGAGCATGCTAAAGCTGTTTGTTGCAGAGCTATGAATATGCTAAAATACGTGCAGGAGAAACGTTGGCCTACCTTGCTGTCTTCTGCAGCACGGAGTTGGTCACTGTCTTGATCAGGTCCTCAGTAGCAGAGAAACATACAACCAGCTGGGAGCTCCTTCTGTAGAAGGCAGGAGGCTGTCCCGCAGCCGTACTGCAAGCTCTCTTCAGCATTGTGCTGCATGTTGAACACCACGTGTCTTCTCAGTATTTGATCACATTTGTATTTGACAAGCAGCCTTGGAGTTGGGATGAAATACAATTCTTGTCAGTGGCTACTTGCCATCCCTTGTTATATCTGCCTGCTTTAAGGTCATTGCAAAATATTAGATGGACTTCTGGTGAAAATAATTGGTTTTCTCTTTGGACAACATTCCAAATTTAGCACATCCTCTCTGAAGCTGAGCAAAGCACTTCCCTGGAGCTGCATCAAACCCCAGTGTTCAGTATTTAAAGCTTAGTGTTAATGCCGGTTGGAGATGATGTTGTAATAGTTAGAAGCCCCGGTCACACTTTGAGTGATGGTCTTGTTTTCTGGAAAGCTCTCTAGCATCTTGGAGATGTCAAATTTTGGAATCAAATGCTGACTTGAATACAGGAATGTTCCCCATGGGCCCTGATGTTTTATCCAGAGATCCAAACCTTTGTATACAATTGTTGCTGTTGATTTCCACTCCAGGGGATTGTCTCAAATTCCCTCCAAGTTTGGTATCACCAAAAAGGCTCACATCTCTTTGCAGCTAATAAGAATTGGGCATTAGGAGATCATCTGAGTCTGAAGATATGGAGGGAACCCTGAATTAGTAGCTCTGGAGCTGAAGATTTATAAAGTGATTTTATGTATTATATTCCTTTTCCTGGAGGGACCGAATCCCTCTCGTGACAAAATGAGACATGCCTTTTCTGCTTCTCTCCATTCTGCACAGTTCACACTCCCCAGGGGTGGGAGGAGTTCCTTCAATGAAATATAAACAAAAAAAAAAAGATTCAGTTGCTACATGGAGAATAGCAATTAGCTTTTTCACTGTGAATGTTTAAAATCCTTTACATGTTTTAACACTCCTATTCTTGTTTTCCAGGTGAGGAAATCGATTTGGCTTAAAACTTCCAAGAAAGGCCTGGGTAATCCTGTCACTGAAACACAGAATTTCTTTGTGAAATGGATCGAGCGTGAGATTAGGAGCCAGAAAGTGCCAGCTCCCGGGTCGTTTCCTCAGACATTCATAATGGGTAGGGATTTGTTCAGGGAACCTGTCGGTTTTGTCATGAAGTATGAACTTAGCCATCGCATTGTTGCACCTCCAGCTCAAAAGTATTTTGACGGAAGTGAATTTTTGATATGAAGTTCATATCCAAGTTGCTTTGTGGCACCAGGCGGAGGGTAAGATTTAGTATCAGGTAAAGGAAGGAATCCCTTTTCTGAATGAACGGCCCAGCTGTGCGTTACTGCTGTGCCTGTTGCTAATGTTATTTCTGATGAAGCGTGTTTACTTACTTTCACCATGACTGTCCGGAAATCCCATGGCAAGGAGCGTCAGAACATTTGCCAAATCACTACTTCACCCATCAAGCTGATTGTTTCATCTTATTCGGTCTGGTTCGCATTAAGGGTTTGCTCCATCGCTGCCTTTGCTCTTTTGGGGTATATTGGTTACTCGTGGTGGGTTTTATAACAAACAGCCCTTTTTGAGGGATTGCTCCCCCCTTCTCTCACTGAGCCTGTGGCATGTTAGTAAGTATAGTACTAATCTCGTCTACTTCAGACACAGTCTCTCTAAGGCAATTCATCCAAAGGAATCAAAAGCAAACTCTTTGCACTGGTTAATTATTATTATAATGTCTTTTGCAAAGCAAACGAGAAAGAAACAGCCTACCTATAAAATGGAAGGAATGTAATAAAGGGCCTTAATTTGTTCTCCTGACAGGTATCTTATTTTTCCATACATTCAAACTGGTGTAAGAAAGAGAAGTCCTGCAAGCAGAGGGAGGCAGGTGTTGTTGAAAGCCAACTGGCTGCACGAAGGGAAAGTCTGGCAGCCTGGAGGTCCGGCTGGCCTGGGGCGCACACCAGCGAGCCTCCTCGTGCCAGCACAACCGGGGGGCTGACGCCTCTCCTCCAGAGCGCAAGAGGAGATTTGACTGATAAAGACAGGCCTGAAAGGCTGTCTCAGATCTGCTGTCTGCAGTGCCCGTAAAACCCTGCAATGGCAATGGACAGAGGGGCCCTTTCACAGCCTGGGCTTGGAAGCCTGGCGTACTCCCCCGCCTCCGATTTAACAATTTCGTCTTACTTCCAACCTTACATGAATGGCAAAAGCATAAGGGATCAGAGAGAGGACTGTTGCTTTGCAAGATAGAGGCAACACCTTCTTGGAACCCTTTGCAAGTTATATTATTGCTCTTATTTATTTGCACAGTTCCACATTGACCCTGCTGTTTTTACCGATTGGTAAAGAATGAGCTGAATTAAGAGGGATGGAACTCTGCTGGGGAGTACGTGCTCTAATAACTAGTTTTAAAAATGGATTACTTGTTTCATTTCTGCTGTGCATGTGTTGTGTTTATATCTAAGTTGCCTTCGCGTTATGCTTCAAGAATTTCTGAGTGTCTTGCAGGTCACTTGAGAAGGAAACAAGATTGTGCTCTGTAAATCCTTTAAAATGCAGGAAGGCACCTTGAAATGTTGTCTGTTAAAGTCTATTTTGTGCTTAATTTTACTTTGAAATTCGTATTGGTCCCGTGGAAGATGTGTGAGGACTGATAGTTCAAACAGCAAGATTCTATTCCAGTAGTAATTACATGTTTTCTGAAGGTGCTATGAGCACTTTGTAAAAGGTAGAATGTTGGTTTTGCACCAAGGTGTTTATATGATAAACATTATATGGGAATGACTGTCAGTGAGGCAAGAAGAGAAAACAGAAGAATGATGGGTGCTGTTACCTGTTGATTTGGGTCAGGCTTCCCTAGGCTTGTTCTGTGAAATGTTTCTCTCTCTCCAAAGTAAAGAATTTGTGGTTGGGATGATAATAAGAGGCATAGCAGGCCAAGCCTGGAGATGTTTTCACCTTTTGAGCCAAAAAGGGTGGTAAGAATATCAACACTGGTACTAAGAATAATGGACCTCGAGGAATGGAGTTACTGAACCTTAGAGATGAACCAAAGAAATATAACCTGAAATTTGGCTGTGATATGAGCTTTTTGGAGTTTTCTGATTCAGATCAACAGCTCTTAATTAATGAAGTCTGACGTATGCTTATTTCAATAGTGTGATCCATAACAGTAAACTCCAAATGGAAGCAAGAAACTCAGCTGAACACAACTTGGCAAGCTGCTGTGGTGTCTGAGTTTTATATGTTCTTTTGGCTACATGGATATATTGCAGAAGAGGTTACAACAACTTAAACTGGGAATGCTCAAAGCCCTAATGAAAGGTTTGATATTTGAAACATGGAGGAAGATTATGCTCTGGGCACATGCCAGAAAATGGGAGGGAGGAGCTGACACCACCTTAGCTGGATTTGAGCTTTCGTTGGCTGAGAAGTAATAAGCTGGGAGAAGACCTGAAAAAAAAGTGCATCTCTGCCAACAGGAAATTGTATTGCTTAGACCTTCTACACAGACTCCTTGCCGTGCTGTCCCGTTCCCTGGCATGCATGTCACAAAAGAGGCTGAGAGCTGTCAAGAAACACAGGGCCAAGAGACAAGAGATGGCACGTAAAGAAAATGCTGCGTTCAGCTCTCGCCTGCCCCAGGCCTCTTCCTTGGCATCCCCTCACAAGCCCATTGCCTCTCGCTGTTCCAGCCTCACAGAGACCTGTCCCTGTGCATGTGGACTGGAAAAAAAAAACACCCAAACAAAAAATGCCTGGAGAAATGACTTTCAAATCCTTTGTTAGTAAAAGGTGGCTAAACAAGTCAACGTGATCACCAGCTTAAAGTCACTGTATAGGTCCTTGTCTCTGCTGGGAAGTTTGGGAGTCTGGTTGAAAACGAATTGACAGAAGGTAGTATTGATGGTAAGAGATCGTGGAGGAACTAAAGCAAAACCTCAGGACATGCAAATAAACATGCATTTCTTGGTATTCCTATACACTTACTTGCTGCTGCGTGTGAGCGGCATGGTGCAGCTAAGCTATCTGATCTTTTTCCTCAGGTCCTGCTTTCTCTTCACCCTCCTAGGAAGGGATGCAGTGCCATGGACCTGCCTCCTTCATTTAGGCCACCGTTCTGTAGTATTTCATCTCATCATACAGCTAATTAAATATGCAAGCACTTATTACAAATTATGGCCTATCCGTGGGAAAATTCTGTTGCAGATAAGTCTCTAAATTTGCTGCTGTAAATCTCGAATGGCTCATTGACGCGTGGTTAAAACACAGCCGTAAATCTCTTTATGAGACGTGCAGCGAGGAAGGAAACACACGGGAGTTTTTCATGACAGCAGTTACAAGGAAAAGGCTCAGAGCTCCTCGTTGCTGCCAGTCTGACCACATCGCTGTCCGAAGTAATTAACAGATTCCTGGTTTTGTGCCAGGGCTGGAAAGTGATAAAAAGAAACAATCAAGATGCTTTTACCTTGATTCCTGTCACTGAGAAATACAAACACCCATAAAAATCCTTCAGGTGTTTTCACTTGAGTTCAAGTCAAACATTGCAAAGTTTATGGTTCCCACCCCCCACTTTTTGACCTGGAGTATGATGTAATCAAACTTCGCATCTTTAACTTAAAAGTAGATGTATAGCTAACACATAACATCTTTGAAATATGTTTAGATGCTGCTAAAAATCTGTCCAGGTGCAAAAATTGACATCATTTTTGGGAAATCTACACTAAAATATTTTCTTATATTTTTGTATTGTAAAATGCAGACAAAAAGGAGAAGGTGCATGCAGATAGACTGCAGGAAGGATACACGGAGCTGCCGCTGTCTCTTTCCTCATTAGGGTATGACTCCACAATTAGTTAATCCAGTGCTGCTGAACATGGTGGTCTTGTCCTCTTCCCACTGGGGATTCCTGTGCATCAGCCTGGAGGCTCACCTTGATGGGGTGAGTCAGCTTGCTAAATATCCAGAAACCAAATCCAGCCAAAATCAAGAGGAAAAAAGTGTCTTGTGCTTTCTGGGGACTAAAGTTAAATCCCCTGGGGGCCAAGTGAAGGCCAGAGGCGGTACAAGGAGGGTGCAGTGGTGCCCACTGGGCTTTGGGTGAGACCCTGCTCTGGCCACCAGTTGGGACCGAGCCTCGTGGGAGTCTAAGCACTTGGTGGTGTCGAGCACTCAATGGTGCTTAGCAAAAAGCTCCTCCATCATGTGAGGGACAACGGTGCAAAGCTGCGAGCTGGAGGCAGCTGGGACGCAGTGGATTTTGCGAGCGGGTTTGAAAGAGAAAGCCAGCGTGTTTGGGAACTACAAGTGGGAGGCTGTTCCCTGCGTGTAGCACGGGGACGCAACTATATGAAAGGAGGCATTAATCTTGAGCGTGGCTTGCAGCACCGGTTTAGGAAAGCTGCTCGGTGCTCGCTTACATCCCTTCCATTCCATCAAAGCTTGAGCGCTTCGCTGAACAAAGGCATATGGGACCAATAAAGCAGATTTAAGGAGATGGAGTCCAGGTTGCAAAAGGGCATAATGGGAAGTGACTTACAGGAAAATGTTGCATTCAAAACTCTTCTGTTGGTTTAGGTGACCCTGTAAATCCAGGCTCTGCTTTTAGTCAATGGGACTACTCATGAGAGCTAAATTGCTTACGTTGCAGGATTGAGCCTACTGAAAGGAAGACTTTCCGAGGAGGTCCAAATAAATGTTGTAACTCATGCTTATAGTCCTCTTGTTTTTTAGCACTAACTCAGTTATGAACACAGACAACCAACTTGCCATAATTTGTATATTTTGTTGGCATATGTTTACAGTGGGGAGATCTGGATTTATTTTAAAGAGCTACTTTGCTCCTGGTTTCCGTATCCTTACCTTAATCCATCTCCACAAAAGAAGCTCAAACAAAACCCCGAAAACCTCCCTCCCCCCACTTAACTGAAAACTTGAAAGCAAACCCCGCACAGTGCACCTTTCATATGCACGTAGCTACCTTGCAGTGAAATGAGAAACAGCAGAAGAACTTCGCAATAACCGTGACAGAGTGGGCAAGGAAAAAAACAAAAAGCCTTCAGTAAAATACTGCTTTGTTAGATCTTAATAACAGAAAAAGTCCCCCTAGAAATAAATCCTCAACATGATTCTCATATGAAAGAGAATCCTTCCACGTTGAAACCAAATGTTCAAAAGCTCTGTGCTTTGTTTTATTAGTGCCCATAATTTATTCTTCTTAGAAAACACCCCTCACAGCCTGCCAGAGCACTCAGTGTGGAGTACATCATAATAAAAACAACTTAGAAGGCAAAAACATTAGAACAAAAACAAAATTCTGAAAGCTTTAGTGAATAAAACCATGCAGGGGGGTCTGGAAAAAGGACACAGATGTTGTGAGGAATCAAAAACAGAAGATAAATTATAAGCAGGAGTATAAACTGAGCTTCACGAACAAACTGGAGTCATTTTAGAAGTCTCAAATAGTTATATGTAAAATTCAATTCAGAGATCATTTGTGTAGCCCCAAAACCTTTTCTGTTCAACGGCTCCTCTCTGCAGTGCCCAAAAACCAAACAGGCCAGTTTGCTCTCGGTTTTTTCCCCAGAACTGAGTGCATTTCGATGCAGTAACAGCTGTCACCGTGATTGATACCTGCTCAGCTGAGCACTGAAAAGGCCCTAATCCACGCTGCAGTTGGACTCGTAGCTTCCTTTCGCAGTGGATTTTCTATTTTCTATATTTCTTCAGTCAAAATGCTTGGAAATGCAAGGTTGAGTTGTTCATTCACTTGAATTACCCCAACTGTAGATGATGAGAATTAAGAAAAAAAATGTTTTTTCTTCAAAAAAAACCAGCCAATTTCCACAGCCCCCAAAAAATGGAAAAGTTTATGTTCTCTCCAGGTTATAACTTTCTTTTCAGGAAGATAAAAATTCAGAGCTTTATGAAAGTCAGATGCTATAGTAATGGTGGCCAACCTGCTGGTCTTGAATTAAAAATGCTGCATGAACAACCCAAGTAATGCCACAGCTGTTGGACCAACAGCTGCCTGCTGGTGGGTGGTCGCCAAGCTTCAAAGGCTGGTATTGTCGTGTGACCTGCAAGTCCAGCTGTGCACCCCAACCCTGTCCTGCAGCAGGACCCCTTGGAACTCATCATCACCCTGTCCCCTGTGAGTCTTTTCTGGAGTTTTATGACTTCTCTGTTCTCCAGGGTATTTGGTGGCTGTGTTTGTTGGCTACTCTCACCTATGGATTGGCGCTATCTGGTGCATTGCTCTTTAGTGAAAAGGCTACGGTCTGTGGTGAGTTTTGTAGCTATCATATTGGTTCATCAGGTTTAATAAATTTTATCTACATATTCCTTATTCCTGGTAATACATCTCTTCAAACCTTTAGAGGTAGCTTTCAACACTGGATTTTCCGTAGCAGGTATGAGCAGGCTTGAAATTTGTGGTGTTCCCTTTTGGGGCTTATGTATGTCAAATTTCTTGAGGGATTTTATTAACTTGCTCCCTAGTTACAATTTGTGATTTACTGTTTCAGTTAAGAAATTTGTACATTTTGTTTAGAACGTGGAATCTGACACACTGCACAAGACCAGGAGCTTCAAAACGAGGTAGAGCTGTATCTGTGCTAAATTACAGAGGTGTTGTTTGGGACAGGGCATAGGGATTGGCTTAGGGCAAGAAAACCAGTAGAAGGTGTAGAAAGCGATGTTTTAGTGATATGGAAAGTAGATAAAGGAGTCATGGTCTCAGCCCTCAAGTCAAAGGAGCAGGATCTTGTCTGATGCTGGCAGCAGGCTGCTCTCCCCTATGGCCCTTTTCTGGCCTTATCCAGGATCTGGAGTGCCCTACGTGATGGCAGGGGTGATAAAGCTTTAAGCTATCTCATCAAGTTCATGCTCTCAGAGGAAACCTTCAGCCCATGAAGAGACTTTTCATGCTGATCAGGGAGAATTGAACTTTACAATCTTTGCAATTCTTCACGTATCCATGCTTTGTCTCCCCGCACACGTTTACCCACAACTCCAGTTTATGGACATTTCTGTTCCACCCCAAGCTCCCTGTGGCAATACCCTCAAGGATTGGATCCTGTTGGAGCAGCTTTCTAAAGCTGTGCTAGCTGCTCATAGCCCAGCATACTGCAGTTAATAGAGATCAAGAACTGAGAATTAATCTTTTCACAGAGGATCTTTAGAAGCTCTGGGTCTGATGGCTTTTCAAAGTGAAGATACATTTTTGCATAAACTGAGGATAAAGAATATCATAACATCCCGGCAGGTGGGCAAAGTCTAGTGGAAATAAAACAATATTTCATGGCAGGAGAAATGTTGTTGAACAGAACTGGTAAACCTTTGGAGTTTGAGCAAAACTGTTATCCAGCCCAAGTACTGTAAACTAAGGGTTAAGAAAAGAAAAACATGTCAAAGCAAAACCAGAGATACAAGACCACATCATCTCTTCAGATTGCAGAAGGGGTAACTCCATGCCTAGAAGGTAGCCGGACAAAGTATGTTTTTTCCATTAGCTCAGCTCGTGCAATTATGCTTCTACAGAATTACGTATTTCTGCACAGTTCTGGCCACAGAAGCCATTTCTTCTTGCTCAGACCTGTTTGCAGGAGGTGAAACTGAGCCGGGACATTGGAGCTGTGGAGAAACTCCTAATGAAGCAAAACCGCATGAGGTTGTACTTTGCAGGGGGTGGATGGTTGGATTAGGCGGTATATTAAGTAATCCCCCGGGATATTTTTCAACTGTAATTCACACTCAATCATCAAATATGGAACAGATTAACAGGAGTAGGGGTTGTATAATTCTTGTAAGTCACAATCTCCTTTTATTCGTGACTATCTACAGCACGATTTTTTTTAAAGCGCTGTTTTTTATGGTTGATTTTAGTGCTGTGGTACCTGTGGCATCTTTAACTGCCAGTACAATATTCTGATGCATGTATTTGCAACAATACTGTTTAAAATGAATGCAGGAAATACAGGGATTTATTTCTAGCAGGCTGGGGCATCTGTAAACACAGCTTTTAAAATAGGATCCTAATGTTAGCTCTGGAAATGCATATATAGGTGCTCAATGTGTGGCCTGATTTAAGTATACAGCTACTCCCTCTGATTGCACAAGATCAAGAGATGTTCAGATTTCTGATTCTGATGAGGACAATAGCTGCTTTAAAGCTGAGCCTGTATAATCTCTACTCCTATGTGGCTGCAGAGGTTCAGTCTCACCCACTATCATCTCCTTACATTCTGAATATTGAAAAAGAAAAAAGATTTTTTTATTGTTTTCATTAACCTTCCAGGACAGCCTAGCCTGGACTACATATGAAAGCATGAAACTATGCCCCACAGTAAGTTTTCTCCTCGGTGCATTTGTTATAATATCAAATTCCTGAATATTAATTTCAGAACCTAGTGTATCTGGAAACTTGTTGTTTTGGTTTTCATTAGGCTGATGTTTTGCATGATCAAAATAGGACTTTGGTGGATTTTTAATTCCTTATCCAAGACTTGCAGTCCACTGTCTGTCCAGCTGAGTTGCTCCTTCAAATGGGAAGTAGCTGCCTGCCACACCTGGAAATTTCCTAAGTGCAGGAGCTATATTCCTGTGCCTGTCCACCCCTGCCCTGATCTGAGCAGCTTGTGCCGCGCCGCTGCCTAAAATCAAGTCCAGAAAGCAGATCCAACAGCTCTGGTCATAACTCACTGGAGATACGCCGCAGGGAGAGGATGTTTGATAAAATGCAGTGATGGCCACAGTCTGGAAAAAAGTGGTGGTGGCACTGCACAAAGACCCTCTTAGGGGTCTACTGCTTCAGATGTGTATGTAGAAAAAGGTAGAAATCCTTTCCTAAATCCCTTCCTGTGCCTTTTCACAGAATCACAGAATGGTAGGGGTTGGAAGGGACCTCTGAAGATCATCTGGTCCAACCCCCCTGCCAAGGCAGGATCACCTAGGGCAGGTTGCACAGGTTATGAAGGACTCCAGAGAAGGAGACTCCACAACCTCTCTGGGCAGCCTGTTCCAGTGCTCCGTCACCCTCACAGTAAAGAAGTTTTTCCTCATGTTGAGGTGGAACTTCCTGTGCTGGAGTTTGTGCCCGTTGCTCCTCGTCCTATCACTGGGCACTACTGAAAAGAGACTGGCTCCATCCTCCTGACAGCCATCCTTCAGATATTTATAGACATTGATAAGGTCCCTTCTCAGCCTTCTCTTCTCCAGACTAAACAGCCCCAGGTCTCTCAGTCTTTCCTCATACGAGAGATGTTCCAGTCCCTTAACCATCCTCATAGCCCTCCATTGGACTCTCTCCAAAAGTTCCCTGTCTCTCTTGAATTGGGGAGCCCAGAACTGGACACAATACTCCAGATGAGGCCTCACCAGCGCAGAGTAGAGGGAGAGGATAGCCTCTCTCAACCTGCTGGTCACACTCTTCTTAATGCACCCCAGGATACCGTTGGCCCTCTTGGCCAACAGGGCACATTGCTGTCCCATGGAGAACTTCTTGTCTACCAGGACTCCAAGGTCCTTCTCCGTGGAGCTGCTTTCCAGCAGGTCAATGCCTAACGTGTACTGGTGCATGGGGTTGTTCCTCCCCAGGTGCAGAACTTTACACTTATCCTTGTTGAATTTCATGAGGTTCCCCTCTGCCCAACTCTCCAGTCTGTCTAGATCTTTCGGGCCCTTAAGGATGGGCACTGGTTTCCCCCCGCAGTGTTGTGTGCTCCCCTGACCGTGCCCTGCCCTGGGCCACTGCCCTGGCCTGAACTGTGCTAGCTGGTGTGCGTTAATTCGGACAAAGCATTGTCTAAAGCAAGACCCACCGTTCCACGTGACATCTAGAGACAGCAGCATCTGTTTTGCTAAATAGCCTGAGTTTGTCTATAGAGAATGAGACTTGACTAAGATGTATTTTAACTGAGTATGGCTCAAAGTGTTAAACAGGGGTAAAGAGCTACCAAAATGTTTTTAGATTGCAATGGATAGCTTGGGAAATACTAAATCATGCTAGTTCCTGCTAACCGTGCTGAAAGGAGACTAAATGGGGAAGCTTGTGCCTGTCTCCAAATTACAGGTAATATGTAAACTCTGTAAATGTAGAGAAATCATTTAGTTTGTTATGTAAACATGTCTTTATTCAGAAGAGCACTTGTAACAACGAGTTTAGGCCCCTCTGCTGTTTTTTCCTGGGGCAACAAATAATTAGAAGTGATAAGCTGAATTTAAAAAAAAGTGAAAAATTATATTGAAGTCAGATGGGGATCAAAGGATAAAGAGTTGTCAACAGCACGGCAGGCTGCACATTAGCTTCTAAGGGAAGTGAGAAGCATCTTCTTTTAAATGGAATTCAAACAAGTATCAGGGAGCACAATGTTGGGAACAGCCTGCTGTCAGGTGGGGAGATCTTCTATGAGTTTGCTAATTTGTTTCTCCTTTTTTTGCTCCCTTGTGTTAAGATGCTCAGATATTTTGCTTCTAGATGTTGCAGAATATTTATGTTTTAAAAATCTTACTTGCACTTAGTACTAATAGAACTCTAACTGGATTTTTATCTAAAATTATTTGATCTGACATGCAAAAATACTGACATTGTGTTTTAAGATTTCTAAATCAAACACTTGAAATCCATCTGCTTCTGTGGTCGCTGTGCATTATCACATAGTCCGTGCTATCTTTCCAACAGCAGCCCTGTTTCATTCACAACATGGGACCCACCACCTATTCAGCAGCTCCTCAAAGTTTTGATTTTAACCTCCATTTCAGTGTTCCTTCTCCCGAAGGACTGATGGTGAGGGAAGGGGCTGTAGGGAGCGGGGAGGATGGATGGGCAGTCTGTGGGGAGATTTCACAGTGGGGTTTGATTTTTGTCTGGGGGATGGGGCAGGATTTATTTCAGGACAAGGAATCCCCTTCCCCAGCATGCATGAGCACACACTTTTTACGGGAGAGCTGTGGGCTCTGCGTGCAGCTGTGCTGGTTGAGAGGGGCGTGTGTATGATGGACGGACAGACACAACCCCACTCCTGGATACCATTGTGACTGTGAACACCTTTTAAAACTCCTTCCCCTTGGAATAGCCCACAGTGTGACCCATGGTCTGTAAGGGGCTCAAAGACATCCAGAGATGATCTTCAGAGAGCTCAGCCATTAAGTGTGAGCAAGTTGCACGCAGTGCTGAGCATGCACAAAGATCTCTTAAAGATTTATAACTTGACCAAATCTGGCTAGAATTTGATAGGGATGGATGAACATATTCACTTAACAAAGGCCATTCTTCCCTGGTCCCCAAAATCCACTCCGTTGTTCTAGGGTACATAAGCCCGAGATCTGTTTATGAAGACAGAGAAAATTGTTTAACATCCATAGTACAGCAAAATATTTATCTTTTATTTTGTTCTCAAAAATGGCTGGCATATTTTGCCTTGCATTTAAAATAAATTAACCCCCCACTCTCTCCAGCACAAAAATGGTCAGTGCAAATATTCGTTTGTTAGAGTAATAAACAGCAAAAATCAAGAACTTATGAAGGAAAATGTTTAATCTTAAAGAAGCACATTGATATTAACCTTCCCTGTAACCTCACAGAGGATCACTCTGAAGGACCTTCCTTTGACCTGCCACAGCTGCAGCGTTTGCTACGGTATCCCAATGTAAGAGCAATAAACTCCATCTTCACCGCCCCCCCCTCCAGCCTAGCTATAGCGATATTTGGATTTCATATATGCTACATATTGGCAGCTCCTATTTTATACCCTGTCAAATAGGAAGCATTCAAAATACTTAAAAATCATAGTTGCAATAAAAGAATTGATAACAGATAGTCCTACAAATCCATTAAAAATTGGGACGCTCTGTTGTTCTTATTAGGATGCATAAATTGAAACCTATATGCACTCTAGCAAAGGTGGCCTGAGCTTGGAAGCACCTTGTAGCTCAGGACATGGGACTGAAAGTTAGGGTACTCTGGTGTTGTAGTTAAATTCCTAAAAGCAGATAAAAGCACTCCAGTTAGTAGATTCTGGTGAAGAACTTTGAAAGCGAAGAAAATAATCCTATCCGTTACAGAATAGCTCTATTAAATGATGAGAAAGAGCTCGCCACCACCTTGTTATCTGCACATGACCTCTCCTGAGGCATCTGTGGCCAAAAAAAAAAAAAAAAAAAAAGAAAAAAACCCCACAGAATAAGCAAGTGTCTCAGACCGCTGCATTTGAAAGCAGATCTTCAGGACAGGGACGCTTTCCATAGAGTCATTTCAGGCAAAGGTCACATGTGTGCATATAAAATCATTCCTGAAAGCAGCGCCTTTGTCCCCCAGCTATCTCCCAATGGAGCCATTGTCCTGCCGGGGCAGCTGGCACCCTGACTTCAGCCGCGCGGCATCGGGATCCCAGGCCCAGGGCGGCCAGGCAGCCCCCCGGGAGCCGGCCCGGGGCCAAGGGAGCCTGAGACCTCCCCGGGCAAACGCATCTGCTGGGAGCCGCTGCCGTGGCCAGGGCGAAGCGGAGTTTCCACGTCAAACTTCAGTCATGGAGAAAAAAGACCCGCTGGTACGGTAGGAGTATCTTCCCTCCCCTTCCACCCCGTGTGTTTTTCTGGCTTGTTAAAGTAGTCTTAAATAAATATAATTACAAGCAAAGTCAGGTGGTGAAGTAGCGTGAATGTGTTTTTGCCAAGTGCAATTTGGATTGGGATTTGGCAAGTTGGAAGCCCTTTCAATGTACGTTTAGGGGTGGTGATGGAAGTGCTCTGATTCATAAGTAGAAAGTATTATTTAATGCACAGAGAAAAAAAAGTATATTTTAAAACTTGTAGTAGATCTTTTATAGCTTATTTTGCCTTCTGAAGATGCCTTCTCTCTTAACCTTTTTAATATAAACTGCCTTTCATATATATTGTTACCTTATAGCAATGTTAAAATTGGCATCCAGCACAGACACAAGCAAAGTATCTTGTGTTTTGTTTGTTTTTACCTCCTACAATATTAATATTATGCAAAAACTTAATTATGAGTTTAAAACTCCCACATCACTTGGCTTTTGATTTATATTAAAATTGCCAATGTCTGGAGCTTCACTGGCCAAGTCCTGGGCTTAAAGGCAATCTGTTTAAGTAAGGTTCCTACTACAGGCACCTCTACCTAAGCCTTTTTCTCCAGAGGAAATACATGGATTTCTTTAATCAGGACAGTATTACCTCAAGCAAAAAAAGTAATTTTTTTTCATAACTCCTTATGCCACAAATGTAAAGTGCTGATTAGAGAGGCAAGTTGATAAGGAGTTAAATAAAACAGCGCAGGCCTTGTAGTTCCCCTCCGTATGGTTGGACTCATAATGGTTTTGATTAGTCTGGTTTTGAAGTAGTAATCATTGGGTCCCTCTTCTGAGTCTCTTTTGCTTCTGATTTGTTTAGATTTTAATTGTGATTTGCTTCTAATTACTACTGATCTGTGCAAGCTTCCTGTCAGCATGTGTCAGTGCTGTGCAGGCTGCTCCTTGTTGCCACCCCATCTGTGAGGGTAACGCTGAGCTCTGCAAGTCAAAGCCAGGCAGTGACTTCTCGGAACCAAAATTTCTCTTGCAAAGCAAGTATTGCTCCCTTTGTTGGCAAGGCTGCATTACCGGAGCGGTGTCGAGGCTCTGTCTGCAGCTTACACGAGTGCCCCAGCCCTCCCCGCTGGACGTGCTGTGGGGAGGTGGGCTGGGGGCTGGCAAGTAGGACCTGGTGGGTAGGGAGAGGTACCTGGGAGGTGCCTGTACCTGGGAGGAAGAAGTGGCTGACCCTGCCCCTAACATTAGCTGCTCACAGGTGACCTGCTGAACTGTTCAGGGCTGGCCACGGACATTTTTAGATTAAGAAAGAGCTTCTCATGAAGTCTAAGGCTGTAGAAATGTTTCCTCCTAGCAGGCTGGCCTGTATAGGATGTTAAGAAAACAAAACGGTGCTCCTTTCGTGTAGCAATACTTGTTCTACAAAATCTTGCCTTATTTCAGAAGATGTAATACGATGGTTGAACTATGAGTTTGAAGTCACTGCAGCAGGGAGGTTTCCAATTATTCATCAAGGATGCCAGCTGAGTTTGAATGCCAGATAGCTAAAGATATGTTAACATCATTCTTGAAAGCTGTAGCTTTTAATTACAGTGCTTGCACAGCAGCCTTTACCCAAGGACAACAAACGTACTCCTTTGACAATTGTTGAACTGGAAGTGGAGGTAATGAATATTTCTGAAGAGATGAATGAGAGGTGGTTCCTGGCAGCGCTGGGGCTAGCACCACCTTGTCCGAATTCCCATGCGCTATTGTAAGTGCTCATTTGTGGCGCTTCACCAAATTAATGGGTCACTTATGGAAACCGAGAAAAACCTGTTATTGCTGACACACCAGTAACACAAACTGGTTTTCATGTGCTTGCAGAGCTGGAGGCATCTTTAACCTTTGCCGCACCTTTGATGGACGGGGTCTTTTGAACCTCCCAGCGCTGCTCTACCCATCCCAGCTGGGCTCATCACAGGGTGAAATGATGGCTGTGTTAGACCAAATGATCTCACAGGCTTTCTTTGTCTCACACCTCATGAAACTGTGTGCGGTCCACACATTTAGAGTAAGGGAGAACAGGGTCACTGTCACTTTGGTACACAAAGAAATGTAAATATAGAAATACATACATATGGGCCCTATTGGCATTAAAGAAATATTTTGCTGTTGTGTACTGTTTAAATTCCATGAGAAAGATTCATGGTAAACAGTCTTTTGTCCTAGCAAGCTTCATATTTCAAAGTATTGAAGTGAGGAATTGCTTAGAAGTTCCAGTTGCTAGTGCTGTACATGAAAAATTGGATTAAAAGAGATTAAAAATACAAAATAGTAGCAGGTATGCTGAGCTCCTGTCTCCTCACCTTGTTTGGGCCAAAGAGAGCTTTTCTCCTATTGCAGATGGATCTTCCTTATGTCCATGACTGGGAGAGAAATTGTGGCCCCAGATGCCTCCACTTCTAATTCCTGTCCAGCCACTCTCTTTTGATTTCTGTGGGACATTTCATGCCCTCCTTCCACTCTTTTTATTGGGAAGTACCTCAAAAGTTTCATCTATAAGCCTTCTCCTTTGTTTACCTAATTTCATAATATCTTGTAGAGATTTTTAATAGGAATCTGTGGTGGGTTGACCTTGGCTGGCTGCCAGATGCCCACCCAGCCCCTCCTCAACAGGACGGGGGGAGAACATAAGATAGGAAGTCTCATGGGTTGAGATAAAGACAGGGAGATCACTTACCAGTTACTGTCATGGGCAAAATAGACTTGACTTTGGGAAAATTAATTTAATTTATTGCCAGTTAAAATAGATTTAGACAGTGAGAAGCAAAAACAAAAATTAAACCAGCAGCTTTCCCCTCCCCTTTTCCCAGGATCAACTTCACTCCTCAATTCTTGACGACTCCACCTCCTCCCCAAACACCCCAGGCAGAGTGGAGGCTGTTGATCAGTCCATAACAGCCCCTCTCCGCTGCTCCTTCCTCCTCACGCGTCTCCCTGCCCCACTGTTGGCCCTTTCCATGAGCCGCAGTCCTTCAGGACAAACCGACTCCACTGAGGTTTCTTCCACAGACTGCTGGGGAACCTCTGCTCCGGCACCTGGAACACCTCCTCCCCTCCTTCTTCATGACCATGCTGTTTGCAGGGCTGTTCTCACAATTTTTCCCTCACTCCTCACTACCTGCACAGCGGTTTTTACTCGTTCTTCATTATGTTTTACCAGAGGCGCCACCATCTTGGCTGAGGGGCTCAGCTCGACCCTGCGGTGGGTCCGTTGGAGCTGGATGGAACCGGCTGTGTCCGGTGCGGGGCAGCCCCGCCCTCCCCTCACAGCGGCTGCCCCTGCGGCCCCGCTGCCAGCGCCTGGGCACAGACACCCAAGACAGAAGCCTTAAATCCTGACCCATATCTCCAGAAATAATGCACAATTTTACATGTTTCTGGACTCTCACCCTCTGACCTTCTGTTTCTGTGTGTTTTTTGGCTATTAAAAATGTTAACCTGAAAGCCTTCTCATTTGGAAGTGATCTCTGGCTTTGCTATCACTTGCCCCTTCATTGGCTTTTTTTTTTTTTTTGAGGAATTCTTGGGAACTCATCCTTAAACATAAAAATTTTTAAATATACCATTAAACATAACCATGTTTTTAAACATAAACATTTTTTCTCCCATGTCATCTGCTGTAGAAACCTGCACATCATTTGTGGAACGTTGCCAAAGTTGTTCCTGCCGTTCTTCGCCTGAAACCCTCCCTCCACGGCAGCAACCTTCCATCCCCATTACTGCAATTTCCCCTTTTATTATCTTCACAGCTCTTTATTTCTTGCTGCTTGTTGTTGAATAGCACGTTCAGCGGAGATCCTTCCTCTCATCCCTGTGGTGCTCAAAGAACTTGGGATATATGAACTGTCCCAGCTATTAACTTTGTTCATACAGGCTTTTTGATCCAATGCCAAATTTCAAGCTTCTGGCTTTGTATTGGCATGTGTCGAAAACGCGGGTAGCTGTAGGGCCGAGGCAGGGCGTGCTTCCCAGGCTGCGCGCCACACGTGCGCTTAGCCAGGACTAACCCATGAGGAAATGTCTCCCGACAGGTCCATACGCTTGTTTTTGCACACAAACCAACCCACCAGGTCCTCTTTTCCCCAGACACGGAGAATTTGCGAGGGGGAAACGACCCGGAGAAGGGGTGATCTTACTGCTGTGTCCATGCCGCTGTCAAGAGTCAGCGCAGGCAGGACGTCTCCAACTGGGCTCCACAGGGAATCACTCCAGGTTTTACGGAGAGCCCTGTGCAAACCTGGGACAGGATTTGAACACTTCCCTCAGCACTTTGCAAACAGCATAACAAAGCGGAGGGGAGGAATACAGCCTAGGAATACAGCCTAGGGACACTCCATCCCACACCCTCTGTTTTCAATGACTTTAGTGGCTCAGCTCCGCAGAATTGCTCCAAACTGCCCTATTTAAGTGCAAGTTCTTGAGGCAGGATGAGATTTTGGTGCAGCAAGAAGCACCAGCACTCAACAAACAGCTGTAAAAAGGGCAGAGAATAAATTTAATTTAAAGATAGAAGTTACTACAGAATATCTGCACATACAGATAGCCGTAGATGTCATTTACAGAATATTTACTCGCTTATTGCTGTCTATTTCCCCTTGCAGAAAAACCTTTTCAGTCATATTAGCTGTATGTGTCCGGTGACGCTGATGAATGTGACAGCTTAAAAAAGTTCTCTGGCCATGGCAGGAGAACAGGGAATGGGCCAAGGGCTGGTGGGGGTTACTGGAGCTGGGACAGGATGGTGGTGAGAAACAAGTGTTGTGGCAGCAGCAGAGGGACTGGGGGATCAGCACTGTGCCAAATTCAGTGTCAGGGCTACCAAAGCTGGGACAGAGAAACTCTGATTGCAACTGCAGGGGCTGTAACAAATTACCACCCCTCTGGTTGCTCCAGTCTGCGGTTTGGTAGGTCAGCATGGCCTCAGACATGAGTGGGATGGTGGGAAGAAGGCAGCCTGGTTCTCGTCTATATCTGCATTAGTGAAGAATGTTGGGTGCAACAGTGTCATTTCAAAGATTTCATAGGTTGTATGAAGAGAAAATATGGCTTGTTTCAGCCATCTTCGGAGAAAGACGAGTATGAGCTTGTGGCTGGGGTCTGGTACCTGCAGCAGGTGACCATGGTGGATTCTGGAAGATGAGGATGATGGCTGCTCCATGCAGCCCGAGTGCATGGCTCGGGCCAGGAGAGTCATTCCTCAAAGGTTCTCTTTGCACTCCAAAATGGAATTTTGGCTGAAACAATCAAAGACATCCCATGGATGAAAATATGGCCACTACGAGGGGTGAGGAGAAAACGTCCTGAGGAAACAACACTTTTAAATAATTAAGTTGCTATCACCTGTAAATTCTTGCTTTCCTTTCTGTCTGCTCAGCTAAGGTAGCAGTGAAGATAACAGGCAAACACAAGACAAGGTCACCCCTTGGGATGGGACAGAGGGAAGGGATCACTGCTATAAAATTGGGTGAAATTCCATTGGAGCTGATGGCCCTTCATGCAGGATAAATGTAAGAAGTCCTTAAATGCCTCTTGGACACCCAAAACAATAGGATTCCTTTCCCTGCTCAGGGAAACAGCATTTCTTTGTACACTCTTTGTAAACGACAGGATTGTACTAAAGAATTGCTTCATGCCACAATCTAAGTCCTCTCTTAATGGGAACAACCTGAAGGGTCTCAATCTCAGCTGGCTGCTAAGTCCAAAAGGATTCATTACTTAGGTCATTTGTGCTTGACCACATAAAATCAATGCATCTAAATAGGCTCTAGTTTTTTAATGTCCGTTAACGAATATCAGACTTGTGCAGTACAAATGAAACAGAACATTGACAATAGACTAGAGACCACAAGGACTGTTTCCTCCCCCAAAGCCCCTCAACAGGGAGAACAAGAAGGAAAGATTCCCTTTTGGAGTCTCCAAAGCTCTAGTCTCCTAATAGATTTTGTCTCTTTTTTCACGCCAACACGAAGATGTCTTTTTCTGCCCTTCCGTTGCTTTGCCCAGCCAGCCCAGCATTCCCCATGGATGGTAGGAGATGGCTCTGACAGTCGTGGGATGTTGGATGCCTTTCACCTACTGTGCTGTCCTGGCAGTTACTGCTGGCAGCATCAGGCCTGGTTTATTTGCTGAAGCTGCCACTTCTCCAAAAGCCTCCCGTGCCTCTACCCTGTGCCCTCTGTCCTGCAGTCTGACTGCACTTCCACCTGCTCTTATACAATGAGGCTTTGGGGTTAGCTTGTTTGTTTGATTTACAATGCATGAGAGTAGGAAGCAATGGAAGCAGAAGCTTTCCTCATGTCATTTTTTTAATCCAATACCTTCCAAAATCATGCTGAATTATCTGCAGAATCAAGCAGATGTTTCAGCAGGCTTAGGCTGCCTACAAGCAGGGGTATGAACATGAGGTTATAGCCCGACTCATTTTCAAAGCAGCTGTCGTGGCTTAAGCTGCCACAAAGGAAGCTTGTACATGCTCCTGCTCAGTGCAAAGTGAGCCCGGGTCACCCCAGGGGTAGGGGTGCTCCTCCTCTGCTGATTTCAGCTGTGTCACCTGAAGACACTGCTGCTCCCTGCCTGTTTCCATCTCCCATCTTGGCTTCTTTACTCAAAGTCTGTTGGGTTTTTTTGTTGGTGTTTTTTGTTGTTTTTTTTTTTTTTAATGTGACTTAATCATAATACTCCTCAACACCAGGCTGGAGGAAGATCACCCAAGCAGTGAAACTGCCGTGGTTGGTGTCATGCAGTGCAGAGGAGGAGGAGGAGAGGAAGCTAGGCTGGGCAATTCCTCACCTGAAAGGAAGAAATGTTCAATTCACAGACTTAAGTGGGGACACCAGGCACCAGAGGCCTTTCCTTCGGCTGGCAAAGCTATTGCTGGAAAAGGAGATGTCTCTACCCTCTTCACCAGAACGGTAGTGTTTACTCAAGTCCTTTTTACTTGGGTTGGATCAGATGTTGCCTTCAAAGGTGTTTGGTTGCAGCGTCTTGGAGAAGGGACAGCAGTGGGCAGTGAAAGGACACTAAATTAAATAGCCCCAGCTGTTTTGCAGGCTCTCTGTGGATGCTCACAAACATCTGTCCCTTCCCTGAGAAACTTCAACAAATATAATTTCAAGCTGACTTTAGTCTTGTCTGCTGCGAAAAAGAGATTTACTGGGGTGGGGAGCCTTCTGTGAAGGCTGAGCAAAGCAGAGCTTCTTTGTTTTACAGCACTCAACAATCATTAAACCGAGGAACCTATTCTTTCTGAAAATCTTGAATTGCTAGATGAAAAAAAAAGATGAGATAAACAAAACTTAAGATTATTTGCTTTGAAATATTGAAGAAATCTATCGACATTTAAGTGGCCAGAGTTTCCCTACAGTCTTAATGCTTAATTTGCTTAATTAATATTAATGCTTAATGCTTAAATTAATACAGTCTTTTAATGCTTAATGCATTTAAAAAAAGATTCTTTATTCCCTTCCAAAGTTTATGCTGAAAAGGTGAAAAAGATACTTGCTTCAGAAAACACCCTGATAATCCTTATGCAAACCCATGCTAGCACAGAGTTGCATATTTTTGATTTCTAGCAGTTTCCTTCATTTTTTTTGTATTGCATTCCTGCAGATCTTGAAATTTACAGTTACACGTTATGGTATGGGTTTAAAAAAAAAATTTAGCGATGGATCACATTGTTTTGTTGTTGAAATTTCGCTTATACTTTTCTCACCCGGAGAAAAGAGGGAGTACTGTTCCAACAGGATGTTTTTCCCTTTGTACTTACATTTGTCATCTTTGCACTTGGCTGTAACCAGAAAAAAAAAAGCTGGCATTTGACTAAAGTGGTGGTGACATGGCTCAACTTACAAAAACTTGTGATGCTTGGAAAGTAGCCCATCTGTCCGAAATGACCTAAAAAGTAATATGCAATTGTTTTACGCTGTTGTGCTTTGCCGTTAAAACAGGCAGCAGCAGATGCATGTTAAGAAACGCAGAGAGCCGAGCGTATGCTGCGGTGACGCCGCTGCCCTGGGAGCAGCAGCGAGCCCGGGGGCAGAGATGAGCTTGTCTGTGCTCTGCCCTGCGCTCCTCTGGCCATGGGATGCTGCTTATTTACAGTACCTGGCTTGGGGCTCAGAAGCAGTAGCAGTTTGCAGCTCACTGTATCTCACAGACACGCTGCTTCCAGGGCTGAGGACCAGGGAACTCATCCAACAGCAAAACCTGTGAAAGGAAGGGAATTTTGTAACCTGTTTTGACTTGTAGTGTGGCCCTGGGAATGGTTGGTTAGGGTGAGAGGGATGGAAGTGATGGCAAGGGCTGCTGGTAGACCTGTGGTATCTGGACTCTACCTGCTGGTTTTATTTCTGTTCTGAAGGAAAATGGCAGAAAATCCAGTTATTTCCAAGTTAGTCAAATACCTAACCCCTCTCGACAGCTGGGGATAGCTTAAGCTTGTGTACATTACAAAGATGTGTCTTTAAACTGTGAGGTAAACCAGTACCCCCCAAAAGGGGTTGCAGATAGGGCTAAGTCTGTGACAGTGTTAGCTGTGTCCTCACTTTATTAATTTTTCTTTGGGCAGAAGCCTGTGCAGTTCCTATTGTCCCCTTTTCCACACAAGTGTTCATGGGGCTGCTCAGTGACTCAGATCAGGGAGTTTTTTTTTTTTTTCAGAGGTCCTCTCTTCTTCTTCAGCTCTCCTAATTTCTTCAGGATTTTTTTTTTTTTAATAGAGGATTTCCTTCTCTTTATGCTGGACTGATTGCATTTAGTGGTGCAGTCTTGCAGTCCCTATGCAAATAAATAGTTCTGAACCTGAGTTGGACTTGTGTTCATATGAAGTAGGTTTAAGCCCCAGAAGGACCACAGCCTTTTTTTGTCTTAACTACAACACTGCTGCAGCCTGTCCTATGTTCACGCATTCCTTTACTGTGCCAAAAAAGCTTTCATAGGTATAGACACTTATAGGCCACCATAACAGCAGCCAGTTCTTCAGTCTTGAGATGACTCCTTGTGTACAGAAACAGGAGGAAAATGTGCCCACGTGAGGGCATGTCCCTGTTTGTTGTGGGGAAATCCTCTGTTTCCAGCCTGGTCCCACTTTGCTTTTTGCCCAGAAGAAGTATCAGTGCTGCAGAGCATGGATGACCAGAGCTTTGACTGCAGACAAATTGAGAACAATATTCCTAGTGACATATCTCTTTAAACTCAAATCAAATAGGGTTTTGCAATTTAGAAAACACCAGTGGTTTTTTTAGATTAATGAGGAGAAAAATATTAATTAAAATACTTTTTTGATCCAAGTGCCAAAAACATTTAAAAAGAAGAGATTTAAAATAAACAAACAGAAACTCTTGTTTGGCAAAGAAAACAAACTCAAAGTAAACAAAACAGTATTAATTATATCCACATTTTACTTGTAGGGAAGAGATTAGCACTTGGAAATTTTTTAATCATAACCAAGCCTTGAGCTTGAAAAGTGTGCCAAAATAGAGTTTGGGCTGAGGGTAAATATGATTAAGTAGGAGAGATATGTTACAGGGTTAGTGTAGAAGTCCCCACAAGAAGTTTTATATACCCAGGAAATTCAAAGCTAATATTGTACTGAGAAAGGTTTGAAGATGGTAAAGGATGTACATACAAGTTACACAAAGAAGCTAGGAACATGATTTGAAGTCTAGAAAACTTGCTTTATTGCACCTTTAAGTAGCTTTCCCATCTTTGTTCTGTGTCTTTGGGTTTTTTTTTCTTTTTTCTGTTTTTTTCTTTCTTATCTTTTAGCTTTACCTTGTTGTTCCTAAAGGACTATGGTTTTTGTGGGACAGAACAGATTGTACCACTCGTAAAATTCAAATGAATTAACAGTGATTAAGTGTGGCACATACAAGGTACCATGCAAGGCCCTTGAGACCTCCAGACTACTGTCAAAGGGTAAGTGGGTGATTTGCACACCTCTGAAGCCTACAGCTCTTTCAAAAAGGTGGATGTAAAGCCATTAATGGGCACCTGTGATACCCATCACCATCTCAAGCATTGGGAAGCAAGGATGAAGACCTGAAGACATACATAGTCTTGCGTGTGCTGCATTAAAAACACATATGGGCTCTTTGGCTTCATGTTTCACTCATTCATCCCCTCCATGAAGAAGTGGTTTTTCATCATGGAACAGTTTTCATTCTGCATCATGCTAGATTTTTTATATATGATTATCTTAAGAAATACAGTTCTGAACTCAGTGGATTTTAGTGAAGTACTTGTGCTGTTTCATAATAATAATAATAATAATAATATTGCCCAGAAACCAAATTGTGAAAATGTTAGTTGCTTTGAAGATGATGAAGGTATATATGTTGGACCAGTGTTAGTGCTGTTGCTGTCGTGCAGTTCACAGGGAGAGGTGTAATACCCTGTATTGGAGCGATTGATCTGTTAGCTGTAGTACTGCTGGGAGGAGGGAGACAGGCATTCAGGCATGGAAAACTTTCTTCAGATCACTGAAAACTTGTCTTTTTTTTTCAACTAACCTAGACACTCTGATAAAAGATGTGACCGCACTTATAAACCTTGCTTTGCAGGTGTGTGGGCACAAATGGTCATTGGGTGTGTAAGGATGCACTTGGGCTAAGGCCCCTCTACAGGCATCATAGGCAGCTTCAGGAGCTGCAGTGCTCTTGCCAAATCCACAGCCCTCGTCTAGCCACCAAAGCTGCTATATCTGATGTGGGGTGTCAGAGAATTTATTCCTGTACTGCATTATGCCCTCCTTTTTTCACCAGGTTACCCGTCGGGGTTTCAATACTTGTCCCAGCGAGGATATAAGTGTTTTAGATGAGTAAAACAGAGAGACTGGGACGCAGGTCCTCCCTTGGCTGGTGGTTCCTCTTCTCTCTCTGGGTAGGAAGAACATGTAGGCTCAGTTTCAGACAGGTGTGCACCTGACACACCTGTGTTTTGTGAAGGACGTGGTTTGGTAGCTGTCCTGGGAGGGCACTTACGGGAGGGCAAGACGAGGAGGAATGCGACGTGCTTTGTTGGTCGTCCTCAGTGAGATTCAGGCCAGGTTCAGACACTCAGCTCCCAGCCCTGTGAACCCTGCAGGCATTAGGTAGGGTTCTCAGAAATGTTGATGGGCCTATAGGTGCCTCAGGGGTTGGGCTACAGCAAACTGCAATTTAAAAAACTTTAATTTGTCCATAATCATCCCTGAGAGTCTGGCACCCCTTTATGGATCTTTCTCGTTGAGAAAGTTGTCCTCAGTACGCTCCTCTGGTGCACTAGGCAGTATGGTTTGCATACTATTCCCCTCAGGGTGGTGATGAGCAGATAATTGGTGACTGTTCCTCAAGCTGCAAGGTGCTGTCAGGTGAGGTATGGCGGTGAGGAGGGCGTACTTTCACGAGCACAGCCTGGTCTGTGGGTCTTCCCAGTCTCATGGGGTAGCAGTGGGCATGGTCGTGCAGCTCCTCAGCAGTCAGTCTTGTGCCTTCTGCCAGGGAAATTTTTGTAAGAAAAAAAGATACTTCCAGAAGCTTCTGCAACTCTCATGTGTCCTTAAGCCCAAGGAAGGGATGGTCTGGCCCTTGTCTTTGCTAATAGCTTCTTTTCCTCTGTACCCTGCCTGCCCTTTAATGCATCCATGCGAATATCTGTGTCCTCTCCTACCCTTTATGATCAGATTGTAATCTTTTGCTTCCAAGCCAGCCCGCCAGCCATTTGGAATCTATCACTTGCTGGAGTGTTTTGCCTCCATCATGCACAGAGGACTTCTCAGCGACCCTGATCTTGGGGTTTCAGTGGTACTCTTGCAAGCTGAGCAGATACAGGTCCCTCGTCCTTCAACAGCTCTTGTGTATTTTTCCTGCATACCCAGGCTCTATAATCATGTTTCTGGGCTCTTGTATGTGGCTGTAGCCTGGATCCTGGGCTGATCTCAGCTGAGGGACTGCCCATCACAGGTCATCGTTCTCCTGCACTGAGTCTTACTCTCTTTTTGTCATCAGACTGCTGACCCTGGATGGCTTTGCTATCCTTTTGCTGTCCTTGCCCTCACACACTCGCCTTCCCTTCCTTCTCTGTCTTGTTTATCAGTCACTCTGCTGGCAGGGTGCTAAAGATATTTGGCTTTTATCTATAAAGTCCTAGAAAAATATGATTTAAAGCCCTTTATACACAGGAATCATCTCTTCTTGTTATGTTGTTCCTCTTTGGTTTTGCTGAAAAGCCTCAGGGTGTTTTCAGTGAGGTACCCACATGTTATTTGGTTTCACAGTGCTTATATCTGAGGAAACTCAATGTGGACACGGCTTGAATTCCTACAATTTATAAAAAAGTTTTATTCTTTGAAATTGCTATTTCATGCACCCAACGAACTGTTTTTCTTGACCACAACTATATGTGGAAGATGTGTTTGAAGGGGTGAGAGCTCTGGGACAATTTGGAGAAGTCCTTCACCTTTCTGCCTTTCATGCTGCTGTCAGGCACACTGGAAGCTTTCACTCTGGCCCCCAGTCACCCGATGTGGCTGCACCCTGCAGTGCAAAGTGGAGATGAGTAGCTAAAAAGGCTCATTTCTCTAGAGCCTACTCCATCCCTGACCTCTTACTCAGCCAACCGACTTGATTTCTCTTCATTTTCCTTTCTTGTTAAAAAAAACAGCTCAAGAAAAATCAGTTTTATGTAAGTCTGTAAATATTGCCTTTCTTATATTAAGTCTGTGCAATAGCACAATGGGAACGCTTGTAACTGTGCAAATGTTACGCTATGAACTTCTCATTTCAAGTGTCACCTAGTGGCTGATTGGAAGTTTTGCATCCCGAGTTAAATAATAATCAGCCTGATCATATAAGCCACAAAAGCCAAAGGCCAATTCTTATGCACAATAATTGATGGATTTCATATTCTGTTGATCTTGTTAGAATTCCTTTTTAATGTGTTTCATTTAAGCCCTAAAATTTGCACTGAACCACTGCATTCTTGGACCAGGAATACATTATTTCAGCTTTAGTGTTCCCTATGAGTAAAATGACAATTAATTGCTAAAAAAGTTAATTGCCAGTGATCTCAGCAGTAAAATTTTGCCTGAACAAAATCATTAGACCTTGTTCAAGCTAAGAAGTTCCTTGTGCATATGTGGGGTGGCTTCAGGCAGAATCCTTGTGACAAAAAGATGATTGTGCATGTGAATATGCGGTCAGTTCAGAGCTACTGGAAAATGTGTCTTACATAACACATATGAAAAAGATTAGCAGTTTCAGAGTCATCATCATCTATAATTCTAAAGGATATTACAAAGGAGGTTAATTAATAATATACTTGTAGCACGGACCAAGGAACATAAAATGAGCTCCTCCATTTATGTGAAATGGTGCAGTTTACAAACTCCAGAGAGGTTACATGAATGGAAAAATGAAATATGTGTTTTCAAATCAGTCATCCATGATGCTGTATTTTTTGGTTTTCTTCCTTGCTTTATTTAACTGGGTGTCCATTTTTAACTTATGGAGGAACTTTCTTTCAAAAGAACTGAGCACCTATGTGTTAGGAAGACACACAGGTACAGCAAAGACTCAACATGCCCAAAAATGAGGCTGGACATATTGGCTTGGGTACTCAAAATTGGCCACCAGATTTGAAAATTCAGTTGTGTTTTGATGGCGTCACTCGGTGACCTGAGAGTCCCAAACTGGAGGAGAGCTTGGGGCTACTGATTCCTACGTTTTGCCCATGAAATCATGAATGTCATTAGCTGAGACAGGTCACACAGTTGAATGATTTTTTTGTGACACCTTTGGTTTCCCTTCTGCTGCTGTCACACCCTGCTGTAGTTGCCTAGTGCTTGGGGGTGAAGTTGTTTAAGCACAAGATATACCAGAGGCTAAGGGTGAAGGATTTTATAGGAACAGCTAGTAAAAATTTCAGTGATTACTTTACTCTAGACCTGTGGCCACAGCTTTTTTGCTAGAAGAATATTGCCTATTGCAACCTCTTTCATTTTCAACCCAGCTAGTGATGAAGTGAACATTAGAAGATGACTCTTGACTTCACAGTCCCGGTCTGTGCAAGGGAGAGGAATATAATGTCCTGGTGTAGCTAAGATGTAGGTCTTTTTTCAGGCTGGTTACATTTCCCTGAGGCTTGCAGCGCAAAGATGCACAATGGAGCCACTTTTGATTAAGAAACTGCGTAAAAAAGGACCATCTCCTAGCAAAGGCTGGCAGGCTGATAAGATGCGGGTAGCAGAGAGGAGGGTTTTTAGCCACTACCCTGTAAAGGTACGTGGTGGGGAAGGACAGATGCTGCAGCAGGTAAAAGGTACCTCTAGAGAAAGCTCAAAATCGTACGCGTTTAATGTTGCAAGATAGTTTAAAGAAAACAGTACTATCTTTTGTAATGCCAATAGAGAATATGGGACCAGTCCCAAGGGAAGCTCAGTCCATCCGAGGGCTTACGGACCTTGACTCTGTCCCTTTAAATGTAATTGTTAGTAAACACTTTAATGAAGCTTTCATCAGAGAAAAAAGTGGCAAACTACACTGGTAAATAATTTGCCTCTGCAAATAATATTTGAGCCGCCGATTTGAACCGTAATTCTGTTCAGCATTATCATTTGCTTTGTAAATAGAAGTGCTTATCCAAACAGCCGAGCTTTCTGTTGTTGTTGAAGAAAACGGGAAAATGTGGGGCAGAGGGAACGTCTCGCTTCCCCTCGGCGCTGGAAGCCTGCGGTTCCCAGCCGTTCAGATCAAACTCCTCGCCTTTCCGTCCACCCGAGCCTCGCACCGCCACACCAGCGCGGGAGGGCAGCGTCGAAAAGTAACCCCCCCAGCCCTGAAGGCATCCCCGGTTTGGGGGACACACACCACACCCCCACGCCCCAGCTCGAAACTCCAGCAGCCCCCCCGCTCCCCACCACCGCCCGGCCGGCAGCCGCGGGATGGTTTCAGTTCGCAGCCCGCTCCCCCCCCACCCGCCCTTCTTCTCCCAGCCAGATGGAGACGCATTTGGTTTCTTTTTTAACCATGTTACTTTTGCGAGGAGAATAAAACGAGCAGGAACAGCTATTGGCGGCAGCGGCATAAGAAAAAGCCCTGCTTTGCCAGAGGGAACCACATAAAAGCGTGTGTGTGTGTGTGTGTGTGTGTGTGTGTGTGTGTGTGTTGGGGGGGAGGGCGCAGCGAGGGATGATGCCTGGAGCTTCTCGCACTCGGAGCTGCGATTTGTGAGCGAAACATGATGAAATCACCCCCTGGACAAATCACACGAGGCTGTCAACCTCACCAGGTGGGATTACTTGTAGCGAACAGCCCGGGCTCCCGGAGCAGAGGGAGCTCCGCGCTCACCACCGAGGAGCGGCGGCGGGGCGGCGCGGGCTCTGCGAGCTCTCTAGCATGGCTAAGGGCGGCTGCCTCCCCTCGCAGCAGGTAGGGGCGGAGAGGAGCCTGTTTGCTTTTAGAGGAGGAGCAGCCCGTCTCTCCTGAATAAGTCCCCACAGAAAGGGAGCGTTTCAGCTTCAGAAAGAGGCGTTTTATTCGTAAAGCCCTTCTTGGGTCGCGGTGCGCTCCAGCGGTGCCGCTGCCAGCTGCTGCCCCGGTGATGGGAACCGCGGCGCTGGGGAGCTCGGATGTACAAAGGACCATCTCTGCCCCTTTAATCCCATCTCTGCCCCTTTAATAGCTCCAAAGTCCTGCTTTTTGCACAGTTTGCTCACTTTGCTGTTTTACTTTTGCAGGTTATATCTTTATTTGCTTTTGCCTTTGGAGTAAATGTCTGCATGGGATTTACAACAAATCGCTTTAGGAGATCTGAAGAATGGGATGAGGGCCCGGTCTCAGGTACAGTAACGGACATAAATTGTACATCGCAATACCCTTATGTTCTATACTGTGGTTAGAAACCACTCCTACCCCGAAACAGTAGTTTGCTTGTTCCTTTTCCCTCTAGGATATAGAGAAGAATAAATAACTCGCCGAGCCCGAGTCAGTTGACCTTTGGGACTCACCTATAGGTCTCCTATTTACTTAAACTTTTGCTCTGTGTGCATGTGACTATGGATAAATCTAGCTTATTTTAGGTCTGAGCACTGTCAGTCTCACAGAGCCCGGTCTCATCAGCTCCTACACAGCATTTGCTATGTTTTGTGCTCTGCACCGTTTCCTTCTAGAGCTAAGAGAAACTCCCCGATGGGTTTAAGGTTTTATTTCGGTATCTATTGAAGCGGTTTCTAGAAACTTGGTTAATGCTTTCAAGAGACGCTGGTGAGAAAAGCTGTGGGGATTTCTGTGACTCCTGAGGTCATGCTGGTTTGCGAACAGTAGACGGCAGCCATCTGAGGGCGGAGGGGAGAAGGAGAGGGGAGGAGAAGGGAGAGGGCAGGGGAGGAGAAGGGAGGAGAGGGGAGGAGAGGGGAGCAGGGCAGGTGTTCGCGCAGATGTGCTGTCACCGAGGCATCTGGTTCTCCTTCGCCTCTTCCTTTTTTCTTTGGAGGAAAGCAAGAACACGCCACAGAAGAGACTGTTGTTTGTATTTTGGGGCAGTATAGGGTTTTGTGAGCTCAGGCATAGTCCAAGTGGAAAAATATATAAAATGGAAAACTAGTCTTTTTTTTTTTTTCTTTAAAAAAACCCAACACACCAAGTAGTCTTGACTTGTGTCTTTGTTCCTTACTTTGGCAGGAGAAAGGAAACCTGTGGTCATTGACTTAGAGCTGGTTAATCTAACTGAAGTGAAAGGGTTTCATTTGCAATACCTGTCTGTAATGATAGCTTGAGAATTTTAATTATAAAATTGTTTACTGTGGCCTGAGTTTGTTGTGTTCCTGGTAGTGAACTTGTGTCCCTCTCTCTCCCGTTCTTCAGGAGTTGGTGTCTAATCACAGCCAAAATCAGGGCTGCTGATCACTGAGCAGAGGCATTTTAGGTAACCAAAAAGGTAGTGGCTGTTGCTTTTGATCTTTATATAACAGTAAAAAAAAAAAATTGCCTGAAAACCGAATTTATTTCTGTTTTTATCTCCTAGTGCGTTACCTGTAGAGCACTTGTGTAGTGTCTGTAAGAGGGACGTGAAGGGTTTGAATTTCATGTCTTCGGCACCTGCTTGCCAGTTGCTTTGCTTTCACTGGTGACCCTCTTTAGGGCAGGCTTTAGGGCAGGGCTGTTCAGTTGATTTTTACTGAAGTCCCAAAGGTCTGAATTTGGGTGCCCATTGCAGCTCATCAGTGCCAGCTCTGCTGAGCCAACCAGGCCTGGAATCAGTAGCTGCGTGCTGTTCCAATAGCAAGAGGTTTAGCTCAGCATTCCAGGAAAGTAGGAAGTAATACAGGATCCCTTGCAAGAGGGCAGGACGTGGGGTACTTCTGGAAGCCTGCTGAGAATTTGCTTACAGGTGGGATTGGACCAGCACCTGGCATTGCAGTAATCCAGTCCATGGTGCAACAAGAGACAGAAAAGTAATGGAGGGTTTTGTGCCTTCTGTGTTTAGGCAGCTTGGTTACTTTTATTGCAGTAAAAAAAAAGGATGTGATAACAAATAATAAAGTATTATAGTCACATCTATCTAAAGGAGAAAGTAAAATGTTACACTGGAGAGCTGCTTTTCTTGATGAAATTAAAACACTATGATGAAACAACCTATTAGGCTCTCGTAGTTGCATGACTTCCAGTTGTACTTCTTCAGAATCCCAGTGCAATAAAATATCCAGAATAAAAGATTGATATAAATTCTTTTTCAACTCCACTCTACTTTGGCTTCTGTATTTCCAAGTTTCTTGGTGTTTAGAGTTAATTATTTTAGACTGAAAAAACACTGTCTCTTTACCAACCATTACTGTATATGACCAATCTGTTATTTCTCCAGGGGTATGCCATTATCGTAAGCAAATTTCAGTTTTCATCTAGCACAGAACTCATCTGTGAGTCAAAAACAACATTTTTTTTTCCTGGTTCCTTATCAATGTGTGTCAAAGAAGTACCATAATGCCTAAAAGCCCCTTCTTGTTCTCTTTTTACAGTATACGGGTATATATGCCCTTATACATTTAAGATGTTTAATATTTGTACCCAACAAACTATTTCATTGAAATAATTTTTTTATTTAAAATTTCTGAAAGACATTAGAGAACCAAGGCTCCCATTTTTTTCATAACTTTGCCTTTAGTAAGTTATTTGTTTTATGAGCTTTCTAGGCATCTTTGTAAGCACTTTCAGGGAAAATGGTCTTAGTAGTCTCTTGAAGCATGTTCCATGGTCATGATAGGATGATATCTTAAATTTTGGAAGAAGAAACACCGAAGTTTTTCTGTCCCTTCTCCCTGGATTTTTGCATATTATTAAAAATGGAGACATATCTTTCTTGTATTGGTACAGGTAGGATGTATTTTTTACTTTATGTGACTTTTCATTGAAATTTTACTCATTGCAATGGCATTCTGCAAAATGAAATGCAAGTTCATAATATGAATATTATCTGGGAAAACTGGTGTTCGATGTTTTCTATAGGTAATTTGTTGATCTGTATAGGTTCCTTATAGGAACCATATGGGATCCAAATGGCAGATTCTTACCATGTAGTCTCCTTCCTGTAATGACTGTGTAAGCATGTCTATGTTCTGTAGTCCTATGATTGAAATGCTACTGGAAGTAAATGGATTTGATTTTTTTAAAAATATTGTGATCAGGTAGAGTCAGAGCAGGTAGTTTGATATGGCACATTCCAGGGTAAATATAACACATTTACACTGGAAATGTAATAACCTCCATGGATTGAATCAGGAAGGCACTATTGCCCTATGTAGCTTCTCTCTTTAACCTATGACGTAAGAGGCAATCCTTAAACACTTGTTTTGAGCTTAGTTGGACAAAAAATAAATCCATGGAAAAAGATGTGAAAAACTTTATGTATTAAATAAGCAGGGAAAGATCTTCATGTTGAGGTCCCTCTGCCTGCTGCATGGTCTGATTGCAGAAGGTGTGGAGGGATGCAGGAATTTTGAAAAGGATTTTGAAATTGTGCAAGTTTGTTCTGTACAGGGGCTTCTGTTTATTTGAAAATGCTCACCTGGGATGGAGCTCCTGATGATATATTTTCAAACTATTCTGCATGCACCAGTACCCATGCCATAGCATTGTGCACGACCTGAAAATCATGGTCTGGCTGCAAAGGCAAGGTCAAACATGATAAACAAAGGAACGATCTTAATGTATTCAGAGACCAGAGGAATTAAACCAAGTCCTCTTTTGTGTTGCTATATGGAAAGTGTCCTACATTGACTCAGAAGGTGTGACTTGAATTTGCTAAGTAATTTGGGATAATTTATCACATCAGTAATAAAGTGGTTATCAAAAGATGTGAAAAAATAACAGACAAGGTAGCTGGACTAAGACTTTCTTACGTGAAATGGAAACTCTACTTGCAGTTATAGAAGATGGAGCTAGAGGGGACCTTGAACAGCTATGTAGACCTTCTGTATATCCCAAGACATGGTCAGTTATTACTGAAGTGCTCCTGACAGATCTTGGTCTAACCTGTTCTTCAAAATCTCCAAGACCAGAGATTGCACAGCCTCCGTGGGCAATTTGTTGCAGTAGTTTGCTGATAATTGAGCTGCTCTTTACAACAGCCAGACATTCCTTGAGTTGCAGTTGAGTCTGTCCCTTATGTAATCTGCAGTCAGGTTTACACCTTCTCTTTCCTAAACGCATGTTGACATGTGTTTTTTGACCTTCTGAAATGATCTCCCTCTCATCCCTTTGAAATGAAGAGGGCAGTGCCGGTGTAAGGGATATATAGTGTATGCTAGGATGTAATAATTTTAAGTCCATAATACCTTTGATTTGCAACTTACTGGATCTGTGATTATATATTACCTAGCTTCCAAAAAATAAAGTAGTAGAAGAGGTTAAATAGCATGGAAATACTATTTAGTAACAGATTTTCAGAAACATTTGGCAGGAAGCAGCTGTCATTAAGAATAAGTAACAAGACTTCATAGCACTGAAAATCTGAGTGTTAGCACGCTTTGAAACAATTCTCATGTGATTAATTTCTAACATAGCTTTGTGACCTATTTATGTGATCAAAGAAAATACTGATTTGTGTGTTGCCAGCATAGATACACAACATTTAGCTTCTTGGAACTCCAGCTGGCCGAAATATTGATGGCTCATTAAGAGCATGCTTGCAGGGTACATACCTATAGAGTGATGTGTGTATGATGTTACTTTCTCTCGGCATTACTGACCTGACCGAAAAAGACACAAAAGCAGAGAGAGACACAGTTGTCTACTACTACTTTTTCCAGCAGTCATATGAATGTGCCTTGCCAGTGCCATGATCCATGAGTGCAACTATGGTTATTTTGGTTTTCTTGCCCATTATCTTGCTGTAAGGTTGATCTGCAGCCACATTCGCTTCCTGAAGTGGTTTATGCTGGTGTCCAACCCATGCCACTCCAAGGGAAGTGGTGGAGCAGTAGTGCTAGGGATGGGAGCTGGTGGGATATCAGCTGCTACAGTGTCACCCCCAAACTTCCCCTTCATATTCTTTTCCATCCATTCCACCCCTATGATATTGGGATAATGCCGTCTTGTTTGGGAGATTTCCTCTCTGTTTATGTGGAGACTAAACTTTCAGCTATGTAAAAGAGTAGGGGGAAAATATATAAGAAAAGATCAGAGCAACTGTTTCCCAAAAGTGCCATTGCATCAACCCTCTTAAAATCATACTGCTAATCATGGTGAGGTTTGCCAAAACCAAACCGTGGTCTAAAAGAAAAAAATCCCAAGACAATTTCAAAGACTTAATTTTAATAGGTCTCAAGGAACAAAAGCATTGCGAAATTTTCCTTGGAACACCTCTGTTTTTAAAGAATAACATACATTTGTTATTTTATTTCATAAAATATAAGTAACTCTAGAGAGTAGCACACAATTTTCCTGCTTCATATAAGCTGCTATGTAGGATTCTCTTATAGGAAAAATACATAAAGTGTATAAAATACTGTTTTGAGAAAAGAGTCTGCTCTTTTCTGAAAAGTACCTATCAGCTTTGACAGTAAGGGCCCTTACTAATAAATAGATTATTGAAGTCTAATACCTTATTCATGGTTTTCAGACTGGCAGTCCTCCATTTAGTTATACACATCAAATATATTGATTTCTTACATACTTCTGTCTTTTGTTAAGGTTTTATAATATAATGCTCTGCAGAAGCCCACCAAAAATCTTTGCTTTACTTCTCCATTAATTTATAGAGCATCTTACAGTTTCCTTTCACGCTTGACATTGATTTGGCACCTTCCAGTATAGCAAACCAAGTCCTGTTGACTGCATGTAGATTAACTGCAGTCCTTTTCCTATGCAAACTGCCCAGCCAGCCATGAAAATGTCACTTGGTTTCTGAAAACAAAGGCCTGCTTCTGAGGAATACTTGCAGCTCCTGGAATGGGGCCTTGGAGACTTCAATGCATTTCTGCTAATGATCTCTTGATTGTTACAGAGGTAAAGCCAGGGCTGTTTCTTTGCAGGACGGTATCACAGCACGCTGCTTCCTCCTTTTTTCTCCCCCAAAAGAGCAACCTTCTTGGAATTTGTTCTTTTTTGTTGTTGTTTGTTTCTTCAAGCAACCCTTCTCCTCTCCCTGCTCCCTTCTCTTCTCCATAGAGGCAGCCGAGGTTTTGCTCAGCCGAGTGGCTCAGGGCTGAGCTGCCCATCCCGCGGCTGCTGGCCTGACAGATGTTGCCCTGTTTCTTGTTCCACACAGTCCTGTCAGATTCCCCCTGGATCAGTACCTCTGGCTCCTGCAAAAACAGATGCTTTGAACTTCAAGAGGCAGAGCCTCCTGGCTGCCGCTGTGACAACCTGTGCAAGAGCTACAACAGCTGCTGCTTCGACTTTGATGAGCTGTGCTTAAAGACAGGTACGATGGGTCTCCTGTCCCGCACCGCCGGGCGCTGCTGATGCCTGGCTCATGCCAGCAGTCGGAACCTGCCACGGTAAACCAGCGCTCCCTGCCATAACCTGCACCTCCTCTGCACCTCATCTTGCCAGGCAGGCTCGGCTCAGCCCAAAATGCAGCCCATGTTTCCTTGCAAGGAGCGCTAGGGATGCGCACCTATCGCTCCTCACTGCTGGGCTTCAGCCATGGTTCCAGGGCAGAAAAAAAGAGGGTACCGCTCATACTACATGAAAAGGAGATGCGATTATTGCTCTCAGTTGATTATCAGTGTTCAGGCACCAGTTTGACCTGCAGGTTACAATGAAAAGAGCCATGGTAAAGGCTGGAGTTTGGTCGTTCCATGTCAGCCATCCTTTTTTCTCCCAAGTGATAACTTAATATTGGAGCAATTCATGCGTGCCCGTGGGCTGTGCGTTGCGGTTACTCGTGAAGGTTACTTCAGACCCTCTGAAGCTTGGGAGCATTGAATCGGCACGGGTCCTCTCCGAGCGAGCTGCAGATGACAGACTGGGCTTGTTACCCTTGCCCCAGACTCCGATTTCCAGATGTCAGGATGCATATAACACACCGGTAAAAACGTTTGACTTCAATTCATTGAACCCTGGGGGATGGAAATACAACACTGGGTTCATTTTCTTTTTGTTTTTTTCGTGAGTCACAGGCAAGGAAAACTTCAAAGCAAGCCATGAGTTATGTTTTACTTCTTAGCATAGTGCATTTAAATTATTAGTTGTACTCATCTCCTTGAGTGTTTGCATAGTGGTCAAGAGTTGACACAGGTGCCTTCTACTTTTGCCATTAAACATTTTCTTGCTTTATCAAAGAATTACACCTACTAAGCAGCCAGAAGACAAGTCTGATCATTAAAAATATCATTGTCCATGGATGTGCTATGCTTGAGAGTCCTGACCTTCTCAGTTCTTTTTATAATGATGTCATTTTAATAGCTTGGTACCAAAAAATGATGAGCTAATCCGGTATGAAAAACTGCTTTGGTTCCAGGCCCAAAACTTCTGAACTTTAGGCTGATGCTGTTTTTCTCCTGGTGTAAAAGACTGCAGAATGAGAGGCTATTTTTGAAGACTTTCAGCTCAATAATGAGATGTTTGCTAACAAAGGGCAGCTTTGCAGTTCCTCAGCCTCCTGTTCGCAGTGCACCATGTCCACATATGTGTATGGATACTTGTATAGTCCACGGGACTGTGGTGTGAATTGTCATATAATCCCATAGGCTTTTGTTAAAGCACTTATTACAGGTACAATCTGTAAATATTACATATTTATAGAAAAAGGCCCCAAATGAAGGCAAAACGGGGGTAAAAAACATTGCTTTGATGTGGTGTGGTTTTTACTGGGTGCATGTTGTCTAAAGTGATTTTTAAAGTTTCTTGTTGGTTGGGCCAGGATGGAGAAAACCATATGCTTACATCCTTAGGCCCTATTCTAAAGTGTAACAATGTACTGCCCTTGAGAGAGCACCCTAATTTAGACAGATCCTTAGATCCTAACTTCATTTGCAGGATGAGAAGAGCTGGTGTGTTTTACAGCAGCTGTGCCATGTTTTTCCTTTGACGAGCAGCTCTGGGTCTCATAACTTTGCGGTTGGTGCTGAATCTCACCCTGTGGGTGAGGAACTGATGGGAGTAAAGCTTTAACTGGTATCTACACGGTCTCTTTTCAATGTTCTCTTATTTCCTGTGGGTCGAACTGGGTACTCAAATAGTTGGGAGAAAAATAATGAATTACACAAGAAACACCAGAATTCTTAGCTTATGCTCCAGGCCCCACCATTTATCTTTCAAGATCCTTTCTTGTGTTCTCCTTTCCACACTTTTTCTGGCATTCAGGTTGTACAAAGCCTGGAGTACAACACCTGAGGGTAGCAGAAGCACTTGTGTGTGGGTGGAGGAGCCCTTCTGCACCTGCAGGACACAAGGGTCCTTTCGGTTTCTGGTTGACATGCCTACTTCAGAGGTCTTGAAA
Organism: Phaethon aethereus; assembly: GCF_964289735.1. NCBI lineage: Eukaryota > Metazoa > Chordata > Aves > Phaethontiformes > Phaethontidae > Phaethon > Phaethon aethereus. The sequence continues at coordinate 15,380,381 of NC_138582.1, forward strand.
TCAGGAAAATGGGGCCATAAACTTTACATCCAACTTTAACGACTAGAGTGTTGTCATTATGGCTTGAGTGAGTACTTTTTGTTTTGATTATAATCTCTCATTCTTGCTTACCTTGTGAATATTTTAGCTCGGGGCTGGGAATGTACCAAAGATCGCTGTGGAGAAACCAGGAATGATGACAATGCTTGCCACTGCTCTGAAGACTGCTTAAGTAGAGGAGATTGTTGTACTAATTACCAAGTCGTTTGCAAAGGTAAGTCTTTGGTCTTTCTACCTCTTATCTTTCCAAACCTGAGAGAAAGCAGCCCCGTGGGTACAGAGTTTTCTTCTCAAGGAGGAACCCTCTCCTTGTTTTGTTCTGATTTTTTCGGAGGAGGGAGGAAGAATGGAGAATTTAATTTGTAATTTTTTGGGCACTAGAGGTAAACTAATTTGTTGATGGTAGAAGTATGTTGTCTTTGCCTGGGGAGATACTGACAGAAAGAGAAGAAGCGAAGGTGGATGAACAAGAGTTTAAAGCAAAGCACAAAAGTGTTCAAATGCATTTGTCTGCATCACAGGGAAAGCAGGGATATCTGATGGTCTCAGAGGGAATGGAGCATTCCTAGATATGTTATCTCTGTCTCAAAGACCTCTCCTTACCCCCACCAAAAAAGCTTCTGCTCAGACTACTTGGCCTAACACCTGTAGGCTTTGTTTCTTGTGGAGAGGAGTTGCAAGGGCTGTAATTTGCAGATGGATGGCATGGGCTTCAGGTGACCATGCCACCTTCTAGACACACTGTGGCTGCAGTACAGCCTGCACTGGTTGGTGGGTGGATGGGCTGTGAAGGCTTGATTTTTATCCTCTACCCTGATCTTTGGGACCATGTTCTGCCTTGTGTAATGTGTCTCCCATTTGGAGCAGGTCTTCTGATCCTTCTGAACCTCTATAGGTTCTCACTTTTGTATCTCAGCTAGTTCTCAGGTTTTTAGTTCATTAACTTTACTGGTGGAAGGGCTGCAGTTTGAATTTTTTTTCTTCCACACCATTTTGGCCAGCTGCATATGTTCAGAATATTATAACCATCCAGATCCATACATTGAAAATGGGCTTATCTTCTTTACTTGAGTTTTACTGTTGGGAATCCAAATGAAATACGTATCTTCCAGCAAGTCCCCATAGATTACTTTCTTCCCCTTCCCAAAGAAACCCCAGGCTGAGGATGACTTAAATACTGGTATGGTTTTCTGTTCCTGCCTTTTTTTGTGAGCTCCCTCTCACAAGGGTCAAGACAGAGGAATTTACATGTCTCCACCTTTAATGTACATAATCTGCATTTGATTGTCTAATAACAAATGATCTCAGTGACCCCAGCACTCTTGATAGGAGTAAGCCTTACGTGACAACAGTGTTTCCTCTTTATTCATGCCTTTGCCTATCTGAAGATAGTGTGTCGTGTTTTTTTTTTTTCCTTGAAAATTGTCCTTCCACCTTCTGTTATGGTCAGTTGGAATTGCTGCAGGACACATTTCCTGCAGGTCTTTTCTATAGTGCTTTTTGTTTTGTTCTTTTAATTGAACTGCAGTTCCTTTAATAGTACCAGGTTCAGGAAGTGAGCCTCATTAGCTAATAATTTGTTTTTCAATTGACCTGTGAAAGTGCAAGTCATAAGCCACTCTATAGTCAGCATTCAGCAGTGAAAACCTTAAAAAAATAGTTGATTACATAAAGTAATTTTAACTAATCTAGCTCTGAGAGACTATTAATGTTTTTTTTTAGCTGTGTCTGAGTCTCACCTGATCCATGAGCTGATCAGGTCTCTAAACCAGCTGGAAACTATTTAGGGTTGTTTTTCTTCCCTGGAATGAATATTGTTTTGTGTCTTTAGCCAGCTGAATCAGCTCATGGACACATCAGAGCTGGTGGGGAGGAGGGTGGGAATTCACAACCAGAAGCAGCACTACCTGGTTTTGACAGATTGAAAATAAAGAAATTAAAATAGATGACCACTGTGCCTAAAGCATTACCACTGTCTCCTGTTGTCAAAAGGACACTTCTAACTCCAATTTTAACAGCTACTTCTAGGAGCATTAGTTTGGATATTCTTGTTGAATGGTATATAACCAGATCACTTGTTCAGATTTGTGAAAAGACTTGCTCATTATTCATGAGAAGTATGAAACACGGTCCATTAACTGGAGCTAGACTTTATTTTTTTGACATTTTCTGTGAAGCTGTGTCCACAGATTTTTTTTTTTTTTTTTGAAACTCCAATGTGACTTTTCTGGTAGGAGAAACGCACTGGGTGGATGATGACTGTGAAGAGATAAGGGCTCCTGAATGTCCAGCGGGGTAAGTGTTTTGCACGCAACTACAAAGTCAAATGCAGCAAGGCCAATGGTCCCCAGCTCTGTCCTGGACCTCTGAACACCACATTTCTGGCCTTGTCACGCAGCTGAATGGCTGTGGGTTGGATGCTTTCCTGTGCTTTACCATTTGTACAGTTAGGCTGATAATATTGTAAGACGTTTGCTGTTGAGCTGCTGGATGAGTAGTGATATATGATTTGTGGGCTTGAGCTCTTGGTCTTTGATCACCTGCTGATAGGTTTGCCTGCTTCACTTACCCACATAGGGAAGGTAACCAAACTCCATTAAGTCAGTGGAAAGGTCCAGGTTTTTCTGATTTCCGTAAAATTCAGGTTGAGCCATATGAGGCCACTTTTTTTAAAATTTAATTTTGTGCTTTTACTGTTACCTTCCTAAATGAAAGGGTTCCTAAATTGCAATGGGATACAGGCTTGACTTAGTGAGGTGTTTGAGCACATGAATAACGTTGAGAAAGTAAGCACTTTTGAACCCTGTTGGTTCACTATTATCCTTAAAGGTAAGTGAAGAGAGAAAACCAGCTGTCATGAGATGTGTTTTTTAACTACAGATTGTATGCTAGGGTGGATATGCATGCATACTACTTTTTTCTTTCTCCATCTCCTTCTATAAGCACTTACCTTTTTGGGTTATATGCTTTTAGCTGCTCAGGAAACATGTCTTCTATGTTGGAGCTCAGCCCTTTCACTGACTGTGAGCAAACACTGGATGTTACTAAGCGTGAAGATTATCAGTTTGTGCTGATCTGTTAAGTAAGAGAAAAAAATTATAGACATATGGCATATGCAGTAACTGTACTTTAGATTCTATGGAGTCTCAGTGAGCAAATGGAAATTAAAAAACCCCATTATTTTGAAATGCTGCCTTACACTCCCACTGCTTTTGCTTTTAGCTTTGTTCGTCCTCCTTTGATCATCTTCTCTGTTGATGGTTTCCGTGCATCATATATGAAGAAAGGGAACAAGGTCATGCCCAATATTGAAAAACTGAGTGAGTACATCTGTTTTCTTACAATAAACAAAAGACAGTCTCTTGCAGCCCAGTTGTTTTCATTGTTCATTGAGCAACAGAAGTCAGTGTGGAGCTCCCAAGTGGAAGGGCTGTGCTAAAGGCAGGGCTCCTCTGACTGAAAGGTCTAACAAAGATTAAATCTTTTTTTCCATGAAAGCAAAATGGCAGAAGTCCCCTTTGGTTTTGATGGTATCAGCTGGTGGCTTGAAAGCACCATGGCTAAAACAGCACATAGCAATCAGAGTGGGGAGAGGGATGCTGATTTGGGGAATGCTGCTCTGAATTGATGACCCTCATAGGGTTTTGTCAGCAAAGAAATGCGTCTTCAGTACATGATATGCATCGTGCACAGGTATAGGCTATCTGGGAGGTGCCCACAAGATTTTCCACTTGATTCCTGAATGTTGAAGCTATGGGTAAGTGGGCGCAGGAGCTGTGGTGAATGTGTGATAACTGGCTGGGGACATGCCCTGGTGATGAGCAGCCCTGCAATTCACCTCCGGGAGAGCGGGCACCCACCTGGGTTTGTGCAGTACTGAACACAATGCATAGTTGAGCTTCTCAGTATAGCATGGTAGTTTGTGTGTGTGTCCACACCCTTGAAAGGTGGGGTTTTTTGGTTTTTGTTTTTCCACCTGCGTGTGTGCTGGCCCTCATATTTGTATAGCCATCTGGCGAGCTGTGGCCAAAGCCCATTGTGAAACTGCAGCTTTAGTATATTTGTCACTTGAAATTAGTCTGCGTTTTCTCATGTTGTTTTACTTTGCAAGATACTTCCAATGATTCTGGACTCTGGAAGGAGGCTAGCTCAGAAAGGAAAACAGTCTGTGGAAATGTAGCGGGTTCTGTAGTTCTGTGGCTGCATTATTTCAGTTGTTTGTTGTGAAGTACAAAGAGTGCGTGAGTGGATTTACTACTATCTCACAGGAAGACCTGCCAAAGTTAAGCAGCAAAATGTTCATTTAAATTGGTTAAATTTTAACCAATTTCTGCAGCATGTTGAGTCACAGCAAATGACTTCCTCTGTTTTTGTTTTCAATGTCTGAGAGCTTCACTTCCTAATATTTGCATTCCTTATTGATTTTTCAGGATCTTGTGGAACACATTCTCCTTACATGAGACCTGTCTACCCTACAAAAACCTTCCCCAACTTGTACACTCTTGCTACTGTAAGTCCCTGGGAAGGACTTCTTGATGATAAAATGTTGCATTGCAGGAGAAATATGGGTTGTGGGAAGTGAGATTTTTTTTTTAAAAAGCTGCTTTGCTGTCCATCTTCTTTCAGCCTTCAGCTAAATATTTAAGTATTTTCAAGTTCTGAGATAAAGTGTATCTCACCGTTATACACTGTGTTACAGCTTTCCCCAGCTTTCCCGTGCTTTCTTCTGCCTGCTTTTGCAGTTATTCGTACTTGTTGTGTAATTGCAGGTCACAGTTTTTCTAGGGGGAAAAAACCACCCCTGAAATCCTACCCAGAAGACAACCAGTAGCTCTTCCTTCGTTGAAGCAGCTGAAGCCAGTGGGGCTGACTTAGCAGCCCACCCACAATTTACGGTTGCTGAGTGTGCCTGGGCGCTGCGTTGGCCCTGCAGTAAAATGCACCATAGCTTCGGCACCCCGGTGGCACGGCTGGCGGCCAGGCTGTCCCCACCCTGGGATGCAAACGCTCCTGTGTGACAGTGCTCCCAAAGCTGGGCTGTGGGGCTTCCTACCTGCAGTTGCATTTTTTTCCCTTCTTTTTTTCCTGCAGCCTATGCACAAATGTTAAATGGAAAGAGAAAGAAGGGGGTGGAGAAATGAATAGCTGGGAATGGGAGAGGGCCAAGAAAAAGGGAGAAGAGCAGAAACCTCTTACATTGCCTTTACTGCTGGACAAATTGTGATATAAGGCCATGGCTTTGGGTGACTTACCTGTTTTTTTTTTTCTTGGAAATAAGTCTATCTCACAGAGGCTCTAGTAAAGATAAAACATTATAAAATGGAAATGCTAAGTGTTACTCTTGCAACCAGAGAATGAATTGCTTTTCCCAGAAAGGGAATTCATGAAGAGAAACTAAAAGTTCAAATCAATTTTCTTTTCATAAATTTTTGCTTACTTTAGATGGCAAAAATACTTTAAAGTATCAAGTAGCAGGAGTTTTTGTGCTTTTTAGCACAATTCAATCATCTCCTACAGCTTTCATTACTACAGCCAGTTTTAAATGTGCTTATCTTAAAGTTACAACCTTTTCTGGTACGCAGTTACAAAGATACCTATTTTAAAATAATTTAGTGGTATTTGCAGATAGCTATGAAGAACCGGATTTGTGTGCATTAGGGTTTTGCTAATTAATCTACTTCTGCACAAAGGGACTCTATCCTGAATCGCATGGAATCGTTGGCAATTCGATGTATGACCCAGTGTTTGATGCCAGCTTCAGTCTTCGAGGGCGAGAGAAATTCAATCACAGATGGTGGGGAGGTCAACCAGTAAGTTTCAGATTCCCTCCTCCTCCCTCCTCCCTCCCTCTCCTCCCCGCCCTCTGTGCTGTGGAACATAGCCAATAATAATAATTAAAAAAATACATCTGTGAACAATTTGTACCTAATCTCCCCCCGGGCTGGCCCTGTGTCTATCAATTTAATGTAACATTTTGAGTTGGCTTTTGCTTTTCAGAATAATAAAGCCATTGATTACGGAAAGGTGCTTGCGTTGATAAGTATAAATTAGATGTGGCTAGGAAAAAAACCTCACTTAAGCAGCAGTTTAACACGAATTACTATATTTTCGTCACTGTGGCATAATGTTTCCTTTTCATTATGGGTTTCTCAGGTTTTCGTCCTAGTAATGTTCTTGTGGCAGTTTTAGTATTAATGTTCTGTCAGAGTAGCATGGCACAGCTTCATAATTATTATTTGTTAGGTCCACAAGCGATCGCTGTTACCTGACTTGCTGCAGAGGCTGTAGAAGTTTGTGAATTAATTTCTGCCTTGAGCACAGCAGCAGTGGCTGAACTAGGTCCTCTCTCTTAGGTTATGTTGGATTTGGTGGCTTCTCCAGTTCTGAATCCTTATTCCGGGCAAGAAAAAGACCTCTTCCAAAGTGTTCTGCATTACTACAGCTAAGAAGGTCCCCTTGCTTCTGCTGCACTTTTCCCTATTAGTGCACGCTGTGGTGGCTTGCTTTGCCAATAAAAATGGGTTTAAATTAAACTAATAAGTTTTACTTGTAAGCGGCCAAGGTACATGCACATTTCATTGCACTGGTTGCTTAGGGAACTGTAGTTTAAAAGCTCCCTGACCAGTTAACCCCACAAAGTGTTCGTGAGGCGATAGAGGTGGGGAAGTCAGAAGGGGTTTGGGAACACCATAATCTGTCATTGCTGTTTGCTAAAGTGATCAGTGTCATCCCCCAAACCTCTTAAGACAGAAACGTCCCAAAACACTAAAGGAAGTTATTCAGATGGTTTTAGGCTTAGCAAGCGTGTGCATTATTTGTCTGTGTGTGGTTTTAGTCTGCAACAAATGTGAGACAAGACAATTTGGAGCTGCAGGCAAGATGTGTGACAGGCAGATGTGTCTGGCTAGAGCTGAGCCAGAGTGAGGTATTTGCGCTCTTGTAAAATTTGTCAGCATAACAGTGAGTGTAGTCCCTCTCTCACCCAGCTATGACCTGGCTTAGCTTTTAGCATGGGTTGTTTGGAGAGGAGAGGGTGAGGAATGTGCCTAGCTATTATCCTAGATGTGAGCGAAGAAGCAGGATCAAAACTAGGAGCAGTGAAAGGGCAGCAGCAGGTAACCTCTTCCTCCAACTCGGCTTCAGCCAGAGCCATGCAGCTAACAAACCGTGCCTGCTGCAGTCAGGCATCGAGCTCACAGACAACATTGTGGCTCAACTGCTGTGTGACAACTTGTTAAGCAGCTGTAATTTAATTATGCATTGCCACTTTAATTGTGCATCTTACCTTAATCACAATTAGGTAGGAGTTAGTGGGGAACTAACCATTGGGGACTGCACAAATGTATCTATTTTCAAACTATGATATTTTAAAAGTACAATAGAAGTCCATAAATACTTCATCACCTGTTGTATTGAGTGGAGAATATTGGTAATTCCGACACGCATCCGTTAGAAACACCTATGCTGCTCCAGAGAATAAACGTTTTTCTGGATTGTAAACAAGGACCATGAGAAATGTCAGCTGAGAAGAGTTCAAGAAAGTTACACAACAGTGGATGACCATACGCTGGACGAAATCCTCGGAGGACAGGGGGGAGTTTTGCATACACAAGTAAGGACGATAAAATAAACCATCTGATCTGAAGAAGTGTTAAAAAGGAAAAATACACAAATAATGTAAGAAACTGGAAAAGTCTTTGGAGAACTGGAAACAAATGCATAGAGGAAGGGCTGTAATTTAATCCCCACACACTTTAATATGAGGGAAACTTGTAAGTTTGGGAAACCTGATAAAGTGGCCATAGTGGCTGGGTAACGATGTGGTAGATCTCTTGCAGAAATACAGTATAAATGATACTCTCTGCACATTGAAGAATTACATATTTGATAAGAGAATTGCAGACTTTGATAAGAGAAAAAATTATCTCCACCTATATGTGGATTAGATACAGTCCCTTTCTAACTCCTTTTTATAATATCTAAATATCTCATTGACACAGACTGCCAAAAATAGCTTGGTATTCAAAGACAGTAGAATTAAGGAGGGAGGAAGGGAAATCTGGTCTGCGTATCACAGAAATCTTGTCTGTCATGTAACATATTCACCCAGTTCTTAGGTCTTGGGTCTTAAACTGGAGTACTCAACTTCAGAGTAGTACTTGGTTTTCACAAAACTGGGAATTATGTTTCTTCTGAGGAGGCAGAAAAAGTGTCTTGGACCCCCAGTCTCGTATTATGGCTAAAACTGCCTAGAAGAGAATGTAATTTAATGTTGATAATTTCTGAAATACTTTCTTGCTCCTGGAAACTGGCCTATTGTATATGGCTTTGTTTAAATGCGGGTGGTGGTGGTTTTTCTTTCTTTCTTTTTTTTTTTTTTAATTACTTATTCTAATACTCAGCATCTTGCTGGGAAACAGCCAGATTACCCTGGACATCAGCAGGATTTGGCAGATGAGTAGCTAAATGTTTCTACACCAGGAATTATGAGAAATTAATTTTAAGCGCATTAGGAAAAGGAGAAGCAGGAAGAAGGTAGCTTGGCAGTGTTTTGAGGTGCTCTAGCTGGTTGTGGGCCTCCTGAAACCCTGTCTTCTGATTTAGTATACAACCTTGATTTATTACATAAGCTTAAAACCACCTTGTTTTCAAAACAAAAGCATTTGATAAGAAACAGCCGCAAAACCACTCCTAGTATTGCTACAGCATCTCACAGAAATGGTGAGCATCAGGGCTCATGCTCCCAAGGGGGATACTAAGTTTACTGCTCATTTTTCATGACTCTGTTTACATCCCAAGTAACTTTTAGCACTGAATTAGGCCCCAGCTGCCTTTGGCTTCTGTTAAGTAGTGGTTTTCCCTGTCTTGATTTGATGTAGTGATCTTAAGTTTAAGCTTACACTAGAGACAGTACATCAAATTTTTTTTTTAATGATCTTTATGATCCTTAGAAATAATCCACTGGCGTCGCCAAGGCCAGAAGATGACAGGTCTAAAACTGCTGGTCTGTGGTTAATGGGGCCAGAGAGGCTCCTTCACAAGGTAACCCAGCTTGGATCTGAGTTTGACTCTAAAGGTGCCTCTCTCTTCAGAAATAGCTTAATTATAAAAGTATTGAAGATTGTTTGGGGAACCTTGTATGAAGCTTTATTTTCACTATTAACCTTTTAAAGGGAATACAACCCTCAAAAAGGGCCCAGCTTGAGATGCTGAGATAATCCTTAAAAAGGGCTGTGATGTGCCTAGACAAGTGGCAGCGTGTCGTGAAGCTGTCTTTCCAGTCTGCAAGGTATGCCTGTAGACACTAGGCATCATCACTACACATCTTAACTGGATATTCCTGATTTTTATCTAAATTTCACATTTTGTATTAGTCTTTGGGATTTTGCGCTCCTGTTTATCGGAGTTTTGTTGGTTTTGACAATCTAACAATTACAGAAAGAACAACTTATTTTCATTTTCTTGCCTAGTCAGCCTGAGTGAGCATTGGCAGGGTAGTTACATCTGAGGAGCCCAGGCTCTGCAGAAAGCTGTCATCTGCCTTTTTGTCCTGGACACATTTTACAATCACTTTGATTGGCAGGGGAAGCAGAAGGAGGCATGTCTATAACTGTCTTTCTAAAAGTATTTTATTTTTGTCTAGCTTGAGCCATGAACAAGCAACAGGGTTTTTTGAGTCTGTCTAATTTTTTAATAAGCTTCTTGTACCAAAACCTCCTGTCTGGGCAAGAAGGCAATGCTTAGTTGTCAAGGCTGTGAGATCATTTTTGTCCTGTTAAAGAGTACGGAGTGCAGAAGGGGCTATTCCACGTTTTACCTTGTTGGCAGGACAAATTGCAAATTCGCAGGAGTGTAACATTTGGCACCACCCTGGTATTAATTCTGCATGCTTGCACCAGTGTGGTACTATTTCTTTACCTGGGAAATGCTGTGATTTCCCCTTTGCCACCTTTGCCTAGGCGTGGAAGGGATTTCCCGTTCATGCATTACCAACTCTGCCGCAGCGGCTCTATGTGCTTCCTCTGCTCCTGACACGAATCTCCTTCCCTGGTTGGCGAGCGGGAGCACGTCTGCGCAGCTTGGCCCAAGGGCTGGACTTCAGAGACATCCCCCCGACCAGCCCTGACCTGCGATGTGCTGCAGCCCGTCCTTTCGTAGTGCAAAAAATATGGCGCAACCTTCGCAAAGTTATGGGCTCTTATTTATTTATGGCAGATTAAAAGTAGGAAGGCGCCCCACTTTCTGTGCAGGTTTTTAAAGACAATTCAACAGGTATCTTGAATAACTCTGTATGTAGTATCTGTGCGCATATGTGTCTAGCAGTCAGGAAAAGGGAGAACTTGGGATGTCCAAGTTCCATATGACTTTGCCACCTGTCTATCCATAAATAAAGGAGAAGAATTGTAGTCATTCAACACAACATGTAAAAATTACAGTAATTCAATTTACAGGGTATGTTTCATATACATCTAGAAAATAATGTGTATTATTTCTTGGGACATTCGCCAGTGTACTAGGGTTGAATCTATAGGTCCATAATTTAACAGGTCTTTCTGCACTGGAAAAGTTAGATATTCTCTAATTCCTGTGGCATGATATGAAGACAGACTGGTTAATCTTTGATTTTTTAAATTTATTTTTAATTTATTAAAAATGATTTTTTAAAAAATATTTATACCCCTCCTCTCTGCTTAAACAAATTAATTCAGAAATATGGCCTTTATATTGCTTGCAATACAATAAGGCTTGTCCCATATACAAACCAGGGGTGCACATCTGACATAGTTAAACAGCTGACTATAAAATTCTAACATATTAACAGTTAAAACCAACATATTTACATATGGCAAATAAATTACATAAGCTCACAAATGGTACTGACCTTGCCATACCTAACACAGCAAACTTTATGATAAGTGACCTGAACAGATGTGAGCAGCCATGGAGTGTATATAATGCATTGCATTTACATGCTCAGTACGGGAACATCTAGAATTAATTAACTTTAGGACTGTAACTAACCAACAGAGAGGAAATGGAACAGTAACCCTTATTCCCTTCTTAATTTCAGTTGTTTTGGATAGACAAGGTTAAGAGGGCATCAGCTAATTTTTTTTTTTTCTGTCCTACATTGACTGACAGTGTAGACTCAGGTTAGCCTGCAAGAGGCATGACTTGTAGTCTGCCTTGAAAGACAATGAATTTAATTTAAAGACAGTGAGAGATGTTCACTGGTGATTAGGCTGTAACAGTTTGCCATGCTCTTCTGCTGGAGTGACTATCCTATAACTTAGTTATAGGATAGTAAGGGAACTTACGTGCTCCTATCAGCTGCTCTGGTCTGTTGTCTAGTTTTGCCTAGCCAGTAAAGGGTCTGGCTCACCAAGGGCACTTCTGGTAGAGATTGCTACCACTAGATTCATCAGCAATAACTGTCACAACTCTAAAACACACTGGAAATTTGATTTAAATCTTGTTTAATGCAGATAGATAGAAATTCTTCCATCTAGATGACTGCCGCTTCTCTGCATGCTTGAAGACATCTCTGCAAATATGTTGTTGTGAGTAGCAGATTTAGGTATGATCTTGAATATCTTGGTTTTGAATAAACCAAAGGTTTCCCCCCCCCAAAAAAAAAAAAAAAAAAAAAAAAAAAAAAGGGGGGAGGTCCAGTAGTATTTTGTTGTAACCTTGAGTTGAACCAGGCTCTGCCTGGCAGAATCAGGATGGAGTCATTCAGGCTCACTTCTCAGATGCTGTGGTCAGGTACGGGCCTTTTGATTTGCTGGTCTTTGACTTCAACAGATCATTGTCTTAGTTGATGAGTTTATTTCAAGTGCAGCAGACACACATCCTCATCCAAACAGTTAATGCCAATGTAAAAGGCCACATTCCCAACAGGAGACACTTGGGAGCAGGGAGGGTGCAGTTTTTCCCTGACTGAAGCCAGTCTGGGTGCCTTTGGACTGCTGTCCCCTTGCTGCTCTCTTAGGAGTGTGCAGCTGGGAGTGATCTCCTCTTACTTGCATTACTCCTGGTTCAGAAAGGTGTTCATGCTCTTTTCTCGTGGCACTCAAGGCACACTCTATGCTTGACAGGAATGAAAAGTAGCTACCACCTTCTTGCAGGCATGCCGGGTACCTTGGCAATGTACCTGGGGCCTAATTATTCAGCTGTCAAGATGACCACTGTTTTACTTTCTTGGCCAGAAGGGAGGGTTTCTTTTGGCACATGTTTAAAATCGTTGCCTAAAATAAACAGGGTCATGGCCTGAAATCACAGGTGATGTGCAGTGCTAACAGTCAGGATCTGCTTCAGCTCCCGAGGGTGGAATTTGGCTGGTCTGATTTGGCAAACCAGGAAGGCTGGACCACTTAGACCTGTGCAGGCAAAAGCACTAGAAAGTCAAATTAGAGTTAACAGATGGTAAAAGCCAAATACTGAATTCCCTGGACTTAGTTTGTTGGTACCTTCCCAAAGATATCTGCAGAATTATTTAATCTTTGCCGGAACACAAACGCTTTCAAAGAAAAGTAAATCTGCTGCAGCTCTGCAGGGGCAACGGGTTTCCAACTACAGCAAGACCAAAGACCATAACAGCAGTGGAGCTGACACTCATACTGAATTTGTACTTGATCTCTTTTCTCTGCCATGATGTGGTTCTGCTCTAGGAATAAATCTGCAATGCAAAGAAAAATGTGATTGCTTTAAGTGTGGGCCCTTTTTCACCTAGGAAGCCCATGAACCACTAAAGAATATGGGAGAGTGCCTGCTTTAGTTAGATACAGGGTCCAGGCTGAAGTTATAGACCTTTGCTGATTTATATGATGCAAACGAGCTTGTGGATGTATCTTTGCATTGTAGTCAACACCTCTGACTGCAGCAAATGGGTTCAGTGACATGATCAGTGGGTTGTAGGCTCACTTTGTCATCTCTCCTGTTCACTTGTGTTCTTCTGTCCCATCTTGTCAGGGCTCGTATTCTGCGAGCATTTGAAAACAATATTCCTGTTATTCAATAGTTCAAAACTAAATTCCAGTATAAATTCAAAGCCATTTTTTCTTTTTTGGGTGAGTTATTCTGCAGCCACATCATCGTGTGGTCGTTGTCACTATGCAAACACCAGTGCTGGTGGAAGGCTGGGGCTGCAGAGGCTGGGGGAGATGCCTGGGGGGCTCCTCATTTGGTGGCAGTTTGACCGTGGATTAATATGAACCAACCCTGAAATCAGACTTTTGAGGAGAAGCACCTGAAAACAGAAAAGGGTGGGCTGCAAATCTGTGGCCATTCCGCACCTGCTCTTGCTGCATTTATTTGGTAAGCCACCATTTCTATACCATGGATGTATTCTTCCCTGGAAAAGAGGATACATTACCAAAAAGTTAGAATACAATGAAAGCAAATGATCTTTTACAGCAGTGATTTTAATTTAAATGGATTGAGTCCAGTAAAATTTGGAAGAGTAGAAGATGAGAGATAAGTTAAAGGGCATGTCCAGGGCACTGGAGAGGCAAAGATGACCAACTTTCCAATAAATAATATAACAATGTCTAAATTTAATTGCTGTTAGCTATAGCCTCAGTGTGCAAATGATCTGATTATCAGACTGTGCCAAATTTATTTCAATTAAAGGTGATGCATGAGTAATTCAGGCATGACACTTGAATAATGAGAGTTTATAAGTGTCTGTTTGAGCAAGGTAGAGGGGTCTTGAATGCATTTTCAAAAAGTTGATTTAAAGTAAAACACAGATTTTGCAATTATTAAGTGAGAGAACTATGTTTTGGTTTAACTGCTCGTGAAATGGATAAATTGCAGTATTCATAAAAAATGGGAAGAAATAACCTAGTTGTATACATAATGTTGGCCTTTAAGCCATTACCACTTTTGAAATAAGTTTTGAAATAATTTGGATAGTTCCTTGCAAGGCAAATTTATTTCTGTAGGGTTACAAACTCATATTGTCTGCTTTCTTTGACTGGGGACCTTTCTGATGTTTGGTCATTCTCATTCCCCTGCGTTATATAGATATTCATAGAGTAGAAAAGAAAGAGAGTGAAGGAGGGGAAGAGAGAGAGAGAAGGGTAATGAGGATAACCAGGAGTATGGTATGGCTTTCATTAGCAAAAGATCAAACAAACCAATACTACTCTTGCTCAAAAAGGAATAAATAGAGGGCAAAATCACAAATGTTGTATAGAAATAGGAAGAGAAAGGATTAATAAGCTGTTTTCAGAGCATGAGAACAGTACCCTAACCCCAGTCAAACTGGCAGGTTTAAATCAAATAAACAAAAACCCCCACGCTCAGGCAGTGTGTGACAAACTGATTTGTAGCCAGAAAAATATATGGAATTTGGAGGATTGAAAAAAGGATTTGAAAAATTCATGGAGATTGTTTCTGTCATTTCCACCTATCACCACTTTGGGTGAGCTCAAAAAGTTCTTAAACATCTATGGAGGAGGGTGTCTCTCCCTGCTTTCTTTATACCCCTGCTCACTCGTCTGTGCCCTTTTTTGTGTACTCTTTTCTAACACGATTTCTGTTGATGGCTACTGGAGGTAGAATATGGGCAGAAAGGGGCGTTTATGCAGATGCTGATTAGTGTTAAGCCGTGTTCTTTCCTAAACGAGTATCCTCCAAATCTTGAACATGAAAAGGCTCAGGTGAGTAATGTCTGGCTTTTGAAAATTAAGTGGAATACTGGAGAAGTTCTGGCCATGAATCTTAATGCTTTGCATTAAAAGCAACACAGAGATTGAGGGATGAAAGTCTACAGCACAGTGGCTGATCCACCACTACAGAATTTGCAATGGTTTGTCACTCCACATGTTCAAATTAGGGATGCAGACTGAAAAGTGCAGTTTTCACTTCTAGGCTCAGGGTAGAAGAATGTGTCTTGAAAACATTTTCTTTTGATTTCTGAAAGTCATTAAAGATCTGAGCACATTCTAATCCTCTTACATTTTCCTCATTAGATTTGGATTACTGCAGCCAAGCAAGGGGTGAAAGCTGGCACGTTCTTCTGGTCTGTGTAAGTGCCCTCTCTTTTCTGGACATTTGTAACTAATAATTCAGAATTAATTTGATGCAAGTATTTATGAAGTCATTTTCCTTACTCTAAGCATTCGGTAGCTTGGAGACCATACCTATAACTCTCCCTTGTTTCATTTGTGCAATGTTTCTGATAACTAAAGCTGATGCTACAGTTTGCTTCTTCAAGTTCATACATTGATTTTTAACAGTTATCTGAAGAAAAGATGTGTGACAATATAAAAAATTACTTACTGTCATTTCACAGTGTGTTGTTTTGCTTCCTTAATATTACTAGCTATGTCTCCTAGTCCTCTGAGTGTTTGTGGAAGACACTTTTATTGTCCTCTTATGTCCTCTGACATCAACAGCCTGATTGACTGAAAAGCCTGACTCATTCATTTTACAATTCAGTGTGACCTTTGAGTAAGAGATCAAATTTCCCTTTCCTAAAAGGCAGCCTTGAGGATCTTTGCTGTTTATTCTTTTGTTTAATGGTTCCAAATAATTTTCCTTGTCCCAACTAAGATGTATGAATGAATTTTGATAATTTCTGAGTTCTGAGGAATTCATGTGGATCAATCTCTCTATTTCATTTTAGTGGCAGGATTGCAGGAGCAAAGAAAATGGGCAAACTGTCAAGATTGAAGTACTAAGGGGGTTTGCCTATCTTTTTGTGATTCCGTTAGGAATAATACTCTTTCCTACTCTAAATATCATAACATATGGAAGGAATAATAAAACATACCAGTACAAAGCTGATGATAGGCTTAGGCTTGCAAGGTGATTATCTGACAGAGATCCAGTCTGGTGCTCTACAAATCAAAGAAATTAATGTGATTCCTAAGCTCTACAACTACGTAGTCACCATAAATGTTTTTGGTCATTGTATGTTTGGGGATATAAAAAGTTATGGAAGGTAACCAAAGATATGTCTTGTGAATGACAATAGTAAGGGATTGAGTCAGCCCCTTTATGTATGAATGAAATACATATGCCTTAAAACTTTATTATTTAATTTGGGACACAGAATATTTTTTTGGGAGAATTTTCAGGCAAACTTTTGGGAAAACAGAAGTGTTAAAAACATCTTAGTCACAAATGACTTAATTGAAATAATATCTTTTTAAATATTGCACAATTAATAAAAATTTCAAAACTGAGGAATATCCAAGAATATTATTCTGCTTTATGATATTGACTTGTTTGTAAATTTTCGCAAAAATTCTCATTTTTATAGTTGTTTTACAACTGAGAGTTCTCCGTATAGTTGGAGACTGAGGACCGCTATTATTCTACAAGGCACTAAAAGCGAACTTATTTCAAAATGGCTGTTGGCATCTATATTACTATGTCAGATGTTTCCGAAGAGTGCTGAATTCAATTCAGCATGGTGAATCCAAGACAGTTGTATTTGATTCCTGCCTTGGGACTCTGCTATTGATCTAGTGGAATCTGGACTCGCTATGCTGTTGTATTAAAATAACTGTGTGATCACTGACCTGCAGAGCTTTCCTGAGATGAGATATCTGGAACTTTGACATCTGTTTATAAGGTTATAAGCAGCCAAGTGAGAAGTCTCAGGATACAGTGAAATAGGATGAGTCTGTTCTGCAGAGTGAGAAGCTGTCAAAGTTGTGTAAGGCACCGTGCTGATGGGCTGGTGTTTCAGATGGCTCTCTTCTGCTTTACACCAGCCTAACCCTCAGTTTGGTTACTATTAATTCAATGGAAACTTTTCCAGTGTCTTCAAGACTACCAGAGCAGGACGGTTGTTTAAACCCGTAATGGTGTGAGCAATTTAATGGTTTTTACTCATGCCAGCTATCCAATGGCAGCACCATTGTGCATAAAAAAGGTTCATCTGGGTTAAAGCTACCAAAATGGATCTTTATCCACTCCTATTTAGAACAGTTAGATTTACTGCCTTGAGTTCTGACTTCACTTACAAACTTTTAATCACCTTTATTTTGGAGTATGTATCTCCTGGAGTATCCAGGAGATCTGAAGTGATTCTGTTTGCAAAATAAGAATCAGTATCAAGCAAGAAAGAAGATACAGCTTACTAAAAGCAAATGATGTAATTATGATTGATATTAATCGTGTTAGAATCAGTTCATAGCAAGGCTTTGTTGATGTCTTTTGTATTCTATGATAACAAGGTATATTTTTGCATTTTGTGGCCCAGTGTCATCCCCCATGAGCGCAGAATATTAACAATACTGCAGTGGCTAACCCTTCCAGACAATGAAAGGTAATTCACTTGTTGTCATCTGCTGTTGGATAACTGTTAGTTTGTTTTCTCCTTAAAAGTAGCTGGAAGAGTGAGGGGAAATTTAATTACAAAAATAATTCTTGTTTGTTACACGCTATCACTGATTTAAGGATTTGTTTGGGGTTTCTGTTTAGGTTTTATTTTGGTTTTTTGATCTTAGCTTTTAACCATCAGCATTTTGATTCTTCTCAATAAATGTATGGTATGAATTTATTTCTTACCAAGAAGCATTTAGTTACGTGGATTAACCTGGATTGTTCTTATCCTACTGAGTCTAATATGGATTAACAACCTTAGAGGCAACAGCAGTTACGGACTGGACCCTGAGGACTGGGAAAATGTTAAGATTTTAATTATGAGTATTTTTTAGTACACAAGTTCCCACATGCTGCTGGCTGCAAAGCTCAGGCAAGCTGCTGTTGTGATCTTTCCTCCAAGACTTAGAAAGAGCATGTGTCCTCAGATGGTACCCCATGTGCCTCCCTGCATGTGTTCTTTGATTTAATAAAACTGTAGAACAACTAATTGCTTAATCGTACCATGGAAACATATGACTGAGCAACAGTTCTTTTTCCATAAAGCCAACTCTCATTGGAAGGTTGACTTCATTTGACTTGACCTAACAGGTCTGGGGTTTTTTGCTGTTGTCGAAGGAAAGCTATCCTGAACAAGACCTTTCTTTCTTTCAGACCTTATGTTTATGCTTTCTACTCTGAGCAACCAGATGCTGCTGGCCACAGATATGGTCCTTTCAATTCAGAGGTTAGTAGAGATTTTCTTCTGCAGAAAAAGCACATGTCTCAAATACATTTTTGGAATAATTGCCACTGCTCAGGAGTAACATTTTTAGCAACTTTTTTTCACCCGTTTCTGCAATATGTTTCCCCTCTGTCAGAGAAAGCGAAGTTATTGTCTCAAAGATTTATCATGTGAGATTCACTTCTGAGAGAAGGAACTGCCCGTGCTTTTCAGGAGGCTATTTCTCTGTGTGATATGATAATGGAAATGGAAAGATGTATTCGGCAAAGGCAGGAGGGTGCAACATTTGGGTGCAATGGCATAATTAAACTTTCCTCTAACAATTTATCCTTCTTCAAAATAATAAAAATATAATGCAGAAAGTATTGAGGAAAAATGCAGAGAAGAAAAAGCTTTCTTTAAAGCTGACAGTCTGCAGTAACCAAAGTAATAATTCCAGTCTGTCATGAACTGTAAAAAGCTGCTATTTCCAGTTTCATATAGGCTCTAAAGCGGTTCAGAAAGCTTTGCCAGTACTGTTCCCTCAGGGCTGGACTGTTGAGTTTGGGAAAAGGTTTTGAAGCACCGTAAGGTATTTTAATGAAAAATTATGTGCAAAACACTACAGTAGTTTAAGCCCTTGTTTGAGCTTTGGGTAGCTGGCTGGGACTGATGAGTGCTTCTTTCCTGCCAACACTGTCCAGGTGACAGGAACTTAAAGACTATGCGTTTCTCTGGGATTTGTGGGGAGGGAAAATAAATTCTGCACCCGAATATCCTACTGCTTTCGGTGACTGGGATCTGGCATCTCCGATCATCTCTGACATCTGGCAAAGGTCCCCTACTTTAGTACAAATGTGTGCCTGAAGATCGCCACCGCAAGACTTTAGGAGTTTCTATATCTTTGAAAGCTGAGGAGTGTATCAGATACCTACTCTTTGGAAGGTAATATGAATCTCCCCAAGCAGTGAGGTACCCAGCAGTAATTTCTTACTTGCTTGGTATACATCTGATAGCTGTTCTCTATTGGAGAAGAGAGCAAAGAGAAGCAGCATTAATCTTTTTTGATATGTTTGAGTTATTTGGGCTGTTTAAATAAGTTTGAAGTGGTTATGAACTTGCGGTGGGTAGCATCCCTATCGGAGCAGTTTGAGCCATGGTCCCAGAGCAGCAGGTGTGAGGAATTATTCCAAACCAGCACTGAAACACCATACTGGATAGGAAGAAGCAGTCCTTTTCCTGGATAAGCAGTGGTTAAAATCTGCCAACACTCTTGCTAAATTGACAGGCATTGATATGTCTTCATATTGTCATTTGGCTCAGAACAGGAGAAATCTGGCTTGTCAAGCAAGGTGTCGGTAACAAGAGTTCTCTGATTCAAGGATGTGTTGCTCGGTGATGCTTTATAGTTCCTCTTACTGAAGTGTTACAAATATTATGTGTGGCTTATGACTGACAACTCCAATTTTATTTATCTGTAGACAACCACTTCCTTCTGAACAGAGTTGTGGGGCTCTTTCCATGGACTTAAAGGAGAATATGAAGATGATGACATTGAATTTGTTCTTTAAATTGTAGTCTTTAACAAACCAGTTTAGCATCCAATGTGGTGATCTGGTTGTAAGTGTCTAAAAAGTGAAGTGTAATTGTATCATCCTACGAAAAGTAATTATAAAAGCAAAAAGCCCCCAGAGGCTCTTATTGTTAGGGGGTTCTTCTGGATGGTTATCTGAAGGTTGACCTCTAATTGCAAGGCAAAGCTTAGGCTCTTAAAAAGTGTGAATTAATAGCTTATGAAAGTTTTACAAATAAATTGATTTATGCCATTTGTGTTAAACACAAGAAGAGCACGAAATTGATTTTTAGCAAATTGAGAACAGATGAGTTAGCAGATGAGCATGTATGGGTTTGCAGCTCAAACAGTGGCCATAACTTTGTGAATGGAAATTTAAATAAATGAATACAGCTGTGTAAGTATACAGATGCTGAGATTTGCTAGGGCATGGTTTCAGGATAGAAAAGCTAGGAAGTATTTTATGTTGTTTCTCTTGACACTGTTTTCAATATAATTTTTAGGAGCTATGAAATTTACATAAATCAACTGGGAAGAAAAGCCCTCAAAGGGATCCCTTTCAGCTGCTTCCTTGATACTGAGAGCACGACCTCCCTGTGAAATCATTCTTTTCTTGTATACAGCTGGCAGCAGTTAGACAGTTGGAGTAGTACTGACCACTTCATTTTTCTTCATGCAAAGACAGATCAGCCAAACAACAGTGCTTGAAAACAAGCTCTTAACAATTCTGTGTTATATTTCAGATGGGCTTCTTATTTCCTCTTTTGAAGAGTGAAGATTTTATGCTGAGTTTTTTTCTTGATGCATTTAGTAGCTTGAGGAATAGTTTTATACCTTGAAAACCTCCAAATCTTACAAATGTCCATTAAAGTGACTGTTTTCTGGACCTTATTATACCAAATAATGTTCTAAATGTATTTTAAATGTATACTCTTAAAGGTCTAATGGCATCCATTACTGATAATTTTCAGCTTCCAGACTTCAGTAAATGACACTTAAAGCTTCATAGGATGTGCACAACAGTCCATGTGCAGACTGTTTTAAAAGCTAGAAATAAAGGGACTTAGATGCACTTAAACTTTATTGGTGAATTACCAGTGTTGTTGATATGAATGGAATACAAATTATGGCCAGTGTCCACTAGTGTAACTTTGCATGTCCTCTAACATTATGAATTTAAGTGTAAATTAGTTGGTTGTCTAGGTTTTGGGATTTTTGGCTTTGGGTTTGGTTTTTTTTGTGGGACATGAATAAACTTCAGTTTATTCAGTATGTCAGTGGGTTCCATTACGTTTCCAGGAGTAGTTATGGGAGTTATCAAATATGTGCTTGCTCTTGATTTACCTCTGCATTTTTTTTTTCTTTCCTTCTGTGCTTCTGCAGTTGAACTCTGGTAGGTTGGTCCGTCCGGGTCAAGAAGCAGAGCTTTGGCTGGCTTAGTTACCCTTGTGATGTTATGGTTCTCTTCTGTAAGCGGGGAGGGATTTGTTTCCCTCCCCCATAACTCTGTTCTGACTCTTCTCAAGCAAGACTAAGATTTGGCTGGTTAATAAGAACTTGGCTTTTTTTTTTTTTTTTTAATTCTAGCTAACTTATTTTTTTGAAAATAAAATAATGTAGAAGTATACTACCATAAGAGCTCTAAAACACATCAAAATCTGGCATTGCTAAGCCGTTCCTGCTGCTCCTCTAACATGCTGTCTTGAGACGGCTATTTTCTGTGTTCAGATCTGAGTCTCCTGCGCTCACGTGTTTCTGGCATTGTGGAGCTCTGTCTGAGCCAATTCAGAGACAGTAAAATGAGAATCCTTCCTTTCCCTGCCGCTCCTCTCGTCAGGACTGCACAAAGCTTGAAGCGTGTTTAAAAACAGAAAACTCTGGTGCTGCTTTATTAAAATGCCTTTCTGGAGAGAGACGAATGAGACTGGACTAGAATCTTCTTTCCAGCTGCTTGCCTTGGAAGCAATGAAACAGCATGGCAGATGGTAACATCCCCTCCCTTCCCTTCCCTGTTTACATAGCTCTGTAACCGAACAACTGTGAGAAGCTGCCTAAGTACATAGAAGTAAAATATCATCATAAATCTCCGACTCTTCTCAAGCCCACTCAGCGTGCTCCGTTACACACAGCATAGCGTAGTTACTATCTCCGAAATCTATCGCCGCTTCACACGCAATCCCAAGCAGTGCCAAGAGCCTGCGACTTGTGTTAAAGTCAGTGAGAGTGGTACAGTTTAAAATTATAAGCAAGTTGATTAATAGGATAGCAGATTTTTACAGTTATATCTTAATTTCTTTCCCCCCCTTCTAGAAGTCTATCCCAGGTATTGGTGCATTTATAAATAACAACATTACCCAGTAAGATGCCACACTGAAAGTGCTAAGAAATTAATTTCTCAAATTGCCCATAAAGCTGGTAATAAGGCAGGTAGCAGTGCCTCTTCCGGATGCACTGCCACTAATATGCCCTGCCTAGCTGATTTGAAGGATACAAGCTCCATGCTAACTACATCTCACCTTCGTAGCTTTGTCCTGCAGTCCCCAAACACTGGCTAGTGGGGTTCTGGTGATTTCAGTGGGATGCGTGACCAATGGTCACACAATGGTGGTACCTGCTAATGATACTGATGAGGGTACCTGGTGTCACTGATCCTCAGCCAAAAAATGTGTGTGGGAAACCTTGCAGAAAGCCATTTGGGCTGGACAGGCTCTAGTACTCATACCTGAACCATCATCCACATGAGATGTTGCATTTCCACCAGCACTCTACCCCAGACACTCATTAAATTTTATGCAATGAATTCTACTTAAATTGAAATTAAATTTACTTAAATTTTGATAATTTTAATGGATTTATATTTGATCAATTAAAAAGCCCACATAATGATTTCTTTTCAAAACCAGAAGCCCCACCTATCTTCTGAAACACCAATTTCATTTGCTTTTATGCTGTCCGCTCTTGTAACTGCTGTTCTGCTTTCAGTACAATTTGGTGGATTCCTCCTTAAAGAAAGATCCTAAATTGTCCAAATGCCTAAATTTTTGAAAAAGCCACAGTATTTATGCTTCAGAATTAGCTGGCACAGGTAGCTTTACTATCTGATGTGAGTCGAGACAGGCTTTTTTTCTGAGTCCAGACATCTCTCCCCGCCAGTACAGGAGAGTAGTTATGGCTCCCCTCTTACTCCGCCTAAGAGACCTAAGAGAAAGCTTCCTCCTAAGAGGAGACAGGAAAGACCAGTTGCAGCTCCAAAGACAAGAAGAAGAAAAGTACATAGAGTGGATCAATATGCTGCGGAAGCTCGTCGGAAGAAAGTAAGTTTACATATGTTCCAAAATTTTATGATGGAAGTGCCACTTTTTAGGCACTACTCTAGCGTTATTTTTTTCAACTTGGGAGTTCACTCCCTGCTTCAGCTTGGGATTTTGCAGACAAAACTTCTAGAAATGTACTGAAGGACCCAAAGGGAAGCAGCCAAACCAGACCAAGTCTTCTGGGAGCTATGTTTTTCTTGTTTCAGACTCTGTTAGGGAAAGTCATCTTTATAATATCTTTATTATTTCTAAATCCAGCCATCAGCTGGAGGCAATGTCAGATAAATCCCTGGGTAGACACTACCATTGTTGCTAACCCTTCTGAGCTATTATAAATTCTGCAATATGTTGTAGCCTCCTTAACTGCCCAGCTCTTGGGAGCCTGGTGATTATTTGAAATCCTGTGTCTAGTCATCCTGGTTGTGGAAAAGTCCTGAAAATGTGACTCATAAAATCTAAAAGGGAGAGACCTTTAAAAAGTTATTTTAAAAAATATATTTTAAAGCCAGTTTGTGACTTTGGAGGGTAGAGCATTCTTCATTACATGACTTCTGAATGCTGTATTTGCAATAGAAGTGGTTCATAAGTAAGTCTGTTGTCACAAGAAAAAGGTCAAATAGAAATTGCTTTATTAAGAAAAGGTGCAAATGGAGGTAAAGGGTATTCCTTAGAGTGCTGTCTTTCTCCGCCTGGCATTAACACACACACTGGAGGGGTTACAGACCATTTTAGTATTATTTTTGTTTCAGAAATGTAACTAAGTAATTCAATAGTTCTTCAAATAAACAACGTAAATATTTCTCCTTTAGGCTTTAAAAAAAAGCCTTGACACTCCACTGTATACTACAAGAGGCTATAAACACTCTTCTCAATAGCTTTTTTTGTGGGAGGTTTTTTTGACTTATTGCATGATTCAACTTCAAACAGTTATTTTGAGGCCAGTTCTTCAAGTGTAAAGACATGGCAGACAGGGACATGGAAAAAATTATCGGGTATAAGAAAACAGGATTTTTCCAGAGAACTTTTAACACAGATTTACCTGAGAGGAGAACTGATAACTGCTACGGATGACATTGCTATTACTCATTAATTTGCCATTCCAAATCATACCTTCCTGGCATGAAGTATAGTAGATAGCTTATAACGTTGCTACTGATGTGAGCATATGTGACTCTTCTTTTTTCCCGTTTCCTTCTCTGGATGAAAAGGTCATCCAAATTTATTCCTAAAGAACTTTTCCTGATAAGTCAACTGTGAAAATTTATCACTATTATTTCAGAAAAAAAATCCTAATATTACACAATAGCTTCCATCATATCTGCAAGTTAATCTTTTGGTGGTGTTTGGGAGCAATGGAATATAGTACAAGCTGGATCCTACCAATTTAAAAAAAAAGGGAAGGGTAAATTGAAATAATTCTTTCTAATCAAGCTTCTTCTGAGGGAAAACTCATGAGAGAATCCAGGTGTGGTCTGTATGTCTCAGATCCCATACCCAATGTTTTCACAATTCACAATACCAACTCTTTATTGTAGCACCATCTTAGGGATCCACATATCTTGAAAGAGAAAATGTTTCTGTACAGCATTCCAAAGTCTTGATATCAACATATTAGGTGAAGCAAGGTATGTGCAAGCATTTTATTTGTTTACCTATAACTCTTTGGAAGTTGTATCTGGGAAAGAACATGAGCTGTAAGAGCAGCATGTCCACACAAAAAATCCTTGCCTGAATATGTCGCCTACAGCCAGCCGTCTCAGGCTGCAAAGACCATTTGGGGAAAAACTTGAGCGTTGTATAGAACAATAAAGGATACTTGAATTTAAAAATTGAAGAGAGACAGAATACAATGAAATGAAGAAATAGTGGTGAGGACCTTTTTAAAAGCTGCTTTGAACAGAGTCAAGTAGTGAAACGTGCAAAGTTGAAGGGTTTTTTTTTCATGGTTTTCTGTGCAAGTTTTTTGTTTCTTTTAAAAACATGATTTTTCATTTATATTTATTTTCATACGTTTTCAGAAATGTCTTTGCAGATTTATGGATTAAATTGGTGAAGAGGGTAGCTAAATAAAATTACCATCACTTGAAATCCTTGAAATCTCTGGAAGTATTGTTGCTTCTTTTTTTTTTTTTTTTTTTAATTATTACTGTTTAAAAGACACCTCAGGCCTGCTGACAAAAATAAACATTAATGGGAAATCCAGCTGGATTTCCATCTGCCTTGAATAAGATTTGGATTTTGAGTAAAAGTTGTGTGTCCTAATATGATTGATGCTATACAAATAGAGTTTTATAAAAATGGAATTCCCATTTGTTGAAGAAATTCTTTGTATTTAAGAGTGGACAACATTCTTTTTATCTAAACTTGAAATGTTTGAAAGTTTTAACTAAACTGACCACCTAAGCTTTCCTGAATTAAAATATTTCAAAATTTCACCTTTTGCCTGAACAACTTCCATATGTTGCAGAAACTGTTCCTCCTGTTCCTCACCGTGATTCCATCTCTCATGAGCCACTTCTCTGTGTGTTTATAGTGCCACATGGGAGATGACATTTCCTGTCTCATAACCTATCAGACTCATTTAACATGCATCCCTTAATGACTTGGGCAGAGGGAAAATTTCTGAACCGCCTCTTTCTGGGTCACACTAACGTGGTGTTTATTTTTTCTTCTCAGAAAATTCTGCCAAAATCTAGTTTTTTCTCATCCAAAATTTGGTAGCATTCTATTTGTCACTGGGAGGATGTTTTGTTGTGGATACTTGGACCTGCCAAATCAAACAGACAAGCAAGGAGGAAGTTGGCATATCGTGACAAGAAATGTTTTCTTCTCAAAAACAAAGCAAAATCAGAGTCCTCTGCCTAAAATCTTACTTTAAAATGTTTCCCTTCTCTGTGCCATCTGGTAAAGAAGTTTCATTTTCTTATAGCTGAAAACATAATCCTGTGAACATGTCTTGGTATTTTCTGTTTTTGTTTCTCAATGAAAAGAAAACTTAAATGAAGAAATCACAGTACTGTATCCATGTCTTCTGGGGCCTGCTGACAATTTTGCCAGAACTTTGATTTGAGATGTTGGGAACTCTTGGCTTTGAAGCTGAAGAACACTCCCTCTGAGCCCCATGTGCTACTCAAGTGACTTGCATGTTTTCATCCTAGTATCAGATGTCCTTTGAAGTGAATTTCATTAAGCGACTTGGCATATGAGTCCCAAGTCCAAAGCTTCGTTTCATGTTCGTGTCTTGACTAAATCATTCACATAAAATAGCCTTTTAAAAGTACTGCTATGTATCTATAAGAAACAAACTGAACCCCAAAGTCATATGCATTTTTCTAATATATATACTTCATTTTACCAAATGTACACGTGTCCATGGGAGGCCTAGGATCAGCCATAAAGATCTTTTGCTGTCTTGTGTCAGCATCTCAGCAGGGCTTTCTCATGATGAAATCACAATGTGGATGTAGGAAAGGAAATAGTAGGATAATTGTAGGTGTAACAGCTCAGCCAAGGCTTTGCCTCTTGACCTGGATGGTTACCCTATCAGAGTTTTGTCAAAGGACCTCCATTGTAGAAGAAAGGAGAACATTGCAATGACAGAATTAACTTTTTTCCTTTCTGCATATTTATACAGATGATGGTGAATCCCCTGAGAGAGATTGATAAGACAGTAGGACAACTAATGGATGGTCTGAAACAGTTGAAACTACATCGATGTGTCAATGTCATCTTTGTTGGCGATCATGGTAAAATAAAATATTCTTTATCAGTATATAAATGCTTGAGCAACTTATCTGTACTTATAATAAGTGGCTTAAATGAAAGTTCCTTTTAAGATATTTTTGTGGTGATTTTTTCTGCTAGTTTAAATCCCCAAACACAGCCAGTCAGTGTAGACTGGTCACTCAACTTGCCTGCTAATTGTCATTGGAGAACATTTCTCTTTCATAACAGTGATCTAGGTATTTACATCTCCAATTAAGAGTTTTTCAAAGCTTAGTATTTTTGATATCTCCTCCAAGTGCAGCTCTCCTTCCATGTATTGGAAGGCTATAATACGCCTAGAGTAATCTTTTTGGCAGTTTTTATGGAAGCAAGCAATTTAGTAGTACTGTTCTCCTTTTCATGAGGAGAGGAGTAGGACTTTAGAGCGAGACATTTCCATGGCAATTAGTGGGTCAAGTTATCCTCCTAAGAGAAAGATTGGACTATCTGTAAGGGACTGTGTCCAGCTTGGGTGGATAATGTCATCAAAATAACTGAGGAAGAAGGAAAATGGTAAAAAGTTAGTTCAGGGACAGATGGAGAGTCACCCAAAAGCAGAGATATTATTTGGAAGGTTTCATTCTTTTGGACATCAGAAGAAATTTTACAATAGAAGAAATAGTACATACTAGCAAAGAGAAAAAGACAAAGAAAGTTTTATTAAAGAAAAATGTGACCGTGTTTGAGATAAACCTGTTTCAGCATAACTTTTTAGCGATGCTACCTAAGGTCCTGTTCCATTTAGATCTTTGTTTATAAAAGTCTCACAAGAACTGCTACATTAGCAATAAAATGGAATATGCCTCATTTCTGGCTGTGGGGAGGGAAGGATAAGGGGCAGGAAGGATTTCCAGGGGAGGCAGTTTGGTGCTGAGAACCACCTGTGGCTGGCAATACATTCCTCCCCACCACAAACAGCTGTAGGAGAGACTTGTTTATCTGTGGTTGCCTTAGAGCAGACCACCAACAGACAATACCTTTTGTGTGCAACTTCTCTTAAAATCCTTTGTTTAAAAAAAAAAAATCCCAAAGTAGCACACTAAACTAGAAACAGACTTTTACTTTTCCATGTGCTTGGTTTGGAGATGTGTCAGTGTGCACATGGTATATGTGGTGACTGTTTCTATGACGTTGAGACTGGTATTTCTCTTGTGTAGGCAAGTGCTAAAATCACCCCTAGTTTGGCTCCTACCAGTGTCTGATGTTGGAATTAGATAACTGGAAAGAACAAGAATAAGATTAGTCATCCAACAGAAAAGAATATATAGGCTGTTTTGGAAAACATATTTATTTTCAAGCTGGATTAATTTTGCACTTTCCTTCTGCAGGGATGGAAGACACTACCTGTGAACGAACTGAATTTTTAAGCAACTATCTGACTAATGTGGAAGATATCATTTTGCTGCCTGGATCTTTAGGACGAATTCGCCCTAGGTCTAGCAATAACCTAAAATGTAAGTTAATTTAATTGTAACCCTTATGTCCTGAGAACTAGACTCCATCCCTTGCTTGGGCTGATGTTGTGTGAAAGGGTGTAAGCTCACAGTGTTGGCGGGACATTCAGAGGGAAGCCCCCTGAAGACCAGATGCTCGCTTGCCTCCCAGTCTATAGTTCACAGACCCCACAGTCACATAGCTGTGTCAAGTCTATGGCTGAAATGTTCTGGGTTAAAACACACCCTTTTATAGCAAGGGAGAATGGGAACTCTTGAAGCCAGTTTCACACACCAGCTTACATGTCATGGTGAGTTTATGCGTGCACTTCTCCCCTCTGTCAACAAAAATGAGACTTGAGAGATCTCAGCACCACATGGATTTGTGGTGAATAGAGGTAAATCCAGTTGGTGGCCAGTTACAAACGGTGTTCCCCAGGGCTCAGTTTTGGGGCCAGTCTTGTTTAATATCTTTATCGATGATCTGGATGAGGGGATTGGGTGCTCCCTCAGTAAGTTTGCAGATGACACCAAGTTGGGTGGGAGTGTTGATCTGCTGGAGGGCAGGAGGGCTCTGCAGAGGGATCTGGACAGGCTGGATCGATGGGCTGAGGCCAACTGTATGAAGTTCAACAAGGCCAAGTGCCAGGTCCTGCACTTGGGTCACAACAACCCCATGAAATGCTACAGGCTTGGGGAGGAGTGGCTGGAGAGCTGCCTAGTAGAAAAGGACCTGGGGGTGCTGGTTGACAGCCGGCTGAATATGAGCTGGCAGTGTGGCCAGGTGGCCAAGAAGGCCAACAGCGTCCTGGCCTGTATCAGGAATAGTGTGGCCAGCAGAAGTAAGGAAGTGATTGTACCCCTGTACTCAGCACTGGTGAGGCTGCACCTTGAATACTGTGTCCAGTTTTGGGCCCCCTCACTACAAGAAGGATACTGAGGTGCTGGAGCGTGTCCAGAGAAGGGCAACGAAGATGGTGAGGGGGCTGGAGCACAAGTCTTATGAGGAGCGGCTGAGGGAACTGTGCTTGTTTAGTCTGGAGAAGAGGAGGCTGAGGGGAGACCTCATCGCTCTCTACAACTACCTGAAAGGAGGTTGTGGTGAGGTGGGTGTTGGTCTCTGCTCCCAAGTAAGTAGTGATAGGATGAGAGGAAATGGCTTCAAGTTGCACCAGGGGAGGTTTAGACTGGATATTAGGAAAAATTTCTTTACTGAGAGAGTGGTCAAGCATTGGAACAGGCTGCCCAGGGAGGTGGTGGAGTCACCATCACTGGAAACATTCAAAAAACGTGTAGAAATGGCACTTCAGGACATGGTTCAATGGGCCTGGTGGTGTTGGGTTGACAGTTGGACTTGATGACCTTAGAGATTTTTTCCAACCTTAATGATTCTGTGATTCTGTGATTGGATGTAAAAAATCTGTCTGGTACCTTTTCTGAGCTAAGGGGAAAAAATGAATTATTCATTTTGAATTTGCTATCTTCTTCATACTTTTGGCACAGATGAGAAGCAGTGTGGATTGCTGAATGGCAACAGGCTGAGGATGTTGAAAGATATAAGGGAGCTGTAGATAGTGCATACAGGGCCAATGTTGACAATAAAACTTGCTGCTTTTTTGTACCATGCTGTTAGAAATTCATCCTGACTAGGTGTTTGAGATTAACTGATCTTTGATGAGTGCACTCAGGGCTCAGGCAGGAGTCCTGGTGAAGCTAACTCTGTGATTTAAAGCGTTACAGACCCAGCTGTGCCCCTACTGCTCTGCCTTCAGGGCAGCAGTACCAGCATGGGGCTTGTGGCTGCTCTGGTTCAGTGTACCAGGACAAACCTGGCTTTGCCAGCAGTGTAAGCTACCATGCAAACTGTGAAACTCAAGCTAGCTAACCATAAGTACCTATGCTTTTTGCAAAGCATCCTACAAGGACGGTAACTTTTTGTGAAAGGGAAGATCAGATAACTGTGACAGCCAACTGACCTCTCATAACACTTGGGATATACTTGGCTGAGGACAGATTTCACAAAAAAAAAATTAGTCTTGGAAGATAGAAGACTTCTAGAATAGTAGAAGTCATAAGAATGTCGTAAAACTTTCTTAGATACTGATTTATGTATGTATTTTTTCCTATAAACTAATTTACCTGTGTATTTATGCTGTAGGAATAGGGGATGAGTGTGTAAAGTTCTGTTGAAAATAGTGCATACATTGATAGAACTTATTAGACTACCATAAAGACTGAATTCCTGCACTTCACAGTCTACTGAAAACTTACATTTTTCTTCTTTTGAGAAGATTTTTTTCTTAAGATCTTTCAATCCTTCAATTCCCAAATTGCTGAGAAAAAATCGTTTTCTTTGGAGGATGAATGGCAATATCTTCCAAAAAGACCAGCTAGTCTGACTGACCTCTGAGTCAGATTACTGCTGTTCCCGCAATACCATTTTCCTCTTTTGGCCTCTGTTCACAGCTTCCTAGTTTGAATATTTGCAATTGCTTACAAAACAACAGTTTGAAATTAGAAAAAAAGATTATTCCCTAGTTTTAAAAATGGGGTTTGCACCCTTAAGTGACAAATTACCAGCTTTTTTACACCTCCTCCATTTTCCTATTGAAAACATTGCCTCAAGGCCTGCAGATGCACCTTTGCAATGGATAAGCTTGTAGCTTGTGTTTTGAGATTCAGTAGAGCTCATTTCAAGCTCAGCAAGATCACGCCTTAAGCAACTAAAACAATAATAGTTAATCAAGAGATTTTCACTTCCTAAGATGTTCTCTTAGCCTGTTTCTTCTCTCAGGATTGAAAAATGCTTCCCCTGCTCCACTCTAGAAGATGACAAGAATTAGTGTGGACTGTTGCTGGTTTGGGGCTTTCTACTTCTTACATGTCCCTTTAACAGCCCGAAGATGTATCTAGAATAATTTACTGTGGCTTTTCACTTACTGTGTGGTATCCTATGAAATATGTGAAATGTAAAGAGACAAAAAATGTTACGTATTTATCTTACAGATTCTAAGGAAGTGCATTGTTGCATTCAAATGTGTTTTCAAAACTTTTCAAAGCAAGTGTTTGTGTTTGGGGATGATTTTTTATTTTAAAGGAAAGTAGTAAAAAAACTTGAAATTATGTGTTTTCAGAAAATAGAATAAATATTAAGCTAAGACCCAAATCATAAAACAGTGAGCAATATTACCTAAGCAACTAAAATATCACTAAGTGAAGGGTATACAGTTAAACTTCAGTTCATATTCAAGACATCTTATCTGGTATACACACTGTCTTCTTAGTAAAGATCAGCCAACTTTTAGGAAGAACGCTTCTGTAAAACGACATTATTACCTTGTGTTTTCTTCTGCAAATTGTTCATCTTTTATAGTTTTGTTTTTTCTTTTTCCTTTGCTTAACAGATGACCCTAAAGTGATTGTTGCCAACCTTACAGTAAGTATTTAGGACTGGGAGGTATCTCTGTCAACACTGCACTGCGCACTTCGCCTCTTAATTTGGCGTGTTATTCAGCATTCTCTCCTCGCACTTGAGGCAGGAAAACCAGCCATTAATATGAATAAAAAGCGTTAAATGGTGCCCTTCATGAGTACAGATTAATGTTTGTCATAAATTCCACTGTTTGCTGCTGTAGTAGCTTTCATAACCTTTTTGGAAAGTGCAGAGCCAGAATCTCCCTGACTGTCTTGACTCCCTGAATTGAGGCTATTTATTCATTCCTTCAGAAATGGAAAGTAATCTTTCAGGGTAAATATTTTACTAGGACTTTGAAGACACTGAGAAAGTTAATTTGATAGCCTTCAGCTATAACCTTATATTTAATGGAAAAAAAAGTCTTTAAGATAAAAGGTGATTAAAAAAAAAGATCAAATTTTGTAACCAGGTGGCTTTAAATATATCTGCAGACAAGATGTATTTTGAGCCTTCAGCTTTCCTCTGAAACTAAAGCTTTGGTCCAATTGGAATAAAATTCTTCATCCGTGAGCTAAATTAGTGTGATATTTTGCATGATGCTTTCACCAAGACTGTCATGAGACTGAAGCTTTCCAAATACATCTTTGAGTGACTCCCTGGGCCATGGTCTTATGTAAATATTGTACAGAAAAGTCTGGACCATGTACTCTAGATGTACACTTTATTTTCAAGACGTCATCAATAATGACTATAACAGCTTGATTTCTGTAGTTCAAGGTTTTATGTGTGTCTAAGCTAACTGATAGCAGTGTCGTTTGTAACCATTTATTTTTCAGTGTAGAAAGCCAGACCAGCACTTCAAGCCTTATTTGAAACAGCACCTGCCTAAACGCTTGCACTACGCTTACAACCGAAGAATTGAGGATGTCCATTTACTGGTTGATCGCAAATGGCATGTGGCAAGGTAAACTCTTGCTTTTGCTTCTATCCTGATTTTCAGTCTTTTTTTTCTGAGGACACAAGACACCTGGGATTCCACTCTCTATCAGCATCCCACTCCTGACCCCTGGGGGCAAGAGAAGTTTTGAACTCCTGGTGAGGTTCAGGAGCTTTGGTGCAGGGGTATATGGCTCAGAACACAAAATTGTTTTAAAGTGTGGGAAAATCAGTAGCCGGATAGGGTAGAAACCCAGATTAGTTTCCCCAAGCAGCTGTGTGGTTTTTAACTGATTACCTCATATATAGGAGCTGGTAAGCTTTTTTAATAAGGTGCAAGCTTACTCCAACCAGGAAGCAGGGGATATAGGAGGAAGGGCAGGACGTGTGTGATCAGGGGACACTAAGGAACAAGGGGCTGAGTGGGTGCAATGAGTAAATGGAAAGAAGATGGAGATATTGGCAGAGTGGATGAAAGCCTGAGAACATGTGGAAGCACATGACAGGGTGGCTGTCAAAATTCTGGCAGTGTATTGTGTTGCAAAACAAATCTGCAGAAAACCGGCACTTATGTATAGAGTGAACAGGAGAGGAATAGCCTTTCTTTATGTATTGTGTGCTCCTTTCTGCTTTAATAGATATTCTTTTTCTTGCTTTGATCTTTATACACATGTTGTATATTACAGCATGAGAATGGCTGAGTCTTTATGCATAAAGCTGACTCAGTGGTTCTTGGAAGATGACGCAGCTTTTGGCTCATGGAAATCTGTTATAAGCTTTAAATTGTGGTATGTTTTTTTTGCCTGTATAGCTGCCGGGCAAACACACGGTGTGTTGTAAGTGCCTTTTGACATCTGTGCTTATCTTTCTGTGAATTATGCAAGGATCACTCTGCTGAAGCAGTGAATGAGAAACCCCAACTGCATTCTTGCATAACTCCACTAGCTGGCTGGCCGGCTGCCCTGTGCAGTTTCTGTGGCTAGGGTTCATGTCCATTTCAAAGAATCAATGAGTTTTAGGCCTGTAAAAGTTTTAAGAATTTTACTGGGACTGATGGGCTGACCCAAGTTGATTTACATTTAGCATTTTCTTATTAATTACATCAGACATTCTTTGGCTTATTTATTCATTAGGTTTTTTGAAATCTCATTGACCAATAATTTATTTGTTAATGTAACTGTAATTCATTGTATATCTACAGTCAGAAAAATGGTCATTAGAGGCCTTATTGCTGTAACTCTAGTAATTTACAAGGCCAAAATCAAACTTTGGCTGAGCATCATTTTATTGCAGATGAAGAAATTAACTTGTAGGATCATCTGGTCCGCTGCATGTACTGCCTGCAAATGGCCCTCATAAAACTGTAAAAAAAGTACTCTGGAACAAGCTGGTAATTATAATTGCTATGACACAATACTTATTTTTCCACATATTTTTTAAAAAAAAGCTCAGGAAGAAGCTCATAATTAGTGTTTCTATGATACAGCACTTATTTGTCAGCTATTTATCTTCATTACAATCTCTCTCTTTTTCTCTCCAGCTTTGTTTCTGCTCCCCATTTTTGCTTATTGGGTGGAAGACAAACAGGTGAAAGCACTTTACAGCATTGTGTGACATTTGCAGCATTGTAATGTCACAAAAGTGCTTGCTTAGAAACCTCTATTGGCCTTTTGAGTACTGGGAGAGTATGATCCAAAATACCTCCAGTCTGTAGGAGATTATGTGATATGAGAAGTATGAGAAAACAAGTAAATAGATGCTCAGGTTGTTATCAATGAGTAAGAGTTGTCTCTTAGGATTGCACCCAAGCAGGAGCAGTGAGAGCACAGGGAGAAACCCCGGGGTCATTGGATGAGCTTGCAGTCCCCACTTCTGCTATTCAAGAAAGATGAGCAATGCACTGCCTTGTAACCTTATCCCTCTTACGCCCAAAGTATGTTGTCAGGTCAACCACCATACCCACACATTTCTGGAAATTTTCTAATACTTTTTAAATTTAGGAAAGCTGTGGATGTTTACAAGAAACCAACGGGAAAGTGTTTCTTCCATGGAGACCATGGCTATGACAACAAGATAAACAGCATGCAGGTATGAGCAAGGCAGTAACATTTAGGGGAAGGTCACAGAGGGCAGAAGAAATTGAGGTCTCTAAAATGTAAATATTAACTGAAAAAAAAACCCGATCTTTTAATGCTGTTCTTTTGTATTCCTCCCTCTCTCTCTCTCTTTTTTTTTTTTCTTTTTTTTTTTTTTAGACTGTCTTTATAGGTTACGGCCCTACATTCAAATACAAGACCAAAGTACCTCCTTTTGAAAATATTGAACTTTACAATCTCATGTGTGGTAAGCTACCTGCTTGAGAAATTTCAAGAGAAACATGCTGTTTTAGCTGTTAGGGCTTTGTTTAGGCACCCATGAGCTCATGCCACAGCAAGTGACTAATGACACTGCATTCCAGGTGGTTGGTGTAAGGTCAGCATATTGACTGTACATTTGCACTGGAAAATGCAGGAGTAGTTATAGTAAAACTGTTTTCCAGTGTCTTGATGCAAATTAACCTTCTTGTCAATAAGGCCACCATACTATTCAGACAGCATTTGCAATTTTATGATTTGGACAAAAGATTAGTATTTTTATTACATTAAAAGCATTCATTAACATCTCATGGGTGTAAACAGTATTGCACACAAATGTCTTGGCTTAGTAGAGATGCTGCTGCATACACGGCTGCAATCTAACCATCATTGACTTATCTTTGGTGTTCTCATAGATCTGCTTGGATTAAAGCCTGCTCCCAATAATGGCACCCATGGAAGTTTAAATCACCTGCTGAGAGCCAATGTCTATAAACCAACTGTGCCAGATGAAGTTGCTAAGCCACTCTATCCTGTTGCCCTACCTTCTGCATCAGATTTTGATATAGGATGTACATGTGACGATAAGGTAGGTGTTTAGGATCTGCTGATGCTTCCCCTATTAGCAGTAATTGCCTATTAAAGTTGTAGCCATTTTACTTATTTTGAGAGAGTTTGATCTGTAAGAATTTCCTAGATCCTCCCTGTGAAGGAAGCGTTTGTGTCTTTTTGGAACAATTATGGCTTTTTGTAAAACAAGAAACAAAAAAATCAGTGTTTTTTAACACTAGTTTTGTTTTGCTAGATGCCTAGTAAAATGAGATGTCAGAATGCTACAGTGATCTAATCTTGTTCTTTTTTCTATTCTTGAGAAGAACAAGTTGGACGAACTCAACAAGCGCTTTC
Source organism: Phaethon aethereus (assembly GCF_964289735.1). NCBI lineage: Eukaryota > Metazoa > Chordata > Aves > Phaethontiformes > Phaethontidae > Phaethon > Phaethon aethereus. The sequence continues at coordinate 15,416,162 of NC_138582.1, forward strand.
ATGTCAAGGGAACAGAAGGTAAGAACCCGGTGCCTCAGTTAATAAAAGCTGTTTTCGGGTTTTTTTGCAAGTTAGTTTGCATCATTGGTACCAGAAGAACTCCTGCTTTGGTTTAGTTAATGTGTAGTAAACTGTCTTTTCAAATAACTGTTAAAATAGCACATAGACATACATGAGATATGTGGGCAAGACTAAGTGCTACTCATATGAGGAAGTGCACACTTTCTTTTGCTGTAAGCAAGACTAAAGTATCACTCAAAGTGATAGGTGTTTTAGCTCTTCCTTTCCATCACTGTTAGGAGGTTTTATCTCTGCTGTGGAGGTGGAGAGCTGAGGAAAGGACAAGGAGCATGAGGCTCCACTCAACCACAAGTGATCAATGGGGTAAAAAACGTAGACCACATCTGCACACTATATTTTACCAGTATTGTTCAGGCTTAGGTTTCACCAGGTCGGTGTTAGAAAGGATGGCACAGCTGCTTTGACAATCCCTGCCTGGGTCTTTAATGCTTGGTTTTTAGGGTGCAGATTATCCACTGAAACAAGTGCAGAAATGCTCTGCTGGTTCAGGGATGCTCAGTGCAATTCTGTCCCTCATCAGTGTTCAAGTCAGTGTTACTCTCAGGAGAAAGCATCCCTTGCTCTCCTGGACGCTGGTTCCTGCACCCTCCCTGCTGTAGGCCAGCACTGACTTTTGTGTGTGTGCACTCTCAGCCGCATCAGGGTTGTGGTCTAGGTTAAAACATAGCGATAGGACCAGAGGGGAGGGGAAGGGAACTGCTTTTCTGAGCATCAATACTGACTGAAAGACACACCAAAGCACAGCTTGCTTTCTCACAGCTGTGATCTGGTTCAGCATAACAATTCGCAGCATCCCCTTCACCATAACTATTGTCCAAATTAGAAAATTATAAAGCTTTGAGTTTAGACATGGGCTTTCAACATACTTCAAGTTGTATTGCTCAGATGACTAAGGAGATTTTTTTTTTTTTAATCCCCTTATGAAGCTACTTCTTCAGTTTCTATGTTGTGAAAGGGCAATGCAGCCTATCCTTTAGTTTATAGAGGTGAAATTATTCCTTTTCTTTGTGAGTTAAATTGCCTTTCTGTAACTTGCACTGATTTTTCCCATTAGTGAAGAGCTACTCTGGCAATTTCTGGCACCAGGAAAACACTCCCTCACCATTGTACTCCTAGATATCTCAACATCTCTACTTTGGTTTAAGGTTTTGATGCTTCTTCACTTCAGTAGTACTAAAATAGTATTTTTGATTTATTTAAAGATCTAAGCATTTTAAACTAATTTCACTTGCTGATTTTTAAGTTGTCTGTTAAGCGGAATGAAGTGTCCCTTATTTAAACAACAAGCAGTTCTGCTACCTGCAAGTTATTTTGTATTTTATGACAGGCTGTTGCACCTTCTTAGAGATCTTCCTGTGCTTAGCTGGTAATTCCCTTCTCCTGCATGGTGCACCATGCATATTTAGTTGATGTTGTTATTCACATGCAAAAAAAAAATTCCTTCAGCTTTACTTGAAAAAAGCAAGTTTGTCATTTTTGTCCTTAGACAACGCTTTTCCTACTTTCTTTCTTGTGTCCTATAAAAATATCCTCTCTTTGGACTCAAATACTAATAGAACATGCCCTTTTCTTTCAGGGTAAAAGCCTATCTGTGGACGGTGTTAGGCTGCTTTCCTTGTTTCTGTGTTTTGATTTCCAAAAGTGAGCCAAGCTTGTTTGGCAAATGGTTATCAAAATCAATAAACTGTGCAACACAATGCAAGATCAGCCAGGAAATTTATATTTCTTCTCTCTCAATACTGTTTTTCTTTTTTATAAGCAAGCTTGTCAGAAGTATCTACTGATATTTAATGATAACATATCACAAAGACAGAAGAAAAGCAAGTTTTGCAGAGTTGGAGCCAAAGTTTTTTTAGCCAAAGTTAGGAAAAGGTTTTTTTTGTTTGTTTGTTTTCTTTGATATTACTGACAGAAAATAGCACATCAGTTTTCAGAACATCATCTGTATCAGCCAAGTGGAAAAAAATTCTATCTTAGTGAGTGAGCACTTTTGCCTCCCTTTTGCCAGGGACTTTACAAAAAGCATAGGAAGGAGAGAAAGTCTGGAGAAGAGTGGCAGGAGTGACAGGATAAGGGCTGATTTAAAGCTATGAAAAAAGTGCTTATCACCTCATGTGTGACTGAAATGTGGACACAAAGCTCCTTGTGTAATCTCCTGCATTTGGAGAAACACCTTCTCTCCATGCTATGACCCCAACAAGCTTTCGGGTGCAGAAGGGACTCAACCTCAAAGTGGGTTGTGAGCCTGGAAGGGGGATCACAACCAAAACTATTGAAGGAACTGCTGCTCTCCCAGTTACACAATTTCCTTAGCAGTTATTCAGGGTCAGTATCCCATTAAGGATCCCTGTAAAATCAGCATGTGTTGGAAAGTCTACCCCCCCCCCCTTCTCTTCCCCCCATCTTTAAGGTTTTAAGTCATAAATGTAGATATAATTTCTTCTGATCCGTAGAGAAGCATCTTCTATACGGGCGCCCTGCAGTACTGTACCGCACAAAATACAATATCTTGCATCACAATGACTTTGAAAGTGGCTACAGTGAAACATTCCTGATGCCTCTCTGGACATCCTACACTATTTCCAAACAGGTTAGTGCTGTCTTTGCTCTTGAAAAAGTGCTTAAAATATCCTGGGGAAATCTGTTCGGTACCTGCATTCTTGAAGTCTTAAAGTTCCTTTTCCTCAAGTAGACTTTCCCACCAGAAATTATGTCAAATACCACTGAAAACAATGCCAAAATCCTTTTTTTTCCCTTCAGGAGGAAACAGTTTTAAGGCAGAAGGGCTGTATATTTCTTTTCCTCTTTTCATTTTCTTTCTAAGTTTTGCTCGATGGGGGTTTGTTTTATTATGATAGCATAAGCAGCGACTTCATTTGAATTATTTCCCATAGTGACTTTTGCTACCTGAAGGAGGGGCTCTGCGGCAGGCACAGGAGCAGGACTTGGTTGTACAGCTGGGTGGTTTATTTTACTCCCCACAAGGCCTTCCGTCTAATCTGTTGACTATATGAAATTGTTTTCTTTTGGCTATAAATGCTGAAATTACCTTTCTTGTCATTTCTGTGTATGTTCCTCAATGCAGGCAGAGGTTTCGGGTGTCCCAGAGCACCTGGCCAGCTGTGTGAGACCCGATCTCCGCATTTCTCCAGGAAACAGCCAGAGCTGCGCTGCCTACAGAGGCGACAAACAGCTCTCCTACGGCTTCCTTTTCCCTCCTCGTAAGTTCAGATAGCTTTTTAATACCTAGAAGTTTTGTAATTTTCTTTTTTGTTAGCGAAAACCTTGGGTATGAAAAAACCTCCCACCAGATAAAAACAGACTAAGGGATTTTTGAGACTGTTGGGAAAGAATATAGGTAGGAATGGTTTAATTTCCTGCTGCTCCAGGGTGATTTCTTCCCCCATGATGTCTGGTCCTCAGAGGAGCTGTTTCTGCACTGCTGTCACATATGGGCCTAAATGGGATGGATACATTATTCTTACTGCGCTTCCTGAGGACCAGAGCCCGGTGCCACAAGCTGCCATCACGGCTGTGGTCCCTCAACTCTACGAGAGACGCTCCTAAATGGTGCCCAGCTTCATGTATCAAAAGAGTCAACTGTCCCAGTTTAGTTAATAAAAAGAATTACACAGAGTAGGGGTACAAGCTAGAAGACGATCTTCAAAAGCTGGTCCTTTAAAGTCAGGGATAGATATCAGTTTATATCAACTGGGAATCTGGTCAGATTTTTTAATTTTGAATTCAAACAGCAGAAAGATAAACATAGAGTCATAGAATCATAGAATAGTACATTGGAAGGGACCTCAAGGGTCATCTGTTCCAACCTTTCTTGGCAAAGTAACATGTTTAATTTATAAATCCGTATTAGACTTTCACATACTGTAAAAATTTCTACCATCCTATAGAAAGAATGCTAGTAGAAAACCTGTGTAAATGAATGTCCTGGATTCTCCTGTTGCGGTTACATTGGTTCAGTCTTGATCTTCTGGGATTAGTAAATGTTCAAGGGACACAACCGTCTCACAATTGTGAACATCATTGTTCTGCCTTTCTCACTCAGTGGCTGAAATATTTCACGTTGGATTTCTGATACGGAATTACTGGTACAGAGGCTTGCTCAGAACTAGGATCCTGCACTCCTCTCCCTGGAAATTGCCTCTTTTGTAAAAGCCTGCAGAGCAGCTTTCTGACTTTTAAGACTGTAAAAATAGATGAGCTATAAAAATATTTTGAACTGGTTGACAGTTGAGGCAAAAATAAAATCTTTACTTCCCATGTTCAGCTGTCACACTAAAGGTACATAGTGTGCACTTTTGAATATAGCATTCAGATTGCTGTTTAGATGACAGTATTTATCTCTGAAACCATTTTCCAAAACATTTTTATGTTCCTTGAATTTCTGATATTTCATCTTATTAATGTTTTTCTCTTTTATTATTTTCAGAATTAAGTTCCTCTGCAGAAGCAAAATATGATGCTTTTCTAATAACAAATATAATTCCGATGTATCCTGCCTTCAAAAGTAAGTGTCCTTTCCATGGCTTTTCTTCTCTTTCCCAATGTTTTTTGAGTTATGATAGATGTGTTGGACTGTGGAATGAATTGATGGGAGAAGTTTAGAACATAAAGTTCAGTTACCTGCAGCCAGCAGATAATACATGTGGGCACCTGTATAGTTCTAGGTATGGGGAGGGAAGATACCACAAGAAAGGTTTAAGCTTTAAGAAAAGTTTATTTGCCTTGGTGCTGGGCTAAGATAGGAGCACAGGCGTGCTGTAGTTCAGTAATTTTGCTTTATGCCACAATAATTCAGTTTGTGCAAGACCATCCAGATTTTCTTGTCTGTAGCCCATGTTAATGCAGAATGTACTTAGGCAACATATTTTTACTTCTCAGCTGGAGCCACCTGGGAGTGTGCACTTAGCATGTTCTTGTAGTTCAGGGACAAGTGATTATTTTTGGTTTTTCTATCCATGTCCTTAGAGGGAGACCAAACATATTTATTACCTATAAAGAAAAAGGAAGAGGAAACCAATTTAAGGAAAATGAGGAATGACTTAAACCTGGCTGAAGCTTTCAGCGCTGCAGGGATATAGCATTAACTTTTCTTTTGTCTGCACATCCCTTTTCTCTCTAGTTTTGCCAAGAGGTAGGAAAACCATCAGACTATTCTGGTGGCATTTTTGGCTTGGCAGGAATTGAGAAGCCTTGGAAGACTCTCAAGAGCCTGTTCTTGTGAGATTTCCAATTCAGATGTTAGGCCAGAGAGGTTTGGATAAACATCAAAGCCTATGGGAGGCTTTTTCTTTTTAACCAGAAAAGAGTGTTTTTAACTGAAAAACCTCTGAGTAGGAACAAGTGGTGGTGTTTGCTGGAAATTTGAGAAAATGCACTTAACTGATTACAGAGTGCAAAATTATTGGGGATTTCCCACTCTGAAATCACTTCACAAAAATGCTCTTTATGTTAATGTTAGTCTAAGCAAATTAGCTGAGATGCTAATCACAGGAGAACAACCCACCACTAGCAGCTCATTTTTTCTAGTGGCCTTCCTCTTCAACACAAGTGGGTGAAGGATTCCCTGAGAACAAATGCTGGAACTAATATAATTCCTGGGGAGTTACGAACCACTATGTGCCTGCAGGTTGCAATGTAGAGAGCCGATTAGAAGCTCATTATACGGATCTTTTTCCGCAACAGAGAAAATACGAGGTGGCAGTTTGATGCTATGCTGGCTTTGGTGGCAGTGCTGACTGCAGGGGCCCCCTCCTCTGCTTTGTTTTTTTTTAATTCACTGTCCCATCCTCCCAGACAATAATTCTGTATCCATCTCTTCTGTAGTGAGTCTGGCTTAAGCAGGTCCTGCTTTGCTGGAGCTGCAAGACGAGGCCCCTGGGCTGGCCCTCCGTTGCGCTGGCGTAGCTGACTTTGTGGCTGCAGTGGGAAACCAAGTGGGGAACTGGTTGCAGCTGGAAAACTCAGGGGGGAGCTTTCCTTTTTGGGCTATTTTTATTGTTAAGGCTGATGGACTGGAGGAGCGAGCAGCTGGAGGAGTGGTACTGCCAAGTGGTTTACCGCAGCTGAGGTTCCATTGCTTGTGGGGCTCTCTGCATCAGCCCCAGCAGGGACTTCATGTGGCACTGAGCAGCCTAAGGACAAGGCTCAGTTGTCCCGGGGAACTTGTTGAGGCTGGCATTGCTATCAGCGCTGGGGAACCATAGACTTAATGGTCTGAGCTGGCAAGACAAAGGTTAAAATTTTACAAGTCTGAGACATTTTGTTTACACACACTTCTGTTAGTGTTGAAATAAAAAGGAAAAAATAAGGAAAAGAATGATGTAACTGGAGATTCCAAAGTGTTCCCCGTCTCTGCAAGCATCTTAACTTGTTAAGGTTGAGGAGGGCGTGGTGGGAGAAAGAGTGTCACACTCTTCCCAAAAGTTGCTGTAATGAGATGCCGTGCCACAATTTGGTCATCCTTGACGGCATCTAATTTAAGTGTTAGACATTTTGTATCCAAAGGGAATTTAATTGGAAGAATATGATCTTTGTATTTCCCTTTCTTTTAAAATGTTTGGGTTTTGCTTTTAATCACGGTGCTGTTTCCTTTCTAGAATTAAAAGAACACAGCACCATTCCCTGTAACTAGATAAGAAAGACAAAGGAAATGTTTTCAGGGACATTCACATCAGAATTGCGTGAATAGCTGTTTCTACTGCCTGGTGAAGGAACAGCAAGCTCTCTATGCAATGCCTATGGCAATGCCAGCCTGGGAGTGGTACCGTGCATTTCCTTCATCGCTGGTTGGGGAACAAAAAATCAACAGAGAATAAAGAAGTCTGAATAGGCTTTACTGACCAAACTGAATGAAGCTGCAGTAAATCTGTAATGTTTAGTCTTTCATTTCCCATACCATTGTGTGAATGATATCCAAAGGATTTTTATTTTCAGGAAATTAGTTGTTTATAATCTTGACATGTTTTGACTTATCCAAATTTTGGTGTATTCTATTTTTTGTTGTCCCCCTCCTCTCCCTCCCCCCCCCCCCTCCATCCTTGCCCTTCCCAGAGGTATGGAACTATTTCCAAAAGGTTTTGGTGAAGAGATATGCCACTGAACGAAATGGAGTCAATGTTATAAGTGGACCAATCTTTGACTATGACTATGATGGTTTACATGACACACCTGACAAAATAAAACAGTAAGAGTTATAAAATTGGTTTGTTGTTGCTTCTCTTAATGATGGCTTTATCTTAAACAATTCATTATCTGCACATTATTTCATTTTTGGGAGGAGATATAATTTTCTAGCTCTTTCTGAAATTATTGTTCATCAAGACTGAATCTTGTAGGTAGGACCATGGTAAGAATAAGGAAATGGCAATTCAAAGTAACTGTTCAGCCTTACTTTGAAATTAAGTGTTCATTCATCCTTGAGATGAAGTTAAATTATGTTCCAAATAATCCATTTTCTCTAAAATTCTCCAGAACTTAAGAGTTGACAACTGGATACCAGAGCAAACCATAGCAGTGCTATTGAGTTAGATACTCAAGTCTTTCATTAATTCAGTAATGCTTTCTCTCTATGTCCCTGAACTGAAGAAGCCTTTCAGCACTGGTGTGTGGTATTTCTATAGCACAGTATTAAAACATGAGCTAATTGAATGCTCGTTTTCAGATAATGTTTAGGAATCAAACACATCTCAACAACATACATAAGTCCTCACACGTAGGGCAGGAAAGACCATGCTGTTTGTGTAACCTTCTTCCAGAGAGGTTTATCCTTTGTGGATAAATGTTTGCTTTATTCCTTCAGGTTTGTGGAAGGCAGCGCCATCCCTGTTCCTACTCATTACTATACCATCATAACCAGCTGCTTAGATTTTACTCAGCCGGCCGACAAGTGTGATGGACCACTCTCCGTTCTCTCATACATCCTTCCCCACCGGCCTGACAATGATGAAAGCTGCAATGTAAGTGGACTTGATGATCTTAAAGGTCTTTTCTAACCTTAATGATTCTGTGATTCTGTGTGTGGTTCTGCTGTACTACTGTAGCCTCATGGTAAATATATCCCTGGGACATGTGAAACCTCATTACTGTTAGATGCTAGTCCTCACTGATGTCTTGAATGAAAGCACAGGGTAGTGACTCTATTGAGTGTCAGGTTTGACTCATTAGGCAAAAGCACTCCTCTGTGACATGAGAGAAAATACAGAACTATTACTGCACCTAAAATTGTCTGGAAGAACTGACATATACTAAGTTGGCAGTAAACAACCTATAGGCTTCTATGTTTTGGCAGACACTGTCAGTGTAACCGCAGAACAGATTGGGGAGAGGTTGTGTGCATAGACGTATTGTGCTGGCAGTCAGCCTGATGTTTTTATTGAGGCCTGTTTCCATATGCAGGTACAATATAGTCTGTCTGCTATGGCAATCTGGGTGCATCAGACAGCATGATTACATCCAAGCCACACAGTATTAAAACTATATGCTAAAACCTGCCAAGGGTAGCGTGCCAGCTCTTGCTGTTTCCAGAACATGTCTTCATTCAAGGGAAAAGTTTGGATTCTTATTAAGAGAGATGACCAGACACCCTCCTGGTTCTTCTCCTGTCTTCCTTTAGGATGCAAAATCCTATAGTGTAAGAATCTTGGTGAAGTACAAAGGCTTTGGTCTGGTCAGCACTGCAGAAAGTAACGCACACAGTTGGCAACTGATTGTGCGGCAGGAGAGCGGTCGGGTCCCCACGGGCTCCGGCGCTCTGCAAGGACAGCAGTCCTCCCAGGCAGCTGTATTTAGACTTGTCCTTCCGCCTGAACTTGTTCTCCCATTACACAGCTGTGTGGATTCCTGCACACAGACGCTTCACTATAGGCTGCCAGGAGACCGTTTCCTGAATGAACACATTAATGTTATGAATTTTGTATTGGCACAAAAAGTTAAGACTCCTGGTCCAGCTACAGGCAGAAATAGTCATTCCAACTCTGTACACAATTTACCTGGAACACTGTCTCTTTCTCATTCATCAAACATCGTCTGCTTTCAGGTCGCTCTTTTTGAAATCATGCTTTTGGAGCAGTATCCCTCTCTCTTGAGCAGATCTGGCTTCCCCCTGTTTAGACTCTTAACTGCTTTGGGCAGAGTTGTCTTCCACCCGAAGTCTCAGAAAGTCCTACATATATTTCATTGTGGTTTTTCTCCGGGCTGCCTTCCTCTGAATCAAGATCCAGTTGGTGATCTGGAAGTTACTAATCTGGCAGTTATTAGGGCCTCTGTCCTTGTATTTCTGCCTATATGTAATCTCATGACAAAGTCAATTTTTTTTCCTCCCTGAAGTGTGTGTCATGGTCCTCTTAAACTGCTGAAATTTTTTTATGAACTATTTGGTATAATGGCCTCTTTTAGCTTTGATTTTTTTATATTCCAGCTCAGGCTTCTTTTCTCAGTACGTCATGCTACTTACACTGTACAAATTTACAGTTCTAGGAGGAACTTAAGTGCTACTACAAGGTCATTAGCAGATATTGGTCTATGCTTTTTACATAGCAAAGAACCACTCCAAAAATATTGAAATACAGTTTTTGAATCAAAATACTGTCAGGCAAAATTTTGCCATTCAAATACAATGTCAGTCTTACTTTTGCACATGGTGTTCCATCTGATTTGTTCAAAGAAGTGATTGTGTAAAACCTCACATACTTCATGGATGAAATACATGGGATAATGTAAAAGTTTTTCCTTAACCTCTCCACAGCTTGCTTTTAACATCTGAAGAAATATTAGCTTTCCCCCGACTCTGCTCTTGTTGCACACACTTTCTCTCTCTTCACATGGCCGTTGGAGAACACCACTACTCTTCTCATTTGAATTTGTTCCATTTCCAAACTGTGTTTATTCATGGTGAGGTTATACCCGTTTATTCTTGTGTCAACATTTTCCTATGGCTTAAATAGCCCTTCACTGGACTTCTTTGGGATTTACCCTCGTGATGATTTATGATGATTCTCAAGGCACATACTTCTTTCTATTCATGGGAGACCCAGGATTTTTTTTTGCTCTTCTTGTAAGAGAGGATGAGCATCTTAGTAGCCTTCCTATGCATCTGTTCCAGTCTGATTCTTTTTGTTGTTGTTGCTCTGGAACATGAATGAGACAAAGTACTTCAGCTGAGGTCTCAAAATGAAAATAGTTTTCTTTCCACTGGACACAAGTCCTCTGATACTACCTAGGATTTGTGTTTTCCATAAGTAGCTGTGTTATAATGGTGGCTCATAATCATGCACAGCAATACACCCAGGACTCCCCCATCTGCATCCTCCAGTACGCTATTCCAGTCTTCCTCTGCATTGACTGGAGCTCCCAATTGTTTTGTTTTTTTCACTGGCACACTAATGACCTTTGCACAAAAACCATGTATGAAAACATGACACAAAATCCTTTCCAAGACCAAAGCTGGAGGAATCCTATTAGAAACTTCTTCCCAGACACTGTTTTCCCTTCCAGAAAAACATTTAAATTTCTCTTTTAATAAGCCAGTTCCTCACCCACCTGTCTACATGCTGATCACGTTCAGATTTCCAGCTAATAATTTGATATCCAGAGAGATTGTCTTTGAGCTCTGTAGAATGAAGATTTCCTGCTGAGACGGAAGGCTTGAAGACAACAAAAATGTCACAGTGATTGCATTTGCAGTAATAACCCTGCTGAGGTCCATTTGCAGACTAGCCACCCGATCGCCAGGCTGAAGGCTGGGCAGTGGCTTCCTGCGTCCGCGTGCTGCCGCGTGGCCTCCTGGAGCGTGGCACTGCCGGCGAAGGGGAGTGAGCAGGGCATGCGCCGTTCTCTTCCCTCTTAACTCGCATCTTTCTTTTCATGCTCCAGACCTGGTTTTGGGCCTCAGGGTGCTAGTGACATGGAGAGGGAAAGTGGTTTCCCTCAAAAAAGGTTTGGAGCTCAAAGGCTTCAAAACAGACGAGTGCTGACTGGGTCACGGGCGTTTGCTTTAGATCAGCCAGCTGTGACTTAGCTGGTACTTTGTGTTCTCTCTGTGCAAATGATGACACTCACCCTCCTGGCCTTTGTGGGGTGACACACAGCCCGATCTGTGCCACATCTACTGTGTTGGGTAGGCTCTGGCATTGCTGAAGCTTAGTCTCGATTGATGAGAGTATGACTTCATACAAGGATCTGACTGAGACAAAAAGGGTCTTATTTTCAAGAGTAAGCACAGAAATAAAGTTTTATCAGCAAGATTTCCAAGACACATGAGGTCCAAATGTCCAGAGACAGAACCTTCCTTTCCTAACTTGCCTCCCCAGCAGCAGTGTAGACGTACCAGCCTGAGAGGTCAAAGGGGGAAAAGTCCTGTTTGCTCTGTCCTTTTTGCACGTCTGCTGCCTGCCATGCAGTTCGTGGGGCTGGCTGCAATGCTTGTGGGACACGTCGCTGGGCTGGTTAACGCACTCAAACAGCCAGTAACTGCAGTGTTTTGCAGGGCTGATCTTCTGATGTGTTAGTGAGCTACATTAGTTTGTGGATGGCTCCAACAAGCACTGGAGCTGGTACAAGCCATGCAGCAGGAGCAATCCCCTAAGAGAGGGTACATGCATGCAACCCAACCCTGATCACTCTGGCAGCATCACCTTCCTGAATTTTTTTTTTCCCCATATTGGGAAATGCTTAGTGAAAGTCTTTTTTCTAGCTGTGAATACTATGTATGTTCTAATAACTGGATTTTTCAGGTACCAACATAACGCATAGTCCCAACTGTGTAATGAATCATAAGGGTCTCCTAACAGTAAAGTGGAAAGATTAACATAATACTGTGTTAGATGAGGTGCTGATCAGATGAGAATAATGTGTAAGGGTAGGGTTCAAAGCTAAACAACCTTGAGATTAGACTTTGGTAATAAACACTTGATTAATATGGAGCTCTTTCTGTGAGACAAAAAAAATATGTAGTGACCAATGGATCTTCTGAAGCATATGACTGTTCTTCTGAAACACCTGCAACATGGGGCCAGCTTTCCCCAGGTGACTATGATCATTGTCTCAAGCCCATCTTAAAATGTGTCCTGAAATAAAACTGTGGGAATCATCTTGCATCTGAAGATTCAAATCTGTTTTCTTGGAACTTGTTTACCTTAGTCATTCTTGAATAGGGCACAGAGATTGTTCAAATGGACCCAACCTTCAGAAAAGTTGCATTTGGTTTTGGAGGTGACTCTTTATGTGGCACGTTATGAAACTTCTTTCTTTTTTTTTTACATTTCAGAGCTTGGAAGATGAATCAAAGTGGGTTGAAGATCTTCTTAAGATGCACACTGCACGCGTGCGTGACATCGAACAGCTCACAAGCTTGGACTTCTTCCGAAAGACCAGTCGCAGCTACACAGAAATCCTCTCCCTAAAGACATACCTGCATACGTTTGAAAGTGAAATTTAACTTTCTAACCGTATTCAGTGCATCCTTTTATCAACTGGTGTATATTTTTATATTGTTTTTATATTTATTAATTTGAAACCAGGACATTAAAAATATTAGTATTTTAATCCTGTATCAAATCTTAAATATTAAACCCTTGTGTCATTTGTTTTGTTTCTCTAAAGTTTAATATAGCTATGTCTCTCGGTTTATTTAGTAGCGCTTGTAATACTGCAGCTTGAGTCCTTACTCCAAGCTTTTAAGTGATGCTGCAGGATTTGATACTAATTTCCCATGCTCCTTTACCACACTTGTAGTCCTGTACTGTGTATGAAAATACTGAACATGTAAAATTACATTCATTTACTGTTAACTATGTGACAGACATATTTAAACCCTATAGACAAATAGCATCTTAAATATAATAAACCACACATTCAGTTTTTTTAATGTGTTTTGATTTCCTTTCACAGGCTCATTCAGAGGGACTTGCGGGCAGCTGAGTGCTGCCAGCTTTTATTCACCAGGCAGAGCCCTTCTTAAGAGCTTAGGTTTGCTGGTAAGAGGACTACCAGGAGCCCAGGTGCCCGGCCCTGGTACTCAGCAATGAGACCGTAAAACAGACAAGCACCGTAGTCATTACCGGTTAGGTTTTGCCATAGAGGCAGAGCTGGGAGAGGAGGTTTATTGGTGTCATAAGCTACCAGGGGTATGCCACGCTTGAGGCCACTTGGCCCTGCTCTAGAGCTGTGGGGAGGATGCGAGGTGACAACATCTGCTGTCACCGGTCAGGCTGTGTTGCGTCCCTTCTCCACTGCTGCTGCTCCGGGCTGGTTCCTGGGAATACCAGTTCCATCGACTTTTGCTTTGACTTTGAGGGAAGTTGAGATAAGGTGGGTGTTGACAGAGGTGACATTGCTAACACTTAGCAGTGGGTTTTTACCTGGGAGGAGAAAACCTGATTTTTGTCATCTTGTTCTAATGGCCAGAATTTGCAGAGTTTTCCCCTAATCTGAGGCTGAGTCTGAGGCTTAATGCCAGCCCTCATTCTCAAAGGAAGCCCCTTGGCCTCATTGCGCATATGTAACTTCTGGTACTGTGAACCCCATGCAGTGCATGTGATTTACAACCATCACCTACCTGGTCAAGTGGGTCAAGTCTCTGTTGGCTACGTCTGTGCAATCACAGTCTCAATCGTGGCAAGCCTGTAAGAGTGACAATGATGGCACCGTCCTAAGCTGATGGAAGAGGCATTATTGTACACCGGTGTCTAGATAATGGCCTGATTTGGCTTGGACAGCTTTTATAGAAGGCATAAGGTATGGGGCATTAGCGTTAGTGTAGTTAGATGATGTGAAAGATCAATTATTGTTTAGAATGCCTCTTGAAGCTGAACCCCCAAGTGGCACTTTTACAAAGCCGTCGTTTGAGGTTACAGATTTCCCTCTGTACCAAAGTGGTTTGTGTCTGTTTTCTCCTCAAGGGGTTGCAAATGCTGGAGGGAAGTGAGAAGGGCTGGAAAACATCTCAGCCATGTACACAGATGAATAGCCAGGTCTCCTAAGTAAAATGAATGTGGCAAAATTTTAGCAATTTGCATCCATCTAAGAGAAAGCAGTAAACTGGGATTAATCATGTTAACAGTGATGATTAAGTTCTTGTGACCAGTAGACAAAATTGCATTATTTTAGGTGCCAAATTCTGTTTCAATTAGAAGAGCACAAAACTTGAATGCTTTAAGATCCCCCCAACATGTTAGGACAGAAATTCTAATAACTGCACAAAGCTCTGGGAAACATCCTATTCTTGCAACTTAAAAATTGTCTCTTGTGGTTGTCTGGTAGCACAGAAATATTTTTCTGTAAGCTTTTTGGCAGAGCTTCCTGCCATGGTAAACTTTATGTTCTTGCATGTGCTACAAAGAGTATTTCCTCTGGATTGAAAACAGTTTCCAGTTCAGACTTAATTTCTCTGACACGGACTTTAGCAATGATATAATGTGGTTGTTCATAAACTAAACCGAAGACCACGACTACTGTGTTGCTTTGACGTTCATCTGTTGCTTTGTTTGTTTGTTTCTTTTAATTAAATCTAAGAAATTATGTGATTTTTTTTTTTTCTCTGAAAATAAGATGACATTTATACCGAAGTAACACTTAGGCCCTGAAAGATACTCTTCTTGTGTTCAGAGAAATTTGCTTTTGAAATACAGTAAGTGATGATTGTTGGGAGAGACGTTTTAATTCTATCTCAATTTCACTAAAGAATGACAATTAGTGTGTAGGGAAATGCGATTTTTTTTACTTGGTTGCTCACTGTGAGAATAAATACCGGTAATTTTACTTCTCTTCTACTTATTTCTCTTCAGCCCTTGGACCCATGCTTTTGTATGGTATTGCTGTTTTATTTTACCATGCTGGCAGAAGTAGCTGTGCTGGGGAATGTTTGTGGTGACTCCTGTGAGTTGCATGGGTTTTTTTTCCTGTTGGAAGATGCCTTATCAACACACAAGCTCCAGTGCAAAACTAAAGCCTTGTAAATCCCTCTAAGCAACATGAGCGCTGCAGGAACAACAGACATTTTTAAGGAAACTTGTAATTTCCCTTTGGTATTCATCAGGGTGAATGTTAGCTTAGGGCAGCATGTAGGAAGGAATCCTTCTGCTTTCCATTCCTGTTAGACCATTTTGAAAATATGAAATACCACTTGCTTCTGTTACATGTTTTCTCGATACTACTCTGGCTTCTGCAAGAGGTCCATTGAGGAGAACAAGTGCTGAATTTTTCTGTTGAGCAAAGACCAGTTTTGAAGGTTTGGGTAATTACTGTTTGCAACTGGTAATGTAAATTTGAGGCATGTTTAATGAATTAGGGTCAGTTCAGCTGAGCAATTGTCAAGACAACAAAAGCCATAGGTGTCCTGCATACCTAACAAAGTCCCTTTCCTCTCGGAAAAATCCTCCAGAGGTAGTTACGCAAATGGAATATCCTTGTTCTAGGAAGCTGTTAATTTTTTAAACCCCTTTTTCACAGTCACATATCAAAATCCTTCATAGATAAGCACTATAAGGCAGGTCGAGTAACCTGACCAACAGCATGGTTATGATGGCAAAATTATAGCAAGAGTTACCATCCTATACTGTCAGTAATGGCATACTTAATTACCACTGATTATATTCTGTCCTGGCCAGCTAACTACAGCTTGATTAGTTTGATTGGATACTGCCAGTGTTTTGGTAATAGCAGATCTGATTGTGTAAGTTATAAAGATCTTTCAGGAAGGAAATGGACCCGTGAGAACCTCATGAGGTTCAACAAGGCCAAGTGCAGGGTCCTGCACCTGGGGTGGGGCAACAGTACAGGCTGGGGGACAAAGGGATTGAGAGTAGCCCTGCCAAAAAGGACTTGGGGGTCCTGGTGGATGAAAACCTGGACATGAGCTGACAATGTGCGCTCAACAACAGAAGGCCAACTGCCTCCTGGGCTGCATCCAAAGCAGCGTGGCCAGCAGGTCGAGGGATGGGATTCTGCCCCTCTACTGTGGTCTGGTGAGACCCCACCTGGAGTCCTGCATCCAGCTCTGGAGCCCTCAGCACAGGAAAGACATGGACCTGTTGGAGCGGGTCCAGAGGAGGCCACAGAAATGATCAGAGGGATGGAACAGCTCTGCTGTGAGGACAGGCTGAGAGAGTTGGGGTTGTTCAGCCTGGAGAAGGCTCCGGGGAGACCTCATTGCAGCCTTCCAGTACTTAGAGGGGGCCTATAGGAAAGATGGGCACAGACTTTTTAGCAGGGCCTGTAGTGGTAGGACAAGGTAATGGTTTTAAACTAAAATAAGGCAGATTCAGACTAGACCTAAGGAAGAAATTTTTTTATGATGAGGCTGGTGAAACACTGGCCCAGGTTTCCCAGAGAGGTGATAGATGCCCCATCCCTGGCAACATTCCAGGTCAGGTTGGACGGGGCTCTGAGCAACCTGGTCGAGTTGAAGATGTCCCTTCTCATTGCAGTGGGGTTGGACTAGATGATGTTTAAAGGTCCCTTCCAACCCAAGCTATTCTATGATTCTGTGATTCAGCTCCAGATATCCAACAAGAAAATTAAAAAGATAATCATCAGGTGTGTGCCATCTTGTAAAGGTTTTCCAGGATTTGCAGTGATGTTGTGTAAGTAAATTTAAACACACATGGGTTAATTAGGCCCATCTTGCTGTGTCCCTGGAGGCTGCTCCAAAACAATCCTGCTGTAGTTCCCAGCTTCTCAGTGCTTTATATGCAACCAGCTGGTCAACTGTTTGTGAAAACACAGATATTTTGTAGGAGACGCCAGAAAACAAAAGCAGTGATAAAGAGGTAAGAGAGGAAGTTTCCCACTTCAGGACACAGAAGAGGCTGAACAGGTTGAAGGTCCAGGAGATGCTGCCAGAAAGGAACCGGAGCTGGAGAAGATTTGTTTGGCAGGTTTATGAAGTCCCTGTTCCCCCTGCATCCGGCTTCTTCCAATAGATCAGTCCTTCACGTACAACAGATGAAATAGCTCCCGACTTTCTGCACACAGCCAGGAAACCCACAACTTCTCCAGAACATTGAAGCAGTTCCCCTCTGAAGGTGTTGCTGGTTGCAGGAGAACTCCACGAAGTGTCGGGGCCTGTACAGTAAGGACAGAGTGCATGATCTGACCTGAAAGAAACAAATTTGTAGCCACTGGAGCTGACATTCCAGTAATCTTTCCCTTCAGTCTCATGTCCACCCCAAGCATCTTTAATTAACTTTAAATTTGCATTACAGAGCTGTGCAGCTTACCTCAGCTGCTCTCTGCAGGAGACGGAGGAAATATTGCTCGTGCTGTTAAGCAACACAGTAAAATTCCTTTTTTAAAAAAAAAAAAAACAAAAAACTGCAAACCCCTACCCACAGGAGGACAAATGCACTTTTCTGCCCTGCGAGAGAGATGGGAGAAATCCAGGCTTTCCTGGCGCGGGGGAGCGTGTGGGTGCTGCAGAGCTGACACCTCCGCTCCGGTATCGCGCTTCTCAAACAGGTTTTGCACTTATGGCAGTGGGGCTTATTCTGCTGTTTTGGCACTGAGGACAAACGAGGCTTCACAGCCTTCCTGAGAGGCAGCTGTTAGCACAGGCGTGGATGAAACTGTGGTACGGAGAGGTTGAATAATACATTTTAGTACATGCATACAGTGAGCCCAGTAAAGCTGGTCACAGCACTCCTGCATGGGGTTTGGGATGTGGCATTTTTAAATCACTTCTGGTAGTGCTACCACTGGTGGGAGGGCACAGGGTAAGTTTTGTAAAACAAGGGCCTCAGAATTATATGACTGAAATAAAATTTGAATACAGGGCTATAGAAAAAAAAAAACCCCGTCCCTTGTGGACAGTAGATCATGCTGGATTAGTTTTCCATCAACCCTGTCCATAAAAATACTTGTGATAGGCCTAGTTCTTCACCAGCGTCCTCCCCTGTCTCCAGAGGGATGCCACACTGCATGTCTGTCCATCTTGTCTGTAGTCCTAGTCCAGCGCGGTTTTGTGACTCTAGTTTCCATTTCCCTTGCTGCAGCCCCACACAACCGCTGTCCTTGACCTGAGATACACGGTATAGTCATGGTAATGCAAGTATACTCTGATCAGGATAGACCTGCCAGCAAATGACTAGTACTGCATTAACTGCACATTTTACAAGTGGGGCCATATGTGTGTGAGATTTTTAAAGTTCAGCCCTTGTTCAAGACAGGAGGAAAAAAAAAAGCATTTTAAACATTGCGGAAAAATACCTAGTCTCCTTTCTTTGCACTTGTTGTGTAAATATAAGATAAGAGCAGTATTCCCAAGGTTACTGCAAACAGCCCATCACTACAGAGTACAAGCTAACATTTACTAAAATGTATGTTGACATAAAAAGCAGCATTGCTGCAGTCAACCGTGGTAAACAAAACCACAGGTTTCTTTGCCTTTACAAGTCAAAAGCTTGGGATGTAATCTACTCAGTCCTGGCTTGACAAAGAAAAACCCCTGCCCTGCTATAGCATCCACAGTATGTGCACAGTTGTCTGGAGCCCTACCTTACTCCTTGTTTTAAAAATATGGTAGGGAAAGGCAGATGGAGGTCACCCTGGTTTCACCTGCAGGTTTCACCATGGAGAGATCAGCAGGCAAAGTTAGTAATTGTGGGTTAGCACAGCTGTAACTGATTGACCCTAAAACTGGAATTTACTAGAAAAGAGGTGGGATTATTTGTCATCATAAACCCTCAACGGAAAAGGATTAGATCCTTTTCAGGGGATACTTTCCTGAGAAGTTTTCTGTTTCCTGGCTGTGTGCAGAAAGTTGGGAGCTATGTCATCTGTTGTACATGAAGGACTGATCTATCAGAAGAGGCTGGATGCAGGGGAAACAGGGACTTCATAAACCTGCCAAATAAATCTTTTCCAGCCCTGGTTCCTTTCTGGCAGCATCTCCTGGACCTTGAACCTGTTCAGCCTCTTCTGTCTACTGAAGTGGGAAACGTCTTCTCTTATCTCCTTATCACAGCTTTTCTTTTTTTTTTTTTTCTGGACTCCCTGTTTTATTCCAGCTTTGATCTGTTCATCATCTGCAAATAGCTTTAGTGTTAGCCCAGCCAGTGCAGTTCCTGTGCACATGCATATCCCTACAGTGTGCACTGCCACAGCTCTCCCAGCTCTTAGCTTACACACTTCTGCAGAAAAGAGTACATGGAAGATCCCGGTTAATTCTTTAGTTAAACCCCCCGGGACAGCTTTTGCAGGTAAAAACCCTCTTCAGAATATTTAAGGTGGTGACCTTTACCTGTGTGCGTGGCTTTGTGTGGAAGCAGTTAATGTCACTGGGGGTAGGATGTCAAAGATCTGATCAATCAACCAGAAATTCTCCACACAGGCCGTGACTGACTAGATCATTACTAACAACTGAGAAAATTAACTATGAACGTCAGTATTTTCTCCTCTGGGATTGGAAAGCTCAGACCCAATCCAGACACATGAGAGGTCAGGATCTGTCTCAGCATTGACTTCGGTGGGAATTGTGGCAGATCATCTCCTCCACTCATCTGCTCATTTTCATCTAACAAAGTCTCTAGGACATTGGTCATGGCTGTAGTTTCACCTGCACTCTTCTTGATGCACTTTGTCATTTGTACTTCTAGTCTTTTCCATGTTTCTAGCTGGCTGTTGGGATGTGTTTTGGGGTGCATGGGCATGGTGTTCTGGGTCAACAGCAGCTGCACTTTCTTCTTCCTCCTCCATTGTACAACCACATGAACAGTCATCCCTACCCACCTCACTTAATCAGATTCTCATCTCCTTGACCTTCATCGCTACCCCATGCCCAGGGGCCCCTGGTTGAACTCAGGGTCTGTAGTCCAATTACGGGCTGCATCTGCAGAGTCTAGTGAAAAAAGACAGTAGGAAGCAGGTCGCAAAGCTGTGTTATCTTCTGGTGGGCTGTATCTAATCTGTGCGGGCTGCAGCCTGGTCAGATGTTGACAGTTTTTTCCTGTGTGAGAAACACTGAATCTCCAAACATTATTCACTAGCAAAAACCCCTTTAATTTCCAAGGTTCTCCTTACTAGTAACATCAGAAGAAACACTGCTGCTTCAGGGATCTAACACCTGACATCTTTATAATCATTCTTCTATGGCAATAGAGAAAAAGAAGTTTGCAGAAAAAAAATCCTTTTGTTTCTCTATTTTGTTGAAGATGAAAGCCATTTTAGGTAGCATGCTCAGCCAGCCTAACAGGTGTCCAGTCTGAACTAAGGATGTAACTGCATGGCTTTCATGTTCCATGCTTCATGAACCTATTTCTAGCCTTTCTCAAAAGGTTTCCATATGCATTCATGAAACCTGGGAGCCCTCCTGTGGTCAAAATCATGATCTATTCTGGTTGTCACCCCAAATCTGACATAGTCAATCCAGTTTTAAACTTTATCCTTGGAGTGTTCATTGAGAAAACTTTCAACTAATTGAGAAAAAAAATAGTTTAGATCGTTTCCTGGGTCTTTGAGGGGAGGTGACTTCATTACGCCTCACTCCCCTTGGCCATTATTTGATGCCATCCACATTTCTTTTCCAAGGCTGGGGCATTGCCTGACAATCTGCCCATTACTTCATCTTTCTTCCCTCCATACTCCTCCTCCTTGTTTGCTGTCCTTCGTAGGCTTCTCCTGTTCTGCTCTGATCTACCAAGTTCTCACCATCAGTCTAAGGATGTTGTGCAGTTGTGCATTAAATAATGTAATTAACATAAATTCCATGTTTATTGTCTCATTGTCTTCCAAATTGGAGAAGTGGGTGATTCAGAGGGCTTTGGTGTGCTTAATTTTTAATGTTGCGCTGAACTTGGAGAAAAGCTTTTATGTTTCCTCAGGGAGTTAATTTTGTGGTCTTTGTCCAGCTCCCCAGGAAAATTCTGTTTCCATATGGGCAATTGCTTGCTTTTTAACAGTGTTTCATTGTACACGAGAAGCAAAACCGTCAGTTACCTGGAGCAGGTTTATGAGGGAGTAGGAAAGGGTGAGGTGAAAATGAAGAAAGGCTTTGCTTTTGCCTTTAACGGGGCTGATGCTGTATGTTCTTCCCTGCTGTGTAACTAAAGAAGGGAACAGCCACACAGCGGTGCTAACACTGACATCATGGCTGTTCGCGGTCTACATGGCAGAGCCCAGGATGGTCCATTGGAGGTGTTGGGTTCACTACACAGAGTGACTAGCAGAGAAGGCCTGAGATCTTCAGCTCTTCCCAGTACCCTCTCTGCCCTGGGATGTGTAAAGGCAGATGGGTGTTCATGAGGGTAAGTGCGTGCTTCAAGGCTTGTCATTTTCAACATAATACAGCACGTACCACAAGGGCTTGAAAAAGGTTTGAAGCTCCTAGCCTATATGACTGTTAACAACGTTTGAAGATATGCAGGAGCATGGAAAATCCCCCACAAAATTTCAGCATCAATTATGAATTGGGTAGGTCTCACAAGGCTAGCCTAGGATGGGGCAGAGTTTGGAGCTTTGCTTGTATCGTAAGCATTACCTGACAGAGAAAGAAGTACCCAAAACTCCACAGTCTGAGAGGCTGCACTTCTGAATTTCACCCAAACGAGCGCAGAAGTACTTTCAGTAGTGAGACTGTTTCAGATCACTGCATCCCAACTTGACACTGAGGGCAACTGGTCTAGGAAACCACTAGTAAGAACTGCAACAAGCCGTAGCTCTGGTGGAGTTAAGCTGTTGGCCTCACTGCTCTAACTGGAAGCTAGGTCCAGAACTGTAATGATGAAAAATGACAAGCCTAAATGTGTTCATGCTCAGATTATATCTTCTCATCCCTTTTGTGTCAACATCATTCTTATCTTAACAAGCTTGCCTTCCTCTTTGGTATTTAAATAATCCACCCACTCCTTCCAAAAATTTTTTTGTTATGTTTTTTCATTTTTTTTTAAACTGCAAGCACTTCTCTTCTGAAGAAAAGAAACTGTTGCAACTGATTCCTGGAAAAGAGGCTCATTTACTTTTTCTATTTATTTTATGGATTTAGATTTGTGGGAGTACATGCCTACAATTTATGCTCTGGGTACCTTTGCCTAATCCTACTTTTACAATATGGGTGTCAGAGAGAGGATTGTATCTCCCATTCTCATAATTAAATGTACACCAGCAAATAAAGTTTGAACAAAGATAATAATTCTCCAGCAGCCACTTTGTCCATCCCCACCTAATTTAGTGTTGGTTTTTGCCTAAGGATATATTCTTGTGGGACTTTCTTGAACGGTTTAACAAGTCACCACCTCTGGCAGAAGGTTAAATTTCTTGGCGTTGCAGAAGCAGACCGTGTGATGTTCCTGGGCTCTGAACATGGACTCTTCCAGCTGCACTGAGTTGGCTGAAGAAATTACTGCCTCCTCTCCCTGCAAGGGTTATACTTTCCTCAGTGCCTGCAGAATTGCTCCGCACTAACCCACTCCGGTTAGAGTAACAGATTATTTCTCTGAAAAGTTTAAAAGCTAGACTCATGTGGCTCATTTTACCTGGAAATGGGTTGGGAATCAACACAGGATACATCTAGTTAGAAAACCAAAAAGAGTGGTAATTAGTGATGAAGGGACTGAGTTAACCTAATGGGGACTATAGGTATTTGCATCTGGGACAGCTGGAATTAGGAGAGATGAGCCTTCAAAGCTCCTGTTTGCCTCAGACACAAAGCAGCCTGGTTATTTTAAATCACCTTTACTAACGGTTCCAACTAATCCATGTTGGTGCAGGCCTGTCCCGTAGCGCTAAGAGGCAGCTGAGCCTGTTAAAGAGTGCATTGCTCCCCAAAGGCATGGCCTTACCGACCTCAGGCTCCTGCGTGCTCTCAGCTCAGCACATCTCCTGGCACTTCCACCTGGGGCTGCTCTCAAAGGCAGTAACTGGGGGCTCAGCTGAGGGGCTGTCAGGTGCCAGCACAGTAAACCTCTACTGCTGTTCATGAAAAGTAAAAATGAGTATGTCTCTACGTATATCCGTGTATCAAAGAGTATGTCCTTAGCTGCAGTGGGGCAGAGTTAAGCAACTTTTTTTTGCTATGCTTTCTTTCAGCTAGCTATGTCCCTGCTCATTGCAGGGGGGTTGGACTAGGTGACCTTTAAAGGTCCTTTCCAACCCAAACCATTCCATGACTCTATGATTCTAACTATCTCTTGCTTAAAACAACTTCAGTCCAAAGCATTGGGACTTTGCATGTGCTGAGGTCGTTATTTTAGTGTTTTAAGGCAGTTGCCTGACTACCTATTTGCTCAATTAGCCACATGACTTGACTTTTAATGGTGCTGGCAGTTTCCACTGACTCCAGTAGGATTCCTTACTTGCTCATAAGCCCTGAAAATAAGGCCCTGACTTTGCTGACCCCCCGGTTCAGCAAAGCATTTCAGGAGCTGCCTAAGCCCAGGTATGTGTCTCCTGGGAATGCTCAGTTTGTGAAAAATATACTCCTCTCCAGAGTGCCAAGTATTTCTGGCCTGGTAATATGATCATGTTGTTTGTATAATCTCCTCCCTTCAACAATCTTCATCTCCATGGACCTATTTCAACCCATATAACCTCCAGGAAAGGTCTGAAAAATCTGGGTTCAAGAGGTGTCATAAATATGGGTGATGGTCCACCCAGTGCTATCCTTGGGAGAGAACCTTTGCGAGTTAACATGCATAAACTGGCGGATCACAGACCCGCTAGTCAGGAGGAAGCAGAAGGTGCAAACACTGGGTGTATGTTTTTGCATCTATACTTTTTTGCATGTCCTGTATGTGCCACTTTTCTGAAAGGAAACAACCAGTCGTGAGGAGAAATGGGTCCAATAGGATGGAGTTTCAGCTGTTCCACTGTACCAGACACTATTACTGGAAAGTCCCTGTTAGATGATCTTATTCTTTCACTTCAAATGACCCAAGGTCTGGGGTTTAACCATTCCACTGGCAGTTTGTACCCCTTCCCCACAGGCTTCCTTGTTGGGAATTTTTTCCTGCACCCAACATTTTCTTCACTGTTTCACACCTTGCTTCCAGCTGAAGTTCCTCTCACTGAACCCTCCCAAGCCCCTTTTAGGCAATGTCATTTTTTCTGCTCACTTTTTTAACTTTTCAGTGGGTATATTTGCAAGGCTGAAGGAACAGGAGAAACCATTTCTGCAGCATTTCACTGCAAGCATGAGTGTATGCAGGATCTCTTCTTCAAAATGTGCTTAATATTTGAATGAAAAAACTCTTATTATTATCCGAGTCATCTGTGTTTTCTTTGATGTCCTCTATTAGCAATAGAGCAGTATTTCCCTCTGAAAGGTGCTTAATCTCTTTCTGCCTTTCATCCTGGTCTTATCCTGAATTATCTTTAGATCATGACTCTCCGCTGTGAATTATTTTTTGTCCTCCCTGCCCAGGTAGAGCATTGCCAAGCCATTTACTAACCACATTTATTAAGGGAACAAGGAGATTAGTTTTACGTTGGGTTCTACATGTGGTTAAAACTTGGGATTCTCCTGGTTACACAAGCTCTACAAATTAGCAAATCTGTAAGTGTAAAATTGTTCCAAGACGTTCCTTTCCAACCAAAAGAAATTTCAGTGCTCCAGACCTTTCTAGGAAAGATGAATATTTCATCCCTCAAGACATCATTTTTTTGTGAGGATAGGTGAACACTGACTGTTACAGCAAAATAGATCGAATCGTGTTAAATAACAGTTACTTCTTTCTGTCCTGGCCAGTTATTCAAAACTCTGGAGTCTCGAAGGCTGGTTAAGTTAAGAGGAAGGACCAGTAACATCGTTCCTCTGATACTGTTTATCTCCAGGGAATTCTCCTGTAATTAAGCCTGGGAATTGAGAAGATGGGTGCAGTGAGTGTCTATGGCAGACCCAGACCCCGCCCGGGACTCCCGGATGCTATGAACAGGTGGAACCACCAACGCAGCACCCCAGTACCTCCCAGCACCCCAGATCAGACGCCGGGACAAAGCATGGTACATTACCATTAGCTGGGACCAGAGCTGCATCAGAGCCTCTGAAAACAAACTTCCCCTCTGGAAAAAGAAGAGGTGCTGCAGGGAACATGGCCTTAAGGTAGCTCAAATTAAACTGAAATTAAAATGTTGTGTTTTTCTAGATAAAGCAGGATGCTAGCAAAGGAGAAAACTCTTCTCAGTGTCTCTACTCTTTCCTAACTCTCTTGTTTAGACACCTACAGCTTCGCAGAACAACTCCTGGGCGAAATACTGGATATTGTACCTGGGTACAATGGATATGTTGTACCATGCGACCGCCTTGGCCTTAAACATATGCCTGTAATTAGAGTGTGGATTCAGTCAGTCATAGCAAATCTGTGTCAGTGTGTAATCCAGCAGGATACTTGCTTAGCTCACATCTGTATACTTAAATCCCTTTGATTTTGAGGGCACATGATCATGTGTTTAAAGCTGTAAAGCATTTTTCTACACTGGATTTTACTTTGAGGGAGAAGTACATTGAGGTGTTGGAAAAAAATATTTATAAACTGTAAATCCCTTCATATCTTTTGGCTTGCCTGCTATGTGTGCCTTCCCCTCTGCAAAGCAGAGTAGTAATCTTGTGTACTTTTGCTAGAGTATTGTGAGGATTAGGCAGTGCTACACCGCACTTTCTAAGTGTAAAACACGATGTCCAACTGCAGAACCAGTGTAGTTCCCAGACCTGACTAAAGTCTGCTCAAGGGTAATTCCTGTTACTGTAGTAATCGGAGGCTTTGTATTAAAATATGTTTGGTCTCTTACACCATGAATTATAGGACTGAACTCTTCTACATAATGATACCAGCTGTGACTATGATACATGTTCCCTTTGGAAAGAAATCACAGTTTCCAGTTTTCCAAGTCTGTCTAACCATGTCCTTGGCAAATCACTCAATCATTACTCCAGTTCCTAACCTGTACTAAAAATAATGTAGATTGATTTTCCAGAAATGGTAATGTATGGTTGAAAACAACCTTGATCTTTATAAGTAAGTATTATGTCTGTCATCTACAAATTATATGTATAAATTTACTTGCCCATTGCACTTCTGTATAACTTCTGCATGCTGAAATAGTAATTGTTTGCTCCATTAGCCTGAGTTTATTCCAAAATGCATGGGTTTAGAGGACTTCTTGTTTGTTTATTTTGTTGTTCTTTAAGTATGCTGAATGAGAGTAAACTCGTAATTCATTGATTATACAAAATAGCATATATAAAAGGAAATGAGAATATAATTACGAATCTCTACGAGTGTCTGCAAAACAGCAGTGGTTAAAAGGCTGATTAGTGTGCAGTGAGCTTAGAGTTTCATGGCCTATGGAGTAGTGAGCTTTCAGTAAAAACAAACAAAGCAAGCAATCTTTGTCTGTTGATGAGACGTTTGCTATTATAAATTATTGAACAATGTAAAAATTGCCTTTCGGTTTGGTTAGATACTGTGCCTCAGCCTGAGGTTGTCTGGCAAGTTGAGAAAAGTGTTTCTGCAGAGTTTGGAGGGAGGGATGAGAAGAGAAAATAGATTTAGGCATTTTGACTACTACCTTGATATGGGACGTTGACTACCCTGCAGTGTTTGGTGCCAGTTTAGCTCACAAGTTTCAAAGCTTAATAAAGAACCTGTTCAACTCCTCTAAAAACACACACTTAACTTGCAAATGCCTTTCAAAATCTGTTCTATCCTGGTATTTTTAAGTGGTATTTTCAACTGATTTCTTCTCAGTGTAGATGAAACTTGAAATGTTGAACCATGGAAGATTTGTAAGCACTTAACACTCAAAATAGTTCTTAAACAATCTTTAAATGCTGAATTAAAATCTCTTTTTACAATGAAGCAAAAGATAAAATACCTGTGTAACAAGTAGTAAAGTTGCAAAATGCTAAGTAGCATCTAGGCCAAAGATATACATATCAAGCTAGCATCTTTTCAAATACCAATTAACCTGTTGTGCTTATACAGCTCAGTCTATTTTTGACCTGTTGTGTC
Source organism: Phaethon aethereus (assembly GCF_964289735.1). Lineage (NCBI taxonomy): Eukaryota > Metazoa > Chordata > Aves > Phaethontiformes > Phaethontidae > Phaethon > Phaethon aethereus. The sequence continues at coordinate 15,443,197 of NC_138582.1, forward strand.
AAAACTGTTCAAATGTATCAGTAAAGCTAATGTGTTAAGAAAACAAAATGACCTCAAAACATGAAAAATCAAGCAGGAGCTCAAGGGTTATTTTCTTAGTGGGGAGGCTCAAATCAAGTCCAATTTTTTTCTCAGGTTAAAAGATGAATTCAAAATCCTGAGTTTTTTCTAAACTTTTTAGTAGAGCAAGTCTCCCAGCTAAAATTGTCTTAAGCAATGCAGGCCATAATTTAAGTTATTAAATTTTCATTGGGCAACATTTCTTGAAATAACTGCTAGAGTCATTGTACAATGAATTGTATGCCAAAATAGGACTTAAATCTGGGAGCATGTCTGAACAGTTTCCAAAGAGATGCCCAACTACTTTGTTTCCCCATCTTGTTGTCTTTCTCTGGGAAATGCTGTTGCAGCCATCTTGGCAAGGTAACAGGGAGATCAGAGAGCTCACAGAAGAGACCGGTCATCAAGTAATCTAAGAAGGGAAGAAAATCCCAAGAGGTGAGGGCAGCCCCTGCAGTGGACCCCACCAGCGACACAGTGGTTGCAAATACAAGCTCAGTGAGCTTTTTCTCCAGTCTCTGTATCTGTGTAGAAATACATAGAAATAGGGCTGTTTCCAGTCCTCCGTGTTTCCAGGGCTTGTGTGCCCCTCTGAGCAGCTTGCCCCACTACCTCCCAAGGGTCCCCATGGGAGCTGGTCATGAGCAGCCCCAGCTCCCGGACCAGCTCGGCACCGAGGCAGGGAGGAGGCAGATCAAGCCATGCTTGCGTACATGTTTGCAATTTACTTCTACAGGTACCTGGACGACAGTTTGGGAATCCCATCTCATATACAAAAGAAAAAAGGGACCTCACCTCCAAGCTGTAGGAAACCCACAGCCCCCGGCCAGGATTGCCTGAGGGCATTTCTGCGGTGGAGAGCCAGGGCAGGGGCTCCAGCTGGATGCAGCCTCAGCCTCCACTTGGCATTGCGGGGTCATAGAATCATGGAAATATTTAGGTTGGAAGACACCTTTAAGATCATCAACATACTGTTCCTTTCCCAGTAGCTCTTTCCTCTCTGGGCTGTGCCTTAAATGTGGCAGAAACAGGCAGCAAAGCCCTGTTTTGCAGAGACCTGTCTCTGGTTGCATTTCTTCCTTTTCTAGCCAGCACCTATCTTAATACTCCTTTGGTTGTTCATCTCTTTTTCTTTGTTCCTGAGGAGCATGGGCCATGAAAATATTATATTAAGGCTTCTCATAGAACTACGCAATACTTTTTTTTTTTTTCTTTTGAGTAATATTTAATGCAAAAAACTTGTCTGGAGAGGGTGGAATTGCAGCAATGGGCTAAAAGCCCTCAGTCTGGGCTCGAGCCTTGGCTCCGGGTGGCGTTGGCTGGGAGAAGAGTGGGCGATACCCAGCCCTCTCCGGAGGGTCTGTGCCTTTTCCTGAAAGCGAGCACGCCCGGACACCAGAGGAGCTTGTGAACTTCACGGCCAGGCTTTACTGGAAAAGGAAGCATGACAAGAAAGCTTTAAGGAAATCTGGGATTAAATTAAGGAGGTTTATAAACAAACCTCTCTCCTGCTTATTGTGTCCTTACAGACAGGTCCTTTTCCCTCAAGCCTGGGCTTAGTCCTGCCATCTCGTACCGGCTTCTCCAGCCGCATCCAGCCCTCCTGATCCCCTCCGGACATCTGGGAGAAGCACCTCGCTGCATGTCCCACTTTCTGCTCCACCAAAGGGCTCCCCCTTTGCCAAAGGAAGGACGTTCCCTCTGCTCACTGCACCCTACGCCTGACAGTTTTCTCTCCTCCCCGGGATTTTCAGGGAAGACGCCGTCTCCCTTCCCCACGGACAGCTCTGCCTGGCCCGCAGCGCAGCAGCCAGGGCGAGGCAAACTGGTAGCGTTTCTCTCTGTTGCTCAGCCAAATCCTTTCAAAAGTACGTAACGTATTCACATACAACCAGCTGTGAGCAAAACACATACCATCTGTCACAGCAATTTAAAACCACTGTTCTCATGGCCTGACTTCTTGGAAGTCATCACAAATGCCATGGATCAAGTTAGCATAGGAGTCTGGACTTTGCAGTCCCTGTAAGGATGCCTCTTGTAGGGCAGATGAGCGTATTTCCAGCGAGCACTAGCACTGACGTCAATAATCTTTCAAGGGTGGGGTGTGAGGCTGCATTAGAGGCTGAATGAACTGGCAGGAAGCCTACAAAACCCAAGAGATCATGGGCCTGTGTAAGGTCCCAGGCCCTGCCAAGTCGGAGACTGTGAGAGCCGGAGATGGAGGGTGAAGGACGCTTTGTGCTGGCCACAGTCATGCTTGTCCGCCCCTGCCCCATCTGCTGCCACTGGCTGTGGGGACCAGACATTGGCATGCAATTCAGAGGCCTGGGTTCAGTGTTTAGCAGATATGGCCTTGGGTAGGTCATACTTAGATTGCTTTTTGGGCTCCCAAGGTGCTCAGAGACCCGTTTTGTAACTCAGCACACAGTCTGTGCTGCTGTGGGTATGGTGCATAAGGGTGGACAAGTCTGCAGCATGGGAGAGTGATGTCCTGCAGAACATCTCCATCAGGCTGCACAAGCTGAGAGATGCAGCTTTTTCCTCCTAACATGCATCCTCCGAGACCCCAAGGGCACTGTATGCCTGCGTTGGGATCTGTGGTGGGACAGGGGTGTGCACGCAGCCAGAAAAGGTCCATCTTCACACCTTCCCTGCCCCACACACTGTTCCCTGGAACCTGCTGCTTGTCTCAGAGGCAGTGAAGAATGCTCTCTTTGCTAGGCATCTTTGAACATATTTAAGGCACACCAAACTGAATTTCTACTGTTGCATTATTTTTTCCCCATTCTTCAGTTCTAAACCAAAATCTCCTTATGAAGCTTTAAGTACGCGGTGACAACATTATGACCTTTATCAACAACATTTGTAAACTCAACAGAAGGAAGGTGTGTGTGTTTGACAAGGTCTATTTCTCATGTATCTATGGCCACTAACTGTGTTTACTGTTTCCCTTTCACTCCCAGTTCTTTACTAACAACCCCTTTGCAGCTATTCTGTTATTTTGCCTGTCCTCAATGCCAGGCAGATAAATCTGTAATTCCTTCAGTTGCTTTGGTCACCTCCTCTGAAAATTGGTCAACCTTAAGCCTTCTTACTGTCCTGTGTGTTTCTTGATACTCTAGAAAACTGAAAATCACTATTAAAAAATTTAACTCCTGGGTGAGACACTTGATTGAAAGTGATGTGGACGTGCCACTTTATTTAGGTCCATTTTTCATACTTTTTTTCATCATTGCATTTCACCAGCACCCCAGTCAGCACAGTACAGAACTAAGAATTTTTGTTCCTCTAAATGAAAAAAAAAGAAAAAGAAAAAGAAAAAAAAAATCTTAGAACTATAATTCATAGTTCTTCCACTTTTACCACCTAACAGTGAATAATTACTACTCTTAGGAGGCCCTTTTCCTCTGATAGACTTAGGAGAAAAAGTCCCTTCCCACTGTCATTTTGATGGCCATACACCCTGCCTTGTATTCCGTTGCTTCCCGTTCCTATCATCTACCTTTGCTGGTGTCTGATACACAGCAGTTCCTTCCTAATTCATTATGATATATGTTTTTTGGTTTGTTCAATATTTTGTTGCTGGGAGAATGGTAGAGGGGGATTGTTTGTGGAGGTTTTTACAAAAGCTGATTTAATTTCCTCTCTAAGCCAGCTTGTGCTTTTGTTTTGTTTTGTTTTGCTTTGTTTTTGTTTTTCTTTTTAACTCCACTTGACCTCTTTTGTGCAATGTGAGAATGTGCCTTTTGGGGCACTTAGTAAATTGTGTTTAAATAGTTCCCAATTATCACTCACATTTTTCCTGTTTAAATTCTTTCTCTGAAATAATTTGGCTCGTAATTGTTTTCAGCTTTGTGTAATTTGGCATCTTGAAAGCACTAAGTATATAGAATTGCTGGTTTGGAATTCATTCTGGTTGCATGCAATTAATGTGAACCAGCCTCTCTGATTCCTTCCTTTGTAACTGTCAAGACAAGTCTAATACTAGTAGTACCTCGAGTTGGGTGCCACGTTTCTTATGTAAGAATTTCTGTAGGTGTTGTTACATGTCCATTCCTGCAAGAACTGTGTGCTCTCTAGTCCTTAACATTGTATTTTCCTATTTGTCCTTGGGGATTCCCCTTCTTCCATCTCAAGCTGAAGGTGCTTCTTCACACTCTACCATGATCAAGTGGGTAAGAAATACCCTTCCTCCTGCTGTTTTTCCACTGCTGGTTAGGAGCACTGCGAGAAGAATGGATAATCTGTGATAAAAGCCAAATTAATGTTTCTCATTACCTTACTGCGGTCCAAGTAGAAGAAGAATTGTGAATTTGTGACTCTCTGCCTTTCACGAGAGCTCCAGTTTTGCACAGCCCTTTGCTGCAGGAGAGCAGGAGGTGCCATGAGACTCACTAAAGTGATTGTTATCATTATTCTTTAATCCACTAACCTGGTTTGATTTTGGGGCTGAACCTTCCCCCCGCCCCAATTTTGAGCATCTATCACAAAGAGGAACCACAGAAAGTGCGGTCTGGAAGTACACACCCCACATGAGGCAGGAAAGGGGTCAGTATGGGAGTCCATCCCCATGGATTGGCAGTGGGGACACGTGTAGAGGTTGTGGGAACGCACAGTCAGTTCACTCTTTATCTTGAGGAGGTCTGTACCTCCTCTGTATAGGTGCCTCTTTCCAGGCACAGACACCGCCCTTGTGGTATGGGCAGACCACTCTGGGATGTCCCCTGCGCTCCTGCTGATGCTGGTTCCCACCAGCAATCCTGTAGGATTACCTGCAGTGAGAGGAAGCGGTACTCATTCCCCAGCTTAGTAGTTGTGGTTACTTGGGTTCCAGACCTAGTGAATATTTCAGTAAAATAAATTGACATGTTTTTAAAGAAAAGATGAGACCCCGTTCTAGAGCTCTGAGTGGTTGTGTGTTGCCTCTGAGTTAGAAGGGAATTTAAATTGGCTCTCCTATGCCCATCTTGGGTTTATGTCCCTGGATGTTCCTGAAGGCTAACACAACATAACATTTATCCAGCCACAAAGTATTTATTTGCTTATTCTGTTTGCCAAGTGATTTGATTGTTTCTTGTGTGTTTTTAAACTTCTCTCCTCAGCCATATTTCATTGCCAAGCATCCAGGATTTTAATTTAATATTCCCAATTTGGTCCATAAAAATCTGCATGTTTCATGTGAGAAAAATTTTATGCCAAAAGGGTCACTAATGAAAGATGATAACAGCCTTGCACAATGAATGGAGGTATGGTACAGGGTGAACAAAAAGCCCTTTTACAACCTTATAAGGTTGTTCCCTTCTGTTTTGCTTAAGGCTCTATTCATTTTAAGCTGAATGGTGTCTCTAATTCCACCCTCTCTAATTTTTCCTCCTCTGGGAAGGCATTGATCAGTATCATTGCCTGGGTCACCACGTTGGATCTCAAGTACTGCTACTGTTTGCTCCTTCCCCAGAAGGCTAACTTTGGTTTATTTACCCATCATTAATAATCCCTGAGGTTTGGCTATTTTTTCCAAATTGTATGATGAAAGTAATTTTCAGTCTCCTTGGAGTAAGAAGTCCACAATGTCTTTAAAAGCACAGCTGCTGAAGCAATCTATCCTACATTTGCAAAGGCGAATTTGTGTGGTTTAAACACCATTACACAGCGAGGGCAATTGTCGTAATAGTCGCAAGCTGATCTGTCCCGTTTCTAGTTTCTGGACATAGCTGCCTATGACAAGTAAAAATATAGAAATAATCATTCGAGCACATGCTAGGGAAACTTTCGGTGTTTGTTAAACACAAATATCTGTGGCAGTATCTTCTTAGAGAGTGGGTTAAATAAGCAACAGCTAAGACAAACCATGATAAAGGAAACTACGAATAAAAATCTGTGTGGTTTAAGAAACATCTCAGTTATGACCGTCTTTTGTTTCAGAAGAAGCCTTTCGTTCCCAAGTCACCAAACATCCCCGCGTTCTGATCATACTGGTGCAGGTAGGCAAGTTCTGCTATGAGCTGTGATTTCCTCTTGCCCAGTTTACTCTGCTTTCAGGCAGGGGTGAGCTGAACCAGTGTAAATTGTGGATTCAAGCACATTTCCCTGTGTAATTAAGAAGACGGTTTAATGACGACAGCCGCAAAGGCTGAATCTTGGCTTTTGAGTTGCTGACCGGCCACCAAGCCAGCCTGGCAGTAGCACGGGCCGCTAAACTCTTCTGCCCAGTCTGGAGAGGCAGGCCACTGCTGCTATTACTGGAGAAGGCATGGAAGGATGGGTCCTCGGTGGTGCCCAAGGTCCTCCCCTGCTGCCTGGGGCTGTCACAGGCCCGAGGTGAGATGTAAGGTGAGGACAAAAGCAAGACAAGGTGGACAACCCACCCTGGGGCTGCTCCCCGCGGCTTTGCTCGGTGGGCCCAGTCTGGGGGCTGTCGACTCCTTGAGGTGGTCATTCAGCTGCAGCATCTCCCCTGGACACATGGGTTGAAGACTATTTGTGCAGTTTGCTACACAGGAGGAGGTAAGTGTGAGCAAGGCCTCAGCAGCACATGCAGCGAGGCGTTTTAACCTCAGTAGGTTTTCTTGGCTGTTTCGCACGGGTGGTGTGCCTCAGTCTGCCTTAAATAAATCAGGAGAATGGGTTGAAACCTTTCCAGTGAATGACTTTCATCATTTTTGCAAATTTCAAAATAAAAAATGTTCCCCAAGAACATTACCATCTTGAAAAAGTTTTCCTTTGGGAAAATATAAATTAAGCCATTTAGATAAAGCTTGAAATGTATTGCTTGACATTTTTGAAAGGGAATGTTTCACATTTTATTTTAAAAAAGACTGCTTTAACATTGATACTATGTTTTTAAAATGTGGTATGCCATTATCAGTCAAACGAAGCAAGGTGATTTTTTGGAAAAGTCGTTACTATTCTTATGGTTCCAGAATGACTTTTTTAAATTTTTTTTTTCATGTAAATGTTGACTATTTTTATAATAATATAGCAAGAAAACTGATTTCCAGATGTCAAAACATTCCTTGGATTGGGCACTTCTTGACTTTACATGGCCGTACATTACAGTTTACAACAATTCTCTTTAATTATTGTAACATCAGACTGTTTTTTCATATTTACCGTAACTTGTTTTCACAAAAGAAATGGCAAGACAGTAGAGTGTTGTTTTGATTCCATCCTCCCTGGGATCCTCTCATTTTTTATTAGAAAAAATTCAGCTGAAGCTTACTGCTATTTCTCAGCAATTAATTGTTTTGGGCTTTTATTTTTTAGTACATTTAACTAAAACCTTCCTCTCTAAACCTCAAATTAGTCAAACAAAATATTGGTTGTTTTAAGCAGCAGTTATTTTGAAGCCAATATGAAAACTCATGGATGGGAAAAAATAGTAATTTTTGCATGGGGAAAAGAGCCTTTCACTTTTAGGTCACTGGTTCAAAACCTGCAAAGAACAGGCTGCTGTCAGCTCCAAGTCAATTAAATGAAGACTTGATGCTTCACTTATCTGAGCCAGGTGCCTGGCGCGTATAGGATGCCATAGCCTGCCGTACCATAACGTATGATTAACGTTCTGGTCTGGTCTCTAGTCACAGACATCACTGCATGCCACTGCACTTCGCAGGACTGTGAGTGAGTATGGCTCAGGGGAATGAGGACAGCTGGTTGATGAAGAAGACCACATTGCACCCCATCTTCAGCCTCCTGCTCTTCCACAGACCTCATGTGTGACCCTCAGCACATCTGCTGAGGTTACAGCAAGCTGTGGCAAGGCCCAGCCTGACAAGGAAAACCCAGATGGATGTTCAAGCTTCCTCATCAGTGGAAAGAGAGAGCAAATCACCTCAGGAGATCAGTCCAAACAGTGTGTGGAGTGGGGAGTGGCCTTGAGCCAGCCCTTGAAGAGTGAGCACCATTCTGGATCTGACACTGGATAAGGCCTGTCTCCTGAACTGAGACTTGCAAGGTTGGTCTTTCTGTCCATTCAAACCTAGCATGCTGATGGTGAACAGAGGTGACCTCAGGAAGTTGCCTTAGCTTTTAGGCTGATGGCAGGGGGACTGCTTTTTAATAGGAGCTCTGGGTTTGTGTCATCTCACGTTGAGGAAGGTGTTCAACCTCATTTACCACTTCCTGGACATATGCCTTGTCCTCTAGACAGAGAAGGTGGGTTGTGATTGCACTCCATGCTCCAGGTGCTTCTTCATAAAAAGTGGCTGAAGCTGTATTTTGTGAAAGGCATGACCCTGCTGGTGTGTGTCAGAGCTCAGATGTCTCTGCTGAAGGGATGCAGGAAGAGCTGTCCCATCCAGCTGATTGTGATTTTTGGTTCCCAGTAGGATTTACGTAGGAGCTTGGTGACTTGGTGTTGAGCAAGCAGAGCCTGGGCAGCTCCCTCACCAAACAGGAAAGCTGCTGACTCAGGGAGTTATTCAAATTCACAGCTGTGCTGTGACTGAACAATGCCACTGCTATCTTATAGGCATATGATTTTCTACTGCACTAGTAATGCAGTTTCATTAAATGTACTGGAACATGAGGAGTTAACTGGTAACAATGGATGAGGAGAAGGCTGAGGTACTCAACAGCTGCTTTGCTTCAGTCTTCACTGGCAGCATCTCTTCCCACACCTCTTGCAGGGATGGACTGCAAGACAGGGACTGGAGGAGCGAAGTCCCTCCCACTGTAAGAGAAGAGCAGATTCGAGACCACCTGAGGAACCTGAACAAACACAAGTCTATGGGACCTGATGAGATGCACCCCAGAGTCCTAAGAGAATTGTCTGATGTAGTTGCCAAGCCACTCTCCATGATATTTGAAAAGTCATGGCAGTCAAGTCCTTGGAGACTGGAAAAAGGGAAACATTGCACCCATTTTTAAAAAGGGTAGAAAGGAGGACCCTGGGAACTACTGATCTGTCCGCCTCATCTCTGTGCCTGGGATGATCATGGAACAGATCCTCCTAGAAGCTCTGCTAAGGCACATACAGGGCAGGGAGGTGATTTGAGACAGCCAGCACGGCTTCACCAAGGGCAAGTCGTGCCTGACCAACCTAGTGGCCTTCTAGGATGGAGGGACCACATTGGTGGACAAGGGAAGAGCTACCCATGTCCATATGGACTTCTGTAAGACCTTTGACAAGGTCCCTCACAACATCCTTCTCTCTAAATTGGAGAGATATGGATTTGATGGGTAGACTGTTGGGTGGATGAGGAATTGGTTGGATGGTTGCATCCAGAGGGTAGTGGTCAACGGCTCAATGCGCATATGGAGATGAGTGACAAGTGGTGTCCCTCAGGGGTCTGTACTGGGACCAGTACTGTGCAATATCTTCATCAATGACACAGACAGTGGGATAGAGTGCACCCTTAGCAAGTTTGCAGATAGCACCAAGCTGAGTGCTGCGGTTGACACACCTGAGGGATGGGATGCCATCCAGAGGGACCCGGACAAGCTCGAGGAATGGGCCTGCGTGAACCTCATGAGTTCAACAAGGCCAAGTGCAGGGTCCTGCACCTGGGTCAGAGCAACCCCTGGTATCAGTACAGGCTGGGGGATGAAGGGATTGAGAGTAGCCCTGCCAAAAAGGACTTGGGGGTCCTGGTGGATGAAAAACTGGACATGAGCTGACAATGTGCGCTCAAAAACCCAGAAGGCCAACTGCCTCCTGGGCTGCATCCAAAGCACCGTGGCCAGCAGGGTGAGGGAGGGGATTCTGCCGCTCTGCTGTGCTCTGGTGAGACCCCACCTGGAGTCCTGCATCCAGCTCTGGAGCCCTCAGCACAGGAAAGACATGGACTTGTTGGAGTGGGTCCAGAGGAAGTTTCCAGGGATGGAACACCTCTGCTGTGAGGACAGGCTGAGAGAGTTGGGGTGGTTCAGCCTGGAGAAGAGAAGGCTCCAGGGAGACCTTATTGCAGCCTTCCAGTACTTAGAGGGGGCCTATAGGAAAGATGAGGACAGACTTTTTAGCAGACCAGGAAGAAATTTTTTTATGATGAGGGTGGTGAAACACTGGCCCAGGTTGCCCGGAGCATTTGTAGATGCCCCATCCCTGGCAACAGTCAAGGTCAGGTTGGACAGGGCTCTGAGCAACCTGGTCAAGTTGAAGATGTCCCTCATTGCAGGGGGGTTGGACTAGATGACCTTGAACGGTCCCTTCCAACCCAAACTATTCTATGGTTCTACAATTCTGTGATTCTAAGTTTGCATTAGAAAGTGGGTAGTGGTAACAGGCTTAGTGGAAGGCTGAAAACAACAATGCTTTCCGCTGTCCAAAACAGTATCAGTACCTTTTACTTGGCCTTGGTAATCTGAAATATAAGGGAACGGAAACTTATAGTTTCTTTTGGAAAATAGAGCAAACACTTGCATCCAAAAAGTGCCCTGAAACAAGGAGATAAAGTCACAGACAAAAAAATAGTTTGTAAGTCTCCTTATCCCAAAAGGTCACAATGGGCATAGTCAGAGATGGAAGGAATTCCTGGTCAGGCAGTTGGGAAAAGTAAATAAGGAGAAGAATGCAAAGGGATGGAGATGAACTAATACGCACCACTTAGTGCCCTAACAAATGGCAAACATAGTTTATATAGCTCTGTGAGTCATAAGACATCTGAGGAAATATCTCAGTGAGCAGTGCTATGCAGTTGAGAAACATGTGTTTAGGGGAAGCCCAAATAAAGCTGGATTTCTTTGTTTGTGGGTTTCTTCTCTTTTCTTTCTCTGTTTGTTTTTGGTTTTTCACAGGCTTTTCAAATTCCTCAAGGAGCTTCCAGGATGAAATAAAATGAGATTAGGTCTGGTCCTCTTGCCATACTTCCTCCAAGCAAGGTCTGAGGTATCATGAGAAAAACAGACCTTGGCTTATTTCAGACCCATAAGCTCCCAGATTCCAGAAACAATCTGTGAAAAACATGAAAAGAACATATGTATAAATGCTAGTCCACATGTATACCCCCGTCAGGAAGCCTTGCCTTTGGCGGGGCTGGGCCAGCCCAGCGTGCGGAGCGGGCGCGCGGTGAGGCACGCGCTCCTGCGCTCTGCCGCGTGCTAAGGCAGCTCCGCGTCCGCACGAGCAGCTTGCCGCGTGCCGGCTGCCAGCGCGGGAAGCGGCGCCTGTGCCTGCCTCTCAGCAGCGTAGGTTCACATGTCCTTGCGCTGGAAGCAAAAGAAGAGAATTTCCACACACCCCCCCCCCCCCGCCGAGGGACTTGGGACGGTTTCGTTAGATGGCCCATTCATTTCTCAGTCACGGAGGCTGAGCAGCTCTGGAACAGCACATCATGGTGGGGTGCCATGGGCAATGGACAAGCATTGACATCAGCATAGTGTTTGTATAAACCGAGTGATCTTCCTTGTATAAAAACCCAAATCTCCATAGCCCTTCCATCTCATGATGCTGATACATTTTTTTCCCAGAGTACATCTTTACGCAGCTCTACTTTCATTTTTTTCCCAGTAAAAGGTCAGGGATGAAGAAGAATACGGCAAGTTTCTGTTACAAACAAAAATGAGCTGGTTTACTGGCTCAAGTCCATTCTTGAAGTAACTTTGTCTCTTTCCCTCACTAATGTTGCACAAGAGATAAATTTGTCTCCACAGGCTTGGCCTGGGAGAACTGCTGCTGTTTCCCTGGGACAAACAGCATTTTAGGGGTGGTATGCAATGTCTTCCTCTCTGCAATCTTTTTTCCAGATTTTTTTAAATCTTACTCTTCTCTTGCTCCCTCCCCCTTCCATGTTTGCTTAAGTGAAAGACGCCTCTTGCAGCACTGGGGTGCAGGCGTAGGGTCAAGAGAACAGAACATGTAATCAGTGCTCCTCGCCTCGGTTTTTGGCCCTGCCACTGATTTGCTGTGCAATTTAGAGCAACTGACCCAGCCTTTCTGTGTCCAAATGATAATGTGCCATTTGCTTCCCAAACAGCCATAAATACTGTCTGAAGAGCCTTACCAAGTCCAAATCAGAAAGTGCCAAAGATGTATTTTGCATAAAAATGTCTTCTGAGCCTTTAAATGCATTTGCAAGGGTTCACCTTAGGAATGGTCAAGGAGCTCCAAAGAGGCTCCTTCCTCCCTTCCCAGCTTGAAATCCTCCCTTCACACTTTCTTGGACTTTTCATCTTGTAACAAGCCTGTTGCTACCTGGGGACTTCGCAGCTTCATGGTCCTTATTTACCTCTTCATGAGAGAGTGAGGACTGAATGTGGATTTTCCTTTCCAAAAGCACCGCGGAAGCCTGTAAGCCTGTGAGTAGTAAATACGTCACTTACAATACACCTTCACTGCTCCGTGGGGTCGAGGCTACACTATTTGTAGTACCCGAGCAAGCTTGTTAGAGGCGACTTGAGCTTTTCTACCTTGTGGTATCCACTGACACCAGGAACGAAAAGGCTGGTCTTTAAGGTCCGCTGGATTTCTGAGCACGGCTCTGTGCAGTGCTGTGCAGTCCTCAGCGAGGTCATTTAGAGATAGTTAAGGCATTTCTGCACAGCACCTCACTGTCTCCTGCAGATAAACCCTCTGTGTGTGCATTTGTGTACATGTATATTAGAGCAGATTAAACAAGTATCTGCTATTCAAAGATCAATGTGTATTTAGAGTTTGGATGGACCTAAAAACATAAGCCAAGAATTCAAGAATGCCCAAAACATATAAGAAAACTGTATTTGGGCAAGAGTCGAAGTAGTCATTTGTGGCTAGAGATCTCTGGTTTTCTCTGTTCCACCTCCGCTATATGAGGAGGAGAACCAGGCCTTAAAATACAGACCCACAAGACTCGGGGACTTTGAAAAAGCAGTTCAGGCCCATAACTAGTTAAAGAATGAGGCAAACAAGAAGGAGCCCAATTAAACTATTTTATTAGATGTAGGAGAACCACCAGTTGTGAAATTTACTGGTAGCCAAGTTTTCCTCCCTGCCCTACCACATATAATTACGCCTTAATTGTAGCTACTGGCTGTGGCACAAAGCTCATGCATATAAACAAGTCCCAGGATGTGCTGCAAAAAATACACTGCATGGGAGGCATTAGGAAGAAGACAATCAGGAGCTGGAGTTGTGTTCCCACATGGAAAGCTGCGGGTGGTATAAAGAGCCTCGTATCCATATGGTTAGTTATGTGTAATATCTTTGTAAGGACATTAGTACTCCACCGTTGCTTTTTCTGGCACATTTCTAGCCTTGAGTCACTTGGACCCATAGTTACCACTGGTGGTCCACGAGCATATGGTAAGTGGTCCACAGCTGGGCTGCAGAACCAAGCTGAAGAGCTTTCAGTCGTATTTTCAATTAAAAGTTTGATGGTATAGGACACATGGTGGTCCACAACAGCGTCTTAGCATTAATGGTGGTCCCATTACCCTAAAAGTTTGGAAACACTGGCTTAAACAATCATGAATATCAACCAGCCTACTTGTGTTATGTTGTTTGAAGTTAAATGTTACAGCATGCCCTCTCCTTTCATGTGTTAGGAGCTGCACACCCTGCTCTGCTTGTCAGATTTAAAAATAAAAATATCATGCGGTAGTGACAAATAATTCTCAGTGGTCTGGTCCTCCCAGTTTATGATTTATTTAGCTCATCATTTCATACGTCTTACTGTAGTGATGTATCAGAAGTATTTGTCCCCAAACCTGCAGTATTTCAGGAGGAAAACAAGGGGGGTGTTTTCCATGTTTCATTCACTGAAGTGGGAGTTGGGCAGTTGTGGGGGTAGAGCTGAGTAGCAGAGAGACTTCAGAGACACAGTCATTGCAATCTCTTCCCAGAGGTTAAGCTGAGATGAGTAAATACAGAGATGACCTTTATTTTCTCTGGGAAGTTCTGTTGGTCCTTTTATTGTTTCCTTAGGTTAAAAACTGAGAGATTCTCTAAAAAGGAAAGCGCCTCAGTTTAGGCTGGATATTTAGGATTAGGCAAAGGAAAGAGTCTGTTCATCAGGTTTGTTTGATCTTTATAAGCTCTGGCTAGCGGCGTACAGCTTTTAAAGAAAGCAGTTTACAGATTTGTCAGCTAGCAAGCAGGAGCAGCCCAAGGCTAAATAAAGGCTGGTTCCCCTCCCATGCCTGGACGCAAGCTCCAGGAGCACCATGGGAACATTGTGGAGAAGGCACCTGTGGCCATGCTTTAGCCAGCAGAGCTGGATTTAGGTGGGACAGGCTGCCCCATTGCTTGGGCCTTCCACATTGGGTTTCTGAAGGCTATTGCAGCAAAAGGTCCTGTTGAGTTCCCTGCGTACTCCAGGGGATGGTGACATTCAGCCTTGTGGAGCAATGTCCCTTCAGGTGAGTACACATCATCATCCACGGCAATCACTAGGATGTGCTGAGGACAGGGGCATGTCAGAAATCCTACTCCTCCCTAAGGGTTATCCTAGAAAACTTTCCAGCTCATTTGTGATCCTCAGCCTAGAAACCCTCGCAAAGACTATTTTCTCTGAGACCTGAGCATGGCTCGCCTCCACCCAGGTGGAGACGGCCATGATATGACTGCAGGGACGCTGCAGGACACGGCCCGGCTGCAACACATGTCCCACGGCATACATCTGCTGATAGAGAAAGCAGGGGACGGAGCATATCCATGCCTGCTTTGGATAGTTGCAACAGTTGTTCATCATTCAAAACCATGGCTCCCCTGAAACAGCAGCCTCTTAGTCACCAGCCGTAGACTATTCTGGACTGGGCAAGCTGCATTACTCTTGGGGAAACTGCAGGGAAGAATTCAGGATGCACTGGAAGACAGGAAGAGCACAAACATGACCTTTTAGTTCAGGGCACAGGGCATTTAGCTGGGAAGGAAGTGGCCTGGTTTCTCCTCTCTGCTCCCAGAACTGTTTTCATATCTTATCCAAAGTCTGGTAACATCACAGAGAGACTCCTGGGAGCAGGGACAGGACCTACGGTTCCTTCTGCCCACAGACTTCTGACCTCCTCTTGCCTTCTCTGTCTTGCTGAGACATGTGGTCCTTATCCCCTGCTGAATGCGGGTCAGGGTAAGTTCCCACCAGGTCCATGTATCCCTTTTCCCAGACAAATGTTTTCCCTGCTAAGATATAACTCACGGGAGAGCAGCACCCCTGCCCCTGTCACCTGAGGGAAAGAAGAATTGCAATTCTGCGTGTATAGGTGGCTGATACCGCCAGCTGGTGGTCCCAGAGCAAAGCTGTATCTGAGCCTGAACCTCTGAGCTGGTTTAGGAGGAGTAAAAGACCAGTTTGGGCATTGCAGTTAAGTTCAGGTGTCGGTGAAGTGTCCAGCTGCTTCTTCTGGTAAGACTGTGCATAGTCTGGACTGTGTGATGTCTCTTGTCTGTAAAGTAATCCAACCTTAAACTCACGCCCTTTGCCACTGCAATAAAACAGATGGTTCAAATGAATTTAACAAGCACTGTCCTAGAAATAAGTTGTTTTCTGTGCTTTTTCTCTTCCTACTGGAAAATGCTGCTCACTTGCTTAGTTGGGAGCCCTTTTAAAATTTCCAGCCTGAACTTCTTCATTGCCACTCTGCCCGTGTGTTCTTGGATGAGCTTTTCTAGTTTACTTTATTAGCTATTTCCCTTCTCTGTTTTTGGTCTGCTTTTCTATGTTTATAGAGAGTAATCACAGCTTTTCTCCATGAATGCTTGCTTCAGGCTAACCCAGAGTCTTCTCAGAATCACAGAATCATTAAAGTTGGAAAACACCTTTAGGATCATCAAGTCCAACCATCAACCCAACACCACCATGCTCACTAAACCATATCCTGAAGTGCCACGTCCACACGTTTTTTGAATACTTCCAGTGATGGTGACTCCACCACCTCCCTGGGCAGCCTGTTCCGATGCTTGACCACTCTCTCAGTAAAGACATTTTTCCTAATATCGAGTCTAAACCTCCCCTTCTAATAGTCTCCTTCAAGGCGGGCTTTCCCATCCCATTTTCTCCCTAGGTATTCTAGCTTAAATTCACCTTTACTGAAAATGGGTATTTAAGGAAAAAAAAAAAAAGTATATCAAATACTGCTCCTCACAAAAAATCCTTTACCTATTCCAGATAAATCCTGGGATATCAGTTATATTCTGTACTCACAGAAATATGTCTTCTTGTATATGCCATGACACATCCCCAGCTGCCTCACTGTGGCAACTAGGACACATATCAGTCATCCTCCTTCTCTGATGTTCCCAAATCTCAATCCTTTCTTCTCTATCAAATATTATTCCTAGTTAGCTTCCCAAAATGCACAGCTCTACATTATGTACCATAAAGTGTCATCCTGTTTCTGCTCCTCCAGTCCCCAGGTTCATCCAAGTCTCCCTTGGTACTGCTTTGCCGTTCCTGTAGGCTGACCAGGGCTGTCACCTCCGAGCCATCAGCCAGGCTCACTGGCAGGCTCCCCACGCCGGTGTGAGCCAGGGCCAGATGCACTGAGCATCTGCACCTTACTGCGATAACAAGAGCTGACATGTCCTAACATCCTACCGTTTGGGCATGGTAAAGCAAGGCAGTGTGAAACCACTTTATATGGACTCCCCATGCAAACCAACATCCTGTTTTAATTTGGCTCAAACCAGAATGCTCTTTGGCTAGCCAAGAAGATGAAGGGTTGGCCAAAGCACAGTGGTTTTTCTGCTGGATCTGAATAGCTTTACAGCTTTCAAAGTCCCAGAGGTTGGACGGTGTCAGTTTTTGGTTAGGCACAAGTTCTATCCCAGTTACAAGAGCTCCAGGTGTTTATGTGGATGTTAATTCCATATTTGATCTATTATTATTATAATCTATCATATTGCATCAGAGCTATAAGTACAAGCACCATCATGCTAGGCACAGATAATTAGGTTTGTTTCCAAGAGGTGATATAAATATTTGAAAAATACCTGGAGAAAGTTTATGCTGAGATTTTAATCTCTCCCTTATTCACAAAATGTTTTCCATAGGTCTTACAATTCCTGTTTTAGGTAAGCACCTGTTTTGTGTGTTCTGCCTTGACAGAAGGGGCTGAAACTGTAAAACTCAGGATGGAAACAGTAAAACTGGCAACTGAAACAGCAAAACTCAGAGCCAAAATGATTCAAAGTTTAGGAGTGTCTACGACATGGTCATGTTAGGGGCAATTTTTTTCTGGTGGTAACTTCATTGCAGTCTCTGAGATGATACAGACCCTTACTTTGACTAAATCTTGCACGTATATTTTAAAATAACACAAAATTTTGGGTGTTGGGGTGTTTTTTTTCATACTGTTATCTTTATCACAATTAAAATACTGACTTATTCTATGAAGAAACAAATATTTCTCTTGAAATTAAAGGTAGCAGACCAAAACAGTACTGATCTGCGGAGAGATCATAAGATGCAGTGACAGGCTTGTGCTCAGGCTGGCTCGCTACCCACAGCACTGTGTAGGCATTGCAAATCAAGTTTTGCGTTGCCTTTTGATGCAGGTCAGACTGAACAACACAGTCTTTAGAGGCTGGGCCTGAGCTACATCATGTCGGAGGTGATTTCACAACCCTGCTCCTTTTTCATGTATGCAGTGTGATTCTGGGACTTTGGAGGTGGATACAAGGACTGCCTGGAAAAATAAAGTGTATTAAACACATCTTGATCCAATTCTTTTGTAATGATTTTCTGGGTGCAAATAACAACCAACTTCAAAAACATGAAATCAAACAGTGGAAAACAGACCTGCAAATGTCACACAACAGAGAGAGACCTGAAAGCTGGAGGGCTGGTCCTCACTACTTGTATCTCAGCTGCCAAAGTTGTCTATGGGAAGTGTCCCCTGTGCAGAGCTCCTCTGTGCATACAGAACAATTTGTGAAGATCCCTTGGGATCCTTGGGATCCTTTCTGCTGGGTGATGACCCAGATACCTTATTAATACATATATATCACTTCTAGCTTCCCAGCCTCCTATTCTTGTCTTATGCTGTCCTATTGTATCTCTAGAAGTGAAATGTAAATGACATCTTCATCTGAAACTTAGAAACATCTAAAAATGACCTTGTGAAAGCAAAGGCCCCAGGCAGGCCCTATGAAGAACTCATGTCAAAAAAACCAAGAGGGTAAAAAGAGGCTATGAGAGTTCATAGGAGCTGAGATGTGACTGACGTTACAAGTAATGGAAAGTGCTTCCTATGACACAAGCCGTCGGATTACAATCCGTATAACCACTGCCTATTTTAATGATTGTCAACCATTGCAAGTAATTTTGGCTATTTAAATGCAATAAAACTGTCTGAAGTTACTTAATTAATTCATTTTTCCAAAGGGACAATTTCAAGCCTTAATTCCTACTTCCATGAGAGAACATATGTCTCAAAGCTGCAGAAACTAGACGTACTTTGAACCAGGTAAAGTCCAGGTATGAGTCCCCATGTTGAGGATGATGAGGAGAACATTGTAAATGAGTTCCTTGCTTCCTTTAACCTTTCCTTTAAGGGTTAGTGGGAAGTGAAGACCTTGGAGATACAAAACGTGGATCTGGCAGAGAGAAAATGCCCAGAGGAATCAGGATGGTGTTCCTATGACCATTCAAAGTGGCTGTGGTGTCCACTGACCTTTCCCATATTTGGTTTATAGTCAAAAAGGACATCTCTACTACAACCTTTCCATCTCCTGCCTGGCTGATTTCACCTTATTTCAGAGATAGCATGGATTCTTTGGCTCATACAGCTTCTGTATCTGCAAGGGAAAACCAGCTCCTACTGTCTTGGCTGCTGTCATCTTGGTTTGTCATCATGGAGCCTCCTCCAGCTGCTATTTTGGATCCACTTCTGTTATACCCAGTATACCCAGTATCTTCTGAGGGTGTTTCTTGAGGTTCACAGTAGTTGCTTTGGCCCAGATAAGACGCAAGTTCCTGGCTGATTTCTCCTGTGGGGATTATAACACCAGGATTCAGCTCTTAAAGCAACTAAGTGGTGAGACTGATGAGGGAACCTGTTTGAACCACACCTCACACAAGCAGCTTTATCGGCGGCGTTCCTAGATTGGGAGGGCTTGAATTTACAATGTTAACTGTCCTCTTTTTAAATGGATATAATTTTTAATATAGCCATTTCCTTCTCCAGCAATCATTTTTGCAGGCTGATTCCCTGATCTCCTGTGCATTGTCGGCTCTCTTCTGTCGACTTCCCTCCATGTGATTTGAAGTAAAGTTCAATCAGGGTAAGTCCTAGTGTTGTGCCAGGATCTAGGTCACTCTTGTCCCATGTTCCTACATGCCATCTGCATGCCCTTTGCCCTTGGCTGCAGCCTGCTCTTCCCTACAGGCTTCCTACAAATTCTTCTCTGTGTGGCTATGTATACCTCCATCAGAAATTGGGCTGGATATGGGATTTCCATTTCATGGTAATATGGGAAACGACTGCACCTAATGGGATGAGACCTTGCCAAGTGACATTACAGATCTGCACTAGGGCGTAAGAATTTCTTCCAAGATTTCTTTTCTATGAAGTTGGGTTTACCCCAGGCTGTGAGACACCATCTGTAAACTGCACAGAACACAGGGAGCGTAAAATGCGCCTTTTCTGGGGTTGGCTTTGCTGCGGAGGGTGTCATGGGAGTGAAGATACCTTTTCAGTGGTGACATATTACAAAGGTTAAACAGTTGTTCCCCTTGGTAGCTGCCATATGATACGGTCCCAGTTCTCTACGGCTCAGCAGGCTGCTCCTACATCTGTGGTTTGAGCAACTCGTGGTCACTAATAGGTGGAAAACACAGTCAGACAGCTCAGCAAGATACTGAGGGAGCACAGCCCGCCTTGTCTGACCCTGTTAGTGCTGTGCAAGGTAGCCTCAGGCTCCTGGGACAGGGTGCCACTTGCATTCTCCCCTTGCCATGCCACTCGGCATGCAGGCACCCCAACCTCCGGGAATTATGAAGTGCCACATCTTCCAGCAATCACTTAATCCACCATCCACAGAGCGAGACTGGTCTGAAAGCCGCCCTTCCCTGCCAGGAATCCCAGGAACTCAAAAATATGTGATGGTGAACATCTAGAAAATACCATATTGCACAGTGGTTACCCTCCTTGACCTGGCGGGCGTGTGAGCAGCCCTGCTCTGGGCTTTGCAGCATTGTCCTGCTCTGCAGCGCTGTTGCAATCCCTGGATTATTTAAACCCTGGAAACTGAGGCAAACAAAGGCAGAGTAAGTAGACCAGTGCTGCACAGCAAGCTTGTGGCAGAGCTGGGAACCGAACGCAGACTTTCTGACTCCCAGTCCTGGGCTTTAGTTACCCACTGAGCTCTGACGTGGGACGAAGTGAATCTCACCAGAGACAGCAGATAACCACAGTTTAATTTGGTTTCTCTGTGCTCCGTACCCTGGGGAGATAGCAGACCTCTGGCCACGAAAGGCAAGTTATTGAGAGATTTACTGTTAATTCCTCCTTATGAGGTCCATCTTGTTATGTTTGGAGTTGCCATAGGTTTCTGTTTGTTTTGTCTGTTTTTTTGCGTGTGGGGCTTGTGTATTTTATTAAGCCCTTGGCTAGTATCTTGTGCATGTTTAGGATTTTATAAGGGTTTCTTTTGACGTTATTCGTTATAGCTTTCAAAGGTGGCCTATTCTGCAGGCTTGCTATTGAATGCCAATCTTTGATAGACTGGTGTCTCACACAGGCAGAAGACCGTTTCTCATACGCTCATAATTAGTGTTCTCAAAGGGTTCCCCAGCTGCTTTTCATAGCTCTACACTCACGTTGACCTTGGACTTTGAATGCTCCATGGCTTGTTGAAGTACAGTCATCAGAGAGAGACTGAGAGAGAAATCTCCTTTTATTTTCATCACTTAAAAAAAGAAAAGCCATCCAAGAGATACCTTGCTAGTACCTCATACTTTTGCCTCTGCTGCTGATCTGCTGGAGGCCATGGGGAAGGAAGTTGGCTTCTTTCTACCTCATCTGGCTTTTTTCTCTGCCTTGTCTGCTGGTGCTGTGCAATGGTTTTGGTGACCTTACTTATCGCTCTAAGACCTTTCATGTTCTTAGTTTTTGTTAGTTACGTCCTTAAAAATTCTATTTCAGACGTGCAGTAAATTAATTAGGTTGGGTAACAGATTTGGATTGTGTAGAATATTCTACTAGAAAGAGAACACAGCTGCTTTTTTTTGGTACAAGTATGTATTTTTTGATTCAATGTATGGTATAACACACCTGAAATTTAGAAAGATTTTTTCTTTCATCTACTTCATACTAAACATGCAGCATGCATTTGCTAGTTGATTTAAATTCTGAGGAAATTATTTCTATTATGGAAGCAAAAACATAATTTCCATTAGCAGATTTAATTTGTCTGAGAAATACTGAATTTTATTCTAACTGCAATTAATAAGATTAAAAAAACCCCAACTTACTTAAAAGGATATGAATCGAAAAAAGACATGAAAAGGCTAATATTTTCGCTAAGCCGGAAGACTTAGCCTGCTTGCATTCTTTTTGCTGATGCCCCTGTGTTCTTCACGAAAAAATGCATTCTAAGAATGGGCGTCTGATAATTTTTCAGCTGCCTCCCCCTCGTGGTAAATCTGAAAAAGGTCTTTTAATGGAAATACTGAAAAGCTGGGTAAAGCTCAGCACTTGCATTTCAACAGGGTTTTTTTGGGGAGGAGGGGGGCTTTAAAATGCTGAACAAATGTGAAGTAAGGCAAGAACATATCAGCTCTTTCCAGGAACCAAAACTGAAGACAGCTTAAAAAAAAGACCAGATACCTCAGAGGACTTGGTGTAGCAGCTACAACTCGCTTGAGGCTTTTTTTATCTCTCAAAACTGTTCTCCTGCTCTTCCCTCTCCCCTCCCACTTCAGGCAGGCCTGAAGGTTGCAGCAGAAACTTCTCCCCTTTTCTTTTTGGTGTGCCAAGTGCCCGGGGAGCAGGGCAAGGACTGACTCCACAGCCTCGGGGGTCCTGGTCTTCTTTGTCTCCCTCCAGAGCTGGGGTTCTGTCACCGTACATGGGCTGCAAATACTGATCACTAGGCTTTGTGGGTTTTTTCACACTGGATATGGAAACTAAAATGTTCGCTACAGCCTAGAAGAGGAAAGATTTGGCAACCTTGTTGGCTAACGGTCAGTGCAAGTGAGAGATGAGCATTTTCTCCACAAGCATCTCAGAAAAAGAGATGCAAAGCTATATTTCACTAGGCAATGTGTAACCCAAAACATGGTGGTTTGCAATCAACTGAAGTGAGACAGTCTTAAGTACATCTGTATCATAGAGAGCAGCCTCTTTGCCATGGAGTGAACAGTGGTCATTCCTGAGCCCGTCATTTTCCCTGAGCTCATTGTCCTTCAAACCTGTAAAAGTCTTTTGTGGTGTCTGAGACCTCTCTAAAAAGGAAGCATATTGCTTCATTTCCCCTGCAACATGATCCTCTGCAGTGCAGGATGGACTTGAAAGGATAAAGCTAAGAGGAGGAGGATGGCCTATGCGGTTAAGGTTATAGATGGTGACCTAAGAGAAATGGGCTCATTTCCTGGTTTTACCACAAATTGTGTGTGGTGGGGAGGAAGCTGCTCATATATTCTGAGCTTTTAGTGCCTTGTGTGCTAACCAGAGAAAAGGGCCTTCCCTTCCCTTCCCTTCATCTTCTGTGTCTTTCCCACTTAACTGGAAAGTCTCTGGGATGAGAAACTTCCCCGCTACATTGTGTAACTACATCAAGCAAACAAGGTACCCAGTTGGGCTGGTGTGTGCCATAATGCTAATAATAGTTTGAATACATTTAAAAATGGGACAACTATCCAGGCTTCTGCCCTCCCTCAGTGTTAATGTCCCCATAACTAGTGACAGTTGTCATAACTAACACCAGCTGGCCTCATCCTTCCGGATGTATCCCTACTTTCAGGAGCAGGCCCAGAGAAAGTGTAGCATTGACAAGACAAAATGGCCGGTAGCCACCAGGTGTCCCCCTTCTCCACGGTTTGGAGGAGAACTGGGCCATCCCATTGGAATCGTCGAATCATAGAATGGTTTCGGTTGGAAGAGACCTTTAAAGGTCATCTAGTCCAACCCCTCTGCAGTGAGCAGGGACATCTTCAACTCGATCAGGTTGCTCGGAACCTGCTCCAACCTGACCTTGAATGTTTCCAGGGATGGGGCATCTACCACCTCTCTGGGCAACCTGGGCCACTGTTTCACCACCCTCAATTGTAAATCCATATTTTATAGTAAATCTGAAATTAAATTCTGCTTGTAATTCTGGCCCCAAGTGATGAGCTCTTCCATCTTCCCTCTAAGCAATGCAGTGGTGGCAAAGGCTGCCCTCAACAGAGCCCTTAGTGTGGTCCTGCTGTGAGAACGAGAGTCTAATGCACAATCACAAACTCATATCCCACAGAGTGAGAACATTAGCTGCAGAGCACTAAAGGTGTACACTTTTGTTATAAATGATTTAGTCCCAAACAGGTTTCCAATTCAAATTTACAATTTATTAAGCGAATAGAGGCAAGCAAACAGCGCTGGGTGCGCCGGGAGTCTGCTCCACCAAGACGCACGCGGTACAGTTCCTGTTCCTAGTTTATATCCTGTCCATTAATACATATTCATGAATAGGCGTGTCTTCTTCGGCGCATGCCCTCTTCTCCTTCTAGAATCTTCTCGACTCTTCCTCAGCGTGATCCTGTTCGCTAATACATATTCATGAATAGGCGTGTCTTCTAATACATATTAATGAACAGGCGTGTCTTCTTCAGCGCATGCCCTCTTCTCCTGCTAGAATCTTCTCGAATCTTCCTCGGCGTGCCCCCAGGATGACCCCAAACCTTATGCATGCACTTTCTTTACACAATACTATGCGGTCAGTGGTCAAACTGGTTTGAGCTGATATACCAGCAAAGTAGTTTAACTTTCTCCTGTAAAATACCCCTTTTTATGGTGCAGGAGAAATCCATGAAAGTACAGAAGATTACACTTCATCACACGAATCAGATAAACATATTTCACACTTTCAAAACGTTGAAGGTCTGATCCTTTTCCCGAAAGAGGTGCATTTTGTTTCTGAAGCAGACAGCCTGAAGATACAGTTTTTGCAAAATGGTGAGGGTACAACTTTACAAGCATTTCAGTGATTGTAGTTGTTTACGAAGGCAGTTCAGGGGATTTCATTCTGCCTCAATCTACGCAAGGATTTCTGGAATTTACTTCTTTTTGCACAAACCCCAAGCTTTCTACTGAAGTGCAATTCTTTAATTAAAAACAGAGGGGGGGAAAGAGCAAAACAACCCAAACTAGCAATCCTCCCACAGGAGCGAACGTGCTTATTTTTCTGCCCTGATTGTCAGAATCCAGTCCTGGGTTGTGTGCAGGCTGAAGTTTCTGTTTGGCCTAATGGATAATTTCTCTCTGAATTTCTCAGAATCAGACAATGTGAGGTGCTGAGGCTGAGTTTCTGATGAGCCAGACCCAGTGGTGCAGGAGAGCAAATCCACATCCTTAACATGTCTTTTCCTCTTTAGCACATACCTTATTATATCATTTAAAACATCCTTTAGTCTTTACCTTCAGCAAAATTAAATTTAATATGCTTCAAAAAGCTCTGATTATCTCCAAGCAAATGTTTTTTTGCAATGACAATGGACATAACCTGTAACCTGAGGGCTGCAGGACTCATGGAGAGGGGGTGCATGGGGTGCGTGGGGAAGGCCTCCAGCAATGGGATATGCATGTTTAATTTACCACTTGAGGGCACTGTAGAAGTGAATAATAAGGAGCAGGCTTTGAGAACTGGGATAAAAAGAGACTTCTGCAGAAGGAAGTATGGAAAAATATGGAAGAGGGTGGGAAACAGACTCAGGACATGCTGATAGAATGAGAGGCTAAAAAAGAGGCAAGACAACCTAGGAGACCAGAGATACGGGTGTCCCTGTATGAACTGAAATGCAATATTTTGGAGGCAATATTTTATTCAAAATTGACAATAACAACAACCAGGTTAACATCCATGAACACTGAAGCATTTTATGTCAGTGGGGCACTTTTCTTCATTGCAAGGCAGATAAATCTACTTGGGATATAAATAAGTGTTTTTTCCTGTTTGCTAATCTACAGATAGTTCAATTAAATCAATTGATCCGCAATGGCTATTCCCTACTGTTTCTCTGAGTGTTAAGGTTTAGTGTGAGATTAATTTAATGTTGTTCCAGAAAGCTCGCGGGCACGCTATTGATCTTCTGGGCTCCCTCTACAGTCCATGGAGAGACCATGGGATTTTAAAGATGTGCTTAATCATAAAGAAACAGACTGTTAGCTCTGACTTTGCACATTTATAGGAATAACAGTGTTAACTGCAGGGATTTAAACCAATATAAAACATATTTACTAGACATGTGCAAGTAAACTGCTCCTCTCACGGCTGCATGGTAGGTCTCTTGGCTGTTATCAGTGTAGTATCTTCTGGTCATAGAACAGGTGTTCATACCTGTGTAACACATAAACTGGGATTGGGCATGGGAAAAGCAGAGCAGAATCTTCCCACAGGTCACACTAAATTGTGTGAAATCTCTAGCCTGTGCTAGAGAGCTCATGTTACAAAATTTACATGATGGACATAACTAGAATGGCTTTTTGGAACTTCTGTTAAAGCAGAGGGCTTTGGTACAAAAGATTATTTTATTAGTCCTTCAAAAATTAAGAACAGAAATAAATTCTAATGTAGTAAATTGTCAGGGGAGACAAATATAATCCTATTTCATGAAGTTCAGATTTGTTGTAAGATAGAAATATGGGGTCCATCTCCCCACACACGTATAAATTAATAAAAATAGAGCGAAGCGAGTTGTGGTGAACAGCATTAAATCCGGCTGGCGGCCAGTCACAAGCGATGTTCCCCAGGGCTCGGTTCTGGGGCCGGTCTTCTTCAGTATTTTTATTGATGATCTGGATGAGGGGATTGAGTGCTCCCTCAGTAAGTTTGCAGATGACACCAAGTTGGGTGGGAGTGTTGATCTGCTGGAGGGTAGGAGGGCTCTGCAGAGGGATCTGGACAGGCTGGATCGATGGGCAGAGGTCAATTGTATGAGGTTTAAGAAGGCCAAGTGCCGGGTCCTGCACTTTGGCCACAACAACCCCATGCAACGCTACAGGCTTGGGGAGGAGTGGCTGGAGAGCTGCCCGGCGGAAAGGGACCTGGGGGTGCTGGTTGACAGCCGGCTGAACATGAGCCGGCAGTGTGCCCAGGTGGCCAAGAAGGCCAACAGCGTCCTGGCCTCTATGAGAAATAGTGTGGTCAGCAGGAGTAGGGAAGTGATTGTGCCCCTGTACTCGGCACTGGTGAGGCTGCACCTTGAATACTGTGTTCAGTTTTGGGCCCCTCACTACAAGAAGGATGTTGAGGTGCTGGAGCGTGTCCAGAGAAGGGCAATGAAGTTGGTGAGGGGTCTGGAGCACAAGCCTTATGAAGAGCGGCTGAGGGAACTGGGGTTGTTTAGTCTGGAGAAGAGGAGGCTGAGGGGAGACCTTATCACTCTCTACAACTACCTGAAAGGGGGTTGTGGTGACAAGGGTGTTGGCCTCTTCTCCCAAGTAACTAGTGATAGGATAAGAGGAAATGGCCTCAAGTTGCACCAGGGGAGGTTTAGATTGGATATTAGGAAAAATTTCTTCACTGAGAGAGTGGTCAGGCATTGGAACAGGCTGCCCAGGGATGTGGTGGAGTCGCCATCTCTGGAAGTTTTCAAAAAACGTGTGGATGTGGCACTTCAGGACATGGTTTAGGAAACATGGTGGTGCTGGATTAATGGTTGGACTTGATGATCTTGAAGGTCCTTTCCAACCTAGTGATTCTGTGATTCTGTAATTATAGCTTGGACTAGAAAGAAAAAAATCGGGACATTCTACTTTTCCTGCATTTTTTTATTGTACTCCTCCTGGAATTATACTGGAAAATAATTTTACTCACTGTGAGATTTTCACTGTAGTGTCAGGCATCAGTTGAGGAGGCTAACAGCTGGTCTCCTTACATAGTCAGTGAAGGCATATTTGCAATATGTCTTTGACTGCTGCATTAGACAAGTTCAAAGCAGGTTAAATGCAAGACGCATGTTGCTGTTATGAGGTTCTAGAGATGAAACATCTACATCTCTACTGGCTATATGTGCTGTAGGGTGTAACATCGGCTACCATCAACACCACGTGCTGAAGGTGCACTTAGTCTACCAGTTGCTAACACCAAAAGCTGTTAAATTAAATACATAAATCAATAAATAAAAGGTTTCTAACCAGCTTATTTTTGGGACAGTCCTTGACTGGTACCAGCAAAGGAAAGGTAAATTTGTGCAGAGAGTATGGGATGAACAAGTCAACCAGCATATTTTGTGCTTGTTCCATCAACATATCATGCTCAGTACATATTGCTGTATGGGCCCATATGTTGAATGTCGAGTGATGTTCCCTGAAATGCTCAGATGTGAATCCTGGCAGGTATGAAAATGAATTGCTGACATTTGAATAATTTAACTTTGCTTGCTTGGGAAAATCACAGCCCTAGAAGAGAAAAGTTCAGGATTTTATCATTGGAGTTTACTTATACCAATGTCACAGGTTTGACACACCACTGTTATGTTTTAATTAAATTGGTGTCATGACGTTTTGCAGACACAGGCTGAAATTGGCCCAAAGACTAAGCTAGTAACTGTCGATATTAAAGTAAAACAAATTTAAATGAATACAAGAAAACCAGATGAAAAGCTGTATCAACTCAGTTGGGGTAAAAAAAGCCACTGAATTGGTATTATATATATAGTCTAAAAGACAGTGGAGAACTGGGTCAGATCTTTGGCTCCTTTTGTCCAGAGGAAACATTTGTGTTCCCTTCCAGAAGATATTTTTCTTCTGAAATGTTATAGCATTGTAAGAAGACATTGAGTTTCAATAGTGCTGGTGTTAATAAAGATAGTGAATAAGGAGTTGAACACTGCATCACTTTTCATTTGTGAAGGTTGTAGTGCTCATAACAATGCAACTCCCTTCTCATAAAATGGATTGAAGACGCGGAGATCACACAGAGCATCTCTCAGGAAGGTTATTGGGGGCATTTTGGCATTTTTGCATGTATTGAAGTGGAGACCATAGTTTAAAGTGCTGGAGAAATGTCTGTAGACAAAAGGAGTTTTTCCAGTTAGAATTGAACTCATACGTTATAGTGCGCATAGTCCTCTTTTCAAAGGAAGTGACTGACGAGCCACAAGAAGTGTCTCAGCAGGAAGCTGTGTTTATGTCTCTCTGAAAATACTGGAAATTAAACTCCTGCCTTTAGAGGGCAAAATCCACAAACGTAAGAGTAGTGGATGATCACTACTCTTTTATGTACAAGGGGACGTGGGTTCATATCCCAGATGATAAGCTCTTCAACTTGCCTGCAAAAGGGAAGCTACCTATTGAGAAGCTTCCTCCTGGTGCCTGTGCTTTGCTTGTAAGATCCAATGAAAGGAAAACATGAAAACTGATGTAAAAATCCAGGCAACATGAAGGGAAAATACAGGGATAAAGGAGAAGCAATGCAACAACAATCAGCTGATGCACAAGTATAAATGACTTTGGGTGTGAAAGAAATAGAGAAACTGTCAAAGCAAAGTGATTGAGTGAACCACTTTGCTTCTTAGAAAATCAATGGTTGACTGCATTCCTCTCTAATTACACCTCACTCAGGATTAGCTAGGTTTTATTAATCCAAATACTGTTTAAATTTGTTCAGACAGTCAAATGCTGCATTGCTTGGTAGTTGATGTGTCTCTTGCAAACCAAGATGCATCTTGCAAGATGATCCCGAGAAATACTCGATAGCTTGTGTTATATTAGAAAAACATTGCAAAAACCAGAGTGATGTAGGGTAAAAGTATTTTTAAACAATCCTTCTTCCCTCTCTCCCAGATTCTAACCTGCTCCTAAACCCCTCCTCAGCCACCTAGAGGAGTCCTGTCCGCATGCTCTCCAGCACTTGGCATTTCCTAGCACATAAGTTTGCTGGGGTGCAGAATCAGGAAGAACTTTACAAACTCTCTACATTAGACCTGTTGGAGCGGGTCCAGAGGAGGCCACAAAAATTGTCAGAGGGATGGAACACCTCTGCTGTGAGGACAGGCTGAGAGACTTGGGGTTGTTCAGCCTGGAGAAGAGAAGGCTTCAGGGAGACCTTATTGCAGCCTTCTAATACTTAGAGGGGGCCTATAGGAAAGATGGGGACAGACTTTTTAGCAGGGCCTGTAGTGATAGGACAGGGGGTAATGGTTTTAAACTAAAATAAGGTAGATTCAGACTAGACCTAAGGAAGAAATTTTTTTATGATGAGGCTGGTGAAATACTGGCCCAGGTTGCCCAGAGAGGTGGTAGATGCCCCATCCCTGGCAATAGTCAAGGTCAGGTTGGACAGGGCTCTGAGCACCCTGGTCGAGTTGAAGATGTCCCTGCTCATTGCAGGGGGGTTGGACTAGATGACCTTTAAAGGTGCCTTCCAACCCAAATCATTCTGTGATTTTATGATTAGGAATTAACCAGTGCAAGGGCAGGGAGTGCGTATGTACGCAGGAGCATGTGCCTCATGAGGGGCAAGACGAGTCTCGTTCCATCTGTTTGAACAGCATAAAGCAGGCAGGGATGTTTTGGTAGCAATAGCAATGACTACAATGAAATTTATCATTGGCAGAGTTAGTGGGGAAAGCCATGGAAGAATCGAGGCAAGGACTCATGACCTATCTAACCTTAACTGAACCAGTATGGGTTATAGCACCAGGGCCTCATACTTCCAAGGAGGACTTAAAAGCTACTAAAAAACTTCAGCTTTTGATCCTTGCTCACAGTTAACTTTAGGCTTCCATGGCTAAAAAGGGCATTTAGATGTCTACATGTAGACACCAAATTTAGGAGTCTTAACCTAAAGCTAAATTCCACCCTGTGTGTATCTCAGGGATTGCCAAACTGGAGGTTGCTAGCTCCTCTGGAGAAAGAGGATGCTAGGCCAAATATGCTGAGATTTGGCCTTCTGCCTTTTTTTTCTCAAGAGAGAGCTGTTTCCTATCACACGGTGATAGAACAGTTTTGGCATAAGTACTGCTCTGGTATCTGAGAGAGACACACACAGAGCTAAGCTTGGTCCCACAGTCTGGGTAGCTGAACATCTGCACAATTGTACTTATGACCTGCTTGCACAATCCTGTTACGTACATGATTTAATGTATATGAAACTGCCACCCTCAGGCTCTCTATTCCTTGGGGACATTGCCGTGCAATTTCTAACACAAGCAGGGTCATAGGCTGCTTTGATGAAGCAGAAATGCTGCAAGACACAATTAAATACTTCATTAGTGCTTCAGATCCAAACCCAAACTCCAGATCACATAATTATTCTTCCCCACCACCACTATGTTTCAAATCTAACTTTATTTACATCATCCTGTCTCCCAGGCTAACACATTCTGAAAGAAACCTCCCTTCTAATGTGTATGTCACAAATTATTCATCCTTTCCTGCACCAAGACACTGCATACCTGTTGGGGCAGCGATTAGGATGAGGTACACTAAAAACATTACAAGATAGGGTCTTTTGATTTTAGGAGTCTGCAGACCCTTTTTCTTCCCATTGCTTTTATTAAGAAAAACAACTGTAGGAAAAAGTATTTTAAATCACATAAAGTTTATTTACTTAGTAAAGTTATATTACAATATATACAGTTTCTATTTACATATACACCTTTCTAAGAAATGAAGCACCATATGATACAGTTAGTACTTTAGAGGAATTTACAGAGATTTTGTTTTTGCATCCAAATAGTTACATCTACAGACACATATTGGTTAGAACCAAGTTATCTTAAGATGCTGACTTCAGTAGGTTTTGTATTAGACTGCCAGTGAAGTTACCAAAGAGAAATTTAATTGCTATCAGCTATCAATCTGCTATGCTTCAGGATAAGAGATCTTAGCCATGTCATTTCGGGAGCTATGTGCAAACTTAAACCTCAGAGAAAGTCGGAGATACAGATAGAAGGTATTTTATAAGACAAAAGAATGTAACACTTTCATCAGTAAGATTTTTACTGTCATCAGAAACCAAGCTTCATTAGAATGGAAAAAGAACACTGCTTAAGTGTTTATATGCATTTTGCAAAGTGAAGTTAAGAACCTGGAAGCTTATGTGATATGGTATTATGCATTCCCCAAGGAATCCATTTACTCTTAAAGAGCCCAGTCTTAAAGCTACTGAAGCTCATGGCATGATCCCCTTAACTCAAGGAGAAAGACTAACTGTTTGTTTTGTAATCTTTATGCCACCGTCAAGAAAAAAAGAAGACTCTATCTAAAGTACAAAATTTCCTTCAAGTGAATAAAAGACATTTCAAGGGGGGAAATGTAAAATGAGGTATTTAATAAACTATAGGAAAAAACAAAGCACCTAGACGGTTTTGAAAACATCTTAGATATTTTACATATGCAATTGTTACATTCACCTGATTGTGGGTCAAGTTCTGTATAAACTATTTATACCTTTTGCGCTACCTAGTTTATGCTTTTCATATTTTTGCTTCACTAGATGTTGGATCTAACAGCTGGAAGAAAGCATTGTTACTCTGAGGACAGTTATTATGACAGACACAGGTGTTGATCAACATCATTGGTTTTTTTAGGAATTTGCCCTGCGGACAGCGGAACTCAACTTGAATTGTTTTGGTGTTGTGTGGGGTGCAGCATCGCCCGTCATTGCAGAGGCCACAGTAACGAGGTTTGTATGTCTGCACACTAGTGCAGTTCTTGTACTCAAAGCGAACAGTTTTCAGGGACTTCTTTGTTCGGATACATTTCTTCCCTTTCTGAGAGAAATATGAAGAGACATTAGATACATCATTGCATAAGACAGAAAGCAGTTAAAAACTGACATGCAAGGATATAGGTCTACTCTGAAAACTTAAATTCATTGTCTTTGCTCGTTCAACAGCAGTAAAACTCTGCAGCAACTTCAGTAGTTACTTACAGGTAACTCCTGCAAGACCTGTCCTTTGGCACCAGTGTTTTATTGGACCAGTAATAAATGACAAATAATTAAAGCCCACTCCTGTCATTTGAGACAAGCCAAATCAACATTCATTATGAAACTATACTCTACTGGAAAACTTCTCAGGCTAGTGTAGTTCCAAATGAGCAGAAAGCCAAATGAGCAAGTTACAGGACTAGATTCAGGGGAAAAAAAGAGGGCTAAAACAAACCTCAAAAGTCATTGTTCTTTCTTGTGATCCAAGGCAGAACCAGCTTTTTCATGTTATTCTTAACAGATGGCTGTCTTGGAAGTCTTCAGTGACAGAGACTCCGCATCTGCCCCAGATAATCCTAACAGTTCACTATTCTTACTCCTTGGAAGGTTTTCACTCATGTCTTAATTTTTATGCAGTCTGAACTCACCATTTCTTCTTGTATCCCCCATGGACCCAGAACAGGCTGCAATATCTGAATACAGTTATGAGAACGCATCTCTCTTCTCTTGCATTCAGAAAAAGTTCAGTTCAATCAGTTTTTTCCCTAGCAGAACATGTTTTCTAGACCTCTGATCATTCTTATCAGTCTCCCCAGCTCTTCTCAAATGTTTCATATCCTTTTCAAAACACAGTATTTGAAATTGCACGAACTATTCAGCAAGGGCCTTAGCTTTCTAACACTCAAAACATTACACAAAATGATGGTCCTCTTACCTAGCTATATGTTATTCTCCCTGGCATTAACAGTTGTATAATGTGTAGAAGCAGCAAAAAACTCATCTCCCTTAGATACACATTTATTGCACCTGAAGTGTCAGTGTTGGATTTGTTATTGGAAAAAGCATCGTAAAGTATTAAGATAAGGTTTAATTTACCCAAGCAGATTTTGCAGGATTTCACACATTTGTCTCCAGTTCCAGATGCTAGGCGGACTGGAAATCTGACATACCCATTCTGCATGACTAGAACAACTATGAAGTATGCATACAGGTAGTATAACTGCATTTGTGGGAGAAGTTATATTGTGTGAGCTGTCAAAATAGTCTGCACGTGCAATACATTTGATCTGTTTGGGACAGCTCAAATTACCATAGAATCATAGAATAGTTAGGGTTAGAGGGTACCTTTCAAGGCCATCTAGTCCAACCCCCCGCAATGAGCAGGGACATCTTCAACTCGATCAGGTTGCTCAGAGCCCCATCCAACCTAACCTTGAATATTGCCAGGGATGGGGCATCTACCACCTCTCTGGGCAACCTGGGCCACTGTTTCACCACCCTCATTGTGAAAAATTTCTTCCTTAGATCCAGTCTAAATCCACCCTCTTTTAGTTTAAAATCATTACCCCTTGTCCTATCACTACAGGGCCTGCTAAAAAGTCAGTCCTCGTCGTTCTTGTAGGCCCCCTTGAAGTACTGGAAGGCTGCAGTAAGGTCTCCCCAGAGCCTTCTCTGCTTCAGGCTGAACAACCCCAAGTCTCTCAGCCTGTCCTCACAGCAGAGGTGTACCATCCCTCAGACCATTTTTGTAGCCTCCTCTGGACCTGCTCCAACAGGTCCATGTCTCTCCCGTGCTGAGGGCTCCAGAGCTTGACACAGGACTCCAGGTGGGGTCTCACGAGAGCAGAGTAAAGGGGCAGAATCACCTCCCTCGACCTGCTGGAGGTGCAGCACAAAGCTACTGAGCAAACACAGCAATGTGTTTTGCTTTCCAAAAACACTGGGCTTGCTGCACATATGCTAAAAGATGTATTGACGTACACTTGCATCTGGAGCATTCTAGACCATAATATTGCAACTTTGGTATTACAGCTGAAGAGACTCTGCTCCCCCGCCACTGCTTTGCAGCATACCTTTTCAGATGGCTCTTCATTTTCACAAGGTCTTATCATGCAAAGCCGTGTCTGCTTCACCATCTCACACTGTTGATTTCTGTTGGTAACACGGGTGGAAAAGCCCATTCCACAGCTTTTGGAACAAGCACTCCATTCTGTTGTCTGCTCAATACAATTGGCGCTTGAATCCAACACATCGATCCCGAGTGTGGCATCTTGTCTGTAGGCTGGAGACAAAACCCCGAAGAACTTTATTACAAGAAAAACTCATGTGAAAACCCAATATCTAATTGAACTCTAGCACATCTGGGAAGAAACATGTGAGACAAAAAAGGTCCAAGGGCTTTTGACAGGACTTAGGAATTTTAAAAGCTGCCTTTTAAGGAGCCTTGGACTGCAACTTGCTACATCTAAAAATAACAGAAAGGTGCATATCAGTGTAATCAGCAAAGCATTTAGTTTTGGTTCACTCAAGTCCACAGCTGGAAGAACTATTGCCAGTTTTTAAACCAGTTTAGAACTCTACTTTAGTAACCCTTTATTCCTCACTCTTTCCAATGGAAATACATCACAAATCTGTTCTAAAGCTATGTCATAGAAATATTTATATTAGATATTGTTTGAGAGAGGCTGACTGTTTTACCTACAGTAACAAACAGCAGGGAAGTGAAGTCCTTTACTCCCAGACCCATAAAGTCATGCGATCTTGGCAATTATTGACAGATTATAGCCAGGGTGATGGTGGCGAGGGAGGAAGGTAGTAATTTCCAGGAGTTATCACAGCTACTCAAAGGCATAGCCAACTCTGATCATCGCCCAGTGTTAAAGTGTATTATGCAAATATTGCTAACTGTGTAGTTTGGTTCAGTGGTTATCACAGGAGTAAACAGAATGAAGCAACAAGACTCAGCCGTCAGTCACAGCTCTCGCTGTTAAACTCCTCTACAACAGCATTTTTGCCTTTTGTATGGCAGAGCTCCAAAAAGGTGGCCTCCCAAGAGGAATGGCCATTGCTAGAAAGAATGCAGATAATCCATCTGTGGGCATTCTACAGATTTGCCTATCACCGTCAGACAAATAAAAGAAAAGATAGTAGAAAGGTGGCAAGCTTTTTGTTTATACCTTATGTGCCTTACAACTGACACTTCAAAGCACTCTGAAAAGGTATTAGAGCTTTTCTTCCTGGATCCTTCCTTACTTGTTTTTCAAACGGATTAGTTGAGTTTCGGCATAACTAATTGCTTAAGACCACAAAGAGCAGTGACTGGAAGAGAATGCAGTGCCCTCAACTCTCCGTAAAAGTAGCTTATTATTAATGTTGAACTAATAGTCTAATTTAAAGGGGATGGAGACATAATTCAGTAAGAAAACAGGGGGAAAATACTATGTAGCTTTTTTCAATAACAAATGCACTTTATGAGTTCTGCGTTTTGGAATGGGATGGTTTTTTTCAGATCTACTCACTGTGTTTATAACCACTGCTTCTCCGAGTACTTTGTCATGCTTTTGATGCCAACAATAATTATGAGAGCTCTCGCACAGACAGGCAGGAATTTGTTGGCATTTTATCTACCACGCTGACCACTTGTAATAGCTGGGGAATTTAGGGGGGAAAAAAAAGTCTCTTGTAGACTAAGCTGTTAGAACAGTATTTATGATGTAACATATTCTTGCAGAGCAACTAGCAAGACTGCAGCTTTGATTTTTTTTTGGGGGGTAGGAAGGTGTTTGGAGGATTATGAGCTTGCCCTGTTTTATTCCACTCACAGAACTACCCTGTACCAGATAAGCAGCAATTTCAGAATTGGGAACTAACTTTTAAAACTGCTATACACATTCATCCTCTGAACATCTTTTCTTTTACCTGTCGAGCTCTGCCTTTATTCATAACCACTGGTATACTTACTGGTGACTCTAAATGAGAAAAAAAGATAAGAAAAAACCGACTGCACAAAGCAATGTATCTTAGATTTGGCAGCCCCATGGATATTTCCAGTATGATATCACCTCCTCCTCACAATGACTATGATAATTAGTTTTAGTTTCCTCACCAGCCATAGCAAAACCTCCCAAAATCACTTCATCTTTCGGGTCACAGATCCACTTCTCACAGCACTCTCCAGGAACTTCTACTTTCCTGGGGAAAGGACAGTCGGGGCCAGGGAGCAGCAGGTCCAGGTTACAGCGGGGCAGACAGCCGATCTGTCCGTCTCGGCAGGTGCACTGGTACTTGCAGCTGGGCTGGAAGGTCTCCCCGTTGCGATAAATCATCCCATCGAAGACGCAGTTGTCTCCCTCCAGCACTAGTTAGAAAAGCGAAGGAGTTTCACTGAGGCAGAGGGCACTCAGCACCCGCCCCGTGCCTCCCAAAGCACAGCGGCGGGCGTTCCTCCCGGTCCCGGAACGGGCCACCATCCCGCCCGCAGCGGCGAGAGAGCCCCCGGCCCGCCGCGGTCCTGAAGAGGAGTCGCTTCGCCAGAGGGAGGGCGGGAGAAGAGCGGGACAGCGACAGCCTCTAGCGGGCACCGCGGCGGGCCCCGGCCCGGGGGGGAGTCCCCCCACCGCCCTGGGGACGGCTGCCGCAGGCGGGGGACGACCTGCCGGCCTGCCAGCCCCGGCGTCTCCCGCCCGCCGCTACCTACCCATGCAGATGCCAGCGGCCCCGCCGCCGTCCTCGGGGCCGCGGTCGCAGTAGAGGCCGCTGCTCTCGTCGCAGGGCAGCAGCGGGGAGCAGCTCTCGCCGCGCTGCCGGGCGCACACCAGGCAGCAGGAGCAGCCGTCCAGCACGGCGGGCACCCCCGGGGCGCAGCGCGGCGGCTCAGCCGGGCAGGGCCCGCCGCAGGGCCGGGGACACGCCGGCTCCCGGCCGTTCACCTGCGGGGACAAAGCGGGGTCACGGGGCCGGCCCGGCCGCCGGCTGCCCCCCACCCGCCAGCCCCGCCGGGCGCCCCGCACTTGCCTCGCACAGCCGGAGGAGGAGGAGCAGCAGCAGCAGCAAGGCGGGCAGGCCCTGCCCGCCTCCCGTCGCCATGGTCCCGGCCGCCGCCTCCCCGCCGCGCCGCTCGGCTCTGCCTGCAGAGCCATTGCAGCCGCTTATATAGAGGCCGTTGGGGACCCCCCTTCACCACCACTCCCCCGCGGCGGGCAGCGAGGGCCGGAGGCGGGGAGCTGGAGCCGCGGGCAGGTGGCGGGAGGAGCGGGGGGAGCGGAGAGCCCGGCCCGGGCGCTCCGCTCACCCCGCTCTTCCCGCAACCTGCGCCGGCGGCGCCGAGCCGCTGCCCCAGCGGGCCCGCACCACCCTGCCCGGCCCGGCTCCGGGCGGCGCAGGCGGGAGCCCTCTCCCCGGAGGCCCCGGCAGGGCCCTTGCTGGCTATCGGGCCGCCCGAGCGCCTGAGGCGAGGGGCTCCCGCGGGCGGGAACTGTCGCCCCGAGCCCGGCCCTGCGGCCCCCCTAACACCTCCTTTTGCCCGCAGGCATCTCCCACACGAGCTGTGCTGCCGGTTATAAATTGCAGTCAAGCACGATGCCGCCTCTCTGCTGTTGAGGGGCTATGCCATGGTCTCCGGCACGACCCATAAGGTTGGGCAGTGCTTGGCGTTTCGAGACTGGCCACCCCAAACGCAAGCACCTCTCCGGGCTACACCACTCCCGGCCCGTGCCTGAGCCCTCCTGAGCTTTGTGGGCATTAGGGAGGCCACAAACGGGCCCCATGAAGACAAGGGATTGTGGGTGAGGTGTGTGCTCCTCAGTAGACTCTTCAGTTTCAAGTCACTGGCACTGTTCACTGCCAGAGGGGTACGGGTATATCGGCTGTGGGACATAGAAGTTGTACAGGGATCCCTCCGTGCTGTGTGCAATACGATGAGCTGAAACGGTAACAGACTCCCAGTGCTCGCATGGCGCGTGCAACCGTGGGAGATGCAGAGTCGACAAGTCAGGCCTCAGGAATGCTTTGGAGAAGTAACTCCAGTGCTCTGTGCTCTTCAGTTATTTTAGTGGGTGCAGGACGGATTTAGGCCAAGCGTAAAGGAGACTAAATCTGTTAACGGGTTTTACTTGTCAGGAATTGCCTTCTGCCCAAGGCAGGCCGCCTTGGGTCTTGCTAGGATACAGATATTCTCTATCCCCAGTTGTCTGGTGTAGATAATATGCACTGGATTCTGTTGTGGCTTGTTAAAGAGAAAATATTTGAAAAATAAACAAAAGTTGTAGAGAGGCTAGTAAAAACAAGATGCCTTTTAAGCTTAAGGCAGGACACAAGTGGTACATAACACATGAATTTACAAGGCTGCTGTAGCTCTGTGGCAAAGCAATATTCAGCAAAAAAGCAGAAATCACCAGATACAAGTTTTGTTTCGGACAAAAGTCATCATTCCTTCCTTGATGCTGAGTGGCAAGAGCAGTGTTTCTGGAGAAACCTGTCATACTGGGCAAAGCAGACTTCACCAGCGCAGAAACATATAATCTCCGGTCACATATTGGCCCTTCGTTTCCTCATGCACAAACAGTACAACCAGCCAAACTGAACATTGGGTTGTTCAAACCTTATTAGCAACTTGGGCATGGGTTTGAGGTTATTTCAGTTACCCACTGCCTTACAGGTCATTTCACCTTCCTTATCTCCTTTTTATTTTTTTTTTCCCCCCTTGCTTCTTTGCCCCTTGCCTCTGATTCAGGCTGTCAGCACAAAGACAATTTTTACAGTACCTTGCTTGTGAACAGAATGACCAATTGTCCTGGTTTCAGCTGGGCTAGAGTTGGTTTTCTTCACAGAAGCTAGTGTGAGGCTATGTTTTGGATTTGGGATGAGAAAATGTTGATAACGTGCCGATGTTTTGAGTTGTTGCTAAGTGGTCAAGGACAGTCCAGCTTCTCGTGCTGGGCTGCCAGCAAGAAGGCTGGGGGTGTTTGGGAAGCTGGGAGGGGGCACAGCCAGGACAGCTGACCCAGGCTGGCCAAAGGGATATTCCATACCATACAATGTCATGCTCAGCATATAAAGCTGGGACGAAGAAGAAGGAAGGAGTGGAGGGATGTTTGGAGTGATGGCATCTGTCTTCCCAAGAAACCATTACGCATGATGGAGCCCTGCTTCCCTGGAGATGGCTGAGCACCTGCTTGCCCATGGGGAGGAGTGAATGAGTTCCTTGTTTTGCTTTGCTTGTGTGCGTGGCTTTTGCTTTACCTATTAAACTGTTTTTATCTCAAACCATGAATTTTCTCATTTTTTACATTTTTACTCTTCCAATTCCCTCCCCCATCCCACCGTGGGAAGGAGCAAGCGGCTGCGTGGTGCTTGGTTGCCGGCTGGGTCTAAACCATGACACCAGTGTTCTTGGCCAAGAGTTAAGATTTGCTAAAGAGAAGAAGGCTGTTCCTGTACTTTTCCCAGAAGCAGGGCTGTAAGCCAGAGGGGCACATGCAAGATCAGTTTTTGCCTGTCCCTCCATATGGGAATCTAATGAGGTTTTCAGTGCCAATAATCATTCGCAGCTACTGAAACTTACCTTCCCTTTCAATGAGAGTATTTCACACCACTCTTAAAAATCTTCTGGTCTCTAAAAAAAGTTTCACCACATAAAACTGCAGAAAGAATCAAAGAAACGAAAAGTATATTTACCAGCATACTTAATTTGGAAAAAAATAACTGTTTTACATGCATTTATTCACAGAATCACAGAATCATTAAGTTGGAAAAGACCTCTAAGGTCATCAAGTCCAACCATCATCCCAACAACACCATGCCCACTAAACCATGTCCCGAAGTGCCACGTCCACACCTTTTCTGAACACCTCCACTGATGGTGACTCCACCACCTCCCTGGGCAGCCTGTGCCAATGCTTGGCCACTCTCTCTGTAAATAAATTTTTCCTAATATCCAGACTAAACCTCCCCTGGTGCAACTTGAGGCCGCTTCCTCTCGTCCTATTGCTAGTTAGTTGGGAGAAGAGACCAACACCCACCTCGCCACAACCCCCTTTCAGGTAGCCATAGAGAATGATAAGGTCTCCCCTCAGCCTCCTCTTCGCCCGACTGAACAATCCCAGTTACCTCAGCCGCTCCTCATAAGACTTGTGCTCCAGACCCCTCACCAGCTTCGTTGCCCTCTCCAGCACCTCAGCATCCTTCTTGTAGTGAGGGGCCCAAAACTGAACACAGGATTCAAGGTGCGGCCTCACCAGTGCCGAGTACAGGGGCACAATCACTTCCCCCCTCCTGCTGACCACACTATTTCTCATAGAGGCCAGGACGCTGTTGGCCTTCTTGGCCACCTGGGCACACTGCCGGCTCATGTTCAGCCGGCTGTCAACCAGCACCCCCAGGTCCCTTTCCGCCGGGCAGCTCTCCAGCCACTCCTCCCCAAGCCTGTAGCGTTGCATGGGGTTGTTGTGGACGAAGTGCAGGACCCTGCACTTGGCCTTCTTAAACCTCATACAATTGACCTTGGCCCATCGATCCAGCCTGTCCAGATCCCTCTGCAGAGCCCTCCTACCCTCCAGCAGATCAACACTCCCACCCAACTTGGTGTCATCTGCAAACTTACTGAGGGAGCACTCGATTCCCTCATCCAGATCATCTATAAAGATATTGAACAAGACCGGCCCCAGAACCGAGCCCTGGGGAACACCGCTTGTGACCGGCCGCCAGCTCGATTTAACACCGTTCACCACAACTCTCTGGGCTTGGCCATCCAGCCAGTTCTTTACCCAGTGAAGAGTACAAAAATGAATTTATTAAGGCTCCATTTCTTTATAAAATGCCTGTTATGAAAATAAGGTGATGCTGCAGTTTAGTACAATAGAGCCAAATATGTTTTCCCAGACATTTCAGTCCCTCCAAAGCATACATAATTTGGAGTCCATTTGAACTACCAGTTCTAGGATGCTGCTTCATCTGCCTAACAGTGAATTTTTTTTGTCTGTACGTGTTTTACAACTTTTCTAAGGGTGGCTTACTTATCATGTGACCGTTCCCCTTGTTACTCCTCACAGGGTAAAATAATGATTGTGTGGAGGGGTTTTTTTCTGGCTCACCTGGCAATAAATAGTGGTTATTCATGATACAAAAATTAGTAGGTACAAATAAATATTTTATTTTCTCCAGGGTTGATTTTTTTAAAGAACTGTATTTAAGTGAGTTAATATTTGGGTCGCCACCATGGCTCCCAATATGTTAAGAAATTAACCTCTGCTGTTCAGTCTGCAGGAAAACACAGTTAGAGAACAGTGTCGAGAGGTGTGAGTTCAAGAACAGAGTCCAGCAGCAGAGTCCCAGGATTAAGAACATACTTAAGGGATTTCCTGCAATAGGGTTGCAGGCAAAGCAAGTGTTGCATGGCACTCACTAAGAGGAAAACAGGTCCAGGTCAGTAATCTGTCATTTCTGACCATTAGGGACATAACCTGTATAGGTATATAAAAGGCTAACTAGGGCTGTGGAGGAGAACAAACACTGAAGTGTTCTCTAATCATAGTTTCTAATTGCTGTGAATGCTTAAGGAAGCCAGGTAATGTGTTTCATGCTGCACTTAAGCATTGACAAGACACAAAGTGTTTTTCAGATATCTCTTCTTTCTGGAAGGATGCAGCTTTGTCCATACTGCAGAGAGGGTATACCCAAAGCCAGCAGCAGCTGGTACAAGCTCCCACATGGGCCAATATCAGCCTTTGCAGTCAAAGTTTTCTCACTCTGGATTTCCATAAGTCTGCCTTGGGTTAAATTTTTGGCATGGTTGTCTGGACATGATCTTTATTCAGATCTTTACCTCCATAGAGCTAATAACCCTAAATATGCCACTTTTACCCATCCTGTTTGCTTCCACACCACCAGATGCATTATGTATATTTTACCACCAAAATGCTGAAACTTTTCTATCTAAAAGACTGAAAGAAAAGGTTACAAATAAAACTGGCTTAACTCTCAGAAAGTTTCTAGTTGTTGATCATATTCCTATCCAGAGGTGTCTAGGTGTGTTTAAAGCATTACAAAAATTCAAGCATTCATGGTAACATCCCTCTGTTTAAAACTAGCCTCCTGTGAAGGCCACTGCTTCACAACAAGCAGCCCCACAGAATTCTCTTCCATTCTTTGTGTATGGCAAGTGATGCAATTTTTAGAGACCAAAATTGTCATAAATACTACATCCTTCTCTTTCTTTTGTCCTAACAATTTTTCTGATATAAGTGTAAAATGGATGATTCATTCCTTGCCCTGCACTGTCTCATTAATTTATGCCCTCTCTGGTAGTTTACCTCACAAATCGCAATATTTTTCTTGAAAATTTTGTAAGTTCAGATTTTTAGCTCGCCCTTCTCAGCCTAGATGACAGCTGTAAATTCCTAACATCTTTCGGGGCTGTTAATGTTGCACATGACATAAATATGGAACAAACAAAAATTTTGTAAACACCCCAGTACATTAATAATATCAGTGATATTATCAGCTTTCCATACACATTGATGTATCAATAGCAAACCATCAGACTTGGTAACAAACTGCATTGGTTCCTCTCTCACCATATGGAAGCAGCATAAGAGGTTCTTCAGCCACAGATGAAATGGCTATAACTAAACCAGCCCTATCTGTCTAAGCTGGTAGAGGTGCTGGAATAAGATTTGTGAGGTGTGAATCGTGTTGCTCACTTGGATGACTGGATACCTAAACTAATATTTAGGGTCATTCTGATGGTCATTCTCACTTAGCCTGAGCCATGCAAATCAACCCTCCCTGACTACAGCATGCTTTGAGGTATGTACCACAGTCATTGTGGTTCAGAAGAGATCTATCCGAGGTTCAAGTGGACTCTCCTACATTTGTCTGCTTATATGACTAGTCTTTAAGCACTGTGGAGTTTTGAAGTTGCTGTTTGACTTCGTAAGGTCTTTTGCCTCCTTGATCTCCATACACATTACAAGAAGAGCTAATCCAGGCATGTACGTTCATCTGGGCTTTTGAGTTCACTCTCAACGTTTAAGGCTTTAATATTGATGAGTGATGTGATTAACCTTGAAAATGGTACCTGAACTGCTTGGATGCTGGGGACATTACTTCTGATGTCAGTGTTAATGAGCTGTTTGATTTCTTATCAAGCTATTGAGAAAAAATGAGATTGTTTCCTATGAAGATCTATGCAAATTCGTGAATGGTCCCAGCAGCTTTGGATAAAGACTCAGTGTTTCCTATTCATAGTAGGAGGCCTCTTCCCATCAGGCAGCAGAACTGTGGTTCATAGAAGAGGTTCTATATTTTGATGTACATATCCTTTTCAATAGAATCAAGTGCATATCATCAATACCCAGAAGATACCCCGAGTACCCCAGTAGAAAAATTCCAAGAAGGAAAATGATCCTGAATCAAAAAAGGTGAGTCTGCTTAAAAATTATCAAAGGAGCAATGGTCGTTCACCATGAGTAAGACAATCTGTTTCTGAAAAGAACTGTTCATGCTGAGACAGTTTACCGGTAATCCTGTTGTGTATGTGACGATAGGGATGATGAAGGTGTTGCTGGCCATTGCAGAACAATATGGTCATGTGTGCTCTTGCTGAGTAAATCAGGCCAGTGAATTTTCCCCATTAGTGCATGCACTGAACCCAATGTCTTCTCTCTTCAAAAGATATTCTGCTTCAGCTGGAAGGTGGATATTCCAGGAAAGCAGTTGGATTGTTCAGTGACAAACACTATTAACTGTGTCATTATTTTAAGTAGGATTTAAGGTGTAATTATTTTCCATGGCAATATTATCAGAATCAAACCCCCAGACTTAATCATGCTTATGGTTTTGAGTTGAGATTAAAAATTAATTACTCTTTTGCCTATAGAAGAGTTCTTCTATTTTTTATTTTGTACAGTGTTTGTGTGGTGTTTTACAGTTCCATTGAGCCTATGCAATGATACCATCAGTTTTGCAATACTTAAGAGTTGTGCAATGACAGTGATTTGGATTTCATTTTTTTGAGATATGCGTCCTGTGTCACCCATAAAGAACAGTTCTGGCAAATTAGAAATTTGGAAAAAATGTGTTGGAAGCAAAATATTTTAGAAGGTCTAAAAAAATATATTTTTACATACAATTGAATAAAAGTTTGGAAGGAAATAGAATTTAATTTAAAATTGAAATATGATTTAGAAAATGTCAGAAAGAATTATGTGGGGATGGGGAGTCGCATCATTACTTTTGACTTTTACTTAGACAATTCTATGCGCTTAAAAGAAATTCACAAAATGTTCCAGTTTATTCCAATCTGTATGTTCAACCAAAAAGATTCCATAAGTTTTTTCTTCCAGACGTATTTCAGCTATAGACCCTGCTGGGAGTACTTATAGAACAAGTCACCAGGTGAAGTTACTACATAGGGCTTTGTTATTTTGGGGAACAGAATAGGAATTTTAGGTTGCTGAGAAAGTTATCATTATTTTCTCATTTATAATTGGCTTTAATGTCTAAAAAACTATGATGAGCAGCAAGAACATTTGCCCTTTGTAGTAAGAAGAGTGCAGGTGGAAGTGTTTGCTGTGGTTTTGTGTGGGCTGAGGTTTTTGGAAAAGACAGCCAAGAAGCACAAACATGGTTTCTGTACTGTTACAAATAGTACAAATAGTAGGGTAGGAATGGCTCACGTCCACACTTCTGAGGGTTGTCATTCTTTAGAGCAGATACTCTTTGTACACACTAACTAACCTTTAATTTTTCACCCCCTGGGATTCTGTGTACCATTATGGCCGTATAATATAACTATTATTTTGAGGAGGGCGGGACGACTGAAAAAAGTGCCTGAAGTAACGTAAGGGCT
Source organism: Phaethon aethereus (assembly GCF_964289735.1). NCBI lineage: Eukaryota > Metazoa > Chordata > Aves > Phaethontiformes > Phaethontidae > Phaethon > Phaethon aethereus. The sequence continues at coordinate 15,487,809 of NC_138582.1, forward strand.
ATGTTGCAGCCCACCAAAATGATGTCTTTATACAAGGAATCTGAGCCTCAGTGTTGCATACCATGGGATGTGGTATGGGTGCCTGCTCCTGTTCAGGATGGCAGTAGGTGTGTATATTCAGTAACTCGTATTCTGTAGTGTTGATTTCTACTATGTTGGGAAGCAAAAGGATGAGGCTTGTGCCAGAAAACGGTCATTAATATTTGATCTCAAAAGAAATGAGCTAGTCTTTATTTGCTTATTTAATTTGATTTTAAAGTTTATTAAACATAAATGCATAATTATGGTTTGTATCTGAAATTACCAGACTGACATTACTGAGAATCTAAGTTGGGTCCATTATACTGCATGAGGTGATAATGGATAAACAGAACTGGGGAAATTTTACTTTCTTTATTAACTAAGTGAAGCTCATTTTGGTGCAGAGGGCCAGTAAGATCCTTGAGGAAATTATCACCTAATTTCTATTTCAAGAGCTTCAGTAAGAGGTACACGAACAGGTCACGTGGAACATATGGGAGTTTTTTGGCTCTTCCATGCATGAAACAGCTATTACATGGTTACCTCTCAGGTTGCTTTTAAGAATAAGAATACCTGCGTGAGTAAGGGCTGGAAGAAGAGGCTGGCAATTCAAAGAACCTAATGGTGGTAAAATGGATGTTCTGCAATCAGAAATTTAGTTCATCAGAGTGGGGTTTCCTCATCTTTTTTTCTTCTCCAAAGAACAGCTGTTCTTCAGGGCATGTCAGAGAGAAAGAGGTATGGCTAATGAAATCCTAATTCAGTTAATCGACAGTTCCTGACATTTCCAAGTAAGTATTGTTACCAACTGGCACGATTTAGGGTTGTCCTTTGTTCCTGCTTCCCATATCCTCACTGGTCTCTGCCAAGTGCTGAATAATCTGGCCATAAGAAATGAAAACATATTTTATAGTTTGCATTTCATTTTCCAATATGCTTTTGTCATATTCTTTTGTGGCCATAACTGAAAAAGAAAAAGCTTGGGAGAATTAACAAAAACTTACAGTGTGTCCTGGGAGCAAGCAGTTCCAGAGGTTTTGAGTTGGGAAACTGTAAACTACTGAGAATGTGAGGCAAGGAAAACGAAAGAAGTACAATTAAATTGGACCCTTCGACCTTGAAGCACTTTTTATAATCTCTGTTGTTTTATGCTACAGGTGTAGAAGCAGTCTTAGAAGTAATTCTTACCATTCAAGGTTTTTAAGGTTAAAACTGGCTCTTGCTCATAGAGCAAATGACTAGCCAGTGAAGACAGAGAGGACAATAATAATACATTCTCTACAGAGGAATACCCCATAACAAGCTGTCTGACCCACTGTGTAGCAGTTGCACTCCATGCAGGGTCTTAGGAGTGCATGACAGCCACCCTGTGTCAGGGTGAGAAGGGCAGGGACATTGAGTTGACACAGAGAGGGCTGTATCAGGGACATACCTGGCATGAGATATTCCTTTCTTCTAGCTGGAATAATTTGGAAGACAGTACATTTCAGTTCAGATATAAGCATCTATCATTTATCTCAGTCATTATGTCTGCATTTTCTTCATCATCTGTTCTGAGTTCCTGCATTGTCTGTGAGTAACACGTTTTGGGCTGGCAAGTTGGATGCTCTTCCAGGGAACCATTCCCAGCCATAGTTCCTGGACCGATTGTCTGATCTTCCCAAAATCTCCTTGCTGTTTCCGTAAGTTCATAAGGAAATACTGAAATTTTGGTCATGTTGTGATAGCCAAGCCTTTACTCCTGGCACTCCAAAGAAATTTTTTTCTCCTTTAGACAGCCATATGATATCAGCATAGCATACCATCTAACTGCGTGTACTGATTCTTGCCAAAAGAAACATACTGAGTTGAGCTTCACCCACCCAGAGCAGTCACAGAGTCCAAGCACTTTATCAGCCATCCAGCAAAGAAATCGAAGACATGAGAGATGGAAGAAACGATTGGTCATCTAATCCCCTTTTCTGTTTTTGCTGGTCTGGTTGCCAGGGAGATACTGTATTAAAAGGAGTGGTCCACATATTCACTTCACTTACAAGCTGCCTCATTGTAAAAACAGCATTTAAAAATAAAGTTCAAAAATACTTGTGGACTGAAAATGTTATTGTGTCATTGTTTAGCCAAGCTCAAATAATTTAATATTTTCAATATTCCTTGTAAATGATCCGTTCAGGCTTTTTTTCTGTGTTTCTCTAAATTCTATTCAGGTTTTCCTACTGAAATCCATAAAGCAGAAAAAGTCTATTCAGACCGGCATGCCGTTTTTCCTAAATCAAAGTCAGGGTCTTGTTTATAGAGAGTGCTTTAACACAGTTCAGTCCCTTTTCCCATTTTCCTTTATTTGGTCCTTCTAAAAGCTTCCAGGACAGACTCCCTCTGTTTTCCCTTTTGTGGAAATGGAAGCTGGATATGAATTCAAATAACCTTTTTTCCATGTGCTCTTTCCTTGGGACACACGTGCTTGCTGATACATATGTTACTAAATTCGAAATAAACTCAGTGCAAATATTCACTGAGGTTAACGGGGCATTCATTTGCTCTGTAAACATTCCCGAATTTGAGAAATTGACAGAAAACACAGAAGTCTATGGGTAAAATTTGGGATTACTTTTTAGTCTTCTCTTCAAAGAGGAGATTTGGTAGGGATGCAGGAGGTCCTGGGAGAGAAGCAGCCCTGCCCCATTGGAGAGCGAAGCTCTATGCCTGGGCAAGGCTCAACCTCATAGTATGTACCATACACCACTATGGCTTGTGCGGCTGTGGAGTGGTTGCGAAGAGGATGGTAAAGATTTTCAATGCAGCTGGTCATTTTATAAGTTCAGTTTTAGAGGCAGCATGACAAGAAGCTCCAGGGCAGTGTTTCTAACATCAAATTGCTGCTTCTGCCAAAGCTGGAGAGAGTATTGGAGGGAATTTACCAAGTTGAAAGGATTGTAGAGGTGTAGCTACCCAGCCTGGCACTTAACGCTGGGTTTTGTGAGAAATTAGCAATTTCCAGCCTTGAAAGAAATTGGTGTCTTAACAGTCTAAGAGCTAGACACACAAACCCATCTGTTTTGGAACACTACGACCTCAACATTTTTGCAGAGGCACGTGGAGTAAGATATAACACTGTCCCATCATACTGTAGTTCCTCTAAGTCACCTTACCTGGCCTGGGCCCCAAATCCTGTTAGAAATCAAACATCCTGTTTGCTTAATAGGTTTCTTAAAAGATAGCTATAAATAAAAGCAAATGTTAAGCAAATACAAACATGGTGTTTTCTAGGTTGTTACTGCACATGGCAGATTTTATAATGTGCTGAAAGCATCACCAACCATTATCTATTGAGAGTCCACACAGCTGAAGTAGATAGATAGACTGAAAAACATTTCTGGAAGTGTTGAAAATTAAGTGCATTCATTTTCAATACTGACATTCACATTACCTCCTGCTTCATGATTTTTGAACATTTGTGTGATGTATTGACAAGAAAATTTACAGAAAGCTGGAGCACCCTGCATTAGTATTCATATATATTTGTATTCATGGGCATTTGCACTATAATCATATCTCTCTGCCACATTGAAAAGGTCTCTTGAGTAGTCCTGCAATACACAAAACAGGTAAAACTTCTGTGGTGATGTGCAAACAAAGCTTAGGAAACTGCAGAACAGGAGTCCCATTGTTAATTTCAGTGATTGGCTTTTTAATGCCCAGATTACCAATAAATCTAGATTGCAAGCAAAAAAAGGAGGAAATCTCCAAATAAATATTAACAAGACAGTAATTTGATGACTTTATAAATCTGTAATAGGTGAGATTAGGTTGAAGATCTTAGACCCATGACAAGTACTAAACTGTACGTCCTGTGGCAGCTTTGTTGGAAGAAATTAGGGACTCTAAAGTGTAGATGGTGTCACAAGATCCAAGAACGGAAAATCATCCCCTATATATCAAATCAGATTGTCAGCGACTGCTTTCTGCACCGTTCCACTGCCACAATGAAATAGTTATTCAGGACTTGATCAGTAGGGATATAGTCATCACTACAGGGATCTGAATGGAGATTTCCTTACTCTTAGAAAAGCGTGGAACTTCAAATCCACTAACGGATGGTACTGCTTGTCCTTAATATCTATTGACTTTGATGAATGATGGTTCTTCAACAAATATAAATCTAGATGAAAGCCAAAATATTACAACAGCTGTGAGGGTGGAAAGCGAGAGATGATGACAGGAGGTAACTCTAGCTGGATGCAGCAGAGAAGAAGGTACGTTCGTACCGGTACTCAGGCTTCAGGCTGTGGAGTCTTTATGCAGAACAAGTGTAGCTGCAACTACTAGGTGCTACTGTAGTACAGCACCAGCATGCTGTGAACGCAGCTGAAGTGAAGGAGTTAAGAAACCTCTGCCTAGTGAGGAAGACTGGAAGATTCGGTCAACAAATAGCCATTTCCTTGTTTGTTTAAATGAAAGGAAAAGCACCTTCTTCCAGGCTGCTTGCCATCTGTGCACAACTGGATTTTCCTATGTGGCAGTCTGAAAAAAAAAAAAGGGGGAGAGAGGAAGGGAGGATAGTAAAGCAAAGCAGAGCCGTGCTCTGATGCGTTTCCTTTCGTCTGATTGCTCTGCTCTTTAATCCCTGCAGCGGCTCGGATGGGTGTTAACAAGGCTGGCACAGGCCGGTGGTGTGTCCTGCCGACACCCGTTCGTCCTTCAGTACCGACGCCAGGCGATTATAAATGACCGTAAAGTTCATAAAAATTTCCAGAAATATTTGCTTCAGTATAGCTTTTAAGTTGAAGTGCTGTGCAGACAGCAGGATAGGTATGTGAAATCCGTGGCTACGAAAGTATGTTTTAAAGTCCGTAGGCCGCAAGTTTGTTCCTCTTGCCAAGAAGAGAGGAAAATTTTTATAAACTGGAAACAGAAATAAAAGGAGGTCAGGGACAAACCAGGAGAAGGAAAACAGAAGTTATAGAAATACAGACAGAAAAAGAGAAATATATTGAATAAAAAGAATAATGCAACTGTTTAATCATCTGTGATGGCATTCAAACCTTAGCTCCAAAAAAAGTCATAACAAAACTGGAGGTTAATACTAGGATCAGTAAGATTAGAAAGTTCAGTAAAGTAAGTTTTAAAACTTTATGCTTGACAGAAGTAATTCACTGATAGGGTACATATGAACATTATTAATTGATAACTATATGATATGTTTGAATAGATATTATTGTAGTTTCATATAATACTGTGTGATAAGCACAATACAGATATAGAAAAAGACACACTCTCTGATCTTGACAGCTTTGAGCCTAAATCAAATTAACAAGCTTATGATATTATAGGGATGTATGGATGTTAGTGGAAGCTGAAAGCAGAAGTTATAGTACCTATGATCATGCTAAATATTTTCTGCAAGACATTCTTAAACTGATGTATTCATCACTCCCAGTTTCACAGCGTAAGATAAAAAAATGTCTGTACTGCACCATCCAAATATTGTTCATCCAAATATTGTCTCAGCAATATCAGCTTGTTTTAAACAAATGTGAGTTCTTCATTGTGTATATGATCTATTATCTTTTCCTCTTTTTGAAAAAACTATATGCCTTCCTCCCTGTATAATATGTTTTCTTGCTTTTCTACTCTGATTCAGTTTTTGTGACTTAAAATATTTTCATTTGAGTAACCTGATTACATCATTTGTGAATGTAATTCAGGACATTTAGTACACATGTAAGAGTGATAATTTTGAATTTAAAGTCTAAATGAAACGTTTAAAACCTTTCTTGTGAGCGGAAAGAAACTGGTAGCATTTTAAGAAGACAATACTTTTTCTCAAAATCATGTTTTTCAAAAACAGTTAAACTAAGCTCTAAACCATTTACTGAATAGATAGCACTAGTTCCAGTGAGTAAGTGGAAAGGTAGTGCCAGGTTGTATAAACATTAGTAGCCTAGATTATGTAAAGTTTACATTTTAAAATTAACAAGCCAATTAATAACTAAAATGTCTTCTCTAATAAATAAGGATTCTATTGGCAATTAAACAGATTACTTGTAAAAGGCTTAATGGAGCAGCAGTTTGGAAGAAACCTGTGCCCTGTACTCGGCACTGGTGAGGCCACACCTCAAATACTGTGTTCAGTTTTGGGCCCCTCACTACAAGAAGGATGTTGATGTGCTGGAGCGTGTCCAGAGAAGGGCAACGAAGCTGGTGAGGGATCTGGAGCACAAGTCTTATGAGGAGCGGCTGAGGGAACTGGGGTTGTTCAGTCTGGAGAAGAGGAGGCTGAGGGGAGACCTTATCGCTCTCTACAACTACCTGAAAGGGGGTTGTGGTGAGGTGGGTGTTGGTCTCTTCTCCCAAGTAACTAGTGATAGGACGAGAGGAAATGGCCTCAATTTGCACCAGGGGAGGTTTAGACTAGATAATAGGAAAAATTTATTTATGGAGAGAGTGGTCAAGCATTTGCACAGTCTGCCCAGAGAGGTGGTGGAGTCACCATCTCTGGAAGTGTTCAGAAAAGGTGTGGACATGGCACTTTGGGACATGGTTTAGTGGACATGGTGTTGTTGGATTGATGGTTGGACTTGATGATCTTAAAGATCTTTTACAACCTTAATGATTCTGTGAAAAATATATAGGCACTTTTATGCTGTTAATGTTTAACAGAAAAATACAAGCATCAGAATCATAGAATCATAGAGTGATTTGGGTTGGAAGGGACCTTTCAAGATCATCTAGTCCAACCCCCCTGCAGTGAGCAGGGACATCTTCAACTTGATCAGGTTGCTCAGAGCCCCGTCCAACCTGATCTTTAATGTTGCCAGGTATGGGCCATCTACCACTCCTCTGGGCAACCTGTTCCACTGTTTCACCACCCTCATTGTGAAAAAATTTCTTTTTTATAAGGAGTTTGTCTTGCAGAAGGAGTGAAAAACAGCTCCCCAGAGTGGTTCAAAACCAGTGGCTTGCTTAATTGGTTTCACACTTCAGGTCAACTTTCAGCCATGGACATGGTACAAGAGGTTCGTGAGTGTTCATCTGTGTGTTTTCATAGTGAGTAAGCTCAGTGTTATTTCACACAGATGTTTCTGTACTATGTGTGAAAAGTTGAGAAGGTCCACTAGGCTTCAGAGATCCACAGCTTAATATAAGCAACGCACTAGCTGAAGTGTTAACTTGCTGTAACACCACTTGACCTCCTTGGGGAGATTTTTCTTGCTATCAGATTTTCCTGAATGTAGTCCTCCTTGGTTTTCTTGGTCTTTAGTACCTAGAAGGCAAGCTTTGGATATGTTAAAGAAACAATTAGAGGAGACCAGACAGTCAAGGAAGAAAGCAGTGCAGGCTAAGCCTGAAAATGCCAGTCTAGATTTCAGCAGTTCACTACACTGAAAAGGTTCCTTTTGTTTAGTAATGAGTTCAAGTTTGGTTTCCTCACCAAAACGAAGTGAACTTGCATTTGGAGACAAAGAGAAGATACTGGAGGACATAGAATTTTAGTCGTAATATATACACAATGCAATATTAGGTTTGTATGTAAGGCTCATATAATTTGTTGAACAAAACCCCTCCTTAGACTGAGATAGGTGTCACACATCTACTTCAAAGTATACTCTCATATCTCTTGTGCTTTAGGTGATAGGCTTTGCTATAATGTGATGAAGAGCAAGGCTTGGAGTGGTAAATTTAGGCTAGGTTTTAGGGCAGGAACTTTGGCAACTACTCTCCATCTCCCCAAATCTAGGAGAATAGGTTAGGACACTGATGTTGCATGGATTTCTTTAAATGCATACAGTGATCCAAAACTAGATCCACCTGAGGATTTTCACTGCCCCAAAGCTGGTAGTGCACTGGCTGGCTAGTTGCCTGGGAAAGGATTTCCCATAAATATTCTTTTATTTGGGGAATTTTTATATGATAATGTTATGCAATTATGTGATCAGTGTCTTCGTTCTATTCTGTCAGCTCATTTTTTGACTCTGCATTGAATAAAGCCCAAAACACTGTTGGTTTTTTTTTTTCTCCAAGTAAAAATATGCTTTTTTCTCACACAAAGTATGTGATGGCTTGAATATTTTGATAGCTTTTTAAAATGCCAGTGCTTCATTTCCTACAAGAGAAAAATGTTCTGTGAAATTAAACAGTCTTCTTTGTAAGTAGCATGATCTTGATGAAGCTGTATTGACTTAAAATTGAACAAGCTTTGAAGTATCTTGTTTTATAACAACTGCCAGTTTTTAACAGTCCCAACAGCAAAAATATAAATACACCATGCTTGAAATTGCTTCTGTAGTATACGGTTACTGGGGGATATATTTTTTATTTCTAACAATATTAATTTCTACTTTTTCCCATTTGATTTGCAAACCCCAGAATACTCTGCTTTAGAGACCAGTGGTTTTATGGTCCTCACTTCACAGGTTTCCAAACTAATCAAGATTTTTCACAACTTATTTTGTTTTTTTGACTTTTCAGATGTTAACTTTACCCAAGTAGATATTATTCTCAGAGTACTTCTGTACAAGTAGTTTCATGGGGGAAGAATGGATAAAGTGTTGTTATACCTTACTGTGAATGTTGTTTTGGTTACCCAAATCTCACTCTAAGTTTCAAATCTGCTGGAAAATTTTAGATATGGAAATCCTCTATAGCTGTCCACTAGATTTAATGCTGCTCCCAGTGAAGTCAGGACTGGTCCTGTTCCCAATTTCAGTGTGAGTGCTCATGCCAATCCATCCAGAATTAGCCCAAGCTGTGGGGCTTAACACCTTGGTCAGCCACATTAACAAGGAGATGTCTGTATCAGAGGGAGAGACAGGCTTTTTTGAAAACAAAAGGATGAGATATTTGAGCCTAGAGGAAGGAGGAGGAGGAAAGTAAAGAAAAGGAGGTTAAAAATAAGGGAGGACAAAAAGAAGAGCAGTGGGGAGAATTAAGCTAGTTCATCAGTTGTTTTGCTTATGTGCAAATACTTGGGTGCAGCTGGGAAGTCCTTTCCTGGAGTCAGCATGAAAATGAGTTCCAGCACAGGGCTCCATCGAGCATGTCCCTCGGCTGGCTGACTTGCTTCTGTGTGAGCCAAACCACTGATGAGGGAAAGAGATGGGGATGCCAAATACTGGGATGCAGCTGTATGAGTTTTCCATATAAAAGTCAGCAAAATAGAGATCTACATATTTTGTAAAACTCAATCCAGTTTCCAAAAGAAGGTCATAGAATTAAAACAAAAACATCCCAAAGCATTTACAAATAATGACTGGATTGGGCTTTGAAGTTCTTTCTTACCTGACAGATGGCAAGCCCAGCACATTTGCTGATCTGGGAAAAATCAGGCTCTCTCCCCACCAAGAGTGGAAAGTATAGTTCATATTCCTCAACCATGTTTCTTAATTAACAACTTTAAGGTAATTAAGCCTAGAAATCTCTTCATTAGTTTTTTTACCTCTCAGGATTCAGTTATTTTGTAATTCTTTGATTAACTTCATGACCTCTCTTCATGTTTTCTTTTCTCTTTCCTGACTGACATCTCAGTCATTTCATATTTCATTCTAAAATAGTGTTTTGCTGAATTCTTTGACTTTCTGCTTTTTCTGCTTCACACCAGTCCTGTCTCTACTCTCATTCTGAGTCTTATCCAATACCTGTGGATGTTAGTAGAAAAAAAATTCCATCAAAATCAGCAGATTTGGGGCAGGCTTGTTCTCTATTGTGTTAAATCACACCAGATAGGTGGCACATGTGTGGAGCACAAGTATTAGACCAAGGGGAAAAGCCTGACTTTTCTAGACTTCCTGTGATCCTGAGAAAATCACTTACAATCTTGGCACCCTGAGCAACTCTCTCATACTAATGATGATCCTCACCAATACGGAATGAAGATCTTACAAATAAAAGGAGTTATACAACTTGTGGGCAATATTATTCCTCCTGAGAATAGTCCCTTAGCATGGCCTAGGAAACTGAAAGTTTTTCAACTCTTATGTGGACCACAGAAGAATTTTTAAAAGTTGGTGTGCTGTATTGCTTTTCAGATTAATCATTATACAATACTTAGCTGAAGTCCAAGTTGGTGGCCTTCCAAAACTTCAAGAACCTCTGCTCTAGGGGAAAGCAGTCTAGTATCAGTGAGTGAAAGGGAGAGAGTAGTGATGCTGACAGATGTCCCAGGGTAATATCAGATAGCAAATTAGGCAGAACATGAAGACAAAAAAAGTTTGTTAGTGGTTTAGAGGCAAGTTATGCAACAACTTCGGGTAAGAAATCAGGTAGTTAGTTAGTTACTCTTTTCCCTGTGGAGGTGATGGTGGTTATAGAGGTGTTTCGCACCATAGATTACAGGGCTGCACAGGCCTTCCCAAGATGGCTCTGGAGCTGGAAGGATTTGATCTCTGGATTAATCCACTTCACAACCTGCTGGAGCTTCCATGCAAACCTAGCACCAACTCCTTGTTTTCACCAGCAGAATGATCTCAATTTCACTGAGAAAGCCCCTCATGGACCTGTGGGTGTCCAATTGTTCAGAGCAAGGGACTGTTCTATAATGACATTATCAGAAGGTGGCAAAAGAAAAAAGCACAACTTTGACAAGAAAATGCTAAAATCCATTTGCTGCTCAAGAAAAGTCATTGGATTCCAGGTATCCATTGCAATGCTTTTCCAATAGGATGCCTGGTGGGGGGAAAAGTAGGTAAAGTGACTCTCAGCAGGACAGTAAAGTTCTTTTTATTTTCTTTCCCTTTTTTCTTCAGAATGGTTTCTTACTGTAAGAATGCAAAATAAAGCCAAAAGGCTCTAAGGTATCTTTTCAACAGACTTCCAATCTGTAATGATGCTTCCAATTGCCAAAATATTTGAAAGGCCTCTAAAAGACAGACAGTGAAGATATAAAAGGTTTCCTTGGGCCTGAAGAAGTAGATTATAGTATTTTTTATGGAAACCTTTAGAATACAGCCATAAAAAAAGACAGGGATGAAATCCTGCCTCTTTTTCTGCTAAAGACTCCCTTTCAGGAAGTCCATTGCAAGTTGCATTTAAAACTGTTTTGGCACCTGCCTATAGCATTTATCTAATTTCCTTCAAGTTGCTTCTGCCAGTTGAAAAAAACCTTTTATAGAATAGAATCATAGAATTATTAAGGTTGGAAAAGACCTTTAAGATCATCAAGTCCAACCATCAACCCAATAACACCATGCTCACTGAACCATGTCCCAAAGTGCCACGTCCACACCTTTTCTGAACACCTCCACTGATGGTGACTCCACCACCTCCCTGGGCAGCCTGTGCCAATGCTTGTCCACTCTTTCCGTAAAGAAATTTTTCCTAATATCTAGTCTAAATCTCCCCTGGCACAAATTGAGGCCATTTCCTCTTGTTCTATCACTAGTTACTTGGGAGAAGAGACCAACACCCACCTCACCACAACCCCCTTTCAGGTAGTTGTAGAGAGTGATGAGGTCTCCCCTCAGCCTCCTCTTCTCTTGACTGAGCACCTCCAGTTCCCTCAGCTGTACCTCATAAGGCTTGTTCTCCAGACCCCTCACCAGCTTCGTTGCCCTTCTCTGGACACGCTCCAGCACCTCAATGTCCTTCTTGTAGTGAGGGGCCCAAAACTGAACACAGGATTTGAAGTGTGGCCTCACCAGTGCCGAGTACAGGGGCACAAACACTTCCCTACTCCTGCTGGCCACACTATTGCTGATAGAGGCCAGGATGCTGTTGGCCTTCTTGGCCACCTGGGCACACTGCTGGCTCATATTCAGATGACTGTCAACCAGCACCCCCAGGTCCCTTTCCGCCGGGCAGCTCTCCAGCCACTCCTCCCCAAGCCTGTAGCGTTGCATGGGGTTGTTGTGACCCAAGTGCAGGACCCTGCACTTGGCCTTATTAAACCTCATACAGTTGACCTCTGCCCACCGATCCAGCCTGTCCAGATCCCTCTGCAGAGCCCTCCTACCCTCCAGCAGATCAACAGTCCCACCCAACTTGGTGTCATCTGCAAACTTATTGAGGGGTGCTGGTTGACAGACAGCTGAACATGAGCCAGCAGTGTGCCCAGGTGGCCAAGAAGGCCAACAGCATTCTAGCCTGTATCAGCAATAGTGTGGCCAGCAGGAGCAGGGCAGTGATTGTGCCCCTGTACTCGGCACTGGTGAGGCCACACCTTGAATCCTGTGTTCAGTTTTGGGCCCCTCACTACAAGAAGGACGTTGAGGTGCTTGAGTGTGTCCAGAGAAGGGCAACGAAGCTGGTGAGGGGTCTGGAGCACAAGTCTTATGAGGAGTGGCTGAGGGAACTGGGGGTGTTCAGTCAGGAGAAGAGAAGGCTGAGGGGAGACCTTATCGCTCTCTACAACTACCTGAAAGGGGGTTGTGGTGAGTGGGTGTTGGTCTCTTCTCCCCAGTAGCTAGCAACAGAACGAGAGGAAATGGCCTCAATTTGTGCCAGGGGAGGTTTAGACTAGATAATAGGAAAAATTTCTTTATGGAGAGAGTGGTCAAGCATTTGCACAGTCTGCCCAGGGAGGTGGTGGAGTCACCATCAGTGGAGGTGTTCAGAAAAGGTGTGGACGTGGCACTTTGGCACATGGTTTAGTGAGCATGGCTGATGGTTGGACTTGATGATATTAGAGGTCTTTTCCAGCCTTAATTATTCTGTGATTTTGTGATTCTGTGAATGTCAACTTTAAGTATTATGTCTGTTGTCTGACATTTTAGTACATACACATGGAGTGGATAGTTAACTAGACTAGACATTCCCACTAAGGTTTCTGTAGAAAAGAGTGAATTTTAACATTATGATATCTACAGTTAACAACTGTTCAAAAAAGTGGGTTCTCACAACAGAAGGCAATTAAATCATCCATTGGAGATGCTCTTCTGGTTTTGATTCTAATCAAAAGTAGAGGAGCTGGTTATGACTGTGAAGGAGAGAGGCAGCAAGCATGGCAAGGAGCTGGTGAGTTCCTTGTTCTCAGCAAAAGACAAAGCTTCCTGGGAGCAGGAATCAATAAACTCAGGATTTGTAGCTAAGATTTCGTGAAGATATAACCCAACGTAAAGGAAATTAAGGAGATTCAGGAAGTCTTCAAGTAAAACGCTGGAAAGGAACAAGCACAGTGTCCAAAAATTTTGAAAGGGTAAAAAGATTAAAGAAGTTCTGGTTACATGTTTAGCTCTTTACTGACATCTAACTCTAGAAGGAAGCACATAGGAAATGGGATATAAATTGGATTGGTTATAAATTATTTATAAATCAGTAGCACTAGCCAAAGTGCAAAACCCAATATACTTGGCTAGGGACAGAAGAGTAACAAGAAGACGTTCTATTATAAGTTAATAAAATTAATATTATATTATTTATTAATATTATATTATATATGTATACATTAATACTAACAGGAAGCATAATGGCATTTCCAGTTTGCTGTTCATTAGAGAGAGGAGAGCTAGCAAAAGACAATACCAAGAAGATTCAAGTGTTTTCTGCATCTTTTATAACTTAAAAAATCACCTGGTAACTAATCCAATACTGAGTAGTACCTGAGTCTAGAACAAACTTAAAACAAATTAGAGAATCCTTAGGTGAGCTGGGCATTTTGAAATCATCTGAACTTGACAAAATTCATCCATGGGTGCCTAAAGAGCTTGATGAAGTAAGCTCAGAAAAAATTAGCAGTTATCTTTGAGAATCCGTGGGGATCGAGTTTAATACTAGATATGTGAAAACAGCAAATACAGCAGTTATCTTGGAAAATAAAACACTGCTAAATTCTAGTTAAGCTAAAGTGTCCTAGAACAAATAGATGTTAAAGAAACCATCTGTAGGCATTTGGAAGATAACAAGAGGATGAGCAATACGTTTTTCAAGGAAGGTAGAGATACTTGGAAACATAAGATGAAGTTAGGAAATGTTATACTTGTTGACAGTTTCTCAAGAGGATGCGACAGTGCCTCCGAGTACTAAGCCTTGAGTTGTCATACCTGCTATCACTATGTCTGCCTCTCAGATCCGTGGTCTCAACTTCTGAAGTCCCTGCTTCTCTCCCCAGTTTTGGCCCAAATGCTGCCTGTTGAATAACTTCATCCTGAATGCTGTAAATGCTGTAGATCTTATTCAGTGTTGGATGAAAGCAAAGGGAGTGTATTCTTTTGAAGAATTTCATGCTAAGCTTGTCTGTTCTCTGTATTGTGATAGATGACAGAGCCAATGCCCATTTGAGGGCATATTTATGACAATTCTCATCACATCAATACTCTAATTGAATTCAAAGTATGTTTCTCCTCACTGCTTCTTATGATCCATCCACAAGCTGGAAGGACTGAGACAGGGACAATTTCTTCTGTGTTTGTACAACTCTGAGCATGCATACATTATATATTATACATAACTAATAACTTTAAAAGCCTAGTACCTCAAACTCAATTTCTAAGCTAGGATTTTCTCACTTGTTTTATATTTAATGTATTCGATGCTGTCTTCTGATATAACCAAAAGATAAATCTTGTGGCTTTTTCTGCCGTGCCTGCCAGACGTCTCTCTAGCAAGAGTTATGCTTATAGGTGTGCTGTTGATGTTAAAATTCTAACATTATTGCATAAATATTACGAGTAGAAGATGTTGTTTTCCTGAGAAACCTATTTCTGGATGGGTATTACCTTCAGTGCATAGTCACTTCTGCAAAACAATTTCGTTCCACGTTGGGTATAGAATTACAGTAACAGAAATCATGACAACAAAATACAAAACTTAGTGATGAAGATATGTGTAATTAAAGATCCTAAGGATGCATAATTTTAGCTGCTTCCATATCCCTGCTTATTAATATCAGACATAGTCTTGTTCTTAGGATTAAGTTTTTATTTAATACAATTTACTCTTGAGCAAATTCTCGTGAGAAAACCAGTGCTGAACAACATTGCATTGATAATTTAATCAAAATCACTCCCTGCTATATGTTTATATTTTACTTCTCAGTACTTAATCTCTAGATATGCATAATCCATAAATGAAGGGGTCACAAGGCACTTGCAATTTAAGGCCATAGTGGCCAATGCACGTGAGGTGCTTCTGGTAAGGCCTGAAAACAGAGGGAGGTGATGTACAGGATGCAAACTCAGTTGCAAAGTACTGAAAGAAAACTGCTTCACCAGCTTTCTCTTGACAAGCTATACAAGACAGAGAACTAATGGCTACAATCATTTTCTTTTAGTTATGTGACTAATCTTCGTTCATTTAGATTTCATTTCCCTGTTTTTTATTTCAAAGATTGATTAAAAGATCGAAAGAAAAAGGGAATAAATCTTGAACTAAGATAAAACAAAAGATGATTTATATTGTCTTGTGAGTCTTTTTTTTTTTCTGGCTCTGATTTTAACATTTTTTCCTGATGTTCTGACTAGCAAAATGCCACTACCAGTTTGAAGAGAGACAAACTCATTCCGTTATGACACAGCAGCTATGACAACCTCTTTTATTGTTGCTTAATGGTGTGTTCAAGAATGTCAAAACAGCTTGCAAATATTTCTGGTTTTGCTGTTTCAGGGACATGAAAACAGCAGCTTCAATTGTCTTGAAATATTATTCAGAACAGCTTAATACTTTGGGAGCATTTCTTGGCATCAGTGTGCTTGCCCATATTTCTAGTTATAAATTGTCCACTAGTCTTTGAAAAGTTAGTTTAAAACTCTTTAATATAGTCAAGTAAGCTATACTCAATAAAACAGAAGTGTCATTTAATTGGATGTGGAGACTAATACTTGGTGGTGAGTATTTAAATTTTCATTTCTCATTCACAAAAATCAGAGAATATCCCAGATCATCATGACCTGTGGTTTCCATTTGAAATGACTGTGTATGATTGCCTGCTTTGATATGAAATAGCTTCTGAACAGTTTTTGTGATAGTGGTGCCAAATCATAAAAATCACCGTAATAAATGACACACTTATCAGCAAATTTCAGCAGTCAGAGGAAGGAATTTGCTGGACACAGTAGGTGAAATTTGTTTCTGGAAATAGAGTTTAAAAAGATTAGGCATAACTTTTATCTGCTCTCTCAAACATACAGTTTGGGAAAAATGTAATAAATCATAGGATCACAGGAAAGTTCGCATTGGAAGGGAACTTATGAGGTCTCTAACCCAACGTCCTGCTCAAAGCAGGGTCAGCCTGAGGTCAGACCAGATTCCTCAAGGCTTTGAGCAAGTCCAGTTGGGGTTGAACCCCCCCCAGGGTAGAGACTGCACTGCCTCTGCGTAACCTGCCCCAGTGCCTGACTGCCCACAGGGGGGAAAAGTCCAGAGGTCTGAACCTCCCTCCTTCAGCTTTTGCCCAGAGTCTCGCATCCACCCACCAGGCACAGCTGTGAAGAGCCTGACTCCCTATATTCTTGACGGCCTCCTCATAGGCACTGTCTGGGGGCTGCTGTTAGGTCCCCCCAAAGCCATCCCTTCTCCAGACTGAACCAGCCCAGCTCCCTCAACCCCTCATAAAGGACGAGTGCTCCTGCCTTAAACATCTCAGTGACTCTCAATTGAACACTCTCCAGTTTGCCCATGTCTTTCTTGTGTGGGGGGCTCCAAAATTAAATCTCAGTAATATATCTCAAACTCAGAAAAATATTTCTGTCTTCACCCTCCCGACTGTAGAAGAGCAGCTCATGAAGTCACCCTCCGAACCTTTCATAATGCAAATCAGGTCCCCGGTAGGGTACCACAGGCTTTGATTTTAGGTCTAGAGTAATGATTTCTTTTATTTCCCACATTGATGTTTCTTTTCCAGTTCTTACACTCACACTGTTTTTTCCCCAGACCTATACGATAAAATCAGTTCAGATTTCTGTCTACCAGTGGTAGTGCAAATGTCCATTTTCAATTCTCTTTTCATTAATCTACACCTCTGATCCAAATGTAAGCCTTGCTCTGCATCAACTAATCTTGAGAACAGGAGATACAGCAATAGTCAAACAATATTGCTTTGCTTCCAGGCTGTCGGCGGGGTAATAGGATCTTCATTTTGCTGACAGAACTCAATGTTCAGTATCCTAATGCTGGCCTGACTTTTGCTGCCTTTACAGGTAGTGGAGGGTGGATGGAAAGAAAATTAGTTTGAGCAAGACTTATTTAATCAGAACTACTTCAGGGTGTTAAGAAAAAATCAGTAGAAGTAACACCATCACGACTGTTTCCAAATAAAAGCAGCCCAGATTTGTCCATTGTTTTAGGTGCTGTGCCTCCAAAACATGCTGATTTCAGAGTCATTCTTTACTTCTCAGTGTTTCAATGTAAGAAAGAAACCGAAACAACTATGCAAGGTTGCTGATTGCATTGAGTGTCTCCATCCAATGGAGAGCACACTGGGTTTCTGCAGCCAGACAGGCCAAACCTGTCCCCAACCTGCTGAAGCGTTGGCACAAGCTGCCTGGACTTGCTTTCCCCAGCCCGTGCGAAGGGAGGAGATGCACCTTCAAAAGCTGTAGGAATGAGGGCAGATCCCGGGCCCTCAGTAGGAAAAGGCAAGCAGCTTGCAATGGGCGTTGTGGGAAAAGGAGCCAAGGGAAAAAACCTCTCTGAAATCAACAGGACTTGAGGGAAACCAAAATTTCACCTGTGAGGGAAGGGGCTGGGTACACCACAAGGCTCTGTCATAGCTGTGACCTCTGCCATGCTGTCTCAAGCCATCCTAATTTGGCCCTCTGGGTTACAGAAGGGCCCTCAAGAGGGGTTGATTTTACTAGGTGGAATTAAAGGAAATACCATCTAGTCCACAGATTTTGCTGCTGTCTTTTTAAGGCACAGAGGAGCATTATTAGCTTGTGATCTGGCCTCCTGAATAGCCATGAGGGAGAAAAGCTGGCTGAAAACTGTGCGGTGCTAGTGCAAGGAGCGAGCAGCGACCACTCTTTGGCAGGTCAATGCAAGCTGAACCTGAACCTTTTCACATTCCTCCATGACTACCATAATTAATATTTTCTAACTTGCCATTTTTTTAAAAGCAACTGGAAATAGAAGTGCTGCGTGGAAATCTCAGAGTATGCTCCACCGGTGACTGAGGTAGCTGTGCTTTCTCATCCGGCCGTGCTGCCAGCCCACTGTCCATAGCTCTGTGGGAGAGAGGTTTCTTTTCTTGGTCCCCACAAGGGTGGTTTAGCCTGCAGGATTTTAATGTTTTTGATGCATTTATAGTAATAGAAATGGAAAAAAAATTCTTTGAAAAGGGAAAGGAGAATATTATTTCATACTGAGGTGCAAATCATAAAAAGCCTCCTATCTCTGCTTTTATATAGCAATGATAATCTTTGCGTGAGCAGGAAAAATAGCTCTTATTTTTAAAGAGCTGTGGAAGAACGACTTCCTACACATGACAGCACTGTTATATTTTTATTAGCACTCTGGCATAAGTGCATTTTTTCCCCACCCCACGATTGTCTACAACTAGAGATTTAAATCCAAACCTTCTTCCATTCACACAGAGTTTTTTGGAGGATCCTGAGGTTGGATTCCCACAGAATTCCCATTTCCATCTGACACTGTGTGCCGGAGAGAGGCTGGGATGAAGAGTGTGCTAAGAGGAGGTTCAGGACTGCCACCCTGTAGACTTAAATTAAAAATAATCACGATCCATGCACCACCAACCATGTAAGTGGCTTTTGAATTCTCACTGGAAAATGTGGTTATTCATTGCCTTCTTATACCTCTGTCTTTTAAACCCACATTTTCATTTATCATACCAGTTAGCAAATGATCCCACTGGTGTGATCCCATGAGCCCAGCTGGCCCAGAAGCTGTGCCTCTGGGGGAAAGAGGCAAGTGTGGGGAGATCAGTGATAAAACTGCGTTCGCCTGCAGCTCTGGCGCGAGGCTGACGTTCGTGCGGTCCTGGACTCCTGGTGCGGAAGGAGGGCGAAGCTGCTGCCTCTCTTCCAGCATCTTGATGGCTTCCACATCCTGGAAGCAAGGCTGGGCATGGACGTGCGTGCCCGGGTCTCATCCTAGCACAGAATGGAGTCATGGCCAGGCTGAACAAGTGGCCTCAGAAGTGAGTTGGAGTCCTGAGAAAGACATAACCTAGGAGCAGGAACCCTCGTCGCCTGAGTTCACGTGACGCGTATAGAGTTAGGAAATAAAGGTTATGTGATTGGACTGCAATAAAATAATTTTCAGGTTCTGTTTTGGATATGGCTGCAGGCTCATCACAGGTCTCAGCGAGGTTTTGGCACAGTAGGAGCATATCCTGAGCCCAGCGGGTGGACCTTTGACTAAATCTGATCTAGAGTCAGATCAGAACTCTGCATCCTCGATCCTGCTCCATACACCCGGCTTTGGTGGGGACGAGAACATGAAAGGACTGTGGAACAGAAATGTCAGCCCTTCTTGGGAGATAAAGGCCTAACAGCATGCAACAGGTTGGTGTTATTTTAATTCCAACAGTCTTTGTTGGATTTTCCTTTGTTAGTTTAAGAGGTGAATATAGGTATTTCCTGATTCCCTTTACCTGATTAAAGTGCCTTGAGGATTACATAGAATCTCAGGAGCACTGTGTTCCAGGTCAGTAGTCAAATATTGCTCTGGTTCTAATTATATTCTTCCATACTCTACCAGCACGGAAATTTACTTCCCAAAGCTGCAACCAACATAAACATGAGAAAAAGAACTCACTGTCCAGTATACACCTTGCCTATCTCCTTTTATTATTATTTTTTTTAAAGAGTGATATGCTATAGAGTGGCACCCACTTTGAACATGTTTTCCCATAGCTGCTCTACCAGCTCTGAAAACTGCTTTTGTTTGGATATTGTTATTATCTGCTAGAGACTGATAGGAATGTGGAGTCACTCACTGAGAAAGGGAAACATGGTTCTCATTCAGAAGGAATGCAGCTTCATCCACGCAGTTTACAGCACAGTTGTATTTGAAGTTGAGCCGCGGGATCTTGTGGCAGTAAAAATCATTGTGATTTATAGGAAAATGTCACTCTGGCTGTCTCCTCTATAAAAGCTTTTTACTACTCTTGTTGAATATAAATCAGAATTATGTCGCCAACAAAATGATGGTTTTGGCAAAATGTTGTGAAGACAAAAAATAAATGGGTTTGAATTGTCTTGGCTTTATTCTGCCGAGAGATATTACTGGAATTTATTGCCTTGCCAAGATCAATATCCTTGTCCTTAAAAATAGGTGTGTGTAACTGCATGTCTAAATTCATATCCAAATTAATTTAAGGATGTTCACAGTGAAGTTCACCTTCAAACCACAATAACACTAGATCTTAACTGCTTGAAATGAAGCTGACAGAATTTCAAAATCTCACTCTGGCCATCTTTGTAGCATCAGACCTCAAACTACTTGGAGTTTTTGTCTCCTTCTAGGGTGAAATGTGATGGATCTCACTGTATCTGACTCAAGGTTAGCAAACTTCACCCACGAATTTAAGTCGGAGATGGACCTCCCCTCCCACACTGGCTTTTAGTTTCATTTCTAAGGAAAAACATGTGACAAGAAACAAATGATCAATGAATTCAGTTGTTTGTCACAGTTTGGTGCTCCTGCCTCTGGAGTGAAGCCACTATGGAAATGGGTGAGCGTTAGGGGAAGGTGACAGAGGCCAGGAAACAGCGAAGGGAGGTGACAAGAGCCTGAGGATAGTCCTGCACCACCTCCTTCAAAGCCGTGGTGTTAGCCCGGGGTTGCCAGCCTGTGACCTTTTGGCCACATGTGGTTCCTGGGTGTGTAGTCAATGTGGTTGTCTGAACCTGGCAGTGGACAGATGCAGGCTATGGGGGCTGCAGGTGCAGTACCTTCAGCTTGCCCTGGGTTCTAAGCAAAGTCCCAGCTCAAACCCATTCCTGAGTGGAGCAGAAGGATGCATGGAGACCCAGGGACACCTCTTACTGTTAATTGTTCCGTGAGTCCCCTGGCGATGGTGAGTCTCAGCCAAATGAGGATAGGAGGGCAAAAATGTTAGCTCTTCACCTTTACTTGCTCTACCAGCACCTAGGCACGATGTAAATAATGTTTGGAGAAACTCTGTGCTTGCAGCATACAGGAGCCTGGGGCAGAGCGTGATCGTAACACTTCCTCTGGCCTTTATGAATTTATGAGTTTGCAGATCCTTCCCTGTACTTAAAAGACCTCTACTGCTGGTGGCTGAGCACCTGCGCATGTCATCTGTTCGTAAGCAGTGGTACAGCAGTTGGAAGAGACAGCACTCTCCTGACTGGCAAATTTTTTAGCATAAGCAGTTCGGAGAGGTGCCCTGATCAGAGGCACCGTCAGAGATGTAGAAACCAGAGAAGAGCTTGGGCATGCAATGGGAGGGCACACAAGGGACTCACCTGTTCTACTCAACCAACTCCTTATTTCTAAGAAGTCCACATCTCAAAGAATATTGAGCGATATCGTACAGAGGTATAGAGGGCAAAATAATCCACTCCCTGCTTCTGTACCAATGTCAATAATGTTCTAAAAAGAGACACATAAGGAGTAGCCCCAGGCTGGGCATAACCTTGTTCTAAGCTTTGTTCTGTGTTGGGTAAAGTATCATCTAGGCCAAACTAGTTGAAATAGCACTCCACAGGTAGCTCACAAGTGGAGCAAAGAATATTTCCATGTCAATTCATAAATAAAAATGGACTGCAGGATGATTTCATCAGAACTTCAAACTGACTCTGCATAAGCCAGAGTTGATATGGACTTTGGAAGCAGTGTATAATATATTTAATATTCAGAAGTGTGAATATATGTGGTAATGAGCCCTGATGTGCTTTTATTCCATTATATTTGCTGTGCATGAAAAATGCTGTTATGTCTCTATGAAGAGTCAGTATGGCATTCCCAAAATGTACTGGTCCATTTTGACCACTCTGCTGAGTACTCAGGATTAAGTGATACAGATTCCTGAATTAGAGGTATGCTTTGTGATATATTTCTGCCCCAGCCTTCCCATCTGTTCAATGGAGGTAAAGCTATCTGCTGTCTTTCTTCAAGGAAGCACTGGTAGGATGAAACAGTTAATATTTATTCAGGATTTTTAAAATGGAAAAGATGAGACAAGCCCAAATTGCATTTATTATAACCGTGCATTTCTTGCCTTACATGCATAGTGAAAGGTGTTTCCCTTTCGTCTATTATCAGAAGATTGCGACAGCCCAGAACATTCAGCAAAAACAATCCCAGATGTTGACTACACCCACATATTTCTGAAGCTTTTGGTGATAAGTATGCAGTCTGCATACCTACAGGAATAAGCATGTACTGGTTCACATCGAAAATGAAGATACAGCAATTTAAATCAAGTGCTGATGAATTGTGTCTATCCCCCTCTAGCTATTTGCTACAATAAAAAAAATAATTAAATCAGTACTTTTACTTCTTCCTCCATAAGACAATAGGCTTTCATTCCTCTTTCTTCTACCATGACAATGTGTCAAAAATGTCAGTGTGGTATCTGTCAAAGTCACTTCAATGGGATCAGATATTGAAGATCAAAGGGGGAAAGAAATTGGAATGAAAATCACATTGAAATTTGAATAATGCAGAGGAGTTTAAATGTTAAAACTGTTCAAATCCTGGACTTTTATAGTTAGCTACTGTATTTTTCTGAGGACTGTTGTATACACAGTTTGTTAGCCAATACTTCAGGCAGGAGGAGAAGCAGGAATATGGAAAACTATTATAATATGGAGAGCTATTATAAGAATTTCTTCAGCGTTTTCAGAGACAGGTTCATGCTTAAATTTGCAGTATGATACACAACAGGTTAATGTGAGCACACAAAATTGTCAAGATTTTTATGTAAAATCCAGCTTTTCAAACAGAAAGTTTTAGGTCTTCAGGCAAGCATATTTCATTGGTTGGGAGAAATCTGTGATTCTTAGACTCTGAAATTCAGAATGTATGTTTATTTAGTAATTAATTCAGGATTCAGGAAGAAAATGTTACTCACCAAAATATAAAAACACTTCACCATAACATAAAATACATCTTTTTTTTTCTATAACTGTCTTTGCTTTCAAGCCTGATCAGTGACAAGAGACATGTGAAATCAGTAACTAAAATGAGCTTTCTAGAGCAGTAGTTTTGCAATCACTGAGCCCTTATTCTGCCGATAGGTAGCAAGGTCCCAGGTTTTTGTAGTCAGTCGCAGCCCTGATTGAGATTCCTTTGCCCCTGTCTTTGCCCTGGGTGTTTATTAATCTGTTTTGGGCACACAGTTGCATTCCTTACGTTTTAAACTTCTTGAAGTAGCAGAACGAGGCACTGGCTCTGGTTTGTGGTTGCTGTTGGGTTGCAGAACCTCTCTTTCTTCCTTCTGAGGATGGAGAGCCCGAGATGAAACCATTTTCAGGAGCAGTGTCTAACTGTGCAGAGGAATGGGATATCAGAACCAAATGAATTTAGCAAAATGACTACTTTGGCTAGCAAAAGAAATGTACATATGCAGATAAAATAATAAAGGCGCAAGTGCTATCACTTGTCTTGTTTCTTTACATCAGAGAGTGTTCTGGGATTTTGAATTAACACACATTACAGAGCTTAGAGTCACTCCCCTTCCCGACGTCTGTTACAAACGGATTTTCTGGTAACATCTCCCTTGGTCCAAAAGGTCAGATGGAGGATATTTTAGAAAAGTTCCCCTCATGACTATGTCAACATCATACCTAAGCTACCCAGTCTTGCAACAAGCCTATAGCCCACTGTGTTTCCAAGAACAACAAATGCTTATATATTTATGTGTATATACAGATACACTTATTTGTATCTATATATACTGCTTTTGATTTAATCTGGATTTATGAGACATAGAAAACCTGAATAGAGGCTTCAGCAATCTATGTATCTTACCGCTGGGTGTCAGCGAGACGTCCTAAGAAAGATTTCCCCTCTTATCCTCATCAGTGGGTGACTTTCCTGTCTGCTGTCAGCCACGTGGTATCACTGCAGGGGGAAAAGCGTAGAGGAAGAGTGCACCAAAGGCTGAAGCCCGTTACCTTCAACATACCTGAAAGCAGAGCAAACAGCCAGGGACTGTCCCACTTAAAAGAATCCAATGAATTATCTCAGAAAGGTGAAATACTCCTGAGGGCAAATAATGCGGATGGACATTGAGTTTGGCCTAAAGCCCAGCCTTATGACTTCTCTTGCACAACAGGATAGGTTTGTGGCTACTCAGAACCTTAAGTGCTCTGTGTTTAAGGAAATGGTAGAACAAACAGGGAGAATGTAGACTTTCAAGATTCATGGTGTTGAATATTTGTAGAGCTTTAACAGAATTTGGTTTACTAGCAGATGACACCAGCATCTTCCAGCTAACATTGAGGCAGATGCAAAGACACAGATGGAATGGGAAAAAATGATTTCAGCACAAAATGTTGAGAAAGAAGAGAAACCACTGTGATACCCTGGCTCTGTCCAGGTTTAGAAATGGCTAATAATTATCGGTGAGCACCATGTATTTTTTTGCTTGACCTTTTGGTGGGTCACATAATTGCACTGCTTTCAGCTGTCCTGGCATTCCATGCAGGGCTGGGTAGGGTACCCATTTGTTCTGCCATTAAAAATAGCCTTATGAGAAAGAAAATAACCTTTCTGGAATCTGAACTGAAAGAAAAATACATGGGTTTTTCCATAAGTTGACATAATTTGGCTGTCTTATTAATCTTCATAAATCAAGTTCTACAAATAGATTAGCAACATGATTCTGCTGGTAAAGGGAGTCTGGCGCATACCTGATAAGCATCCGATCTAGAGACCTGTGTTTTCAGTGCCTTCTTAATTAGAGACTCAGTTTTTCATGCCTCCAATTACACAAGCTATAGCTGGGAGGAGTCCTGCCAGTGCTGGGGGTAAAATGTCAGAGGCAGCAGCATGACTTCAGCCGTACCTGCAGAAATCCACATGTACAACCACACCTTTCACAGTGCACGGCACGCTGGTATGCTCTCAGGCCGGACACAAGAACAGGAGCCGGATTCTGAAAAGATGAAGACAGAAAACTCTGCAAAGCCAGGTTCTATCTTTAGACATGGGCTATGAGGTGGCCCATACCTTCACTTTCCTTGAGGATCCCACAACCGGAGCCATTTCTCAAGCTCTCAGGTGTACGTAGCAAACTTATTCTGCTGTCATGCTGACTTTCCTTCATGGCCAAAACCCTGGAAGCAGGGTCGAGACTGCACCTACTGCCACAGATCTTTTATCAGCAAACAAGGAGCTGAGAGGACTGAGAGGACTGGTTGTGCCTCCCCTGCTCTCTCCTCATGCACTGCATACTGCTGAGATTTGGAGACACAGCACTGAAAAGTATCTGTGTGGCCTATGCCCCTTTATGTCCCTGCAGGCTCTCAAAAGGAGCAGCCACAATATAGTTCCAGGTTAAAATGCCATCTTAGAGATACTTGGCGAGACGTCTCTGGTGCTGCTGAGACACTTAATTCTGCCACCAACTCAAATGGAGAGCTGGGCTGCTTTCCTGTCTCTGTTTGGATTTTAAATCCTCTCTGGATCCTGCTGAAATAATCTCTGCCAGAGACAACTTATCGCTAGGTATTACTGAAATACTCCCAAGGAGCACATTTCTTTCTTTCTTATTCTTGGCCTAGACCAGGTCACAAAAAATGGGAGGAATTTTAAAGAAAATTCCCAGAAATGGGTGCCCCAAGAATTTTGCCCCAAAGTCTCTTCTTCCCCAAGTTTAAGGTGAGCAAGCCAAGCATGGCTTTGCTTTGCCCATATCCCTGGTCTGTTTTCCAGGAACAAAACATGAAGTGATGTGCTTTGTGCAGGCAAGATCACGTCCCTGTTTGGGGACAGAAGTGAGACAGTGCTCAGATGATGTGGAAGGCTGAATAGACTCTCCAGTCTCCCAGACACCCCGGGTAAAACCAGGTGGATTGCTCCTGGGAATTCCCTTGGTTAAGATGCTGGCAGTAGACTTCTACAGTGTTGGGTTTTTATATATATATATATAAAAAAATACAAAAAAGAGAAGTTTTCCACCTGCTGCATTTTTTAAAGACTTTCCGGTAACTAGTTCCATCTTCCTGTCTCCTCCACAACAAGGCCATGGCCAGGGAACCTGTGCGATACATGACTTTAAGCGCTTTTCCATAGCTGCCTCTCCCAGTGTCTTTTGCCAGCTCTGACCATTCAGCAGATCCTTCCTCCAGGGCAGGACCCCAGGGACAGTTGGTAACAGCTCCACCACCCATCCTACCTCCGCTCTAAATCCCTGGACCCGTAGGTGGGAGCAATTTGTTTCCTCTTCCAGCCTTGTCAAGCACCTGGCTTATGGCTTGGACTTTGTGTACTGAGCACTTAACCAGAATCCAGGATAAAGTATTAAATATTTGTGATACATTGTGAATGAATATAAAAGTAGGCGAGAAAGGACTGTTAACAAACCTTCCTCTAGACTAGTGGAAAGAAAATGCCAAGAGTGAGTGGAGGATTTTCCTAGAGCCAGTACCAAAAAGCTAGCAAGTATTTGAAGTAAATTAGTGATAAAGGGCTCATTATAGATGCGGGAGAAATTTTAATAAAATGAACATGGAAAATTCCAGCTCTTTAATTTTTAGAGTTAGCTCCTGCAGGAATGCTTACATTTTAATCTCCTTCAGTATTTTAGCAGGATATACTGTATTTATAACCAACAGAGATTTGTGTTCCTTGTAAAGTAGAAGGTGTTTAATTTGTTGAGAAAATTTCTTCTCAGAAAAATAACTACGTGGTTTTATTAAAAAAGGTGATGTTTTTCTTTACACGTAGTAAACCAGATTCATTAGGAGCAGTTGGCATGTCCTATTTTTCCCACCATGGGGGTTCTTGAGGTTCCAGATTTTGACACTATCAAAGTGCGGGAAAATGTGACAAACTTTCACTGTTTGAGATACCCGCTGGTAAATACCCCGTGCCAGGAGCAACTGAGGATCCAGTCCCAGGGTCTGATCCTTGCACAGGGACTTGCTGCCCCTTCCAGAGCTCCACGGAAAGCAGTGGGGAACTCTGCGGTTGCAAAGGTTTGTCATCACTTCTGATCTTAGACTTGCATTTTAGATAGTCTAAACCTGTGTAAGGCTGTTATTTAGGAAATGAACACTATCTACCCAAGAAACTGAAAGCAGTGATACACCTGCCCTATTCAAAATGGCAGAGAAAAGGAGCTGCTAACTATTTTAAAGAAATTTAATCTTAAAAATATCACATTCTTGATTATTCTGTGGTGTTCCTGTTCTTCCCCAGTAAATAAACTAAGCCTTAATCCATATAAAATAGATTTTACTAAAATGTAAGAATGCATGGGAAAGTATAAACCATTTACTGAAGGAAACTTGAACTTCCTGTGAAATGGAAACAGTTTGAGAGCAGAACATTAAGATCATTCATTGATTATATTCATTGGCCTTAAACTTTTTATTTATGGACAGTCAGAAAAGATGGGAGAGGTGCTAGACATATCCCAGCCACAGAGTATATATTTCCATTACTGACGCTAGACCCCAAGTTATTTTAAAGAGGATTAGTGCCTTCAGCTCACCTTCTGCTTTTAATAAAAATAGCATTTTCAGAGAAATAATAATAATGGCTTCCCTTCATTCCTCCAGATTTGGATTTTGCTGTAGACTTCAGTATTGGAGTAGGCACAAGGTACAAGGTAAGACTTCCTAACGATTACTTTTATGCCTAGCCATGGCAGTAAAATCATACTCCTTTTATATATGTGTGTATATATGTATGTAAAACGTACTGTATACCCTTTAAAGGTTAGGAGAACATTCCTGAGTTATTGATGTGGTGGAGATACACTACATACGCTGTGTATGTGCTCCAGACGTATGAAAGTTGGTGGAAAGTCTATGATGTTCCTCAGGGAGAATTGGATCAGGCTCCATATGATTAAAGAAACAGGCTAAACATTTCTGTTACCCTAACTCACTGGATGTCAGGAATATAGAAAATGTGGTTCATTTGGATTAATGTCACTTCTTTATTGGACATCTAACACAAAGCCTCTGAGTACTTTGTAGTTATAGCAAGAGATTAAATGCTGACCCAGAAAAGCCATCTGATCAAAGACCAGGAGAGACAAATAGTATTATCAGTGATACAATCCCAACATGACAAAAAAAGGAAAAACCCTCCATGGTAGAGATTTGGAAAACCTAAGAGAAAGACACACCCCGCCCCACCCCCAAATACTCAAAGAAAGGTGAATCAGTTGAAATGAATATGACTTGCAAAGCATTCTGACGGCAACAGTAGGACATATGGGTGGGAGATTGCCGTTAGCATCCAGACCCAAAGCTGCATCCAACAGTCCCTAGGCTTTGCAGAGAAGGATCTTGCTGTGATGAGACAAGTCTTACTGCCTGTGGCAGCAATATGGAGTGCATGTAATGTGTCAAACTGGCTACAAGTGTGCAGAGAAAAGGGATTCTCTAGACAATCTCAGGAGGTCACTTCCAACTTCAACAATTCTGTATTTCTGTGATTTATGGTTTCTTCAGCAAGTGTGAAATTTCTGCATTGCAGCACTGAGCAGTGGCTCCCCATCCAACTGGGACCACCTTGAGACAGTGCTACATCTGTCCTGCTATTAAGATAATTCGCTGCTGGAGAATCACCTGAGTTGACAAAGCGACATACATAGCTGTTTAGACACCTAAAGGAAGTCCATCTAAGTGTAAGTCAAGCCTCATTTAGGCCTTTCTGCTGTTGAGGTTTGCTTTGCCTGTGTTGCCAAAGTCATGGAATAGTTGAGATTGGAAGGGAACTGTGGATCTGTGGTCCAACCACCCTGCTCAAAGTAGGGTCAGCTGGAGTAGAATGCTCAGGGCTGTATCTAGTTGGGTTTTGGATATCTCCAAGGATGGAGATTCCATAGCCTCTCTGGGCATTCTGTTCCAGTGCTTGACTACACGTACAGTAAAAAAATTGGGGGTTTTTATGTTTAAATGGAATTCCTGTATTTCAGTTTGTGTCCATTGCCTCTTGTCCTCTTACTGGGCCACTGCTGAGAAGAGTATGTCTCTGTCTATTTTACTTTCCCCATCAGGTATTTATATACATCATTTAAATCCCCTTGCACCTTCTCTTCTCCTGGCTGAACCATCCCAGCTCTCTCAGCCTCTTCTGGGATGTCAAATGTACCAAACCCTTAATCATCTTCATGTCCCCTCACCAGGACTCACTTCAGTATGTTCATGTCTCTCCTGTACTGGAGAGCCCAGCACTGGAAACAGTACCAAGTTGTGTCTTACCAGTGCAGACAAAAGGGGAATTATCACGTCCCTTGATCTGCTGGCAGTGCTCTGCCCAGTGCAGCCCAGATGGTTGTTGGTCTTCCTTGCTACAAGGACACATCATTGTTGGCCCACAGAATCATAGAACTATAGAATGGTTTATGTTGGGAAGGATCTTTTAAGACCATGTGGTCCAACCCACCCAGCCATGGGCAGGGACATCCTTTACTAGGTTGCTCAAAGCCCCATCAAACCTGACCTTGAAGACGGTCAATGATGGGACATCCATGGTATATTTGGTGTCCACCAGGACCCCCAGGGCCTTTTCTGCAAAATTGCTTTCCAGCTGGTTGACCACTAGAGTGTACTGGTGCCTCAGGTTATTCCTCCTTTGGGGCAGGACCCAAGGGAGTATTCCCCTTTGTTGAACCCCATGAGGTTCCTGTCTGTCCAACTCTCCAGCCTGTCCAGGTCCCCCTGGATGCCAGCATGACCATATGGGACATCAGCCACCCGTCACAGTTTTGTATCATCTGCAAACGTGCTGAGGGTGCATTCTGTCCCATCATCCCAGTAGGTCATTAATGAAGATGCTAAAAATCCTACCAAGCTGTGATTGTCTTCCAAAATGATCGGTCTGGAGGCAATACACTTAGGACATGCATCCATAATCTGTGACTCTAGGGATCAAATAACACTTCACAGTCTCCTGTGAACCTGACAGAAGTCTCCAGACTGTCTTGCAGGGGGACCAGTAGCTGTAGTTCACCTTGGTATGCTCAGGGTCGACATTAGGATCAGTGTCCCCCTCAAAGACAGCCATGGCGCTGAGTTCACCTTGAGTGACACTGCAAATGGCAGGGCAGAGCGAGCCCTTGCAGGACCCCAGGGCCCTGTGATGATAACCAACAGGGGAGGAGACCGAGAGCTGCACTTTGTGTGTGTCAGAGAGACTTTTTGAGAAGTTTCATTTTCAAAACAGTAGAAAAGTAACTGGTGTGTTGGAGACAGGCAGCCAGTCAGTGGGACACTGAAAATAAAGGTAGGGAGAGGAGGAGAGAGGCAGAGGTACAGGCTTTTGAGCCCAGAGCTTGCTGGAGGGCAGATTTTGACAGGGGACAGTTGGCTGCTGCTATTTATTTCAGTTTAGTGAGTTTAGTGAAAATAAGCTTTTTTTAAAAAAAATAATTTCATAAATACACTTTTTTTCTAAGTGCATATTTGACTCCTTAACAGTTTCTCATTCTAAGGGAAATGACCCGTTGTGACTCCAAATATTGGCTAAGCACTCAGACAAAAAGGAGAAAAAAATGGTTTAAACTGTTTAGGAAAATGAACAGGATGGAGGATGAAACCTTACTGAAAAATAAACTGTAAATGATGGACTTTTGCCATAAATCTGCTTCTCCAGATGATTGTCTTCACAGTATCCTTTAAAGACACTAGCAAATGCCAAGGACTTCATGTGTAGTTATTGGATACTGTGTCCTGCTCTCACTTGGTTTGCAAGTCCTGTGCCACACCATCCATGTAGGACGCAGGTTATCTGGCACCTTTCTCACCATCCCTCTGGAATATTGCTCTTGACCAAATAGCAGATCCTGACCCTCTTCCAGACCCACCCGGCAAGGGGGACACCCACGTGTGCCGTGACGATGTGTCAAGGGAGTCACCACTCCCGTGCAGAATGGGCTCTTTGTGAAAACCTGGTCTGGTGTGGTAGCTTATGGCCTCTCCAGATCGTAGGTCTTGTCAGCTGTAACTACTCTGCTTAGTACTAAGGAGCTGTGAAACGCAAGGTGATCTCAGCAAAAGCCGTGTGGGGACGGGATAATGTTGGAACTGGGAGGCGGTTTTGTTCTGACTTGCGTGCAGAGCTGTCGGTGTATGCCCCAGCGTGAGCACTTGGCAGAACAAAAATGACTTGCCAGAGGCTTGCAGTTTACACCTGTATACATTTCTGTGGCGAAATTTCACGCCTGTTAGCCAAGCTGACTTGTACTCAGCACTTCATCAGGAAGACTCCTCGCAGAGGCATGCCTGTAGCCTTCCCGAGATGCCTGTGCCAGAGCCTTTGCCATTGGCATGCCAGTTCTGCTTTTCATTCTAGGACACTCAGTGCCTTGGAGCACCTTAGATCATTAGAAATGTCTTTTTGGCATTCCAGAGCGATGTGATACTGCATGGGTTTACATCATATAAGTGCTGAGCCTTAGAGCACAAAAATCATAAACTCCTTGTGGAAATGCACTTCTCTAAGCCTCTTTCCCTCTCATGGTTTCTGATTAACCTAGATGGGGAGATGCTTTGGAAAAGGCAGAGCTTATTAATGAATGGATTTGCATGCCTAATTTCTGTCCCTAAAAGTAAAAAAATTTCACTGAAATGTCTGAAGGCTGACTGTCCAATGGGAATTTTGCTCAACTAAAAATCACAAAAGGATCACTGCTAGGGTCATCACCGAACACTCTGCAAAAGAGCAATGAGGTGTCAACGGATAGAGTGTGGCACATGCTGTGGAGAGAGCCGCTTCTCATCCCCATGAGGTCCTGCAGCTGTCAGAGAGCATGCAGACATCCCCCAAGATTCTCCTTTGGGATTTCACGGTCTGCTTCCTAGTGAGTCGACAAATAGAGTTCATCTGCAGAGTGACAGGGCAGGCATGAGCTCAGTATATAGAACAGCATGTCTTTATTAATGGAAGAAAGTGAATAAACAGCTTGTGCCTTGCTTGGTAGTGCAGAGCTTCTCACAGCAAGTCTTACAACCCACCGCAGGTAGCCTCCGAGTTGGGGTTTTCTCTGCCTTGAAAGACTTGTTCCCCATAATGGCTGTCTGCGGATACTTCCCACACATTGTCCCGCGTTGTGACGTAATTCTCTGCCGGTGAGTTCTGCAACAGCTTGAGGGAAGAACTTGCCCCATTTAGCACTGGTCCCCACTCCAGGTCTTCCTGTGGGCTCAAACCCACAAGAAATTCAAAAGCTAGACCAGATGCTAACAGGGAGAGCGAAATAGGGTATTTCCTACTAAGCTGCACCTCAGCATCACTGCTGGGTGTCGGTGAGGGTGTGGGGACCATTGCCCTGGGCGTAGCGATGTACGCACAGTCCTTGCTTGCAAGCAGGGGTACGATGAGGTGAGCATAGTGCCCTGTGCGATGGGAACTCCTCCTGAGGTTAAAGTGGGATACTGCACGGAACTGTTCAAATTTGGGCATTCAAGGAAGGGGAAGCACAAGTAGCAGCAATTGCCTTTTTGTCATTTGGTATGTGCTTCTTCATCTCTTGGACCCTTTTCCAGTGTATTTTGTAGCATGGTACCTTTAAAATGAAATGCAAATTAGCTTTAAGCACAGCAGTGTCTTCTGGCCATGTGCTGGGACATCTTACCGTCCCTCTCACTCTGCACCCAGTCAGGAAACTCCAGTTTGGGTGCTGAGCACCCAGATTTAGATATGGCAATGTGCACAGCAGTCATCATTCAGGCCTCTGAGGAGCTGGCCCTTCATGACTTACAAAAGAAATAGGATTTTTAGGCTTTCACATCACATATATGGTTTTAAAAATATGCCCTCAATTTCACTCACATGGCATGTTGCTACTGCCGCTGCACTACATTTTCTTGGTAAAGTTTTCTGTTCCCGTATGGATAAAACCTGTGAAGGACTACTTAAAAGATGATCTATAGTCTGCTCTCCTAGTGGCAGCGTAGCTTTCTTCCAGCATCCTAGAAAAAAGCAGCCGTAAATCTCAGGCCAAGTGTCATATGAGGTAACAGAGTCTATCTGACATAATTTCTTTCTTAGAAACTTTCAGTGTTGAAAGTCTTTAAACTTCGGCACTTTGCCAAAATCCACAATCCCCACCACAAAATTAGAAGATATCTAAAAAAGAAGTCCCTTTCCAGGAATGACACAAACAGAAATGAATACAGTGAGAGGAAAAAATCTCCCACTGTTCACGATAGATTAGACAGAACATTTCCCTTTTAACTTAAAGGGCACTGGGAATTTGGCCATACAATTTAGTGAGTCTTAAAGAAGTTATTATTTTCCAATTTCAGTTCTCAGACCTGAGTTCTGCTCTTCCCACAACTGATTATTTCCCAGAAGTCACATTTTTCATATTTCAGTTTGGTTTCTTTGATACTGAACTAGCTTAAACCAGGAGTCTGAAGGGAAGAAAAATCTGAGACACCTAGCTCTGGAGAAAGGATTTTTCCCTTTTCTGCACTTACCAAAATTTCGTAATTTACCAAAACTGCTCATAAACATTTTCTACCCAGGCAAATTCCAGCAAGGTTGACCATCATTCTGTTTGTTTGAATTTTACAGTATCCTTTTAGGCTACTTACTTAATATAAAGGAATCTGCTGCTGCAAAAATCATGGTACAGCTTCAGTTCAGTTCACATTTCAAGTTAATTTGTTCATCGCTCTCAAAGAGACAAGCTGGTTTTCTTTTCTTTGGTGAAGTTTATTATACTGTGGGCAAAACATCAAAGGGAAGAGCTGGCCTGAGCTGTGGAGTAAGCCACAAGGGGCACACTATTACCCTGGAACAGTCAATATTTTTCAAATGCTAAAGACGATAGGAAATAAATCCTTTTTTCCCCTTTCTGCTGGATGTACTGCTCAGTACACCCTGCCGGTGTCCGTGGAGAGAGCTGCCAGCTCCCTTTGGACAGGTACCCTCCGTGGGGCCAGCAGGCCAGGATGGGGCATGCAGCAGCATCCCTGGGATGGCAGCAGCAGCCAGGGTGGGGACATCCAAAACTGTTGTCAAGGCAGGCCCACCTGAGGCTGTACCTGTGGACAGATCTCAGCACACCGTGTGCTGTGGGGAGAGGGGAAAATTCATCCAGGCTGATAGTGGCTATGGGCGCTAGTGATGATGTCATAGCCCAAGAATTTGACCATGTTCTACAGCTATTAACATTTTAACCTGTAGCCTGTCAGGGGTATTCTATAGCCGACTGGTAATGGAAGACAAGGACACAATGGGAAAATGGTCATCGCCTGAAGTTTATTGATGGCTGTCACCATGTGAATGCAACACCCCTTGGTTCACCATGGTGCAACTTCAGCGTGTGTGCGCCTGTGTGTGAGTGTGTGTGTGTTTGTGAGCCATTTCAGCCTTGACGAGAGTGTGGTGTTTAAGGATCTCTTTTGACACCGGGAGAGGTGAGTTTAAGCCCCTTAGGTGAAAGGAGGATGAATCAGGGGAGAGCTTTTATCACAAGAGTATTACATGAAAAGGTAAAAGGATTCCTCCTTAGACCCTGTTTGCAGTAAAATCCTTCCCCCTCTAGTTACAGGCTTTGTTTATGTGTGTTACCAGCACAATAGCATGAGCTAGAAGGTCACTTGTCTCCCTTTGGATTTACGTGACATTATTGCTCAAGCCAGCAGGCTGGAAAATGGAAAGCTTTCCAGGTTTGCCTCGTCTCCTGTTAAAGACAATCCAGGAAGCTGTGCAGCCTCTCTGCTGAATACCCACAGTTACGCTGGATCCCGTGGCTACTTGCTACCCTTTAATGCATATTCTAGTAAAAGATACTCTCTGAGGGAAGCGTGTTACTGTGAACCTCTCTGAAACACTGGTGTTGGAAGTCTGTTCCCTCCACCTGCCCCCATATGCTCGTCTCTCTCTCGGAGAGCCATTCAGAGCTGGCCCTCACCATCATGGTGGCTGCCGGGTAAAGAAAAACAAAGCATAAAGGTTAAAAAAGAACTTCAGATAAAGGCCAGGTTGGATGCTCGGCTGATGTGAGCTGGCACAGCTGGACAAGCCAAGAGAGCTGCCCCACAGCACTAGTTCTCAGCTTCAGACCTCCAGGGAAGCGGTACATATGCGCAGGGAAGGGGGGGGACTTTAAAAGTGGCAAATACTTCTCTCAGACAGTCTGAAAAGCAAACGGCATTCTCATTTGCTTCAGGAAAAGGCCTTTTAGATTGTAATTGAGAAAATTTGGTCATAACAATACAAGCATTTTTCAGTGATGATCATACAGCTGAAATTTTGTCCAAAAAAGGCAGCATTCCTTTGGTGTCAAGGGGACTTGTTTAGCGTGAAGGGTTAAAGATGCTATGGCTAGAGCAGGAAGCCTGTCTATCATTAAGGAAACATAACACTTTCCTTTGAAAGACTTTTTCAGTTGCTTATGATTTGCCAGGTTTTAAACCAGTTAGGCTGAAATCCTCCATGCTGGTTGCTTATTTTCTGCTGAACTGTCTGGGAAAGGTTTCATCAGAAA
This sequence comes from Phaethon aethereus, assembly GCF_964289735.1. Taxonomy (NCBI): domain Eukaryota; kingdom Metazoa; phylum Chordata; class Aves; order Phaethontiformes; family Phaethontidae; genus Phaethon; species Phaethon aethereus. The sequence goes on from NC_138582.1 coordinate 15,523,312, forward strand.
TCATTCAATCCTTTCTGAAAGAGCATCTGGGAAAAACTGCTTTGCCTATAATGAAAAAATAACCCCGAAACTATATGACTAAGCAGCTGTGTGTTTTGCAAGGGAAAGGCAGGTACCTGACCACCTCCGAGGCCCCTCACTCAACACTCAGCACTAGTGCCATGCCCAGCAGCAGAGTGTAACTATAACTAACTCCTGGGTTACCTGAAGTCCCACAGCCCTGCTCAAGTCACTTGGAGGACGACAGCCCGCTCTTGCACCTAACACAAAGCGATGAGTTGGTTACTGACAACAGGGAAGATTAAAAAATGACACGAGGACTGTGAGAAGAGGCAGGGATGAAACACCAGCAAGACATACTGGGACTGGACTGTATTAAAAAAAAAAAAAAAAAAAAAAAGGTGGAGCAGAGGGAATGGCTGAACCAGGATACTATGGGAGACTGGGAAGGGAATTAGATGGTGAAAACTGCAAGTGGGATGAGGAAGTGTGTGTGTGTTTGCATGCATGAGCATGTGCATACAGGCAGCCAAGCCCTCGCAGAATTGTAGAAGAAAAAGGTAATTAACTGGAGGAGAAAAAAACAGGACAGAAAGCATCTAGGAGATAATAAGAAAATTTTGTGAATCTTCTTTTTCAATAACCTTGTACATATACCTAGCCCTGACAATTAGCTCTCAGCTTGTCACTGCTGAACTATGTGTTTGGGGAAAGTCTGAAGAGCAGTACTAAAGGGTAAGGTAGAAATTTCTCAGTGGTCTTGGGCAACATCTTGTATTTTATCCATTCACTGTTCCCAAAACTGTCTATAAGAGCATGACCTGATTTTACCTCTTGCTCTTCCATTGCCCTGTGAAGGACCAGGAGCCAACACTGTTATTCATTGATACCAAATCAAGCAGCTCTGTTTATGCTAGGACATACAAGTTGTAGCTTTTCCTAAAAATCTTAATTTGCCTGGCTTGATTTTAAACTATCAACTGCCCCTCAGGCCTCAGCCCAAGGATGAACCCAGCATTTCGGTGATGTTGCAAGGACTGAGTGTGTAGGTGAGGCTGCATCCCGCAGGGGAACCTTGACACTTGGAAGAAGTCACAGGCTGCATATAAGAGGTGGCCCGTGGGTCACACCAGTGAACCATCTAGCCCACCCTTTCAACGGTGAGAAGAGGAGATGCTGTTTAGGAAGAACACGCAAGGCTGGTTGTTATGTGCAGCCCTTTCCCCTAGTACGCAGCATCCGCAACTGTTACATTAGGAATACTAGAGGGTATGTTCCTGCCTCGTCCTTTTAGCATAAAGATCCATTAATTTGTGTGGTCCCTTTCTGAACATGCTAATGCTGCCTGCCTCCACAAGCTCCTGTGCTGCCAGGGTCCAGAGCTTTACTACCCACTCTGTAAGCAAGTAATTTCTTTTATCTCTTTTAGACTGATCTTTTGCTAGTTGCCTCAAGTGTCCCCTAGATCCCATACCAGATTCTTGTAAACAACAGTTATATGTTTGGTTTAACCAGCACATTCATCATTAGGTAAGTCATGGTTACATCACTCCATGGCCTCCTTCACTCCAGAGCGGAGTCCCAGTATTTGCAGTCTTTGTAAGGCAACAGCTTCAACACCTCAACCATTTTTACTGCCCTTTAACTCCACTACAAGAACCCACCACTTTTTTATGTAGCAGCAACATTACACCCTCTGTCCTGTTCCTAATAACTTTCTTACGAGTTCCAACATTTTACTGGATTTTGTTTGCCATTGCATGCTGAGCTGATGATTTCAGAGAACCATCAGCAATGACTCCGAGATCTAAGTTGTAACTCTCAGTTCCAAGTCTGATATAGATAATTTTTTCCTAGTTGCATTGCCCTGGGTTTATCTATATTAAAGTTCATCTGTCACTTTTGAGCCAACTCAGTTTGGTGAAGTCCTCATGGCCTGCAGAGAACTTGACTGTCTGAAAGAACTTAGTATCATCTGCAAACTCTGCAACGGCAGTGACTCCATGGTACGAGCTGGTCCAGTTGCCATATTAAATGAGTTGAGTTGGTTAACTTTTGTAACTCCCTTGGAAAAAGAAATACATCCAAAATCCCCTTAAGGTTTGAAGGCTAGTTTCCACTTCTGTAATCTAGTGAAGCTCCGTGGATTTCAATCACAAATGATTTATAGAGGTCAGTAAAGCCAACTGTGTGCTGTATGGAGAAGAGTGAAGGATATTGTCTCCAGTTGCCTCTTAGCTCCTCAGAAAAGGGACTTTGTTTTATATTAGCGTCCTGGGATTGTTCTCAATAAATACAAAATGTGTAATATAACCATACTGACAGAAGTATGAAGTAGTGTATGGTGCTAAGTGGTTGCTATGTCTGCTTATAATAAAAAGATGAAAATGTAAGCCCCGTCTTTTCAGATGAATCACATCAGTTATAGTAAGTATCCCTAACTGCACTCCTGGGAGCTTTGCTTATTTAGAAATGAGGGTATGTAGAAGCCCTAAAGTATGACTGGCAAAGGATGCCCCTAAAGTGGGAGTGTGCAGACAGGGAGGACTTTCTGTGGATGCAGCTCCATCTACTGGTACTAATTGCCCTGATCTCCGCCTTTCGGTGACGGGCTGCAAGTAACTTGTTCTCTTTAGAGATCTTCTTTAATTAAAAAAATTATGGCATATAGGAAGGAGGTAAATTCACTATGAATCTCTTCTGACATCCTTTCAGCCAGCAGAAGTACTCAGATCTCTGAGAGACCCCCTGTGACTTGGTGATATTGTAGCACTTCATCTTAGTTTTATGTAACGTTGCACCTCATATACTCTGTCCACTGCCAACCCTAAACCATTCACAAGCCATGAGTCAGGTCCCCCAAAATAAAGAGATTCTACAAGTGCTGGATTTTTATCTTGGAGTCTTCACACTTTCTAAGTCTGCCCTGGCCACAAAGGCTATTTTTCCCTTAATGGCAGCAGATATTCCAGCAGTAACTTATCCCAGCAGCAGGATCCTCAAGAGAAAAACCAAATGACACAAGGCCAAGGCATTTGTAATACCGGTTGTTTCAAAGGTCAGCTCTATTTAGTGCTGAGGGAAAATTCTGTGCTTACTTCCATTAGTGAAATTCCTCACTGGCGACTGGACCTCAAAAGAAGTTGTATTTATATAACTAGAAGAAAAATTTGGCCTCTTGTTCACCATGAAACTTGCCTCTGAGGAGCTCTGTCTTCTTCTAAGAACATTTGCTCCAGCTAAGACTCAGGCTTGTTGTTTGACAATTTCAGTATTGGATATATTTACTTTTTATTGTAGGTCAGGGACTGAACCGTGGATTTGGCCCAGCAACAGCTGTCACTGCTGTGAGCAGGTCAGGCATGTCTTAAAACTCAGATGACACCTCTGTCCAAGTCCTCCTCCTTTCTGTCCCCCAGCTTGTCCAGGGCCCACAGTGATTGGAACCAGGGAAGGGAGAGGCAGAGGAGAATCACTCCTGCCCTTCTTCCAACTCTTAGAGCTGGTACCAAGTTGGGAAGTGGGCCTGGGAAGTGGAGAACATTTCCCCTTCTCCTCTGCTCCTGAATTTTGGGTTAAAGCATCTAGTGATGATTCACCTCGCCTCTTATTCCAACAGCCTAAGGCTCTAAGCTGGCCCTACAGGTTCTCCAGAGCTTCAGATCCCAGCCCCAGGTATTTACAATTTGAAAAACAGGTATATTAAGGAGTCAAGTGCTGGATTCAATGCCAGATTTTATACAGGGGACAAATGTAGCCAAGTACTAAGGTCTTAATCTCCTTTTCTAATCAGTAGGCCTCCCACCCCATTTCCCCATTTGCCATAACTTTGTATGTTATCTTGGTGGAACCATCTCGAGACCATTTGTGCCCTTTAGTGCTACTGAACAGTGAATCATACCCCAATACACCGCATTTGTTTCTGGGGTGTCCAGCCTGTCCAGATCATGCTGCAGCTCCCCGCTTTCTTTCCAAAAACAGGAAAGAGGCAGGGAGAAGATGCTCGTTTAGGTCTTACCGTAGTATAGAGCTGTGACCTAGCTGGGGTGTTCATCTGGACTCAGGAGTTTGGAAATACTTCTAGGTCATGCAATTTGGGAGTAGTAAGACTGATGAAATAATTAATTGCATTACTAATTTATGCTAAAGTATGTTTTCCACTTGAAAAGTAATCACAAAGAAAAAAGGCTATGGTCCTTGTGTGGGACAAAAAAGAGGAAGCGAAGTGTTTATAGGCAGAAAACACTTTTTGCCTCAGTAGTTTGTCTCGTAAAACTTATTGAACCTAAAACAACACCTGTAACAAAGTAATGTTAAAAGCCAGCCATTCCTGGGCACTGCGAGTAGAACTGCCCGTGCATGTAACCAGATCACCAGGAAGCCCCAGCACCTTTGTACAGGGCAACGGGGCTGCGTAAGGTCCCGGCTCTGCAGCAAGAGGAGCACAGAAGGGTCCTTTTCTCCGCAAGGAACCCCTCTGGGCTTGTTCTATCTACTGGTTATCATGCCATGCCACCAGCCTGGTGACATAGGCCTCACCTTGCGGAGATGACCAGGAAAAGGTGTCTGGATGAGAGTCAAATATCCAGTAATTCTTTTAAGATTACTAGTAATGCTGCAATCATGTATGGATCCACAGGGCTCATTCCTTGCACAAGAGCCTCTCTGGAGCCAGGCACAAGAGGTCTGACACTGGATGCGCTGGATATAAGTGTATGAATATTTTTTCCACAATCTCCAGAATCTTTACAGATATTTGCAATAATCCCACAGCAAGAAAGGTGTTAAAAACCACACCTATACATAATCTGACTTGATCATTGTGTTCCCTTGAAAGGTAGTTTGACGAGTCAATTGCCAAAACTTAGCTCAGGTTTCTGAACTGAAAGGTGCTATGTCCTGGCAGGCTTAAGGCAGGTAATATTTTGCTAATGCCAAGAATTTAGGGCCCAAACATGTTGCATAGGAGGAAGCAGATGAAACATGCAGATTCCTGAGGACCTGTTTCCCCTCTTGAGATGCAGGAGGTAGATCAACACCTCAAACAGGAACCCTGTGTAGCCTATTTACAATTGGATAATCAAAATTTAAGGTCAGAACACCCAGAAACTACGATGCTTGACCTTGGAATGCCAATTTGGCATGTTAAACCTCCTGTTGACTCATAATCTTTCACAGTCATTCTACCTTGTAACCCCATGTAACTAATTGCCAGAGTAATACCACCATGACAGGGAGAGAAGCGGGACAGGTCACATACAATCCACGCGATGCTGCTTCCTCCCTGCCTGCAGCGGGCAGCAGTATGGGCTGCTGGGCAGGGCACTGACCTCTCGCTTCAGAAACCAGGTTTCCTTCTCCTGCTCCACCACAGATCTCCTGCGCGAGGCCCTCGGCAAACAAGTCACTTCGTGTCTCTGTGTCTGAGTTTCCCACCTGTGAAATGAGAATAGCACTTCTCTTTCCAGGACCACCTTGAGGAAAAATACAGTAGATTCTGAGTTGCTCAGGTTAGAAGGGGGTTTAGATAAGCACCATAATGGACCAAAAGAAACTTAATCCAGTGGGATTAAAAGGGAACAGTCATGCTGAACTCAACTTCCAAAAAAAAAAACTTAAATACTTTCCATTGCTTTTTACTGATTTTAATACATCAGATTTGCTTTTTCTTCTGATGGTTTTCTTTGTGTCTCAACAAAGACCAATATGCCATGACCAGCTGTACAAAATGCAGCTAAGAAAGAAATACAACATGCTCTTACTCTCAAGTTTTTCTTTTTGTAAGATTGAAAAGAGCAATGTCCTATTTGCATCTCAGTTTAGGAACTGGTGGTTCACCGTTATCCACAGGCAAGACCTGGGAAGCCTTTCTATACAACTTGGACAGCCTGGCAACGGGGCAAGAAATGCATCAGGACAGTAGTGTTCAGAGACCAGTTTCATGGTATATAGATAAAAATGGAACAAAAGAGCTATCAGAGTTTTAAGCTCTCTTAACATTATTTTTTCAAATTCAGACAGGAATATAATGAGTGTCAAAGTTTTTTAAAGTTATAAAGCAAATGCAAAAATACAATGATTAGAGGAAGTGCAACAGGAGTCAGCATTGTCATCCAGTTTTGGAAGCTAAAGAGAAGACCCTGGTCTAGCAATTTTCCAGTGCTTTTTCTTTAACTTTCCATGAAGGGGACAGATTTGTGTGATCACTGGTTCTGCTTCTTTCACCTTTTACAGCTGTATTTTACAGCTGCATTTTAGGGCAGCACTTCACAGAAGCATAACTTTACTCACATCAGGAGTTATAACCAATGTACACAGCCAGAGAAACCGTGAGAATCTGAATAGACTGATCCAGTACATATCAATAATCACTGCAGGATCCGTGTCACTTTGTGTTATTTCCAGGTATTCAGCGAGACAGAAGCAGAGTCAGGACTTCTGTGAAGCACTTGTTGTGTGTATTTTCTGAGCAAGTTCTAACAAAACTTTAGCTTTCTAAAATGTGCACTTTCATTTTTCTCTATCAATAAGCAACAAACTGTTGCTTCTCTCTACACCCTTTGAATGAAAGTCTCCTTAGAGAGAGCTTATTTACCAGCAGCTGCTGCACAGTGGTATCCAAAATACCATGAAATGTTTTCCGATTCTAAGCGTGGGGACCTGCACGGTATCTTAGTTATTCCTGCACTGCAGCTTCACATCACACAGAGATATTTGATGAAAACACTATTTGGCATCTGTGGTCTCATTCCTTTCACCTTAAATTTGCTGAGATAAATTATCTCCCTATGTCCTCCCCTTCTATTCTTTGGAGAGGTCTAAGCTTGTGTTCTTCAAGGTCATAGGCTTGGGGGTATTTTTTGTACAGGAAAGAGTGACATTTATTAGAATCAGCTTGCATATGTCACCTATAATACCTAGCACAAAGATTACATGTTATTCTCATATCAGTATTTGCATACAGACATCTCAGCATGTACATACCATTTCTGAGTCATACCTATCTTTTTAGCTCCCTTTATAAAGTAATACAAAATTAACTACTGGCTTTTTTCTTTTTTTTTTTGAAAGAATGTAACTGCTCGTTCTGCGTATCCTTCCTTAGATCCTCCTCAAAGTACAGCAAAACTGCTTGCATACTAACAGAAAATTTCCATTCTTTCACTCCTTTTTAGCTATGAAAGCTGTTCTTCATTACTGTAGTTTTTCCCTTTATCTCTTCTCTGCCCTTTGTTTGTCTTTGATACTTAAGAGGGAAAGTCCAACCTTTCCTCACTATACAAACAGTTTCCATGCTATACTAACCACATGCTGCTATCTGGGCTTCTACAAGTAGCTTAAGAGATTTGAATAGCACCCATCAATCATCACCTTTACACCTCAGGGTTGAACTCAGAGGTTAGATATAAATGCCAACTAAACTTGGACAGCTTTTTAATTGACACCATGTGTGGGATTCATACTCTGTAGGTTTAAATAGGCAAAAAGTTAAGACCTTTCCCCCATCATCCCAGTTGGCTGCAGAGACTGTAGCTGTGGCATGCAGAGTCTGTGGTGTGCAGTGCACATCCAGGTTGCAGGATGGAGAAACCACACCAAAGATCAGCGCCCATTTGCAATGTTGTTGTAGCCGACCTTACTCTTCTCCTCACTAATATTCATGATGTGTTGCGTGGCAAACCGCTATACAAAACTAGCACCAATGTCATCGTGCCTTCTCAAGAAATCTTAGCCTTAATTCCACATGTCTAGCATCAGGTCAGTCAAAGTGGCAAAGTAGTTTTTTCATACTTTCCAAAGACAGAATTAATAATCACTGCCATAAATATATTAAGTAACTTTAATGCTGCTGAGCATAAGCCTTTGTTTTATACTTTCATCCATTATACTCCAGTGTAAATGTATTTTATACAATATGAAGTATTTTTAAAAGTATATGGCTCTAGATAAAATGTTCACAAAACAAGTTTCAATGCAAGTAGAGAATTAGCAAAAAAAAAAAAATCAGCCAGAGTACAAAATCTTTGGAAGGTAAAAATTTCAGAAAACAAGATATACGAAAACATCCCATTGCAGTAATTCAGGATGACCGAGTGGTTCCAGTAGTCAGAAGGGCTGCCACTCACTGCTTATGTCATCCCTAAGAACCTGTCCTGGGTCAGCAGGTACTGCAGGGTGCTACTGAGGGTGGCTGGCTCTCAGAGATCCTTGTACCTGACAAGTTTGATAAAGTAACCTTCATAGCAGACACCCTTGTTGGCTTAAGGAGGATGAGTAGGCCTGGGAATGAAGAAAGTCCTGTCTTCCCTTACCCAACCACTGCTGGTCTCTGCAGAATATCCAGGTGCACTGGTAAAATGTGGTGAGCAAGTTGTTTTATGAATGACAGGAAGCCTTTTTTCTCACAGGTTATCAATTTGGCACTATTCACAAAAGCAAAAATTACTTACTAGCATTATTAAAAAAAAAATTCACCATCTGCAAAACGGCCTGAGTGCTAGGGAGCCGAGCGCAATGCTATCATTTAGTTTTGTTAAATGAATTTTATATATCTCATATCGCATGTCATTATACAATAGGGATATTCAAGAAAGGCTCAATCAGACTTCATTTGTGCCAAAAGCAAACTGCATAGTGGGTGGACCGCTTTGCATTCCACTGCTTTCAGTAAGATGTTGCATAGGCATTTGTCCAAATAAAAACACCTTTACAACACTGCAGGTTTAGAATGCGACAAATAACACACTGCAAGAATTGAGGTCAGACATTATTCACCATTTGGTAAGATTCCATTCAAATGATACTGACTCACATAATAAGTAACAAATGCAGCACTTGAAGTAACAAAAACAAAGCTGTACTCCAAGAAAGTAAAACAGTGCAAGTATTCCTGTTAAACAAAAATATACCATGTATATACACACAACACAAATGCACTGTTTTGCTTTGCAGTATAAATAGATCTGATTAAGCTAAATTCCTAAACTAATGAACTACTGACTGACAGTCCCAAACAGTTTCCATCTACTAAGGAATACAGTAAGCTTTAAGGATCAGATGACCATGTCTGGATATGGCTATAAAAGAGTATCAAAAGATTTCACTGGATGGATATTTAAATTATTTTCTCTGTACATCAAAGTTAATAATGCAGATACAAACTAGGTATCCCAAAGTCAGCTTGGGCTCTGATCATGCATGGAGCAGCACACAGAAAACCCATAACTCTACAAGGAGCCTCAAGGCTCTGCCTGTGGGGAATGCACTGTAATGCTGCAAAATACTTAAGGCCCTTTTAGCTGCCTATGCAGTTAACATGTTGGTTTAGTTTTCATTTTCCTCCTCTTCTGATTTATGCTAATGACATATCTGTTTATCCCTGAATACTGTAATACCATACAATGAGTATACTTCTAACGAGTACACAATAAAAGTAAAAATTAGAAAGGGAAGAGATGGAAACTTGTTTTCTGTTAAGGAAATCCTGATTAGGACTTGTTTGCATTTCAGCACTTTAAAACAGATTTTAAGCAAAAAGTCTTTTTGGAATTAGATTACAGTAAAACAGACAAGTAGCACTTAATTTGATCTGAAGTGGAACGCTCAGGCATTAACCTCTCTTCAACTGCTATAGCCTCCATCTCCTTAATGCCAGGGCTGTGCTGCAGCCATAACAAACAGCTGTTGCAAAGGCAAAAATCTAGAGGAGGAGCAGGGAAAAAAAGAAGAAAAAAGAAAAAAGTGAATCACACATTATATTGCTTTACATTTTTTTCCATTCTAAACAAATACAGGAACACACATGATTCAAAAGTTACCTCCCCCAGCCAAAATGCTTAAGGTAACGACAAGTTTGGGATCCTCTGAAATTTTTTCATGAACCTCTCTGTTACAACCCCATGTTACGGCTTTTAATTTGCTTGCTTCAGAAGACGTTTTGAAATAGAGTATGAAACAGAATGTCTGCATAAGTTATGGTACAAAGTAATCGTGTGTGTGTACACCACGTATTTCGGTTTTATCTAGGCTAATCAAACATTAATCTCAGATTTGTTTCCAAATGAATGCCTTTAGCAGCAAACAACTAAGAAGACACCCCTCTAAACAGCAGAACTCTTTTACTTGCAGAAATATAGCAGGAGCTTCAAATCTGGCCTCCGTGACCAGCCAGCCAGCCATTAGAACAACTTCCTGAGAAACGCCAGGAAGTTGCTGTTGCTCAAGAACTGAACTGAATAGATTTGAACTGAAGGTCATGCCACAGCAAACTTGAATATATAATGTAAACCAGAAGGAAGAATTGAGAAACTGAAATGCTGAAAGTTTCTCATCTTGTCCAGTGCTAACAATGGATTCTGTCTCTGAGAACATACGAATTCAGTCATGTAATAACAACCTATCCCTTGCTTTCCATACAAGTGTTAATTTGACAATTAAAGCTTTGAATAGATGCTACACCATAGAACTATCACCCATCTATAAAATGAACATATATACTTTTAATCACAGTATACAAAAGTAATTTTAACAGATAAAATGTTAGCAATCTTTTTTCTTTTTTTTTTTCTTCCACATAGATCACAGGACTGTTTTAATGAAGTGTTTCAAAGGATTACAATCTTCTTCTGTATGTCCTGACGTTCTGATTATATTCTTTGGGAAAAAATGCAAAGACACTAAAGACTACAGTTATCTGATTCACCATTTCCCAGCATCTCTTAATTAAAATACTAAGGCAAGTTACAAAAGAGTCTCCTCCTTCCCTATCTTGACAGGGATTTGAGGGGACTGAATACTCCCTTGGAAAAATAGTATGGAAGGGGGAAAGGATCTCTTGGAGTCCCCAGTATCCTGTCATCAGACAAAATGACTCAAGTGACCATATATTCAATGGGATATGAACACTCTGAATAAGGATTGAAGAGCTACACTTAAGGGCAGAATTTGAGACACTTACTTAGTATAAAACCCTCCCTTAGTTCAGGCACAGCTATGAGACACCACCTCTGCCCTTGTGCCATATGGCCATACAGGGATGTGCTCGAGTGTTTACTGGGAAGTGGGTAATGGTGAGGCACTCTGGATGTGGAGACTGACATGCTCACCTCACCCCTTCAGAGACTAGCTTGCCAAAGCAAAAGGCCTTTCCTTTTTATTCTCCTCTTGCAGGCAGAATGTGAACCTTACACTTTACGTTCACCTGTTTTTATCTTAAAACGAACTGAAGGTGTTTACTGTGCAAAATTTATGGTGTATTTCGTTTTAAGGACAACAGATACCCACAGAGGGCTTTAGAAGCTTAATAAATATATACAGTTCCCCGAGATATGCAAGACCCTCTGGGTGGTACAAAAAAATTAAGAACAGTAGTTTCAGTTCTTTAAGTTAAGCCTACTGGCACACCCCTACTTGCCCTTCAGGAGCCCAGCCAGGGAGAAAGCTAGAGCCTGGTGTATTTTCTGACTCAGCTATGCACACCCACCTCACCAGATACAGTGATTCAGTGATGATGTAACTACAGTGACAAAAATGCAATCTGAGCTTAGGCTACCAATAAAGCACTCTAATCGTTGCCATAAGAGACAGAAGGGCTCTTACAGATAACTTTCATGCCAGGTGTAGTAAGTATGTATCTGGAGCTTCACACAGAGCTAGCCCAAGGTATTTTTCCCCATGGCATGTTCATGACTATCTAAATGGTATAAAAAAAGCAACTGAAAGTTTGAGGACAGGCATGAAATTCACCCCTGACACTTTGATGAAGGCTCAGTTATTACCTTTTTTTTTCCTATTCTAATAACCAACATTGCTTTTACAAAATATCTCATCTAAAAATTATAAGCTGTACTGATCATGTACTTAAAACGCTACAGCGAAGAGTAGCAACTGAGCACCTATCACATTAGCATTAGCTTATTCCAATATTTTTTGCACATCACTGTTAGACACTATTTGCTGCTCTCAAAGACAATCCTTTCTCTCACAGCTCCTCCTTCTATTCTGTGAAGTTCCCAAGTTGAACGGTTGGCTACAAGGGCTTACAACAGATTTCTGTTCCCCAGATACAAATATATGAAATACATACCGAAGCTGCTATGCTTATGTTATATTCATGATCAGCTAGAATCTTTTCTTGTGAGGTGGAATTGAATTTGCGGGGAAAGTGATGCAGAGATGTAGTTGCTGCTTGCAGTAGAAAAGCTCCAAAATAAAAGACAAAAGTAGCCCCATGGAAAAGAAAATCCTGAAAAGCAAATAACAGAATCAGTCTGGGCTGCAATACATACCTAATTCTTCTAGTCTCAGTACAAATGAAACCCAACACTGAAACATGAAACGAGCACTGATAACAACAACTTTCGATAAGCAGTGTTAAATCCATCTAAGAGCTTAACCTGGGCATATTTTCACGGCTGCTTGCAATTATAAGCAACTAACTAACATAATTAGTGATAAAGGGCAACTCTCCCCAAAACCTGCATTCTTTCAAATTAAGAGGCACGTGCTCATCTACATGTACATACGCTGACTTTTAGATCACTTTAAAGCTATAACAGTTTACAGAACTCTCCCTTCATACAGCTTAGATAAAAAAGAAGGGAAATACAGGCCAACTTTATCACAATTTCAGCAGTACAATACAAGCTTGCAGTTCCCCAAATCCCTTCTCAGCTATAACCTAAGGTCCAGAAGTTGCCCCTCCCTGCTGAAACTTTGCTTCCGTAAATGCCCAGAAACACCTCAGCCTTGACACAGCTACAGTTTACTTCTCGATACAATCAGAATCCAAGAACTAAGGTATTTCCTCAACTCTCTCTGACTTGGCTCTACCAAAATACAGTAGAATCATAGAATCTTTGGGTTGGAAGGGACCTTTAAAGGTCATCTAGTCCAACCCCCCTGCAGTGAGCAGGGACATCTTCAACTAGATTGGGTTGCTCAGAGCCCCGTCCAGCCTGACCTTGAACGTTGCCAGGGATGGGGCATCTACCACCTCTCTGGGAAACCTGGGCCAGGGTTTCACCACCTTCATTGTAAAAAATTTCTTCCTCGGGTATAGTCTAAATCTACATTCTTTTAGTTTAAAACCATCACTCCTTGTCCTATCGCTACAGGCCCCGATAAAAAGTCTGTCCCCATCTTTCTTACAAGCCCCCTGTTAAGTACTGGAAGGCTACAATAAGGTCTCCCCAGAGCCTTCTCTTCTCCAGGCTGAACAACCCCAAGTGTCTCAGCCTGTCCTCACAGCAGAGGTGTTCCATCCCTCTGATCATTTTTGTGGCCTCCTCTGGACCCGCTCCAGCAGGTCCATGTTTTTGCTGTGCTGAGGGCTCCAGAGCTGGACGCAGGACTCCAGGTGGGGTCTCATCAGAGCGCAGTAGAGGGGCAGAATCCCCTCCCTCGACCTGCTGGCCACGCTGCTTTGGATGCAGTCCAGGATATGGTTGGCATTCCAGGCTGCGAGCGCACATTGCCAGCTCATGTCCAGCTTTTCTTCCACCAGTAACCCCAAGTCCTTCTCGGCAGGGCTGCTTTCAATCCCTTCATCCCCCAGCCTGTACTGATACCAGGGGTTGCCCTGACCCAGGTGCAGGACCCTGCACTTGGCCTTGTTGAACCTCATGAGGTTCATGTGGGCCCATTCCTCGAGCTTGTCCAGGTCCCTCTGGATGGCATCCTGTCCCTCAGGTGTGTCAAATGCACCACTCAGCTTGGTGCCATCTGCAAACTTGCTGAGGGTGCACTTGATCCTACTGTCTATGTCATGATGAAGATATTACAGAGTACTGGTCCCAATATGGACCCCTGAGGGACACCTTGTCACCAATTTCCATCTGGACATTGAGCTGCTGACCACCACCCTCTGGGTGTGACCATCCAACCAATTTGTAATTTGGAAGTACTTCATGATACTGTGGAATAAAAAGCCTGAGACTTGAGAGGATGGGAGTTTGGGTTTACTTTAAATATGCTTCTCTGCTGGCCTTCTCTATGCGATTCCCTCCTCTGTGGTGAATGCTAGCTGAACACAAGGTGTACATATCTAACTCTCATTTCTGGATTCTATTACTGGAGCGCATGAAAAAGCAGCTCTGGTGCCTAAATCTCTTTGCGGGTTGTATTTCAGAGTCCAGTGTTCCACACAGCAAGATCCAAGACATGTTCCAGTACAGTTTTAAAATGTCTAAAATATTCTTCCAACATCTCCTTCTGTTGCTGAGTCTGCAAAGCTGACATTTGCACTGCACTCAGTTCCTGAGTCCATACAACATATACTTTGTTCCTATAGCTATGCAAGTCTGCAAAAGCCATAGACACATTTTTTAAAATTATACACAAGTATATTGATGATACCCATGTTATACAGTCTATCTCCAGCACTAATGAATTCTGTATGCACTTTTAATTCACTTGAGTGCAATGGACTACCAGTATGACAAGGGTGAAAATGCAGGTTTTGTGGGAGTCCATCACAACAGCAGACAGCATTCATATCTGCTAGAAATTACTGTGCAACATCCTTACCTACTGACTGACTGATATTGTGCTGCTTTTGGCTGGGATAGAGTGGGTTTTCTTCATAGTGCCTAGTATGGGGCTACGTTTTGGATTTGTACTGAAAACAGTGCTGATAACACAGGAATGTTTCCATTATTGCTGAGCAGTGCTTACAGAGTCAAGGATGTTTCTGCTCTTCGCCCCACCCCACCAGCGAGCAGGCTGGGGGTACACAAGAAGCTGGGAGGGGGCACAGCTGGGACAGCTGACCCCAATGGACCAAAGGGATATTCCATACCATACAACATCATGCTCAGCATATAAAGCTGGGGGGAGAAGAAGGAAGGGGGGTCGTTCAGAGTGATGGCGTTTGTCTTCCCAAGTAACCGTTATGCGAGATGGAGCCCTGCTTCCCTGGAGATGGCTGAACACCTGCCTGCCCATGGGAAGTGGGGAATGTATTCTTTGCTTTGCTTGTGTGCGCGGCTTTTGCTTTCCCTGTTAAACTGTCTTTGTCTCAATGCACGAGTTTTCTCACTTTTACTCTTCCAATTCTCTTCCCCGTCCCACCAGGGGGGAGTGAGCGAGTGGCTGCGTGGTGCTGAGTTACTGGCTGGGGTTAAACCACAACAGATATCAAAGTAAGAATGTGCTACATTTCCCTGTTTAGAGAATTGTTTCTTCATAGATGTGAGATTTTCTTTTTATTGAAAGAATTTTCTTTTCAAACTCCTCAGTTGTTCCACATTTAATAGCAGCTAAAGCTACTTATATCACAACCTAGTCAATTTTGCTAAGTTATGATATAAGCTGCTACTACAATTTCCCATTCCACTTTAACCAGGAAATAATTTCTTCTTAATTAAGAATCATTTGATCATTTAAGGTTAGGTCATAGAGGGTACTCCATTTCTTAATGTCTGCTAATTACTGGCAATCCAAGTTCTGGCAAAACAGCTGCAGTAATTCCCAACTTCTGGTTTTCCATCCTGGCTGGGTTGTTGGGTTTTTTTGGTTTTGTTTTTTTAAAAACAATTACTTCTTCTTGGAGTATCACCAGGAGACCCCACTGACATCAACAGAACTGAGAAGATAAGGGGGCAGAGGGTGGCTTCCTGACCTAGCTGGACAGCCTTTATGTGCTAGGCTTGCCAGATCTCAAGCTTTGGGCATAAGACACGTTCCCTCAGTCTCCACTTTGCAGTAACATCTCTACCTCATAGAGAAAAATAGTAGGGACCCACTCCAGCATGAGAGCGCTGAAGCATCAGAGAAGCTGCAGAGCTCTGCTGTGGCTGGGGGAGGCACTTCTCCCCACCAGACCCTTACTGTTGTGGCTTCCCCCTGCTCACTTGAGCTGGCAGCCAGACATATGCATCTTTCATGCTACCGCCTACGCGCACCATGTCAGACTGCATGCAGGTGCGTGTTCATGGTGTGACAGATACTGGACCCCGTGTCATGGCCTGACATACCCATTTCATAGCACAGGATTCCAGCAAATTGAAAGGTCTGTGTAAACCCATGGGCAAGCAAGGACATCCATTTTTTCTTGGGCTGCTAAGTACCTGGTGTGCCACTATGTCAGTGTTACCAGCTGTACACTTTTGGCACCACTGCTCATGAAGGAGAACAAGTAGCTCCATGAGGAAGACAGTGCTGACTGCATACAGGAGAGGTATTTTCAGAAGACAAACTCTTTCATTTCCTTCATTCTCCTGCCAAACCCTCTAATTTCCTTCTCCTGCCAGCAATTACAGTGAAGCTATGTAGCATCAGTAAGGTTTCACATTCATATGGTTATGGTTTCTGGGACCAAAAAACCCAAGATCTTACAAGGGAGGGTTTTTTGGTTTTTAGTAATTGTTAGCATGGTGCCTAACTCTCCCTTGCCTCCACACTTGCATAATCATTGAAACCTCTTACAAAGTGTATGTAAAACACTACCAGATCTGCGTGATATGTTAGTTCACATCTAATTTTGTTAATGAGTGTGTTGTGAGTCAGGCTGTAAAGGACAGTATTTGTCATACCATCTGGTTTAATACAGTGACGCACAGTGATGTACCTCCATAAGATCCATATTTTCCCTCATCTTTTCACTGTATAGCATCTCATAAGTATCTATATTAGTATCAGTGATAAGGTATTACCAAATACAAAGCTGTCAGAATCCCATGCTATTTTTCAAACTTACATTTAAACTCCTGGAGTCTTGAACCACATTTGTTCATGAATCTCTACATGAAGCTATAGTACTCCAATATAACTAAGCCATGACTCCTCCCATTTTATACCTTATTTAATGACCTGTAGCTTCTGAGTTCTATTATATATTTAATTTATGAAATAGCAAAACACATGTATTTATCTAAATACATGCCAACCTAAAACAAACAGGTATGCCTTTTTATTTTATAGTAATAAAAATAGTTTTAGTGCTTATAGTAATTACTTATTTGCAACAGAAGGTA
Organism: Phaethon aethereus; assembly: GCF_964289735.1. Taxonomy (NCBI): domain Eukaryota; kingdom Metazoa; phylum Chordata; class Aves; order Phaethontiformes; family Phaethontidae; genus Phaethon; species Phaethon aethereus. The sequence goes on from NC_138582.1 coordinate 15,540,285, forward strand.
AAAAATCCTTGTGAAGTGCTGTTAAAGAGGTTATAGAACATCTGAGTACCCAAAAGTAGTGGTCAAATGATCTGTTTAATGTTATTTTTTCGACAGCTGGAAAGGGATGGATTTCAGCTACAATGTTAGAGATAAACTAATTCACTCTGCATTTATTTAAGATGTTAACTTAGTTATGATATGTTTTTAGACTGTTATAGAGTCCCCCAGATGCAGCTTTTATACAACTCGTAGCAATTTCCCCACATAGAAAGTTTTTCAGTATTTTATCATATAGAAGGGGACAAGATTAACAGTACAACAAATCACTGCCAGCATGAAGTAGCCAATGTGTAAGACACGCTTACACAGTTGTTATAAGATGAACATTTGTATAGCATTTTCAATCTATAAAAGGCTATGCCCTCACCCAGCAACTCTTAAATGGTGCGTGATTGTAAATTGGCAAACAGTTTCAATGAAACCCAGGACACTATTAATTTACTGAAGTTATGCACACGCTCAAGGGCTTTGTTGCATCATAACTTGTGAGGATGTCGCAGTATAAATCCCTGTAAAGACCTCTGTAATTGTAACTCATTATTAGCCTAATTACTGCCTGTACCATGCTGGAAAGCTGACACTGTATGTATGTGTATATGCTATCAAAGTGCTAAAGTTTGTTTTAATAGAATCCAGTCTGTTACCACTGATGGGCTCTGAAGTTATCAGTTAGAGCCCCAAACTCACAAAGCTCTATGATTTGCTTGAAATACTTTTTGTTTTATGGGGCTGTCCATGAAAAACTTGAACAGATAAATAACCACAGATGTTGATACTGAAGCACACAATTCCAGCTAAAAGAAAAGTGTCAGTAAGAAAATTAAGCTGCACAGGAGGAAGGTGAAGATGATCAGCAGTTACAAACAGCCATACTTCAATACTTTATAAGTTCTGGTCCTTTTGGAAGATTTCTTGGAAATTCCCATTCTGATCACAGTTTTGGCTTTACTTCTAGTAATATGAGAGAGTGTGATACCATCTCGTGCTCAAGTACTTGAGCACTAAAAACTCCAAGTAAAAAACAGTTACTGACAACAAAGGAGTACATAAATTAGCTGTCAATAACCGGAGGTATCCATGTGGTTGGTAAAAACTGGAGTCAACAGCTTCCCTTTTTTAATAGGAAGGTACAGTCTGTGAGAACTACTGGCACAAGCCATAGCAATCCATTACAGCAAGAATCAAGTCTTGTCTTCACAATTAAGGAAAGCTGAGCAGAGAATAATGATGTCTCACCAGGCTTCCTCTAAGAAAGACAAATGTTAAGTGTCCTAAAAAGATGTCAAGACACTGCTGGTTATGCTGTCTTTGACAGCCACTCACTAGTGCTGCCCTAGCTTTAAGGAATTGACCCAAAAGTCAGCTGAAGACTTTCTTCAGAACCGGAGGAGACTTCCTGGGTGCTTTAGTCCAGTCTGTGATATCTCAGACAACCACATCACACAATGTGTTCACAAATGTATCACTTCCTTTACAATATTAGATGTACCTCTCTACCCCCCATTATTCACAGGGTATTACTACCACTTCTCTAATAGTCAGAAAATATTTTCCGAATTCCAGTCCACAATTATTTCTGGCCATTTAAACCAATTTGTTGTCATGCCTTGTTAAACTAGTCCTCTTCCTGCCACTCATGCATTTTATGCGCTCATAGAAGACAACTATACTTCTTCAATCAGTTTCAAAACCTGGCCTTTTTCAGCTGCCATCATAAAACAGGTCCTGTATTTTCTCTGTCATCCTTGTAGCCCTACTCTTTCTTTTTCCAGTTTTGAATTCCTCTGTTTTGAAAAACCTTCTGCTAAAACAGAAGGCCAGACATTAAGACTTAGGATCAGTACTTCTCATTAAAAGATTTTCAGTTTATAAAACAAAGGGAATCCTTAAATAAAGAAAAAAAATCTTACCGTCTGGTTCCAGTTGACAGCAATTCTATTTGCATAACCGAAGAGGAACACACACAGGAACACAATGGACAAGAACCACGCAGTCACCGCTACAAACATTACCCATCCCTGCAGCAGCGGCAGTGGAATTCGGGTAGAAGCTACCAAAATCCAGACTATTGTTCCAAACAGCTGCAGGGAAAGGAACACATACAGTCAACCAAGAGATAACTTTTATTCAGTTCTTTCTGCCTAAGAACTAATATCACACATCAACACGTCCTCAGATTACTTTTAGGAACCAAGAGGAAACACTTCAAAAGTACTCAGTGAGCCCAAGTGCCATTCTCAGAAATGATAGGCACTAAGTGGCAGTAAGACAAAGCCACTCTGAAATTCTTAAAAGATCTTAAAGTAGTCTTGAAAATGGGATTTATGAACCCAGGTGACTTTTGAGTGCTGCTGCTGCAAATTTTACCCTTATTTCCATTTTGAGGGAAATACAAGAAATGTGAAAACACGGTTCACACATACATATACAAATCTATATATACTAAAGTTAGCATGACAAGGATGTACATCAGATGCGGATTCAATCACATAAGGTTTAGTTTTGTAGTCCTAATCAGAGGAGATACAGAAAAGAGATTAAACCGCATCCTCCTTTTCAACTCATTTGTAATAAAATGCTGAAAGAGAACACATTAAGCGATAAAGTGAAAGAGAAAACTAGAATGCAGAATAAGGCAAGTTGTAAATTATGTTGTGAATTATCACAACCTGGGAAGAATTCAGCACCGCCAATTTTCTTTTCGGCATACTGATCACACTGAATGAGCCGTGGGGATGCTGTGCTATGATGGGCTGATGGAGAATTTACGTACTCTAAGGCTTGCCTGGTTTAATCAACTCTTGACCAAAAGAAGGGTACTATCTCTCACAGCAAATCCCGCCTCTTTATAAAAAAAGGATAACTGGAGAAAATGGTAATTGCCATCTGCAGTACGTTCATTTATTATGGAAAGAATTAATTTCATAATCCAGCCTGCTGTGCAGTGACAGCTACAATCAATTTCCAAGCAAGTTACTGCTTTCCTGCTTAAGCCCTACAGATTTACAATGACAAAGTCAGTTTCAGTTTCAAACCACATTTTCAGACCCAGAGACCTTTCTTTTGAATCAAGGTTGGATGCCAGATACCTTTCAAAAGATGCCTGCTATAAAATTTGTTGGTTCCTTTCTTGTGTTATATTGCAGCAGCATGTATGTAAAGATGCATTGCTAATCTCAGTTCAAAACTCCCAAGGGACTTGTTATGTATTAGCCTTCACGTTGTTCTCTAGGGTTCCTTTTTTAGCTGCTGTGAAGAACCAAACTTTCTCTAGTTTCACAAGACTGCAGGTGCAAACCTGCTACTCGGAGACCAGATTGTGATGGCCAGTGAGGAAGCAGAAGGGATAGCAAAAAGTGTCTGTTAAACAAAAGGTAAAGACACAGGAAATGTTTTCAGTATTTTGAATGTGCAACCTTGTAGGCTTCTTTAAAAATAAATTTAGAAATCTACTGTCGAGACTGCTAATCTCAGTGCCCACTGTTAATGCCATTTCCCTCATACTACACTGTCCACTTCAGCTGGGCTATCAGATGTATTACAGGTTGGCCAACCTAATTAACCTTTTGTCCCTACTGACTCAGGGCCTGATTTAGCACCTGGACTCGTGCTCTGAGCTCTTTGCTCGGGTACAGTTTTATAGCTTGCAGGGTAGGATCCATCTCACAGACTAAGACCCAAGCAGTACTCAGCTCTGACACAAAGAAAAAAAATAATAAATAAATCATTGAATCATAGAATAGTTTGGGTTGGAAGGGACTTTCAAAGGCCTGCAATGAGCAGGGACATCTTCAACTCCATCAGGTTGCTCAGAGCCCCGTCCAACCTGACCTTGAATGTTTCCAAGGATGGGGCATCTCCCACCTCTCTGGGCAACCTGGGCCACTGCTTCACCCCTCTCATAGCGGAAAATTTCTTCCTTGTATCTAGTCTAAATCTACCCTCTTTCAGTTTAAAAAAAACTTGATTGTTCAATCTCAGATGAGTTCTGCCAAGGTTTTTGTTTTGTTTTGTTTGTTTCTCCTACTAATCAGTGCCACAGCTCTGCAGAGCCTCACACTCAGCCTTGGCTCAAAGGTCCTCAGCCTGCTGTACACCGGCAAGACCTTACGCACACGTGAAATTAAACACACTGGTAGGAGTTGCACAGCACCCGTAACGCGCACACAGGCACAAACCAGTACAACTCTCCACGGTGGGTTACGGGGTGTGGGACCCTGCGTGGCTCAACGTCCTCGACAACTTTAACAACGCCGGTGAAACCCATCTCCACGGGCCCGCCGGTGCCGCAGCGCCGGGCCGAGGTGAGCAGCACGCCGGGGCAGGCCGGAGGGAGGGGGGACGCGTCCCGCTGCCCTTCCTGGCACAGCCCCGCGTCCCACACGCCGGAGCGGAGCAGCCCGGCGGCTCCCCGCGGCCTCCCGCACCTTTCCCGCTCACAAAATGGCAGGTGAGGGGCGCGGGCGACGCGGGGCTGCAGCTCGGCCGGCCCCGGGCGGAGGCGCGTCCCCCTCGGCTCCGGGCGCCGCCACCTGCGCGGGAAGGAGGCGGGCCCAGGGCAGCGGGGCGCGGACGGGAGGGAGAAGCGCGGGGAAGCCGGCGGCCGCCCGTCGTCGTGTGTCCCCCCCCCCCGCACTCACGATCTCCAGGAAGATGACGGCTCCCGAGTAGGTGCGCAGGATCTCCAGGCCGGAGGGCAAAGTGACCCGGGGGGGCGGGAAGTAGGCAGCGGGGTTGGGAGGCGGCGGCATGGACGAGGCTCCCCTGGGCAACATGTTGCTGTGGAGGCGGCGGCTGCTGCTGCTGCCACCGAGCGCGGTGGGGACGGCCGAGCCGCGGCCAGATGGGAGAGGAGGAGGCGGCGGAGGGAGCAGGTGCGGCCGAGCCTGTGCGCACCGCCCCGGCCGCCGCCCTCCTGCCCGCCCCGCCGCCGGATCCGCCCCGCCGCCTCGCCTCGCCCGGGGCCGGGCGGCGGGGCCCTGCCCCGCTTCGCCGCGCCCGCCCTGGGCAGGCGGGGCGGTTTGTCCCGGCCGAGGGCCGTGGCCGGTGGTCGAACGGGCGGGGGGTCGCTGCGCCTCGGGCCGGGCCGCCCCGCCCCGGAGCCGTGCCGCCCCGCTCCGGAGCCGTGCCGCGGCCGGCCGGCGGCTGTCGACGTCCCCGGGAGCGCTGTGCGTGCTTGCAGTGGGGCGCAGCGCTCCTCGATCGCAAGTCCCGAGTCAGATCCAGCCAGACTTAGGGCGTTGTTTCCTAATGCCGGTTCGCAAAAGGTTGTTATTTACCTTCTGGTTACAGATATTTCAGGCTTCAAAATGACGAGATTGCACTTTTTTTTAAGGGACCGCCTAGGTTGTCCATTCAGAATAACCAAAAACGTTTCACGTGTCTTTTTCGTTCAGTCTGACTCAACCGTGCACAACTACTTGAAGAGAAAATGTTTGATTGCTGTAAAAGTTTTGGGAGGGTGAGGGTCTAGAAAGGTACATGTTCATCAGACCGCTACACTTCATTTTCTCATGCTTCTTAGTATACCTTCCCCAGATGAAGGATGTGGCAGTTCTGTTATTTCTCCTTGTGTGGCTTAGGATGGGGTGTCCTGTCGGTGGGATGATGAAGAACAGTTTCACCAGTGTTATCCCACGCAGTGTTTCTGAGTGTTTATTCTCAACATACACAGCTGCGATTTTAAAGGTTGAATTTTAAGAAGGTTTCATGTAAGTCTATGCAGCAGGCTCCAGAGATTGAACCAACTAGGGTGTTAATGTTGTGTTTCTTTATTTTTAGATGCATATTGTATCTCAGTTGTGCTTTTGCAATGACAAGAAATGACTCAGCCTGAGACGCCTGTCTTCCTCACCCCAATCCAAGCTCTAGGTGGGGAGCAGTTGTCTCCTCTAAACACAACTCATCCGGGCTTCCAGCATACCTAGTACATAAATAGGTTTAGGACACTCCTAAAATGCGGTGATAGCTGCTTAGCTTTGAAATCATGGCTTCTAAAGGAGGGATATTCCTTCTTGTGCTCTCTCCTCATCCCTACACCCCTTGTAGCTGGATACCTCTTGCACTCTTAAGAAGTGGGAGATGTGGGATTGAATCCCCATTAGGCTAAGGAAGGCACTGAGCCTGGCCTCCCCTCTTTTCTGAGTGCTTTACCCCATTGGTTATCTGATGAGGCAATATTCCTCCTCTGTACCTATTTTAAAAGCAAACCTTGTGTCCCATCAATTTATCTTCAGGAAGGGGCTCCAGGCTCTGAAGGCACATGCCTACAGGTCCTGATTTGTGTGTGTTTTGGAAGGGAATGGGATTCAGACTTGTGTCTAAGTGATTAGGTGTAGGTGGTTTGTTCTTGGGGTTGCATTCTGGAGACCACATGTCCAATTAATTTCACAGTCTGGCCCTAAATCTGTTGAGCTTGCCCTGTAGAGGGAGAAATCTGAGTGGGTGGAAAACTGGGTTGATCAGTTTATGATTTGGAACAAGAAATGTGATTATCCTTATCATATACAGAGGAAGAACAAATAACACTTGGTCATAAACATTTCCAGTTTTATTATCCAGCCACGCAATTAATCTGTGTGAACGCCAGCAGCACTGGATTTTACTGATGATTACATACCATGTGCAGTCTTTTTTTCTTGCTTGTAAATACCATTAATTTTAACCTGCACATTCCTTTTAACACTGATTTTCTTGAATTTTAGTAGGTTTTCACAATAAAGTCTAGGTTTCCTTGTATACACAATCAATTTATGGCAGTACTTTTTCCTAAATCCTAATCATTTAAATGAAGGTAGCTGTTTAATTTATTTTTACTGTGTTTGGGCAGGATGCGCTACAATGCCATGTGGGATTCTTTATATACTGATTCATATACTGTTTGAATCTTTAAAAATTTGGATTCTTTAAGAGATTAGTATGAGGATTGCGTTTTTAAGTTTCCATGGCAAAAACACATGTTTGTGTTGGACTGCTTTTTACTAGCATTTTTTCGTAACTAATTGCATCTTGGCATGTTACGAGGTAAACTAATGATGCTGCTTCGAGTCCACCAGAGTCAACAAGCAGACAGAAGTGTATTGATTCACTGTACATAGGAGGGTCTGTCTATACAACCAAAAGGATTAAGAACTTCTTAAATAACTGTTACATAAAGTCCAAACTCTTTCCCCTTCTTGTTCTTATGCTTATGGCAGTCTAACATAAAGTTGGCATTGTCACAGAACTACAAAACCAGTTGCTATCATTTTCAGATGGTAAAAATTATTATTTTAGTTCCAAGTATAGTGATGTAATATGTGCATGTCTTTAACATATATGGGAATTAAATTATCTGGTTCTGAATACTGTAATTCTTACTCTCCCCCAAGTGACCAGCCATTAGAGAACTGCATTAAATTATGAAAATCTGTAGTCAGCTATTAACCATCACATATAAGCTTTAGGGATTAGAAGAGATAAATTAATATTTTGAAAAAACATAGACATACATCATGCTGGAAATTACTTACACAGGAGTCCTATGTAGCAAGATTCAGACTACCTTTTGTGAAGTATGGCATGACACTTCTGGAAGAGCTGAATATTTTTAAGGATGCTAGAGTAATAGGTGAAAGTAATGCCAATATAAGAATTCATGGCCCTTAACACCTTATCTGAGTGCGTTATCGGAAGCACCTCTGGAAGCAGATGTAACTCTGCTAATCTCAGGTCTTGCGTTGCAGTGTGCACAAGGGTGGTCAGCCAGAATGCCCAAAGGGGTGGAAAGGTTAAAAACAATAAATGACAGTAACCCCATTCTCTGCCCATGTGGCTCTGTTTACGCACAGGCAGATCTGCGCAAACAGATCTCCCTAAGCCAGAGTGGAGCTGAGAAGGTTTTTCTGATAGTATCAGGATCTGCTTCTTTCTCCAGTTACTTTCTTGATTTCGAGGAAGTTACCCCCAAAAGCCCTCTGTGTTTCTTTTAGATTTGCAAAGCTGCTCTTTCTTAAGAAAGAACACAGACTGTCTTAATCAATTTAACATGCTCCTGGAAATTGCATGCAGGATTTTGATCTCATACTGGTGTAAACTCAGGAGTCATTCCCCTTCAGCCAGTGAAATTAAATAGTCATAAAACTGGTTTTCATGAGATGACTGATAACGAAACCCTTTGTATAGGGTGTTTACTCAGTGTATAGGGTGTTTACTCAGTGGTAACAGAACTTCAGTGTCATGGTTGGACCAATGCATATTATGAATTAGTGTGCAAATACCACCACACTGTTGAGGTTCCTTGGGAGACAGCATGACAGTTTTTATTTTAACAGGCACGGCCAGGCTTTTGATTGCATGCTGCCCCTTTTTTTATCATCAAACTAAGGGAAAAATAACTGCTGAAATCACTCTCTTGATCCAGTTAAACTGAGCTTGGGATGCCTGCCAGAAAGAGGAGATGAAGACAAATGTGCCACCTGTTTGGTCCACCAGTCCCAGGGATGGCTGATTACCGAATCAGTCCCCAGAGCAGCTTAAAGAGCTCTCAGAGCTGCTCTAAGCAGTGATTTCTGGCTGGCTCGTAAGGTTGTGGTGGTACTCTGGATATGGCCTCTTCCCGCAGAAGCGTCTTCTGTGCCCAGAGCTGTGAGAGGAAAGGTGCTGACCTGGCTACTTTGGCTCTCCACGGTCCCAGGATGCCTTTTAAAGCAGGGAACCCTTAGCTGGCTGGTTCAGGGAGTTTGAGGGTCCTTTCACGCAGGCACCACACAGCCAAGAGGCTGGTGTCAAGCCAGAGACCCTCCTTGGTGGAGCAGGCTGGTGTTCCTGAGAAGGGAATGAGGTCTTCCAATAACATCGTTTCCATGTTCCTAAGGATGGCAACACTTAATTTGTTTGACTTGGTGGCACTGCAGTTCTCTAGCAGTACAGTGTAACGTGCAGTCAGAGGACTAATTCTCCTTTCATTTACACTGAGGAATTCCTCTTGGATGTGTGAGGGTGCAGCAAAGGTAAAAATGCAATATCGTAGCAGAGAGGAGGATCCTGAACTCACATGGTGTGGGAGGCTGGGTGGGTAGGGAGGGACATGACAGAGCAGAGCAAAGCCAGTTTCCAAGTGTGAGCATTTTCTTACTAAGTAAGGAAAATGTTTCAAGAAATCAATGTGCTGCTTTTGGCATCGGTGAGCCAGCAGGAAAAATGGTGTGCATGGATCATCCCCAGCAGGGAATGGAGAAGTCTCAGAGGTACAAACTGGAGCGTAACATTCTTGTAGATGAGGGATGGCTAAATGACACTGGTTGTTTAAGACCCAATTGCCCAGGGAAACCAGTAGATGGACTGCAGAGCAGCAGCACTTTATGTTTTTTCTCCCCTGTCCCCCCCTGCTCCGTGGTGTAAAAGAGGAACAGTTCCGCTCATTGCAGAGGAGCCCAAATTCAGCAGCATGGGTGGAAGGACGTGCGGTCTAAATGCTGCCAATGCAGGACGCAGTGCTGTGCCATTGGTACTGCTGGTAGCACAGGGCTCTTCTCGCTTTGTCATCAGTCAAGGCTTGACGTACTCACCTTTAATCATAACATGTTGGCCTCCAATCTTATCTCTCGTTGGTCAGGAGTATGTATCTATTGTTTTGATGAACTATTAGTGCTGACAGGGAGTCACTTTTTTTCCTCAGTGGCAGTTTGTTTGCTTTTTGGGGACTGTTTGTTCTATTGAGCGAATTCCTGGCTAAAAATCCAATAGAAGTCAAAGGATAATTAAGCAAATGACAATGGTGGCTTCATTTTGTGAATGAATTCAGGAAGGAGACGCAGGGAGACATATTAAATATGCTTGTATAAAAAAGCTCTGTAATGTTTTGAAATAGCATAAAAACACTGCTGCAAAAGGAGTGAGCCTATAGATTTCAAGCACTCTGAGTTTATTCAATTGTAAATAAAAAGGATTTATCTTAGTGTTAGCATGTATACACATAATTAAGCCTCATCCGGTGACTGTTGGTAGGATGGTAAGGAGCTCTTTGAATGTAAGTACAAGCATCATTAAGTGAGTCATAAGTAACCTCTATATTTGTAGTTATTTTCAGTTTGCTTAAAATAGCAGGATCTTATTCTACTGGCATCTGTTGCTACTGACAGCAACTACTGGAGTTATAAGGCTGAGAGGAAGCTCTTCAACAGCCAAATCACTGACAGACCTGTAATCCTTTTACTGACTATGCCTCATCTCAAAACTGTCTTTGACCCCAGCCTCCAAGAATCCAGTGCCTCTGGTGTTTACAAACTTTCTCGTGGTAGGTCAAGCTGCACATAAACCAGTGTAACTGAGCTGCTGCCAGATGAAGTGGTCCTGTTCCCCCAGCCATGGTTTCCCTCTGCCTCCTTTGCATCAAAGCTGGTGAAAGTGAGGTACAGAGTGGGTCAGATCAAGGCAAAACTGTGCCTTTTTTCTCTTTGACTGACTAGGCTTGTGCTGAAATTAATTAATTTTCAGTACTAATAGATCAATTTAAAACTAAACACAAAACTTATGAGACAAATACACTGCTATGTTCTATCTTCTTTATGGAATGTACAGTACATGGATGCTGTTCCTCTTTTAAGATGATAGGTGGAAAGACTTTATTAAGAATTTTCTTTTAGATAAGAAATGCTGATGCAGCTCCCAGAAGCCTTCACATGGTCTGAGCCATGCTTCTGCACCTCTAGACACTCTGTGCTGCTGTGCCCATATGAAGTAAGGGGAAAAACCAGATCATCACAGTGATCTGTTTGTACTGAAAGAATATTGATTTCATTATGAAATTCAAATTGTTCATAAAGAGATGTTTGAATGTTCTTATGTATAGGTGATTTTAGGGAAATTAGTATCTAGAGTGGATTTTCCTGAGTAAAGTTTACAGTGTTTTACATCCTGGAGGATTCCAAGGGTCTCAGTAGAGATGAATGGGTCACAATATATCAGCATTTGTCTCATTTTTTGTTACTTAGAGTAAGCACAAAAACATGTTCTATAACCTTGAACATTAGATTATGAGCTTGCCTGTCCTCTGCAATGATAAACTCCCACAGGGCACTTGGGTGTTTGCAGGAGCTGGGTGCCCCTTACAGAACATGAACCCTATTTCTAATGCACAATTTTCTGACATCAGATTGAGAAATGCTGCCTGCTGATGTGCTTACATCCCTTGAAAACCAGCCCTGATAGTGATGGTGGATAAACAGCTGGACGTGAGCTGGCAATGGGCGCTTGCAGCCCAGAAGGCCAACCGACTCCTGGGCTGCACCCAAAGCAGCGTGGCCAGCAGGACGAGGGAGGGGATTCTGCCCCTCTACTGCTCTCTGGTGAGACCCCACCTGGAGTCCTGCGTCCGGCTCTGGAGCCCTCAGCACAGGAGAGACATGGACCTGTTGGAGCGGGTCCAGAGGAGGCCACAGAAATGATCAGAGGGATGGAAGAACTGTCCTGTGAGGACAGGCTGAGAGAGTTGGGGTTGTTCATCCTGGAGAAGGGAAGGCTCCTTCCAGTACTTTAAGGGGGCTTCTAAGAAAAATGGGTACAGACTTTTTAGCGGGGCCTGTTGCAATAGGACGAGGGGTAATAGTTTTAAACTAAAAGAGAGTAGATTCAGACTAGATATAAGGAAGATATTTTTCACAATGAGGGTGGTGAAACACTGGTTGAGTTGAAGATGTCCCTGCTCATTGCAGGGGGGGTGGACTAGATGACCTTTAAAAGTCCCTTCCATCCAAACTGTTGTATGATTCTATGGCAAGTTCCAAACAGCAACTGTTTCTGTTTCACCAAGTGCTGGCAGCAATATCAAAAGTTAGCATAACACAAAGTTAGAGAACAATATCTTTATTCTGAAAGGCCATGAATTTGGGAAAATCTGTGGTTACTTCCACCTGCATAAGGGATTCCCTTGTTGGGGAAGAGGCTGGAGGAATCTCAGCTGCAAATGCAATCAACTGACAAGTATTTATAATGAGGGAATTACTGTGAATATATTTCTTCAGGCCTGTCTCAACTACTTAATTCCTACTGAACCCAGCCTCAGGTTCTTTCACAATGTTTTGATAAGTTTAAGCATTTGATCGAGTAGGTTTTGATTCATAGGAAAGCAAACAGGTTTGAAGGTTTTTTTCCTTTCTTTCATAAATCCTAAACCAGTTAAACTGCATTCCTGTTAGCCTGGCAACCTTCGTGAAGAAGTAAGTATTACACATAGTGTGTATGCAATTTCTGTATAAAAAACAATGTGTGGTTCCACTAGCATCTTTTAACTTATGAATCATTAAGGAAGGTGAAGTGGTTTGTGCTGTACTCAACGCTGAGACATACTGCTAAGATGTGGTTTAGGGTATGAAAAATAAGTAAAGACTAACTATCTCACTTTCTCTTCATGATTTTCAAAGTGACAACCACATAATTTACTCACACAGATAATGTTAATGAATATTTTAATTCACTCAAAGCTGCTAATAGTTTCTTGTGTTCCTTAGTGTCTTTGTACTTTGTTTCCTGACATTTTTCCACTTCTTGTACATGCTCCTGTGATGTAGTGAGTGTTTTCATCCTTTGCAGTAACTCACTCCTATGGACTTGCACATTGTTCTCAGAGATGCTGGATGAGGGGAGGGAAAGGGATGATGAATTAGCTACCAGGAAAATTTTGTAGTTTATTTACAAGGCAGGAATTAAAAAATAAAACCAAATGAACTTAAAATATCAGCCTCCCTGCACCTTTAAACAAAATTCTTCTTCTACTCTGGAATCTGATTTGGGATGGAACTTTATGTTCACATATCCTTCTGAGTGTTTACAGTCTGTAGCAGTGCTTTTCAAATACTTGCCTTGCCATTTTCTGCCTACCAGTAATTTTGTGGAGCTATTTAAGTAGCTTAAATTTTAATCCACAGGTATTTGGAAGAAGGATGAATCAGTGATCAAAAAACACAGCTCATTAGTTTTACATAATAGGAAAAGAATAAATAGGTCAGTATTCTGTGCATTATTTTACTAATAGGATAGTCTAATTGCTGTAGAGTTAGTGTTTATAGTGTACTTTGAAGATGTAATCTGTTGTACAGGACTAACATTGTATTCATACACTTCTACGTCTAGCTATACTGGGAAAGAAATAATTAACCTCACATGAAGCCCTTTTGGGTTTCTGGTGCACAGTGAAGGAAACCAGGGTGGGATTCAGCTGACTGAGTGCCTATGTGTATCCCTGAGCTACCTGGCTAGATCCCCCCACTACAAACAGGAAAGAAATAGCCACATTTGGGGAACAACTTGTTTTGTCCTAGAGCAGGTATCTGAAAATAGATCACAGGAATCATTTGTGTCTCCTTCTTGACTGCAAGGGAAGTTTATGGTGGCTGGGCCTGATGTGGACATCAACCTTGTAGATAACTAAGTTAGGTGAGAGAAATCCCTGTACCAAACTAGTTCAGTGTTTTCTACGGTGATTTGGAAGTAAATATAAAGGCTGCTTAAAATGAGTCTAATAAAAGCCTGAGCTGGTTGATTGAAGGGACTGACTCAATGTAACTTGAAGAGACTAAGGTGTGCTATATAGATACGTACTTGGTTCCAAGCATGCTTGACGTAGTGAATGAAAAATGTTATTATGCTCTTTTTCTTTGCCCTTCAAGTCTGTGTTTTCCTTTCTGTCAAAGCCTAGCAGAAGAAGTTCCTAGAGCAAACCCATCCAGACTTGAAGCTGTATCAGCCTGCCCTAGCTTCCTTCCAGAGACTTCTGAGCTTGTCAGACTCTCATGCCGGTCAGTAGTGTGAGTGGTATCTCTGAAGCTGAGTCACAGTCTCACGTGATCTGTGCGAAGGTAAAAGCAAAGCAAATATAAGACTTTCCTTCTTTCTTGGATCTATGGCAGGCACAGCTTCCCCCACACTAAACTGATTGTCTCTCCAGCTTCCCCCACACTAAACTGATTGTCTTCTGCTGAGAGTCCTTCCAGCCCCACAGAAGCAGTTGTTCAGGTGATCAGTGGAAACCACATCTACCCACATTTTGAGTGCCAAATACTGAATGGCAGACTTTCACTGAAACCTAAACAACCTCTTTCCTTCCAGGGACATCTTTACATGTCCCAGTTTCTTCTCTAGAAAACCTTTGTTTTCAGGTTTTTGCTAACCTTATTAGCAAAAAAATGAAAACAGCTTTCGCAGTGTAGGTTTGTGTTGTATTCCTCCAAGGCCTTCTCCAGCGCCTTCCCCCAGAATTCGTCTTCTGGATGGACCAATGCAGGGCTGTGCTTCTGAGGGGCTCTTTTCAACCTTTTCGAAATCTCTCCTACTTCCCATTATTTGCTGACCATACAAGCAGATGGCTAATACCCTTCTCCATGCAGAAAAAATTATGTGTCTGCAACGACCAGAAGGGAATGAATCTAGAACTGATGATAGCATATGCAGCGTAACATCGCCAAATTACGAATCAGATCCTTGTGTGTTGGGAGAAACCACAGCCTGAATCCTCAGAAGTTAATGAGTTATATGTTGTTAGAGCAACTGGGGAGGATTCCTATCTTTATTCCATAACCTTCCCTCTTCTGCTTCCCAAACTCTCACGGCTACTTGGATAGTTTTGAAGTAGACTTATTCTCCTATTATTATTATTATTGTTATTATTATGATTGCTATTCTCTTATTTTCTCTTTTATGAGAGTCTTTTAGTGGCATGGTGTACATGATCACTACCATCTATCACACACTGTCCTGTCCAAGGAGAAAACAGTGCAGTGCAATCATATACATTCCTTGCTTAACCTTTAATGGATCCAACTGGTATGTGCCTACACTGGACAATGTTCAGTTCTAAGAAAGTAGAATGGAAAAAGTGTACCTTTCACGAGGAAAGGCTTGTCATTATCCTTGGTTTTGCAGAAAATGTATTTCTACTTCTTCAGGTCTTAAGAAAGCTCTGTCTTGCATATGTGAACTTGCAGAAAGCTCTGGGATTCCTGAGCTATTGAATTGAGATTTCTTTTTGGATCTACTGACAACCTTTTAGATTTCCTCTGACAGCTTTAAAGCATTTTCAAGACCTATAAACTGGCTCACAGTGGGAAATAAATTCCTCAGTTTACATGCTAAGCATCCGCCAACTCAGTATTCACATTTTTCTGCACACTTTTACTTAATCTTCTACTGACTGACCGATCATCATTGTTGCACCTTCCACCCTCCACATGGTAGAGTGCCCCACGTGCTCAGGGAATGTTGTGGGGAAACTGATATAAAGACTTCTATTGTTTGAAGTTGGGAAAATTAGCATCTCTTGCTAGACTATTCAGTGCTGAGAGGTTAATAAGATAGCAAAGGCTTGAAACATCTAGTAATAGGAAAAATGAACAGGGGATTCATGACTGAAATCTGTTTCCATAAAGACATTACTTATATTTGTTGTACCCTTAAGGATTGAACTATGTCTGCAACAATAAGACCAAAGTAATAATTGGCATCTGCCCTTTTACTGCCCCAGCATCTGTAGATCTGCACTTGATTAGGCACAGGACTTCCATGGGATTTAAGCATAGCACTGAGGATGTTACAAGAATCTTAGGGATTCAGAACTCAGAAATGCATATGATCACACACACTTCCCAGCCATGGAGATTTTTGTGTTGACAGCGACTATGCTTCGGTAGGCTGCTACTGCTGTCTGCACAACAGGGCGATGCAAGTTCCTGGTCCCACCCACCTAATGAAAATCAAAAAACTTTTCCTCCCTGTGTTGAAACATCTGCACGGAGAAACCTTTCCAGTCCAGGCGCAGGTGGGGCCCCAGAGCTGCACTCAGGTGCGATGCGTGCAGCAGGTAGGCAGAGAATTCTTCCACCATTTGCTGTTTTCCCTTACCACACAAGCATAAAAGCAACCCAGATTAAGCTATTGCTTTGATCTTGCTCATTCTTTCTCACAAACGTTGAGTAGGTTGCATATGACTTTAAAAAATAGGAAAAGAGAGAAGAAAAAAAGAAATGGCAACTCATGGCTTTTGTACCTTTGCAAACGTATTAAAGCAAGACAATCTAGAGCAATGCTTTCCAAATAACCATAAATTAATCCCTCTCTCTGTGATACATTTACTATTTTTGTCATCATACACAGTGTCAAATTGCATCTCTTAATAACCATTTCAGCCATTTGAACTACAGATACAATGTACTATTTAAGACTATATGTGAAACTAAATAGAGATGCATATATATATATATTTGTGGTTGTGGTCAAGAATGTGGCACACAATTGCTCTATGTGCTAATTTTTTTTTTTTTAAGTGATTGAACAGATTAAAGGCAGTGAAAGAAGTGGATCTGCTTAATGCCTGTGTGAGACTGAAATGTTTGAGGAAAATATATTCTTAATGGGATATATTGATTCTGTGACAGAGTTAGTTTTAAAAACATAATATTTACCATGGGTATCTGTATCTTATGTGCATTCCAAACCTGGGGAGAGCAGGACTTAATGCTTGCACTGATTGAGGTGACAATCTTCAGAATATAGGAGATCATAAAATCCTGTCTCTCCAAGAGCAGGAAGAACACTGAGTTATTCCTGCTATGAACTAGCAAGATCTTGGGCATCTGTCCTGTGTTCACTGTATATCTACAAGCAGATATATCCATAGACTGGTGTGGCTAAACAGTGAGCTTGGTGGAGCTCCAATGCAAAATGTCAGTATAGAGGAGTTGGAAG
The DNA here is from genome assembly GCF_964289735.1 of Phaethon aethereus. Classification (NCBI taxonomy): domain Eukaryota; kingdom Metazoa; phylum Chordata; class Aves; order Phaethontiformes; family Phaethontidae; genus Phaethon; species Phaethon aethereus. The sequence goes on from NC_138582.1 coordinate 15,557,043, forward strand.
CAGGGACAGGCTGCAGTGGAAGAATTGCCTGAGTATGTAGAGGTAGCTTCAGGAAATATAAAGCTTAAATGCAATTGAGACTTGCACGGGAAGAGCAACAGTCATTGAGAGCAGCCCTGTGGAGAGGACTTGGGGATAATGGTGGATGAAAAGTTGGACATGAGTTGACAATGTGTGCTCGCAGCCCAGAAAGCCAACCATATCCTGGGCGGCATCAAAAGAAGTGTGGCCAGCAGGTTGAGGGAGGTGATGCTCCTGCTCTCCCCAGCAGATGATGGTCCCTTCCAACCCAAAATATTCTATGATTCTATGATTCCATAAACAAGAAGAGCTTCCACTGCTACATTAGTATAAAAAGGCCGATCAAGGAAAGCATGGAACCATTGATGAATGGAGGAGGTGATGGAGTGACAGCAGACACATATAAAGCTGATGTATTCAACGATCTCTTTGTCATCTATACCAACAAGCTATCCAGTTCCACTGTGCTTAGGGCAAGGGTTGAAGGAGAACTACTGGCAGTAGCTGAGGTTTGAGTCAGGGATTACTTGAGAGAGTTTGACGGGAAAGCTCCATGGGACCAGACAGACCACATCCAAGGTGCTGAGAGAACTGGTTGATGTCTCTGCAAGGCCACTCTACCGCCTTTAAAAGGTTATGGAGATCATAGAAAGTTCCTAATAACTGAAAAGAGATAAATGTTGTAGCCTTCAAAGAGGCCAAAAAGACAATCTAGGGAACTATAAGCCGATCAGCATCATTTTGGTCCCCATGGAACTTAATGGTGTGAGTCCTCTTGAAGTACATTTCTGGGCATATGAATGAGGAGGAGCTCATTTGGAACAGTCAGCATGGATCAACCAAAGGTATGTCATAGAATCATAGAGTAGTTTGAGTTGGAAGGGACCGTTAAAGGTCATCTAGTCCAACCCCCCTGCAGTGAGCAGGGACATCTTCAAGTAGATCAGGTTGCTCAGAGCCCCATCTAACCTGACCTTGAATGTTTCCAGGGATGGGGCATCTACCACCTCTCTGGGCAACCTGAGCCACTGCTTCACCACCCTCATTGTAAAAAAATTTTCTTCTTTATGTCCAGTCTAAATCTACCCTCTTTTAGTTTAAAACTGCTACCCCTTGTCCTATCGCAACAGGCCCTGATAAAAAGTCTGTCCCCATCTTTCCCATAGGCCCCCTTTAAGTCCTGAAAAGGCTGCAGTAAGGTCTCCCCGGAGCCTGCTCTTCTCCAGGATGAACAACCCCAACTCTCTCAGCCTGTCCTCACAGGACAGTTCTTCCATCCCTCTGATCATTTCTGTGGCCTCCTCTGGACCTGCTCCAACAGGTCCATGTCTTTCTTGTGCTGAGGGCTCCAGAGCTGGATGCAGGACTCCAGGTGGAGTCTTACCAGAGTGCAGTAGAGGGGCAGAATCCCCTCCCTCGTCCTGCTGGCCACGCTGCTTTGGATGCAGCCCAGGATATGGTTGGCCTTCTCAGCTGCAAGCACCTATTGCCGGCTCATGCCCAGCTTTTCATGAACCAGGACCCCAAGTCCTTCTCGGCAGGGCTGCTCTCAATCCCTTCATCCCCCAGCCTGTACTGATGCCGGGGGTTGCCTCGACCCAGGTGCAGGACCCTGCACTTGGCCTTGTTGAACCTCACAAGGTTCACGTGGGCCCATTCCTTGAGCTTGTCCAGGTCCCTGTGGATTGCATCCTGTCCCTCAGGTGTGTCAACCACACCACTCAGCTTGGTGTTGTCTGCAAATTTGCTGAGGGTCCACTTGATCCCACTGTCTGTGTCATTGATGAAGATATGAAAGAGTACTGGTCCCAATATGGACCCCTGAGGGACACCACTCCTCACCGATCTCCATCTGGACATTGAGCCAATGACCACTACTCTCTGGGTGTGACTATCCAACCAATTCCTCGTCCACCCATCAGATCCATCTCTCCAGTGTAGAGAGAAGGATGTTGTGGGGGACTATGTCAAAGCCCTTACAGAAGTCCGGATAGATGACATCGGTAGCTCTTCCCTTGTCCGCTGATATAGTCACTCCATCCTAGAAGGCCGCTAGATTGGTCAGGCAGGACTTGCCCTTGGGGGAGCCATGCTGGCTGTCTTGAATCACCTCCCTGTCTTCCATGTGCCTTAGCAGAGCTTCTGGGAGAATCTGTTCCATGATTTTCCCAGGCACAGAGGTGAGGCTGACAGATCAGTAGTTCCCAGGGCCCTCCTTGCTACCCTTTTTAAAAATGGGTGCAGTGTTTCCCTTTTCCCATTCTCCAGGGACTACACCTGACTGCCATAACTTTGGAAATATCATGGAGAGTGGCTTGGCAACTACATCAGCCCATTCCCTCAGGACTCTGGGATGCATCTCATCAGGTCTCATAGACTTGTGCATGTTCGCGTTCCTCAGGTGGTCTTGAACCTGATCTTCTCTTACAGTGGGAGGGACTTTGCTCCTCCAGTCCCCGTCTTTGCAGTCCATGCACTTGAGAGGTGTGGGAAGAGACACTGCCAGGCAAAGAAGTCATTGAGTACCTCAGCCTTCTCCTCATTCGTTGTTACCAATCTGTCCGTCTTGCTTATCAGGGGAGTACATTTTCTTTGACGTTCCTTTTCTGGCTGACATACCTGTAGAAGCCCTTCTTATTATTCTTTGCGTCCCTTGCCAAGTTCAGCTCCAGCCGCACCTTCACCCTTCTGACCCCATTCCTACACAACTGGGCAGCGTCCCTGTACTCTTCCCAGGGTACCTGTCCCTGGTTCCACTGCCTCTGCTCTTCCTTCTTGCCCTTCAGTTTGCCCATCAGGTCTCCACTCAGCCATGCCGGCCTCTGGCGTTCCTGACCTCATTTCTTACACCTGGGGATCAAGAGCTCTTGCACTCTCTGGGAAGCGTCCTTAAAGGTCTGCCAGCTCTGTTGTGCTCCCTTGTTCCTGAGGGCAGTTTCCTAGGGGGTCCTGTTGACTAACTCCTTGAAGAGCTGGAAGTTTGCTTTCCTAAAATTCAGGTTCCTGACTTTAGTCTCCGCCTGCCCCATATCCCTCAGGACTGTGAACTCCACCAGTGCATGATCACTGCAGCCCAGGCTGCCTCCAATCTTGACGTCACCAATTAGCTCACTTGTGTTGGTGATCAAAAGATCCAGTATGGCATCCCCTCTGGTAGGGCTGTCCATGACCTGCCTTAAGAAGTTATCCTTAATGCATTCCAGGAGTTTCCTGGATTGCCTCCAGCTTGCCACGCTACTTTTCCAGCAGGTGTCAGCATGATTGAAGACCCTCAGCAGGACGAGAGCCTGCGAGCGTGATGCACGATACCTTCTGTAGCTGGAGTCAGAAATCTTCATCAATAGACTCCCCTTGGCGGCCTGTAGTAGACACCAACCACAAAGTTTCCTTTGTTGCCTTGGTCTCTGATTCTTACCCGTAAGTGTATTATGCCTGACCAGCCTGACTGTGTTCTATGGTAAAATGACTGGATTTGTGGATGAGGAGAAAGCAATGGATATAATTTATCTCAACTTCAGCAAGTCTTCTGACACTGTCTCCAACATAATCTTGCATCTGAATTAGGACATTATGGTCTGGGTGGGTGGACAACCAGATGAGGAAACACTGGTTGGATGGTTGGGCTCAGGGGAGAGTGGTTAATGGGTTGTACTCCACACGGAGGACTAATAGAGTGCTACAGGGGTCTATATATTGGGGCTGTCCAGTTTAACATCTTTATCAATTACCTGGAGGAGGTGATGAAGCCGTCTTTCATCACATTTGCAGATGACACCAACTTGGAGGGAACAGTGGATACACTGATGGGCAGGACAGCCACACAGAGAGACCTAGGCAGGCTGGAGGAATTGGCCAACACAAACTTTATGAAATTCAGCAAGGACAAATTCCCTTTGTCTGGGAAGGCCAAATCCTTGCACCAATACAGGCTGGAGCTGACCAGCCTTACTGCGAAGGCCCTGGGGAGTTCTGGCAGACAGCACGCTGCATCAGGAGCATGCCCTGGCAGCAAAGGCGGCTAACAGCTATAGGGAGCCCAGCCAGGAGCTTGAGGGAAGGGATTATCCTCCTGCTCAGCACCTGTTAGACCACATCTAGGCATTATGTCCTGTTGAGCCCCTCATACAAGAAAGGCATTGAAAAATTGGAGCATCTGAGAGCTCCCAAGATGGTTGAAGCTGGGAGCCGTGTGAGGAGGAGTTAAGGAAAGCAAATTAGTTCATCTGGGAGAAGGGGTGGCTTCAGGTGGACCTCACAGCAGCCTGACAAGGACCTATGAGGGGTCTTTGAGAAGACAAAGCCAGGCTCTTGACAGTGGTGACAGGTGGGTGGACAAGAAACAGCAGGCATAAATTGAAACAAGAAAAGTTCAGACTGGGAAAAATGAAAAGAAAAACATGGGAAAAACATAATATTGGGACTGGGTAAAACGGTTTAAGTGCTGAGCTCTAACAGACCATAAATCCTGAATAGTTAGACACCATTTCCTGTGCTCCTGGCTCCATCCACTTCCTGTAGAAACCAAAGGCACTTTACCCACCACAGTGAATTTTCGTTGGCTAGCAGTGAAACCAGTGATATAGCCCAAATTCCTAATTATAACAAGAATATTTTTTCTGCAAAACACAGCCATAATATTTGAGTTAGTGCAAGCTCAAGCTTGTGTCTGCATGGCATGGTGCAGAGCTGTGTGGACCTACTTGCCAGGTTTCCTGTGCGGGATAGCCTTCTTTATTTGGCTTGGCCTGTGAGTTAGGCTTCTTGGCAAAATTTATTAACTGGGACCCAGGAATGAGTTGCATGAGCACCTGATCTCACTTACATCTGGCTAGGTTGAACATCTGTGCTGTGCTCCTCTCCTGTCCCTCTTCTGTAGTTAGAAAATGAACAGCCACCCCAGGTCTGCTTGTCCCAACTAGTATAGCCTTGCCCAATGTTACATGCATACATAGTGGGTAAAAGGGTTGGTTTTGTTTATTTCTTCTATCTAAGAAAGGATGAAGCTCGTGTGGTAGGAGAGGTGGAGGATGGAGGAAACAGACGGTTCCAGCCTTTCCATTGCAGAAACCCAACAGAAGTTCCTCACTTGCTTCTCTCAGCGATGCAGCCAGAGACTGTGACAATCATTCCTTGCCATAGAGGGAGGATAACTTGTATCTCATGATCTGCTAAAAGAGACCAGAGTTTCAATTCAGATATGTATTCCCTGATTTTGTACATGAAGGAGAGTGCCTGGTCCAATCTCAGGCAGAGCTTGGTCCTGCAGCAAAGTATTCCTCCTCTTCCACCTTCTCCCAGCTCTAAGTTTCCTCCTAAAGAAAAGGAAAATGGCCTGTTCATGACGATTGTAGCATTAAGGACACCTCTGGATTTTGTCAGCCAGTGGTTTCAGTATGGCCAGAGGGTTCCAGAATTTGGACCCCCAGTCTGGCAAGAATGTTTTGGTGACCTTTTGGGTCAGAAGTAAAGGGCCGGAGAAGGTATCAGTGTGGTTGTGCCTATCCATAAGGGATGTTGCTATGCCACTTCTGCATGACTAGTAAGAACTGATGTTCTGTGAGTGAGGTTAGGAGCCCTGGGCTTGAACTTCTAAAAGGTATTACTTTTCCTCAAGAAACTTTGCCTTGAGTTAGTCATTAATTCTTTATTATTACCCATCAATGATTCTAAAACCAAAGTGTTTAGCTTAACGAGTTTATTACTACAGATCCTAAAAAGTGTAATTCTGCTTAATTTTGGGGAATATCAATTCCCAGGAAGGGAACAATTCAGGATGAGTTATGTAGTGCTAGGTGAACCTGTTTTCCCAAATACTCTCATAGCATAGCAGGGGAGCAATGAAAAGAAATGTGGTCCCACCCCTTCATTTACGGGTCTGAATAGTTCCCTGGAGGGTGTGTAGCAGCACAGATAATTTACTTCTGGTAGAAACAAGTGGTTTTCTGGAGGAACAAGTGGCAGAGAAATGATTACAAGAATGGTTCTGAGTCACAGGGTCTCCTGGGATGCTCCTGCGTTGGTCATTTCTGAGAGATGAGCTTGGAGTCAAACTAACAACTAGCTAAATGGTTTGAAGGATTTTCCTGTTGGGGGTGAGGTTGAGGAAGTATGATTGTTGTCTAGCGTACTGGGTCTGGCTGAGGTGGAGTTAATTTTCCCCATAGCAGCCCTCATAGTGCTGTGCTTTGCATTGGTAGCCAGAAGGGTGTTGAGAACACACCAGTGTTTTGGCTACTGCTGAGCAGTGCTCACGCAGCACCAAGGCTGTCTCTGCAACATTCCCCCTCACCAGTAGGCTGGAGGTGGGCAAGATCTTGGGAGGGCACATAGCCAGGACAGCTGATCTGAACTGACCAAAAGGATATTCCATATCATACGATGTCAGCTCAGCAATAAAAGCTAAGAGAAAGAAGGAGGAGCCAGGGCATTCGTTATTACGACATTTGTCTTCCAGAGCAACCACTGTGCATCCTGAAGCCCTGTTTCCCAGGAAGTGGCTGGACATTGCCTGCCAATGGGAAGTAGAGAATAAATCTTTTGTTTTACTTTGATTCCGCTCGCGGCCTTTGCTTTTGTTTTATTAAACCACCTTTATCTTGATCCACATGTTTTTTTCCATCTTAATTTCTCCCCCCCCGTCCCGCTGAGGAGGGGAGTGATAGAGTAGCTTGGTGACACCTGGCATCCCGCCAAGGTCAACCCACCACATCTAGCTGCCATTGCAGAGCTGTACACAGCAACAGAAGGGAGACTTGGAGCTGACCCTCTGCATTACTGGCTGATGGCTTGTCCAGCTCTTCATATACCTAGAGGAAGACTATGTGCACCTGGTTCTCAGAGTGACCTACAGGCTACACTTGCGGCACTCTGACTGGTGCCTTGCATTCTCCTCAGCCTCCAGATATCATTCCTTCATTTTTAGTGTCAAGAGTGAAAGACAATCTGTAGACCTTCACTGCAGGGGCTCTGGAGTTTCTCCTGATGCCTTCTACTGTGAGGAAAGGTGAACTACGTCTAAGAACAGGCTCACTTCTGAAGGCAAAATGGTTGCTGTGTCTGAAGAAAAATGCTCCTCCAGTATCATCAAAAGTAGGAAAATACGATCCATTGTGGGCGTACTGACATGGAGATATGAGTAGCCAGGCACTGACAGCAAAGCCTTCACATTTCCCGCTCATCATTTGTGGAGAGTCCCGCTGAAGTGCATGACAAAGTTGCTCAACCACACCTGAATTTGGATTCTTGGAGGATAAAGCCTGTTCTATAGCTGCTCCCTGTGTCGCAAAGGCACAGGTGATTTTAGCATTAGACATCAAACGTCACTGGCTACTGAGTTAGGGAGTTAACACGTTCCTAGAATCACTTGTTAAATGAGCAACGCACATTGTTACAACTGAAAGTTCATGTGCCTGTTTACAGCCTACAGCAATGGTGTTGCTTCCTTTGCACTGTTCTCTTTGTGCTAGACTTTTCTCTATTTTTCACAGATGTTTGGCGACATGAGAGGCTAGAAGTACTCCATCTATTCTCAGGTTGACTTGCATGCGGAAGTACTGTTGCTAAATTAATTCCTCACACCTCAGACCAGCCTGATGGATGATGGAGTGGGAAGCAGAGATAAGTGGGTCCCCCCCACATATCAGGCAATATGATTGCGCAGCCCAGTTAAGGAGGGTATAACGACTTCTAATCTGAGTTTGAAGTTGTCCCTGCTTTGCATGGAAGATTCAACCGGATGACCTCCAGAGATCCCTTCCAACTTAAATTACTCTATGAGTCTGACAACAGAAGGATATTTTCAAGAGAAACTACAAATTTGTTCTTCCAGCTCCGAATTCACCAGGGAAATTACTGGGACTTCCTTTGCATGTCGAAGATGAGTAAAGATTACACTCTTTCCATCTGTGGACTTTGTGAAGCACATCAGTAAGTAATATAGCAGTGAGTTTACTATTTTTGGCATAAGAGAAATCATATTCACCTCTGTGTGCTCTGATTTGCCTCTAAATTACATGTAGAAATGCCCACCCAAAATTACACATAGAAATGAAAGAAAAATTCAGAACTGGCTGGATGCCCTGGGCAGACCTGTGCTGACTTCATGGTCACTGCCATCATAACAGTAGTTACTCTTGCTTAACGCCGTGAGGCGAAGGCGGGATTGAGCCCTATCCCTGGTTGTCTGCACTTCCTACCGTGGATGAATAAGGAGGGATTACTGTTTGTACAGCAGGTGCCAGGCATGTTCTGCAGCACTTTTATTTCCTCTTCTTGAGGAATTCACAGACGAAGTAGATGGTGACTTGGCACTCGGAGTCGTTCCACTCTCCCGTGCTGAGCATTTCCACACAGTCCTCGCGGCCGGCGGGGTCGTGAGGCTCCCCTTCCTTCCAGTTACTGTAGTTCTGCAGCGGGCTGTTGTCTGCATACACAAACTGTCCTTCTTTTTCCATGTCGTTCAACCCAATGAAGGCTCGGAAGAGGCCGCTGTTGGAGATGTAGTCAGCAATCAGGGCGTTGGTTACCTCATCTTTAGGCATGGCCAGTGTTCCTCCTCTGTCCCTGCAGTGGATCAAGGCTTCTCTGTAATTCTTCTCTTCTTTCACGATGTAATAGAATTTCTCATCTGTCTCCCTGATGCCTGCTATAACTATAAAGGGGGAAAAAAATTTGTACAATGGCATTTCAACAGATATTGAAGGTGCTTCTGTTCCAATATAACAATGAGATGATTTTTATATTAGAATTAATAAAATGGAGAGAGGAAAAGCATTCGCACCACTGAATTTGTGATGAACGGTGTGGATGTGATCAGTCACTGATGCTACTAATGGGAGTGACAAGCACCTTGCACACACTAGGACAAGAACTATTCTGTTCTGATTGGCATGTGTCTCCTGTGACACTTAAGTTTTACTTCACGGATCTCTAGTACTAATCAGATTAAGGCATGCTAAATGGACAAAGAGCAATGTCTAACTCTGGATCACCCCTGTCCCTTTGCATATTTTTGAATACAGCTTGTGAAAGAGTGCCCTGAGGTAGAAATACAGGGGTATAGACAGCTTTTCAGGCCCTTCCCATGTAGAGGAGAGTCAACGTGACTGTGAAAATAAGACATTTTAAATACAGCCTGATATTCAGAGCTGCTGTAGCAACTGGCAATGTGCTGCTGGCCAAGTGGCATGAACTAGGAAGAAAACTGTGGCTGCTCAGCAGCTTTAAAAGGCAAACTTCCTAACCAGCGTATATCCTAGTGAATTAAGCAGTGCCGAGGAGCGAGCCTGGGTAGCTGGAAGTTGATTGTCCCTGCTGATGGATTACTGGAATGGTTCTGAGCAGATCTTTGGCCTGAGGCAACTAACACTCTCCAGAACAATTCAGGAGTTACCCCAGGTGCAGTTTAGCAGTTAGTAGTGGGACACTCCTGATAATATGGCATTCAGTTTTGTAGGATTTAATAATATAGATAAGGGCTGTTCTGTGACGGTTGCCCACATTGCCAGAGAACAGTCTCAAACACATTTAATTTACTGATACAGACCTAGTCCTAGAAGCAGTGGTGGACTTTTCTCAAAATCTCTGCTGTGCCAGGAAATGTCCTTCCCTCTTTTCAGTGGCGGCAGTTTGCACTGTCCACCTGACAGCACTGCCTGCAAACATGGCTTCTTGCAGCCCACGTGTTGGTCCCTTGCTACAGGAGAATGATGCTTGCACTGAGGGGAGCACTAGGAGTACCGTGTCTGCAGCCTTCCTGTGCAGCAGAAAGATCAAGAGGTTCCTATTGCTCCTCCTGCCTTTCTGGAGCAGATTGGCACAAACTTTTTCCTTTCATTGCCTGAGTGGCCATGGAGCCTGAGTAGACTGACAGCCCAGAGGCGGTTAGCAAGCTGTGCCTTGTGCTTTTCATGATTCTTTCTGTTGTGCTGTTGATCATTTTTGTGTTGTTTTTGCTTCTAGTCATCTGCTGCTTATATCCTTACAGGTGCAAGACTGTCCCTTTTCTGTGTGTTTTCGGAGTGCCTCACACCGTGGGTCCTTCTCTCTGGGTTATCTATGGATGATGCCATAGAGCAGCAAAGGTAGAAGAACAGCAATGATAAATGTTATAGGACCCAAATAGATCACATCAGATACATAATGATCCTTACCGTTCTTTACAAACTTGATGGACGTGTTAAGCCGAGCAACATTGATATTCAGTTGTCCAACAACTCTGCGGTATCTTCCACAGTCACAGACCGTGCCTGATGCAATACAAAGGATAGAGGATTTATCTGTTCAGAAGCATTTGTGTGTGTGCATGGCGGGTCATTTGTAGCCCTCTTCCAAACTTTCTGAAGACTTGGCCTCCACTTGTGGAGAGCCATTCTCAACCTGCCCTGCTGGCCATACTTCTGTTGGAAAAAGCACTTAATATTTTCGCACTCTGCACACTTGCTAACTGTCTTGAAAATCTCTGCTTTTAAAAACATGGATGGAAGAGTTTGCCATCTTCTTTCCACTCGTATCACTGTAGGATTTGCACATCCTCTGTCCCATTGATTCCATCTAGCTGCAGAGATGTGGTTTGTCACGGTGATCACTACAGAGTTACATTTGAATGCCAAGAGGTCTACCTTTATATCCACAGCACTGGTTCCCAGGTCTTCTAACAGAAATAACAGCATCCATGAAATGGGGAATTGCTGCTTTCTCCGTGAAGGAGTTTTGTGAGTGTGCATAGAGGTGGGACTGGCAAAACTTTGGCAAAAAGACCATGTTAGTGAACGGCTGCATGCAGCTGTGATACAGCAGAAATAGTTTATGCCAACTCAAATAATCAACAGCTTTCAAGCACTGAAGTCTCAGTTATATTTTTGTTGGTAAACTGAAATTTGGCTTGATGTAAATTTTTCTTTGTTCCTCTGTTATTCTCGGGAAGCAAATTCGTTGCCGATGGTTTCCCATTAAGAACCAAACTGGCATTACATATGAAATCTCCTAAAAATAAACACAGCTGTACATTCAAGGTGGGAAAACATTCAAGGTTATTAGAACTGAGAAGAACCTTCAGGGTCATCAGATCCAAATTATTCTCCTGTAAGTAGCTGCTTGCATTCATTTGACAACAGATTATGCTCTATCTAAAATCGCTTATGTTTTTTGTCCTCATGCTCCTGTTAGGAAACTCTCAAAGGACTTAATTCCTTTTGTATTCAGAAACCTTCTCCTACTTTCTAGTATAAATATACTCCTGGCCTGTGTTAATTTTTATGATCTCAAACATTGCCCATTAATTTAGGTAACTTCTCCATATTTTGGGTATGTTGGCCATACCCAGCCTTCATTTTGCTAAACGAAGCTTTTGCAGTCTCTTCCTGTTCATTTCACCTGTTCTCAAGTTTGTCCATGGTCCTCAAAATTTTGTGAAACTCCAGACAAACCAACCCTGAAATCAAAGGCATTCGGCAGAGAAAGGTGCATAGCATACCTGCTTTCCCCTTTTTTCCAGACATCCCTGATAAGCCTTTGGCTCCTTTGTCACCTGAATAAAGAGGAAAATATATTCTCAGATCTCAGACAGTGCACATGTCAGGGGAGCATATTTGAAAAAACTGTTTCATAATATATTAACGGTGTGCTTCTGATAGGAAGCCCTGATGTACTGTACTGGTAGATGTGCCAAGTCAAACAAACCGTGATTAATTCTGGTGTATGGAAATAAGGAGAACCCTTTAATAGCTAACTCACTGATAACACAGGCATCTTGTGTGCTGCTGGTTCCTGGTACCACTTACTTTAAATACAAACTGCACTACGATACTGAACGGCTGAAAGCACTCAAGAAATCTGCAAGAGTTGAGACCAGGGTTTTCTCGTTGCCTTGCAGGACAGAGCCCTTCCCTGGGTTCAGTAGCTCCATGTCAGGATGAGGCACCAGACGAGGCTCATGTGCATAAGCCACTGAATTCAGGGGCGCAACAGATGACGTGTGCGGGCAGCAGTTAGCACCTGCACGAAATGAGGTCAGCAAGGAGCAATGTGTCATTTCAGATATAGTTCATGGAAACGTGATTTATTTTCATCGAACTGCTTTCCTCTTCTTCTGTAAATCATAAAAATGATAGAAATACTTCTCCAAATGCTGTGCTACTATGTAAGTGGAGGTGATGAGCTTTTTAAAAAATCTTAGCTGTACTTTGGATCAGGAACAGCTGGACTTCATCTGAAATTCATGTCAGCTCTTCTTTTATGAATTAAAACCTTCAGAGGTCAAAAAATACTAATGCTTGCTCTACCTTATTGATGGCCATGTTTTGATGTGCTTTTTCCATTATGTGGTTATGTTTTCTTAAAGAAATTAGGAGCTGGCTGTCATTTTAATTAGCCTTGCTTGACACTGCACACTTATAAGCTGAAAGTTCAGGGTTGCTTCATTAAGAACTTGAATGTTTAATGGCAGATTTAAACAGTGACTTAGTGACCTTTGCTTCTGCAAATAAAGAAAGAAAATGAGAAAAACTAGAAGGGGACAATAAATTGTACATTCAGGGTGAGGGACAGCTTGATTTAAAGGTTCAGAGCATTGGTTTACTTAGAGATAAAGAGAAGCAATTTGTGGGTTTCTTAAATTCTAGTCTCCTTTGGTGATTGAAGACATCTTAGGAGATAGCTATCTGTGTCTAGGTACTTCTGAAAATTAGTCCCTTGGGACAAATTCTTTTGTTCTTCTCTGATACTGAGGCTGGCTAGTGGCCATCAAAGGTTTATGAAAAAACATTGGCTTCAGAAGATCCCTGGAGAGGTTGCTCCACCCATTCACCTGCATGCCTGGGTCGATGCGCTGGTTAGAGACCACAGACTTCCCCTGGGGATGGTGGAGTCCCAGCTCAGCTTTCAAGGCAGGTCTCCTTGTGGCAGAAGTTATATTCCTTCTTAAGTAGCTCTTTAGGAATACCAGAAAGGAATGTCTGAGCCTCTTCTCAGGCAACTAGAGCATAATTTCATGAAATTATTGTCCAGGCAGACTTGGAGTCTACCTTGATTTGCAAGGAGCAGTTGTCCCTGGGTATGTGAGTGTTTTCTTAAAATGCCTAAAACGGTTTCCTTACCGAGCTACCCTGTGCATCGCTTCCTCACATCTGCCACAGCAGTGCAGGTGACAAGATGTGGCATCCTGAGCAGGAGCAGAATATAGATTTAGGCCTTCAGCATCCAAAGCAGAGGCCCAAATTTGGCTTTCTCTTTCAGAGCTCTCAGAGGATTTACTTAGTGAGGGGCAGATTTCTCCCTTCCTCTTTTAACATCGAAGAGAATTGATTTCTTAACTCATAAAGCAAATTATTTTAGCCAAGTAAGTCTGATATATTGCACATGGGAAATAAAACGTAAGTTATTCAGGTAGCTCTTGTCACCAGTCTTTATGCATAACTTCACTTGGAGAGCATTGGTCACAGCTGTTATTTGATATTACTCCATACCTGGATCTGTCACAAAACACATATTTACCTTGAGGGAAAAAACAAGAAAATTCCCAGACCAGAGCTTACCCTTTCCACCAATTGGACCAATTTTCCCAAGCATTCCCTGGTCACCAGCATCCCCCACAGGTCCTTTGTTTCCTAAGAGAAGAAATAAGGAGGAAAAGAGTATGGATGTTTTCTGTCATTTCTTTCCCAAGGCATTAGTTAGGTCTCTACTGCTGCTATTTTTCCTGAGTGTGGCCAGTCCGTACGTGTGGCAAATTTGAAATGAGTGGAGCCCTGAGCATGGTTGGAGGAGGACAGCACAGAACTCTGCTGCTGTAGGCTACAACAGTAGGGCATTGCAAGGCACCTTAGTAGAACTGCCTGTTCAAATGTCCAGAAACGTCCTGTCTTCTTACAGAAAATACAAACTAAAACTGCTAGTGACTATTCAAATATGATATTACTTCACAGCCAAATCAGGCCAACAACAGGTTTTATTTGGGGTTTGTTTGTTTTTTTTTCTACCCCAAACAAAAGCCTTTCCATCTTCCTTGAGGTAAAGTCCTTGCGGCCTTGCAGGGAATCCTTCTCAAAGCAGGACTGCAAATAGGGAGCTACTAGTTTTGCTGTATATGCTTTCCCAGTCCTCATAGCACCAAAATAACAGATGCCTTTTTAATTGATTAATAGTTTAAGTTCTAAATAGCTGGCTAATGATGACAGCCCAATTTAGAGACTCTTAGTTTGCACACTGGATTTAACATCACTAAGATGCTTCATAAATGGTTGGTTACTTGATTCCCTTGTATCTTACTTGATCTTTTTAAGGTAAGAAGCAAAGTCATATGAATGCATTTAAAAATGGAAAAGGTTTTCTATTATAACAATAACAACAGGGTGATTTTAAAGTTTCTATAAAAGTCAAAACTTTCCTGATTAGTCTTAAATCACCATCAAGGAAGAAAAACCATGGATATGCATTACCATTAACCTCTAATGATAAATTAAGCTTTTGAGTTAATGTCTGTAAACAAGGCTGAGCCCATCACATCTGGTGCTTCCAAATGCTCTGCCCAGCTCCCACTCTGTGTGGGTATGGGATATGTTTAATAGGGCCAAGTCCTGAAACATCTGTGACTCCTTGTTCTCAGCTCAGGTGCCGTTTGAGCAGAGGAACTTGGTTTCTCAGTGTATGCCTCAGTTTGCTTTTCTGCAAAGTAGGGACAACTGAGACCAAATTTTGCTGAGTGTCCTGATCACTAGAAGTAACTCAAAATTCAGTTTCAACTAAAGCATCATTTCATTAAAAGAACAGTAATCTTTCTGATTATATATATGATCTGGGTAATGATTACACATATGATCTGGGTCTTCTGGATCTACTGGGAGAGCAGCAGTAAATGTACTGTTTTATTACATGACTGTTTAAATTTATTGCTATACATAGCTGTCTTACATATCGGTAGGCATTGCATCAAGCTCTCTGAGTATTGTTAGGTTCACTGATTAATGTTTGACAGGATTGTGAAATCCACTGGTGCAACAGGAATGAAAAGCATTAAACATCACCGATCGTATGCACCAGTACAGTTGTGTGTAATGATATTCACATACCAGTAATGGCCAACAAACTGTCATAAATACCTTTTGGTCCTCTTGGGCCAACCTTCCCTTGTTTGCCCACTTCTCCTCTATCTCCTTTTTCACCTTCATCTCCTTCCAAAAAACAGAAAAGAAAGCGTCATGGTACATTTCTCTCAGTACAGTAAGTGCAACTACACGTCCTCAGAAAGTAAAGTTCACAGTTTGTTTTCTACTGATTTATTTTTATTTCATATTGCAGGTACAGTAGCCTTGGGTTAAATTTCCAGAGAAGATCTAGTGAATCTGACCATCATGAGGAAGAGCTAAAAACTTTACCTTTTGGAGAGGCTGTTCCAACGTAAGAATTACATAACACCAACTTCTGTTCCTACCCTTTAAGCCCTGTTGGCCATAATGCAAATAAACAATCCAGTCTTTCTCTGTTGGGAAACCTGTACACACGCAGGAGAACTGCCAGGAGAGACAATAGGAATTTATTAATTGTTCCTAGTGACTCTGTTCGTAGTGACTCTCTGTTCAAAGTATGCAGATGCTTTTGGAATGAGAAGAATGTAAATATGTTGAAATAGATCTTAACATAGACCGTAGCACTTAGTATAGCAGGAGTCTTGCCTTCAGTTTTTTACAGGTGACATTTATATGTTGATATAACAAATGTGTTTTGCAATTACTCCAATGCTTTATTTTGAACATGTCATACACGGAGTATGTAAGAGGTAAAATCATTGCATTTATTACAGTAGTGCAGAGAGTTCTCCAGATGAGATCAAGACCCTATTATACAGGTTCCTGTATAGTACTGCATAACTACTCTTACTATTAAGAGACAGTCACTGAGCAGCTTACAGTGTGAAAGAACAAGACAGCAATTAGTAGGAAAGAAATATTATCTCCTTCCTTCGGTAGCATTCAATTTCACTTGATGTTATGCAGGGAATTTGAGGCACAACTACGGTTGATTTTCTTGTCTTCTAATTCTTAGTTTTGAACCAAATCCCAAGAACATCATTCCTCTTTTTTTTTTTTTCAGACAAATGCTAGCCGGGGGGACGCCGACCCCTGCACCCCCCTGCGCCAAATGACCGGCACTGAATACGGGCAGCTTTCCAAAGCCTCTCCCCCTGCTCCCTACCCTTGTCTGCAATGAGCCTTGCTGCGCGGTGGGAAGCAGTGCCACAGTCTCTTGGCCAAGCCAGGTTCTCACGTTTGAGTGGCAGCCAGTCATGCCTGTGCCTGCAGCCCAGAGCAGGAGGAGAGGCTGCAGTTCAGCACACGGAGAGCCAAGGGAGAGAAGTCTGTCTGGATGTCAGCAAAAGAGAAGTGAGGACAGAAGAGCATAATGTGACAAGACCAATAACCTGTCTCACTGAGGATGGTGCCTCCAGCCCCGGCAGAAGGTGCTCAGGGAACTGGGTGTGCTGACTGTGACCTGGGCAGCCACTTCCAGCCTCCCATGAGCAGTGGTTTAAAAGGCTTGCCTGAGCCAAGCGCTGCCTCCAGACTACTCATGAATAGCCACTAGTGATTCTTCCCTGCACAGATTAGTCCTGTGCCTTTTAAACCCTTTTTTTTTTTTTGGCCTCTGTAATACCCTGTGGCAAAGAGGTCAATGATTTAATTACGTGCTGAGGGAGAAAGTAGCTTCCCATGGTTGCTTTCAGACTGATTGTTTCATTGGATCATATTCTCATTTTCTGAAAAATACTGCCCACTCATTTCTGATTTATGTTCTCCTACTTCTGTAGCCATAGGCAGCATATCATGGGCTGTTCTGTGGGGTGATGAGAGATGAGAAGTGGTGCAGATTAATTGCAGCATATAAAATATATTAGCTGTTTGGCTCCTTTCCATTCAGTTACATGGACTGGGCTGAGTACTGTATACCAAAAAAACCTCCAGTGTTGGGACTCTCTTGTGGAGGGCACCCACCCTGTCAGTCAGCGTGCCCTTTGGGGGTGGTGGTCAGTGGTCCAAGCTGAGGAAGATAAAGGGCTGAACTTCTGTCTGCGTTAAAGGGAGGAAGCATTTGCTGGAGGGAGGATCAAGGAGGAAACGTGATGGGGTGTGTGTGCTGGCTCACTCAGGTGCTTTGTTTTTAATACCAGCCTCTACAGGACAAAGTAGGAAGGGAAAAGGTTATAAACAGCCAGCAATAGAAATTTTAAACATCTTTATTTTCACTGGTTCTTAAAAAATACTGGAAAAGTCATTATATATTTGCAAAAGCCAAGCTCCTTAAATATCCAGTTGAAGCTGTGAGTCTGAGCCTGGAGCTGATGGAAGGATGCCTGCTTGTATGGAGTTCCTATCTAGAGATCATCAGACAGAAGAGCCAGAGAATGTACAGTTTAATTTTGCTGTTGACCTCAGTGCTAACAACACTTACAATCGAGAAACCAAGAAACCAAACTTTCCAAACCCATCTATGAAACCCTTGAGAAAACTGTAAAAGTCACTTCTCAGTAGTTCAGAAATTCAGAAGAGATTCCCAGAGGCTGACAAAGGGCTTGTGAAATGAAATTCCAGGAGTAGGTTAAGAGCGGATCTGATCATGGTGTGCAAACCCATATGGGGGAAGAAATGTGTGAAGAAATGTTTCACATCCAACCTTTCCCCATGCAATGAATTCCTTTGTGTAAGATACACTGTAACTCTGAGTCTGGTGTAGAAACTGCTGAGGAAGTTGCTTTGGCATGTGTCACACAGGAGAGCAAACCAGATTCCTGCTGACCTTCCAAACCAGGAGATCACCCTTCACCCTGGCAGTTCACATTACCTCTCTCAGGCCAGCTAGTTACATGCCCTATGGCTTGCAGACTGCTCCATTAGGTTAAAGGCTCTAGAGAGACTTGTTTTCTGCAGAAGGAAGACCTCTGTGTGAGAAGGATGCTTTTTTTTTTCTTTTTTTGGGGAGGTAAGAAACACTGTTTAGACAGTTAATCTAGAGCCCAGAAAAGAAAGTCAATATACCAGTTGTCCTGGTTTCAGCTGGGCTAGAGTTAATTTTCTTCACAGAAGCTAGTGTGAGGCTATGTTTTGGATTTGGGATGAGAAAATGTTGATAACGTGTTGATGTTTTGAGTTGTTGCTAAGTGGTCAAGGACAGTCCAGCTTCTCGTGCTGGGCTGCCAGCGAGAAGGCTGGGGGTATATGGGAAGCTGGGAGGGGGCACAGCCAGGACAGCTGACCCAGGCTGGCCAAAGGGATATTCCATACCACATAACGTCATGCTCGGCATATAAAGCTGGGACGAAGAAGGAGGAAGGAGTGGAGGGATGTTTGGAGTGATGGCGTCTGTCTTCCCAAGAAACTATGACGTCTGATGGAGCCCTGCTTCCCTGGAGATGGCTGAGCACCTGCCTGTCCGTGGGGAGGAGTGAATGAGTTCCTTGTTTTGCTTTGCTTGTGTGCGTGGCTTTTGCTTTACTTATTAAACTGTTTTTATCTCAAACCATGAATTTCCTCATTTTTACTCTTCCGATTCTCTCTCCCATCCCACCGTGGGGGAGTGAGCGAGTGGCTGCGTGGTGCTTGGTTGCCGGCTGGGGCTAAACCACGACACCAGTGGAGAAGCTGTGATTGTTTTCTGAAGGTGTTTTCTTCTAATCTCAGTTTCAACATTTTAAGCCACTAAAAACTGCAATGATTTTTCTCTGAGAGACCTTGGAGCAAATTTGTCACACACAGGGCTGCTGGAGATGAAGCTATGTTGCCCTGTATGGTCCATCAGACTGAGAGACAACAGATGAAAGGGGTAGAAGTTGTGGGAAAGTTTGTTCTGAAGATTTTGAGAGATTAGGGAGCGTCTCCACTTTTATTGCTAACACCTTATGTAGGCACAATTTTTGCTCAAGCCCTCCAAAAGCCTAAGGGAGAGGGAAGTAAGATCTATCACCTGTTTCATCTTGGTGGAAAGCAGCCTCCCACAGTCTGCCTTAGTTTCCCTACCTAGGAAAATGGGAAGGATAATAATTTGCCTATCTGTAAGGGAGGGAAATCCTGCTTTTCTCCCCATATTGCAGCTGAGAATGGGTAGGCCATTACAAAGCAAGGGTAGAAGCAAAGAGTATTAATTAGCGGTACCATCTCATTGTTAATTTAAGACTGGATTAAGCCCAGTGTTTGATAATATGATGTTATAATTATAAATGCATTGCGTCCTCCTTTAGGTGTTGTGTGCAGCTATCTCAAATTTTGGCAAGAAACGTGAACTCTTGGGTTATGCTCCCCCCTTGTGGTCCCGCTATGATTTGCAACGAGGTAGGAAGGATTATGGGAGGTTGGTTGACTGTTTTGGGCAGGGATTGAGGTGGCTTTGTTTCTAATTTATAATGACCATCTTTCCCTTTCCTGTGGGACTTCATGTGGACAGGCCATCCCACTGTATTAGCCACTTTTTTTTCAATCTGCCAGAAAACTGAATCTAAATCCTGGCAGTACTCTGGACTGGGGTTTTGAATTTTGTACTACTGTGCTTTGTGCAACATGAGTTTTCTTACAGTCCTTCCCCCTGTCTGATCCCTGACCTCATATGTCTGTACCTAGAGGTTAACCTCTCCTTTGTACTGCTTTACACTTGGGAGAGCGTCAGGTTAAGTTTTATCCTAATTAGCAGATTGTCACCTTAAAACTGTGGTTGCAAGGACATCAGATAATGCACTGCACTGGCATTTGAAACATGGGTGAAACACTTGAGACAGTAGCTGAAGCAAAGCCATTTCTCAACCTTGTTAGTATTCCCTCAAGCTGATTCACTTCTTTTGTGTCACAGATTTAAAATACCAGACTATTAAAGTAAACACATGGAACAATAAATTACTAGATTCTTCCAGCTTGGGACTGTGCAAGACAGAAGGAAAGCAGAAACCATAAGCAGTAAATGACTTTTGTAACCATTAGAAAATTTTAATTGTAATTGAGAGGGAACCCCAGTCCTTCCTTCTATAAACAAGTCAGGAAAATGCTGAAGGTCTAATAATCAGCAGAATTTTTAGGCAGTTGAAAGGGGCTCTGCATTTTTAGGAATTTCACTTAAATAACACAATGTTGAGAGGTTACATTTGGTAAGAATTTAATCAGTAAGAATTTACTGACCTTCAAATGACTTAGATTTCCCTGCTGAATCTTTTGTAGGCAATTTATCTGGTTTGTATTCACAAATGGATGAAGTTTTCAGGTTAAATTGTTCACATATGTTTAGTGACTCTCCAACTCTTGTGATCAAGGGCTGACCCTGGTTCTTGGAGAATCAGGGTGTAATCCCTGGGCATTACAGAGCCCACTCTTACCTATAGAGGCAACCCAGCATCAGGGTGAGAGCACGTCTGCAGGCTGCCTAATGGCTAAAGCCGGGAGGAGACTCCTAGCTGGGCTTGGGCATGTGTTTCCCTGTGAGCAGGTAGCCTTTTCACTCAGACCTCTGCTGAGAGACTCCCCAGGTCCACGCAGGATTTTACTAAGATACTTCGCCAGGTGTGCTGGCAAGTCATGGCCTCAGGTCAGCTCCAGTTCCTGTCTCCTGGCCAAAAATACTACAGAAATGTTAATGCTCTGTCAACCTCTCTTTTGCAGGTATACCTTCCTCCACACTCCTCCTACCCTTTCAAATGATAGAAACACCACTTATGCTGAGCTCCAGTACAGTTGTCCTCCTACATCAGATACTCTGAACCGAGAAAAGCCCACCACCAGCCGAAAAGTCCTTGAGAAGCCCTGGGGGCACGACTGATTTGCTGTGAGGGGAGGAAGGATGGTTAATCTTGATTAGTATGCACGTGACTGGATGCTTTGCACTGCTTGCCTTGGATGCATTTAGCATTCCTGGGCATAGGTAATGTCCCACCACAAAGGCTTTCGTATGTAATCTCTTAACGTGGTTTTATCTTCTGATCATGCATGACACATGCTGAGCTCCGTGTTTCGTGCCCATAGTTCCACCTGAGTTGGCATAGGGACCCTCCCACCTCCACAGACAGGGTGTGAACAGTACAGGTGATTCTGCCTGTCCTGGGTGTTAAATTAATGGGGTAAGAACACGTGCATAATTCTGAAGCCTTGAGACTCCTCCGGGAGCAACTGAATGCCTTGCGCTCCTGGAAGAGCCTTGCAGAGAGCCACAGGATTAGCTCTGCAGCCTACGGACACTGAGTGACCCTGAGCGCGGTGAACCTTTGCAGCACTTGCTCATGCACAATCTCTATTGAGAGGTTTTGTCACCAGAGGGAGTCACAGACTCCAAGAAATAAGCAAATACAGCCTAGTTTGGCTTTCCAGTGTACGAGCACATCATAGCTACGAAAGCCTCAAGATTTCCTCTAATTTCACTTTCAGTGTTTTTTAGTTCCTTAGCAAATTTCCCATAGCAGTGGGGATTCTTGCTTTCAAGCTATATATGGCTAGTGAGGACAGGATTTCTTGACTTCTGCCTATCTGACATGATGTCCTTGTTCCCTGTCCTCCCCCTCTTTCAGCCCCCAGCACTGACCTGCACGCCTCCCTCCTTTCTGCCTGATGTTGGCCACTCTTCTGACCCTGTGTTGAAAGATTTCAACTCCCTAAGCAGAGGAATATCAATAAGGCAAATACCCGTTTTTAGTAAGTGAGCTGAATCAGCTCAGTGGAAAGTCTGATGAGTAAACAGCTGAGCCAGCACAAGGTGAGGGAAGGACCACATGGTCAGAGTGGGAGATGAAGAAGATGTTGGGCTTCCCCTTTTGGCAAAAAACCTGACAAGTGCAGCTGTAGTGTGCAACTGCACCCATAGCCACTCTGCCAGGTGCCCTGCAGGAACATGCCAGGGCTCCACAGATTCCACCGTCAGAAATGAAGCATTTTGCTCATAAGTTCTTGGACATGTCGTCTTTTTTCATCCAGGTCCAAATTAGACAAAAGGGGCCCAGTCACCTTCCCTGGTGAAATGGAAAGAATCTTCAAGGATAAACTGGATTCTCTGCTTGCTTTTCCACTTTCCTCTTATAAACGTCCATTGGCTTCAGCAGAAATACCCTCTTCTCCTATTGCATTGCATGAGCCAGACCCAAGCCTTCAGTAGGCTCAGTGAAGCTCTGCTGACCTGTATTATTTAAAAGTGTGGCCATTTGTGCATGACTGGGACATACACTATTTCTTTAATAACACTGAATTAATTTAAATTAGTCCTGATTCTCTTTTCATTTGGTCTTCCCAATTTAATTTTCCCAGTCTATTCCCATGCCATTCTGACATGATCTCAGAGACCCATGGATTACAGTGACTTTAGTGAGGAATTAGACAGACATTGGTAAGAAATACAGATTCAATCTCTTTTGAATTTATGTATTTAAGTCCCCACATACCTGCTTTGTAGCTCAGGCTGATAAACTTCAGAAACCTAACATAAGCTAAAATGAGAAAGTCTAAAACACATGAAAAATAGAATTATGTGTTGAAATTAAAGGGTTTTTCGGATCAAATGTGAGGCACTATGAGGGAAGTTTAGTTATAGGTTTGAACAGGCTATAGGATGTGGTAAGGCATTTTATATTTTTGTAAGGAAATGTGGATAACAGCATATCTGGTTTCTGACAGAGTCTGAGATTTTCCAGGAGTACAATTGCCTAAGTGAAATTAAAGCTGAGAGACGGACAGCTATACTGGAGACCACAGTAAATGCTATTTTGAGGCGCCAGCCAATGTCATAGAGTTTGTAAGCATCATTTGTCAGAAATAATGATAAGGAAACACTTTACATCTAAATTGGTATGGGAAACTCCCGGTATTCTTCAGATTTCATCTCGTTCCAGTTTCTCAACCTGGATCTGACTCAGACCTTTGAAGTTCCTGTGTCTGGATTTCAAAAGAAATGAGCTGGGACCTGGGACAGATAGCAAAACCTAGAGCCAGTCTTCTGAAGCACTGAGCTCCCAGAGATCTGTACGAAGTCAGCTTCTCCCCTTGCTCAAGCTTTTAATGGGAATTTAGGAGTCAAAATTTTGGGCCCTCTGCTTATTTCTGCCCTCATGTTGTTGCTTATTGATTTACTCAGACCAGGTCAGATCCCATCTCACCTATGTCAACAGCCCACTTGGAACTTCCTTTGCAGGTTAAACAAAACTTTGCGGTCTCCAGGAGAGAGCAGGCTAGAAGATGGGGCAGAAGGGCGAGCGCAGGGCATGGACCAACAAGTGGTGCGCTTGCTCTCCCTGCACTGACTGCTGCCTCCCCATGGTCCCAGCTCCTCTCTCAGCAGCTGCAACAGCCAGCCTGCTTCCAGGCTTGGAAGGGTGGGAAGTAAGCGCCAGGGCCGTGACTAATTTTGCTAGGCCAAGCACTTGGCTGCCCTGGGAAATTCGTTGTTTTGTTTGTGCTTGATCTGGTTCTGTTTGGACCCAAGAAGTCGATGGAATACAGAACTTGGCTTTTATGGCCCTAGTTACTCAGCTATGGATAAGCGTTACCTAACGTCAGTTTTCAGAGGTCCTGTGCCAAAGCAGTCCAGCTAAGACCAAGTTGTTCCTAAACATCTCAGGTCAAACACCAAAAATCACTAGTTACAAATACTGAAAATCTGTTTCGATCCAAAGCAAAGGGTTTTTTTTCATTTTTGGTTTCCCAGGATATTTCAATAAGGGTCCTAGAAATGCCTCCCACATTTCTATTTTTAACTGCTACATAAGCCAGCTTGCTGTGTACTTCAAGAAGGTGTACTTGCTTTTTCAAGAAGGCAGAACAAGACAGCCATTGCACTAGGACTATGTTCATAAAAAAGCATCCCCTTTTTGAGAAGAGACCTGAACATTGCCAAGAAAAGGAAACTGGGACAGGAGTGCCAGCTTTTGCTTTTATCTTATTCTTTTTGTTCCTTTCACTGGAGTGCCTACTGAGTAAATTTCTTTGCATAATTCTTTACACGCAGGCTTCAACTTTCATTTGCTTGCACCAGCAATGGAAAAGCAGTAGATAGATGGAGGGGACTGCAGCCACCAGAGGTCAGACTTAAACTCCTCTTCGTTCCTAATGCTGAGCAGTTTAATTCAGACTGACTTCTGTCACTGCAACAGAAAGCGCAAAAGGCTTACAGGGCGTTTACTGCATTCCTCTGTTCCTGGGAGACTGCATCCTTCCAGAGTATTTTCGAGCTCTTTGTGTTATACACAAAGGCCTCTGGTTTTGCCTCATGCTTTTTGGGAGCTGATGGGACTGTCACAACTGGTTTGAAGACTTTCCTGATAATCAGCCTGGAATTACCCTTTCTTTTCATCCCATCACTCATATCATACTTCTCTTGTGACTTCTCAGGTATGAGCATAACAAAGAGTATATTTCTGAAGGGGAAGAATTTGGCTTGTACAAACTAACTTGGAAAAGTTACATGTGGCTTGTACAAGAAGTGACCAATTTTCTCAACACTAATGAGCCTTTTTGAACAGGTGATTTTCAGGGTGAACATGCGGAGAGGTCGGGTGCTTGCTCCTGTAGCAACTGTGAATGTCTAGATGATGAAGTGAGTAAGGCAACCTCCAATAGTGAAAGAAATAAAGGGTTGTAAGTTCTAAGGCTCTCCAGACAACCTCACGTATCCCTCAGCTTCCTGCTCTCCTTTGTGCTGTGTGATGGGAACAGCGGTATTGCTGCTGCATAGCACCAGGGACCATCCCACTTGTAGCCCACAGACAGGATCTAGCCTAGAGGGCAATTTGTGCCTTGCACTGGGATGGGTGAGGTGGGACCGTGTAGAAAGTCTTACAGCTACTGAGTGCCTTCTAATTCCTTGCACGTCGAGGTGCTCTGTCCCATTAGACACTCCCATGTTCATGTGGAAGGAGGAAGTTGCCACAATGGGAATATGGCCTGTGGTGGTAGAAAAAGCTGGACAATGTACTGTGTGAGCTCAGCACCTCCATCTTGTGGGAGCACCACTGTGTTCTACCATAGCCAAAGATGCTGAGCAGGTGGGGCTGAGGGGGTGAAACTTGTGCGAGGTGGGTCAAAACCATTTTCAGGAGAATGGTGGACAAAGAGGCACAACACAGCACAGAAAATAAAACTTACAGCAACAAAAGTCAATTGTCCGTTGCCAGGGTTAAAGTTTGAGCAGCGAAGTGTTGCCTATGGCTGTGGTGTGGTCATAGGCTGGGGATCGTGTGCTCTGGGTCTGTAGACACAAGATGGATAGAGGAAAACTGGCAGCGGGACAGACTCTTCTGCCATATTAGGTCAGCATGTTCCATCCTTGACTACGAGGGATGCCTGAGGAGTAACAGGGTAGTTCGCACACCCAGCCTGCTCAGCCTTTAGTTGCCTAGCTGACTGGCAGTCAGTGCCATTGAGAGCTGCTTGTAACTGCCCTGGATGAGCTCAGCTCTGGTAGGAACTGAAATGAGGCTACAGGATCATAGCACATAGACTGCAAAATGTATCTGATGACCCGCAGTGGATGCGAGCCAGTAATTTGGAGGTGATTTGCTCAATACTGCTTTTACCAATCACAGATCTTAGGCATGGTAATCTAATTTTGAAAAAGAAGTGAGGATCCTGCCAATATACTGTTTGGCTCCTCTTGTGTCTTGGTGTCAGCCAAGAGGCAGCAGGACTGGTAATGACTAAATCCTGACTTTCTCAGTATCACACTTGCAAAGAACCGTAATATCTAACCTTTAAATGCTCCCTATACAAGCTAGACCACAGAAACCAGCTGGAGTCCCAGCTAATCTTGTGTTGCCACCAGACCACCTCATTAGCCTTGTGACTTGTTAAACACAATGCTGTCAAACTTTGTTCTCCAGCCTGCCATTATTCAGATACTAACCAAACAAACTCCCACTAGCTCCCTCGGGGATCATTACATCTCTCTGCATTTATGTTGTGGCAGCAAAAGTTTAAGCTTGGGTTGTAATCATAAAGATATTAACTTGCTGATTAAAAATGGTCCTTTAAGCAACGTGCATTTGAATAACCCGTCATAAAAACAAATGAGTCTGTAGCGGTGCTTTTGACTTGATAATCTTTTTTCTGCTTAAAATTTAAATCAGTTGCCTTTTTTTCTCTCAATCTGTAGCCTATAGAAAAATACAATGAATTACTAAAAAGAAAGCAATAGTTCGAACTGCAATCACTGTGGTGTGGGATATATATTTTAGATCTGTCACTGCAAGACAGACTTGTACGTCATGGACCTAATTTTTGGCTGAGGTACCCTCCAGGCAATTCCATTGACATTAGTTGCATTACACAAAAAGTA
Source organism: Phaethon aethereus (assembly GCF_964289735.1). Lineage (NCBI taxonomy): Eukaryota > Metazoa > Chordata > Aves > Phaethontiformes > Phaethontidae > Phaethon > Phaethon aethereus. Next base: position 15,583,338 of record NC_138582.1, read on the forward strand.
AGTTAATGCAGAAAATTTGGTTTCAGATATTTGCAAAGTGTTTTAAAGATAAAAGAGCTGCACGTGCCAGAGGTGATCTAGTTCTTGTCGAGATCTGTAGTGAAGGTCCTGTTTAATTCAACGGGAGCTTCTGGTCATGTCTGATGAATGCAGCAGAGCTGTGTTTACAAGTAAGCATTTGAAAATAATGACAGTTCAGTCATTTTAAATATTGTGTCTCTCCCTACCTATAGATGCAAAGTGAACCCTTAACGGTTCACAGTGGGTGCTTACTTTTAGACAAAGTCAGTCAATTTATGTCTGCTAGCTGTACTGGTTGTGTGATGAATACAAGTAAGAGAAGATTTATGCGGCTGGAGAAAGATGCAAAAGGACATGTCTAAATTATATGAGACTATGAGACAGTGTTCCTGAGACAAAAGCAAAGCAAATTCAAATCTCCTTGCTTCATCATTCTCCCCCATCACAGTTCCACTTTCTAGATGTTTGTACAGTCCGCAATAATTCACATCCCCAGCCCATGCCCCAAGCCCTCCATGTCTCTATTTTTAAAAATCAGCCTTTATCAGTACTGGTCTCAGCATTAGCAACCTGATATTCCTCACCTTTTGGTCCAGGCAAAATTGTGTGTGTCGAGCAGACATCTGTTGTAGGTCGATTGTCAACATCAAAACCAAAAATCTGAACTTGGAAGATAAAAAGCACTGCTAGGGTCCCGTATTTCTTTAGCTGTTGTTCTTTCTTGCTGCTCATCCTTGCAGCTTCTCAGGAAATGCCTTTCGTTGTTGCAGTCTTAACAAATGCAGCTGATTCAAAAATAAATTCTCCACTCACTGAAGCAGTGCAAAGATTGGGAGCTACATGCAAGAACAGCTAAATAAAGTGAAGAAAAGGAGTTTGACGATGCTGTAGTTATTTCTGTCCTGCACATTATCCAGGATATTTATTTAACACTGACAGCTGTTTATTCAAATTTATCTCCTATCTGTGAGATGTTTAGCTGCTTTTGCCATGGAAAACTTCTTCAATATATGGGGATATCTCTTTTGTAATTTTTTTTTTTCTTGCAGCACTGACTCTTCATGCTCAGCTTTTCACCTACCCAAGAGACAAAAGACTTTGGTATTGTATCCAAGTGAGTACTAATTAGTTATAGGATACTTGTGGCTGGTTGTGTGCTGGAAGAGTAATGCAGACTCCATATAACATGTAGAGAGACTTTTCCACAAAAGCTTTTCTCCAAGGAGACTGTTTGTGACAGCGGACAAGCTGCCAGTCTGCTGTGGGTGGAAGTTGCTGGTGCTATTTCACACCTTTTGGGTGCCATGTACCTGTAACCCCCAGAACAGGGAATGAAAAGTTGATGTTGTCAATGGGTGTTTGAGCCAGAAACACACAAATGATGGTTTTGTGCTTACAGGTTGCTCCACAATGGTTGGTCCAAGCCCAGATGATGTTGGTAGACACAGTACAGAAGGGCAGACTTCAGGACTGAAGCCACAGAGTAGGACGTGCTTGAATGACTGTAATACCTCCTCCCATACTGCCTTTCTCTTCTCCTTGTTAAATGGGAGAGACCATACATCAGGACAGTGGTATAGCATCGGCGCCAGTACAACATCATCTTTGGGTTGTCCAGGAAGCTGCTGGTTCCTATCTGCATCAGGTAGCTCTCAGATTTTCAGTTGGATGCTGGGACTTTGAAACCAGGTCTAGGAGGCCTCCTGGATGGAGGAACAGGTAGTGTGCAAAACCGCTATATATGCTCTTGGAAGGAGCTGTGACAGATATCCACCTGTGTGGAAACCCTTCCTAGAAAAAAACCTTAGCTTTCTCTTAATGAGAGCACAGTAACCAGAGACCACAGACCATTCGAGGTAGCTCATCAGAACAGAAAGGGGAGATGAGTATCTGTAATCTTTCCAGTAATTTTGTTAACTTCTGGTTTCTTACACAATGAAGGACACAGCTACTTGAAGAGCTGAACTATGCTTTTGAACTGCCTACCATGTGAGAGCACACGTTTGCTTTCCATTCTAGGCAAAAAATGTATTTCCTATGATAATAGTTTTTTAGATGCTTTCCTCATTTTTTAAGAGCGTATTAGTTCCTTAGCCCTACGGTGTTTTAGCCTTTCGGTAGATGCAAAGAGTATCAGCACTGATGTAAAAAGTGAATACCTTCTCTTAAAGGCTGAAGAAAGGCTTTGATTTCAAGCTTTGTTCTGGCATGAAATGTTGGCCAAAGTCCCAAGAGGGGTCAAGACACTCTTCTTTCTTTCTAGCCCGGTCATAGACTGCTCCACTTTTCAAAATACTTTTCTTTTTTGTTAAACTGTATACAGTACTTTTCAGAAATAAATAGTCATCTCTGTCCTAAAGAATTTTATCGAGCACCTTCAAATGTGGCCTTGATAACAGATACACCACAGCCAGAGGGAGAGGAAAGAGAAAGCCGGGATTATAGATGGATAAAGTTGTACCAGGAATAAACTTGTTCCTCTGTGATTTGCGTTAGGCACTGTGCCTCTGACTTGTACACTGTAAATCTTTTTTATTTATCTTTTTCTTCTCTTCACTTTCCATTTTGTGAGCAGAAGGTCAATGTAAGAGCAAGAATAGAGAGCGTAGGAGTGGGAAGCTAGTGCACTTAGCTTTGGAGGAGGCATTTTGGGAAATGTTGCCAAAGTGATGTGAATGATGCTATCTGTTCCACAGTACTAAGAGACTTACAGTGACTTCTTTGTTATTTATAAGGGATAAAGAGGGGTAAGTATAAGTGAGAGAGGAAGCCATTTGTTTAACCACTTCAGTCGTTGACCAGGACTAAGCAGGGAACATTTTTCCAATGCTACAATTGCTGTGATCATTTTCAAATGTTCTCATTCCATATTAGAAAATAAATCAAGACGCTACTTTTTTTTTCGCCTCCATGAAAGTCACAAAAACCCTAAACACAAAGTGAGAAATTAAGTGTAATATATCCAAGAGCTTGGTAATGAAGGCACTTACTTAAAATGTAGATCCAGATTCAAATTCTTTCTCTGCCTAATTCAAACCAGTGTTTGCACTAGAGCCTTAAGGTTATATTGCCTTATTACAAGGCTGTCTGCTAATCACTTATGTCTTCCTGTATGTTGGACCAGAAATCCTGTCCTGGAGCTAGGAAACCTGCCTTAACAGGCAATCTATCAAAAGTGATATACTAGCACAAAAACATCGGGTTTTGGCAAATCGGTATTTATCAAACCAGTTGCACTGAAAAATCTTCAAGCAGCTTCATTGCTGATGAAGATTTAATGAGGCACGTTGCCTATTGTGCATGTTAATTCTCACTGAATTGGGCTTAGAGAAATGTCTGTAGGAAAAAGAGAAAAACAAACTAAGCAGTGTTGTCCAGACGTAAAAGACATAAAGCAAACATTTCCTAGGGCATTACAAGGAAACTCTGAGAAGACACAAAAGATTTTGTTGCTTTTTGCTGAGCAGCAGTCAGGTAGCCTTTGTGTAGTGCGTCCAAGTACTTCCTTGTTAGTTTGTGTTACTTTCACTCGCTTATTCTTCAGATGTTAGTAGTTAAATGTCAATAGACTGTTTCAACATCCTGAAGTAGTGTTTGTCAAAAGGTAGCCAGATCTACAGCCAATTTTAATAATTTGTAGTTGTGGTTGGACTCCAGGTTAATATGTCCTGCTTATAACCATGGGCTGATTCAACCAGGAGTGCTGAGAGTCCGCTGGCATCCTTTCTAACCCAAATTTAGTATTAAAGAGAACCTTCCTCTTCTGTATCTTACTATACTGAATAAATCTGGGGCCATCTGAAGTAAAAAAAAAGAAAAAAGTACAATATTTCTCTGCTTTGGGATCCTACATGTTTTCAGTTCTCCTGGTGTCAGAGATCATGGCGATTTGGAGTGTTTCAGCCTGTCATACATCAATCATGGTGGCAAAGCTTAGAGAGGATGGAAAAGCAGTAACATGTGGTTTGTAGGGAGGAAAGTAATCCTAGGGCTATTTTGTAAAACGTCATTTTTGGTTTTGACACCATGCAATGACTACTCGAGCCTGTAAACACAGTCTGCACCAGTTGTTGTTCCTCTGAGTAAGATATAAACAATGACTAGACCTTAATATGCCTGCAAATAACTGACAAAAAGAACCAAACCAAGGACAAAATCTCCTTGCTTCTATGATCAGTAAACAGACCTTGTAGGACTCTAATGATTTTTAGGTAATCCTTGTTGGATATTTGAGGGGCTTCATCAGCCTCAGCAGTGTAGAAATGTATGTTCCCTTATCAACTATGATCTCCCTGGTTTCCTGCTACTGAGTTTGACTCTCCGTTGAGTTGGGTACCTTGAGAGTGGGATGTGAACATCCCCTGGTCTGACACAGGGATGGTGCTCCAGGAGAACCCTAGGTCTGCTTTAGAGCTTACTACCCCTTCTTGGGATACTCCGACCTCTCCTTTCCCAGTCCTATCCCCCTCAGCTTTTAGCCCCAAACAGAAGAGCTGACCCAGATTCCCGCTGGAAATGTCTGCTGTGAAGCAGGAGGGATTTGGAGATTGCTGGTGCCCAGGGAGCAGAACTGGTCAGCGCCAAAATCTCAGAAGGAGCTTGGGTTTCAGACCACAGGCTCAGAGAGCTGCTGGACACTTTATAAGGTGAGGTATTGAACACTGCAGCCCGTTCTTTGTGGGACCTCACTTGTGTGTAACTTCTACTCACTCAGGTAGCACTGCATTACAACTTTGCATTTCTAACTTTTGCAGTTTGCAAGAATTTACTGCTTCACAGTCAATGTGTTATAAGCACTTTTATTGTGAATACTTTCATTGTGAATAATTCTCTGACAGATAATCTGCAGGCTTTTAATTCTACTTGAAGGTGCCTTCCTGAGAGGCCTGAGACAGACACCTATTCCATACAATCTCTTGGAGAAGCTGTCCAAAAAAGTAAGGCATTCACATATGCATTCAAAGATGCGATAGAAAGTGAAATACTCAGTGTGGTTTGTAACTGTGTTTATCTAAGTGCAGCCTCTTCCTGTGTCAGAACAGATTTTTGCAAACAAGAGGGCAATGATTCAGTTCCAGGGGAAGACTGACAAAATAAACCCCGGCTTCTGCTGACCTGATGCAGTGCTGAACAGTGTCCTACCCTGGGAAAATATTTCCTTTTTCATTTTCATAAATATTTATGTAATTCCTTCTGGGAAACATGTCATCTTCAGAAAACTGAACATGCTGCTCCTTGACACAAATTTAACTGTTTGTTTACACATGAGAGATTATGGGCATGTACCCAGCCTCAGATTTTTACATTCTTATCTCAGGCATTTCTGTCTTTTAGAGTTCTCCTTGACTCCCTTCCTAGATATCACATCGTGTCTTGAGGCACAGAGCTTAGTTCTGGCTCTGGAATTTGAACATCCCTGAAGCTCTTTGGAGAGCTGTTATTTTGGACTGCAGAAACAGGGCCCGAATGTAATGTTCTGCCTGGAGTCATACCTGTCCTGCCCAGCTATGTCCTTCCCATCTTGGTCTGAGGCTGCTCTCTGGAAAAAAAATAAATCATGTAAGCAATTAAACAGAGGATTGCATGGCTAATGAAAGTATTTATATTTAGAAACAGACCTAAACACACTGCTGTGAACTGAAATAGAACTGGCATGCAGTCTTTCAAGTTTGCTTTCTAAGTTTATAGTAGAGATTAGCAGCCAAGTTGTGCACGAGTTGCCCCGAGAGAACAGGCAAACTGCCTGCCATGACAAACCTAAAAAGGTTGATCCTGCTCTCTTTAACATTTTTTAAGAGAACAGAAAAGTCACTGACCTTGAAGCACAGACTGACAGAGCCTGGTACAAAGCCTTGTATTAGTGCAAAGCTGAGCTTTGCTTGCCAACATGCTCATAACCCTTCCATGAAGTGGTGAAGTGTGTGGGGTGCTCCAGAGAAAGCCATGTGATGGGTGGGAGACATAGTCAAAAGAGATAGCAGACGCTAAGCTTGTGCCCAGGATGAAACATGCACATGAGTAAGTGGTACCTAGGTAATGTGCTGCCCTGTGGATTTTATATGAAACCTGTTTATTGTGCAGAGCAATGACAAAACTTCAAAGTACAAGCTCTATCAGTCCTACAGGATCTTAGTCTTCTGGTCCTAGCATTTGGCTGCTTTGCCTTGCATTACCTGCTTGACCTTCTGGTTGGACATGCATATTTATAGATTGTGTAGATTTATAATTACTTAGTTTCTCCTTTTTTTGGTTTTCTTTAGTTCAAACTTTGCTGCACAGTTTCTAAACCGCGCCAGAGCCAAACAGCTTTTGGCACTTTCTGCAGCACTTTGCAAAAGAAACCCCAACAAACCAGGAGGCAGCTACCTGCCCTGGAAGATTTATGAGCTCATCCAGCAAAAAGGGAAGTCAAGGGTGTGAGGAAGTTAGGGGGAAACACAATGAACAAGGAAGGATCCACAGGAAACCAGAGGAAGCTTGAAGACCTCCCTCCTAGCCCATAGGTATGTGATAATATGTGCATAGTCTAAAAAAGGCATTCCAGACCTTTCTTTTTTTTCGAACACCATCAGCGCTGACAGTGTCTGCTCACTGCTTCAAAGGGGCTGAGCTGCTGCTCTCAGAGCTCCCGGCCTTAGTCACTGCCTGGACCCTGGTACCAAATGTGTTTCAAGACATCTTCCCTGCTCAGTGAACTCTATCTTACCTCTTGAGTTGCTTCCCTGGTGTTTGGGGATGCACAGTGTTGTGTAATGCATCTCGAAATGTTGGTTTCATGCCTGCGTGGGTGTCTTTCTGGCAAGAAAAAGAAAGTTTTGAACCTCATTCTCCCACCTTCCTAGTTTTTGTCTGCCAGACTGTTTTCTAGGGGAGAGAGGGTGATGGTGGTGGTGTATTTTCTGCTTGACAGCCTAACAAAACCAAAGGAAAAAACCCTTTACTCGGTCCATATTCAGAAGGCTGTTTTGGTTTTTTTCTTTTTAACTTGCTAATGAATTAGACTTTTTACAACTTCAAGTTTTGTGTAATGAAGAAAGATGAAAAAATTAAGATATTCTTCTACTCAATTCCTGTTACTCTTAGTACCTCTGGAGCTTTTGCCCTATGATTTGGGAACTGGAAGGCTGGATTCCAGTCCCCACTTCATATGCATGTCTCTAAATTGTGGATACTTGCTTAGATATACAATGTGGTGTCATTATGGCTGGGTTTTAGTTTAATAGTAGTTTAACATATAAAGTACAGCAGTAGCACAGACTGCATAAAAGAACTGCTGTGACTTCTACCATTTGGAGTAATTCACATCACTTGGAACTACTGCTGAGCCACCCCTGGCAAGGAAAAAAATGAGCTGCAGGGTTTATAAAAAGATTTCTGAATAGTAATTACTTCGCTGTTGATGTGAACTGTTGGGAACCACTGAGTTTTCAGCATTTTTCCTCAAGGCAGGATTCCCCCAAGCTTCAAGTTTTTGTTTGTCTCACCCCCACATAGAAGTGGCACCTGCCTGGGTGCTTTGCTTTTTAATCTGCCTGCTCTCTGGCTGCAGCAATATAAGTATAGATATAGAAGAAAGGGTCATAAATCAGCACAGTATTTCTCATCACCAAAAGTTGGTGCGTGGTTTTGTTTAATGTGTGGGCTTTTATGACAGCGTTCAAGAGAATTTATGAGTTTAGAAGTAACATTAAATCAGTTCCAAGGACAGCATCGGACTATGTCCAACACTGTCAGTAAAACATTATGTAGCATTGTCATTTCTCCAAGGGCTTTGGAGAGTCCAACCTCATTATGGGATTCACAGTCACTTTCAGTCTAAAGGACAGGAAATTGCCACAATCTGCTAGGTTTGTGCAGTTTGGTCAGAGCAGCATGTGCTGGGAGGAAACAGCAGATCCTGGCAGGTTTTTGTCCTGTGCTGTGGTAGAGAGGTCTTACCCCTTGGGCCATAACCAGACAGAAGCAATTAAGAACAAACCTGAACTTGTAAGCAGCTGGGTTAATGGCAAGACATCACCTCTAATATTAACTGGTCCTTGGCTTTATAGCACAGAGGAGATTTGCCATGCAAAACATCCAGAGTGCTGCATCACAGATCAGATGTTTTCCTCCCAAAGACCAATGACCTAATCAAAAGAATAAGGACTATGCAAAGGGCAGACAGAGCTTGAATGCACAACCCATCATTAAGAAATCTCCAGTTGCTCTTCTCCTTCCTCTCCTCCCTCTTCTTTTCTTGCGGAATATATGTCCTGATCTCTTGGTGACAAGAATGACTTCACACAGTGGAGGAGGCTGTTTGGCTGATCTCGGAGGTGATTCCAGATTCATGCTGTTGACACGGTCCATTAACTGTTGAATCTGTGCAGAGGTTCCAGCCATGCTATTGCATCCGCATCCCTAGGCTTGGATTCGTGCCGTTCTTGCCCGCAGTCAGTGTGTGCGCATGATCGCTCGGCTGCCCACCGTAGTACCCATGTGGTAGGATGGCGCGGTGCCTGCTCACAGAGTTGGGAAGACAATTTCACAAGGGTACAGAGGAGCACTGGAAGTGGATTTAGACTGGCATCCTGCTCAATGCTGCCTATGCCAGTTCCTCAGCTGGAACTGGCCTCTTTTCGATAACTTTTTTTGCTTTAAATTTTTAGACTTGATCGATCTGGAAGTGAATTACTGCCTGTTAGCATTAGGAAGAGAGTCACAGATAGCATGTGTTTTCCTTTAAGGATGGTCTGTGGTGGGGAATGAGTCAGTAATTGCGAGTTTTCCCTGTGTGCAGATACCAGTGTGTCCTCAGTGCCGACTCCCTCAGATGTGATGACCGTACCCACCGTCATGCTATGCCATACGGACAGGCACGTTCAGCGAGTGTTTCTCCATGCTGTGGTCAGGAGGGTGATGGAGGCACAAACTGAATGCTGAGCTGCCCTTTTCCAAGGAGGCAAAAGGCAAGAGCTGAGATTTATTGACTAGAGCCCCTAAACATCATGGCAAACGTGATGGCTTTATACCTCCAAAGATCTGCATCAACCAGCACTTAATAAATAGTAACAGGGACACGCAGTAACAGAGCTAGGAAACAAAGGAATCGAGCAGTCCTAAAAAGAAAACAGGGATGAGAAAATGAGAAGTTATGGTTTATCTGTTATTCTAATTACATGGGATTAGAACCAGACTAGAAACATCTGCTGCTTTGATTTTGCTGCTCCTGGGATTCCTCAGCCCTTTCCTCCTTCGTGTGAGCAGGATCTGGTCTGAAGAAATCCATAAAGCTGTATTCATCACTTAGGTTTTCTGTTTGTGCTGATTTAAAGATTTGGCCGTTTTGATTTTCTTTGGATTAGCTGAGCTCAAGGGAAGTCTCCAAAGGAATGTGCCATTGGTTTTCTGTTGGTGGTTTTTTATGTGATGCAATGCATTAAAACTTTCATGCAGGCAGTCATTAATTGTCAAAACCAAAAATACCCCTAAACTCCTGTCTGCAATTATCCATACTGTGCTATATTTGGGACACATTATGGTTTCTATCATTAAGAAGGCCTCCTTGTAATGTCCCATCATGGATAAAACATAGCCACAAAAATGATGCATATGGACAAAATATAAAGTGAAATTATGGGTTTCTATACTGAAATGGAACTACTGATGATGCATATGCCAGACACGAGTGACACACAGAACTGTTAGTAAACAGAGGGAAAACTATAAATATGCTTAAAACGAGACAGCACGCATTGTTTCAAGTGACAAACTTTGTAGTAAAAGAAAGAAAAAAGATCACAAATCTAGACAGACAGCACTGCTAAAAGTTATATAGCTGCATGATTCATTCCCCAAAGAAATCAATGTCAGGATGACATTTTTCTTCAGGCAGTACTGGCAACTGCTCGTAATTTGGGTAAACTTTCTCTGCCCTATAAAAACAAACCATCAAACCAAAAGGTAACCACTGTAACAGCTACCCTCAACCAAAAAAAAATAGTATTTTAAACAGAGCACAACATAAAACTGCATGAGTCAATCTACCGTAAACTTTCGGCAAATAGGATGTGTCATAGAGATCAGCTTTGGTGTTTCCAAAGAGCATAGGCTTATACAGCAGGCTTTTTAGAAACAGACTTCACTCCAAATAGTAATTCCCTACTTTCAATAAACCCTGACTGGCTGCAACTAGTTATTTCTCCTGATACAGACAGCCAAAATAACTGACTCGTAAACAAAAGCCTATGGAGCTAGATTAATTACAGGGATTACATATAGTATTCAGAGCTTTTAAAACCAGAAGGGTTCATTACCATGATCCCAGCTGGCCTCCTACGTAACATAAGCCTTGGAATTTCACTGAACAATTCCTGCTCACAGCTGCTGGTGGTGATGGGAAGATGCATCATCTTTATTTAACTACTTCGAATGAAAACACAACTACCCTGTTCCAGTGGCTAGTTACCCTCATTTTGTAACCTGTTGGATCTTCTGCAATGCGTATTTAGTAAAGTATATTTAATATGTGTGCCTGTCTAAATAAACAATTGCATTTGAAGTATTTATAACTTTCAATCGATTCTAGGCCTAAACACCAACTAGTTCTACATCCAACATCCTAAAAGCCAATTTATGACATGGTATATCAGAGTTAGAGAGTATCTTTCAACCTGAAGTGTTACACTTCCTACCAGTGAAATTTTTCAGCACACAGCAACACATGTTTCTTGGTTTGCTTTCCATTAAATAAGAGTCCTGAGGCCCACTGTTTTAGCTTGTTGCAGCATATAGTGCTCTTGACAAACTCCACAGCTATTTAACTTGGAGACTTTAGTCTTACCACTGTCTTTCATGTAGGAAGGTGGTTGAGATGTTGCTTGGCTGTCCTTAGTGACCTTGATTGTTCTCATTTGATGCTCCTTAATGTCCCTCTTGGGAAAAAAACTGAGTTCAGATATTTGCAACAAAACCTCTACATTTTGCCTGAATGACCTTTTAGATGAGACAGCCAGTTTGCCTGATAAAGCAGAGTCATCTTTCCATTATGCATGGGAAGACAATTTGGTCTGCAGATCAACCAGTGCGGTGGTTGCAGAGAGAGCTAAGATGATCCCATGTGAGTCAATTTAGGTCCAGCAAAGCTAAGGAGTTTAGGCATGATGCCACAGTATTGCTTATGCAGTTGTTCCCCAAAACAGTTCAGGTCCAGAAGAAGTTGTGCCTGTATTTTTCCTTCGGCTGTGGAATCTCATAACTCTGCAGAGTGGAGAGTTGATTCTAATAGATTTCCACAAAGTATTTGACTTCGTACCTATATGTGGGGGAACAAATTCCACCCTGAATGAGAATAAGAAAGCCAGGTAGCTCTTTTAGTCCCACCAGACAGGCATGTGACAAGAGTTTAGGAAGGATGCATGGTGCAATTGGGACAGAGATGGGAGCAAAAGAGAATATCCCAAGCTACCTTTTGGTGGAAGGGAGGAAAAAGGGTAAAGAGAAAAATATAGGGAAGCTACAGAACTGGAATGGGCTTCTCCAGTGGGTCTTGAATGCAAATGAATGAAAAAACATGACTGCAAGGAAGCAGTTTTGCAGGTGAACGTTCAGAAAGACAATGAAAAGTTAAAGATCTGTGATGGAAAAATAGAAAAACTCGCATTAACTTCCCTGAGTTTTGTACTAAATCCTTTGTGAACATATAGCATGGAAAATCAAGTGCTTAAATATGAAGAGCCCAGTCCACCTCTTCATCAGGTTCACTTCAACAGAATGACAAAAACTCACAATGCCAACAGGTATATATAGAAGAACATAAGAATGGACATATCAAAGGTCCTTCCATTCTAAGTGATTGTTTTTCACTTGCTTTGGAAAGCAGAAAAAATACAGGGTGAACTCACAGGACAATATGATAGTGAGACATGCAGAAAAGTTTCTATTGAAGACAATTCTGTGCTTTTGCCCAACAATACAACTTTGTGTCCATGAGTGCTTTCATTTTGGCATGGCTCATCAATCTGTATTAGATTTCGTTCAGAAGTTTCTGAGGTTTGCAAAAAGGAGAAATCACAAGGAAGGGTCACTACATTTAATGTTGATGAACAGCTAATCTATTATCAACATCTCAGCGAGGAAGCAAGGTATAATTTATTCCACCACTGCTGGAGCAAGGCTACATATTGGATGATTCAGTGAATGATGCTGGAGAGCAGTAAAATGGGCCATCATTCTCAGTATTTAGTCAAGTAAACAGAATTTTACTAATTTGACTTGATTTTTTCTTAAGACAGAATATCTAATAAAAAAGGAAAAGTCTACATGTCAGATCTCAGCTACAGAGTATGTCTGACTGTCAGAAGATCAGAAATTTGGTACTGTTTCTTCAACTGAAAGAATTTTTTTTAAGTCATAGGTGTATTTGCTCACCTAAGGGCTTTTGAGCTCTGATGGAAAATTCCTCACTACCTCACTGCAGCTATTACAGTTGGTGTCTGTTGGAGAATGTGATTAATGTTACCAATAATTCAAAGAGTGACCTAAAAATCAATTGTTGATGTGGCTTTATAGATACAAATTTTACAAATTATCATCTTCTATGCAATTTCACAAAGCCAGGCTGTGCCTTCCCTTAGCTTCCTGAGAAAATCTACTATCATCTGCATCAGAGACTGAAACTGCATGCTTTTGATAGTCACTTGGGAACTATTAGCATAACCTCTGGTTTTCTGTCCTTTATTTTTGTAATGCTCACTGACTGGAAAAATGAATAAACATGTAACTGTAAATGGCCATTTGGAAAATACAGAACTTTCACAGAAGAGTCATGTGGATGATCACTTGTTCCCCGTGCCTCAACTTTGTGGTGGTCTGGGAGGCAAAAAAGACCTTCCTCTGGCAACCCCCAAAGATGAACAAGTTAGAAAAACAGTTGTACTTCGGTATTTTGTTTCCTGGCATCAAAGCTTCTTGAGAGAGAAATGTGCTATTACGTGACATTATTCTTTTTTTCTTCCTGTAACAGCTGTGGCAGACACTCGGCATTTGCTTTGTGCGTTTGAAATTCTGATTCATTCAGGGAGACCAGATAAGAAACCTGCCGAGTGTTCCTCTCATCCTGAAGTCAGCGGTAGCACTTTTATTGGGATAATCTGGACCAGCAACAGGCACCCCATACTGGGTATGCACTGCAGGAAAGGAGGAAATGCAGGAGGACATTTTTCTCCCACCTGGTGCTCTGTGGAAGGCTGTATCTTACATTGCTTTAATCATTGGGGTGGCAGCCCGCCTGGCAGCCCTGACCCATTTCAGCCTAAAAGGTTCTTGTTACGTCATCCTGAGAAATTTTAACATCTTCAGTGCTTCCAACAGGGCTTTGAAATACGGCTGTGTGAGGAGTGTGCTTGTATGTATGGGGCAGGACAAAAAAGAGGGAGCTCTTAGTGTAGAAAAAAATATATTTCTTTTGTCTCGCAAAATTATTTTTCCAGAGATGTTTCCCACCCCTCCTGCCAGAGCTCAGGGAAGCTGGCGCCGGTGTGCCGGTAGCTCCGCTGCAGCCAGCACAGGAGGAGAGGTTTTGGGGATGCTGGAGCTGCTCTCTGGGGAAAGGGGGCTGGGAGAGTCTCCCTCCTTTGCCCCGCTCTGGGAGCCCTCTCCAGCCTTCTTCCACCAGTTTTCTCCATGGGCAAGAAGGTGTGTGTGGCTGGTAGCTGAGAGTGTTCTGGTTTCTCCGGCAGCTGGCTTCTGCGTAGCTACCACAAGCAGTCAGCACTGATGTCCCATTGATGATGAAGATGTGGCTGCACGTGAACAGAGTAGCCTTTCTTTAAAAAATAAACTAGCAACACACACTTGAAACTCACACTTCTTTTTTTTACGTGGAAAATCAAGTCCACTGAAGTGGGGAAATGCCAGATATTTGTCTATCTGGCCAACCCCAATTCACCCCAGTGTTTGTGTGTTCTGCTACGATCTTCAGTTACCTTCGTCAAGGACTCTTTCTTCCCCAGGGCCCTGATTCATATGCAGTTAAGATCTGCTTACAAAATCAACCCTTTGAAATTAGGAAGTATCAAACCTGGGGTTTCCCATGTGTCCTTCATTCTGCAACATTGCACGCCTGCCCTTCTCCATTTCACGCCTAGCCTGAACACAAAGTGTCAAAATTTAGGCTATGTGGGCAAATGCAAATATGTTATTTCTTAACTTCTGAAAGCTTGATTTTGCCGGTGTTGCAATCTCTTAATGCTCTTTCTTTGGTAAGCGATAACCAGTGTAGAAAAACTTCCACTGAATCCAATTATCTGAAAGGGTCAGTGATGTGAATGGACTGTGGGCTACCAATACAGCATTACTGCACTTAACGGATCAGTTCATCCAGTCACATGTACTTGTCATTTTTCAAGTCCCTAAATCAAAGGCTAGTATAAACTCTAAGGCATAGGAAGGAGAAAGCAAATAATGTGTGGGCTGTAAGCAGAAATTCAGCCTTTGTACTTGAGCAGAGCAGAATTGTAAGAAAACTGGCAGATATTTTAAAATCAATAGGAAGATAACACCTCCAGCCCACAAAACAAATTATGAAGAGGTTTTAAAAAACAACTTCACCGTAAAGAAGACTAAATATGATAGACACCTTTTTAATGGTTTCGATCTTGCACCAGGCTGCTGAGCTGAGGCTTGGCAAACCTACACCTTGTTTTTGGTTTTGTCACTGACCTGCTGCATGACACAAGCAGACCCAGACCTTTGTGTTTTGCTTAGTTATCAAATAGGCTTTTATGGCAGATTGCCCCTTTCCTATGGATTCTCTTTCATACGGATGTCTACCCCTAAGATTAATCAAATAGTAACAATATATTACAAGTTTTCAGCCCTAATTTATTTTCCTTTTCAACAAAGAATCCTTTTCTTACGTTTTGTGTATTGCGGTGCCAGTGGAGGTGAACAGATGCAGCTGAACTGTTAAGGCACAGCCCTCCCCAAATGGCCCTTGTTCATTGTAACACGCTGACGAAATATGCCAAAGTTTCCTGCACCAGCAGTGCTTTGCTGGCTCTGAGTGTGTTGACCCCTTCTCAATAAAAGCTTTTTGACGCAAGTGCCCAAAGGCATGTGAGTTCCTGTTGTCTGCAGCTGTAAACTACTGGTTAAAAGCGACTTGAGTTGTGAGAAGACATTACTGTAAAATATTTCTGTGTCTGAAGCAGCGTGGCACTTGACAGCGTTTTCAGACTAGATGTGCCTAAGTACCGTTTTGATATGTTTGAGTATTAAAGAAACAGCTTAGTACCTCCTTAGGGAAAACTGTTAGGAGGGGGTTTTTTTTGTTCACTGGAGTATCCTCAGGTGGTTTATTTGTTATTTCCGCAAGATAAGCACACGTCTGTGTTATTTTGGGGATACCTCCACTCCTGGGACTGGGCGCAGAACATGGACAGAACACTCCAGCTATTGAACTTTTGCTGTGTAAAAGGGATGAGGCTTTACCCAGATGCCTTACACTTCAAAGCAACTCTTACAAATTGTGTCTTTAGTCCCTTCAGCGAGCATGTTTGGTACAAGAGGAAAGCAGGTGGTTTCCTTACTTGGAGAAACATATACCATGGCAGGAGAGGTAGCACTGCTTCCAGTGCATGTAGTAAGTACGACATGCATAAAATCTCTGCCTGACTTCTTTTACCAAGCCAGCATTTAAAGTGAAGTTGTCTCTGAAGTGAAATCCCCTTAGGAAGTGCAGGTGGAAAGCCTCCAACATTTTTATTCCACCGAATTGAGGGCAATAATACTTTTTAATCATTGGTCCACTATCACAGCTGGCTGATTTCACAGACTGTCAAGGACGGGTTGATATGTTCAGCCTTGAACAACCCTTCCTGTCAGCTCTATTATCTGTTTTGCTCTTACTTTCTGTTTTCCCTTAGCCAAAAAGAAGATGAGCTGAAAAAATTTATTAGCTATTAAGGCATCTCTCTCTATCTTGGAGAGCTCCTATAAAAATTTCTCAGATGACTCTCACTTCCCTGGATACCTCTAGTAGACTGTCCAGTGATCTGTGAGTCCGATAGGAAAGAAGAGCAGGTTTAGATAAATTTGTTTTCAATTTGATACTCTTCAGCCTCTCAAGCTTACATGTTAAACAAAAAATATGAGTCAATCCTGATACAGTTAAAACACAGCACCATAGTCTGTGCGCCCAGCGAGCTTCTTCATACCCTGTCCCCAACAGTTGTACTTCCATTAACAGTTAGCAGAGCTACCTCTGTTATGTTCTTTTATTTTTCCTTTTTTTTTTTTAATACTATGGGTCTTTTATAAGTTTATTCAAAATTATTTGCCAGTAACTATTACGACTAACTTTTGTGGTAATTCAGACCTTGCAGGCCAAACATATGAAAAATATTGTTTCAGTAAGGTTTCCATAAGTTTGATCAAAGCCTGCTAAAATTGAACTTGTAGAGCAGTTTGGTCAGGAGCTGAGCTGGTGAAAACTCTTTACTTTTCCCAGAAGGCTGCCATTCCAGTATATGAAGAACTGGATCATCTCCCTTGGTGGAAAAAAAAAAGAAAAGAAAGGTAAGTTTCAGCATGCCGTATTATGTAACAGTTTTTCCACATTATAGAGTGATTTTACACTAAATATGAGCACTTTTAAAAAATAATTTGTGGAATGAGACTGAAGCATGAGAGCTGATAGGTGCAGCATTATGAGGAGGGCTGAAAGGAGCAGGTCTGTCTGCAGTCGCTTCACCTCATTTTACTCAGGAAGTGAATATTAAAACCATCTGGATGGGTAATTAAAGTGCGCTGTAGTATTTTAAAATGCTGTGGGTGTTCGTATTCTGATATTTCTATAGTTAAGACAGACTGCACAGAAAAAAAAGAAAATAATTGTCAAAATGTGGTTTAATGGATGCTGTTGAAAGTGGGATTTTTGTTTTAGGTATGATTGCTATTGTTTATCTTACAATAGCAATCTTACTTACAGCTCAATTTAATAGGAGAGGAGATGATAAAATGTTGGTACACTTGCTCGTCAAAAACCTTTTTCTTTGATTTCCACAGGCATACGCTTTTGGCCTACAGCTCACTAAGTCTGTTGGGTATGGCAGTTTCTTTGAATATTTGATGTGGTTTTGTGGTAACTGCAGTAAAGAATTAAATGAAGAGGCATAAACTCTACAAATATGTTCAAAATGTCTATGGATCTTTCTTTCTTCATTGGCTTCCCTTTGCTTTTCTATCAATTTCTCTGGATCTCTAGTTCTTGCAAGGTCTATAGTTATGATGTTAAAATTCAGGAAATATTTTTTCACTGTCTGTTCTGTATTCCATCTCTTAGTTTCATCTTGAAGTAATACTGAGCATCTGTTATGCTTAAATTTTTGTAGTATATATGTCTTATATAATTTTTGTAGCCAGTAGAAAAAAATCAATATTTTATTATATTCATTAGATATATAATTAGGATTGCAACTATCCTCTTAATAAGTAAGAGTTTCAGCTCTTCCTTTAATATACTATATACACAGTAAAACTTATGCTAGTAAGTAGCTCTGTGTATCAGAGGACAGTAGTTTCAGGCTTCATTTTAAATCTGCTTCTACCTGCATCACAGGATCATGCAGATGTGGTTGTGTTAGGAAATCCTTCTGACAAAAGAGATACCATTTTGTGAGCATGTTAATGAGAAAATGCACAATTTCTACCACTGAAATGCTGGATTAGAGTTCTAGCCTCAGCAGAAGAATTGGTTATCTACAGAAGCATCATTCAGTTCCTCTCTTTCACACATTAGTCTTATTCCAATAACTGTAATATATATTAATTTTTCCTATTGTACCTATGTAAGGTAGGTATTATCAGCAGGTAGAAGGAAGATGCGTAAGACATCGCATTATCAAACCTATCTCCTTCAGAGGGTAGGAGACAATCCTCTTTTTTAACAGCTTGAGTTTCTTATAGTTATATTGAACAAGAGCTGAGGGTACGAAGCACAACTGAAATTCATTACACAACTGAGATGGCACTATTTTCTCTATTAGGATTGTGACCTTCCTTCTTCTATGGGCAGACGTGGCTCTTACTTGCATGAATGCTAGGCATATGTGTGGTGTCTGCTTATTTATTTATGTTATTTATTAATTGTTTTTAATAAATATTAATTACTCTGGTCCCCGTGCTTGCTTATTAAAAATGTAAACAAAGCTCTGGAACTCAATGAAATTCCTCAGATGCTTAAAACCATGCATTTGACATTCTTTTCAGAATCCAACCTTTAGTCCTTTTCCTTTTGTCCTGCTCTGGTATAGCACTTTTTGACAGTTAAACTCACCTTCTTTCACCAGAGAATTTGTGCAGAGAGTATATTTCTGCAATAAGGATATGTTTTTATTGCAATGATAAACCCCTGAAAGAGGAGTTTGTCATGGAAACACTGACTGCTCCTTAAATGACTATAGAACCGGAAGGCTAGGCAACACTTAACAAAAACAAGGGCATATTTTAAAATTAGACCGACCATTCCTACCTTTATAAGGACTACAGGAAATTAAATGGTTCAGCTTCAACCTGGAGGCAAAGTCAGCAATGCTGACTGTATTGCACCGGGCACAAACTTGGTCCGAGACCTTAGATCTATTCAGCTTTCCACAGATCTTACAGTCTACCTAGTATCAGGCAGCCAGGGGAATCCTGGAGGAAAAACAAAAAGTGCCACAGGAAGTGGCACTGTGATTCAGAAGATGACATTCTTCACCCTGAGTCACTCAAGCCCTGCTGGGGTGATCTCCTGCAGGTAAATCCCAGCACTGAGGCTCTGAGTCCTGACCGCTCGTGCCGTAAAATATCGGATGACGCTTGTCACAAGAATAGCAGCATCTATCCTGGCTTTTGGCTATATTACAAACTGGGTAAATACCTTAAAGTTCTGGTTGCTTTAATTGCCTATGGTGCTTTCTCCTGTGCTTCCTGCCCCTTGGTCTGTGTCATGTCGCTGGCACTGTTGTCATAGCTGCTGTGTTTCTAGGGGTGACTGGCTTTGCTTGATGCCCAAGGGGACCTGGCTCGATTTCAGTGATTTCTGAGTCGTCCCTTTTTAGCTTGTGACAGCATTGAAACAAAAGCTGAACTGCCTTTCCCGTTTGGAAAGTGCCCAACCTACTGGGGTTCGTATCCAAATAAGAATCCTGCTGAAAATTTGTGCTATGCCAGGAAATAAAAATAATCTTTACATAGCATCACAGGCACCAAAAAGCACGAAGTACAATAGGCAGAAGATTTCATTCCCACAGAGGAGACATACTTGGCTTGAGTCAGTTATTATATTTTATTTCCAGTGCGTATTTTAACACTAGCAGCAAATTGTCAGACACATGTATCTACATCAGGAGCACTTAGCACGTACTCATAAAGAATGAGCAATTACTCTACTCCTTTGCAGGTTATTTTTAAAATAAGGAAGGTCTTTCTTACAGTCATGGAATAATAAACATTGGAATTAATGTTAAGGACAGAAGTTTGCTAGGCAATAAATGCACAAATTAATTCTCCTAAACTGCAGTTGAATTTTTATCTAGAACGCCATAATAATAACTGATTAGATTTCTTTTCAGTGGGAACCACTTCATCAAATGCAAATTTTAGAATGATTCTGAGGCTCAGAAACCACACACCAAATATCTGCTTTCAGTAGATTTTTATGGTGGCTTATAATGGAAAAGCTGATAGAAGTTCTATCATAAGAAGTTCTATCAAGCTGATAGAAGCCATCGCCTCGCTATCAAATACTGCTGTAATGCCAAATTAACATGCCTCATGTTATCTGCTAGTTCAGCTGCTTGCTTTGCATTCATAGTGGTATGAGAAATGCTGGTTCCTTGGCAATTTTATTAATTTTGATGTCTGAGAGTGGGTGGTTTGAGTTTCTTCTATTCAAAGCATATAGCAGAAAAGACTCTTTCACTGATTTGTTAGAAACCTGATCTCAGTAAGTACTGAGTGTCTTTTGACTTGGTTCTGTTGATTTCAAAGAGCTGAGAGCACACAGTGACTCACAAGACTCGTTGGCACCTGGCAGAATCATGTCCTAATCGATCTGGGTGGTGCTTGGTTGTTTCAGTTGGCAGAGTCTCATGCAGACTATTGCCTTTTATTGTATTCTACATTGCAACCTAAGTGGTTTTGCAAGCCTTGAAGTTTGCTTTGAGCTCCAGGTTCGAGTGTTTCTAAAGCATTAATGTAAAAATCCTTCAAGGTATCACGTTTCCTGACTTTCATAATGGAAACATGCTAACTGTAAATTTCATAAAGTTTTGGTGAAGGAAAATGAAGCAGTGTTATTAAGGTTGCAACTCAGAGCACGTTCAAAAGCTCTGTGAGTCTTAATGGATCTTTTGCTGCACGTGCTGTGAGTTAGGGTTCTCTTTCTAAACCCCAAACACGACACATTTCATGTAAAACCTAGAAGAAACACAGCTGATCTTGCCATAATCAGCAATTATTTCATTCAGTTCTGTTTAATAAGGGGCCAGCCAGCCTTTAGCTTTTGCCAAAACTTCCACTAGTGTCAACAGACTATTTAAGCACTCAACAAGCATATCCTCTTACTTTATTTCCTCGGGTATTTTTGAACATTTACAGCCTTCTAATGCATGTACCTATGCAATTAAACGTGTCCTTTTAATACCTTAATCTGAACTGGTTTTCTACTGTCCTTTGGCAACTATAGGACAGCTGTCTAGTTACTCATTTTGTGCAAAGATTACAAAGGATGCAGATGAAACCAGTTCTTAAGGCAAGAACTTCAGAAAAGCCTTAAGAATGTCTTAAGAAATGCCAGATTTTAAAATAGAACCCAGGTTCCCATTTCAGGTATATTTTTTCTGGAGAAGGTCCTTTTCCACATTGCAGAGGTGATTTAAGTTATCCTTTTATAGTTGTCTTTAAACCCAAATCTATATTATAACCCTACATTATGCATGATGGTGCTTTTAACTTGAGATATTGATCTGCCGGAGGCGTTAACCTAAGCTTCAGCTAACACGATTCTTCAGTTATTAACAGGACACAAGCTGCCTCCTCTTCTTTGCTCGTAGTCTTTTACTGTCTGCCCAAAGCTTCTCCCTTACACCAAAAAGGCCTGGAAGTTCCCTCTCAATTCACACAGGAGCATTTCAGACCCACAGTTCAGCTGTCTGAAGACTGAGGACAAGTACTACAGCCCCAAAGGGCTCCACACCACACTCCCGTGACTCCAGTCCAAACTGAGCAATTCAGGTGTCACTTCACAGTGTGGCCACCTCCATTAGCACGAGGCTAAATTGAACTTAGATAACACAACACTGAAGTCAAGTTGTTGTCCCTTATTCTTCAAAGTGATACTGAAAAGTCAGTGAGACTTACATCCTTTCACCTGTAAAAACCAGGCCACAGCTCATTTTGTGCATTCATTTGTACTGGATCAAAATTCAATGTTTTTCAATAACAACTTCCAAGTGAGGAATGGACACAGGAAAGTATGTATGCCAGGGCCTCATCTACAGGTTGCATATTAAACAGTTTCTAAATGAAAAGGTGGTTTGCTGTGCTATAAAATAAAGTCATCTTTCTGCAGACCTACAGCCCACCGGAACGAGGGTACAGGATGGAGTGTGCCTTTTCCAGTATTCCCCACCCACTGACCCAGAGCACGAAACCCACAGAGTTCTTGGAACTGCAAACAGTGTTTGAATTCAGACTAAAACTGGAAAACAGAAACTGGCCTTTTTCTTTTTTTTTTTTTTGAGTCACATCAGTCAATGCTATTTACAAAATCGGTTTATGGAGACCACAGGTGGACACTCTGACTCATTACACATGAATACTAAATATATCCAAGACAATCTTGGAAAATCCCATAAAGAAAGAGGGAATAGCCGTCTGATTTTTATATTTATAACGTTGGGTTTTGGATGCCAGTAATGGAAATTATATTGTTTTCACAAAAAGCAGGTGAGGGACAGTAAGGGACTGAATGATTGCCAGGCTGCGTGTGGCTGGAAGGAGAAGAAGGCTGTAAGCTAGACACGGAGGAAGGTTTGTCATGCTGCCGTAGGTTGCCGTTCGCATTTGTGGCAGGCTGTGGTGAGGTTAGCAATGCATTCCACAATTGTCAGGAGTTAAGCAAATGTTATGTCCTTTAGCCAGGGTGAAAAGCACACCTGCCCAGGAAGCTGGCTTAAAATTCGGTACTGCCTCAGCCCTACTTCAGTGCTACACGGAGAATTTGAGTAGTACTTACGGCCTCATATCCTGCCACATATTTTAGTCTCTCTGATCTTGAAAACCAGGGAGGTCCAAGGTCTGTAATACATACAGGAAAGCAGATAATGGATCCCTTTATGTTTGTCATCACTGAATTCTGTTTTGATGGATGTGTTGGTGCCAAAGCTTCTCTTATTCTCACCGCTGAAAGAAAGCTATTGCTGGACTCCCTGCAGTCCCTAGCTTAGCCCTGAGAAATGTAGCAGGGTGAAACTGAAACAAGTTCTAGCCTGAAAGCTTACTTTATACATGAGCTGAGAAACAACAGCTTCTGTGAAAAGGAATTAACTAAGGAATGAGTTGGTGATTCTAATCTATATCCTTTCCCAAATGACCAGTAAAGTGACTAGGATAGATGCCAAAATGCAAATTTTTTACTTATAGATCACCCAAACCTGTATTATGGCGTTATGACATTTCTCATGGCCAAGACCCCAAGACAAATTCTGTCTGGGCAGTGCCTATCAGTTCCTCACTACTCCAGTCTTCGAAACAGCCCCGAGACTAGATAGATTGTCTCTGTTGCTACTGTCTTTTTGGAAGTAGCAATGTGTGGGTGGCTGTGAACACAGACACAATGAGAAACTACTGATGCAAAGCCAAATCAAGTAGTCATAACTGTTCTAGTTGAAGCGGTATAGCAGAAGTGGTGTCACTTCTTTGTGAAGGCAGATTGCATCAAGTGGTTCATTGGCTGAGCGGATGTAATGGGGATTTGGTTGTGGACTTTCTTCCTACTAAGATCTGATAATTTGGCTTAGCTTTCTGATCCATTACCAAAATAGACACAACTTCAGAAAAGTCACTCTTCTGGTACCCTGAATGACTAAAGTTCAGGAGCTGGAAATACCCAACCAGCCTATCTTC
The DNA here is from genome assembly GCF_964289735.1 of Phaethon aethereus. Taxonomy (NCBI): domain Eukaryota; kingdom Metazoa; phylum Chordata; class Aves; order Phaethontiformes; family Phaethontidae; genus Phaethon; species Phaethon aethereus. The sequence goes on from NC_138582.1 coordinate 15,606,510, forward strand.
TTGGCTCACTGCAGTCAGCCTGTAATGAGCTCTCCGTTTGTTCTGTGTGTCTCTGCAACGCTCCTTCCAGCCTGCTACTGAAGTAATTCTAATGGCAATTTCTGTTCCATCACTGCTTTCAAAGGAGTTGATTCTTCAGCATATTACGCTCGTTTCCGTCCATTCACCTTTAATACTATCTACTTCAATAGACTTAAACCAAAATAAAATATTGCTTGAAATGTTCAGGATGTTGTTGTTGTTGTCTGTTGAATTTAACTCATCACCAGTGCAGAGGACACAAACAGCACAGCACAAATGGAAAAGTTTATTGCAAAACCAGAGGGATGGCACAGTAGTATCCCTTTTTTTCCCCTAGAAGAATGAGCGTCTTTGTTTCCACCTTAGGTCCAGCAATTTCTACCAGCTCACTGTCTGCAAATCTTGGTTCTGCGTTGATCATCATAGTCATATGAAATTATTTAACAGGTATTTTGTTGCCAAGGTCACATGAAATTAGTTAATGAAAACTTAAAAGTGAATTCGCCAGCTCATGTCTCATTGAAACACTCTTTTGGCTTAAAAGAAGTTGCTGAGTTGTAAGAATGAGCAGGATTGGGCATTTTCCCAATAATAAGATGGCAATAACAGGGAGGAATGCTTGGCTATGTTGTATGGTAAGTGAACAATGCATCCACAAATTTTATATGTTCATATTCTTAGACACTTCATGATGACTTAGGTTGTCTCCAGCTGTCGCTAAGACTTTTGTAAGTACCCCCCAAAAAAGTAAAGGGAAATTTAAATCTTTTTGTGGAGGGAGGCGGAAGGGAAACTTTTGGGGAGTAAAGGATAATTTTATGAGCCTAACTGTGTTTCATTTAAAGCTTTGCAATGGCTCTTCACTTCAGTCTGGTTCCACTCAGTGCACACTTTGGTGTCTGTTACAAAGCAGCAGCACTACTGGAAGATTTGCTCTCTTTCATGAGGTAAGAGGGTCAAAAGACAAAAAATGTTTCAGTGTTTTGATACCGAACACCTGAAAGATAAGCCCTGCTTCAGAAGCAGAACTCCCTTACTGCTGAGTTACCAACTGTAGGTCTCCTCATTGCTGTCTCTCTGGACTCATGGATCTCAAATTCAGGTTGCAGAGTGTCCCAGTTGCAACGAGAAGGGCTAGTGTACTCCTTACTCAGAGTGTCCTATGACTTGATGGTTAGGCTCTCTCCCGTGAAGCAAGAGCCATGGACTCAGGCTCTATCATCTTAGAAGGTCCACAAGCCAGCTCTCCTACTTAGGCATGTACCATAACCTTCGGGTTACTGTGTAGCTCACCTCTTCCCATGCGCTTTAAATGAAGGTGGCTGTGGCTGCAGGTCTCGGTGCACTCCGCTCATGTTGTGAGCACACCCAATGAATCAAACAACTGATGGCTGCAGTTTCCTTTTGTATGATTCCCAAACAACCCTAGGCAGGAGAATGGCTTCTGAATGCTAAGCTCAGCCAAGGCAGTGCTGCTTGTGAGCAGAAGTAGTAGCTGGAGGTGACCATCCAGCTCCAGGTGCATATGTGGATTAAATGCAGCTTTCCTGCAGCACTTGGAGTCAAAGCCATGCATTTAATTGCATTTCAGGAGTCTTTTTCATTGCAAAGGAGGTTTGTCACTGAATGTGTGAATTGTTGTGTTCATTCACCTTGTTTAGGTATCAAAACACAAAAATATTTACAGGACTTCTGAGGCCCAGAGTTCATCTAAGTGAGTAAGAAATGTTCTGTATTTCGATAAACAAGGGATGAGGCCTTTCAAGAAAGAATCAAGCCTGTTCTTGTTTTAAAGGCAATTGCACTGACTGCTCTGGCTGTTCTGCATTCTTCAAAGGAGACCACACTGTGTCAGCTAAATGATTGAAAAAATAGATTTTTTACCAGACAGTGTAAAGTTGGACTCTCCAAAGTGTTTTAAACAAAGTTGAGACACCACAAAACTTCAATTCAGTACGAATTGTTCTTTGTGCTGCTTCCACTAAGGAAAAACGCACAAAGTATTTCCTTTGCTGAACACAAAAATTCTTCTCACTTCTGCTGCAAGAGATTTGGGTTTAGTTCAAAGGCTTTACTTTTTAAACCATAAGAATTTCTTGCTAGACACTGTGTATGTGAGCCTGTGTATACCTTTAACAATTTTAAAATAAATATATTACAGTAGTAACCTTTTAAAACTCCCCACAACAGCATTCTACTTTAATTCCTTTATGTCTATTTCCAAACCAGGCCAACCAAAAGTCTTTCTGGACCCAATAAGAACCTGAATAAAGTCCTCCTTTGCCTAATTTCATTAAATCTGGGAGAAGGAAGGTTTGGATTTGTCTTTGTTTTTTTTCCCAATAGTAATAAAAGAGTTATTTGCTGACTCTGCACTTCCTTACATTCCCCAAGGCCATATAGAGAAAATGTTGCAGCAACTAACCTTTGAGTCCTGGTCCCATAATATAAGGTGTCACTCATTACAAAGAACAACTGCTTAAAGCAGTTGCTGCTGCAGAGATCCTCATGCCACTCCTGCAATGCATGATCTTCCCAAGCAGTGCTCCAAGTCGGCAGGAGCACGGCACGCTGCCGCTGTCTGAAAGGATGGCATGGCCGTCAAAGGCTTCCGCGCTGCGCTCTGGGCACCGGCGTGGCCTCAGAGCAGAAGGAGGGTATGGCTGAGCTCTGTGGTCCCCAGACCTCCATCGTCTTCTCCAAAGCCAGAACGTGTTCAGCTGTGAGAGGAACACAGTCAGAGCTGGGAGCTGTTGCCTCGAGGCAGCAGCTCCTGCTGAGGCTGGAATGACACCCGCCTTTTTGTCCTCTCTCTACTTAGACCACGGGTCTCAAGCCGTGAATCGGGAAAGGGACATACTACCGAAAAGCAAAGAGACTGTGCATATAACTCATGAACACTGAATTCCAGAAATTCCCTCGGCTCAAATCCTAGCTCCAGTAGTAACAAGAAGAAACTGGCAGAGCCAAAGCCAGAGCCCAAGGACCAGGAAACGAGCTGATCAGATCTGCAGTGTCTGTTGTCCCCCGTTGTCCCCCTTCAGGCAGCTATTAAATATTGTTAGGCTGAAATTCCCAGGGACAGGGCGTGATTAACCTTTTTCTGGAATATACAGGTGTCTCATAACTGGAATATAATACTGTACTGCTGTTCATTCACACAGAACCTCCTGAGCGCTAGCTTCTTGTGTATACAGTACACTATGAGTTATTTACTCAACTTTATTGGTTACACTGGAAAAATGCTGCACCTTTTTTTTTTAATCTAATGCAAAGCAGTGTTTTTATATTTTTGCATGTGCTGTAGTCTGCAATGATTAACAGCTTATGTGTCTCAGCAGTTTCTTTTTTCTTCCTTATATTTTAAACAAAATGCAATGGAAATTCAATACTCTGATCCGTATCCTCCCTTCCACCCACATAATTTCTCAGACGTGTCAGATCTCATTTGCAAGCCTCTCTTCTTCTGTCATCAGAAAATTATGTCAATATTCCACACCACCTGATGCATCCTTTTGCCAGTTTATCTAAAGATCAGAGAAAACATATTTAAAGTACTAACCAAAGTGTGAACAATTATAACCGTTGGGCCTGGAAACAATGCTGTTTGCAAGACGTTGTCTTTATTGCAACTTACATGGATAGCCTCAAAGTGAAAAGGCTGGGCGTGTGCAGTGCTCTCACACACCAGTTATTACCTCTAAAATACAAATATTGAAGGAGCTTTGGGAATGTGTTGTTTCCCCTGAGTATTGGAAAGAGCACAAGCATTAAAAAGTCTGAATCCAAGACTACACTTAGGGTTTTCCTGTGAGGAATGTATTATGGAGAGCACTGGGAAAGCCGAGAACTTGTATCTGAGCTGGTATCTGCGCTGATTAAAAAAAACAAAAAACCAAAAACAAACAAAAAGGAGAAAATCCAACCCTCTTAAAATGGAGTGGAATGCATAATCTGTTATTTGTCTCTCCAGTTCCATGGAATGCAGCTCTAAGTTGATTCCCAATTAAGAGAGTCTTCAACTGGAAAGCTTGAAGGTTCATTAAGATTCTTTACTGGAAAACCCTGTCATCAGTCAAACCTTTGCCCAGGAAAGGAGAAAGCTGCTGTCATTCCAGTGTGAATTCCACTGTTTAATGAATTTAAATCCCCACCAATTACTGGTAAAGTTTAACCTTGGGATACCTTGTTCGATACTTGTAGATGATGAATGCCTGAAGAGAAACATTTGATATGATGCAATCTTAGTATCTTTAATAGCAAATTCACTGTGGTATGATACACCTGTGGTGAATGTAGGAAACAAGAAAAAAGGGGCCACAGTTACCTGTCCACTTCTTAGTTGTGGCCATTGGCGAGAACTTGCAATGTCTACAGCGATACTGCCAGCCATTCTTGGAAGAAACACCACCACAGAGGGCAATTAATACTGCTTGTTTATTTTCTGGCAGCCTGCAATACATACTGGGCCACTGAGGGAGAGCCAGAAGCTGCTTTAATCTTCAAGAATTAGCAATAACATGCTGTGGCAGGATTTTAGGGATCGGACTGAATCCATATTAGCTTTATTGCACTCACAAAACATTGAGACCACATGGACACTAGTATTTTCCTGTAAACTTATAAATGCCACTCAGATTCTGGCATTTAACATCTGATTTTATTTTATTTTATTTTATTTTATTTTATTTTATTTTATTTTATTTTATTTTATTTTATTTTATTTCACAGAATCACAGAATCACTAAGGAAAGGACCTTCAAGATCATCAAGTCCAACCATTAATCCAGCGCCACCATGTCCCCTAAACCATGTCCTGAAGCACCACATCCACACATTTTTGAACACTTCCAGAGATGGAGACTCCACCACCTCCCTGGGCAGCCTGTTCCAATGCTTGACCACCCTCTTGATGAAGAAATTTTTCCTAATATCCAATCTAAACCTCCCCTGGCGCAACTTGAGGCTATTTCCTCTCATCCTATCACTGGTTACTTGGGAGAAGAGACCAACACCCCATCGCCACAACCCCCTTTCAGTTGTAGAGAACGATGAGGTCTCCCCTCAGCCTCCTCTTCTCCAGACTGAACAACCCCAGTTCCCTCACCCGATCCCCATAACACTTGTGCTCCAGACCCCTCACCAGCTTCGTTGCCCTTCTCTGGACACGCTCCAGCACCTCAATGTCCTTCTTGTAGTGAGAGGCCCAAAACTGAACACAGGATTCAAGGTGCAGCCTCACCAGTGCCGAGTACAGGGGCAAATTTCATTTCATTTCATTTCATTTCATTTCATTTCATTTCATTTCATTTCATTATTTTATGTTTTATTGTTGCCCTCCCTGAGTTACCTCCCCTCTCCTCAAGCCTTCTCCCTAAATTCCTGTGACTGAAGAATGCATTTCCTTCCATCTCCCATCACTGACTGACTGGTAGAAACAGCCTCAAAAGATCAAGAAACAGACGGGTGGACTGTTCTTGGTCTTTCTCCCACGAATGAAGGTTTGGTTGCCAGTGGCTTTAGTTTCATTGGAAGAGGCAGCTGCTATCCTGCAGCCAAGTGGGAAGATTAAATTATTTGGGGACAGTGAGTTCACCCAGGAGAGAAGGGGTGGAGAAGATAGCGTCTTGGCACAGTGAGTCGCTTTTGTGTTGGGAGAGCAAGTGCCTGGACGAGGCTGTGCTGGGAGGTACAGACTAACCCAGAAATGACTAAAACAAATGGTCCTTGAAACATGATTTGGAGGAGAGCCTACAGCACGGCTGCAGCGCACATGAGAGAAATCCTAGAAACGGTTGGAAGGGAGGTCTGACTGCAACAAAAGGCTGAATCTTACTTTAAAGTGTTTGGCAAGGATGAAAAGACCCACTGGAAAAATTGACTGGGTGCTAGGAACGACAGACGCTACATGATTGCTGGGAAATTTAGTACCTGATACTGCCCCTGGGATGGGTAGAGGATGTGCCTTGCTTAGATAAAAGCACTGTGGTGTATTTAGCAGCCTCAGCCATCCTTGAACTTTCTTCCTGATTCCCCAGAAGGGATTGGTGTAGCCAGGGCAAAGTATTGTTCCAGATGTGCATCTGGGTTTCTCTCAGCCTCTCAAGGCTTCCCCTGAACAAACGGTCTATTGGAAGATGCTCCCCTGCCATTGCAAATCTGGTGAGAGGATTTAAGTCAGTATATATGAATTTCATAGCGATAAGAGTCCATAGGTGTATTTCCCTGTGCTACCTCACCTGCTTGGCATGAATACCTCCCCCACTTTCTTGTGGAGAACAGACCCCAAACTCAGCCCTGCACTTGGAGCATCTTGACAATCCGAGCCTTGCTACTTCCCCCGTATCTAATCAAGCATTTCAAACCCGTTCTACTGCTTCTTAGACCTGCTAGGCGAGGACTATCAGGGAGACAGGAAAAGAAGCTCTACTGGGAGAGATTTTTCTTTTCTGCTTCCTGAAAAAGGCCTCTGGCCAGTATTAGGAGAAAGTGATTTTCTCTGTGTAAGCCTTCTTTCTGGTGTTACTGGCAAAAACACGGGACAGGTTTAAATAGCTCCTGGGTGGATCTCCTTTTGAAACCAACATCCCCAGCTCAAGCTCTCTGGCAGACTGTGTGCCCTCCTGACGTGCCCCTAAGACACAACACATCTTTGCCGCCAAGTGCGAGAATTTATAGGAGACTGGTGGAACTGCATTCGGAGGAAAGGGCACACTGGTTTAGTGGGAGAAAACAGCAATACGTCTATATGAATGATAAATAAAAAAGCTCTCCCCTGGTAACTGCCAAGAGTTCGTTAATTTGGTTTCCTGTCTGCTGGTGTAAACATCCAATAGCAAATGTCCTGTAACCACATGACTTCATCCTTCCACCTCTGCTAACACTCTCTCCCAGTGTGGTGGCGGTGGGTATAATAGGCCTAAAGTCCTCAGGTGTGCTTGGAAAGCCTCCCCCAAAACCTTTCGGAAATGTTGCCTGGTTCTTTCCTGAGGCTTTCGTACCTACTGCAGCTCTTGTGATTTCAGCGTCAGTTGATGGGGAGCAGAAGTTGACAGAGTTTGCTCAGGACTGTGGCTGTTCCCTAGAAAGGACCCTGAGAAGCCAGTGGAGACCTTCTGCCACTTCCAGATAAAATCAGCCGTAGCTGACACAGGTTTATCTAACCTCTCCTTATACAACCCTAATGACACTGAAGCCATAGCTTCTCCACACAACCACTTCCAGTATTTAACTGTCTTCCAAGCAGAAAATATTTTTCCAGAGTCCAGCCCACATTTCTCTTGCTGTCACTTAAGGTGATTTCTTCCACTTCTGTGCTCAATATGGGTAGAGAACAGCTAATTTTGCTGTTACTTTTCACTTTTTTAGAAGACTTGTCTCCTTCTCCAGACCATGTCATCCCAGTTCTTTCAGTCCTTGCTTTGTATAATGCTTCATTCCTCTTTCTTTCATTTGTCCATTTGGTTTCTGTTTTGAGTAAACAGCTACAAAAATGCTCAAAATTCCCCTTGAGGGATCCTGAATAAAAAACTTGCAATCTCTGTAGTTGTCATCTTCTTCCATACTAATAAGGCAGGATGAGATATGGGTAAAAAAAACAAGCCCAAGGCACAGTACAAAACATGTGTAAAGGAGATGGTAAGTGTCTAGTTTGTAGCTCTGGAGCTGTTTTAGCTCCGCAGCTGCTTTAGTAAACACATTTCCACAGAGAAGAGCAGCAGCTCTGAAATACAGTGAGAGCACGTGAGTCTAGTATAACTGGCGTGCAGTCTCTGCCGTGGGCTCCCTGCCACTGCACCATGCTCAAGAGTGAGGGAAACATGGAGCTCAGTGCACCCAAAGATAACTACGAGTAAATGACATTTCCCATTCTTTGTTCCTTTTAGCTCAGAGCTTACGTTTGTGTACCGTGGCGGATAGCTCTATGGCTTCCTCCCTTCAGCCCCTTCAGGGGTAGCTCTGTGTCCTCTAGAGCAGCGGACCCAAATCTTTGTTGTCCTGTGATAATACTGACAGAAAGTGTGTTCAGGAGAAACATCATTTATTTTCCCCGCTTGGGTTTCAGTAGTAGCAGTCTTGCCTGGCTACAGGTATTGCTGGAAGCTGGAGGGTCTGTACTATTGCCCGTCAGCCGCTTCTCTGAAGCTTCAGGCTAGAGAGCTTGCATATCGTTTGCTAGGATAGCACAGTCTCCTGAAGCTGTTCCCTGTAACATTAGGTTTATCCACTGGCATAAATAGAGGTATTTGGCAAAGTATATTTCTGGTTAAGACTCAGAAGATACATGATGTAAAGAATTAAATGCTTTCCGAGCCCAAATACATAAAATGTGCCATGCTGTATTTAGCATAGCTGCAGAGAGGAAGAAAGAACATTTACTAGCAGACTGGGTGAATCAAAACGCCAGGGTTGTTTTTGATAAACATTATTTAACTTGCATCATTGCTTATATGCCTTTGCAATGTAGTATGAGAAATGCAAACTGGACACATTTCAGTATAACCCCCTATTAAGGAAGCATTTATAATTTCAACCCAGAGTACACGAGTAACAAGATAGCCTTGGTAGCAAGCTGCGTGTCTGAATGAGTCACAAGCGTCTTATACCATCACACGGATCAGAGAAGAGGCAAACCTGTGAAGCTTTCTCTTTGGATCTGTGGATTTTCTACAGGTGCATCTCTTTCTGTTTGCCAACATCAGATCTCTTTGTGGAATGGAAATTTAAGTTCTGTGATCTTCCCCAAAGTGGGCCTTCTCTGATAACTTTGCCAGACACCTATTCCACCTGAGTCTTTTGAGAGGGATTAAAGAGGTAAGCTTGCTTAGCCAGTCTGGACCTTCTTCTTGTGTAGACATATACCAAGCAGATATTTACCCTGTTTTGGTCTATACAGCAATATTAAAAGTCATAAGCTTTTTTTGTGCCTTTTTTTTTTTTTTCCTGATGCTATTGCTTTGGGAAGGGACACAGGGATATGTTCAAGTGATCTTTTGAATATGATTTTGTAAGTGAGTTGACTCTTGAAGCCCAGAAAACCGTTACAGAGAAATGGAGAAGAAAAAGTACTTGCAGTATATTTTTATTCTACCTTTATTCTGACATTTTAAAATTGCTTAGCACAACATACAATGCTGGCACCAGGGAGAAACAGAGATGAGTAACTGCAGAAGCCTCGACTCTCACTTTCTCTTGGACACTCAAGAGTAGTTAAACCCAGTCTGTGTTCAGAGGTACATTTCTTGTGGACTGTGATAGAAGTGGTAGAAGGTTTTCCTCCCTGAGACCAACTGGAAACCAGAATTACTCTGCTGCCATTCACCTCATTACAGCGTTATAACCTGCCCCAAAATAAAGTACTTTGAAATATGTTGAATACTCATATTTGGTATCCAAGATATTTTTTAGCCTTAGTCTGGCCAGAATGAAATTCCCTAGTCCTATTTTGAGAAAATGAGTAGGTTATATCATTCACAATGTGTTAAGGGTAAAGTTCCCCTTTCAATAAGTTCAGGAGTTTACCATCCCCCATCAGAACAGAAGTTTATTTTACATTACATTGTCATGACTACACGCATAATTATTAAAAAATACTACTGTGGAGACACAGCCATGATTTTTTTTTAAAGTCTCCATTAAAAAAAAAAATCATTTCAGTAACACCTGTTGGGAAAATCCATCAGTAAAATTAACATATACTTTGTCAATGAAGCTGTGAAATAATGACTGAAAGACAGACAATTATCTTCCAGTGAGAAGTGAAGGAGAAATGCTCAAACACTTAAGAATAAGAGAGAGTTGACCTTCACAATCTGCTAAAGGAAAAGAGAAATATTTGGGTTTTTTTACATTTTTGTACTAATGCTTTCATGGAGGACTATGTTATAGTCAAACATAAATTATTGGCAGTAATTAGGTGAAATTCAGTGACTCATGTTATATAGGAGACAAAGCTACATGACCCAATGGTCTATTCTGGCCTATGAATTATTTAAATATAACTAGTTGTTTTATGCATTTTTTTTTCCAGTTCAACATAGTTTAGCAGTTAGTCAGGATAGAATTTTGTTATTCCTAGTAAGAAAGTGATAGATAAATGTGGGTAATGTTTACTTGAAGTTTTCAATGGTCTGTATGTCTTGATGTGGTTTCTTTCATGGTTTTGCACATGAAGGACTCTGCAGAATGTGGGACATGACTGAGCTCATGGTCTGAGGTTATGCAGTATGCTATCCAGTCCTTACCAAAAAATAGAGGGCCTCTTTGAATAGGCTGTAGGAATCCTTTTCCAGGGAGAACACCGCATGGGGTCTTCCCCTTTGATGTCATGTTTTTCATTGTGAAATTTCAACTGGTCATGAAGACAATAAAGGTCAAATTATCAACTGGACAGAGAGTGCACACAGAGGGCACAGAAGGCCAATGGCAGCTTTGATCTTGTGGTCAGTTCTGTAGCTGCCCTGGGCCCTGCATACACTGGCTATGCTGGGTATGCTGGATACGTTGGCTACTGCTCAACGGCTGCCAAGGATTTGCATGAAGCCCTGATTTGCTTGCAGTCACTTTGTACCTATTTTTGTTCCTTTATGCATGCACAGGAGATTACTCATTTGGAGGGGGAATAGATTCCAGTAATTTGGGTGCACGCTGCTGAGCTGACTTGTTCTTAAACTAGAGAAGTTCTTCCTGTACCTCCTGCTCAGTGGCACCAAGAACTTCTCCAGCAGGGAAAGCACGGTATGTGGAACAGTTCACCTGGAGAACGGCTGAGTCCTCATTCTGGGAACATGTGGGGTTCCACGATTTCAGGCAGGGGGAACAAAATGAGTACCCAGCTGCATCCCAGCCAGCTTCAGCTTACAGAGCTGGCTGGAAAACAGTGATCCTAAACTTGTCTCTTGCATCACCCTTTCTCCTTGTGCTTCATTACCTCCAACTCTGCCTTTAATGGTCTGTGTTTTCAGTGCTTTTATATCATTTATCGTGGCAGGAGTGATGCCTGTTACAAGTTTGCCTTTCAGTGCAACATATAAAAGAGAACAGATTAGCATGCAGCAGCCTAAAAATATTATTTTTGTGTTTTTAATATATTATGAGAATACATTCATCCATAAAACCATGAGAGGGCAGCATTCTCTCTATCATTCATATTCTCTTTCTGCTGGAAAATTAAGAGAGACTTTCTTTAACATTCATCTCATAAACCACAGAGAAGTGTTATATATAATTCAGAGCTTGGTTCAATATTCTTTGTAATCAATAGGAATGTTTCCCTTGATTTAAATAGGTGTTGGACTGAGGCTTCAGCTGTTCAAAATGACATCAGGAAGAACTGTCTGCATAACTTAAATCAGAAGATACTGAAAATAAGCAGGCAGGAAATAATTTTGGTGGTGGTTAACCATTGGAACAAAATACCAAGAATACTGGTGTATTCTCCATTTCTCGATGTCTTTGAATACAGACTAGATGTCTCTTTGGAAAAAGTGGACAAAAGCTGCTGGGCTCAATACTGAGTTAGTGGAGTGCTGTTGTCTGAACTGCATCACATAAAAAAGAAGTTGATGCCATATGTATGCAGACAAGCCACACTTTTTTTATGCTGTTAGTAATTAATCAATGGAGCAACACCTTAGGGTTTCAGGGAGTGATTTTATAATCAAAATGGCATGTATTTCCACACGATCTTCTCTAAGTCAGTTCAGAGCATTTGCATCATCTGTATTACACAAGCAGTCATGTTTGCTAAGCAAAAGGATCTCTCTGGCTCTGGAGTCCATTAACCTGGCCAATGCAATTAATCTAGCCAATACGATAGTTTCAGTGCACAATTTTATAGCTGTCGTGATCCTTTGAGCAACATGCAGTACGTTATTGTAGCAATAAATGATTAGGGTTTTTTTAAGAATTAACAATGCATTTTTTTCAAAATTAGAACAGCTGAAGATGGAGAGAAAGGTTTTAAAAAGGGGAAACAGAATTGTTTACCTCCAAACAATTGCTTCAGAAATAACTTAGGTCACAAGAAACTACAGATTTTTAGCCAGATGAATATTTAGACATCTCACAATGTCAGTGCAATGTAGAGTGGCAAGTGCTAATTAGCATTCTTACTTGCAGTTTCAGCAGAGAGGAGGAGTATTTAATGAACATGGAAACCAAGCTATTCTTTCTATACGGCTTGACATGGTGACCCAACTCTAACCTCCGTGGGTTTGTGATGAAATTGTATTTTCTTATTTGTTTACTTCATCTCCTGCCGGCAAGGGAAATTCCTGTATGTCTCTTATTCACTGTGTTTCAGTCATTTCAACACTCCTAAAATGATGCACAAAGTTTTCGCTGTGAATACCCTTAGGAGGTACCATAAACTGTGGTTTCACAGAAAAGTCATTAGGACAAATGCAATGGTGGGCAAACGTACACGATTCAGAAAGAGTGACATGCCCCAAGCAATCATCCAGCATGTGAGAAAGCAAAGGATCTCCAGAAGTGTTGACAATAAAAGAAAGAAAAATGTTATTTGACCAGAAAACTATCTACCTTTACATTTCACTTGCATTTTCTTTCTTTGATATGCACTACTTCAAAAGGTTTCCCATTGTTTTGAGGCGAAAGAAGTTGGGCCTATCTGTGATTTTTAATTGGGACCACCATAAAGAAAAATGTCAATTTTCTAGTTACGTTTTGAAGACTACTAAAGGGTGTTAGCATTTGTTAACTGGAAATATTTTCACATTGTTTCCATAACAAAGAAAAATGTGAGGCATTATTTAATTTCCCGTAACTTACAGTATAAAAATGAATTCAATAACAAGTGAGCTTTGCCAAGACGGCTGTATATATTTTTGGAGAAATAATGTAGCTGATTCAGACTAGCCCACATTTTACATGGGGTTTGAATTAGCACTTTTTCAATGGATCTTAAAAAACTTTTTTCTCTGCTCTTCAACTCAGTACTGAAGCTCCCATCTACTTCACTACTTCATCGTGTGAGTAACTCTATTCAAACCAGCGGGTTACCGACATACTTAGAGTTGGACATGTGCTTACAGATCTTGGGAATAAGGGCTTGGCATACCGTGACACTAGCTGGTGGGGGGGGGAACCACACATGATTTGACTCTCACCTAAATTTTGATTTGATGTCTGAGTGCCTGACACTCTTAATTGGTGTGTGGGATGCCACTATCTAATGCTTGACTTTATCTTGATTTTATTTATTCAGGTAACATTCAAGAGGCTACAGCCCCATTGTGAATAGTGTAAAACAGGGAAGTATAAAATGCAAATAGCAAAGACAGGCCCCAAAAGAAGTGTCACAACATGCAAGGAAAATAAATAAGGTAGTGGCAGCAAGCAACATAATAGCTTTATGCCTCTTCCTTTTTGGATGGAAGATGTGGGAATGTTGGGGAGGGAGGGGTGAGATGAGGGAAAGGCAGCAAGGCTGCTGCTTGAAGATGTGGAGATGGAGATAAAGGGGTGGAAAAAACCCCAGCTCTTCACCGTGGAGCAGTGGAAACCCACTCAAGAGTGCTCAGAGGTCCTTGGTCTGGGTTCTGCTCCAAATGACAGATTCATTCTCCCCTTCTGATTGAATCCAGCCCCTACCACCACGTGGCTGAAAGAGGGGAGATGGAGAGAGAACCGTCGCTGTCTGACTTCTGCTGTTGCCAGGGTGGCTGATGAGTCTCCTTCGCCATCCTTCTCGTCTGCACGTCTGGCTTTAGTTTGCTTTTCTCTATTCTGTGCGGTGCTGTTGTGGAAGAACATGGATTTTGACTCATTTTAACAGTCATCTGATATATTCAACAGGGAGCTTATTTTGCTAAATAAGCTACAAAGCAAAACACCAAGAAGCATATTGCAGTGAAATAAAATACAGACTCTAATTGACACAGTAGTTTTGAATAAATCTTTCCATTGTCACAGTCAGCGCACTAAATGCCAAGGCCTGTCAGCACCACTTCTTAGTTACCTACCCAAGGTAATTATATAGCTCTTCTCACTGCAGAATCCGACTGCATCCCAGTTTGAAGTATTAATCTGTTAGTAAACCCCGTTTATGGCTTTTTACCCAAACTGAATAAAAAAGCAAGGCAAAAATAAATGGCAGGCTCCATCTTGCAAGACAGTCAGATCTCATCTCTGCTTGCAGAGCCAAAATACCTTGGAGATCACTGTAGATGTCTTGCTGGGAGTGCGTGGGCGAGGCGGTGCCACAGCAGAGAACTGAAGTCAGCTCTTTCAAGAGCCTTACGCTGGGCCACCCATTCCTTTGTGGAGAAATGGCCTTGGGGAAGTCATGTGCAATTCCTCCCTTCTCCTTTTACGTCCATACTCCCAGGCAGTCCCAGTCCCCGTGGGCAGGAGGTCGAATGTTCGATTTATTTGCAAACATTTGAAAACAGCCCCTGCCACCCACACGCGAGGTTTATAAATAGTAAATTTGCTGCATTTAGTTATGGAACTGTGATGCTTTTCATCCCTTTACAACTGCAAACTCCGCGTGTGAGCAGGAACAGCAGCCGCTTTGTCCTCGGAGTTACCCAAGTCTGTACGGAAGGGAGCCATCCAATGCGCACTTACGCCGAAATTTTACATCTGTCCTTTTGGGTGGCCATCTGAGGGTATTTTCACTTTGCAAATGTAAAATCATTTTATAGGCAGAATGGGAGGAAAAATGGAACTCCAATTAATGAGAAATATGTGGTGGAGGGAGCAGAAAAGGGGATGTCACTGACGGAAGTCGTCTGCTATCGCAGGACAGACATCACATGGTCCCTGTCACAAAATTAATGGTTTACTGAAAAAAAATCATTCTGACACCAGCCTGGCCCCAACCTGTGGCCTGTGCGCCTCACTGACTTCAGCTGACATCTCTGGGTTGTATGTCAGATTGCAATTAGGCCTGTGAAATCAGAAGAAAAAGAAAGGCCTTTTGTGGTGTTTTGTGCAGAATAGGTTTAAATAATTTAAGTATTTAGGCTTCCAGAACTGATATCATATCTGGTGAAAAAAAAGTCAATTGTTTATTTTCTCAATTTTCTTCTGTTTTTCACAGGTGGCCCCTTTCCGTTCTCCTCTTGCATTAAAGGGCCTGGTAAAAATTTTCCCTGGTAAATTTATCTGTAAAAATCTATTTAGTTCAAGATTCTGCTATTGTGAAGAAAGCCTATTGTATTTATCAAGAGGTATTCAGGCAGGTCCTACAAAAAAGTATTATTCTTCTGCAAAATCTGCCCTAAAAACCTTTTAGAATTTATTCGTGACAGTCTGTAGGTTGGTTTTTTTTTTCCAAACTGTGATATGGCAAGGATATAATTTTGTATTAAATTCTAACAGCTCAAAAAGTGTGTGAAAAGATAATAATTTTCTATTAAATGCTAAAGGAATTTCCTCCATGAGGATATAAGCAAGCCCTACAGGAACTGGTAGTTATGCTGCAGAAGGATTTTTAGGCTTAGAGAGCTTGGGGGAGGGTGTTTGAGTGCATTAGTATTCACTCCACATTCTTGCCTGCTGTTCCACATGCACTGTTTTGTGCCTCCATAAACTGCTCTGGATGCAGATCAAAATTATTTAAAAGAATTCACAGGGAAAAAAAACAGAGCAGCAGTTTCTATGTGTTTCCACATTGCCTTCATTTTCATTGACATTTACTGTTAGCCTTTTTATAGCAATATGAAAAAAGATGGCAGAAGCAGAAAAGGGAAAGGCTTTCTCCGATAAGAAGGGCTTTTACATTTTAGAGAGAAGTTCTCAGAACAAATCAGAGCGCTGGTAGCTTTCCTTGTGCAGTCAGCATCAACAATTTAAAGCAGCAGCACTGAATTCTTTAACTGAAAGGGCACTTTAAAATTCTTACTCTTTCTTGTTTGCAGTATCTGATTATACACAGAAAAAACTACGTTCCTCTCTTCTGTGTTAATCCTTTTTACTAGGGTGAACATTGACTTCCTCTCTTTTTATTTTTTGCTTCTGAAGACCCTGGAGTCCTAAGCCAGTCCAAGAGCAGACATAGCCAAGGAGCCATGCTTCCATCTCCTCGAGTTGAAATCAGAGCCGCAAGGACACTTACTGCAAAATTTCATGACAGATCAAGTGGGCAGGATCACCTGCAATACATGGCTTTATCAAGCAAGCTCGGCTTTGCTCCTGCTAAAAAAAAAATCTGCTTCTTACTAATAGCTTGGAGGGAGGAGCCTTTAATTTGTTGTTCACTGAGGCAAGCCTGGTTCACGGCCCACCACCATTGACTGTGGGCTCCTTCCTTAGCATTTGTCCTAGTAGTGATATTCTTGAAAGGATATTCAAAAGGAACACGGTAATATGCAAAGTTGTCTTACAGTACAAAGCTGTATTGCCTACTCTGATTGGCAGGCCAGAACAACTCTATTATCTCTGGAAATATGAAAGCATATGAACATCCCCATTCAAGAAAAGGAGCAGAAGCTAGAAAGTTGATGGGGAGCATCAAAGGCAGAGTATCTCAAACACTGGGAGCAGACAAGCTTAGAAGAAAGTGAAGAGGGAAGCCTAGAATTTTTTAGAGGGGTGAATAAAGGTGGATTCAGTGAAGAGGTGCATCTTGCACACACACAGGTACATACAGGAAAGTCAAACATCCAATGCTTAAAATTCACATTGCACGGATTACAGCAAACACACAGTGCTAACTGAGGCACAGAACAGTAGATGTAAATTCTTTAAATCAACAGCATTCCCTTGTGGACAATAGTCATTTGTCTCTGGGCAATCTCTTTAAAATCCCTGGTCCCTGCTGGGTGAAGCACTGGAATTTGTGCTGTTGCTCTCAGGGTGCCACCCTGCTGTGCATACGGTGATGGAGAATAAACATGCATAAAGTTGACAGTTAGTTTGGCTTCCACCACAGCTTAATTTAGCTCACTTGTGAGTGCTGAATAAGAGAAATTTATAACAAGAATTAACACAGTGAGTAAAGGGCGGCATGTGATAAAAATGCTAAATCTGGGGAAACTTCAGAGCTGGGAGACAAGGACTGTGCAATGCACTCCACATTGCTGAGGAGGTAAAACATACTTTGCAGGGCACTGATGGACTAAACAAAAGAAAATGTCTGGTCAAAGGGAGCAAAGGAATGTGCTGGAGCATCCAGGGAGGATGTAGCACAGTCCACGCTGGCTGGAATGCATCTTCTGAGGAGGCTGAAATTCCTTCCACCTTCTCCCCCCTCCTTTTTTTGGTTTTCAACCTTCTCTGCCAAGAAAAGGACAAAAGCTTTATTATGCCTGAAGTTTGGCCACAAGTAAAAGTACCTAAAAGGTGCTTCAGAGCATTTAGTACATGTGTGTGTGCTATTTCTGCAGGGACGTGGCAAGCTTTCCGAGTGACTTTTGCCATCATCCACAAATTGCATATTCCTTCTGTGTTACTTCATGAAGGTCCCTCCTTTTTTTCTTGGCTTGCACCACTGCATTTCCTCTGAAGCCAGAAGCTGCAGAGCTGACATTGTACAAGGAATTTCAAATAAATTCTGATAGCCATTTTGGGGAGGAAACTTTGGGTGTTCATTATTGATTATGGTACTTTATTGTGATTGTTTCTGTGTGTAGTCATTAAGTGGGGTTTTTTGTGGGTGCTGCTGCACAAAGTCCGAGGAAGGCAGCATACTTTCTTAAGAAACTTTAAAATGTTTTTAAAAGTGAAACAAGTAGACAGCAGAGAAGTACCTTCACTTTTTTATAATATGTATACACACATATATTACATACACTTGAAACAAGTCTTCCTTTATACTAGTCTGGCCTGCCCCTCAGACACTCATCTCTCACAGGTACTGGGTTGTTCTCAGAGAGGCTGGATGGACTAGAAGTAGAGTCTTCAAACTTCATTCAAGAAGGGTGCCCTGTGAACAGATGACAGTACTGAAGAAGACATAGAGATGGTTGTGGGAAAATATGCAAGATGAGGCTGGCCTCAGTCGCATGGTGAAGGAAACAGAAGCCACATGAAAAAGAACATGAAAATAATTAGGAAGGGAAGGGACCATGTATCTCTCAAAGGTGTGGACAAGATGCTTTAACCCAATTCAGTGGAAGAAACAGAGACTCTTGAGGAAGTTCAAAGGAGCATGGTACTGACATGCCAGAGGGCAAGGTCAGAAACTTTTTTATAAATAAAGGAAAAAGCAATGCCGTATGTGTCTGAAATTACTGGTTTTATAATGTTCTCTGCATACCTCACAGGACTGACATTGATTGCTTGGTATTTGCAGCTGAAAGATACTGCTTTTATATCCAGTATTCTTACTTTGGTTGACTTCCTTAAAAGGCTGCACTCTCACAGTGCTTTTTCTGTCCAGCTTCAGTAAAGTCTACACTTGAGGTTCTGATCTGTTATCTCACCTATGTTGCAGATTCTTCAGCATTCAAAGTCCCTGCTGTACTGTATAGAGGTTTACTGCCACAAGAAGCAGACAAGGTCCTATGCCAAGGAGCAGCCTGCTTCTTCTCATAGATGATAACTGCCTTTAACTACTTTCCTGGTTGGAAGGGGAGAGTCTACTAATCCACAGGTGGTGAAACCATTTGGATGTAAATGATATAGGCTGTCCATCAAGCCGCACAAGCCAATAGCTGGTTCACAGTTGAATGAACCCAGTGTCTGAGAGATTTAAATTCAGAGTATGTAGCAAAAAACCTCAGACGTCCATGCAAAATTCATTGAAGGCTGAGCAAGGCATCGGTGCTGGCCTGACATCCTTGTGTATGTGGAAAACCAGAAGGAGGGAAAATTGGTGCTATGTTAATACCACCCAAATATACACAATGAAGTCAGACTGAAAGCAATGAAATTACAGCCGCTCCTCATGAGCTAACAGGACCATTTTCCTTAACCAGTGACCTTCAATTATAGAGTAGCAAGCAAATTAGTACAGACAAAAAAGAAAAACCTGTTAGCCAGAAAATCTTACTGACTAAAGCTTGTCTCGTTTCAGTTCCAGTTTCTGTAGCTTTCGGTAAAGGATGTGCTGTCTCTTTTGGAGTACTGGTGTTAACTGGAAATGTTGATTCTGGGAACAATAAATTCCTTCTTATCAAATGGTTGGGGTTTACGACTGAGTTTTTCAGAAGATGTTACAGCTTTCTGAGTGCTTGAAGGATCTGAATCATTCCAAGAAGCCTCCTGATGCCACAGAGATCAAGTTAGGAAGAAATTCAAGGCCAAAAAAGGCCAAGGTAGGAATGACTAAATGAAACGGCCGTTTCTCAGTTCCCATTCCTCTGGCATCCCCTATACTCCAGGTTATTTTCCTGTAGGTCAGAGTGACTGTGAAGCAGGCTGGGATGCAAATTTACAGTGCAGCAGTTTGGTGGTCCTCATACAGAGGTCAAGGGCTTACTCTCAACTACAGCCATCTGGAAGTCAGGAGTCTGATTCTACTTGGTTCAGGTTGCTTACCCAAGCTGAAAAGTTCACAAACCCAGATGAGTGATGTGGTATGAATCCACTTTGAAAGGAGTCTAGAGAAAAGAATGTTATCTGCAAGCTAAGGGTATTCACATAGGGAACGAGCACTTTTCAGATTCACAAGCTGGCTTAATTCTCTAGGTAGGCAAGCCTGAGCAGAAAAGAATATGTGCTTTCTTAATTTTGAAGTTGGAGGAGATGTTTGTATTTAATTGTTTATGGCTGGTAACTTCATATATTCTGTGGCTCATAATTTTTCAGTTCCTCTATTGCAACCTTCAAATCATATAATCCAAATCAAGTTCTGTTTTGATAGGACAAGTTCTACTTTTCCTTCTCTGGATATGTAGTTTGACAAATACAGTTTTTCTTTCGGTATATTAGCACCTCATATCTGCCTCAGATTTACAAAATGAGCCAGGGTCTCAATCAAAAAAATGAGGCAAAACCGTTTATAAGATAAAACAAGCCACACAGTTAAAACAAAGATAACCACTTAGGTATAAGTTTTCTTTTGGCAACTTTCTTAGCTAAATAACATTTCTCTTCCTTCAGTATATGTTGGCATGAAATCTTTTTCCCAGGGTTTCTGAGTTATATGAGAGAAAAGGGATGGGGATATATCTCCAGGGGGTTTTCACCTACCTTGGCAAAATCTGAAACATGCTTTCCTGCTATCTGAACTACTACACCGTCCACAGATTACCAGGTTTCCTTAAGCCTCCATTGTCAAAGTTTTCCCAGGATAGTTCAGATCATCAGTTCTTACAATTTAAACAGAGAGATTAATTTCTAAGGGACTGCTGTAACAGCATGGTAGAGTGCCAGATTGTGTCCTTCTTGCAGCTACTAGTATGTTTGCTTTCAGAGGCAATCGATCTTTTTGAGATCCCTCTTTCCCTTGGTTTGACAGAAATCTGTTAATGACGAAGCTCTGAGTGTTCTCTAAATGCAATGTGTGGTGAACTTTGAGTCCCAAGCCTGAAGCCACAGTCTTCCCACTGTTTGTTGCTTGGGCTCAATAAACATCACACTGATATATTGAGATGACTCAGCTACGCAGCTTTCACCTGCCAGCACCAACTCACTGGTCTGGACTTGTGAGTTTTTCCAGATAGCAGACAGGCTGAAAGAGCAAAGCCATTTATAGACCTGGTGATTATAATGATGCATGGAAGCAAAAATAGATTTATAACAATCATAACATCCAGGGCAGCAATACAAATAGTGAGGATAAAAAACAGGGAAAGATAAATACCTGTCTGGAAATATGACTACTACTGAATCAATAAGCTGATGTCCTACCAAAAGCACATCATTACAGATTGAAAGCAATGTGGTATCAGTAACTTACAGTCTGCCCAGTGAAAGTGGTCCTTATTCTCCAGTTTTATGTACTGTTACAAGTTGCAGTGAACCATCTTTATTAACTAGAGGGCTGTTGCTGCATCACTTTTAACTAATGATTTTTAAAACAGACTAGTCATAATCCTGTAACATGGAATGGGCTACCTAATGCCAATATTCACCACTTTAGGTTTGTTAGTAAAAGAAGAAATTCAGATTTTTTTGTTTTTTTTAGTTTCTTTTCCTATTGCATCCTGTAAACTATTTATGGATAATGAATAATTAAAGGGATTTAACTTTTAAAAAACGATTTCAGGCTGTGTCCCTTCCCTGTTATGACATGTACTCACAAACGTGGTTCTTCTAAACACTGCTGAGAACAGCCTGGTTGTAGCATGGACAAGTGTTTATTACAGGGTTTACTGCCTTGTCCTATGATTCCATGCTCTGCAAAGCACATCTTAACTAATTCCCAAAGGCAAAGTGGCAACGCTGTAAAGCACTTGTGAAAACATTCAAACTGCAGTTTAAACCTTGTTCAAGCGCAGTTCTTCTCTGAAAAGTGACACTAAAATGGCAGTGTGGGATCCTGTATTTATCGTCTATTTGTGATTTCCAGATCAAACATGCTAAGTACAACTACATAGTTCCTTCCTAACACCCACTGCCAGCTCCACAGCCTCCAATGAGATTAGATAGTTGAAACTTTCATGTTCATGTATCGTTAAGATGATGGTCTCCTTAGCATCTGTCCAAACCTGCTGTGGTCACTGAAACAGATACACCTTGGCCCCCTTCCATTTAGCTGAATGGACTCAAGGAGGATCTGTTTTGTTCTCATTAACCTGTGTCAGTTTTTTCACTGTTTATGGGAGTAAAATATCTTTTCAGGCAAGTCAGCAAATCTAACTCTGAACACAAATATAACGTGAAGCAGATGTGCTGAAGAAGATGCCACTTCTTAACCATAGCCACATTTTCAGCCGAAGAATTTTAATGGACTTTTAATTTGTTTTCTGGTCTGTTTCATGGAATAAAATATTTCAATCTCTAGAAAATTCTGGTATGAACGATATTCTCTATACAAAGTAACCTGTTTAAACACAGGCTTATGAGCTACATTTTTATTTCTCTAGAGAGCCAGCTGTTGCTTATTTATGGCTGGGACCAGCAATGAGAAGACACAGCCCAATCCAAGGCCCACTGAAATTCAGTTATACCAATTAACCACACGGAGCTTGCTACAGGTTTGGTGCTTTTCTTTCTGCTGTATCTGAGCAGGAAGCAATCAGCCTCACCCACCTCCCAGGGACCTCTGAATTCATACTGGTGGAGAGACGCACTGCCATGTCCAGTCCTTGGCCTCTGATGGAATAAAGCTACTTTGGCTTAAATAACTTCTGCTGATGGAGTTGCTATAGCATTCTGGTTGGCACTTGAAGTTGGTCCCTATATGGAGAATACTGTGCTCCCTTACATGGTGGAAGGTGGCCATTTCAAATATAGTCCTTTCCCCTATCCACAAAGAAAACGCATAAATGTAGAAGTAGATCCTGTTTATTAGACTACTGTCCCTTTATCTGGGCAGTATGGTCATAAATATATCTATGAATAAATGCTAAAGTACTAAAACACTCTGAAAAGATTACAGGAAGAGTTACAGCATCCATTCAAGGTGCAATAGTAATGGAGTGGTGACTACTGCCCAACAGATGCCAGCCATATTCCCTCAGGTCGTAGGGTTTCCGTGCCAGTTTACATATCACCTCTTACAAAGAACTTAGAACTAATTCAAGTGTCTTGAATTTTTGTCATCCTGAAGTGTGTACTCAGCATCTGTTTCAATCTTAAGTTATGCTTGATGGGTGTTCAAATGGTTACAGATGTG
This sequence comes from Phaethon aethereus, assembly GCF_964289735.1. NCBI lineage: Eukaryota > Metazoa > Chordata > Aves > Phaethontiformes > Phaethontidae > Phaethon > Phaethon aethereus. The sequence goes on from NC_138582.1 coordinate 15,629,224, forward strand.
TAAGGAGGAATGTGTGAGGCTTTCCTTCTTGAAGAAGACGGTTTCCTGACTTAGCGTAGCTGAATTTTTCTGAAACAATATGCAGGCTTTTTCCACCTCACTCTTTTGCCAATCCCGCTCAGCCTTGTGATTCAAAGGGACAAAACTGCACAACCCAGAGCCAACGTGGGCCCCAGATTTCAAATGCGCGAGAGCTGGAATATCCAGACCTGAGGTTTTGGTCTGGCCTGTGAAAAGGGAGAGAAAACCATCTGTGAAAACTGGAGGCACATCTGGGTTTGGCTTCTACCCCAGGATCCCACAGCCTCCCATAATCACTTTCTGAATGTCTGCAGGTTGCGGAAAGAAATCCTTTCTCCACACCTTTGCTCGGGAAGCAGCGCTCGGCTCAGCGCCTGGTACACGCAGGTTCCCCGGGGCTTCCAGGGAGCCCACTGAGAAATCCACGGGGGCAACACCTGCAGGGTTTAATCCTTCTGGCTTTAGAAAAATGCCCTTTTCTAACCAAAAGCACTTCATGGCATGTGGGGGAAGGAAGCACAAGCCTCTGAGTGGGGCCTCTCCTGTGGACAAGGGCTTGCTGAAAGCACTAAGCCTTCCCTTTTTTCGGACACTGAATGTCACGGAAGATCACAACCCCATGTGCAAAAGCCCCATATCGCTCCTGCAGGCCTCCCCTCTCCACAAAGCCCCTCGCGGCTGGCGCTGGCCGGCGGGCGGCCCGGGCAGCCGGACACCCGTCTTGTCGCGCAGGCCTGCCTTGGCAGGGATGGGAAACCGCCGGGGATCCTCCTTCCCCTCAGCCTCCCCTCCCTGGCCTTTGCTTCCCAGCCAGCCCTGCTTCTGGAAACCCCTGGGGAGCCCAGCTGAAAGGAGCCCTCTTCCTCCCCGGGAAATGGCAGCGTGCGCTCAAGGGCCCAGGGAGCGGGTGGCTGCACTGCCGCTGGGCCCTGGGGCTCAGCCTCCTCCAGTGATTTTTGGCCATGTCTCCCGTGAGCCCGGGGTGCTGAGACGGCCGCTGTCATCCCCGGGGCGCGCCTCTCCCCTCCAAGCCAGCTGCTCAGGGGAGAGGAGGGGGGACAGACAGCCAGACAGCCAGAGCCCAATTAAACCCTCCCCTGGCCAGCCCCTGACACTCCCTCCTGCATTTTCCAGTCTGTGGTTAGAGCACTCAAAGGGTTCCATTAAGTCATCAAGTTTTACAGGTTCCTTTAAAAAAAAAAAAAGAGGGGGAGAGTGAGCGAGTGAGAGAGAAAAGTTTGGTCATGGTAGGGAATGAGTGATCAAAGCTGAGCCAAAGCTTCCTGTTACACCGGGACTATATATATATCGTGTCTTTAATGTTGGGGGATGTAAGCAGGCTGCTAGGAGACTGGAGCGGGAGCTGACTCTCTGCCTGATTTCCCAGCGCGCTGAGGTTTCTTCCACCGACCACAATGAACAAGTTCCTGTGCTGCACGCTTGTGGTAAGTCCCTTCAGAGAGGTAGATAGGCTTTAAGATGCATTACAGCTTCAGAGATCAGGCTGTAAAGACATACAGCTTTTCTTCTGGGTTTGTTTGTTTGTTTGTTTGTTTGGGGGTTTTTTGTTTTGTTTTTTATTTGGGGTTTTTTGGTTGGTTGTTTTTTTTTTTTTGCCTTCTGTCCGTTTTCTTGGTAAACCCTTTTTGTTTCATCACGCTGAGCTTCCCTGGCGAGGTTTGGAGTGCAATGGACACGTCCAGCTCCAGGGAGGCAGCAGGGATTTTCATCCCATTCTTAAGGTAGTGGCATGAGTTGCTTTTGTTTTGCCTTTTTTCCTATCTTCCTCTCTCCTTTTGTAAGGCTTCATCATACCAGGCTGACACTAAGCACTGTATCTAGGAATGAATTTAGGAACTGTAGGCTGGGGTGTTTTTGATTTACAAAAGCTCCATCCCTGCCTGTCTCTGTAATCTCTGCTGCAGTGGCACTGGTCAGTATGTCAGATACTGGGCTGGCTTTCTTACCCAGGAAAACCACTGTGAGCTCCAGAAAAAAGCACAAGTGTGTGGTGCTTGTTTTGGCTTAGAAAATTCAGCTTCGTGTGCAAGTAAGTGATGCCTTAGTAGCTGTGTCAGTAGCAGTTACAGAAAAAGTTGTGTTATTAAATCTGGTGTAAGCCCCTGCTTTAATAAGTTTCTGGTTACTTGGTGATTTATCAAGATACTTCCAGATGCAAATTTAGAGACGTTAGCAGTGCCGTAAATCTTTCAAAATGTCATTTAATCCATTTAGGCATATGGAATTGTATGTGATGTCAGATTAATTAAAACCTGCGTACAGACAGATTCTGTGTAACATCTATTTGGAGGCTATTCATCTTTTGGATGAGAAAACATTCGCAGAAAAACATTAAAAACAATATTCAGAGCAGGCTGTTATGCATGCCTGCACAGTAACTTGCTCCTGGGTTGTTTTGGTGAGTACAGCGGCATTAATGTTGTGGCAGAGCGTTAGAACTGAGATCCATTTATTTTGAAAGCTCTTTATAAATGCAACAAGATTTCCAGGATCTGATGAGTAATGCATGTTTATTACTCTCTGTACAACTTTCTGAAAGAGCTTTTTGAGAAACAAACCCAAAGTAATTAATGGTGCAAGGGTAGCAAAAATTGTCAGGCTCGCGGTCAGCAAACTGAAACGCAGGACAACTTTTTCGTCTCATGTGTGGTGTTGTGCCATCTTTGTCTACATGAAAGCACAGGAAGTTAATCTGGGAATTTCAGCAATAGCCTGTTACCAGTTTGGCTTCTTATCTGTGGCTGTCATAATATAATCACACCAGTATTTTGATTTTGATTACATGTAATGTGCCTGTTCGTGTTCTCCCATGAAGTAATAGCGTTTGGTGAAGGTCAGCATAATCTTCTGGCAGATGAGTCTTGGAGACGAAATACGTTACTGGCAGGAGTACATACCAGAGACCTTCATTATTCAACTCTTCTTTTGAAATTTTTATTTAAAAGCAATTTATTTGAAGTTTATATGAAGCTTGAGTACTGTCAGTGAAGTTTAAGCACTGTCAGATGTGCCAGAGCTCTGAGAAGTAGTTTTAGTATCTGCTTTATGAGAAGACTTGTAGGAGGCACAACAAGCAGTTCAAAGTTGTGTACATTTGTCTTACATACCTTAAACCTAGTTTGGAGACACCATAGCTAAAAAAGACTCTTTGGACATGATGTGCTTTCAGCCTTGGCCTCTGTGCTAAGGTTTCAGAAAGGGGACCTGCAGTGATGGTGCATGCATGTACGTGTCGTTTGCTGGAACACTAAAACTGCTTACAAACAGACAAGCGTTATGAAATCGGACTGAATTGAAAGAAATTCCCCAGAGCTGGATCTCGTTACTTGTCACGTAACTATCTTGACCCTTAAACTTGACCTTTCTCTATTTTGGATCACTGGACGCATGTGACATGCTTTTTCTGGCCTGCCTGTTGGGTTTGCTGTGTGTAGGCAGCAGTGGCTTTGCAGCCCGCGAGGGTAGGAGTTATCTTTCTGTCTGACTTACTTTCTGTCTGTCTGCATGTGTGTTGGTTAAAAATAAAACACCAAGGTTACCAGAAGAAGCTTTAAAAGATACTGTCACAATTTAAATGACACTGTTCAAATCTCACACAAACTTTAATTTTGTTCCTTCAGTATTTAATTTTTATGCTAGTAGATTTATTACTCTGATGGTCTTCCTAGAGAAAAAACACCTGTTTGCACATAATACTGGTCATACTGTTTCCCTAGCTAGATGGTCAGTTAGTAATTCTGTTCAGTGCAAAGGCAGACTGTAGTCATGGATGTAACATGCCAGGTTTGGGTTAGCTCTAAATCTTGTTGTCACTCTGAAGAATAATGTTCCAAAATGTGAGTTATGGATAAGACACATCTTTTGGTGAGTAGCTGGTTAGTCTTTTTTGCTTTCTCCCTCCAGAAGCTTCAAGGCAAATGTATCTCATATAAATGAAGACGTTCAATTTAGCACTTCTTTGATAAGACGTAAAACTGCTCTTCAGCTCAATGTCATTTTCCTACCACTGAAAATGAAACAATAATTTACACCCCTAAATTGCTCTGTGAATGACAACTGATGGTGCCTCACAAAGTCTCTATGACATTTGTATTGCTTACCTATTGCTTTACCGACAGAGAAAGGAAGACAGAGGTTGATGGCCTCAGTTTCAAATACAGGTGGCTCAGGAGAGTCACTAGTTACATTCCTTATGTGAAAGAGCAGCCTTCACTTTTTAAAGCATCTTCCATACAAAAGTAGGTCCCATTATGTCCAAAGTGAGTGGATTGCATTGAAGCAGTTGGCAGAATGGTGAAACAGCTTTATAAGCTAAACTCAAACTAGCGAAAACTACTCTGTTTTAGCTTTCGTTCTGAACCTGACGCTCAGCTGCGGTCTGCTGAAAAGGTCCTTCGTCTGGGCTGTGCTCCTAGTGAGCCTGCAGCGACTCCTGGGGTAAGCTGTTCTGCATGGGTGTCAGCCCAAAGAAGTTAAACTCGGTGATTGCATGGGGCCCCCCAGAACAGCAAAGTGAGGACGATGAGATTTGAGTATCTCCCAGATGGATGGGAGTCATTTCTCTCTAGATGACAAATATTTTACAATGGCTATTTTCAATAGATAGCCATGGATCTGATCCGGCATGACACTGTCATGTACTGGATCTAGAGATACTGTTTGATTTGACAAGATATTGATTAGGACCACGTCTTTAATATCATTCACTGCTATTTTTTGCCACTGAGATTTCTCTGGGGTCTGTGCATGGTTTCAGTGAGGCATTCTGCCTAAGGGTAAGTGAAGGCCTCCTGCCTCAGCTTTGTCTAAATACTTTGTGTAGAAAGCAAAGTAGGAGAATTGTAAGGTTTTACTTTGAACCCAGTGCAAAGACTAGGAGCAATCTGACAGATGCCCTGAACGATTATTTATCACACAGGAAAATATGCTTCGGAATAGTTGTGGAATGCAAAACAGAAACAGATTTATTTTTCTCAGCAAATGAAACATTCTCCTTTGGTCTACAACCCAAAACCACAAAGCCAAGCTATATAATAATATTTTCATATGCTGAAAAGCCACTTTTTTTTCTCTCACAAAGCAGTGATTTAAGGGGATGATGCTTGAAGGATCCTTGCTTTATGTGCTTTGTCTTCCAGTTCATTTTAATTCAACAAGAAAAAGCAAGTGGCTCTTTGTCTTACATTTAAAGATGAAAGAAAAGGGTGTATACTTTTTTCATGCCCAAGATCTGAAATGAAATTTTACGATCACATTATTTCTCTTTCAAAAGCATCTTCTAAGGGATCAAATAAATGGACTGAACAAGCCTTTTATGTTAGCATTGTTTATGCTGACATAAAGATGGTATGGAAAAATACAGCTTCAGGCCTAATGTGTTCAGTGACACAGTCAAATAATTGCTTTTTAACCTTTGGGTAACTCGTTTGGAATATGTTCTCAGTATTTACTTGCATGACACTGACTTGCACTAGATGTGCTTTTTGGTCCTTACAATTCATCCCAGTTCTTGAGACAGCCATCCCTAGAGCTACCCAGGATTTGGCCTAGGGAGATGGATGAGGACACTGTTTTTCAGTCCTTTCAGAACTGCGCCCATGCAACTAGAACTGAATTTTACACAATATGTGATAGATGTAGTTAATGACATTAGATTTTGTTTTAGTTTTGTTTTGTTGTAACTATTTCATTACTGTTAATTTGTTGAGATGAACAAGATGTTGAGTATCATTGGTTTCCATCAGTGCTGGGATATAAAGGATTTGCTTATTGCTTAAAATGGAAAGAAACTGCCTAGATCTTTTCAGTTTGTTCCCCAGCTCTTCCAGGAAACCAAATGGTGTATTTGCTTTCAGAAATGCATGGAGAGCTATATTTAAACTACTTGGGTTTCTTGCACCTGCTGCTCAGTAAAAGGCTGTTCCCAAACTTCCTTTGCTGAGAGAATCCCCTTTTCATTTGCCAGCATTATTCTTTAATGGAGAATGTTCTTCTCTTTCTGTGTGTTCACTGTCTATCTGTACTGATTCTATAGGTACTGTTTTGACTTGCCAAGCTATTGAACAAGTCAAGATCCTCTTCAAGATGAAGCTCTCCATTTCCTTCTAAGCTTTCACTGTACCGCTTCCAGGATGAATTAACCTTTCCTAAACAAGAATGAACAGAATTTTATGCAGTCTTCTGAATGGCAAATCCATAACTTTGACAAATACGTAACTTTGGCCAAGCATAGCACTGATACACTCCAGCTTTGGTTTCTTAAGTGTTAAAGAGGCTCATTGCCCCTACTTCTGATTCCAGTAAACTGAAGCCAGACTTCTAGTTTGTTCTTCCTTTCAAACTGGAACATGCCTTCTTCTCCAGCAAGAGCAAAACAGGACAGTGCCAGCATGATTATAGGAGAAACCCTGCTTTCTGTGGAGCTTTAAGGAATACCAACATTCAGAGCTATTAAGTTCTGATTATGGAATTTTCATGTGCTCAGATAGTGCCATCATGCTTTTGAAGCGTCCCTCCTGATCATCCTTATTTACTGTATTTTAGTTTGCACATCAGAGCAGAATTGGAGTGCACAAAGTGGATTTACAAAAGTAAATGAACGTAAATCCAGAGATGGACTCCAGAGACACACCAGATGCACTGTAACCACTAATGCATGCTCAGTCCGTGAGAGCAGACTGAAGTTAGTCCAAAATACCCACTCTGAATCATGCATAATGTGGATGTCAGGTGCTCAGCACCATCTGTTTTGCTCTACAAATCTGCCCTAACAGGTGATCCAACTTCACAATTTCAAACAGATTCAGTGTGTCTTAGGGCAGGAGATTTAGTGACATTCTCCTCTAGCTTATTCTGTGAGCTAGGGGACAAGAAGAGTCTTTTCATTCTGTTTGTGCCAAGTTGCTGCAGTAAAACTAGTAAAAATCATACTTAATTACCTTCCACCATTCTTCCTACATTTTTTAAAAACTTCGGAAAGATAGATTGGTTTTGCTTTGGCACTTGATGTAGGTTCAAGGACAACTTCTGATTTCCAGGTTGCATATTAATATGCAGAATACTCATGTGTGCTAGGTGCTTTCAATTTGTATAGAAGACAATCTTGCGGATCTATTCTCCTAAGTATTATTAAGGGACCTACAGTAGTCTTATGAAGAAGTATGGTATCGGGGATTGGAGTCTAGAAATGTACTTTACAACATACTAATGGCTGTGCCGGGTATAAGAAAAAAAGAATCCAGAAAAAATGCCCTAAAAAGCCCCATATGCTGTCTATAGCAGGGGTTGATAACTGATTCATAGAAGAAATGGAAGAAAAAGGCAGGAAAATAGTGACATTTTTCCAAAACACTCCTCCAGACTCAAGCAATTTGCGGTTTGGGATTTCCTGATCAAGAGGTGATGTTTCTGTTTAATAGCTCTTTATTATTTTCCTCTGTTACTATGTCAAACAACATTTTAAACTCAACCGTTTACAGTGTCCTGTTGCAATGAGTTGCACAGCTCACTGTACTAATAGGATCATAGTAGTCAAAGAGTAACAGTAGTGGTAATCTAGCTCTATGTTGAAAATTATGTATGAAATGTTCTGCTAAAATACTGAGATACTGATTGCATTTATAGCTTTAGTTTGACTGAAGAATCTTTTGTCATAATTGTTTACTAAATAAGAGTTGGATCCTGCATATATATACAGCTCAGCCACTGATGGATGGATTACTGCAGCTACATAAAGTATGTTTCTGGGGAAGAAGGGAAGACAGGTGTGATGTGCTTTTCTTTTAAAAACATAAAGAAAAAATCAAATGCAAAGGCTGACCATCCTTTTAGTGATGCTGATTTATTAATCCTGTTATTATGGTTATTGGTTATGCTCATTTAGATTAACAGTGTTCTGGTTGCCATTAATAGTTCATAGCTATGGGTACTTTCAAAGGAAAAACTTAGCATGGTCTCACACACACATTGTTCAAGTATTTTTTTGCTTGATTTTTAAATCAATTCCTCTCAAATTGTGTTGAACTGTTTTCAGTTTTTATTGGCCTGCTTCACATAGCTGTAGGTCCTTCAGGAAGCAAGTGCCTCCATTTTTCCCTACAAAACCCCATTCTTTCATACCCTGAATATTGAATTTGAATTGGTTTTAATCCTGAATTATCCCCTGCAGCAAAACTCGCTTGCCTCACATATGATTTCCAATGTAAATGGTTGAGTAAGGAATATAGACAAAATCTTGTTGCTTTTGCTCCTGCATGTTGCACAGGGGAGTTGAGCAGTCATGGAATGGTCCACCTAAACATTCAGCACCTGAAGATGTGTCACCAGGGACAGAAGCATGACCCAGAGGAGCAGATTCTGCTGCAGTGACAGCTTGGGATTTGTTGTGAGCTGTGCATTGCAGAGAAGGAAAACTGGCATTTCTGCATGAGGACGTGCTGCCCACATGTCTAGTTGCTGTCCCTAATCATTTTCAGAGTCAGATTTTCATCTGCATTGGGTATTGTCTTAGGTTTCCACAGACATCTGCATGAAATGTGGGTTGATGCTTGTCTTTGTAGCATCTGTGCTGCATGTTGCAGTCTGTTACGTTCTGTGGAGGGAAAGCATGTGTCCGTGCAAGCTTGGACTCTGGGGTGCTGTATTATCTATTACTGAATAAAAACATAGAAGAAAACCTGACTGTTAACATCAACAATTAATGGGATTACCAGGACTTCCTTATTACTAGAGTAATAGCTGTAGATTTATCAAGGGTGGTGCATTTTTCATCAATGGAAAGCCATTCACTATTAAAAAATGTGCTGCACCCTTTTGTTAAATACATCACATGAAACAGATCCAGTCATTTACGAAAAATGGAGCAGTATATCAAACTTCAATGAGTAATAAGGAATTTCTCACAATGGAAGAGATTGTGCATTGCAACCACAAGAAAAAGTGGGATCTCCACCTGTAGAAATCACAGATTGGACAAGTTACAGGGCTTAGTGAAGGGTAACCAGAAGAGGCTGTGGGGAATATCCGTACTACCTGCATTTCATTCTTCAGCCTGTCTAAGTATAGCTGTATAAAAAGTGGACAGGCAACAGGAGAATGCACTTAAGAATATTTTCTTAAGCAGTAAGAATTCCTAATTTAGGCACCTAATATTACTTGATGCAAACGCTGTGACTTATGTTAATGCAGATGAACGATTAAGTTGTCCTTTCCAAACTTAATAAGACTGTCACTTAAGAAGTGCCATGCTGTGGCAGAAATGACACCCTTACATGAAACCTCTTTAGGAAATATAGGGTTTGAATCAATAAAAAGAGTTACTTCCACTTACACTTTGAGGACATCTGTACTGGTAAAGAGGAAAATATGTTCTTGAAATTGAATTGGCAACTCTGCATTAGCTGACTGGGATTAAAATAGCAACAAAGACAAGTCAGTTGGATCTGTAATTTGAATGGATACCTAGGAAAAAAATTCTTCATTCAGAGCCAGTTTACTTCATCTTTGTAAAACGTACAAGCTTAAGAAGAGAAGTGGCACGTCGCTCACACAGCGCTGGGACAGAGCCGGGTTCCCAGTGGGGCGCATGAGCTGCTGGTAGGCCCCGTGAGGGGGGCTGAGAGTTATTTTTTTGATAGGCTGGTGGAATCACAGAACCAAAGTTTCAGTTACAAGACCAAAATGACGTGATATGGAGGTTATGTCTGCAGAAGGGCATCTCAAATAGATCCCGCACCAGCAAAGCAGACTGTTGCAGGAAGCCGAAGGAGTGTGGCAGTCATGACGTGTGCCGGCACTGAACCAGTCCTCGCCACAGCCCGAAGCCTGTGGTTTTAGATAGGAAGTGAAAGCATCAGCCTGGCCTCTTCCAGCTTGTGTGATTAAGTTCTTAATGTACCCTTCCTAAACGGCAGCATTCTTTACCTCTGTCTGAAGCTACATCTTCATACTTGACGTCGCTGCCACATTTTATCCCCAGAGCTGCTGCATTTCAGTGCAAGATTAAATGGAAGGCATTAAAAAGTAACCTGCATTGTTCTAGCCATTCGTTGCTGGTAAAAAGAAATATTGTAAGGAATCACCTTTAAAGGTATCTGTGGTAATGGAGCAGTACGCTGGGCAGATTTGTATGCTCAGATACCATTTTTTTTGCGAATGTCTTTCAGACAGCATATCTGAAGTACTTGATACTTAAGAACACAGAAGTGCGTAATCCCCACCTTGCTGTGCACTGAGCATGTTGTTGCCAATTAAACTAATAGGTCAGGTTCTCTGGTGCCAGGTGGTAAAAAGTTGTTGCCCAGTGATATTAAAAAGGTGTAAATGGGAGAAGAATAGGATGGACATCTCTGGAAGAACAAGGAAGTACTTACATCAGGAGGATTTGCTGGACAAGATCCTAAAATTTTCCCATTCTAAGATCGACATGGGAGAGTCTGGAAGCTGGCTAATATTTTATAAATTTCTAATGCAAACATTTTTTTGAAGATAGCAACATGATTAGACTCATAAACTCATTAAATTGTAGGTTTCTTTGTGGCCACGATTCTCCCCAGAACTAAAGTGAATGATGTTTTATTTTCCTGTTGCTAGCTCTTGGACATTTCTGTAAAGTGGACCATCCAAGACGCCTCTGCCCCCAAGTATCCCCATTACGACCCAGAGACATCTCGCCAGCTGCTGTGTGACCAGTGCCCTCCTGGGAGCTACGTAAAGCAGCACTGTACAGCCACCAGCCCGACGCAGTGTGCCCCGTGTCCGGACCAGTACTACGCCGAAGAGTGGAACAGCAACGACGAATGCCAGTACTGCAGCGCCGTTTGCAAAGAGCTGCAGTACGTCAAGCAGGAGTGCACCAGCACGCAGAACCGCGTCTGCGAGTGCGTCGAAGGCAGATACCTGGAGCTCGAGTTTTGTTTAAAGCACACGGAGTGTCCTCCTGGATTTGGCGTTGAACAGCCAGGTATGTACCGCTTGTCAATATGCACAGACTTAATTAGAGCTCTACCACACGTCGATGACTCGTGGCAGTTACAAGATTAGGAAAGAGGCTCGTCCAGATGAAATTACAGAACAGTAAATTGTAAAGCCAATTGAACCTGTTCCTAGTCTGCGTCATTTGGACTGTAGCCAAAGCAACATTTCTCAGTGGAATACCCTGCTCCTACTGTAATATATAACTTAATGGCAGTAGCAAATGTAGCAAATTGCACTCTAATGAGAAACATGATGGATTGCCTCTTTTAAAGGAACATTATCTGGAATGTAGTATTTGTGTGTGTGATAAATAATAATGTTTTTCATTTTGAAATCTGCTGTTTCAAGCAACTGTGTATCTTGACAAACACCAGGAGCACTACGTGTTTGACACCAAGTGTATAATTATAACAATATTAATATAGCTCTAGCATCACAGCAATATGTGATAATAATTAATTATCAGCATCCTAAATGGAACTCTTAGGGAAACTGTTACTATTATGAAACAAACAACTGTTTCTTTGTCAAGCAGGTTGGCGTTGGGCCATAGGTCTGGTGGGGATACAGAGTGAAGCGGTGCTTTTCAGTGGAGTGTATTCTTCATTTAAGACAACATAGATTGTTAAACCAATAATAAGTTCTTCTCTCAAAACAAAATACATCGTTTATCATTTGGCAAATGTCACGGCCCAGTTTAGCTCCAGTATTTAATACAGCCTGAAAGAATTGTAAGCTGTCATTATACCAGAGATTGATAACTGCCCAGATAAGAGCACTGAGGAAGGGAATGGAGAAAATCAAAGCATCTCAGACACAAACCCATAGGCAACAGATCTCCAGACTACAGAATTACTTCCCTAGGAATTACATATATACAGTGAGAAACACTAAGGCTGGCCTGCCCATTTGAGAGCTATGCTGAATGACAGGTCATGAGTCCTTTCTTGGGTTGTGAATATCTCATTGGAGAACAACTTTGTTGTAAGGAGTAATGTCACTGCTGTAGCTGCTTGTTAGTCCCTGAGCAATTGGCTATCTAAGCATTACCCTGATGCCCTTGCCACTGTTAAGCATTTCCACTGGCATCTACCACATTTCCATATTATAAGCCTTCATTATCCTAAATCGTTATACCCAGGGGCTTGGGTTAATGAGGTTCCACCATACCTCGGCAGCAAGTCAAAAGGGGCCAGAAACAAAGTTCTCAGAAAGACCTTTTGGGGGACGAACAAAGAAGTATAAATTGTCTGAGCAACCAGCCTGCTGCATCCCTGCGAGCACAGTGAAACCATGGCAGACAAAGTTGAATCCCTCAGTTCAAAATGAAACAAACTTTGGAAGAAGACAAATTGTCGAATCATGTAATTTATTGGAAAGTTGGTTTCCAAAAGCCCATCAGAATGAACCAGCTAAACCCAAGCAGACCTCAAATAAGGAATGAAAACACTGTAAATATAATTGCATCCCCCTGTGTCAATAGTCAGTTTTTGAGGTGAGGCATTGACTAAGAATTTAATAAGCATGGACCACACTGTGTTCCTGGTTTCTGCCATATGATAGCCTTGAACTTTGTAACGATGTAAATTCAGGTGAAATATAACTTAAGTATGGAAAAATATGCTCCCACTGCCACACAGGGAGATAGTGTGGTCCAGTGTCTTCTTCAAAGCTTAAAGCATTAGAAATCTGCTCCCCCACTGCCAGTCGCTCATGATTACATTGGGTAGATCATTTTACTTTGGTAATCCCCTTTTGTGAGTGTAGATTACGGGTTTGTTCCTTTCTGCGGCGGTTGGCCCTGTATTGGCAGAGGTTTTAGCAGCCCTGTGCTGGGGAAGCAGCGCTGCTACGAGGCAGCACTATCTCCCCGGCGGCGGCTGCCATTTCCCTGGGGAGAATGGGGGATTCCAGGCGAACTGGAGGGAGCGGCGGAAGGGCAGCCGGGCTGCCGCACTTTGTGCCCTGAACAAGAGCGGCCAGATAAGTAGAGAAGAAGCAGCTGGCAAATCTGGGAGGTGACTTTCTGCTCAACCCTGAGAACGCTGATGGATTACCCGTTTTATTTCCCTCTTGTATTGCAAAGGTTATACGAGAAACTCTGAGCAGAATGATGTACTGTTGTAGGGACTCTCCTTTCTTCCCCTTCCTCGCTCCTGGAACACAACAGCCGCGTGTCTGTAGCAGGGAAAGTTGCTAAAAATTCAGACTTCTCAGCAAAGGTAATTGCTGCCTGTTCAGGGGCAGGTGTTGGCTGGAGTTTCGGACAGCCCAGAGCCGCAGGCAGCACACATTGTGCAAGGAAACACAAGGGCAGACGCTGCTGCTGCGGAAAGTGGAGCGTAGGAGGGGTCTGGCAATATAGAGGGTCCCTGATTTTCAGATGCACAGCAGCTAAAAAATTCTCCTTTGTTTTCACCTGCTGTCTGATGAAAGAAGTGCTAGGTCAGGTGTATGCAAGTATTATTCTTTATTTCACACCTGGTTGAAAACTTGAGATTCGTACGCTTTTTCTGAAGGAAATGCCAAAAATAAATAAAATTTACTTAAAAGCTAGCATTAAAATAAGCATCCACATGTAAATACTTACAAAATACACTAGATGGAGGCATTTTCTTGTTCAAATATAGTTTCTAATTATTTCCAAAGAATTTTAAGCATGTGCTTAAGTTCATGTTCAGTAATGCGATATTAGACTCTAGGCACTTGCTTAAGTGTTGGCTGAAAAAAGATGAATTAAGAGTGAATATACAGCACTTATTGGTGTTGTTATTTTTGTGCTGCTGGTGGTTAGACTGCATTGTTTAAAATTCCACGCATTAATTTTCTTCCTCTGTGTCAATGTGATAGAACCTTATATTGTCATTCTATTATAGTATTGTATATTTGATTCTGAAGTAAGACTATGTCTTATAAAAGTAAAACACCAAGCAAAATATATGTATGCATATTAAATATTTTTGCTATATTGGATGATCTACTTCTTTGCTTTAAATAATATTTTATTCAAGCCCAGAAAAAAATTTCAAAAATTTTACTGAAATTCTGTTTTCCTCTATAATTTCATATCTAAGCAGGGAAGGTACTTTTCAGGGGGTCTTTAGTTGATATTCAGTTTAGTTATATTCTTGGCTAGAACTAAAGTAACCCATTTGAGTAAGGTTCTGGGCAGATATTACAGAACAGAATTTAGAGGAGTGTCTTGTGCCATTTAATTATTTTACAGAATATTTGTACAGCTGAGGGATAAAGGTCAGACATCATGTAATATCTGAATAGATGCAAGTAATTACTGATTTAAAAATATTGCTTTACTAAATTACCTAATTACTGATTTTAAAGTTGGTAACAACTGTTACTGTTTATTACTCCAGCAAAAACATCATTCTCTTAAAAAATTCCTTTTTGTTTTTAAAAATCGAAGTGTTGTGGGGTTTTTTTTCTAAATGAGATTCCTTCATACATCAGAAATGTGAAAAGCAGAAGCATCACAATTTTGGGAGAAATATTTTATTTTATTTTTATATTCTTTTTTTTCCTCACACTTGAGGTTGTATACAATTGGATGCATTGTTTTGTCATTTCCACAGGTACCCCTGAGAGTGACACTGTATGTAAGAGATGTCCAGAAGGATTTTTCTCAAATGAAACATCATCCAAAGCAGCCTGTCTAAAGCACACAAACTGTAGTGCACTGGGTTTCAAAATAGCATTGAAGGGAAATGCAGTTCGTGACAATGTCTGTCAGGAAAATACAGATACAGCACCTCAGAAATGCGGAATAGGTACGTATCATATTAAGGAAAAGTGTTCTGAAAATATACCTTTAATTATAGTTAAAATGAATGTCTCAGCATTTATGATAAAAATATCTAGCTTGTTAGCCATTTGCCTGCTATGGTGATGGCCATAGTAGAGTTTTAATTATTGTAGTATTGTATTATTAATAATACAATAATATTGTATTATTATTCTCTGCTCTCAAGCGCAGAGAGCAGCAGCATTATAAAGGCCACTTCTTAGTTTGTTTTTTGAACATTTTTTCTTATCATTCTTGCTGCTTGCTCTTTTTTCAAACATGAGTAGGGTAACAGAGATCAGAACAATTAATATATTTATTTTAATTTCAGATGTAACCCTGTGTGAGGAGGCTTTTTTCAGGTTTGCTGTTCCTACTCAGCTCACACCTAACTGGCTGAACATACTAGCGGACAGTTTGCCTGGGACAAAGGTTAGCACAGAAAATATCGAAAGAATTAAACAAAGGCACAGTTCTCAAGAGCAAACCTTCCAGCTTTTGAAATTATGGAAGCAGCAAAACAAAGAACAGGATATGGTCAAGAAGATAATTCAAGGTACCTCATTTTGATAACGCATATGTTAAAAGCTACCTTCTGAATGGCATTTTAAAAATTGCTTGGGATCAGATACCTCCTGGTGATGTGTTATGCTCTGAGGAAGACCTGCAGGGCTTGACTGAGATTTATTGCTGCAGAAAGCACAGTGAAGTTGAGGGGAAGCAGGAAGAGAATTCATCTTCTCCTGATCAGTTGAGGGCTGAATTCTTCCCAGACTTGTAACCCCCTTGGGTGTGTGTGTGGTGTGACAACCAAGATCCCCTTTTGAGACTGCACAACTGTCATGGTTTAACCCCAGCTGGCAGCTCAGCACCACGCAGCCGCTCGCTCACTCCCCCCCGGTGGAATGGGGGAGAGAATAGGAAGAGAAAAAGTGAGAAAACTCATGGGTTGAGATAAAGGCAGTTTAATAGGGAAAGCAAAAGCTGCATACATAAGCAAAGCAAAACAAGGAATTCATTCCCCACTTCCCACTGGCAGGCAGGTGTTCACTCATCTCCAGGAAATCAGGGCTCCATCACATGTAACGGTTATTTGGGAAGACAAATGCCATCACTCCGAATGTTCCCCCTCCCCTTCTTTCTTCTTCCCCCAGCTTTATATGCTGAGCATGACACCCTGTGGTATGGAATATCCCTTTGGTCCGTTGGGGTCAGCTGTCCCAGCTGTGCCCCCTCCCAACTTCTTGTGCACCCCCAGCCTCCTCGCTGGTGGGGTGGGGTGAGGAGCAGAAAAGGTCTGGACTCTGCACAAGTACTGCTCAGCAATAATGAAAACATCCCGGTGTTATCAACACTGTTTCCAGCACAAATCCAAAACATATCCCCATACTAGCTACGATGAAGAAAATTAACTCTATCCCAGCCAAAACCAGGACAGCAACATATGAAAAATTTTGACCAAGTGGGGAAAGTATTTCCCACTGTTCTATCTGAGCAGTGGCCGTTGAGGTTAGAGGGAGCTGGATGCCTGCAAATGAGAGTGCAATTTGTTTTCTATAAAGTGGAGATTGACAGCTCAGACTAGGACATCTATTCAGGGAATGGGAAGGCATGGGAGTGAGGAATATACAAGCAGGCTTTCCCTTCTTTTTCCCTTCCGATACCTATTTGTCATGCCGATTCACCGCTTGCTTTGTGCTGAATCTGCCAAGACAAGTGTCAAAGGTGAAATAGTGCTGCAATGTTAACACCAAGGTTTTTATGAGAGTGAGGCCAACTCTTTTCATGTAAGCCACCATCAACAACTGCCACATTCAAATGACCTTTTGTCCACTTGGAATAGATTTAAAAAATGCTGCAGATTTATGTTGTTTTCTCCCTATCCTTTTTAATATGTATGTTTATGTCAGACTGTGAATTGTCTAGAATACTTCAAAAACTAAAATGACTATTTTAGCAAAGCTTGCCTAGAATTTCTGAAAAAGAAGAGCAAAATTTTCATTCACTGGAATCAAATATTAGGTGTCCTATCACATACACAAAACATTTTACAAGATACCTGAAACAAGCATATAGCAATAAATAGCTGCTATGAAGTTTGTTTCTTAATTTGAGGCTGTTTGTATTTGCAAAGTCAATTGAATTCTTCAGTGCTTTTCATAACTGGAGCCTAAAAAAAGCATTGCTGAGAGTATTATTTGAAATAAAGTAAAGAAAAATTGGGAAGGAATGTTCACCATGAAATTTTGGAAGTTTTTTTGCAGGCCATGGTAAAATTGTAATGCATTGTATTTACCTCTCTTTTTGCTTTCTATAGATATCGATCTTTGTGAAAATAGTGTCTTAAAGCATATTGGCCACCTGAACCTCACCTTTGAACATCTCAACACACTGATGGCAAGCTTACCAGGCAAGAAAGTGGGAAAAGAAGATATTGAGCGCACAATGAAACTATGTCAACCTACAGAGCGAGTTCTGAAGCTTCTCAATCTGTGGAGAATAAAGAATGGTGACCAAGACACCATTAAAGGTTTAATGTATGGACTGAAGCACTTGAAAACATACCACTTTCCAAAACCAACCATCCAGAGTCTGAAGAAGGTGATTAAGTTTCTTCACAGATTTACAATGTATAGATTATACCAGAAACTCTTTTTAGAAATGATAGGGAACCAAGTTAAATCAGTGAAAGTAAGATGTGTCTAATTCAAGATATTTTTAATTCTCCACTGACTATTTTTCCCTAATTACTGCTAGCAGTAATTAAACTGGAATGTTGTTTCCCTACATTATGTCTTACTATTTATAGAAATGCCTGACTGGAATAGCTCTAAGTCTTTTGCAGTGTTTTTGGAGGGTTTTTTAAAATACAATCACTTTTGTAAAAGCTATTAACCTGTTGATAACACTAAGAGCCTGATTCTGCATTTTTGCACATTCAGAGTTGAAAAGCCCCACTATAGTCACTAGATGAGAAAAGAATGCCGGACCAGGCTCTACTACAGTATTTGCTATTTATATTCTTTGAGGAATAAACATTTTTGTTGTACATATTTATTAAGTTAAATGGAAATTGTGTGAGAACTTAGGAAGAGAAATGAAAAGCACACTGTATATTTTCTAGTTAAACGAAAATGATCCCATATATTTTTCTGGCAAAATTTTGTAGCATGCTCTAAGAGTTATTAATTTCTTTACTATTTTGTATTTAAAAAAGTATTATTGCTTAGTGTTATTTGTATAAGTTGTGGTATCTTTTGGTAGGGGTGTTTTAATTTATCCAATTATTTTAACTCAAATACAGTGAAAATATAGCATGTGACCTGAATATTTAAATATTCTGTGAGGAAGTGAATGTACCATATTTAAGAAGTTGGATTTTTATATAGAATTTCATAATCTTATTTTATAAAACAATTAAATTTTTCAGTTTACTTTTTGACTGGTGCTTTACTCTTGACTCTGAAGTAGGAACTAATAACAAAGTCAGACCATGTGGATTTTGCTGCTTATCTTGGGCTTGGCTCTCTGCTACTCTCTGTCTGGTCTAGTAGTTAATATGTGATCCAAGTAAATATTGACCGGCACTGGATTATTATGGTCACTGTACAGGTGTAAAAGCAGGTAAAAAGTATTAAAGGTTCTAGTTCAGAAGGCCCAAGCGGTTGCAATACAACTAATTACAACTCCGTAGACACATTTGGCCCAGCAATACTCTTGGCCCGGTGTCGTTCTTGGAGAGCTCACAACCTTTGCCCTAACCACAGCTTGTAATTTCATGGAGGAAAGATGATGCATGGCCCTGATGGGCTTGGAAAGCCTCACATATTGCCACTGTGTTTAAAGGAAGGGAGCACAGAGAGGTCACGTAAAAAAAAATAATTTACCATTGCCCTCAGCTACAGAATCATAGAATCAGAATGGTTTGTGTTGAAAAGAACCTTAAAGATCATCTAGTCCAACCCCCTGCCATGGGCAGGGACACCTTCCACTACACCAAGTTGCTCAAAGCCCCATCCAGCCTGGCCTTGAACACTTCCAGGGATGGACAACTTCTCCAGGCAACCTGTTCCACTGTCTCACCACCCTCAGAGTGAAAAATTTCTTCCTTACACCTAATCTAAATCTACCATCCTTCAGTTTAAAGGCATTATCCCTTGTCCTATCACTACATTCTCTTGTAAAATGTCCCTCTGCAGCTTTCTTGTAGGCCCCCTTTAAGTACTGAAAGTCTGCAATAAGGTGTCCCTGGAGCCTTCTCCAGGCTGAACAACCCGAACTCCCTCAGGCTGTTTTCACAGGAGAGGTGTTCATCCCTCTGATCATCTTTGTGGCCCTCCTCTGGACTCACTCCAACAGGTCCATGTCCTTCTTACACTGGGAGCCCCAGAGCTGCACGCAGGACTCCAGGTGGGGTCTCACCAGAGTGTAGCACAGGGGGAGAACCACCTCCCTTGACCTGCTGGCCACGCTGCTTTGGATGCAGCCCAGGATACGGTTGGCTTTCTGGGCTGCAAGTGCACATCGCTGGCTCATGTTGAGGTTCTCATCAACCAACACACCCAAGTCGTTCTCCTCAGGGCTGCTCTCAATCCATTCTCCACCAGCCTGCATTTGTGCTTGGGATTGCCCTGACCCATGTGCAGGACCCTGCACTTGGCCATGTTGAACTTCATGAGGTTCACACAGGCCCACCTCTCAAGCTTTCAAGGTCCCTCTGGGTGGCATCCCTTCCCTCCAGCGTGTCAACTGTACCACACAGCTTGGCGTCATCATCAAACTTGCTGAGGGTGCGCTCGATCCCACTGTCCATGTTGCCGACAAAGAAGTTAAACAGCGCCAGTCCCAATACCGACCCCTGAGGAACACCACTCGTCACTGGGTTCTGCTTGGACATCGAGCTGTTGACCACAACTCTTTGAGTGCGTCCATCCAGCCAAATCCTTATTCACCGAGTGGTTCATCCATCAAATCTGCGCCTCTCTAATTTAGAGACGAGAATGTTGTGCAGGACAGTGTCAAATGCCTTGCACAAGGCCACATAGATGTTGTCAGTTACTCTTCCCTTACCCACTAATGCTGCAACCATGTCAAAGACTACCAAATTTGTCAGGCACAATTTGCCCTCAGTGAAGCCATGTTGGCTATCACCAATCACTTCCTTATTTTCCATGTGCGTTAGCATAGTTTCCAGGAGGATCTGCACCACCACCTTGCTGGGCACAGAGGTGAGATGATTGACTGACCAGTAGTTCCCCGGGCCTTCCTTTTTCCCCTTTTTAAAAATGGGGGTTATGTTTCCCCTTTTCTAGTCAATGGGAACTTCACCCAACTGCCACAGCTTCTCAAATGTGATGGGTAGTGGCTTAGCAACTTCCTCCACCAGTTCCCTCAGGACCCACGGATGGATCTCATCAGGTCTCATGTACTTGTGCACCTTCAGGTTTCTTAGTGGTCTTGAACCTAATCTTCTCCTACAGTGGGCAGTTCTTCATTCTCCCAGTCCCTGCCTTTGCCTTCTGCGACTTGGGTGGTGTGGCTTGAGCACTTGCCAGTGAAGACTGGGGCCAAAAAGTTGTTGAGTACCTCAGCCTTCTCCATATGCCAGGTAACCAGGTCTCCCATTTCCTTCCAGAGAAGACCCACATTTTCCCTAGTCTTCCTTTTATCACTGACATACCTATAGAAGCTTTTCTTGTTGCCCTTGACATCCCTGGCCAGATCTAATTCTACTGGGACTTCAGCTTTCCTAACCTGATCCCTGTGTGCTTGGAGAATTTCTCTGTATTCCTCCAGGCTACCCATCCTGCAAAGAGATGGGCCTCCCAAAAAAGGGAACACGGAGTGTATGAACATTTTTACCAAAACCTCACGTAACTTTAAGGACCAGTGATCATTCACAGTGCAAGCCAAAGGCTTCAGTGGCTGCAGAGAGACTGTACTCTTGGGTTTTTTTCTTTAAACCACACGAACAGAGCTTGAGTATTCTTTTCCCTTGTGTAAAGGAAGGAAAAGCCATCAGCATTTAACCTCGTATGACAAATATTCCTCTATTGTAGGTGAGAGGATCTTAAGCAAAGAATGAGAAAGAGATTCCTGGTAGATACGATAGGTACTCGTCAGAAGAGCTCTCCTTACAAAGTGTACAGACGAGACATATTGCTTTAAAATACCTGGGTTTCATTTTCACGGAATTCTCACATCACTTTCTGTGTCAAAAGGAATAAACTCCCTTTTATATTTCACATCCTATATATTAGCATCTCATTTATCAGTGTAAAAAATTACTAGGTTTGTGTTGATTCTTTTGAAATAATTTACATACTTTTACAACAGAAACTGTTTTTACATGTAAGTAAAAGGCTTAAAAAATGATAACAACAGAGTCTCAAATCTGCAAAATAGAGACCAGATGTTTCCATGACTCTGCCAGGTGTGGAGGTTTGGTGTGTTTATAGGTATTAAAATGAGAATAATCATCTTACTGGCAGTGAAACGAAAAGGAATGCCACACACCTCTTATCAACATTTCTATCCTAATCCTTTCTACCTCAGCTCTATTTAATACAACAATTTAGAAATTGGTAGTATAGGTATAGTGTCAAGTAGTAATATAGTTTAAAAATGCACCAGTGGAATTGCTTTAACAGAGCTATTGTCTAGGGAAAAGCACAGTTGCTTCTTTGTACAGGATACTGGTTTTAACTTTTACATTTATACTTCCATATTCCACCTAATTATATGTAACTCTCATTGTACATAACACTAAATGTTCATAGTCCTTCATGAATGACAATACTGAAGGGGGTGCTCAGAGCCACAGGGTATAGTTAGGTCATAGCTACCATATGAATATGCTCTACTACAGCAGAGTATAGCCTTGACTGGATTTCCCATGAAACTTCAGTATTTACAAAGTATTGTTCCTTTCAAAATAGGATTTTTCTTTTCCTAAACAGAAATTATACCTGTTTAATGAATTATACTTGTTAAAGCTGATTCAGCTAACCAGGTGCCCACGCTCAGGTAGACATTTCTCAGCCAGCTTATGCCTCGTTTATCAATTCAGCTTCACTCAGCTGGAAGGAATTGAACACTTCACATCCTGAGCAGGCGACACTTAAACCGTATTCCCTTCCCCAAAGAGCCTCCAGCTCAAAATAGCCAAGACAAACAAAAACGAGACCCAGGATAATGAGGGAGAGGGTGAGGCAAACAGAAAGTGGGAGGGTTGCTTGGAAAAAATGTGGGTTTGGGGTGGTGGTTTGTTTTTCAGGGAAGGTTGCAGGAGGAAAGAGGAGTTGTGTGGCGGGCAGCAGGTGGGAGAGGGGTCCCCGTGTCCGTGGCACGGAGGAAATGCTGCTGCGGGGAGGCGGAGGTGGGGGGAAGGAGGGAGGCACGAGGGCTGGGGACCACCGGCCAGAGCTGGGTCTTGGAGGTGACACGAAGGGGGATGCTGTGCTCAGGCTGCCCTGACCTGCCAGGGTACCAGTGCCTGCTCTCCTCCCAGCCTGGCTGTGCACCAGACTCAGGCGAAGGCAAACGTTTTGCCAGCCCGTGGCTAGCAGTGAGGCTGTCCCTGCCTGGGGGTGGAATGGAGGAGAGGAATGAGGAGGAGAGAGGAGCAGTCTGCCTCCACTGCCCCTGGGGCAGGAGTTGTCCTGCCGTGTTGGCTGCTGCTTCTCTGAGAAAAAGGAAAAGCAGTTTCAGGAATATTTGAGGGAGACGATGAGATGGGCTTTAAGGCAGGTCCTTCAGCTGTCATCTGTCCAGCCGTGCTCTCGAAGAGTGGAAACAACCCTCAGTTATCAAAAAATACCATGGGTTTAAAGCAGAGCCTTAACGACTTCGTAATCTTCTACAGCCCGTTTTTTAGATCTTTTTTTATACACACTTGTCCTAAAGCGAGGCAGTCTCTTGGGTCCCAGAAAATATACCATGGTTTGGAGTAGGAAGGAAATTAAAGAAGAAACTAGATATTAAGCTCTTTAATCATCTTTTTTTATGCTGTGCATATCACCAAGCACAATAGGTTCCTGGTTCCTGACTGTGACTCATGGATGCTCCCGTAGTAAAATTACCAGTCAATAATATAGTTTGCTATAGACTGAACGTTTTAAAATAAAACCTGGTATTAGATAGTTTTTAAAAAGTTTAGGGAGGTTCAAAGAATTGGTTAGGAATACGCATGTGTCTGTAACTGAACACCACATACACACAATTGCACACCCTCACACTCACACACACCATGAATACAACCTGTACTGGGGTCTTCGACAGGCTGTGGTGATGAATTAAATAAACCCAAAACCCTTCATTGCCCTCAGACACCCATCCTGCCTGTCCCTGTTTGGGTCAATATTGCCATCTCCCAGGCAGAGGTATCTGGTTTGCTTGTGAATCACATTCTAAATGCCCACATTTTGAGTCTTAAAGTCAAAACTGTGGCTCAGAAATAAGTAAATAATTATAGAGAAATGAAAGCAATTTCTGCGGCCTATCAGAAACTATTGAATTTTGGACAAATGTCAAATATAGGAAATACCCACCTTCCAAAATATTTCTTTGTTGAAATAAAGTGGAGGAGCAAGAAAAAATTGGACAAAAATAACTGAAAAAAAGGGACTTTTACATTTTTCTTCCTTCACCTTAATTAGACGGTAGAACCAATATTGGCAATAAGCTCAGTAGTGAGGATGGATAAAAATATCTACAAAGCTAAGGCTATAGTCATTGTGTAAGCAACTATTCCCAGCGGAGTCAAAGGACAGATCTATGAGAAAGGGCTATAAGAATGGACTCAATATTGCAATGAATTAAGTAATTCTATTCTTATATTAGAGTTTTGAACTGAACAAAACTTGAGACAAAGTAAAGCAAGTGAATGCAATGTGGACGTAGTTTATTCCACTCATCATCATCTTCATCCCTTGTATTTATGGCAAGTTTGCGTAGGATTCCTCTGTTTGTCTTTTCGCATTTAAAAAAAGTTCTTTCATACTACCAGGTTATTTTTTTTAAATCATCCTGACCTTTAGTACCTAGGAGGTTATTTAAAAGGAACCACATGATGAAAGATTGTGGCTTTGGCAATATTTCTTATATGAAGAGGACAGGGCGTGGTTCAATAACGGTGAAGGCAGAACTTTCTGGAGAATATTTTTCTCCTTTTTTTCTTTATCTAAGAAGGAAAGGCTTCATCCACTTTTATATAAATAAATAAACTTTCTTGGAGGTAGGACATATATCATTCTGGATGATATATGAACTTTACACACAAAACAAGATTTCTCTCTATTGATAGTATTGATGGTTTGGTGTTTGTGTTGCGTTTCAGTTCTGCCTATGGCACTTAAGATGAGTGAGTGCTACAACCTAAAGGATGATTAGTCCCACGTAATGCAATAGAAATTCAGCGTCGGTACGAGATGGGTCAGGTCCTTGCGTTCTTTGAAGGGGAGAGACAGAGAAGTCAAAGATCAAGGTGCTTAAATACGACCAGACTTGCAGGAGCCTCTCCTAGCCAGAGTTAAGGAAGACTAACATAGGCCCACGTTTTCGGGAAGGGTGTCCACACTTGGGAGATGTGTCAATGCTTGAAGAAGGGTGTGTTTTTTGGATTGCAACAAAATAAGCTGAGAGTGGCTGGCAGGCCGGTGAAGCCGGCGGGAAACCGGGCTATTCCCGTCTCCGGGAGGTAGAGAAGAGCAGCTTGGTTTTATGCCGCGTGGGTTGGGAGCCAGCACAAGGATACAAGGGATGGGTAGTTACTGCTGTTGAGACATGTTTTGAAAGTCCAAGAAGACTGACATGCTGAAACCTCAAGAAGCCAGAGGAACGACACAGGAAAATTACACTTTGTGCCTCAAAATCAGGCTTTCCCTCTTGAAATAATCACCAAAACCAAGTAGTCACAAAACAAATCTCTCTTCTTTGAAAGGGAGAGATTTCTTTGGCAGTTAATGACCAAGACCCCATAGCAGTATTTGGATAGTTTTGTGTTGGCAGAGGAAGCTCACAGAGGAGTGATGGCAGCACCACAGCAGTTCAATGCCCAGCTGCAGAAGTGGTGACCCAGTGATGCTCCCAGGCTCTCCCTGTACCCTACAAGGGCTCGGACACTTTAAACTCAGCACAAGGATGCTCAGCCCACCAAGGAAATTGCTGCAAACGTCTGTGTGCTGAAACTGGGTCCTCCCTCCCCACCTCATCACTGGCTTAGACACCTCTGTGAAACTTGGTCCTGTAGCCTGGCTCTCCCTCGTGGTGCCATCCACCCAAGTGATCCGTTTTGGGTGCAGACAATTCCTTCACGTTCCTGCCACACCTGGAGCTGTTGGTGCCCACGTCTCCTTGCCCAGCAGCACACACAGGCAGGGAGGTGGCAGCAGGAGCTGACTCTCTCCTCCCCAGCCTCAGGGTTTCCTACCCACCGGCTGCCGGGAAGGGGCCCTGACTCAGCCTGGAGACAGGGCAGGACACACCAGCCTCCAGCCTGGAATGGGGCCACGCCAGCGGGCGAGTGCATATTAAACAGTGGTAGAAAAATGGGCAGGCGGGGACTGCATTTGCATTAATCAGGCGTAGAAAAAAGCACCTGCTAGGACAGAAAGTGGTGGCCAGGACCCACAGTGTTCTCCCTCCTCTTCCCCAGTCTCTGAGGAAAGCAGCTGCATCTGCAGGCTGTGAGATGTCCCACCCCACGTAACCCACACTGACCGCTGGGTAACCCACGTAACCCAAAAAGGGGAGTGGAGGACTGTGGCCACTGACCCCGGGGTGAGGATGCAGCTTTCTATCCTTGCAGCCCAAGGACGGGCTTCAGCCTGGGGGCTGGAGTGTGTGGAGCGAGCCCGTGCCGGGACGGCGGGCGCGCGGGGCGATGTGTGCTCACCTGAAACGCTTTGCGTCTCCAGGACAGCGTTGCTGATCCCCCGTGCGCTGCCGGAGGCCCTGGGCCTGTTTCCCCCACGGTTTGTGGCTGCACAAATCTGGAGGCACTCTGCAGAAGTCAGAGGAAAAAGGAAAAACGTGCGAAGCAGAAATCTTATCCCAGAGAGCCTGGGCAGCCAGTAGTGCTTCAAAGGAAGGAAAGGGATCCACTCAAGGAGGAGTGGATTCATTTGTCAGCTAAACAGTCGATTCTGTAGCTAATTTTTTAACCCTACTATGACAGTAAACCTGAAACTACCCCACATATGAAATTTTTAGTAATAATTCGCTGACATACAGCATATCCTGTTCAAGGGAGCCTGTGAAGTTTTACTCAACACACAGAGGAGTTCTTATATCCTAACTTAGGGGTTTGCAGCAGGAGGGTCAATGCTCTATTTTGCCCAAGTATACAGATCTGTAAGGATTGTGAGGCCTACAGTTTTGCCTTTTTTCAAAGATGAAGGAAAAAAAAAAATCTCTTTTTATTTAAACCATACCAACCTCAGAATAACTCCAGATAGTTCTTAGAAAAAGCAAATCTTTCCCTGCGATAACGTGGCACATCAAACTAATACCAGTATGATCTGCAGGGAGTTGTTGGACTAAGCATGCAGTACTGGGGGAGTCTGTAATGAGGCACAAGGTTTAACTGTAGTTCTGCCCGAGGAAGTATCAAACCCCCTCTGTACAGCACTGCAAATTCAAACTGCGAGCCAGCTACTATGAATTTAGGGTTCTCTTCAATTAAACTAATTGTAGAGTGTTTCTGCGTACACAAAGAGAAGCATGTCAAAAAGGACAGCATTGGGTGAGACACACACAGGTCTGACTCTTCACGACCCATCGTCTTTGTTCCTGTTCTGATCGATAGCCCTATTACCCCCATTTCTGCTTTCTTGCTGTTCACAGGTTATTGATGCAATTCTTTCCTCCGTTCTGGCGGAGTAAATGGCTCTGCTGTTAGCCTGCGTTTTACCCCTCTCCTGTCCAGCCGCACTGTCATCCTCCTATTGCCATGCAGAAAACCTGCAGGACACAAACTGGGGCTGCGAGGAGCAGCATTCACCCCAGAGCCCCTCCACCTTAAATAACTGACCCTACTAAAAACATTTTGTCAGTGCAAAGGCTCCATTAGGAACGAATAGCACGGCGAAGCACCACGCTACTGCTCTGTGCTGGGCTGTATTTACAAGCTGCTTTGGAAGCGCAGAAATTGCACCTATTCCCACACAAATCTCCCTGCTCCCTCTGACACCACAGTAAGAGGGTGGTTACTGCAACATCCCGCAATGTAATCCTGAAGGGTATAGGACAGACTCAAACACCCACAGAATACAGAATAAAAGGACTCCGACAACCAAAAAGCCTGGGTTATATGAAGGGTAATGACTAGGAAAACCCTTAAGCTAGGAAAATACAGTCCTGTGAAGAATCATCATTGCTCCCACGGTGCAGGTATTATAAGACACATGCTCCAGTTTTGCTGGAGCAACAATAAATCTGACACACACAAAAAAAGCATTGCTCCTGTTGCCTGGTTAGCCTTGCTTAAGGCTAAAATACTTACAAGCCCATTCAACACTGGAAGTACTTAATCAGCAGTTTCCTGGGTTTGCTCTCATGCCCCAGAGATACTGTTCCCAAGAAAGTTTAACTGTAGAAATAAATGTGTGCTTCCAGAGTTGGCTAATTAAGCAGTAAATTAAAATAATTATGATAATAAGAATAAGAATAAAAATTTCTGCAGTTCTTTAATAGCCACCTGTGTTCCTCTTTTGTAGGAGAACACTGGATTTCACATACAGCCCTGGAGATATTATTCACTCTTGCTCCAAAGTAAGTTAATGTTCAATTCAGAGAAGCCAGGAGGGAACCTCTTGCCAACATTGGAGGGAAGCTTGGAGTAATTGCCCACCTCCTACTAACTTTTACTACCTCCTTGGTAAGATATCCTTTGGGGAGATAATGGGTCCTTGGCCGTCATCTACATAATGCTCAGCAGTGAGTTTTTTATGTTCCGAATGTAAGGTGTTTTCAAAAAAAATTCCCATCGAGGCATAACAAGCTGGCAGTGTTTCCCAGAAAAATCCCAAGTACTGAACCTTGTGGGAAAGGATGCTGACTCACTGATACTGATGGCTTAGTACTGAGCTTTGGTACAAATAAGTAGGACAGTTGCATTATTCAGGCAGGAAAAGAAAGCTATAGAAATGGGAAAGCAAGAGGGAGGAAGACAATTTTATGTTTCCTTATGATTGAAGACATACTGTAAGAAGGGTGAGTTTAGACTCATTTGTCATACATGGGTTAGCTGATCTGCATGAATTTGTTTTCTTCATGTTCTCTGTGTTGTGCCTAAGAAATACAAATTCAGTATTAAATTTTAAATTGTGGGGCATGTAGCTCTGTTCTTATCCTGAGCCATGAAGAAAGTCTTCCTCACCTTTCTCTCCAACCAGACTTTGAAAACAATGTAATCTTCCTTTCTCTGAGTAAAACCTGAAATGGATGAAGAAGCACTTATTTATAATGGACATTTTAGAACTGCCCTTTGTGGGAGGGCATCTGATTTATGGTGTGGTGTCACTCATGACTTCAGTCGAACAGCTTACGCCCAAAAGTATAAGGCAATCTTCAGCCTCATGTCAGGCATGAAAAGATATGTCTAACTTTTTAATTATGATTTAAGGTTTATGCCTGGTATTCTCTGCATGTCCAAGGCTTACTTGTTTCTGTTGGATTTGTAAATGCTTTAGAGAAAAGAGCTACTGAAAAACTAAATTGCCACAGGCAAGTAAAATAGAGCTAGTCTGCATCACTGCCAGCATAGATAGTCATTGCTACGAAAGGAAATACTTTCAGTACAACAGCCACAGTCTTCACACAAAGAATTATAAGGAATAATGCTATTTTGGTGTTTATTCAGAGTGACAAAATCTTCTTGCTTCTGGAAAGATGGGCTGAGGAGAAATGGAAAGAACTTAGTTTTCATCCAGCTATACTGTGCGGGATTACCCAAGGAATTACCGCAGCCGCTGGGAGCCACAGCTACCTGACACCCTGTCTCGTAGCCATTTTAATCCCCCGAATACAACGCTGAGCATCAACCAGAGAAATTCTTGTGGAAGCTCAGATTTCAGATCCAGTGGCTTTTCACTTCTCCCTCCCAGGCAAGCGTTTGCCGGTTGTGCTGGAGGGGAATTTTGAGCCTGCAGAGACAGGCACGTGACTGCCCAAAGACTTTCTGGGTTATGCTAATGTGTCTCGTTTCAGTCTGGTCTCCACAGATTTTCTGTGAACCCTGTTTTGGTTCCTCTTTTCTTGTGAATTTCTCTGTGAAGAGAAATTGAATCTTTCAGTGGATGCCTGATTCTGGTCTTGCTTGGACTGGTGTTACACCAAGGCTATGTATCTTGATTTGGAGTTTTGTTTTATTTACTGAAAGCATAAGAGAACGACTGGGCTCCACAGCCTACCCCAGATCAACCTCTGTCTTCATGCTGGTACAGCTCCACCAGTGGAAAGGGACCATGGGCAATACGAAAGAGTAACAAATGAGCTGTATAGCTCCTGGAGATGCATTTCCAGCTAAAGGAAAAAACAGGGGTTACCACTAGGAGCAGCAATCTGGGAACTCCTATTACCAAAGTTTGCTTGCTACTGGAAACAGCAGGAAGCTCAAGGGAAATGGTCAGTGCCTGCTTAGTGATGATGAGAGCAGAGAAAAAAACCTCTTTCAGATTAAGTCCATGGGTCTTAACTTCACCAGTGTTACCCTGAGTCAACAGTTTGCTTTCCTTTTAAATGCTTGATTAAAATAATATCAATATGCTACAAGTGGAGAAGCAGCATCTTTCATATTACAGTTAACTACAGTTAACACTTCACATTTTCTGCTCAGTCCGAAGCCTTTGCGCTCAGAAGGATCTAGCACCGAGATTTGTTTGAATATGGCAAGAGAGTGAGCTTTGGCTTGGTTGTTCGCTAACTGCATCTGTCTGGCACGAAGCTCTGTTCGTCTCCCACGGCCGCAAAGCCACCTCCCTTACAGAGCCCACTGCAGCCACAGACGGGCAGAGCCCAGAGGGGTTTAAGCATTTCACCCGATGTGAAACTTCCCCTTACTCTGCCAGGAAGGGCTGAGGGAACCCCAGCTGTGAAAGTCAAAGAGTTTAGATCATTCACGTGGGAAAATTTGAGAGCACTCTCAAATTCAAAGCCAGGGGTTAAACTAAACTTTTCCTTCTGAAGACACTCATCTATTTGAAGCAGACAATTCTGTCTCCTCCCTCCCAAACTAAACAGAAGTAAATATAATATGTTCAACTTAAAGCATTTTAAATTAAAACAGAAGAGGAAAAAAATCAATTATTTTCATAATCCTCTTTTTATTTTCTAAGCATAAAAGAGCTGAGCTGAACTAACATGGAAGTCAACCCGACTTGACTGCAGTAAGTGGAATGGTTCCAGCTCACAAAAAAGCTGTATATGCCTGTAAAATCAGGGGGAAAAAAATGTATTTAAACCTTCAGAAATAATTAAAACATGTGTTTATGGTTATACGATGAATGGTTAGATCTGATTGTTTAGAAGACCAGGGGACAGAAAATAAAGTGTTATCTTAAACTGTGTAAATATATTGTGGATATATTTTCTGAGATTAAATGGATGCAGAAAACATTTTCTTCAGCAGGCACTGTCACAAGTAATTTGTGGGGCAGGGACAGAACTACTTAGCTCCTCTGTGCAAAGACAAAAAGTACTGGCCTAAAACTGCGTACTATGAAGAAGGACTAGTGAAAAAAGAGGACTGAAAGGACCTCTGGGTACCTGACTGTAGCAGCTCTTTTCTGTCGGTTGCCTCCATCTTCTGCCTGAGAAGATGGTGAGGAACAAAATGGATCTCGTTTTCCCCTTGGCTTAAATCCCTTTTTTAAAAAAGGCCCCAATTTGTTACATTATGGTACATTCAACTTGTATAGGTCCCCTGTCCCACTTTCTGCCCTGGCACGTCCCTGTCTTTCTCTGCCTTGCAGGCTGTTCTTTGTGGAGTAGCGGTTATACAGCCCCTTAATAAAGTCAGATTAGTAAATCAAGCACACTAATCATCACATCCAAACCAAACAGGCCCCAAAGTTGCAAAGTAAGAAGATTTTTGCCTGCACTCCTGCATGTCTTCAGAAGAGAAGCCAAATATTTAAAAGAGTTGGCAGAAGGTATTAAAAGGAGCTTTTCTTACCAAGTCAGAGCAACAACTGGGTGTTGAAGTGATTATCTTCAAAACAGCTCAAAGACAGCCATGCTTATACGGCTTTTTTTCACCTGGGTTATCCATTACTTTTTTTCAGACAAAAATTACTTGATTCGTGTTCAACAAACAGTGAAAGCAGCTTTTATTTGACAGTGTATAAGATTGTCTGTTACTCAGAATTTTAGCTCTTTTTTACGGCACAAATGAATAACTGTGACTTCTGTGGAAATTCTGGAAAGAGCATGCAAGGAGGAAATCGGTTACTGAGCCCTTTCTGGAAGAAAGGCCCTTCATTTCTTAATAATTACTGATGTTCCTGCTTTAGCAGCCTGTGTGCATTCATATGGACCTGAATAAAAAAGGATCTTTACAGCTGGGGAGTGTAACTTGTCCTTCCTCTGGTGGCACTGGAATAGATGGTGAGGAAGGATGTAATGAGGAAAGGCTTCAGAAGAGTGGACACACTAAAGAGAGTTGACCCCAGACCTGTATCCTGGATCTGAGCCACAACTGTGATTAGGGTCCAGGCTTTTAGCTCTTACCCAGTGCCTATGACCAAGTACAGCAAACCCTGTCCCTTTTCACTCCCACCCATTCGCTCTTCAGTGTGGGGAAAAAACAAAATCTGTATTTCTAGTATGAAGCTTCACTAGATTCACGGACAGGGAGAGGCAGTGTGAGATGTCTCTTCTGCAGGCAGTTCATCCAACTGCCCATGTTGAGCAGCAACTCCATGGCTAAATAATCTCCTGTTATAAAATGGCTGAGAAGCAACAGAGGTCTGAGGAAGGTGGGGGAGAATGGGACAAGAAAAAGAGGGATTCAGAAAGAGGAGAGGCAATGGTGAAGGAGTAAGTAGGGTAAAATAGAGAACAGTACAAATAAAAGAGCAGTTTGGTGTACAATGCTGAGTCTGAGCATAAGGCACATCTCATGCACATCTCATGCATGTTAGAGATTCTGCATTTCTGTGTCTGGTTTTATGTTGGTCATTAGAGCTGTTCCTAATGTTGACCTGCATGCTTAGAGGTGAAGACCACAACTGCACTGTGAGAAGGAAAGCCTAGAAGAAAGAAGTGACACATACTGAGAAACTGAACCGGAATCCTAGCAGAAGGAAGAAAGCAGCAAATTTCACCTTCTTTCACCAAAAATACACAAGCTGAATATGCATTGACTTTATACCTACTCACTTATCACTACTGATTTTCTGAAGGTTTAGCATTCACTCAGGAAATCAGAAAAGCTGTTTATTGCCATCCAGTGTGTCAAAAATAAGGAATCTCCTTCCATTAATAGGTGAGATTACTCAAAGCCGTCACAATAGCAAAATACCAGACTGTCCCAGCGGCCACAACCAGAAACACAGGAGGTTCCCTTTGTAGACCAGGAAACACTTTTTTTACTGTGAGGGTGCCTGAGCCCTGGAACAGATTACCCAAGGGTGTTGTGGAGTCTCCATCCTTGGAGATATTTGAAACACGTCTGGACATGGTCCAAGGCTCTAGGTGGCCCTGCTTGAGCAGGGGGGTTGGACCAGGTGGCCTCCAGAGGTTCCTTCCATCATCAGCCATTCTGTGATTCTACGAATGCCACAGGGTATGTTCATGCTATGAAACCTGTTGAACCTTGGCCAGAAAGAGCAGAGGCTGTAAATGGTGTAGGGCTGTGTCACTGAGGCCCATATCAGCTGCGACTATCTCCACAGAGGTTGTGGCACATGTTTCAGAGCCCTCGTCCTGCTGTGGAAGCAATAGTACAATAAGATGTTAAAGGCGGCTGGAGTCCCTTTTCCTCTGTCTCTCCAGGACTGGTTTTCCCTTTTTCAGGAAAACCATTTGCATTGCTTTTAAAGTCTGTATTTCAGGAAAAATTCTTCTGTTTATTATAACAAAGCGGACTTGAAAATAGATGGTGTGCATGTATGCTTAGGTCAGAAGTGCACTAGGCTCAGCTGATAATTATTCTGTATTTTTAGCATCAGGGTGGGCAAATCTTTCTATTTTCTCCACTGGACAAAAAAAAAAAAAATTCCTTCCTGTTACACACCCAGAACTCACAATGATCGTTACTCTGACGGCACTGTCTACTTTGTTAACACATGTGCGAAAGCTGCTTTAAAGCAGACAGATAAATACAGCCTGGCTTTATTTTAAGCTTCTCACTTTTTTACTAATATGAAATTTCAGCTCAGTTGGAGTGATTGCTAAACTTTGCAGTCCATAAATCTCCAGTTCAAATGCTGCAATGCTACTGTAGTTCTAATGCATTCAGCTCAACATTCTGAAATACACACTTTAGGTATATTGAGAATTACGCTATTGTTTGTCTTGATTCTGCTATTAAACAATCTTCAAATTTTCAGTTTTGGTGAGCATAATTTACAAGAAAATCCCTCATTGACTTACATAAAACAAGCTCAAGTAAATATCTTTAAACTACTTTCATGTTTTCTTTATTTTATTAAGATAAAGTAGTGATAAAAATGAACTAAGAATTGAATAATTCCCCACAAAAGTCTTTTTTCCAAACAGTAGAAGCTTCCAGAGATTTATGATGAAGGGTTTCTACCTCATTAGGCGGCTAAGTCTTGCCAATCTGTTTACACGGAAAATAGATGAAATACAAGAATTAAGATGATTTAAGAATTCAAATGAAACAGCTCTGTAAGATGTTACAGAAAGCAACACCATGGCGATTTTGTTGAAATTTCTATTTATTAAGATGTGACAAACCCTGTCATCTGGCAAAGTGACCCCAAATCCCAAGTGCTGCGACATGGTGGTAACGTTTTCTCCCACTTAACCAGCCATGGCAAGCATGACCTTGACTAGACTGAAGTCCTCTGCAACAGCCATGGGACAGTGCAGAGCGATCATGTGGCTCATGCCCGCTCTTTGGTTGGCACACGAAGACCAAGTGGATGTGAGGAGTCTGGAGCTTTGTCCTGTCCTGCCTACAGGCTCAGATATTGGAAGAGGATTAGATGACTTCCCCCTTCTCCTCTATATATTAGTCTTTCCTCCATTTCTCACTAGCTCTTTTTATGACTTGTACTTAATAACACCACTGGATGGTTTTTAAAAACATGCTGTTTTAATGCTTCTTTAACAAAACACAAATTCCCATCAGACATAATTTATGGTCTTATTACTCATACAAATGTTGAATTCCCCTCATTATTCCTATTGACCTTGGCTTTATTTAAAACCTGTGGCTGTGCATTAGTGCTTCTGCATAATATAAAATCATTTCCCTTTGGTAAGATTTACACTACACTGCTTTAAATATGATTGAATATCTCCTTGTTCTTGCAAGAAAGCAAATAAGGTGTCCTTTACCTGACTGTCTGTTCTTATTTGTTTCCAAATTAAACAGTCCTCTGATTATTTGCTCTTATGCTGCAGTGCTTTGCACAGCCTGTGAAGATCATTTGCAGATTAAAGCAATGGGGTCAGGCAGGAGAAGAGGAAAATGGACTGGAGTGAGATGGAGTATGGGCGAGAAAGGCTACAACTGTCCATTGAAACTGTTTTTCCCTGTATGTTCTTTTGACATAAAATTGGTTTCTAGGTGTCAGTACATGGATGACCCCCAACCCAAGCAGCAGACAGCCTCTGGTGAGGGGGGCAGAGAAGCAGAGCAAAGAAAATTGGCTCAGAAATTAGAAAATTGGGAAAACAAAAAGGGAGGGCAGAAAGATCTGCTGCCTGCCTGGTGCAGAACGATCTAAGGATCTGGTCACCAAGCAGTTGCAAATGGACCCCTGACAAATAAAGGTGGGAACAGATCAACACTATGTGATTTTGTTCATCAGGAGGGAGCATGAAGTGCAGACGGAGTGTGACTTGTCACCTTGTCTTGCTGGTTGACCACAATGCGCTTGGCTCTGAGTGCTGCATCTGCATTTCTCTTCTGTTTTGTTTTTTTGGGGTTGTTTTTTTTTTCTTCTTCTCATTTTCTTGAGGTGCTGGGCACTGCTGCACTGTCTACTCGAGGAAACTGCATTTAAATGGCATCTCTGCATGTACAGGACAGGCATGGAATTTTCCATTTTGTTAGAAAGTGTGTATTTGTCAAAAACAGCCAATTTCAGTTGGGAGCACACATGCCAGCTTCCTTAGGAAGAATTTTGCAGCGCCTACCTGGAATTTCCAGTGAAAACAGCCTGCTCAGTCTCCACGACAGCCTGTTTGTCAAGGTGCATACCTGGGGTGCGAGCCATCTAGAGTCAAGTTCTTGACTCCAAGAAAGATACCACTAGTGCCATAAAGCAAAATAGCTCTGAAAGGAGAGACTGACAGACCCCTAATTGAAGAAAGACAATAATGTGGCATGAAGGCACTTAGAATGTCGAAGAACAAGCTTCAAGTCTGTGGTCTGAATACAAAATACACACTTCACTGATGTCTGCCCTGTCTCATGTGTGCTCCCTAGGATCCAAGGTGTTGAATTATGGAAGTCCATTTCAGCAAAGAACATTAAAAAAACTTCAGCAACCCCGATAATTCTGGATAAACTGACCTCTGTGGGCATGACTAGCATGCAAAATAGTGTTTGAGCTGTGCAAAGTGATGGTATTAACACGTCTCTACACTACCAATATAGCCTTCCCCAATAGTCCTTTATGGTGCCCACCATGCACTGCCACTTAGGGATTTAATGTCTTTTCTGTGCAAGAACAGAACTCAAGTAAGCATCAAAAGAGACTACAGTTGAAATTACTCCTGCCTGAGAAGGCAAGACTTCAGAAACAACATACACTGAGAGGCAAGAGCTAGATGTATTTGTGATGACAAAGCTTTTATGTCAGTCTTGATATTACTAACATTGTCTTTTTAGTTAGGATGTCCTTAAACAGTGTGTTTCACAAAGAACTGATGTAAATTTAATTGAACTTAATGTCATAGCTGCCAATTAGTAGTGATGTTCATTTAGTTTCTGTTGAGATGTCCTCAAGAAATGTATCACGGCTTAATTTATGTTGCCAGTCTGAGTTGGTTGTGTCTATGTGTTTCTCAGCTCCTTCAAAAGATAATTCAGTCAGCTCTTCCAACAACCAAACCATCCAGAGGCCATGGTGCTACCTTTCATGCTTGTACTATTGTACTCAGCTCCTAGTAACATACTGATTACTGTTGTCAAAGCGCCACATGTCTGCACAGACACAAATAGCTTGTTTCAGAGCCATTTATTACAACAGCAAAACAGAAGTCTATTAAATTTTCTTCACATGTAAATGATAATCCACCTACTCATCATCACAAATTTTTCCTTTAACATGAAGGACTACACAATTTGTTGATTCCACCATATTGTCCACTGCATTATCTCCTTAAAATATCCATACCTGAACACTTGAAGAAGCAAGTGGGTCCTGCAACCACCGTTAGGTTGAAGGTAGACATCAAGCTTTGCTTCCTGAGAAGATCCAAACCAGTGACTTGGAGTCTTTTGCAATTTCCTGCTTTCACTCATTTCTCTCATCCTCCCTTTGCCACTTCTGTTTATCTCATCCACTTTGTCTGACTCTTTGAAAGAACAGAATTGCTACAGCAAGAAGGAAACCAATAAAACCATTTTCTGAGCTGCTGACAACTCTTTCACTTTGGTGGATCTGGAAAAATCAAGCTGTCTGCATATTTCTTCTTTGTCCTCTTGATAGTCAAAACTGGTGGTCACAGTCTATACAGACTATGCCAATTACTACTGCATGAAGGTCTGATCACAAAGATGTTGTTTGAGCCACCCTACAAAACAAATCTCCCTTCTCCCAGGAAGAAAACATTTATTTCTTCCATCTGATTCTCTCTTTCTCAGTATCATATCATGCCAAAATCTTCTCTTCGACAAATAAAGAAGGTGCATCTTTCTGGACCACACTGGAATCAAAATATGCTCCTGGCACCAGATGACAATTTCTCCCACTCTGTGGCTTCCATCAGCAATGAGAGACTGGTCTGAATATCAATTTAAAGTGTATTTCAGAAATATAACGGAGAGTAACGCTGATTTTCTTAGTGGCACATCATATTCACCTATGACTGAGTATCATATTACAAGAAGACTGAATGATATTCCTTGAAGTTGCATCCCCAAAACATGACTAAATACCCTCTTTCACTATATGTCCTGAAATACAAATGAGCTTAGTTACGCTTTCACTGTAAATCACCAGTGGTGTTACTGAAATCATTGGGATAAGACCCTAAAAGAGGAGGAGGTACTGTGTTAATAACGTACATGACCTGTCTCATCCTTTTTTCAGAAAGACCTCATTTGTAAATGAAAACCCCTGTAACAGCATAGTTAACTCATAGTTACGTATGTAACTCATACAATCTCCTTTTTTACATTGCAGTATGCCTGGACTTAACAACGGTGGAAGAAGACATGTCAAGCTTTTAACCTTACTGAACCTAATGTGAGATTGACATTGAAACATTGAGTTACTCGGCTTGCCCATTAACTGAAGAATATGCAAAGACATATGTGTGTATTGTACAGTAACTCTGGATGCAATTGATGGAGTAAAATACCCCAAAAAGGGCAGTTGTTTTCATGGTTTTCCATGTTCCAAGTGGCAGCATAACATGGTTCCCAGCTCCACACTTCCTCTCTCTACCAGAGAGGCTGAAGGGACTGAATGTTTCTCACGACCTTCATGTGTTCAGTTGTTCAGACAGTTGGCAATAACCATGGCAGGTGCAAACATCAAGGGATTTCTGCTAAAACTAACAAACACCCTCAGACTTCACCCAGACACCTGGGAAAATTAGATATTTTCCCCAGACACCATAACAGGCTATACTTCCCCTCTCATAAACTCTAAGCCTGCCTATAAATAAAAGGAATGCTATTGAGGAGAAAAAGGAACCCAGAATTAATTTGGGAGAATTGAGTGGGGATAAACACATTTTCTACCAATGCTTTGTATATTCCCATCCTCCAGTGTCTTTGGCAGTTGGCGCTTTTTCCCCCCTCATCAGACTGTATGAATACCCATTAGAAAATGCCACCTCACAGATGCTGTTTCTTGCCTTTCCACATCCATCCCATTCAGTTTCTCATCAGGTCCAAAAGGTTTTATCTTCTAAGGAAATGGTGCCTAGTCTATGACCAGTCCTTCACACCATCTGTTGTCAAGCAATTGCTGCCCTGGGGCTACCTGAGTTGGTCCCGAAGAACCTCATAATCCAGGTGGTAACTCAGTCTAAGAAGTTAGATTAAAGATGGCACCTCAGCTGCTACCTCTAACCGCAGTGCCTGGACCTGACCTAGCAAGATTAAAGCTATGAAGATGTGAAGCAAGGAAAGTTCATAATTTCTGCCCTGTTTCCCACCAGGATGTCATACTTGAATTATCTGGTTCCTAACTCAGCCAGGAAAAATGGCAAGAACACACAACCCCAATAGCACTCATGCAGGTGTCCTTTTAGAGACATCATGCACAGGCAAGAAGAACTGTTGTATAGAGTCCCTGCATCAAAACTGAAAGTGTTCATGTCTAACAAAGCCAAACAGTTATTTTATTTGCATGGACACAAGGGGAGATGTGGCGGGTTAACCCTGACCTGAAGTGCCCACCAAAGCCACTCTATCACTCCCCTCTGCAGCTGGACAGGGGAGAGAAAATATAATGAAAGGCTCGTGCATTGAGATAAGGACAGGGAGAGATCACTCACCAATTACCATCACAGGCAAAACAGACTCAACTTGGGAAAATTAGTTTAATTTATTGCCAATCAAATCAGAGTAGGATAATAAGAAATAAAACCAAATCTTAAAACACCTTCCCCCCACCCCTCCCTTCTTCCCGGGCTCAGCTTCACTCACGAATTCCCTCCCTCCTCCCTCCTCCCCCCCAGCAGCACAGGGGGATGGGGAATGGGGGTTGTGGTCAGTCCATCACACGCTGTCTCTGCTGCTCCTTCCTCCTCAGGGGGAGGACTCCTCACACTCTGCCCTGCTCCAGCCTGGGGTCCCTACCACAGGAGACAGTCCTCCATGAACTTCTCCAATGTGAGTCCTTCCCATGGGCTGCAGTTCTTCACAAGCTGCTCCAGCCTGGGCCCCCCACGGGTGCCATCCTTCAGGAACAGGCTGCTCCAGCCTGGGCCCCGCGGGGTCACAAGTCCTGCCAGCAAACCTGCTCCAGCCGGGGCTCCTCTCTCCATGGGCCCACAGGCCCTGCCAGGAGCCGGCCCCAGCGTGGGCTGTCCATGGGGTCACGACCTCCTTTGGGCATCCCCCTGCTCCGGCACGGGGCCCTCCCCAGGTGCGCGTGCAGATCTGCTCCCCTGGGGAGCTCCATGGCTGCAGGGGCACAGCGTGCCTCACCATGGGCTTCCCCTGGGGCTGCCAGGGAACCTCTGCTCCGGCGGCTGGAGCCCTCCTGCCCCTCCTGCTCTGAGCTGGGAGTCTGCAGAGCTGTTTCTCTCACATATCCTCACTCCTCTCTCCATCTGAAACTGCTATGCCTTTTTTTCCCCCTTCTTAACTCTGTTCCCCCAGAGGCTCTGCCACCGTCGCTGATGGGCTTGACCTTGACCAGTGGCAGGCCTGTCTTGGAGCCGGCTGGCACTGGCTCTGTGGGACACAGGGGAAGCTTCTGGCAGCTTCTTATGGAAGCCACCCTGCAATACCCACTGCTACCAAAAATTTGCCATGCAAACCCAATATAGGACGTCACCTGTTAAATGGAGAATGATTCGTTGTCCCGGGCACCATGAGAGAACGGCAAAGACTTCCTTTCCTGTGAGCTCAAAAAAGGTCACTGAAGGTGCTTATTTTTTGCCCAATAATGTACATTTCCAGGCGGCAGTGAAAGCATACATGGCTCCGCATCAGACCCAAGAACGCTGGCTATTCCTTGGAGGCATTTTTCTCTGCCAGCGCCTGTCACATTTCCCCTTCACTCCCGTGTCCCTTTGACACAAGTGCAGCAGCAAAAGCCCAGAGGAAAAGCAGAAGCAGTGAAAATGTCCAGAACAATGAAGAACACACACTCAGAAATCGAAGTCCATTCCCTGCCCTCCTGCTGTTGCCGCTGCCAGCGGCCCC
This sequence comes from Phaethon aethereus, assembly GCF_964289735.1. Lineage (NCBI taxonomy): Eukaryota > Metazoa > Chordata > Aves > Phaethontiformes > Phaethontidae > Phaethon > Phaethon aethereus. The sequence continues at coordinate 15,669,288 of NC_138582.1, forward strand.
GCCGCAGCCCCCTGGCTCCACTCGGGCACGTGCCAACGTGTGTCCGGCCCTGTACGGGCATGGTTTCTGGCCATGATGGCCTCCGAGCTGTGCCCTGGCCTCGGCTGGGCAGGTGCCAGCTGGCCTTGGCTATCCCCATGCTGGAGGCACCATGACCAGTGGGAACAACCACATACTGGTGTCCAAGCCCTAAGAATTTCCCCAGGCACTTACCGCACACACCTCATGCCTCTCTCCTCTTTAATTTTTCCCTCCATACGTGCTACTTGACAACCAAATACCCAAGCCCATGAACCTAAATAAACTAGTCTGAGTTTGTGGTAATAATAGTAAATCAGATAAAGTAACCCAAATTTCCCCCCAAAATCTGTCTTTCTACAACATTCTCCCAGCTGCCTCCTCTACCGCTGGCCCTCACCCTGCACCAGGGAGAGGGCTGCACTCTGCATCGGCACTGGAGAGCCTGCCCGCCTGTGCAGCCTCCCTGGGATCAATATGAGGACAACCAAATAGCCTTTTCAGCCTTTAATCCTCCACTCAGCCGACATAGCCCCCAGCTTCCCCGTGAGCGCCATGCTTGGTGGAGCCGCCACAGGATGGGGCTGCTGTTTGGCCCTGCTTGTGTCTGCTCCCCGCAGTGTGCAGCAGGTCTGCATCCCACCATGCCCATCTTAGGGATGTGCCTGGGCCTGTGAACATGTGGTCAGGGTGAAACAGGCGCAGCACGAACGGACATTTGGTCTGCACAGCCAAAATCGCCCCTTCTGCAGAGCACTGGTTATGGAGGCAGTGGTCACCATGGGGGGATGCTCACCTCTGCAGACTCTGTAGACCAAAGTTCAAATGTTCCGGCTCCCTACAGCTGTGAAACATCTTCCTTGTTTCTTGTTTTCTACAAGGGACTGAAAAATTGCGACTGGGGACAAAATTTAATCCTGGTGTTGCAACAATGGACCATAATGACCTGAAGGTGTTTTGGATTTGGTTTTTGCTGTAGCAAGCCAGATGGACAGAGAATAACGATTTTTCCTTAAGGATCTCAAAGGAAAAATCAAATCTTATTAAAGATACCACAGAGAATGATTGCTTCTTTCACATTTTATTGCTCCACTTCACAACAATAAAATATATGGAACTAGCCCAACCACATATCTAGTCATACGAAGGCAATCAAAAGCACATTACAAATAATATATGATTCAACAAAGTGAAATATCATTCATAATGCGATTCTAATAATCCCAGAAAAAATGGAATTCCACAGCCTATGAGACTTTCCTGACCTGTGTGTAACAATAATTGGATTAGTTTTCATCCAGCATTGTTTCTATGAGGCTGAAAGAAAACAATAATAAGATAGTTCTGGGAGAAAGCAGGACTTAGAGCATGTGTCTCTGTATCTACACTTGTTGTTGTACACTGAGTACAATAAACTAAAGAAAAGTAAATTTAGAATAAAAAGAAAATCAACAGAATAAGGAGGCCTGACCGTAAATCAGTGAGTTAGTAGTTTTTGTAAATTCAAATGTGCGTAATAGCCCAACCAAATTAAAATCTGAAAGTGGTGGAAAGTGTTCATTTTTGCCACCTGGCAAGTCTGGGGTCCAAAGACAATCCTAAATCTTATTGAAGTCAATGGTCTGGCTGGATCATCTTCCAGGTACAACAGAACAGCTTGGGTAAAAACCAGCAGAAATTAATCAAAACAGTTACAGACACATAAATAAATATTAATCCACAAGTTATTGTAGAAGTTCTTTAGAAATTAGAATCTCTGAAAGCTTCATGTTTTCTTTGAACCAAGCAGTAAATTGAGACAACTCTTTACTTGACAAGTCTGTGCTGCTCATTTCCCGTGCTGGCAAAAAAATCATGAATAGGCACAATTTCATGGCTATGGGCCCATGACTGCATTTGAGCAACATCATATATGACCTGTTGGTTACAAAGGCCTGTAGAGAACCAGGTTTAAAAATTAGGAAATGCATGGTGGAGAATAGTGGTTCAGTAAGATGAGCAGACAACACAAGCACATGTTTGAGCAGATTTGTGTTTAATGCCCACTTATATGCTCCATTAGCCCAGTGGAATGCACCATTAACAATTTTGCTGATGATACCAAACTGTGAGGTGCTATTGACTCTCTTGAGGGACAAGATGCCTTGCAGAAGAATCTAGATAGATTGGAGTGTTGGGCTATGATTAATGGGATGAAACTTAACAAGTCTAATGTACTCCACCTAATGACAGAGTAATCATAGAATCATAGAATCTTTGGGTTGGAAGGGTCCTTTAAAGGATCATCTAGTCCAACCCCCCTGCAATGAGCAGAGACATCTTCAGCTCGATCAGGTTGGTCAGAGCCCCGTCCAACCTGACCTGGAATGTTGCCAGGGATGGGGCTTCTAACACCTTTCTGGGCAACCTGGGCCACTGCTTTACCAACTTCATTGTGAAAAATTTCCTCCTTATATCTAGTCTAAATCTGCCCTCTTTTAGTTTAAAACCATTACCACTTGTCCTGTCACTACAGGCCCTGCTAAAAAGTCTGTCCTCATCTTTCCTATAGGCCCCCTTGAAGTACTGGAAGGCTGCAATAAGGTCTCCCTTCAGCCTTCCCTTCTCCAGGCTGGGCACAATGTGCTAATGCTGGGCACAAGTATAAACTGGGAGAGGAGTGGCTGGAGAGCAGCCCTGCAGAAAGGGATCTGGGGGTGCTGGTCGGCAGCAGGCTCAATATGAGTCAGCAGTGTGCTCTGGCAGCCACGCGGGCAAACTGCATCCCAGGGTTCATCAAACACAGCATAACCAGCCGATCAAAAGAGGTGATTGTCCCGCTGTATTCAGCTTTGGTGCGGCCTCACCTTGCGTACTGTGTGCAGTTCTGGGCCCCACCATTTAAGAAGGATGTGGAGGTCCGTGAATGCATCCAGAGGAGGGCAACAAAGCTGGTAAAAAGGCTGGAAGGAATGTCCTATGAGGAGCGGCTAAGGACTTTGGGCTTGTCTAGCTTGGAGAAAAGGAGGCTGAGGGGTGACCTCATTACTCTCTGCAGCTTACTGGAGATGGAGATGTTGATCTCTTCTCCCTGATATCCAGTGATAGGACACATGGGGATGGTTCAAAGCTGCGCCAGGGGAGGTTTAGATTGGACTTTAGGAAGCATTTCTTTACTAAGAGGGTGGTCAAGCACTGTAACAGGCTTCCTAGAGAGGTGGTCGATGCCCCAAGCCTGTCAGTGTTTAAGAGGACTTTGGACACTGCTCTTAATAATATACTTTAACTTAGTCCTGAATTGGTCAGGCAGTTGGACTTAATGATCATTGTAGGTCCCTTCCAACTGAAATAGTCTATTCTATTCTATTCTACCCTACCTAGTCTGGTGAACCAGTGGGATGGATACTCAAGGGAACCTGCCATGTGCTCTACCAGCAGCATGCAGATCCCCTGTGAATTGTTTTCACTGTCTTACTGCCAACCCAACTTCTTTCGCCCAGCCCTTCTATGGTGGTGCACTGACTTGGAGGGATGAGTGCTGGTGCAAACTGCGAGATGGTCTGTCAGGGGCAATCGGCTGAAATCCATGTCCTTAGTGTAAAGGAAAAAACTTGAAAGGCAGCTGCTCTCAAACTGGAGAGATGGAGGGAAAATAATAGCAGAAGTCAAGAGCTGCAGGGAAAGTTGAAATGTAGCTGACCTTGGTTGAAAGACAGACCAGTGATCCCTATAACCTTTAAAAACATCCCAACATGTTGCTTCAAGTTACAGCTGGATCCAGCAGAGTCGGCAGCATCTGCATGAGTGACACAGCTGGACTGAGGCCGGTGTGCAGGGGCGCCCAGCTGGGATGAGCTGGTAGGGGTAGCGGTAGGTGGGGGTGACATTTGTGGCTGGCTGGCCCAAGGGCCCCATTTCATTCCTTGTGCCAAGGTCCCTGCCAATCATGCTGCAAGACTAGCCGGAAAATTATGTTTTGAAGCAAGAATAGAGCCTTCTTAATCCTGGTTAATGCAAAGCCTCTGTTAAAAATTATGTGCACATTTTTAAGAGTTTGTTTCAAGCTGACTAAACCACAAAAAGGGGACATTCTTTATTACCATTTCTCTTGAAGCAAATTAATTTCCATTCCTCCTGAAGTGAACCTTAGGGAGTGAGGAAGAATCACAAGAGCTAATATGGAAGGCGTCGCCTATGTAACACCACCAAAAATATTCAGTTACTCTTTCCCCACAAAGCCACTGGGTAATTTAAAATAATAAAACATCAGAAAACAGGGCAGCTTGCTTCTCTGTAATTTAGAAGCATAAAAGGGAACTGATGCTGTAATTACAGACTGAAAAACCAAAAGCCCAATTTTTTAAAGTTGTTTCAGTGGACTTTTTTTTTAATTGCTATTAGCTCCCCAAAAGTGGGGACAAAACCTCCAGTCCAGGGCTTTGTCCAAATTTTAATAGACTGAGGAAAAACAATGTACCCCAAAAGTTGCTGGAGGGGACACTGGCAGACCAAAATTGGTTAGTGTGCCACAAGGCAGATACCCATGCCGAGACTAGGATTCGCTGGAGGCAGAGGTAAGTGAACAAGAGGAGATGTAGCATATCTATGGTATTTTCCATCAGGCCTCACTTCACAGATCAGCCACTTGAGGCACAGAAAATAATAAGATTAATGCAAAAAGGCTGCTGAAGAGACAAAAATAAAGCCAAGCTAACATGCCTTCTACATTTTTCTTAATACTCTTAATCCTTTGGGTTCTGATGCAGTTAGTGTATGCACAATGTAGTTAGTTATATATGTGTAGTGTAGTTAATTATATGCATGCATATATAGTGTAGTTATTCTCCAAAATTAGCCAATTTAAACTCAAATGCTGTAGGACCATCACAGCCATGTGGGAGATCAGGCGCCATCTCTTCCAAACAAATGGAAAGAAACTCAGAGGGGAAGACACATTTTCAGTGAACCTTTTCAGGGAAGTGAAGAGAGACAACATAACTTCAAGAATAGTGTGGCTTTTCCAATTAAGTTCCCTGTTCCAAGGTAAAAGGAAGCCACTTCCAGCAGCTCTGTGTCCTTCCTCAGCAATTCAGACTGATGGTGTTGGTCATTGTCTGTTCCGCTTGGAAGGTCAAAAGTGACGGTCTCCTCCCTCACCTCGGAAACGCGCTGTCTCCCACATATGCCAGAACACATTTGCAGGCATGGATTCTAACTTTCTAATTTCCTTTCCTGCTTTGTTATGCAGGGATTTTAAGCTTTTGGCTTCCAAGTTCTCTTTTTATAGGCCTTTTGCCTTTGTTTATTGTCATTTAGTTTTTAGTTGTTTTTGTTAAGATGCCCAGTATTCTTCAGGCGTGGATGCCCATAAATTAAAATGCATTATTATTATAATAAAGTTGCGTCACTGCTGAAAGCCAGACTGGCCAGCATAGACCTCTAAAGAGAGGGCTAAGTGAGAAGTTGGATGGTATTGACCTCTACAACAAGCAACACAGCAGAAAGTATCTAATCTGGGAGGTGGAAAATAGAGAGAGGAAATGTAACAAAGGGGTGTTCATATAAGCTTCTGGTGTCCTGAAAAGTTCATCTTTGAAAACTGGGATGACTATGAAAATCCTTAAAACTTTCGTAGGGAACTGAGATGAATTATATGCTTATAAGACTGCGGTTGTTCTAAACTATTGGGATTAAATGCTAAAACAGGCAGCAGATTAAATGCTAAAAACAGGCAGCATACTCTAACTCCCATTTCAAATGAGCCAACCAGCTTGAGAGAGCAGTGACTGTGCACTACCACAATTATAGGGAGAGTCTGCTTATTGCAGCAGCCACCTATGAAATGAAGAGTTCAATGATCAAATAAAATAAGCTGATCTTTTTTCAAGCTTTTCTTTGAATATTCAAATGAAAATTTTTCACTTCAGGGCTTTGAATATAGAAAAAAATACCCCAGGTGTTATTGCTTGTCATTTCTCTGCTGTGATCAACCCAACTCACAGGCAAACATTAAAAGATTTAGCAGTTCTCTTTGTAAGCCTGAAAACACTAGGTAGGATCTGTCATGAACAACCAGGAAACCTTGAAATTGTGCTACAATTTTAGCAGCTAAAAAAGCTATTTCTTCAGTGCCTAGTTGTCCAAGAAGTAAAGGACATGCCTTGGAAGGCTTTCAGAAGAAAGTTCTTCCACCTAATGTAGACGTATAAAGTTAAGCAAGGAAGGTATCCACCCAAGGCGCCTTTAAAAACCTGCTTCTCTCCATTTACTGCACAGGGAATGTTGTCACCTAAAAGCTATTAGATTGCTATTTAACCACAAGTTAGTTGCCTAAGTTAGGTGAGCTGGATGCAAGTCATGAACGTTTCTCTTTCTATGTACACTGTTATTCTCAAGTTCCCCCCATATGAAGACTGTAAAGGTGTTTTTATATATAAAGATGCACCATGCTCCTGTGAAGAAAACAAATGTTATTTCCATTTCCCTATAACAAAACTGACCCATAGAAAAAGGACAAAATTACTTAGGTTAGGTATGCAATGCATTGTTATGAACATAAGTTGTACCTTGTCCTTCATTTCCAGAACTGCAAAGGAATAAAATCCACACTATGGTCAAGTGCCACCTGCAAAAGGCTGAAAACACAACTGCTAAAACACATCCTCCAAGCTCACATTAAACTCTGTTTTAGTGAAAAAATACCACCTAGAGCCTAAGTTCTTCTGCTCACAATCTCTCATGTTAATGTGACTTCTTATTAGTCTTATTCATGTTCCTCCACTTTATGTAAAAATTCATGACCAGTAATTCCTGCCTTCTGGTTGCCTTTATGTCTGAAGTGTTTTCTTAACATTTCTTGGCTGGTTTGATTTCTTCTTAGCCTTTTCCAATTGAAAAATTATGGGTCCCGTTTTTTTGTTTGGTTTGGTTTTGTTTGTAAAATATCTGATGATCTAACAAACAGAAAACCTTACAAGAAAAAACTTCCCTTGGAAAGAAGTTCTAAAAGTCATGTCTGATTTGTCATAGGTTTTTCCCTGGATAAAAATAACATTTATTTTATCCAGTAGGATTCAATACAACATATATTAGAGGACTGATCTAAAACTACATAATGATATTTGAACTCCTGCTGTCATTACTTTAACAGAAAGTCCTACTTTCAGTTTTGTTAACCAGGAAACAGGCAGAACTAGGTACTTCTTTAAAAGCCACAGTTGCAAAAATTCTGCATGAGGAAGTCCTTTTTCTATTTTTATTTGTGAAAAGGTACACTGTCCTTTATGCATACATGAATGCTTTGTATTACCATATTATGAGAGAGGATAACGGTAAACATCCCTTTTTGCCGAGCTGGGAAAAGCTGGAGCACCAACAATTGCTCACTTCAGATTTTAAATATAAAAGCAACTGTATGGTATTATTAAAACAGATATTAAAACTGACTGAAAAGTAACAGTAACTTCTTCAAGAGAAATTAAAATCATGGCTGATTTTTCTGTTACGTGCAGCGCTCAGGAATTTGCTTGTAGGTTTCTGTCCGAACCTGGCCATAGGTCGGACCCAAAGGGTCTGTCCTTCTGGTTACTATTAACTCTGATGAAGTCTCGTCAGCTTGCTATCTCCCTCCCTCCCTCATTGCAAAGGGATCTGAAATGTGCAGTAGATTTGGCACTTGAATAACTCCTCCCCTATGGACCACCGCTTCTGAGTGGGTCCTACTGAAGGGTAGCTAGAAGCTGGAAGAATTGGAGGACTATGGTCCTGGCTCTGATCTGGTTAAACTCACATAAAGTTCATTAGGATTAAACTTTTAATAAATATTTTTGGGTAAGGTAATTTAGGACACATTAACTGAATCATCTGCCATGATATTTTCCCCTTCTGCTGAAATACAATTCAGTTATTCATGTGTGTTAATTAATAATCCTTCAAGAGCCAAAGCATTAGTACATCATTTATTCCTTGCTGCCAGGAAAATCATACAAGAGACTTTGTATTCATTGCTCTGTTGCCAGAAGAACTATACTCAAGAAATGGAAAATCAGGTAAAGACAGACTGCTCATTCTGTAAAAGCATCGAAGGTATATATCAGACTTTCCTTATCATCTCTTTGAACAAAAAACACACAGCCTTGATGGTCAAATGGGACACTTCAACAAACAAATCTCATATAAACTGCCAATTTATTTGGAAAAAAAGAAGTCCTTTCCAGGGCACTTTTCTTTCTTATCTGATATCAGAGCTTTATAACTGCTCTGTTCCTTTAACCACAAGGCTCGTTAATGAGGACGACTCAGCAATGGCTACATCACAGCTGTGAGATAACGTCCCCAGCTGTGATTTAAACAGGGAAAAATACATCCCTTCTGCAAAGATAAACAACACAAAACTTTCCCAGCAGTATCTGTTCCAGTCTGGTGGAGGGGACATAGTTCGGTGCCGATGACACCGCTCTTCTGCTGCAGCCACCTCTCGGATGCAGCAGCTGAGCTGAGCACGCAGCGTCCAGGGTGGTCAGAAAAGTTGCCTTCATACACAGCCCATATAGCTAACATTTAGGTCAGTTGGTTTAATTGTTCTCGTCTAACCATTCTTGAACATTGGTTGGCTGTATTCTTACATTACTCTAAATGGCCTGTTTGCTTTATGCACACCTGCCCATTTGACACTGCAAAATTAATCAAATGGGAAACTTGCCTAAACATTTATTAAAATGTTCATTCTTTTTCAGCAAAGCTATCTATTTATCAAAGTAATCTATTTTTTCATACGGAATGATCCTATCCATCCACCTGACGAGCCTTAAGAGATAGTGAAACATAATTAATGCAGAGGTTTATGAATTCATTATATAAAATTCATGCCTGTCAATGGAGAAGAATAGCTCATCCCCATCCCAAGGTGTGTATTTCTGTCTCCCTTGCCTCCAGATAAGGCACAAAGATAGTATTTGGTTTGAGAAGGTTTTACTTCTATGTCCAAGTGATGACTTGAATATATAAACATATGGGTTGTTCCTCAAGAAAACAGTTTCTCTTACAAGATTGTGTAGTATTTGGAAAGCACCCAAGTAAGATCTTCATAAAACTGTCTGGTTTTCTGGTGGTTTTGTCCTCAAACAAAACAGATGTGCTCAGGTTTTGCTGCCCTGTGCCAGTGCAGGCACAAGTACTGTGGTAAAGAAAAAAAAATCTGGTAACCAAGCCTTTGATATAGAAAAACCACATGGAGTTGAGTCATAAACTGTGGACGCGAGACAACTAATTATGGGTTATGTTAGGCATGGGGAACAGGTTAACTGCTACATAATTACAATTGAGATGGCTGTGGACACAGTCAAGGAAACCCAGTTAATAGAAAGAAGTAAATGAAAATGTATTGGTATCTATGAAGGAAAACAAGGCCTGTCTGTTTTCTTTTGCTTCTGCAGTGATTTCAGATGTTCTCAATGCTTTACCTCTGCTTAAGCATTATGTGTATGAAACCTCAACAGGGGTTTATGTTTCATGTTCTGCTGTTTTTCATGAGAACAGCAAGGCAAGAGTTAGTAGAGGTTTCTTTAATAAGTGCCCTGCATGGGCTGCATTGCCGGTTGAGTGAAACTCCAGATACGAGTGACACAACACAAACTGGAAATCTGTGAAATGGAAACTCCTGTGAAACCGATCATCAAGCGGTGGAAAGGAGATGGGTGATCATACCAAAAGAGTTGGTAGTCAAAGGGCTATGGGGAAAGAAGGGGCACTGGAAGTGGGACTCATTGGAGGATGCCGTGGGCAGCAGAGCCCTGTGGCTGCACTGGGCACCCCGCCACAGGGGTGGCCCTGCCAGGGCTCAGGAATAGCTGTCTGCTCTGGGTTCACCTTTTGTGGAGAAAAACCTTCTTCTGAGAACAACAAAGGAGAGAGAAAAGCGAGGTGAGCGCCCAGATGGGCTGAATCCCCAAGGCTTCCCTGAAGGCCTGACTCAGACAGGTTTGCAGGCTTCCCCAGTTCCTCCTAGCCTGGTGGAAACTTTTATCCCAATTCCTTGAATTCGTCCTCCAAAAGTACACACCATTTCTGAGTACACACCTATATATAGCCTCCTTCTGCAACGCCACCTCACTGTCAGAGGCTGTTTCCCGTTGACACCAGCTAAATGTGGTATTGAAGTTTGAGGTTGAGGTGATGGGTCTCTACCTGAGTGGGCAGGCAGCCAAATGGACATCCAGTTCGCTTGACCTTACCAAGCCATCACAACCTGCACAGTGAAATTGGAGACAAACACTGTGGCTCTTCAGGTTTCTCTGTTTGCCCCAATGATTCCGCTTTTGGTGGCATTGCGGGGATGCCGTGGGTAAGCCCAGGTGGTGCGGTGCACACCGGCAGCCATCAGCACAAGGATATCCCTCTGCCCCACCAGGCATTTCCTTCCAGCTCTGCGGCTGAGGACATACTCTTGTGCAAGAGACCCAAGTGTGCTCCTGGTCTTTCAGGCACACAGGCATTCATCTTGGGTTTTGATCTGCAGCTGTAAAGGGACGGCTTTTCCTCTTAAGATCATCAAGGAGGATGTCATAATGTCTTTGAGCTTTTTCATAAAAATTTCTGGCAGTTTCTGGGTCCTATATGTGCTGGAGAAGGTGTTTTTCTTTCAAGCACCTTGACATCAATATATTTACACAAGTTAATCATGTGGGAAATGTCTAATGTGTACAAATCCACCTAGCATCTCACAAGACTCCATAGTTTTTGTTACTGAAAACAACTTAGTCATCAGCAGACTTTAATTAGCTGGCTGCCTGCTTCCTCCCGCCGATCGTCAGTGCCTGAGATACCCCCGGTCCCAGAAACGATCCCTGGCTTTACACCGCGATTCGTTTCTTTTCTGTGCTAAGGAACAGACTTCCCCCGTGTAACCACTTCTACGTCTTTGCCAAGTCTTTCCTTCTTGCCCTATGGTTACTTATGCTCCAACCACTTGTACTGTGGATATTGGGAGTGTCTATTAAAAAATTATGAAGGGCTTTTTTGAACACTAATGTAAATTGCGTTTTCCAGATCGCCTCTGCAACTCGCCTTCAGGCCGTACTATTCCAGTCACTGACAAATTGCTGCTCCCTGCTCACCAAACCTATGATTTAGAAAGACAGAAGCACTTGTGATTCCCCTCCACACAAAGAAACGTCCTGTCTCCAGATCTCAGTCCTGAGTTATGAGCATACAGAGTTTTGCAGCCACTGTGTATTAGAAATAACAACTAATTACAAAATTGCAGAAAGTGAAACGTAATTACTAAGGAAGAGTATTTAAATGCCACCATAGTTTATTTTGACACATGAGCCTGTCTTGAAAATGAAGGAAATCCCACAGGAGAAATAAAGATTCTCATGTTGCTTTTTGATCAAAAGGCACTTTCTATACTTTTCTTTTTATCACCTCCTTTGAAGGGAATCATCACTCAGAGAGTCACAGGGTTAAGGGTGGAATGAACATTAAAGCCTCCTGTCAGTGCAGCAAGACTCTGAAAAAGTTTTTCAGAGACTCCAAACCTATGATTTTTTTTGCTGTTTCTCCTGGCAGTGGTGTGATAGGATGTGAGCAAATTTGGGCCCTGATGGATGACAATTGCTGCTCCAAGGGAAAAAATAGAAGATATGATTTCATAAAGCCTTTATATATCATCAAGCAAGCACCATATACATCAAGGTTCAGGGATCCATTTCCAAGTAATCTGACTAGAAAAAATAAAATAAAAAAAAAAAGCAAGAAAGCCAGCACTGTGGGGCACCTGAGAGATGTTGGATTATCCAGACTACCTACTGTACAGGAAGCAGAAAGCACCAGTGTAGCTTTGGCGATTGCTATAGTCATTTCTATAGCTGAAGTACCTGCTTTTGTGTGTATCTATCTGATGTTGGCTGGGTAAGTTATTCAAGTTTTTGTGATAGGCATGTGGTTGCTCCCAGCTCTGTGCTGTGCCCCTAACTTCACTGCTCTTCTGCTGGAAAAAGGTTTTGAAATGACACTCAACTGCACACATACCCTTCCGATTTCATTAGTTTGTGGATCTGAGGTAGTTTATAGGACATCCCATTTCTTGGTTGAATTATGTCATGGTTTAGCCCCAGCCAAAAATTAAGCACCACACAGCCACTCACTCACCTCCCCGCTCCAGGTGGGGTGGGGGAGAGAATCAGAAAAAAAATCATGGGTTGAGATAAAACCAGTTTAATAGGACAGCAAAGGAAGAGGAAACAACAATGACAACAATAATAATAATATTACTGATAAAGGAATATACAAAACCAAATGATGTCCAATGCAGCAATTTCTCACCACCTGGTGATCGACAGCCTGTCCCTGAGCAGCAATTCCCACTCCCTGGCCAACTCCAGTTTCTATACTGGGCATGACGTTATATGGCGGGGAATATCCCTTCGGCCAGGCTGGGTCAGCTGTCCTGGCTGTGCCCCTCCCAGCTTCTTCTGCATATTCCTGCTGGCAGAGCATGGGGAGCTGAAAAGTCCTTGACTGAGTATAAGCACCACAACTGCTCAGCAACAACCGAAAACATCAGTGTGTTATCAACATTATCCTCATACCAAATCCAAAACACAGCACTATACCAGCCATCAGGAAGAAAAACTAGCTCTATCCCAGCCAAAACCAGGACAAATTAGTACATGTTAACACACTTCAGTCAACTGACTTAGATATCCATCCTTAAACATCCACCAGAACTGAATTCTGTATGTGTCACTCCTCAGTTTATGCCAATGGGCCAGCTGTTCCCTGACAGTTCACAGAAGAAGTTAAACTGGAAGTTTCATATCCACTTTCAGAAATTGTCTTACGTTTGATGCTCAAATTTAGTGAGAATACATCTGGCACTGTCTAATCCACAAACATTGTCCTTTTTTTTTTTCATTTTTCTTCCTCTTTCAAGTTTCTCTCCTTTTACAGTCTTATTTTGGTTGCAGGCACCCATTTCCTTCATGTCCAATTTCGGTATGGGCCGCTTTCCCAGAACTAAAATGAAGGCATGAGTAAGGAAAATGGTATGCAGAGTATGAGCACTGGTGAGGAGCAGATGCCCTCCATTACCACCAGTGAAGCCTTATTATCAACACAATGAGCCAGTTTGGAGCTGCCATTAAGGCAGCTTTATTTTGGCATAGGAGGAAATAATCAATCACTTTTTAAATTGAGTTTCAACTTTATAGACTTACACCAAGGAGTAAAAAATTACCTTTTTATTCAGGCCGGACGCACGGAAGGACCATTCATCTGCGTAAGCACAGATCTCTCACAGAGCACTGTATAACCACGAGGCCTCCTCCAAAACCTCTGGAAATCATCAGGATTGACTTCAGCAGGGTTTTTGGCCTCAACACAAGTGTGGCCAGGCACCTGGCAATGACACAGCAATAGTTCTAACCCTTTTTACTTGCATGGAGCAGCATCATATTATATGCATCCCTGTTGCCCAGAGGAGTAAGTTTATCACCTGGACCACAGTGAAAAAGCCACAGTGGCACAGAAGCAGCCACCCATATTTCATACCCCTGGATGGAGAAGAGAGAAACTGGCATGCATAAAAAATACTGCTGGTTCTGCATCCCACTAGTATCTTCCTGGTGTTTGGTTTTCTCTGTGGAATATTTTTACTTTTCTTCCCACTAGCCATATTATCAGGTCCCGTATGTGCCTGATGGCCATTTCTATACAGTAAAAGTGGCAAATGTTGAAATTATATCCGTGAAACTAAACTATGCAATTTCTAAGGAAGATGAAAACTGGGCTGAACTGCTTTTTCTTTCCATGTTGCAGTAATATGTATAGTGCTGAAATTTGAAAACAAGGAGTGAGCTTACATAAAAAAAAAGGTCCTAATTCTTTTTCCAAGCATATTTTCTTATGTACTAAAACAAATGGGTAGAACTATCATCAGGAAAACATTGTTACATGACCATCGCCCGAAGTGTATTCTTACCACTGCATCATAATTCCTTTTCTTTCCATTCCTTAAAAGTTCATTCAGTTCTAACTTCTACAGTAATGTTTATCTAGAGTACCTAATTATATAGTGCACCCTGCATCTGGAGTGCTGGTTCAAGGTTATTATAGTTCTCCACAGACATAACAAAAATATTGTTTTAAACTTATCCATTGAGGAAAAATGGCTACATTTTACCACTGATAGAGTACACGGATGTAAAATAAAATTATTAGAACTTTAGAAACATAAAGAGTTTTGTCTATTCAGATGAATTTCCTCCATGACACTTGCTGTCACAGAAGTACCTCATTTTTATTTCTGTTGCAGACATAAAATCTGACAAATTTAAACTAATATATTAGATGTATAAAATGACACATTGTAGTGATAGGCAAATAAGAAGGGTGAATTTTATGAACGTTTTTCAGTACATGTTTCTTGTTGGCAATATTTGATAAGATTAATGGAATATGTATAATGGAGTAGGAATAATAATTTAACAGTTTTTCAGTACTCAATATCTGAAAAGGAAGCTTCTGCTTAATCCATATCATAGTGATTATATGCAGAGCACCATTACTTTTACTACAAAAAAGAAAACTTTTTCTTTGGCAGCAATAAAAGGAAAGTGGGTAGATAAAACAAACTCTTTAATTCATATGTCCTTACTCATAGGTTTCCCGTCAAGCATGGTTTCTTCTTTATTTAGAATCAATACTAAGTAAGGAAAGGATAAATATATAAATCGCAAAACTCTTTCTGTGGGTGTATTGGTAGCCAAAGCAAATTGTCTGAGGTTTGGAAAGACCATGCGCTTGTTCAGTATTTGCTCTAAAATTCAGAAGTGATGAAGAAATATTTTGTTCAATCCCTAGAATGAGGGCTGTGAGCCCTGCCGGGAGCACTGGCCGTGTTTACGACACACAGCATTCCTGATAGATCCCTCGCTGCTCGCTTCCGTAGTATTCCCAGTCTCTGTGGGGAGGGTGAGGTCTCAGGCACAGCCAAAAATGAGAAGTCAGGAGCCTTTGGCTGGGGCCCAGCTCTTGTTTCTGCCATGCCAACACAGTGCAAGGCAAGAACCCCATCGGACCCCCTCATAAGGAATTTATACAGTGGAAGCCTGATCCTGCTAACAACTCAGGCAGCTACTTGAGTGCAAAGATAAAAGGAATCCCTTTAAAGTCAGCAATGAATTTAAGATAAAGAATGTGATTCATTTTTTCACAGACAGTGGAATAAATTAATTGTACTTTTACACACACCCCCCAAAAAAATTTTTACTGTTACCAGGCAAGCCACTTCCACTTTCTCTATCAGTGCCCTTTTGTGAAATAGATGCAGTAAAATGCCCGGGTGATGATGTGATGGTGTTGTGGATGTTCACATTTGTGTCATGCCCTAAGGACTTCAGAAAAAGTTGAGTCAGAAGTGCAGACACTCTGATTTTTTTCATAATGCTTCTGGTTAGTTGCTCAGGTAAGGCAGTCCTCAGATAATGAAGTCAACTGGGAGAAATCACAAGTTTATTAAAGGCATGATCTAATATTACTTGAAAGCTCCTGGGCTTTTAAATGTGTTCCAATATTTTTTATTCTTCTTAATGATCAGAAAGAGCCTTCACTTTTATCTAGGTAAAAAATAGTATCAATATTAAAATAAGTTTGGGAACATGGGAATTGCTCCTGCTAGGTATTTGAAGTAAGTATATAAAGTAATATATAAAGCAAGTTTAAAAAATTGATAGGTATGAAATAGATGTGTATGCTGTGGGTATTTCTACGCAGCAGGCTTCATCAAAGCTGTGAGGTTTTAAATCCATAACCACTTCAGCTCTACCTTTAAAATCAGGCATGTTGACTCCCACCACCATCTGGGAAGATAAGCCTGGTTAAGTCACTGTAGAAAACTCCTTCACCCTTCATAAAAGGTTTCAATCAGTGAGAGGTTAAACATCACCTCAAAACATCTGAGTGCAGCTAGCACGGTCCAACCCTTGCTCAGTAAAAACTGCCAGAAGTGGTTCAATATCCTTGAAGAATTATTGCTTGCATTATGTTACTGTACAGTTTGACCAAACTCCCTCCCTCCCTCCCTCCCTCCCTCCCTCCCTCCCTCCTTCCCTTCCTTCCTTCCTTCCTTCCTTCCTTCCTTCCTTCCTTCCTTCCTTCCTTCCTTCCTTCCTTCCTTCCTTCCTTCCTTCCTTCCTTCCTTCCTTCCTTCCTTCCTTCCTTCCTTCCTTCCTTCCTTCCTTCCTTCCTTCCTTCCTTCCTTCCTTCCTTCCTTCCTTCCTTCCTTCCTTCCTTCCTTCCTTCCTTCCTTCCTTCCTTCCTTCCTTCCTTCCTTCCTTCCTTCCTTCCTCTGCCCATTCTGGAAATGGCAACAAAATGATCTGAGCACTCGAGCATGACAAACAGAGGGAAAGGCTTTATTGGCTCAGCTCCAACAGAAATGAAATTATTTTGAGGAATTTTCAGTTTTTGCATAAAATTAGCTGCATGCCAGCCCACATGTTTAGATGTGGGTCAGATGAAAATTACTGTCACAGGGCATGTGGAAGGTCAAATGATGAGACAACCCGCTCCTTGTGCTTGTGTCCAACAATGACAAAAATCTGGAAGGAAGTGGTAACGTAAAGGGGGCTATCTGGGATTACAGGCTGCCAGCACTGGTGCAGTGTTTGTGTTGCATGTTCATTCAGAATTAAAAGACATAGCAAAAAAATGTCATAAGGTTGATCATTATGCATGTACAAAAGGTTCAAATAAATGTGGTTCTGGAGTAATTGGGTTTCAAGGGGTCTAACACCGAGTTTGCAGGCGAATAATTTCTTTAGGAGAAAGACTGCTGGTATGGAATGGAGATGACATGAAAGCAGTGTTGGGGCAGCTGGCACAGTGGGGTGGGTGGCACAGATCTTAGGTGACATGGCTCAAGCATTTGATTGTGCTGTGTTGGAAGAAGGCTGCAGAAACTCTCTGCCCAGATTTCTCATGGAATAAACACGAGAAACAATTCATCGTTTTAGAGTGGAAAGTCTGGGAGAGGATGACAACCTTTCCAACCGTCTTTTCATTATTTATTTCAACCTTTAGAAATACTAGGAAAGGTATTTGCTCTCCACACTATGGCTCACAGTACACAGAACAAGGCAAATAAAGGGTATGATGATGTTTTAGGTATAACACAATACTAACGATGGTCTCTTGTTTGACATCTAAGACCCCAGCTGAATAGTACAAGACTTAAAAGCCCCACAGGTCACAGAGGCAAAAAAGAAAGAGGAAAGCAGGAAGAGCTCCAGCAACAAAAGGGAAGTTGAGGCCATTGGTCTCTTCAAGCCTTGGGACACAGTAAGGGGATTTCTTGGAGCTGAGGAACAGCCTGACTAGAAATGACAAGTAAGAAAGGAAATTTTACAGCCCAGACGTGGAGTATGGCTTGTGGACGCAGGCCAGGCTGGAGCAGGCAGGATGCAGGAGCTAGGGATGGATTCATCAGTGCAAGTAAATATGTGAGATAAAATATTTCAGACTGCTAGTTCAAAGAAGGTGGGAGAATTTCACCCTTGCCAAATAAATCAGAGGAGACCTTGGGGTGAGATCATTATTTACCTAGAGCGTGGGCTAGGACCTCAACCAAGCAGATTGCTCTCAACCTGGGTCTCCATCCACACGCAGAGAACCAAAAAGCCAAGCAAGGAAAGCAAACAGCAACAGAACTGAGGCCAGGCAGGTCCAAAACTGATACAAGTACTTAAATCCAGAGATACCTCGCATTTTTACAGACTTCCACCAACACTATTATAGAGAGGATCGTGAGAAGTGGCAAACTGCTGCTACGAGATTATATTCCTGCTGAGCCCAAGTTAAAGGAAAATAGCAATTAAAAATTTTTGAAAAATCCTTTGTTCCACTCACAGTATAGAATTAAGGGAAAGCTGAAGCAACAGATCCAATGCAGTACAATATCAGGAGCTCCTCTTAGTCTGAGAGAAACCTCTACAATTCATCCACTGAATTAGCTATCAGAATTTTTTTCATTACAATAAAAATTATTTTTCATATGGGATTTTCATATGAGATCATAGAATCATAGAATCACTTAAGTTGGAAAGGACCTTTAAGATCATTGAGTCCAACCATTAACCTAACACTGCCAAGTCCACCACTAAACCATGTCCCTAAGCGGCACGAATACACGTCTTCGAAATACCTCCAGGGACAGTGACTCAACCACTTCCCGGGGCAAGCTGTGCCAATGCTTGACAACATGTTTGGTGAAAAAATATCCAGTCTAAAACTCCTCTGGCACACCTTTAGGCCATTTCCTCTTGTCCTATCGCTTAATACTTGGGAGAAGAGACCAACACCTACCTTGCTCCAACCTCCTTTCAGGCAGTTGTAGAGAGCGATGAGGTCTCCCCTCAGCCTCCTCTTCTCCAGACTAAACAACCCCAGTTCCCTCAGCCGCTCCTCATAAGACTTGTGCTCCAGACCCCTCACCAGCTTCGTTGCCCTTCTCTGGACACGCTCCAGCACCTCAACATCCTTCTTGTAGTGAGGGGCCCAAAACTGAACACAGGATTCGAGGTGCGGCCTCACCAGTGCCGAGTACAGGGGCACAATCACTTCCCTACTCCTGCTGGCCACACTATTGCTGATACAGGCCAGGACGCTGTTGGCCGCCTTGGCCACCTGGGCACACTGCCGGCTCATGTTCAGCTGAATGTTGACCAGCACCCCCAGGTCCTTTTTCCACTGGCAGCTCTCCAGCCACTCCTCCCCAAGCCTGTAGCGTTGCATGGGGTTGTTGTGACGCAAGTGCAGGACCCTGCACTTGGCCTTCTTAAACCTCATACAGTTGGCCTCTGCCCATCGATCCAGCCTGTCCAGATCCCTCTGCAGAGCCCTCCTACCCTCCAGCAGATCAACACTCCCACCCAACTTGGTGTCATCTGCAAACTTACTGAGGGTGCACTCCATCCCCTCATCCAGCACACTGATATAAATATTAAACTGGCCCCGATACTGAGCCCTGGGGAACACCACTTGTGACCAGCTGCCAGCTGGATTTAACTCCATTCACCACAACTCTTAGGGCCTGGCCATGCAGCCAATTTTTTACCCTGCTAACTGGATACCAGTCCAAGTTATGAGCAGCCAGTTTTTCTAGGGGAATGCTCTGGGAAATGGTGTCAAAGCCTTTACTAAAGTCCAGGTAGACAACACCCACAGCCTCTCCCTCATCTACTAAGTGGGTCACCTTGCCACAGAAGGAGATCAGGTTGTTCAAGCAGGACCTGCCTTTCATAAACCCATGCTGACTGGGCCTGATCACCTGGTTGTCCTGTACATGCCGTGTGGTGGCACTCAAGATAATCTGCCCCATAACCTTCCCTGGCACTGAGGTCAGACTGACAGGCCTGCAGTTCCCCAGATCCTCTTGTGTGTGTCTAAGTTGTGTAGCAGATTGCTAACCATTTCCCCTTGGATTATGGGGGCTTCATTCCACTCCCTGTCCCTGTCTTCCAGCTCAGGGTGCTGGGCACCCAAAGAACAACTGGTCTGACTATTAAAGACTGAGGCAAAGAAGGCATTAAGGACCTCAGCCTTTTCCTCATCCTTTCTCACTGTGTTTCCCCCTGCATCCAATAAAGGATGGAGATTCTCTTTAGCCCTCCTTTGGTTGCTAATGTATTTATATGAACATTTTTAATTGTCTTATGGCAGTAGCCAGGTTAAGTTCTATCTGGGCTTTGACCCTTCTTATCTTTTCCCTACGTAACCTCATGACATCCTGTAGTCCTCCTGAGTTGCCTGCCCCTTCTTCCAAAGGTCATAAACTCTCCTTTTTTTCCCCCGAGTTCCAACCAAAGCTCTCTGTTCAGCCAGGCCGGTCATCTTCCCCGCCAGCTCTTCTTACAGCACATGGGGACCGCCTGCTGCTGCGGCTTTAAGATTTCCTTCTTGAAGACTGTCCAGCCTTCCTGGACCCTTTTGTCCTTCAGGACTGTCTCCCAAGGGACTCTGTCAACCAGGCTCCTAAACAGGCCAAAGTCTGCCCTCCAGAAGTCCAAGGTGGCAGTTCTGCTGACCCCTCTCCTTACTTCTCTAAGAATCAAAAACTCTTATTATTTCATGACCGCTATGCCCAAGATGGCCTCCAACCATCACATCACCCACAAATGGTAAGATGAATGCTCACACGACAGCAAAATACTCCCAAGTATGCTGGGAAGGATAAACAGAATAGTTTCTTGTGTCACACCCCAGAGCTCTTCCAGGCCTCTCTGGATGGATGTGCCATGGATGTGACAGTCCTTTGGATGTTGCACTTCAATTGTGTATCTGGCTGGTTTTAGTGTGCATTCCCTACTGTTCTCTTCACATCCGTGCTCAAAAGCTCCTGAGGACAACCACTGAATTCCCCTGAGAGCAAAGCTAAAAAAAAAAAAAAAAAAAGAAAGAAATGAAAGGGATGAAACACCTGCCTTTTTTTTCCCGTGTTTTTCTATTTCCAATATTATCAAAGTATGCGAGAACCAGTGGTCCCAAAGAAGAATCAGTGTATGTGATAAATTTTGTTCTACTTCAAGCTTCAAGACAATAGGCTTACTGTGGAAAATTTGCCCCAATCCTTTTTTTCTTGAGTTCTGCTACCAAAAAAGAAAAAAAAAATTGATTTTGTTTTTTCAATTTCAAATGCTTGAAAAGCTTTCACTCGGAAAACACAACACAAACCGTAAAGCATGTGGGTGCGCTGGCAATCCATTTGGGTTTTAATGAGCATCATGTATATTTTTACTGGGGAGAAAGAAGTTCCTGTGTTTTTTTTCCAGTATACCATTGCTTTAGTCAAAAAGTGAAGCGAAACCGTTGTGTTAAACAAGAGAATACCAAGATGAGTGTTCTTCGGTTGTTCCCAGCACTAATACCCACTTGAAAGCATTAAGGAGACCTTATTTCCTTTTGGGGGGTTTATTTTAGCATTGGAAATATGGCAGATAGCATAATTGGATTTTAAATATCTGATCCAAATTTATTTCAGGGGATTGAGTCAAAACAAATACAGATACAAGTTTGCCTAGTGCATTTAAAAACTGGCAGCACACACATTTCAGGACCTCACCAATTACAGCACTTCACTTATTTCTGAAACAGTTGGCTGCATATAATTTCTATCTAAAACTGTGTCCCACACTTTCAGGCTTAGTTGCGGGTTCGTAAGTGTTTGTTCTATTATTCAATCATATTATAAAATGAACCACATTTTCCAATAGCTACTTCATGTTCCCTATTTCATTTTTAATTGTGGCGTTTCTTCAAACATCAGATGTCCCACAGGATTTCATTTTTGGACCACTTTTGCAAGCCACTAAAAATGATGAATTCTTGAAGCTTGCAATCTGAGCTCCGTTTAAGCCCACATACCAAAATCTTATCCAAAACCATGTCAAAGAAGCCAAAACCAACCCCATACCACTTCCTAGGTCTAAGTTGCATAACAAATAGGTCTGCACCCTCCCATAAAAAACTAAAAGCCCCTGGCCTGCTGTATTTTTCATGGACAGAGTTACCTCAATATCCATGAGACATCAATATTTCTTGCACCATGTAGACATGAGCCTTGTGTCATTTGTATCTGCTTTTAACTCTCGCATTTTAAATCCTCTGGTTTCCTGTGGTCTGATGGCATTTTTTGTCAATCAAATACAAGAAGTTTGCGATTACTGACAGGTTAGTTTTCATCAGCTAAACCACCTTTTAATCTTTATTTTAATTTTTTAATGTCTAAAACTGTCCAGATGCTGCTGATGCTTGTTGTCCCATACCCATTTGTCCCCTTAAGGACCCTTCTCTCTCCTGTGTTGCAACCACTAGGACATCCCACGCTCTCTAAGATAAATATATGGGTCTTTCAATGTGGCCCTAAAGAATTTACAGAAAAATCTCAGGCCAGTAATCCAGCTTTCCGAGGAAAAGACAGATCATTATTACAAAGTCCACATGTGAAGAAAACAATCAATCACCATCTTCTGGTGGAATGCCAAAAAAATGTTGGTGAGGATGGGGTTGCTGCCACATGACTTATGGTGGCTGGGATCCAAGCAATCATCACATCTCAAGCAGGTCAAAAAGGACAGGCACCTTCAGCTACATCTCCTGTCACCATTCTTGTCATAAATTCTTGTTACACCACCAAAATTATCAAATTTTAATTTTTATGTATTATATGTTGCAAAGCACTTTGAGTGTAATTATTTCTTTTACCTAAACTCTTCTGAGAGGTTTTTGCTGTGGGACCACAGTAATGAGTTTGTCACCGGGGTGCATTCTAAAATAGACTCTACCCTCATGTGCATGGCCAGGCTCACTTGCTGCTGGAGATGCAGCAGCCAGAGACGTGAGATAAGGAGCTGCAGCCTCTTCCAGGTGTCACCAGCTACTGCTGGTCTCCGATCCTGCAAGCTGTCGAGCAGCATGCGGGGGCATGTGGGGAGCAGTGAGGTGGTGGCAGTGCTGCCCAGCAGCTACTGGCTCTGCCACCTCCAGTGTCTTTGTGCCCACTGAGCAGCACGATTCTGGCTGTAGGTTGCTGCCATTATCCCTCCTTTGACATGGAGTCCATGTACTGGCGGCATGCCTTGCATCCAGGATGTGGAGCTCTTGTGAACACTGGAAGAAGAGAAACTGGGGAAGTTTGTTGAAGCTCTGGTAGCTGCCTAACCTGGTCCCCATATGGCAAACCAAAGCAGGCCCAGACTCTGCTGAGCAAGCTGAGTTCGCAGTGTGTGTTTTCATATAGCACTTGAAACCCTTAGCCCACGTCTCCACCACTTTTCCACATCGTGGCTATAGGTTTCTTAAATTTCCCTTCTATCACACAGTTGTTCACAAAGCTTATTTCCCTACTACACAGATCCTGCCTGTATTAGGACAAGAATCCTCAGATCTTTCAGATCAGAGCAAGACGAGGCTGTATGTTTTGCTTTTGCATCCAGTGAGAAACCAGAAATATTTCTTCCTACACGGCAATGAAGAATGTGATATCATTGCTAGAAGCAAGGCCTGGTCTAGATCCGCCTTTGTCCCATTCTGAAATGCCTCATTTGGGAACTGTAGTCCACAAACAGCAGGTGAATAAAGGTGTCTGTTAGGCATGAAAGAAACATCTCAGAATATAAAAAAGGTCTGTGTCCATGAATTGAAGAAGCAAGAAGATCCACATGCATGTCCTGGTCCCTCACTAAGGAATCTGCGGAGTCCCTCAGCTTGGGAGAATCATGGGAAAAGTCTGTAAATGGAAGATGTAGGAAGAAAGAGCAATAAAAATGCAGAGTATAGAGAAACACAGTTAAGGGTGGACTTACACTCTGGTTCAGCACTTAGTTCATAAGCCTTTAATATACAGCTCCTTTTAACAGGCCTCAGCATTCTTCATAACCTTCATCTTATATATGATACCACATCAAAGAAGTGTTACAGCAACCTCATTTTGGGTGGCCAAAATGTTGATGATTGTGACAGGTTTGCATCTGGCAGAAAAGGTAATATTTGCCTTGACATGAGCATAAAATTTGATCTTGGCCACAGTTGCTGTCGGAGAGTCCAGGTACACAACTGGAATGCGCTGAATGATGTGTTAGCCCATCCTACAAGTGTCAGTCATGCTTTCTTAAGGAGGGGTGCTGGTATAAATTCTGCCAGCTCTTCTGGCTGCCTTCTCTACCCAGTTCATCCTGCCTGGCACGAGTCGTGAGATCTCAGCCAGGGCTTAAGCTCATCAAAGTGGTTCATCACTCATCATCCATATCAGAAATGACAGTGATGTAGAAGCTGAAAGTCATCAGTGAATTGGATGCACTGAACGAAGTCAATGTTCCTCCCTAATCTTTCCAGTGTCTTCATACAAAAGCTAAGCCAGAATCAAGGGTATATAAATTAATAGAGGAATACCAATTGATTTGAGACTATAGATCCCTGATAATCTTCTCTCCCAAAAGAAATGCCAGAACTGCAAACTGTTATCACAGGTACTTTCCCAAGATTTCCCCACGCTTACAGACAGATACTTCCATGTGAACTAAATACAAGGCCACACACTACTCTCTTCTATAATGGACAGTATAAACTGGTGCTCAGTAAAACTATTCTACCATGCTTATTCACTTTTTATAGTCCAAAGTTCCTTATGAGCTGTATGTATACATCTGTATCTGATTGAGAGCGCTGGAAATGAAAGTGATAAAGTGAATTCCAAATAGAGCCATTTTGCATGCAGCTATGCAGAAGGACATTAAATTAAGATTACAGTCAGTACCTGCAATTTTGATGCTTCTTAACATCTGAGAGGCTGTCTTGCAACTAGCTTTCTTTATATGAAGTGTGTTTTGTTTGCAATTTTTAAGGTTCTTTGAAAAGCCAACAAAATCCTCTCAGCAATTCCTCTGTGTGGAATCATATTGACAGCATGGAGGGGTCATTGACAAGGCTGGAATTTCTACCCAGAGAAAGTAAGATCAGAGTGTCACTTTCTGAGTGGCACAGCTTTCTAAGGGAACATTAGAGACAGACTGAAAGTAAACTTCACCGATACTTTTTAGATGCAAACTAACAGTAAGTCTCAGCAACTGGGTATAATTTCAAGTCTTGATGGTCACAGATCATGTGTGCTGATCACAAGTCTTTCTTTTCTTATTTTTCTTATTTTTCTTTTCCCCCTTGCCACATTCATGACCTTTTTCACTTTATTCTCTCTAGTCCTCTCTTATCTCAAAGCTTCTCTTTATTGTCTGCCTGCATAGGAAGTCCCATACTCAAATGTTATTCAACATAACACTAAACTTTCTGTTCCCATCTCAGTCTCCCCTGTTTCGGCTTTTTGCCCCAAATTTCCTTGTTCTTCTCTTCTTTCATGTACACAATCCCAGCTCCATGCCCAGCCTCTCCAAATGAGTTCTGTATCTAGTGAGCCTGCTTCCCATCATCTTTCCCATTTGGGGTCTTTGTTTCAATCTTTCCCTTCTTCAAATCAGTTCTCACTGATTCCCATGCCTAAGTCTCTCCTTAGGCTGCTCAGTCATCTCTTCCTCCTCAGTCTCTCTTTGCCCAGCCTGGCTTCTCATCTGTAACTACCTCCTCATCCCAACAGCATCTAAAGGCGACCTATTGTCCTTGCACTCACCCTTCCTTGTGATTTTTCATCTAACCAGCATGAGTTTCTTCATCGCTGCCTTTGTTCTGTTCTGATCTTACCAGTCTCAGAGTTTTCCATATTTCCCCTCTTCTTCCTTACGTCTATAGATTGTGGTCTTCTTGTCCCACCAGTTTCTCCTTTTGTTTTCTTTTTGACAAAACCCACCAGGTCCCATGCTTTTCCAGCTCATATCTGAGATCTTGGTCTTTTCTTGCCTGGACTTAAGTTAGATGGTTTCTTGCTCTCTGTTGATCTGGCAGTCTGTGGGCACAGGAGGCAGAAGTCATGCACCAGCTTGCTGCTACTTTTAAAAGCATCTGCAAGGAAATCCTGGGCTGGTAAGGATGCAGAAGGTTCAAGTCATTCTGTGGAGATAATGCAGTTGGCATGCAAAAGAGGTAGCACATGCTTAGAACAGACAGGAATTTTGAGGAATTTATCTGCCAAACTCTACCATATTACTAATGAATAGGGTTTAAAACCCAGCCAAATATGGGCAAATGCTTATGTGTCTGGCACCAGGATGCCTCCAGTCTGCCAACCTTCAAGTCAAAGCATGGACAAGCTAGCATTTCCAAAAAAGAATTCTTACATCCAATTCATTAACATTGGCAAAACAATGTCTTTTTTCCTAATCTTTTTTCTGGGAAATAGCATAACCATTTTTGCTGAAACTTTCCAAAAAAAATCTAAGCAGAAGCAAACACCCAGCATAAAAATCCACAAAGTTATAAATAACCAGAATAGGGATTTATAATTAGAAGCATCAGGCAAATTTATGGTATTGGGTAGCATAGTATTGATAACAACCATTTTTATTACTGTAGCCCCCAAAAGGCTGCTAAGCGACCACAACTCCACTGTGTTAAATGAGTACAAACACAGAACAGGGATATGTCTACAATATTGTTGTCCCAAAGAGCTTATAACTCAAATTTTAGTCAACAGAAAACAGATGAATCCAGACACATGGGGACTGCAAGGAAACAGTAAGAAAATGTTAGTCAGTGTGACTGACAAATCATCTCCAGGTACCACCAGTCTATGTATCATCAAGCTTTTCATAGGTGTTCAGAAATATAAGAGCTTTTAAGGGAAATTAGAATTGATTAGAGGATGATGAGGTAGTTTTGCAGATGCTTACACAGGCATTGGGTCAAGATGGAGGGTGGAAGAATTTAAGTGAAATGAATCAGCCATGCTGTCGACCTCTGGGCAGATGACATGCAGTGAGAAAGGGCGGATAAGCAGAGGGACAGCAGACTGGAAAGCAAGCCAGATTCAAGGAGAGCACCCAAGATGTTACCCTAATTATTGGGTTTGCCACATGTGCCCATCTCTGTGCAAAGACAGACTGTGACTTCAGGAGCATTATTCCCCTTTCCTTTCACCTTCTTGCCACCACAAAAAGGAGGAAACACAGATTGCCTGCTTCACTGTGCGTGAGAAGGTTGATTATTTTCTGAAGACCCCTATTTCTTTGTCCCTCAAGAGGGTTGCAGGTAAGATAAAACTAATAGATAACTTTAATTAAAGTGGGGGGTTTTTGGGTGTGGGATAGAGGTGACCTTATCAGCTTTTGATTTCAAAACCTGAAACTCTCCATCAGCCTTAATGATGCCCTTCAGCCTCCTCCTCTGCAACACAGGAGGCAGCTGCAGCCCCGGGGCTGTTTTGTGCAGACGGGTGGGTGTTCAAGGCTGTGAAGGTTTGTTCCTCTTTCCCAGAAAGAGGATTGCAAAACAGCAGGGAGAAGTTCATGGTTTCACCCCAGATGGACGGGACCTCCCTTGAGGCAACCGACCTGTCCAGCCAGGACGGCCATGCCCGCACCCCAGGAGTTACAGCTGTGAGCGTAGCCGTAGTAGAGCTGCGGGGCTCTGAGAGCAGAGACCGGCGTTTCGGCAGCCGGTGCGAGTGCCGGGACGCTGAACATGCGTGCGTTGCGGGGAACTCCTGCTTTGGGTAAAGCTGCAGAGAGCTGCAAAGAGGGGGAGAAAACGTCTGGGAAGCAGGCTGGCGTGCTTGCCGTTCGGGTGGCAACAGGGATGCTTCGTGGGCAGGGGCCGCGCAGGGGTTTCTGCGGGACGCGCCCGTGGCGTGGGGCGGTGCGCGGCGGGAGCGTGCGATGTGAGTGCCATCTGCTGGGCCGGGGAGCGGCGCGGCGGAGCCCTGCGCCGCCATCGCCCGCCATCGCCCGCCATCGCCCGCCATCGCCCGCCATCGCCCGCCATCGCCCGCCATCGCCCGCCATCGCCCGCCACCGCCGTCCGCCATCGCCGCCATTGCCTGCCGTCGCCCGCGCCGTGCGCCCGCCACCGCCGCTTGCCGTCGCCCCGCGCCCCCCGTGGCGTGGGTGGGCGGCAGATGTTCCCCCGCCCGCCGGCAAGGCTGGCTACCCACGACCGGCATGGGCCACGGGGACAGGGCGGCAGGCCTCTCCCTGCATGCAGAGCGCGGGAACGGCTCGTTATCCAGAGAGGCAACGGCGGTGGAGATCTCACCCCGAGCACGGCGCCGACACAGCCGTCTCCGGCATCCCAGCTCCAGTCCCTGCAAGCTGCTGTGACAAGGAGGTGCTGAGCCTTCCTTGCCGTGAGTCCTCTATTGCGTGAGCCACCCTGGTCCCTTGGCCAGTGCCCGCAGGCTGGGCTCAGTGCCATCTTCACACCCACCGGCGTGCCCGTGGTTGATGCTGCTCAGCTCTTGGTAGGTGACTGCACTCTTGCAGGTGGCTTCAAGCTGATTCCAGAGCTTTGCCTGCAAACCTGCAAGCGTCTTGAGCACCAGTAATTTAGGTTTGAGCGAGACATCCATAGCGGACACCGCAGTTTGCCTCTCCCGGCAGAAAGCATCCCTTGCTCTCTGTTGGGCTTATCATCTTTGGCAGGAAGATGAGTTCTTCCAAAACCTTAAGCCTCCTCTCCAGAGGCAGTGAGGGGGCTCATCTTCCCAAAACAGTCATTCATCAGTCCCTGGACCTTGGCTGAGAGCATGCAATCTCCTGCTAACCCCACAAAACTGTCTCTGTGGGGCATAAATATTCCCTCCTACAGCAATCAGCATCTGGGACCCAAGTGGCTGGTCAAGGTGAGAGTGGATCATTGGAGGGGATGGAGCAGCATGAGATAATCTCAGCTGTTTGTTCACATTGGGAAACTGATGGAGAAATGATACCACCACTCCAGTGCCAGTGGCCTGGTGTGACCTGCTTTGCTGCAAATGCTTGTATTTGGCTCACACTTTCAGCTTCTCTCCATCACATATTCATAGTTTCAAAGGAAAAAGATTCAGATTATTTTCTGATGGATTTCACCATTATCTTCATAGTGAGTTTACTAAGAAAAGGAACACCTTCAGGAAGAATCAAGAGGTAAAGAATCCGTAACTTCACTTGGCAATTTGTTCCAAGGACTAATTACACTCTCAGTAAAATTTTTATTACTGATTTCTACTTCACCTTTGCCTGGCTTTATCTACATTTCTGTCTTTTTTTCCTTCTTTTTTCCTATTTGGTAGAAACTCAATCACATGTTTTCTCAGTCTTCTTTTTGATTAGCTATACTGGCTGAGCCTATTACAGTTGACATTGTAAGAGATATCTCTAGGGCTTTGGCAATTTTTATTCCTTCCAATATATTCTACAATTTTTCAACATCCATTCTGAAATCTGTACAAGTATCTTCCAGTTTCAGTCTCATCAGGAAGACTATGAACAGAGGGAAATCCCAAGACCCATGGCTCCTTTGTTGACATATTTAGACATATCTATGATCATATTGGCCCCTTTCTTGAAGATTCACACTGAAAACTTACACTTCTCTCTCTTCCTGCTTTCCAGCACTCTTGCTGGTTTTTCTTCAACCATTGCTTACATTTCTTCTTCCTGACATATTACTTTCTCTTGATTTTAATATGTCAATTGATTTGAAAAGGCATAGCTTAAGAAATTATCTTTTTTGCCCTATAAACATTACTTTTTACCACAAGAAACACCCCCTTTGATGGTAATTCCCAATGACAGCTACTTTACGAGATTTGCGGTGGTAATATGTGAAGTCAATATCTGTCCATTTCAGGTAGACGTGAGCATATTTTCTATCCTTATTGTCAGAGGCTGAGGGCTGAGGCACAGCAGTAGTCTAACAATTCATGGCATGAGGAGCTTTGATGACTAGCTGTGTGCATGTCCTTAGACCATAGCAAACACAAGATAAAACATTTCAACTTAAACCTCAGTAGAAGATGTGCACATCACTTTGCAGGTGTACTTTTAACCCACTGGGAATTCATTCAATAATTCCTTAATCCATAAGAAGTTGCTTACTTGTCTGAGTCCTGAGTTAGAGATGTGGTCTCAGAAGCTCTTTCCGTAGCACATTTCCAGGACTTTATTTTCTCTGGAACCACCACTGTGAAACAACAAAATAGCACAAGAGTTATTAAAAATAGAGAGAAAATGTATTTGAAAAGAGGTTAAAAAGCAGATTTGAGTAACATCCCACATCCACATTTCAAGAGAAGTGAATTGCTTACATCTGCCTCTTTGGCCATTTTTTTGTCAGGTCTGCCAATAACTCCTATTATCTAGGCAGAGACAAGCTCTGTGCTGTGGCCAGAGATCTTCCTTTTCAAAGCTATGCTATCCGCAGAGGCTGCTTCTGCTTTTTAAGCCAGTTTTCTCCAGTTATTTACACACTGAATATTTGTGACAAAGTTTAACTATTTCCAAGAGGGATATATGAAACTGCCTTATGCCAGCAGAGTTGATTCACTTTCTTAGAATGATGGTGCACATTCCTGGGAATTGCATTCTTTTAACTAGGTTGATTTCAGATTAAATTAATTAAAGCTGCACCAAAAAAAACCCCATGTAGATGAGTGCTAAAATATCCCACTGAGATTTTAAAGACTGTTAACAATGATTAACTGCTATCTTAAAACCACTTAACTATTCAATTCTGAGACCTTACCCTACAGACCCTTCTCCATACAGAAGACAAGTACCCAAACCTCCACTTTCAATACCCTCTTTTTGTTAATGTTGCAACCAAGAACCTTTTGGAAAATATATGCATGGTGGTTTCAGACCATCTGTAATGATCTTGCTCTTTATCAGAGTCCCTGTATGTATCCTTCCACCATACTTTGAGAAAAAAGTGTGTTGCAAATCACTTGTAAATAAACTAGGGCAGCAGAGGTAAAACTGAGAGCTTGGGGCAGAGGCTACACTCTGGTGCTCACCTTGGTAGGACATTTCTTCCCAGTAACAGAAATCAAAGCTGACATGTAAAAGCTTGCCTTTTTTTCTTTTCTTTTTCTTTTTTTCTTTTCTTTTTCTTTTTTTTTAGAAGTAAAGTAATTAGCCATTATTGGTACAGCTAAAATAATAATGGGCTAGGGCTGGCAGAGTATGAACAGTGTTACTAACTGCTTGTTCCCAGTTTGCCCCTTTCCAACTTCAGTAATGTGGTTAAAACAACTGTTTCTTGTCTACACTCTGAGTCCTATCAATCATATCCCTACCTTCAGTGGATCTGCACCCCTAGGAATATGAAAGTTGGAAACTTTCCAAATAGATGTTAAAAGATTGAAGCCAAAAGGTTATTCTTCCCTTTCAAAACTTGTCATTCTGAAATCTTATATAGAAGGCATTATCCAAATGATAAGCAGGGTGAATTAACCTAGACTTTCTCCTTGGGGAGAACTAGATCAATTTTTTTTGTTATGAATAGAAATTCTTGTTACATTAGTCCAGCTGCTTGGCAGTTTTGTTCATTTTGCTACAGTCAGCCCAAGGCTGAGAGTAGGGGCAGCAATAGGTTGCTTTGCCCCTGCTGAGTGCACCCTGACTTCATTGCTAGGTGTAAGAAGACTCTCTACAGCTACCTGTAAGACCAATTTTGAGGAGGAAATGCCACTCTACTTAGGAAAGTAACAAAACTGCCACTGACCTCCAGGAAACCAAGTCTTCTTGTTTTTCAACATTGGTACCATCAACTAATGAAAATGTCTTCATTACAGAGGACCTTTTAATATTGTGCTGTGGGGACAAGGATATTTCTGCTGTACATTCTGGTTGTACTTTTTCTTAAGAAATAATTTCCCTTTCATGTGTGTGTTGGGGTAGTCTAGTGTCCTGGTTTCAGCTGGGATAGAGTTAATTTTCTTCGTAGAAGCTAGTGTGAGGCTATGTTTTGAATTCGGGATGAAAATATGTTGATAATGTACTGATGTTTTGAGTTGTTGCTAAGTTGTCAAGGGTTGTCCAGCTTCCAATGCTGGCCTGCCAGCAAGAAGGTGGGGGTGCACGGAAAGTTGTCTTTTCAGGACAGCTGACCCCAGCGGACCAAAGGGATATTCCATACCATAAGGCATCATGCTCAGTGTATAAAGCTGGGGAGAAGAAGAAGGAAAGGGGGGATGTTGGGAGTGATGGCATCTGTTTTCCCAAGTAACTGTGACACATGATGCAGCCCTGCTTCCCTGGAGATGGCTGAACACCTGCCTGCCCATGGGGAGTGGGGAATGGATTCCTTGTTCTGCTTTGCTTGTATGTACGGCTTTTGCTTTCCCTATTAGACTGTCTTTATCTCAACCCCCGAGTTTTGTCACTTTTACTCTTCTGATTCTCTCCCCCATCCCAGCAGGGGGGAGTGAGCGAGTGGCTGCGTGGGGCTGAATTACCAGCTGCGGTTGAACCATGACATCTAGCAAGTTTATTTTGAATGGCTATAAATTGTAGTGTTTGAACCTTTTTAATTTTCTTAATCCTGATTCCCAGGAGTCCCTGTATGCACATAGCACATACATTGACCCAAAGAGTTTAATTTAAATTGGATGTATTGCATCTTTCAATACCTTTTGATAAAGCTGACTACGAGCTGTTGTGGACCATGCCTGGATCTGCCAGAGGTGGGGCAGCTTTGGGTGGTAACTCCTGCCAGCGTGGGGGGTAATCTGGGAGGAAGGAGCCATCCTGATGCTGAACGCTCTGCATTTTTGACTACTTGGAAGCATTAAGCAACCTGACAACTTGTCCATAATTAACAGGTTTACTAAGATAGCTCCGTGATAGAGTGACTGCAACGCTGAGACACAGCAGCACTTTTTTTTTGCTGCTATCATTTATATTAACTCCCAGAGGAAAATCAGTTGTGCTAATTAGGACTTGTGAGTCTAAATGTCAGTAAGTAACTGCAGAGTACAGAGGAAAAAACTCTTCAGGAATAATGTCTTTGCTTACAGAAGAACGTACAGCAAAACATTTATGCAAAAGGTTAGTTTGAAGCCAGTGGAAGGGCAGGAACCAACCATTTCAGAAATACCTTTGTTAACATTTGGCTGTTGTAGAACAAATTTTGGACATTGTCTTGAACAAACACTCATTATTTGTTCTTCATTTCAAAATATCCTGCAGTAAATCTGAGTCTGTGTTGTTCATATCAATAGAGAAGAGAAAATGAAAGGGAGAGGTAAAAGACATCGTAACTAATTCAAATTTTAAAGGTTAGACATTCAAGAACACAGATATTTGCCTTTTTTTTCCCCTGAACTCTTTACCTTTCCATGCAATTGAGATATAAAATAAATTGCTTAAGAACAGTAAGATAAAAATAACGTCTGGTAAACTGCATTTTCATGAAGTGGTTGGTTAGAAAAATATTGATGTTTAAACAACTGTAGAAAGGAAATCAATAATGAATGCAGCAGTTTGGGGGAAATTCTTTAAAAATAGAATTTCTTTTAATGTCCATAGTGAAGGAAAAACATCAGTGATATTATTACTTATCCAAAATAGCCAACCTATAGCTAATCTCCTTTGTTTGATTAAATATGATCTTGAACAAGTTTTTTGTCCTTTATTTGATATGACATAGCTTTAAATCAGTATGTATAGAGTGTGACACATCAGCCAAGCATGGGGGGCACCGATTAAAACCAGCAGCAACTAAAGCAGAGGAAACATGGTGAACTATAATGTGCACAGAGCCCCCCAAAGCTGTGCAGCACTATATTCACCCACAGACCTGAAAAATAGCTGTGACCTGCAGATTATTTGCAATATTTTACTGTAAAGACTCATGCAACTAGATCAAATATTCCTTTAGTGTTATGAAATTTGGGATATAGATTCCTTGAAAGACACCTCACATCCATGAGTCTGCTCCTCATGCACACCCTTCACCGCTAACCAAATCCAGGCTCTCACCTGTGTTGGCCTCAGCCATTAATTTTCTCCAGTCAAGCATACAAAACCTGCTGACCCCAGTTTGGATATGCTTTAATTCAAGATGGATTTACCACTATGAAGAACTTGGTAATACAGTAATATAGACCTCCTCAGCTCACTGGGAAAATTCTAGTGTGTCTCAGCACACGTGGACAATCAAGGAATGCAAAGCCAGCCAGGTTATAGTAATATATGTTGTACTTTATCGTCCATCCTAATCTAGGTTGACCTAGATATTCAAAACTGTCATAGAAGTGAGAGCTGAGTTATGACTGACTCTTATCTTCCACCTGAAAACTGTACACATTGTCAAACACTTTAGGAAAAGACTGTTAGAGGATTGGATCCTCAAGAAAAATACTCAGTTGAAATGTGTATTTATTTGTAGCTGTGACCTAACAAATCTATAACCTGGCAGATAGAAGTTTGTTATAAAAACTTGGGCCCTAGCAGGGTGGGAAGTTCCAGTTGGAATGATCTAGTAAACAAATATTTTCTTGGCAAAATAGAAGCATTTTACGGTGAAAATACCAACTTCCTTAAAAAATAGAATTGTTTTTCTACTGAGCAAAAATGAAAATGAAATACTGGATTTCTGGTTGGCTTGGACAAAACGTTTTGTTAACCAACAGCGTGTTCCAGCATCCATGCCCAGGACCCACATCTGCCAACATGCAGGCAGCAGTTCTGGCTGCGGAAGCCAGCACTCTGTCCCCGGGCAGAAGGGAGGTGTTTAATTCCATAGAGGAAGCGCAGTGTCAGACATGGTGTTCTCACTGTTTTTCCTGTTGGCTAGCTTGTGGTCTTTCCACCTCCTTCCTCCTCCGTCCAGTGCTGTCAATCCTATTCTGGGCTGCCGGGCTATTCCCAGCCCAAGTGTCCAGTGCCCAAGCAACTCCCTTGGGTTTCTGAATTCCTTCCTCCGAACGGGGCTTTCCTTGCCAGACTGCATCCAAATCTCCCAATCTTTCCATCCTGTTTACTTACCCCAGGTTTTAACCTATCATTTTTGCTCTTGCTCAGTTTCCTGCTTGTACTTCTGCTCTTCCCTTGGCTGGTACTCTCTTCAGTGCCTTCTGGGCATAGTCATTTCCTCATTTGTATAGACAGTCCTGCAGCCAGCTTTGTACCATCGGAAGCCTTTATCCACTGTACGCACATGCCTTCTTCCAGGTCATCAGTACGCAGTGGAAGCAGTCTAGCTAGCAATACTAATCCCTGGGTAACTGAAGCTGCGATTCAGCCTGTAAGAACTTACAGGACAGAAGAGTCTTGAGGAAAGAGCTGACAACGGCAGAAAGAGAAAAACTAGAGAACTAAAACATCTCTGGAAAATACAGAGGATAAAAAGATGGAAAAACAAGTGTGAGAGAACCAGTGGTTTCAAACTGACTTTGATACCATGTGTATACGGAGGGGGTAAAAGATGGAATTTTGGTCTGTGGATGGACACTGGGTGAGAAGTAGATAGCCGAGAAAACAGCAGTGGAGGGGTTAACAGATGGAATTTTGGTCTGTGAGAAAACTGCAGTTAGCATAGGAGAAGACGGATGGCTGGGTGAGAAATAGATACTAGGCTGGGTGAGAGAAAACAGCCCACAGAGATAAGAAAGTTGATCGAGGTTAGGGGAGGATGTGGAAGACGTGCAGTAATGGAGGAATATAAAGCACAATTCACAATTTTGTTTGCCTTGTAGCATTTTGCTATTGGCTTGAGCATGGTTGATGGATTATGGTAGTATGACTGCTGGATTATGGCAATATGCCACGTGAACAAAGCCTACGAACCAACAGACGGGATGGCTGTGGCGTGTGCAGCGCGCCTGGCCAGCGGGCGCATGCGCCATAGGCTCCCTGTGTTGAGAGGTGGCAACTGAGGCATGCTCCGACGCTCGCTGGCCACGTGTGTCGAAACCCACTCCTCTGCAAATACGTAAATACCGGGATTTCCGGAAGGGCAGTGGGCCGGTGTACGGCAAGGCCACCGTTGCCTCCGTGGGGACGCCCACGTAAAGCTGGCACCTACCGACTGCTGGGCTGAGCTCGCGGCACAGGACAATACAAGAATGTACAGATGGTCCATCTCCCTCACAGTCCTCGCGTTGGTAAGACAATTGCTTTGCAAAACACCCTTAGTGTAATGCATGTCTGTAGTTAATAAAACGCTTGCTTTTTTCCCCTTGTGGTCTGTGTATATGTGTTTACCCTTCTTGGGAATCCTCGAAACCACCCTAAAACACCATGGTATGAAAAACTTAAAAAAAAACCCAAAAAACACAGGTTTAACCTTCCAACTTTCAAAACAGCAAGACACTTCCTACTGTGGTGACACTTGGTCTTTTGGATGTACACCTCTTTTATCAGCTTGAGACTCCCCATCTTAGGAAGACATTAGCAGTTTCTGAAGATCTTTCTGGGCTCACACAAAGTCACTGTTGCCAAAATCCTATCTCATATCCACAACTACTGTCAGCATATGGACTTTCAGCCTGCAGCAAATGTGTAAAATTTAAGCTAGTTTAACCCCCTGAGGCTAACCCGATGCCAATGGCTTTGCATTTGTGATGGGTTAAAATGCACACGCAGCGGCTGTGATGAGGAGTGCATGTGCCCCATGGTATGCCATTTCCATGGATGCACTTGCTGTCTTTCAAAGGGTCTATGGGCACCTGGTCCAGGCCTTCTAGACCCAAAGGGATTTTTTTCCTTGCTGTGAATGGTCCTCGGGATCAGTCTCGTAATGACAAAAGAGGCCACTTTCTGGCTAATTATCCCCCTGCCAAAATACTTATTAGCTTCTTCCAAATATGAAATCACTGGGATGGGAGACTGCTTCAGATGCTAACATGATTAATATCACCTAATGAATTTCTGCACACTTCTGCTCTGCGAGCACTGTGCTGCCGATACTGCTCAATAACAGAATTATCACAAAATAAATAAATGATATTTGCACATGGTAAGCTCCAGGTCCAGCCTAAGTAGAGCAAGCAATTACAGAGGAAAACAATTTCTCCTTCAGATGGTTTTCAGGATAATGAGGGATAAGTCAACTCTGGCAGGGCTGGTTTAGCAGGAATTCTGTGGACATCAGTAGAGAGGCAATATTATCCCTCCTGCCTCTGGGCTGGTGGTAGACTTTTAAAAAGGGGTTCCTAAGAGACCCCTCAAAGCACATCACTGCATGTAATTCATTAGCTCAGCTGCACCTGAGGTCTTGGATTTTCTGGATAGGGTGTGCTTCTGCAAAGTAACTATAAAAAATAGAGACCATGCCCAAGCTCGAATCTCCAGAGGAAGTCCAGATGGCTATTCTAAAAATGCAATCAAGAAAGGACTCTGGCTTTGATGGTTTGTAGACTGATTTTAATAAGAATTACCAGAGCGTATTCTCTCCCAAATTGGGAGAGGATTTTTCAGTACTGAAATAAAAATCTGTCACTCAATTAAAATTTGTTTATGCCACAAACCACGTGGAACTCAGATGGTAAAGGATAGAAAGTGTCGCTGACAACCCAATTTGTCAATTTTATTCTTTGATTTTGGTTTAACCTCTTATCTTTGCTCTAATGTCTTTTTAAAAACCTGAATAAATGCTGTATGAGTTGTGGGAAGCTTAGAGGAAGAATAATTTTAACTAGATTTGAGGAAGTCAGGGTCTGAGCAAATAACACTTCAGTCAAGGCTGGCTGAAGATATGATTTCAAAAATCTTAGCAGATGCAAAGTGATGCTACATGGGGAGGTGGTACGTTGTCTCTGCTGCCATACTGCAGTGTCTGAACACTTTCTAATGAACTCAGAGGTGAAATTTGGAGGATAGCAAGTAACAAGTGTTGGCATAAATTTTGAGAAATGGATGCTGAAGAGATTATTTTCTAATGTTCATACACACTCAGGCCAGCAAGAAACACTCTCAACCAAAAGAAAAAGAGTAAAAATTAATGTCTTGTCTTTCATAATGTATAATTAAGCTGTGAAATTCACTTTTACAAAATATTGAGGTCAAGAGTTTAGCAGCATTAAAAGAAAGATTACATATTATAAGGATAATACTAAATCAAATGAGGTGGAAAAAAATGCAGGTAATACACAACCTCCTTGCTGCAGGCATAGACAATTTCTAATTAATAATAAGATGGATTTCCTCCTTGTCAGGTTATGCTGTAAGCGTTCACCACTGGGTTTCCCAATGCTCCCTTCCTCTGCCAGGGACCTGTCTCCTTGAGACAATGATCATGCCAGCAATCCACCAGCGATTCCCAGTGTACTTCTTGAAAGGATTACACCCAAAGAAATGCCCCTCAAAATTACGGTGACTTTAAGTGAAAAAGACTGTCTCAGGCATGACCAGGATATTACCTCCAGTTCTTGCATGGTCCGTTTTGTCCGAAATATTGCCAATTTATTCTGAAAAGTGTCAAACTAGTGGGAAACAGCTGGTAGGGTCTGGAACAAACAGTGTGTGGGATCTTGCCTGTATAAGGGGGCTAGCACAGACAGAGGGACAGAGTATTCAGGTCTCTGAAGCGTTGACACACCCAGAGAGACAAATTGTCCTTTAGCTTCTCGCACTGTTGCTCGGAAGAAATTTGAGGTCATCAGAAAAGACAATGTTCTGCTCCAGATTGTCATAAAACATTTCTTTCTATGGATATAAAAATTAAAGCAGTTATCTGTGGAATTTTACATACAGAAAGAACTGTACAAAGGAGGACTCCAACAAAAAGTGGCATAGGGAGGAGATGATAACAGTCTAAATAAATAGTCATGTTCTTGTTAAAGCATCTTCTTCTGAAAACCAAAATAATTGACCAAATCATAGTATCCTCAGGCACAAAAAATGAAACTAATTTTAAAATGGAAAATGCCAGTGAAATAGTTGCATTAGCTCTGCATACAGTTATGCTCCCAAGTAGAGGGGCTAGTAGTGAAGACTACAAACTGAATGGGAGGCGTCGAATCAGTCTGTGAGATCTGGTCTCATTTGTAACTGTTGATCCGTTGACTTCACACATGGATACAACTCGTCGCCAATGCCCAGGATCCTATCGGGCTCCTAATTAACTTGGACTTCAGTTTCATATTTCCCCTATGATAACAGCAGTATAATAAATCCCAGGGATTACGTTGTTAGCACAAAGCTCACTGTGGAGCTGCCTGGGAGACAAAATTGCCACAAAGACCACAGGAAGCTTCAGTGAAAGATGAGACACTCTGCATGAGAATAAAAGCAAGGCCAGCAGTTACAGCTCCAAGGAGGAAATTCAATGGGCCACAAAACATTATATTTGAAGGCGTTAAATTGATTGCTAAGTGGGTTAAGAGAGAAATTCCCCTCTCCCATTCAGCATGGCAGAGGTGGAACATCGAAGCAGCTGCCTAACAAAGACTGTGCTTTTCTCTGAAGCCTCCGGCACTGCTGGGGGGAAAGGCAGAGGGAGGTTTGCTACAGTGCCCAGTGCCTTTTCTGAAGCCCAGAGAAAACCCGGCTGCCTCTTCAGCATGCGCAGGTTTTGGGTCACATCCACCAGCCCCATGCAGGTATCTCAGATGCTCCACTGAACACCCCTGGACCCTGATGTTCAGGCACATGGGCTGAGCCCCAGAGTCCCATTGACCAAAGCGGGAGCTCAGACAGATGAATTTAGATGCAGATGTCATTGTCTAGAGCTGAACCTGGACCCTGTAATGTGTTATCAGTGGCTGAGTGTTAATTGCTCTGTAATTAAAGGGTATATGCTGGTAACTTAGTAAGTCCTTGCAAACCAGAGAGCAGGATCTCAAATGTCCTCAAATTTTTATAAAGAGAAACAGTAAATATTTGGTCTGTAAATGAGGTTCTGGAAAAAGAACTGACAGTGAGGCTAAATATATCGTTTGAATCTTATCTTGTGCATCTCAGAAGACCTGAGTCAGCAGCCTTTTCTCAGCCAGAATTCCCACTGCTGTTCACGGAATGATGGACTGTGGCTGTAAGCACTGTTGCGGGCAGAGTGGGAAGGAGGAGAGGACACCTCTTCCCACAGGCACGGAGCAAACCCAGCGAGCACGACACTTCACCTACGCAATGAGCCTCCGTGCTCCCTTCGTTCGAGGGGAATCTGCTCTCGCCTCCCCATGCTGCAGAGCCGACTCTTTTCTGCCTCCTCTTCGCCATTTACTGGAGCACAAGAATGGGATTATATTAACCTCTGTGCTCACGCGAGGGAGGAGGAAAGACTCCCATTTCTCTTCTTCCCTGCTGCACAGGTCCAATGACATCCTCGCCCTGGGGTGCTGGCCTGGCTTGATTAAACCCTGAATAAGCACAGCCAGATTTGACTGAAAGCTTTTCCTACTTAAAACAACTCTCTGGAAAGGGTTAATAAGCAGTTTGAAAATCGTGTATCAAAGACATGGCTATATGTCTGGAATAATACAGAATGTTTTATTTTCAGATGGGTTTGGTCCAGTCTATTTAAATTCTGTGACCTTCAGGGAATCAAGTTAGTTCTAGCTTTTAGTTTATAGATTTTGTGTTTGGTATTCAAGGTTAACTTCTTGCTTGATTAGACACAGGCAAATGCTAGCAACTGCAGTATCACAGTGGAAATGAAGTCCTGTAGTGTATTTGGTCAGAAATGTCAAGAATCTGGTAGTTAACTACAAGGAACTCATTTTGTCTTCCATTAGCAGCATTAAGGTATGTTAGGTGCTCTTTTGTTTCCATGTTGCAAAACATAAAAATATCATAATGTGGGCATATGTGATTCCCTTACTGGATATGGCGGGGAACATTGTCTCCAAGGACGAGGACAAGGCTGAGGTACTTAATGCCTTCTTTGCCTCAGTCTTTAATAGCCAGTCCAGGTATCTGCAGGATAGTCAGCCCCCTGAGCTGGAAGACAGGGATGGAGAGCACAATAACCCCCCCATAATCCAGGAGGAAGCAGTTAAGGACATGTTAAGCCACCTGGACACCCACAGTTTATGGGGCTGGATGGGATCCACCCAAGAGTCCTGAGAGAGCTGGCGAAGGAGCTTGCCAAGCCACTCTCCATCATTTATCAGCAGTCCTGGTTAACAGGGGAGGTCCCATAAGACTGGAGGCTTGCCAATGTGACACCCGTCTACAAGAAAGGCCGGAAGGAGGATCCTGGGAACTACAGGCCTGTCAGCCTGACCTCTCTACCAGGGAAGATCATGGAGCAGTTCGTCTTGAGAGTGCTCACAGGGCATCTGCAGGACAACCAAGGGCTCAGGCCCAGCCAGCATGGGTTCATGAAAGGCAGGTCCTGCTTGACCAACCTGATCTCCTTCTATGACCAGGTGACCCATCTAGTGGATGAGGGGAAGGCTGTGGACGTTGTCTACCTGGACTTTAGTAAAGCCTTTGACAGCATCTCCCACAGCATTCTCCTGGAGAAACTGGCGGCTCGTGGCTTAGACAGGTTTACTCTTGGCTGGTTAAAGAACTGGCTGGATGGCTGAGCCCAGAGAGTTGTGGTGAACGGCGTTAAATCCGGCTGGTGGCCGGTCACAAGTGGTGTTCCCCAGGGCTCGGTTCTGGGGCCGGTCTTGTTCAATATCTTTATTGATGATCTGGATGAGGGGATCGAGTGCTCCCTCAGTAAGTTTGCAGATGACACCAAGTTGGGTGGGAGTGTTGATCTGCTGGAGGGTAGGAAGGCTCTGCAGAGGGACCTGGACAGGCTGGATCGATGGGCAGAGGTCAACTGTGTGAGGTTTAATAAGGCCAAGGGATGGGTCCTGCACTTGGGTCACAACAAACCCATGCAACGCTACAGGCTTGGGTAGAAGTGGCTGGAGAGCTGTCCGGCAGAAAGGGACCTGGGGTGCTGTTTGACAGCCGGCTGAACATTTGCCAGCAGTGTGGCCAGGTGGCCAAGAAGGCCAACAGCATCCTGGTCTGTATCAGAAATAGTGTGGCCAGCAGGAGTAGGGAAGTGATTGTACACCTGCACTCGGCACTGGTGAGGCCGCACTTTGAATCCTGTGTTCGGTTTTGGGCCCCTCACTGCAAGAAGGACATTGAGTTGCTGGAGCGTGTCCAGAGAAGAGCAACGAAGCTGGTGAGGGGTCTGGAGCACAAGTCTTATGAGGAGCGGCTGAGGGAGCTGGGATTATTCAGTCAGGAGAAGAGGAGGCTGAGGAGAGACCTCATCGCTCTCTACAACTACCTGAAAGGGGGTTGTGGCAACATGGATGTTGGTCTCTTCTCCCAAGTAACCAGCGATAGGACGAGAGGAAACAGCCTCAAGTTGCGCCAGGGGAGGTTTAGATTGGATATTAGGAAAAATTTCTTCACAGAGAGGGTGGTCAAGCATTGGAACAGGATGCCCAGGGACGTGGTGGAGTCACCGTCTCTAGAAGTGTTCAAAAAACGTGTGGATGTGGCTCTTCAGGACATGGTTTAGGGGGCATGGTGGTGTTGGGCTAACGGTTGGACTTGATGATGTTGAAGGTCCTTTTCAACCCTAGTGATTCTGTGATTCTGTGATTCTGTGATTTGAAGATGACTGTCCTTATTTACACAAGGTGTGCTACTCTCTTGTTAATTCATTATCACTATCATCACAGAAACAGTAGATGAAAGTTCATGCAATTAGGAAAAATATTTGCCTGCTAAAGGAGCCATGCACACTGTCCTGGTAACACCGTAAATGCATGTTAAAAATTCAACAGAATTGGAAAAAGTAAAATTAATAATATGTGGCACACAGGGACAAAAGAAAATAAAGAAAATACACAGGATGAAGACAGGTTCAGATAAAATGGCAGTGTTGTGTTTGCCCCTGATTAGTTGAATAATATGCACTGGTACTGGCAGAAGTTGGTCTTCTGTCTAGCCAGCTGCCTGTGCCAGTCTCTGCACCCTCTTGTTTTCATAGCCCTGAGTCTTTCCAGCCTTTAGGGACATGGTGCATATCCTTTGACCACACAATAGCCACTGTGGATTCTGAGACACCTTTTGGAAATGGTGTGTCAGAAGCACAGAACAAGTCTGCACCTCCACAGAAACTGAAGTGGTCTAGCTGGGACCTGCTGGACCTGAAGCTGGCTGCTCTCAGGGGCTGCCACAGCTGAGGGCTTGCTCAGATCCAGCTTAAGAAAAATTGTGTTCAAGACTGATTTCAGGCTCCTTCAGATCTCATTTGCCTTGGTAACAGGATGTGTCAGGGCTCTCTCTTCTAAGAAGGGGCCATTGATGGGTCTACTCATGGGCAGTGACATGAAGCCAGGCCAGAAGAGACAGGTGAAGGTGTCAGGCCAAGCACTGAGTGCCACCCATGGGCAGGCAGGGAAGCCCTTGAAGACGGCCTAGCATTGCCCTGGGAGGTATCACTAGCTTGCCCCAGAGACATTTCCCAAGGCCTCGCCTCTGAACTTGGCCTTCATCATATAGTTATGGTCAGCATATCCAGGGAAATATCACTGTTATGCAGCTGTTTCATGCTCCCAGCTCCAACATGAGCATCAGCTTCAAGGCAGACCTTTGCCTTACAATGTTTGGTATACAAATATTACTGACTTTATTTCTGAGTGAAGAGAGATGAATTTAGTTTGCAGTGAAAGTAAACACCTTTGAAATGACCTTGGCTAGTACATGGCTGTTATGCATCAGTTTGGAATGAGCTTGACAAGAGAATACACATTGGCTGCTTCTTTTGATGCACAGTTCAAGTGCAAACTTGAGAGCTTGTTGACTAGGAACATTCAGATATGGATCAGGGAAAGAATGTTTTCACATACAGCTTCCTCCTCCACCTTTTCTTTTCTTCCTTTAATATAGTGTCCAGATATTCCCATAAGGTATCAGCAATAGTAGTCGCTATGTGGCAGAGAAACCCTGTTTAGAGTCTTTGCAAGTCATTCTAGACACACATTTAAAATATTTTTTGATGCTAGAGAAACATGACTATTTTTTTCACTTACTAAGTTGGGGTTCAATCAGCATTTCTTTTAAGGAGATGCCAGTGCAAACCAAAATGAAGAAATATGAATTAGTGCCCTAAATATATGCCTTTGTATTTGAAGAGAATGATCTTTCAGCAGTGCTACTGAGGTACACAGTGCCCTGAACTTTCAGCAAGTTACATAGAGTAAGGAGTACTTTTTGTAGAGAAAGGTCCTAAATGCTGTCATCAGAATTACAACAGCTCTCAGAGGTCTCCACCATGTGGGAATGCAAGGGAGCTTCAGTCTCGCTTCTTTTCTTGAGGAAGATGAGGAAGGAAAGAGTTAGCTAGGACTCCACTATAGCGTGGTTGTTCAGAAAAGAGTTGTAACTCAAAATTTTCTGCATGCTGATTTTGGAGCCCAAAGGATTAATGTGCTTTCAGTACCAGAGCTGAGACAGTCCTGTGTCCATTAGAGGTGGTCATCAGCGGGATTGAGTAGGCCATAGGCTCGGAGATGTGAAGCACATGGCTCTCCTAAGACTTGTTCTACCACTGACTGTGGACACAGCCTGGTGTAACTGTTCCCTTCTCTTTGTATTACTTTGTCCAGCAATACCCTTCCCATCTCTAAAGATACGAGTATCTCTCCACTGTGGCGATTGAGGGGTTTCTCCTCATTCTGGGGATTGAAGGTCTGCCAGCTCAGGTCCACCTTTGGAGGAGCTTACGGAGCAGAGGCTGCTCCAGCGCAGGCTGTTGTACAAATGTATCCTGGTTGTGTTGTACACTGGAAAGGGTTAAGCATAGGCTATGGGAGAGATGTGACTTAGTGTTGTTTCTGGGCTACTCTCACCAGCATTAGCCTCCTCACAACGCCAAAGAAAGATGCAACCTGCCTGTATCACTGTGCTGTTTTTGGTGGTGGGGTTAGTTGTTTGTGCTCTGTTGAAAGCAGCACTGTCATCCTAAGTGTGAGCTCAACCAACACCTCTTACACAATCCTTCACTTCCTGGTGAAAAGGAGTTAAAGCCTCCTTATGCCCAGCTGCAGCTGCGCAGTTGCTAATGGCAATGTGGACACCGCAGCTCAGCTGGCAGCATGAACAGAGTCCCATTTGGGAGGGAGTGCTTGGCCAAACTCCTGTGGAGTTGGCTGGACCTCATGGCGCTGTTTGCTCTGCAAAATGTATAGACCTACCGCAGGACTACAGTGGGAACTAGTCATCTAGTACAGAAGGGTACAGAGGGCCCAATATGTCGACTGGACCCAACGCACAGGGAAGTCTGCTGCCTCGCTGAGGCCCGGGTGAGAGATGTTACCAGAAAACTCCTTGGTCTGGTTCGGCCCACTGATTACTACCCACTGTTGGTCCTACAGGTTGGCAACAATGAGGTTGCACTAAGAAGCCCAAAGGCAATCAAAAAGGACTTCAGAGCACTGGGGCGACTGGTTGATGGAGTGGGAGCACAGGTAGTGTTTTCATCAATCCCTTCAGTGACAGAGAAGAACGCTGAAAGGAACAGGAAAGCACACTTGGTCAAGACATGGCTCAAGGGCTGGTGCCATCATCAGAATTTTGGGTTTTTTGACCACGGGGCGGTTTACATGGCACTGGGCCTCCTTGCAGCAGATGGAGTGCAACT
Source organism: Phaethon aethereus (assembly GCF_964289735.1). Classification (NCBI taxonomy): domain Eukaryota; kingdom Metazoa; phylum Chordata; class Aves; order Phaethontiformes; family Phaethontidae; genus Phaethon; species Phaethon aethereus. Next base: position 15,714,252 of record NC_138582.1, read on the forward strand.
GACTCCAAGGGGCAAAAGGATTCATTTTTCTCTGGAAATGTTCAAAAAATGTGTGGATGTGGCGCTTCAGTACATGGTTTAGGGGATATGGTGGTGCTGGATTAATGATTGGACTTGATAATCTTGAAGGTCCTTTCCAGCCTTAGTGATTCTGTGATTCTGTGATTCTGTGATCTTGAGCACCATGAAGATCCAGATAAGGAAGTCCACCAAAAGATCTTGTGGTCTGGAGGCTTCTCCCACTGGGCCATATCCATCATTCCCCATGGAGGCACCATCTCCCCATCATGGAGGTTTGGCAGCTGCCAGGCACAAGGAACAACCACTTTCCTCCTGCCTGCCCATGACTCCCTTCTTAAAGCAGCGTCATACACGGTAGTTTGCAAACAAATGAGCTAAATAATTCTTTCATTCTAATTTGTAACAATTGTGATGAATGTGACAGTATTGCAGGTAGAACAAAACAGCAGCTTCCTTTCCTAGACCTGTCTTAAATGATGGACAGTTTTTTAGACTGGGATTAGCAGAACCCACACAAGCTCATGCCACCATTCAAATCTGAGGTCCATTCAAAATGTGAATGTGTGTGTTGGTGGTTTTGCAGGAGACTTGTCTGAAGAGAAGTGAGGAATAGGAAAAAAAAGCACAAAGTGACACAGCACAGGCAAAGAAGCCCAAGCACAGCATCCGGGCTAAATACTTGGTTTTGTGAAAAACCTAAAAAAGGAGCAAGATTTGGGGCTAAAATCTGGTGAAAAGGGTCAGGAGAAAAGAAGCTATGCCATGTCATTTAATCCTCCTGTGAAAAGAAGCAGGGATTTAACATCAACAGATGATATTTCCCAATGAAAATGTTTCATGGGACCTAGCATTGCCTAACCCATGGACCAAAACATTTTGGAGTATTGGCTTGCAGTTGGTGGCCTATCGTGTGCGTTTCTTGGATGGCCCAATCTACTGGCTTTGTGCCTGGGAGTTCAACTGCATCTTGTTTAAAAAGTGGCACGCAGCTCTTAGATCCAAGTGTTTACTGGCTGATTTATATAAATGTTAATATGAATACAGAGGTGAGGGCTTTCCTTTTCCCCACAGAAGACTCAAAATAAATCATAGATGCTAATGTTGATGTCTTGGAAATAAAAGCTAAAGTAAACTGTCAATGAGACTTACGTAAATGACTCCAATAATTTTGTTTTGAAGAGAACTCAAATTCCTAGCATCAGCCAGCTGGCATGGCCAAAGTCTGTCTGTAAATATTAAAAGCTTTTCTTTGGCAAGAATACCAAAATATTACTGGTATCTCTGGCACGTAATTCAAATAAAAATGAAGTCAACTGTAAATGTTATCACAAACCTTAAATAGTCCTGATATCTACTAAATGGAGAGCTTCATTGTGCCAGGCTGACATAACCTCAGGTAGTACTTGAACAACAAGGACTGTGTTGGGTGATTCCCTGTTATGCACATGAAATGTTTTAATAAAAGGGATGTTTTCTTGTACAACTTGGTACCTTTTCTTTGATGTTGCTGACTCCGCAGTGATGACCCCCTCTTTCGGGAGGCTGGCTCTTTCTGCAGCAAGCCTCAGGCTGGACTGTTGCATAACCTAGTTAGGTTTTCCTCAGTCTAGTCTCTGATGTTCGAGACTTCCTTTTGCATATGACCAAACACCACATGTCCCAAATACTCCGTGCCCTTTGGAGAAGGTGTACCTGGCAGCACATGTGCTGAATGCTGATGCACTGAGGATTTCTGAATGTGCGGTGGCCCTTGATGGACATGTCCGGCCTGTTGTATGAGCACTTCGTGCCACTGCTCAAGGCACAGGTAGAGGCCCAGACACTTAGGAGAGGACTACCACACAATTGGAAATCCCATAGAAATAAAACAGTTGCCCAAAGTATGCTCAGAGAAGATTTGAGAGTCTGGGAGCCTCTGGGAGAGGCTGACTATCCAGTAGCCTTAACTGTTCCTGAATCCTGGAAAATGTGTCTCTTGCAGCCAAAGGTAAGGGTGTCCTGCTTGTTACCTTTGTATGTACCTTTGTGCTTGCAGCACAGGAAGTTCCACCTCAACATGAAGAAAAACTTCTTTACTGTGAGGGTGACGGAGCACTGGAACAGGCTGCCCAGAGAGGTTGTGGAGTCTCCTTCCCTGGAGACCTTCAAAGCCCGACTGGACGCATTCCTGTGCAACCTGCCCTAGGTGATCCTGCCTTGGCAGGGGGGTTGGACCAGATGATCTTCAGAGGTCCCTTCCAACTCCCACCATTCTGTGATTCTGTGATTCTGTGATTCTGTGATTGTATTGATTAAGCCTGGTATGCTTGCAAAGATGGCACTTTGCCCGCTAATGCACAGGTCATTTCTCTAGTCTGAGGTTAAGAACAAACTGCAAAACACTGTTTGGTGGCTGCTTCCCAAAGCTTCCATGCAGTGGGGAAGAAAAAGAGAAAAGCTGATGGCTGCTGGCAGGCTGGGCTGTGATGTGCATGCCCTCATCAGCCTCAAACCTGTCTGAACTGCATGAACAAAAGCTTGGGTCCACGCTAAGGCACTGTGTGTGCCTGGGTTCCTCTTCCTTCTCCTCCCCTCAGCCCTCACAGATTAGCCTGTGTCCTTGCCTTAAGCACAAGCATTCTTGTGGTGAGTATGCACAAATTACGTGTGTCGTGGTTTAGCACCATGCAGCCGCTCACTCACTCCCCCTCCCGCAGTGGGACGGGGGAGAAAATTAGAAAAAAACCTCGTGGGTTGAGATAAACACAGTTTAATAGGACAGAAAGAGAGAAGGAAACAACAATGATAATACCAACAAAGGAATGTACAAGAACAAGTGATGCCCAATACAGCAATTGCTCACCACCCCGTGATCGACAGCCCGTCCCCGAGCAGCGATTTCCACCCCCCGGCCAACTCCAGTTTATGTTCTGGGCATGACGTCATATGGTAGGGAATATCTCTTTGTCCAGTCTGTGTCAGCTGTCCTGGCTGTGCCCCCTCCCAGCTCCCCATGCACCCCCAGCCTCCTTGCTAGCAGCCCAGCACAAGAAGCTGGACTGTCCTTGACTGCTCAGCAACAACCCAAAACATCAGCACATTATCAACAGTTTCTCATCCTAAATCCAAAATACAGTCTCACACTAGCTTCTGTGAGGAAAACCAGCTCTATCCTGGCTGAAACCAGGACAGTATCCACCCCTTATCCCATACCATTTATGTCATGCCCAGGTCCTGTACTTTTCAATACATTCCAATTATTCATTATTATTCTTCCTGTCTTTTAATATATACACACAGATATCACTTTCTTAGTCCATGGGCCATCACATTAAAATGTCTGTGTAGTTCATTCAGTCCATGACTCTGGGCTTCATCCATCATAGCAGTCTCTCAGGGCAGAGGAGATGGTATGTGGTGTTGGATTGTCATCTGGCATGGTCCATGTCCATGATCTGCAGGTCGAAGATGTCAGTCTTGAGGGAATTGTTGGGCGCAAGCTGCTGAAGCCAGTTCTGGTTCCATCACTGCTGTGCATTGCTTGGTTTCAGTGAAGCTCATTCTTCATCAGTCTGGGTGATTCTTACTGTAATACCATTGATATGGTAGATAGCAGCCATAGTAGTAATGTCATACTGTATTGTGTAACAATTGACATAATACAATTCAAATCATTGACTATTTTCACCCAAAATCAAGTCTCCTTGAGGTACACATCGGACTTCCCCATCCTTCTGCATTACCCACCAAGTGCACCCAGGTCCCTGGGCAAAGGCAATCCCACGAATGGGTTTGCCTTTGCCTGAGGCAGGAGTAACCCAGACTGTCTTCCCCAGCATGTTTCTCACATGCACCACAGGGACTTTATCCCCTTCTACAGTACGTAAAAGTTTTGATTGGGCAGAGCCGGCTCTATTAGTAGATCCCCTAGTGTTGACTAACCAGGTGGCTTTGGCTAAATGTTTATCCCAATGTTTGAATGTCCCATCACCCATTGTTCTCAGTGTAGTCTTTAACAGTCCGTTGTATCGTTCAATTTTTCCGGAAGCTGGTGCATGACAGGGGATGTGATACACCCACTCAATGCCGTGCTCTTTGGCCCAGGTGTCTATGAGGTTGTTTCGGAAATGAGTCCCATTGTCTGACTCAATTCTTTCGGGGGTGCCATGTCGCCATAAGACTTGCTTTTCAAGGCCCAGGATAGTGTTCCGGGCAGTGGCATGGGGCACAGGATATGTTTCCAGCCATCCGGTGGTTGCTTCCACCATGGTAAGCACATAGCGCTTGCCTTGGCGAGTTTGTGGAAGTGTGATGTAGTCAACCTGCCAGGCCTCCCCATATTTATATTTCAGCCATCGTCCTTCCTACCAGAGGGGCTTTAACCCCTTGGCAGTGCACATTTCACATTCATGGATAACCTGTGCAATAGTGTCCATGGTCAAGTCCACCCCTCGATCCCGAGCCCATCTATATGTTGCATCTCTTCCCTGATGGCCTGAGGTGTCATGGGCCCACCAAGCTACAAATAATTCACCCTCATGTTGCCAGTCCAGATCCACCTGAGCCACTTCAATCTTAGCAGCCTGATCTACCTGATGGTTGTTTTGATGTTCTTCAGTGACCCGACTCTTGGGTACGTGAGCATCTACATGGCGGACTTTTATGACTAGATTCTCTAGTCGGGCAGCAATATCTTGCCACAATTCAGCAGCCCAGATGGGCTTGCCTCTGCCTTGCCAGCTGCTCTGCTTCCATTGCTGTAGCCACCCCCATAGAGCATTTGCCACCATCCATGAGTCAGTATAAAGATAGAGTGCTGGCCATTTTTCTCGTTCAGCAATATCTAAAGCCAGCTGGATCGCTTTCACCTCTGCAACCTGACTTGATTCACCTTGTCCTTCAGCAGCTTCTGCGACTCGTCGTATAGGGCTCCATACAGCAGCTTTCCACCTTCGATGTTTGCCTACAATACGACAGGACCCATCAGTAAACAGGGCAGATTGCCTTTTGTTCTCTGGCAGTTCATTATATGGTGGAGCCTCTTCAGCACGCGCCACCTCCTCTTCTGATGATATTCCAAAATCTTTGCCTTCTGGCCAGTCCATGATCACTTCCAAGATTCCCGGGCGATTAAGGTTTCCTATTTGAGCCCGCTGTGTAATAAGCGCGACCCACTTACTCCACGTAGCATCAGTCGCATGATGTGTAGAGGGGACCCTCCCTGTGAACATCCAGCCCAGCACCGGCAGTCGGGGTGCCAGGAGGAGCTGTGCTTCAGTACCAACCACTTCTGAGGCAGCTCGAACTCCTTCATATGCCGCCAATATCTCCTTTTCAGTTGGAGTATAGCGGGACTCAGATCCCCTATATCCTCGACTCCAAAACCCTAGAGGTCGACCTCGAGTCTCTCCTGGTGCCTTCTGCCAGAGACTCCAGGTAGGGCCATTCTCCCCGGCTGCCGTGTAGAGCACATTTTTAACATCTTGTCCTGCCCGGACTGGCCCGAGGGCTACGGCATGAACTATCTCCTGTTTAATTTGTTCGAAGGCTTGTCATTGCTCAGAGCCTCATTTAAAATCATTCTTCTTCTGGGTCACTTGATAAAGAGGGCTTAGACTGTAATTTGGAATATGCATTCTCCAGAAACTCACAATGCCTAAAAATGCTTGTGTTTCTTTTTTGCTAGTTGGTGGAGACATAGCTATTATTTTGTTGATCACATCCATTGGGATCTGTCGACGTCCATCTTGCCATTTTGTTCCTAAAAACTGGATCTCTTGTGCAGGTCCTTTGACTTTACTTTGTTTTATAGCAAAAACAGCTTTCAGAAGGATTTGAATTATTTTCTTGCCTTTCTCAAAAACTTCTTCTGCTGTGTTGCCCCATACGATGATGTCGTCAATGTATTGCAGGTGCTCTGGAGCTTCACCCTGTTCCAGTGCAGTTTGTATCAGCCCATGGCAAATGGTAGGGCTGTGTTTCCACCCCTGGGGAAGTCAATTCCAGGTGTATTGGACACCCCTCCAAGTGAAAGCAAACTGTGGCCTGCACTCTGCCGCCAAAGGGATCGAGAAAAACGCGTTAGCAATATCAATGGTGGCGTACCACTTGGCTGCCTTTGACTCCAGTTCATATTGAAGTTCTAGCATGTCCGGCACAGCAGTGCTCAGTGACTTCATTCAGGCCACGATAGTCTACTGTCAGTCTCCACTCTCCATTAGACTTTCGCATTGGCCATATGGGGCTGTTAAAGGGTGAGCGAGTCTTGCTGATCACTCCTTGGCTCTCCAGCCGACGAATCAGCTCATGGATGGGGATCAGGGAGTCTCTGTTGGTGCGATATTGCCGCCGGTGCACTGTTGTGGTAGCGATCGGCACCTGTTGGTCTTCAACCCTCAGCAACCCCACAACAGAAGGGTCCTCTGAGAGACCAGGCAAGGTGGACAGCTGTTTAATTTCTTCCGTCTCCAAGGCAGCTATACCAAAAGCCCACCGGTACCCTTTTGGGTCCTTGAAATACCCTCTGCTGAGGTAGTCTATGCCCAGGATGCACGGAGCCTCTGGGCCAGTCACAATGGGGTGCTTCTGCCACTCATTCCCAGTTAGGCTCACTTCGGCCTCCAGTACAGTCAGCTGTTGGGATCCCCCTGTCACTCCAGAAATACAGATGGGCTCTGCCCCTATATGGCTTGATGGCATCAGGGTACGTTGTGCACCGGTGTCCACTAAAGCCTTATATTCCTGTGGGTCTGATGAAGCAGTGCTTCTTTGTGTAGGTTCTATTCTGGTTCTGCAAAGTGCATCAAGCACAGACATATTGGTAGAACTACAAGAACTTAGCAACCCTGCTTAGGACAGAAAGAGAGAAAGAAACAACAATAATAATACCGACAAAGGAATGTACAAGAACAAGTGATGCCCAATACAGAAATTGCTCACCACCCGGCGATCGACAGCCCGTCCCCGAGCAGTGATTTCCGCACCCCGGCCAACTCCAGTTTATGTACTGGGCATGACGTCGTATGGTAGGGAATATCTCTTTGGCCAGCCTGGGTCAGCTGTCCCGGCTGTGTCCCCTCCCAGCTCCCCGTGCACCCCCAGCCTGCTCGCTGGCAGGCCAGCACAAGAAGCTGGACTGTCCTTGACTGCTCAGCAACAACCCAAAACATCAGCACATTATCAACAGTTTCTCATCCCAAATCCAAAACACAGCCTCACGCTAGCTTCTGTGAAGAGAACCAGCTCTATCCTGGCTGGAAGCAGGACAACGTGGTCAGTCTGGAACTGAGAACCATCAAATTAGTAAAAGCGTGGTGATGCCCACTCTGTTAGTTAGTCCGGTGGCTGTGGCAACGCGGCTAATTGCGTACGCTCAAACCCTGGGAGTCCCACGCGAGCGGCTGCATCTGTGCAAACCCCAGCAGAGCTCCCCGTGGCACAGCACATAGCCTGGGTAGACCAAGACCCACAGGATTTGTAATTTAATTTTTACAGCTCTGTTATATGGAGTGATGAATCTAGCAAAAATTACAATTTTGTATTGTCGAAATATCAAAAAAAATAGTGCCTGTGATGCAGAAAGAATACATTGCCAGGCACAATTATTTTTAGATAAAAAGCAATAGGAGTTGTTGTAAGATGCAGACTTTCATTTTTCCTGTCTTTTCAAGCATCAACTTGGCAAAGGGTTAGGTATACGTAATGCAATATTCCATGGTTATGCAGAAGGACAACTTCTGCAATATGGCATCGTATTTTTCAAGGCTACCTAATGAAAGAGGCCAAAAGTGTGTCTAGGCTTTATTTTTTTTCTGCAAGTCAGTAATGTGGAAGATAATAAAATATTTATGTTACATAACAGGAACCTTCTGGTTATGCTTTATTTTTGGAAATGTTAAAAAAAAAACGCAAGGGCTTCTCTGAAATGAGCATGTATTAACTTAATGGGAAACGTGATGTGGATTTAGCAGAAGCCATGGACAAAAGCAGCAGACTGCGGTAGCAAGTGGACTGCTCCGGAGTTTTGTTGCATTGTGCTTGCTGCAAGCCACCATCACGTGGAGGTTTATGTGCTTACTGCCTTCGCCAGGGGGGCAGTTTTTCTCTTTTTTTCCACACAAATGTGTGTCTCTTGTATGCTTCTAAGGCCTTTAACTGAGATGGAGTGAGCTTCCACACTGAATTACCAGTCAGTAGCTAATACTCTGCCAGGGAGCAATACAAGAGAGGGAAACAGAGCTCAGCCTAAGCATGCTGGTGATGCCCACACTTTCCAAACGAGGTTGGAGGCCATTTTTTCTTGAACTGTCGCAAATGAGGAGGTGCAGGATCACCTGCTGCTGGCAATGTTGGAGTTAAAGTGCTTGTCTCTCCTAGCATCAATTCCCTGAGTGCAAAATAGGTGTTGAAATGTTCTCAGGTAACATCACATCATCACAGGCATACTTGGCCTTTCTCAAAATGATGCAAAAATACCACAGAAAGATAAATACAATGTTCCTGACGTGCTGTCCGATATTTCATCATAGCATTGCTACATAGCAATGTTATACTACACCATGCTATTATCTACCTTCTGACAGGGTATTACCCTTGGTAAGGGTTCAGGTAGCCTGCAGATAAATTTGATAAGTGAACAGATGCAGAAAAAAAACGCAGGACCTTTCAGTGGTGAGGAGGTTGGCAGAGAGCCTGAACCTCAAAATTGGAACTCTGTTGGCGATCAGGTCAGGGAGGACGGACTCAGGCACTCAGTCCTGTGCCGTGTTACTGGTCTTACTTATTCAATTAACAGTCCTGTAATCAAAACAGCTTAATTATTTTTTACAGATGTGCTTGTATGAAAAGACTATGCAAGACTAAGTGGTTTTTAGCACTGGCAGGGTTTTTTTCCCCCCACGCTCCGGTAGCTGTTTGTTTGAGGGCTGCTTGCACCAGACTGTGCCTGGCCAAACGGGCAGTGGTCAATGGGAGACCCAGATCTGGCACCTTCGCTGGCCAAGGCTATCTGCTGGGTACTGATAGCCAGGCCGTGCAGAGCTGCTTTTGGGGACCACATTGGATAATGGTGAAGAGACAGGGATTGTTAGTGACTGCTCAAGATTTTGTATTAATTTTTTTGCTTCATTCATTTGTGGAAGTCTGTTCCCTGTGAAGCTGCTGGGTCCAGTGTTGTTCCTCCTGTGTTGGGATTCAAAGTATGGGGAAGGCGAGTGATCGGGATGGGAGGACTTTGTCGAGCGTTACATGGTTTGTGCTTACCAGCACCTGCAGAAGATGCTGTTGATTCTCTGCTTATTCTCTGAGACCCTGGAGAAGGAAAAAAAGCCTGCTGTATCCCAGCATTACACAAGCAACGAAATACAAAGCAAGCATCATCTCAGATCAGGGCAGTGTTAGATTTCCTAAGCCCACGGGAGCAGTTAGCTCTTAGTTGCTAATATCTGCCAAGTAGAAGAGAGAGAACTGAGAAAATTTGCCAAAAGTGGAGCTGTCCATCAGTGCCCTTGGCTGTTGGCAGATGGAGGGTGTGTGGCAGAGACAGGACAAGGACAGGCCATTAACTGCTTTGCTGCTGGAAGCCGCCACCCCAGGCACCGTCACTCAACCCTGCAGTGGCAGTGGCCCATACAGGTGTTTCAAGGGCTGATGAAACAAAACACACTTCTGTATTCACCCAGCACAGAGGTACAGTGACGAAGGAGAAATTCTTGCTAACATATAAGGTTGTCACAAATCATACAACTATAGAAAAGTTGGGGAGCATGCTGGAAAAGTGATCGGTAGCATCCAAAGTAGGAGGATATTCAGCTGTCATATGCAGCTTCCCATACAATATAAAAGCTGCTAGGCATCTACACGGCCATGGATATGTTGTTTTCCCACGAGGATACCCGTGTTTTAAGGAAGACTAAGGAAACGTGTGACTACAAGATCCTACTTTGCATCTGCTACTACAGTGCAGGGCAGTAAAGGAGAGAAGCGAGAGCCCCACTCCCCATGTACAGAGCACACCGCGTGGAGGAAACACGTACCTAACCGGTACACAAGAGACAGCTTGAAAAATTCCCAGGCAGCTGAATTTGCTTCTAAAACTTCCAAACGATGCAAAATCAGAGCAGCTCAGGCATGCTGTGCCCTTTCCCCAGCTTTCTGCCCGCCACCAGTACTTCCCATTTAAGACCACTGGCCTCCCTTCTCAGCCAGGGCTATCTGCATTCCTGCGATCAGCAGTGTGCCAGTGTGTGGCTTCAGCCTTACACAATTAAAAGTTTAAGAGGCTTGTGGTGCAGAAGGCAAGTTCCTAAATCAAATAAAAATGTTCCCCATTTGCTTCAGACTCTATAATAATTTGTTCCAAATTCCATGCTCTCCATTGGTCCAATTTACACACTCACACTAATTAGCTGCAGAGCTTCTTTTAAATTTACAAAAGCAATCGTTCTCTGTGATAGCTCTATGCTATGCCCAGCTCCCTCTCAATAGACTTTAATGACACAGTAACCATGGTTACAGTATATAAAATATGCAGCCACAAAATGTGGAAATGTAACAGTGTAATATAATTTTCTCTGGGAAATAAAGGTTTTTGGCATATTTGCATTAATTAGGACATCACATTAAGTATCTTGTGTCTGCATTCTTTGTGAAAATAAAAGTCATAACAGACAAAATGATTCTTGAATTCTATTCAGTGGCGAACAGTACCATTGGGAAAGCATTTTCCCTGATAAAACAGGACATTTTAACTGGACATCTATAAGTGCCATTCTGGTAAATTGGAGTTACAGTATTTTGGAAACAAGCCCAGAGATCCACTGCGACTGGAGCAGCTGTATGCCACAGAGCTCAGGCTGTTACTCTGAGGAGCGGCGACGGCGAGGAAGCAGCAAAACCTCTCACCTGCAGAACTGAGAGGATAACGGGGGAAATCCATGGACCAACATCGCAAACCAGGACTAGCTGCATCATGTGTTCAGGCTTTTTGCTTTTCTGTTGCTATTTGTTATTGCATCTGTCTAACTGGTGTAAAACAACCTATTGCACATAAACCAAGCCTGCTGCTAAAGGATGCTCTGAATATTTTGTGAATGCTGCAGCCCCCTCCATCAAAGTTCCATATATCGCACAACACTTTTGGATGAGGGCTGAGGATCCTCAGATGTCTCTTCTCTCTACAATCTGCCTCTCTGCAGCACATCTGATTGTACTGGCAGGGTGGGACGTGATACAGAGCATTTTATCTCTCCAACTTACACCTTTATCACCACTTTGGCAGCTTGTTGGGAAAAGGGAGAAGGGTGGCCATCTCAGGGGAAGGGAGAGGCAAAATGCAGTCCTGCTCTAACTTTTGCTCTAGCTCTATTGTGTGCTACCATATACATGTAAAATACAACAGGTCGGGTGCATCATCCATCACTGGTTTGGAATTGTAGAGAAAATTTGAACCAACTTAACTGTAGTGACCGAAACTCAAAAGCTTACTTCCAAAGTAGATGCTACTCGCTGCTCTGTCCCCTCCAGGGAACAACTTCAGCGTGGTCCTGACAAGTCCATCTGCTTATTCGTATTTGCAACAGTGATGCCATAACGAGTGGCAAGTAGCCTTGAAGTGACAGTTTTCAAGCAATACAAAGGCGGTTACTTTATTTTCTCTTGAAGCATTCATCATATGACATTAGATGAGGAATGTATTTCTAAAAACTGGTCTCTTCATGACAAACTGATGTACACAAGAAAAGATTAAATTAATTGAAAAACATTTATTGTGAATAGGTCGTTTAGCTCTAGCCTCAAGCAAACCACCTCCTTATCAGCTGGACATGGAAAGATGCTCCAAGTTCAGCTGGACCTCTTGTTCCCTCAGCTGCAGTCTAGTGAGACAAACACAAAGGGAGGAAGATTAACCTTAGAAAATACAAAAGGATGAAATGTTGGTGAAAATCCTTCAGTTCCATTTAGGTCAGGCTGGCATTCAGCAACAACTCAGTCCAATTAGACAACTGGAGCGGATCTGCTCTTTGTCCCCGTCTCTTGTGCACCCTTGTTGCAGAAACAGAAGTGAAGGATAATGTTTTTATTCCAGTTCCAAAATACAGTTATAACAATATTCAATTTATGAAAATGGGACTTTTTTGTTAGCATGTTATCCTTTTTTTGTTTGTTTTTGATTTTTTTTTCCCCCGTCATGCAGAGAAGATCAAATTTGGAACCTCAATTTTGCTTAGCTAGATCTTGTTTTCTTTAACACAATCCTCTGACTAGGACTTTCAAATCCAGTCACAGATAACACAGAAAATGCAATTAAGATTGACATGTATATGTTCTTTATAACCTTGAAATAAATTTCTGAGATATATTTGTCTGTGCAGAAGGGACAAAAAGAGCAGGACTCCTTTCTGAATCTTGTGCATTTTGTTGGCACTATTTCTCCTCACAGCACAGAGCATCTCTCTCAGATATTTATATAGCACCTGTCACCATGGGAACAAAATTAAACATCAGAAAAGCAAAGGAAAAATACTATTTTGTACTCTTCTAAATGCTTCTGAAGACAAAGAAGGACCAAGCAGAGAAGTAGCTCCAAACTTCAGTCTACGTTTGAGTGCATTTCCAGCAAGAAGTACCAATGACAGCACTATATTCCCTCCTCCCTTTCTTTGAAGAGCGCAACAACCACCAAAGAAACCAAAGAACATATTTGAGAAGGTAATGACTACGTCCTGGTCTACATAGTGTCATTCTGATAAAAAGCGTGGTAAAATCCTAGTCCTTGTTGAGCCAATGCAAAAATTAGCATGGATTTAAATCTTGTTTTAAGTGAAACACAGGTTCAGTATGCTCTCCTATACTTAGATATGAAGCAAGTACTTCATGACTGCCAGCCATCCAGACAGAACTATTAGTCAGCGGACCAGACTCGTAATAGTCGGGGTTTCTTGGTCCCTCTGAGGTCTCGGTGACGTTACGGCTGTGCCCACCTGTCCTGGTCCAACTCTGCACCCCACAGCGAGAGGTGGCAAAGGCACCCCCCATCCCGCTCTTACTCAAACGCCCAGTGCTGACATGCCTGCTCACTGAACGACGTGTCCTCAAACCATTCTGATGTTTTGAATAATTAAACCCTACTAAAAATATGTGTCATTTTTAAGAATAATTACAGACTACTACTATCCTTTGAAACTAAGTATATTCAAATTGTAACAAAAAAGGACAAAGATATAGAACTATGAGCCCCTCCTTAGTTTTTACTGCTGTTTTTGAGCTATAAAATTCCACATGCATTCGATTCTGCACCCAGTAGCAACTTATGGTATGATATATTGTGGTTTCTTCTCCAGTCCCACTTCCATGCAGAAATGCGAGCCGGGCACATCTTGGAAACTGGCTGTCTAAAGGCTAATACACATTATTTGATATTATTAACACATGATACTTGTGCTTTATGGTCAAAACCTGTGCTGATCTCATCAGGAACGTTTCCTGATTAAGGGCTGCCACACAGAATTTGACCCACAGCGTTACTGAAGAGACCCTGAGAAGATCAGCTGAAGCAGTAAACTTGACATTCAGTCCTGCAGTTGTGTTTAAGTTCTCCCTCCTCCCCAGCCCATGTTGAACCTTATTTATCTTTTTTTTTTTTTTTTTTTAATAATTCTGCTGGCGGATCTTTTTCAGTTGCTTGGAAAGAAGAAAGTCCTTGCTTAAAACTGCTGCACTGCAACACCGCTTCTCCCAGCTATTCAACATCCCATGGCATTGCACGAATCGCCGTGTCCACACAAGCCTACCTTAGCGAGTGTTCCAGCCAAGCGCAACGTGAGTCATCTTCTGAGCTTCAGCTGGCTGACTTGTGAGGAATTTGCAGGTGTGTGTTTGTTTGGATTACAGGGAGACTATTTCAAGTGGAGACAGAATGTTTCATTCCTGCTCCTCACTCCCATATGCACATTATATTTGTCACTCCTGTCAACAAACATTTGTAAACTAAAAATAATGTGTTGAACATGCATACTCTATTACAGTGCTTTGGAAGACATTGAGCCATTTCTGCTTACAACTTGAATTTTGTCTCTTGGCTGTCTCCCTCCTTCGGTAGACAGCACTCTCACTGTGCCAGTTGGAAAGAAAGACCCATCCCTCTCCCCTCACCCCTTCTCAGTTTACTCACCATTACTTTCATAATTAACATTTAGAGAAGAGCAACATCTTCTGAAAGTCCAAATATTTTGTAGACAGCCTTGGGAAACCTGGCTTGAATCATCTTTCAGGGCAAATTTGTGAGACCTATTTTCCACCAATGGAAGTTACGTGCAAGCAAACGACAGCCTAACCAGGAGCCCCTCGGGTTAAACAAAATTGGTCTTCATTTCCAGCACAGCCTTTCTGTTTGCTTTGTGTCAATTTTGCTGAATAGCTGAGACTCTCCTGGAATAATTGTCTCATTAGGTATACAGGATACAAGTTGTAAACTGCATACTGTCATTGCAAGAATAAATTATACCCAAACAGATACTGAACAGTGAGTGAGAATAGTCTGGCACATGTATTTTGCATGACTCAAAACAAGCAATATCCCTGAGTAATCGTTACCATTCGGGTAGCAAGGTCAAGGTCAAATCCTTTGCAGTGCTTGATTTCTTCCAAAGGCCATGCAAAAAGGAGCACAATCATTATCCAGCATCACCTAACATTGCATCCAAATATCTTTATGAAAATCAGATCTGATTATTCACAAGGTCTCCCCAGTGGTCTTTCACAGATGCATGTGAGACAGGCAAAAAGAGAGATGGAATAGGCAAAGAGGGAAAAGAGTCTATAGAAAACAAGGGAAAAGGAAAGAGAGAAAAAAAGACATAACTACATGAATGTTAACTGAGAATTAAAAATGAGATAAATATGTAAAAATTCAAGCCAAAAAAGAAAAAGAAGTGAACAAGCACAGAATGCAAAGATTGTAAATTAAATAATATCAGATTATCATTATTACAGACAGCTGTTGTCTATTCAGCAGAGGCGCCAAGAATCTTCACTTCTGAAATTGTCTGACCTCAATTTAATTGTACTTTAAGCATCCAATAAGGTGTCACAAGTGGAAACAGAATACACAATTATTTTCATTTTTCTTAATTAAAGCAAAATGACATTCCATTTACATTCTGTGTTCTTTTCTATTAACTTAAAGAAGATAGCAAGAATGATTGGACCTTTTTGTCCTTGATTGCATATTCCTCTCTCAAAGATGACAATTTGTCCTTAGGTGGTTTAAGTGTTTGATTAATTAAGGACCCCAGATGTAGAAACACACAAGATCCTTATTAGCAGAACAGAACAAGAATTAAGGAATTTAGTGATGATTTGCCTGAAATGGGCAGTGCTAGCAAGTGCTTCACAGGCTGTAACAGAACTGCTGCATCTTTAATAAATGAGCAGCGGTGGCAATTTCAGGAGTCATACAGCGATACATCATTTTGCTCTGAGACACTGGTTCCACCTATCCAATTTTCTTAATGATTCTGATAACCCATTAGGACCTTCTTCCCCATCCCTGCTTGTCAAAAACTGAAAGTTTTTCACTGAGCTCCGATGGAGTTTGATCATGCACCAAGACATCGCATGGGAAGACGCGTGGGTATACTCAGCCCTTCTCTCATGGTGCCTAAGACAACTGTATTCCGATTCTGTGACTTGTCACACTGGCTCAATAGTAATGGCAACACCTGCCCATTAAAATAGACTAGAGATATTGTTACTTGCTTATTTTCTCAAGGGAAAGTGATATTTTTTTGTTTCTTTTTGACTCTTTACTTTATTTCTTAACACTTTTCTGGTAGGACATGGTCAATTTGGGATAGCGTTAATGGGTTCTTGATTCCAGCTATGCCACTGCTCTTGAAGATAGAGCCCAAAATGTTTTAAAGGCATATAAAATTAATGCTGATTTTTAAGGCTTCCTAAATTCACACTTAGATGCTTAGTATAGTTTCCTGAGCCTATAATTGTCTATACATTGGCAAACCAAAAGGCTGGGATGAAGCTCCCCCTGCTTTGAAGGGTGTGCGCATTGCAAAGCTATG
Organism: Phaethon aethereus; assembly: GCF_964289735.1. Classification (NCBI taxonomy): domain Eukaryota; kingdom Metazoa; phylum Chordata; class Aves; order Phaethontiformes; family Phaethontidae; genus Phaethon; species Phaethon aethereus. The sequence continues at coordinate 15,730,328 of NC_138582.1, forward strand.
GTCAGAGTGGTCTGCCTCTTACAAGAGCTGCCAACAAGAGTGATGTGCAGCTGCAAGGATGCTTATGTGATGCTTCTCATGAGGGAGTAATTGAACGAGGGCCTGTGCCCCAAAAGCCAGGTTCCTGTTGTTCAATCTACTGGCCATGGAGCTATTATGGTTAATGAGAAGAGGGATTTTCCCTTTGGCTAATATCCTTCCACCTTCCTGAGATATTTTTGATTGAAGATGACATGTGGGAGCGGTCAGAGAAGAAGGCTCAGGAAATCTTTCTGAACAAACCAACCACTAAACAAACACTTGCAGAAGATTGTTTTTTAGAGCAGAAGATGCATCATTTAGAAATAATGATTTGCAATGCACACTGTTCACATAGTTATGCAGAAAGAAAGAAAATTTTACATATTAAAGGAATGAAACTCTACCACTCTGGGATTAATGGAAAACACCAAGAAGACAATAACTCTACCTGCAAGAGGTAGCAGTCACTTATGCTGAAAAGCATTTCTATATTATTTTAAAGGAGCAGCACCAAATACTGAAAAAATAAGCAATGGGGATTGAAGATTAGCTTTGACATGTAATATTCATAGCCAGAGAAAATAGCTATTACTATTTATGTAGGAAAGATAGACAATACAGGATTCTTGTGGACATCCAGCAGTGTTGTTTAATAATGAGAAGTAATTTCAATCTTGCTCCAATCATAGATCAATCCCAAGCATAAACTAATCTCAGGTATTTCTAATACTCAGCTGAAAAATAATGAACAAACAACAGATCTAACCCACACAAATATAATAAACACACACAAACACTCACTCCTGCATCCTAATCTCCAAGGACAGAAAAGGTTTTGGTTTGTGACCCAACACTCAGGGTGTATTTGGAATTGTCCCTGGAGACAGGCTGAGAACCTTGCGGCTACCCTGGGCCACCCTGGGCTGAGCACTCCAGCCTGCCAGTCTCCTTGTAGGCACTACAGGGCTCAGAAAGTAGGAGACTGGTGCTGGAGAGGCAATGTTCAGCCAAGGAGTCAGGTTCACAGGGAAGCATCAAAAAGAAAACATCTGGAATATAGGTCCTCGGGTCACTGTGTTTTCATAGAATTGTAAAATCATAGAAGAGTTTAGGTTCAAAAAGACCTTTAACATCATTGAGTCCAAGCATTAACCTAGCACTGCCAAGTCCACCACTAAACCATCTCCCTAAGCACCACGTCTACACATCTTTTAAATGCCTCCAGGGATGGTGACTTAACCACTTCCCTGGGCAGCCTGCACCAACGCTTGACAATGTTTTTGGCAAAGAAATATCCAATCGAAAACTCCCCTGGGGCAACTTGAGACCATTTCCTCTTGTCCTATCACTTGCTACTTGGGAGAAGAGACCGACACCAACCTCACTACAAATTCCTTCCAGACAGTTGTAGAGCCAACACCCACCTCGCTACAACCCCCTTTCAGGTAGCTGTACAGAGTGATAAGGTCTCTCCTCAGCCTCCTCTTCTCCACACTGAACAACCACAGTTCCCTCAGCCGTTTCTCATGAGAATTGTGCTCTAGACACTTCATCAGCTTTGTTGCCCTTCTTTGGACATGCTCTGGCACTTTGATGTCCGTCTTGTAGTGAGAGGCCCGAAACTGAACACAGTATTCGAGGTGCATCCTCACCAGTGCCGAGTATAGGGGCATGATCACTTCCCTACTCCTGCTGGCCACACTATTGCTGATAGAGGCCAGGACACTGTTGGCCTTCTTGGCCACCTGGGCACACTGCAGGCTCATGTTCAGTCGGCTGTCAACCAGCACCCCCAGGTCGTTTTCCGCCGGGCAGCTCTCCAGCCACTCCTCCCCAAGCCTGTAGCGTTGCATGGGGTTGTTGTGACCCAAGTGCATGACCCGGCACTTGGCCTTGTTGAACCTCATACAATTGACTTTGGCTCATTGATCCAGCCTGTCCAGATCCCTCTGCAGAGCCTCCTGTTATCGAGCAGATCAACACTCCTGCCCAACTTGGTGTCGTCTGCAAACTTACTGAGGGAGCACTCGATCCCCTCGTGTAGATCACTGATATAAATATTAAAAGGAAGTGGCCCCAGTACTGAGCCCTGGGGAACACCACCTGTGACTGGCCACCAACTGGAATTAACTCCATTCACCACAACTCTTAGGGCGTGGCCATGCAGCCAATGTTTTTACCCTGCGAAGAGGACACCCATCCAAGTTATGAGCAGCCGGTTTCTCCAGGAGAACACTGTGCAAAATGGTGTCAAAGCCTTAACTAAAGTCCAGGTAGACAATACCCACAGCCTCTCCCTTATCCACTAAGTGGGTCACCTTGCCACAGAAGGAGATCAGGTTGTTCAAGCAGGACCTGCCTTTCATAAACCCATGCTGACTGGGCCTGATCACCTGGTTGTCCTGTACGTGCCACGTGGTGGCACTCAAGAGGACTCGCACCATAACCTTCCCTGGCACCAACGTTAGACTGACAGGCCTGTAGTGCCAACGTCTGACCTCCAGAAGTCCAAGGTGGCAGTTCTGCTGACCCTCCTCCTTACTTCTCTCAGAATCAAAAACTCTTATCATTTCATGATCATTATGCCCAAGATGGCCTCCAACCGTCACATCATCCACAAGTCCTTCTCTGTTACCAAATAACAGGTCCATGGGATGCCTTCCCTTTTCTTTTTCCTTAAAGAATTCAGAGTTGAAATTTTTTTTTGTTTGTTTTCCTTTTTTGTTTCTGTAAAGTCAGTATTTTCACCTGGAGAGAGATCTTTTTCTGGAGAGCTCCAATTAAATTAAATTGTTGCTTTGGTTGATTAAGAATCCATATTTGCATAGGTGTAGGAATCTGAGAATGTTGCAGATGTCCACACCATGAGGCATCTTCAGGAATACCAACTGCTCTGGATGATGTAGTTTTAGGCTAGTGCTAATCTTCTGATCAGCAGTTCCAGCCTTTGGGCAATTCTCATGCTTCCAGAGGTCAGTATTTTCCTTCCCTGTTTCCTTGAGGGAGAAAAGCCAGGTATGTGGTTGAGAGGCCAGGAGGTGCGGGGTGTTTTGCAGCTGGGCAGCACGGTTGAGTACTCAGGTAAGCAAAGCGATGGCAAAGGGGAAAAAAATGGGGGCTGGGTGAATTGCTGTGGGAAAGGTGAGTAGTACCTGAAATCATGTTTCCCACTCTCACATGGAAACATTCAATGACAAGCACATTTAGGGTAGCAGAGAAATGTGGAGAGATCAGAGTACTATCGACAGCTAAATATGTATCTTCTGTAAGTCATGTATGTCAAATCCACTGTTGTTGCTCCCAGGGAGGGGATGAATTATCATTTCTATCTTTGGGTTTTTATTAAATGTATTCTTTAATGAAGTTTAAGCCAACAATGAAAATTACTGATCACCTGAAACGGCGATTTGAGAAGGCACAGTTCATGGGTAAAGACTCTCCCTGCTGCACCCATGCTGGCCCTTCGGCGAGCTGCCAAGAATGAAGGCCGCCTGAAAATCAAGTCACTTTGTTGGGTGCTTGAAATAAGTTTTCCTTAGAAAGCTTCATTACGCACCTAAGGTCATGCTAGACGAGAATATGGCTAAATGCCCTTCCTGCGTAAGGACTCACTGCCAACATGCAGGAAACATGAGAAGGATTCAGGCCATTTTTTACTAGGTTAGTATCTATATCACAAAAACCACGATCAAAGTTGATCCTTTGATTTGCTCAGAGCTACGTAAGTATGAATTAAAATAACTACTCCATCTGAAACCATTTTTTACTAGAGAAAGTTATAGACCCTAAAATAAATAAAAAACCCCACTGTGAGAATGAATAATGAATAGAGTTTTTAAAACCTCTAGGGAAATTGTAATAGAAAAAACATGGTATTTTATAATAAAAATCCTAGATTATGGCATTTAATGCCAAACAAAAATGAACATTTATGTTAAAGCCTAAGAAAATGAGGACTCAGTAAGCAATCACTGCCCAATTTCCTTTTGTCGTATGTGCTATAAAATATTATTGAAATATTTTAAATTAAGGACTGGCTATGTATGACAGCCTAAAACAGGCTCGTAGCAGCTTCAGGGCTAGGAAAGTTCTGTAAAATTAGTAAAATTTGACTGTAAAAAAATAAAGGTGCAATGCTATGGTTAAAGAAGAATGTCTTTGAGAAAATCACTATGGTAAAGTAAGCACTACAAGTATGCTATAAGGGACTTCTTACGGAAATGCAGCTTTTGACAGCAATGTGGATTACATTCTTTACAATACAACAAGTGACATAGCTAATAGTGCAAATTGTATATGATCATAGAGTTCTTGATCCTCCCAACATCAGTTGATTGGAAACTGCTAGCAGTAAAGGTCTGAACAGGGTGGAATAGTGATTTATTTACTAAATGGTCAATGAATCAACGGGAAGTGGTGGTGATTTGGACTCTGTTTCAGTGGGTGTGAAGCTCTTGCAGAAAAATTGGCTATTAAAATAACTATGAATAGGTTGAGTTCTCCATGTTAAATTGCAATATGAACAAATGTAAATCCATAATTAAGTTAGAGCATTAGGGCTTCCAATTTCCATGACAGAAACAAAAGTTAGACCATTTAATGTAACAAAATCCAGGATGTAGGAAATTCCTATCCCAGACCATTAAAAGAACTAGAATGTGAAATGGCAAGTCCAGTAGGAGGGACTCCGTGAAACTGTAAATGTTGTCTGGAAGCTTGTAAATGCAGTGCCCAACTTCAGAGAAGGAGGAAAATATGACTCTGAGCAACACTAGGCCTTTTAATGTGACTTTGACTCTGCAAAATTTTATAACAAATTTTGCAGGAATGCGTAAGACCAGAGAGACAATAGAAAGCAGACTAAATTGCAGCATGGTTTTATCAAAGATAGCTCATGACAGACTAATCTAATACCTTTTTTAATAAAATCAACATTTCCCACACAAAGGTAATGCAGCAGATATAATCTAGATAGGTTTAGGTTAAGCATTTCTTACAACACTTTATAGGAAATGATTATTTAAGTTGAAGATATTAGGGATTAATGTGAAGTGGATAGAGAGCTGTTTAAGGAGAAATTTGCCCTAAGTCATATTTAAAAGAGAGTTATGAGGATGGCAGAGGTTACTGCCTCAATGATCAGTATTGGGACCTATGCTGCTTAATATATTAGTGGCCAAGGAGGCAGAATCAAATTATTTGCTAAAGACATTTGCAGATGACACAAAGTTGAGAGATATTATCAACACCAAGAAAGTAGAGGGTCACAAGAAGAACTTCTTGCATAAGACACTGAAATACTTTGTTTGGAATACCGTGTTCTGTTCTACTCACCTATGTTCAAGAAAAACAAACCTAAGTTGGAATAAGAACAGAGAAGGCTTTGGAAAATGGAGTATCCATTTTGTAAGAAAAAAAAAAAAGATCATGGTTTATTTTGCTTAGGCAAATGAAGGTTCAGAGGGGATTGACAGTTCCTCATATTCAGTGGAAATTGTTAAAAAGGAAGAAGAACCCTTTAAGTGAAATGATAATACTGGCCTAAGATCAAATGCTATAAATCAATAATGAGTATTTATTAGCACAGAAATTTAGAAGACGACCTTTAAACACCTCAGGAATTAAATTCAGGAAGATTTTTCCAAAAAAAAGTAATGAGAACCAGAGTCTGAACTCATTTTAAGATAGAATCTGAGAAGTTCAGGAAACTGCTGTTTGGCAACCTAAAATGCCTCAAGGTGGAAAATTAAGCCTGTAATAGTAGTCTTTGGCACTTGGTATTTTGGTATCTTCAAGAAACTATGAAGCATGTGTTGCTGTTGGTTTGCATGCTACTTATATTGTATATTTGTACATGATATATATGACATACATGACATACATGACATTGTATATATCATATTTAGATTTAGTTATGAGGATCATTCTTAGTAGGAGAAAGGAAAATGTTGTTATCCTTGCTAAATATAATTCAACTTCTGAGATGGAATGAGTGAGAAAGAATAATATTTCATATTTTTATGAAATTCTAGACGTTGCCCAACCCAAGAGAATGTAAATGGAAGACAGTGGTGATTCTTGTGTAATTAAATACTTAGGTGATTGGTACACCCTGTTCCCATCCTCAACCATAAAACAACTATCAGGTTTGGGATCACACAGGTAGTCTGGGGAAATTGAGGCATTGCTCTTTCTTCTGTCCCCTCTGTAACACAAGGTAGTAGACCACTTCCTAGCATAATTTAAGGGTTTTCTTTAATATTTTCCTTCCAGAGACATTGATGAGGTCCTTGAATTCTTCTGTTTTTCCTATGGCCCATTACAATGGAACATTTCATTCATCTAATATAGACTTGAAGTTTGTTTTAAGATACTGGGATACATTCTTATACTTTAGAGTATAGCCTGGTGTAGACTAGAAACTTTACAAATTAACAGCTGCCGCATGGTTTCCCCCACTGGACAAAACAGAACTGAGTGACCCATGTGGCTCTTTATTCTTCTTTGTTTCTTTGTCCCTTGCTTCTGCAATTGTACAGATGTTCAGTCAGTAGCAAGGGGAATAGGTGAGTGGGTTGGCTGCCATTCCAGAAATTGCTTGAGTTGTGTTCCCGTAAAACCTTTTCTTTTCACATAACAATGTTCAAGAGCCATTTGACAGTTATGGCTTCTAAAGATATTGTACAAAAGACATTTGATACATGTTGTAAGCTCAGAACATGACCGATCTCACAAACCAAAGCAGCCTTTAGGGACAGTCCATCTTCTTGAAGATTCCCCAAACAAGTCCCTGCTCATTGCAGGGGGGTTGGACTAGGTGGCCTTTAAAGGTCCCTTCCAACCCAAACCACTCTATGATTCTATGATAAGTGCCATAGGCAGCGTGGAAGAACTGTGTATTTACAGAAGCAGCCTTTTTCCTTAAAAAGAGCACAAATCCCATCCACTTGTACAGACATCACACAGAAATGTATAGATACCATTGGCACCTGTTTTTGGGGGATGAAAGACACCAGCAATGACAAGAGTGTTTTTTTTAGGAGAAGCATTCTCTGTGTGGAAGTGCTGGACTGTAGAAATGCCGTTAAGTTTAGATTTTCCAAGCCTCATGTTCTCTCCTCTGGACTTTGAGAATCCATAGGATAAAGAATATATCCTAAAGCTGTAGTAGCTCCCAATTCTCAGAAAAATCAGATGTGACAAAATAAGAAGTTCAGATACTGTGTTCAAACTCCTCTCCTACTGGAACATGGAGAAAGAACAGCCTGGTCAGCCTCCTAAAATTATGCAGATGCTTGTGTATCCCAGAAAGCTATTGATATCTTAATGCAGAAGGTTTTCCTTGGTGGATGGAAGTCAGACTTTGCTGTGCTACAAGGATTTATAAAGAATAGCCAATGAAGATTAATAGTGCATCATAAGGGGATCTAGCAGAAGCACTTGCCACACTAGGCACCTTCCATTCTGTATTTCTGGACACGCTCCAGTTGTTCTTTGTCCCCAGACCTGTAATTATCAATGCTCTTAGCATGAACCCCACAGTCATATGCCAGATGGGTGCTGTGAGATGGGTACCAGTTAGGCTAGTTGCATGCCAAGCAGCTTCACAGCTTTAATTACTACTGTAGGCTATATCCGTGCAGATACTTGCTGGTATCATTAGTGAGAGAAACAATATAAGAAAGGTTAACAAAACTGGTCACAATGCTCATGGCATTATTATTGAGGTGGACAATTGAGAGGACAGATGTCCCAGCCCTACTTATGTTAGAAATTGCTAATATGTGTTGGCAGTATTTCAGGACCAACCAGCTGGACAAAACTCAGTATCTTTGCCCTCCTGTAATATTTTATGCTCATAAATATTTATTCCAGTAAATGAATGGTTGGGTTTTACAAACACCTGTTCTATAGAATAGGTCATCTTCTACCCATGGTAGAAGGAGGTGAACTTCTGTTTCCCTAGGAATCCATGCAGGTTTTTGCAGGAGAATTCAGGAGCATAGAGTTTCTCTGAATCTTACATTCCTTTTATCAGCAGGAGGTCATATGCTCTGCCAATCCCATATTCATGTAAATCCATAAGCCTAAAAGGGGAGATTTACAGAGAAGTCTGTGAAAGCAACTTTGCAATACTTGCCTGGTTATTAGCTTCTGCAGGCAATGGGCCAATCCAGCTCATAGTTACTGCAGTATTCAACTAAATAACGGTCTTAATAACATAGCAAAATATATTCAGAGCCCTATGGCGCAAAATGTATTAGATTATTTCAAAGACAGGACAATCTGAGTCTCTGGAGAAAAGCAAATGTAATTAAAATTATTTCTACTCCAAAAATTCACTTCTCATTACAAATGTTGCCACAGAGTATTCCCAATGCAATTTTTATTCAGAGCTAGAGAAAGAGATATTAGCCTTCCTGAAAACTGTGTTATCTTGAATAAGATAGTGTATGCATTGCCTTGAGTGAAAGAGGAATGGAAATTAGATGCTAGATTGTGTCAGATGACTTTCAGTCTTCAAATTTATATGGTCTAGATAGGAAAACGTAGTATTTGTTGAGGCAGAGATGGAAGACTTAATCACATGTGACTTCAGAGTGCAATTATATGGTATTAAATTCAGTTATTAAACATTTGTGGAAAACACTGTGTAGGATACAAAGATATATAGACATAAAAAGTGATGAACATTAAATAAAATCCTCTGGTTACTTACCTAACTGACAATATTTTATTATGTGGAGTCAGGGCCATCAGCAGGTCATCTTTTCTGACTTACCTTTAATTCATTTACATTTTATTTTCTTAATTTAAATGTTCAGAGAAAATGAGAATGAATTAAATAGATTCACAGGGGCTGTGAATACAAAACATATGCTTTTCACTGAGTTATAACAAAGGAGAGAGTTTGCAGAGGAAGAAATCATAAATTAGAATCACAGAATAGTTTGGGTTAGAAGGGACTTCTAAAGGCCATCTAGTCCAACCCCCCTGCAGTGAACAGGGATATCTTCAACTAGGTCAACGTGCTTACACCTTTTACTTGGGCAGGATATTTAGACAGCAGTAGGTAGAAGCACTACTTGAAAATACAGCTTTACTAACACTAATTTTTGATCCTCAGCAAATAATACATGGAGAATTCTTCCTCTGGGTGACAGGAACAAGATCGTGATTTCTCTACAAAGAGACTAGAAAAGGGGATGTTGATCCAGCAGGGAAAAGCTACAAGGCAATAATTACAGAACAGTTGATACAACTATAATTGAAACAGTTAAAAATACTTTGCCTGTGGGAACTCTGAATAGGTTTGAGATAGACAGATGGCTGTCTTTAAAAAACAAAATAAAAAAGCCAACTCTGTCATTTCTAGATAAGGCCAACAGGCTTAGATTTTTGATGCATAGCTGAAAAAGTGAACTATATCCAAACATACTAAAAATACCAGATATTGATGCAGAATGACATCATACAGCTCCTCAATGGCAACTCACTGAGGGACTGGAGCAAACCAGCAGTAAATGTAAATATAAACATTAGCAAAAAGAATTGTGGAGGTCAAACAGGGGATTTATATTTTTCCATTCCCCAGGCAATCTTGTCGAGTCAATCACACCCGCTCCCAAATTCTACAGTCCTACCTCTGCATTTCTTGACCTTTGTCATCTCTTTGATAAGCAATGACTAGGCAATGGTTGCACCCTCCCATATAATTGTTCAAGGAGACTGATAGAAAAGCTTCCCCCTTTCCCACTTCTCCCTCATTCTCCAAGCAGCAAGATGAAAAGATGCTCCATCACCCCTCTTGGCAAATGCATCCCACAGATATTGCAGCCTAGTAAGTGCTTTGCAGTTCCACGCTGCCAGTGTCGCCATGCTCTCCACCTTTCTGGAGGAAGAATGTGAATGTGAAAGAACAGCAAATGAGAGCCCTTCACTGTGATTAGGAAAAGCTGTCTTCACTAACGAGCAGTGTCCTTCAGATCAAAAGGATGGCAGGAAATGTCATCCAGCTTCTTGTGGAGAGCCGTCTCCTCTTGCAGGGGGATCAAAGGCTACGTTACTTCATGTTTTACTGTCGCTTTCTGATAGCTGCCATCAGACACATAAATCAGCTAAATCTACAAGAAGATAGCCCAGCAGTTCCTATTTTATGTGGTGGAAGATACTCACCTAGTTCCCCTTGAAAAGGTGCCGCTGGTGTTGCCCTGCTGTGGAGGGCACTGATCAGGGACTCCTGGGCAGGGAGGGAATTACAGACCCTTTTCTCCTGGCTGCCCTCCCTCTGTGTGCTTGGTGTCAGACTCCTTCTGTTGCGCAGTTGCTGTAGCCATGTTATGTCGGTACTTTTATGCATCTAGAATAAGCACTGTAAAGCCTGGATTTACCTTCTGTCAAGATGCCCAACGATATAGCAAAAAGAACATCAGTGCAAATCTTAAATCCATCTGCACCATTTCCCCAAAGTCTGAAAAAACCTTGAATTCCTGAACATTTCAAAACCAGATACTTACAATAATAGAGAAGATTAATCTTTCAACAGACAAAAAGACCCATTTTGCTTATGCACGAAGCTGGAATGCAGGAAAGAGGCTCCAAGTCCTTTTGCTCATGACAAATGTGGTATTGCGTTGCTGCTGTTAGAGAACCTGCTGCTTTGTGCATTGCTGCTTTATGGCAGGTGGTGGTGACAGGTGAGTTTGCAAACATGGCAGGTGAAACACCGAGACACCTGCTTGTCGAACATCTAAACCTTGCTGCAGAGAGCACATACTGCTTGAACAAGATCTGACATTAAAGAAGGGCAGAGCCATTGCCAGTCGGAACGAGCTGCTGACAGCAGAAGTGAGCAGGTGATGCACAGCTCACGCTGTTCAAGCTGTAGAAGCAGTACAAACATGGCTTAAAGTATGGCCAAGAGAAAATTACAGTACTACAGACACAACCCCCAAGCCCTGTGAAAGGCAGAGGCACAGCAGGAACCAGGGTGCTGGTGGTGTACCACAAAATCCTCTTTACATGACTTCACGTTTTTGTGAGGAAAGTTTGATGGGAACACTGCAAAAAAACAGTGGTGACATGTTTGGGTGGCACGTTTGGGTGACACGTGTCGGTGTGCTCCCCCCAAGCGACAGTTCCCTGAAGTGCCAGCAGTTACTGTTCGGCATTTGGACAGAAGCAACCTCAAATACAATGAAGACACGACATCATTGACTACCAGGGTGTCTGTTGTATCAGCAGGGAGACAAGAAGTCTATTTAATTAACATTGGTTGCACAATTTTACTTTCCATAACGTAAGACTGTTTCTTGCACTGTTTTAAGACTTGCCCAGCTTATGTGTAGTTTGTTACCTGCAGACGAAATTCCTGAGAGTGGTTGTTTGCATGTAGATGTGACTACGGGTATGATTTGTGTACCTGCTGCATTCTCTACCAGAAAATCACACAGGTCCAATACTGCTACGATAAATATGCAAATACATAATGGGAACCAGGCTTCATTACCATCAGATGTTAATGCTGTGCAGAGTCCAGGCATTTATTATGAGAGTCACTGATGAAGGAAATTCTGCTGAAGGATTTGTTCACAGAGTTAAAATTCAACTTAATCTGATCTCACATAACAGAAATTACTTCAACTATAATTTACAGCAAGAGATGATCAATCACAGAAACTTGTGTGATGTTTCAGGAGAAATTGAATCTTGTGAATGACAAAATATGATCTGCAATGACAACAAAGTCATTGACAAAGTCAACGCCAACAAAGTCATAGAGCACCAGATGAGGCCTGTGTGACCAACAGGGTTCAAGTCAGTAGAGCTAACAGGGATAGGAAGGAGATTTGTGAAACTCAGTGGTACAAAAAATGTATTTGAGATTTAATGAGTAACACCAAGATATATTGCCTGAGTATAACCCACCCTTCCCAACCTTTATTACACAGGGTAAACTTTTAAATTTTAAGTATGTCTATATGAGTTTGCATCAGTACAGACTCACAGAACCATATGGGCTGGAAGAGACCTTGGGGGTTTCTACTCCAACCTCCTACTCAAAGCACGGTCAACACTGAAGTCAGACTGGGTTGTTCAGGGCCTTTGTCTTGAAAACGTCCAAGGATGGAGCTTTGCAACTCTATAGGGCAGTACTACGGCATTGTCATTCAGGAGAAAGGCTTGTCAGACTTGCTCTGTCAGGGCTTGCCTTGCCCCGCCTGGAGCTTTCTTTTCACCTGGTTTAGCTGTGATGGCAGTTGTTCTTCTGACCAGGTGGCTACACCCTATATGTTTTACTTTTTCTTATCTCTGTGTGGTGCAGCATTAGTTTTCTACAGCCAGTCATAACAAGCAGTTATTCTGTGTAGAAAAAGATATTTATGAATACCAGCCTGGCGTGACAGCAGAGGACTTGAGAAACAGGGATACAGGATGCTGTGAAGTGGATGCAGGTGGGGGATGATAAGGGCTGGAGCACAAGCTAATACTGGAGACCCAATGGCTATAGCAGCTCACCCACCATTACTTAAAGAAATGCAGACCGGGAGCTGGATAAAGCCGGTTTTGGAGGTAACAAGTACCTAACATATGTAAAACACACCACATATAGTAAACTTGCATGTTAACATGGACTTGCAGACCAATGAAGAAAGAGCAAGACATGAAAATGTGTCAGAAAACATATAAAGACAACATTCTACCTGATCCTAGAGTGAGGAAGAAAAATCCATCAACATCATACTCCTCCTGGCAAAGGCCTCCAGATGCTGATGCTTCACCATAACATCCCCACAAGCACCACACTGAATCCAGGGATCTGAGGACCCAGAGGGGCAGCGGTAGGGTGAGCGTAACAGCGGGAAAAGGGGTTGGAACTGGGAAATGTGTATATAACAATTTTAACATTATTATTATTATTGACACTTCCTTTCTGTATAAAATACTAATTTTTTATTATTCTTTCTTTCTTTTTCTGCTGTATTTAAATCTGGGCAGATAGTGATTCTTGGATGAATCTGTTAAGATTCCAAGTGTAAAAACAATAAATTCTTGACTTCACATAGAAGGTGTTTCCTCTTTGTCCATAGGCAAGATTTTGAATCTAACTAATTGCACAGTCTTTTTAGACAATTGTTTGAATGCTTCTCAGAAATGGTGTCCATGCTTTTCAATAACTAGTCCAAAATCCAGTATTGCTTGGATGATATTTATTTTATTTCAGGACCAGAATCTAATCTTGACATTACAAAGAAATAGCTTGCAGGTATCAAAATTTAGAACTGCCAGAAAAATGACGGGCATACTGTTTATTTCATAGGCTTATTTTTTGCATGTTGTTAAAGAAACTTTATCTCTGCTTGACGTGTAGATCAGGACCACTTCAGAGAATCTCAAGGCCGCCCTGGGCCGATCTTGCAGAAACCTGCAGAAACAGTGGAATCCTGGATCATAAGTAGCACAACACTTACCTTATTTCATCTTGTGCTACTGCAGCTCTGACCCCTGATGCCTCAGACTATGAAGTCAGAGCTCTGTTTACTTAAGCCCTTTGGGATAATAGTAAGGCCACTATATTTGAGTCAAGAACACTTAATAAAACCGAGAGAGTATATTGCTGTTGAAAGACACTTGTACGTAAATATAGAGAAACTACCCTTCAAATAGCATACAGATTATTTTGTTCTGTGAACGACAGAAGGATTCAAATGAGCAGAGAGATAAAATCCCTAATGGTCAGTGAGATAACTTGAATTTGCAGGCATAAATTCAGATCTTTACTGACATAAAAAGCAGAACAGAAACCGAACACAGGACAGCTGTTTCACCAGTCTTTATCTTCACCAGGTGTCTGCACAGTGACAGGTAATTGTCCGGAGCACTGGAATGGTTAGTGCAAATATTTGAATGACATTCCTCATCACATCTGATTTAACAAAAGTTAAGTGGCTTTCTGGCAAAAAGATGGCCTAACAATCCTAAGCACCTTAATTTGAGATTGAAAATTAATTTTCCCCAAATGCAGTTGTGCAATGTAAGTTACTCACTATCTTGTTATTCCATTAAAATGATATGCAAAAGACATACAGTTGGCTCATGCTAACCCTCAACTCTTTGTCAGAAGAAAAAACTGACAGTGGAGTGTGTATTGGATGCTCTAGTTTGAATTAAGATTAAATATTTAATTACTAAGAAGATAACAGTGACTGATACGCTGTCCTTCCAGCCTGACTTAAATGGTTCAGCATGGCACGGCTGATGTGATGGGCCCATGAGCTGATGCACCATTTAACTGCTGCTCTGCTCTCCTCCTGATAGGAAGTGCCCAGAAATAGCACTAATGTCACAAGTTGCACCTGCTACTACAGCTCACTTTCGTTTCTCCTGTTTTCAGCCAGGAAGAAAATCTCAGAGAATCAATATATGACCAGGGATCACGACTGACCTTCTTAGGATTTGAAATACTTCTTAAGGGAGAAAGGCACTGGGAGCTTAGCCTCGGGCAAACCAGAGAACCTGAAAATGACAGTACAGTTTTGAAAGAAACTGTTAACTGGAGGAAAGTAGGAAAATCTTCACTGGGGACTTTCTATAAACCCTTTTATGGCGTAACAGTAAGAGGCATGTTAAGATGTGGCTTGCCAAATATTTTTGAAAGACCTATTCAGCCCTCAGTCAGTGAAAGATTCCTTGCTTCTGACATGGGGTGAACTCACCACGGGACAGAAGGCCACCACAAAGCGGTATTGATAGCTTGTCTGGGGGCGTTCTTAAAGGCACGTCCTTGAGCAGGCTCTCAGCAAAAGGGTAAATTTCATTTTGCAGACGATACCGCGTATTTCTGTGTTCTTGAGGTTCGCAGTACTTTCACAGAATCACAGAAGCATTAAGGTTGGAAAAGACCTTTAAGATCATCAAGTCCAACCATCAACGCAACACCACCATGCCCGCTAAACCATGTCACACTGTGTTGCCGTGTACTGCTTTGCCTTTCTAATACCGTGTCATCAGATAAGAAAAGACACTGTTGTAAAACACACACACCAGCAAACATCGTCCATGTTGTGGTAGGAAGCTTGAGTCTACATTCTGCAGCTAGTAATTATTTAGCTCCAAAGGATTTTTAGTGTAGTTTTGGAATAGGTAGAGCTGAAATACAGAATAAAGGACTGAAAACTTGCGCTAAGAAGGTTTAAGAATCCACTCAGAGTATAAACAGCAGCAGCAATGGAGAAGCAGTTCAGAGCACAAAGGACAAATGAAAGCAGTCTTATGAGAGAAACTGAAGGAGGCAGATGGCAATTAGGTGCCAGTAAGTTCTTGTTAAAAGTGGATGGTTTCTAGGCTCAATTAAAAGAAAACTCTTCGAAAAGATCTTTTGTAGCAGTAGAGAAGAAAACGGAGAAGCATTAAAACCCTTACAAGGCTGTGGCATATTACAAAATCTTTTCTTTTCACTGTTGTTTGGGAAAAGAGTGAAAAAGTAATATTTGGAATCTGTAATTCTGTATCATAATAACTCCGATTTCTGATGCTATAAACTTGCAAAACAGATGTGTTCGAACTAGTAGAGAAAAGGGAATAAAGTGGAAAAATAAAAGCATAACTAAAAGATTGTGCTTTGTTTTCTTCCTGCGTGTTAAAAATAATGAACTCCTCATAACTTACATTCCTAAAAACAACCTACAGGAGGAATCTTAGGCGAATGCTCAGATTTCACCGTAAAAGCATACTTTTGCCTGTTATCGTGGAGAAATAATGCTATGAAAGCCATTAGGCTCCGAGCACGGCTGCTTACTGCCTCAGTAGTCACGTCAGTCGCATCAGCCCAGGCTACCGTTCCTTGAGTCGCGTGGGGTGAACCCACAGCATCCTCGCGGCTGACCGAAGCTCATTCCCGGTCTGGACGCCTGCGCTCACAACGTACTCATCGGGGCTGAGCGTGGGTCAGAACTGTGCCCGCGTGCACCGTGACCCCCAGCAGGTTTTGCCGGTGAATTCCCATGCTGACTGCACGGCGCTGCCACGCTGGGGCTGACCGCGGTGGCCTCCAGCTCCGCTGCGGTGCGCGCGGTGCGCAGTGCAGGCTGACAAGGCTGAAGGCTGCCAGCACCTTCTGCACGGGGCTGAGGAGGAGAGGGCTGAGCCGCTCCCCGGTCTCTGTTATTCCTGGCAGGCATTTCCACGCAGCTGGGACAACAAACGGTACATACACCACTGCTGGGTGTAGTCTCTGTCCCAGAGCCCAAGAGGACAGTCACACCAGCTCCTTCTGCTTGGTAGGAAGCCAGACTGTGATGGAAAAGTCCACCACAAGGACTGTCAGAGATGTCACTGAAAGAATCCCAAAGGGCACCAGACACTTAGGTTTAGACAGCTGAATTGCTGCCTGAACACCTATGCACCAGAGTCCGAAACACCACTTGCATTTCTGGGCTTACGGCAGGTTTCAGAACTTCTCCACTGCGATGTGTCGGAGCAGGGCACTCGGGGATGCCTTCATCCAGTTTGGTACAGCTGCATAACGTCTGCAAGGGCACGTAAGCAATGCACTCAGCCTGCAATGCCGTCTGGCACTGCTGCCTTCTGCAATTTCCTTCTTTTTCCCTCTTCTTTTCCCCAAGGCTTCTAACCAGCTCAGGCAAAGCCACTTGTGAAGATGAGCATAAAATAACTTACAACTTATTTCATGCTTATCTTTGGGGTGGCAAAATCCCACTTTGCAATGGAATGGGGTTTTGGGGTTACCACGAAACACTGGGTTAAGGAAGCAAAATGTCAAGGGATTGTGGGAGGTTTTACAGTCATACTGATGGAAATGGACTGAAGAAACCTCTTCCCCCGTCCCCAGACAGACCATGTTCACCTCCACATAACAACACGACAGAGAGGAACAGCAGGCTTCTGCAGCCACAGGTAAGCATGAAAAGGGGCTAGAGAGTTGGAGTGACAGCTCAGAAGAGCCTCAGTGAGCTGGGCTTGTTGCTTCTGCTGTTGGGTGACAGTGGGAAAGGTGCACTTCTTCCCCAGAAACCAACACTTCTCACATCCCCATTCCCACCTGGGCAGCAGCAGTGCCTAAGTCGGGCATGTAGCTATGTGCTGTTCCCCAAACCTGGTCTTTTCTCCTGCTAGGACAGGCAAATAAGTATCACAGGGCATTTTGGGGGGTTATTTAACTACCCTCAGCAGTCTGTTACCTAACCTTGGCCCTGACCGCAAGACCCATGTCGGGCCACTTCAGCCAGTGGGAACAGAGATTTTTGTTCTCCTGAGCTGAGGGTCAACTGAACCATGCGAGACATTGCAGTCTGGTCCTCATCTTGCTTCTACCCCAACCTAATCCAAAATAGTGCCATTCACTTTCCTGGAATGATGCTTGTGGGTGTGAGAAAGTAGGAATTGAGGACTTGGCACTCCCAAAGTTTGTCTTCATTTTTGATCATCAGTTTAAGTTAATACAGCTGAATGACTCCGTTTGTGCTTAGCTAAGTTTTAGTGAGTGCTCCAGCTACCGGGGTGATTTGATTAGCAGTGTTGAGTGATTAGATTAGCAGAGTGGCTGGACAGAGCTGTTAATTACTTGTTGTCATTACAGCAGACGTATCCCCGCTGCACTGGTAGCTTGAGCCATGCATTTGCATAGATAAAACCTGTGCATGCTTATATCCTGCTGTATATTTGCAATTCACAGCCTTGCCTCCTGTCACTGCTTCTAGTCCTGTAGCTTACATGGTAGAGGTCCCTACTAGCTGTAATCTCTGTTGTTAGCCTGTACTGGAGATCATTGTAAGGTGCTGAAAATGTCAGTGAGAGAAACTACTGGTTCTTTGTTGTAACTCCAGCAGAGATGTATTTCAGGTTCTCTGGGTAATGCTCTTTCTGGAGTGGTGTTTCTTGGCATACAGCAGTGTCTCACTGCAGAAATACTATAGTTTTGTGATGCTGTTTCAAATAGCAGCAGTTTTCACTTTCTCTTAAGCTCTCCTGAGTTCCAATCATAGCAAAAAAAAAAACTTCCTAGGAAATAACCCTAGTTTTAAGGCTGAGGCTCCAAGGATGTATGTACCCACTTGCTATTTGTGACCATTTCTGTTCAAGGACAAATGAACATAAAGCAAGTAGGCAGCAAGAATAGGATTTCTCTTTGTAAACCTAGTCCTCTATGAGTTACATGTTTAAGCTCGCTGGTCATCTCGACTACTGCTGTTGTCAGGAGAGAGGGTGACAAGCACCTTCCATGAATGCTGCTTTTCCTCCCCTTGGTGACTTCTAGGAAATGTAGTCTTATTGAATCCTTGATGCTTTGATAGATAAAGTTCAGCTGAGATGAATCCTACCCTTCCTGCTCCCTGCCAAAAGGAAGCAGATCTATGCTGCTGCTCCTGTGCCAAGAAATGCCAGACATTATGTTTGCCCATATGGAGCAGCGCTCTGAATTCTTGTGCTTGTAATACATGTGGAATTCCCTTTCTATTAAAAAGCAAAACAAAACAACCTGCTCAGAAATAAGTGGAAGGCTTTTAGGAATGTGGAATAGTGTTCTTTTCTAGATGCCACGGACAATTTAATGTTCACTATAAATACCCTTGTCTCTCTGGGTAGTAAAAGCATGCAAAGTACAAAGGGAAAACATAATGTTGTATGAAAGATCTCAAAATATCACACTGATGAGGAAAAGTAACATAAGAAAGAGGAAAACAGTTAATGTTTGCATAGTAACAGCATCAAATTCTTCAATACTGGACCTACACCTCCTTTGCACTGGGAATTTTCTCTATATGAGGTGTGAGGAAATGAAAAATCAGGGTCATAATATCCCACTGAGTTTCTGAGTCATCTTATTGCATTGAAATAAAAGCATTTTAGAAAATACAAGCCATCTGTGATCTTAAATACAATTAGCTGATTTGTCTTAATAAGTGCTCACAAATCACCGCCAACCACTTGAATTTTCCAACACTGTTCTGAGTCATTCATAAGCAGGTAAAGGTCATCATGCTAAGACATTATCAACTCTGATCATTATCAAGTTATTATTATCTGCAATAACACAATTGCTTCCATCTAAATCCAGCACAAAAAAGATTTTTAAAGAAAAGGACAAGTTGTTTTTTTAGCCCTGACCTTCAGAGGATCACACTAGGTATGCTATTACACTGAAGTCTACACAGTATTGATTATTACTTATAGCTTCATCCTACTGGCACTGAGGTAAGTGACAAACATTATTGTTGTTAAAGGTCAAATCCCAAGCTCTGTGCTCCAGATTCCCCATGGCTGGACCTCCTGTACATTGGGAATTCCCCAGATATGTCCTTTCTCTGTTTGCCCAGCAATTTTGCCCAATCTGATAAGGCCACTGTGATTGTTCAAATTAAATATTTGGGTTGTAAGTGCTCTATGCTCAAGATGCAGCAGCCCTAATGTGCATAGAAAGATCATGTTCTAGACAGCCTCTGTACAGATGCATATGTACAACACTGTACAGGTTCATGTACTTCTCTCTGGGGAGACCCAGAAGAGCTATGATAAGGATATCTGAGGCTTTGTTTCTCAGACTTTGTTTCAAGAATGGCAGACTGTTAACAAAGGATGAGGAGAAGGCTGAGGTACTCAGCGACATCTTTGCCTCAGTCTTCACTGGCAGTCTCTCTTCCCACACCTCTCGAGGGGTTGGACTGCGAGGCATGGATGGGAGGAGCAAAGTCCCTCCCACTGTAAGAGAAGAGCAGGTTCGAGACCACCTGAGGAACCTGAACATGCACAAGTCTATGGGACCTGATGAGATGCACCCCAGAGTCCTGAGGGAATTGGCTAATGTAGCTGCCAAGCCACTCTCCATGATATCTGAAAAGTCATGGTAGTCAGGGGAAGTCCCCAGTGACTGGAAAAAGGGAAACATTGCACACATTTTCAAAAAGGGTAACAAGGAGGACCCTGGGAACTACCAACCTGTCAGCCTCACCTCTGTGCCTGGGACAATCATGGAACTGATTTTCCTAGAAGCTCGGCTAAGGCACATACAGGGCAAGGAGGTGATTTGAGACAGCTTCACTTTGGCTTCACCAAGGACAAGTCCTGCCTGACCAACGCAGTGTCCTTCTAGGATGGAGTGACCACATCAGAGGACAAGGGAAGAGCTACCGATGTCATCTATCTGGACTTCTGTAAGGCCTTTGACACAGTCCCCCACAACATCCTTCTCTCTACATTGGGGAAAGATGGATTTGATGGGTGGATGAGGAATTGGTGGATGGTCACATCCAGAGGGTAGTGGTCATTGGCTCAATGTCTAGATGGAGATGGGTGATGAGTGGTGTCCCTCAGGGGTCTGTACTGGGACCAGTACTCTTTAATATCTTCATCAAGGACATAGACAATGGCATCAAGTGCACCCTCAGCAAGTTTGCAGACAACACCAAGCTGAGTGGTCCAGTTGACACGCCTGATGGACAGGAGGCCATCCAGAGGGACCTGGACGAGCTCAAGGAATGGGCCTATGTGAACTTCATGAGGTTCAACAAGGCCAAGTGCAGGGTCCTGCACCTGGGTCAGGGCAACCCCCGGTATCACTACAGGCTGGGGGATGAAGGGATTGAGAGCAGCTCTGCTGAGAAGGGCTTGGGGGTCCTGGCGGATGAAAAGCTGGACATGAGCCAGTGATGGAAGCTCACAGCCCAGAAGGCCAACCATATCCTGGGCTGCATCCAAAGAAGTATGGCCAGCAGGTCGAGGGAGGTGACTGTGCTCCTCTGCTCTGGTGAGACCCAACCTGGAGTCGTGTGTCCAGGTCTGGAGACCTCAGCACGAGAAAGACATGGACCTGTTGGAGTGGGTCCAGAGGAGGCCACAAAAATGATCAGAGGGATGGAACAGCTCTGCTGTGTGGACAGGCTGAGGGAGTTTGGGTTGTTCATCCTGGAGAGGAGCAGGCTCCGGGGAGACCTTATTGCAGCCTTTTCAGTACTTAAAGGGGGCCTATAAGAAAAATGTGTGCAAACTTTTTAGGAGCGCCTGTAGTGATAGGACAAGGGGTGATGGTTTTAAACTAAAAGAGGGCAGATTTCAACTATATTTACGGAAGAAATTTTTGACAATGAGGGTGGTGAAACCCTGGCCCAGGTTGCCCAGAGAGGTGGTAGGTGCCCCATCCCTGGCAACATCAAGGTCAGGTTGGACTGGGCTCTGAGCAACCTGCTCGAACTGAAGATGTCCCTGCTCATTACAGGGGGGTTGGACTAGATCACCTTTAAAGGTCCCTTCCAACCCAGAGATTCTATGATTCTATGGTTCTGTGATCTTATGTCATTTACACCTGTAACAAAAGCTACTGATATGAATTTAAAATCTATTTTGCCTAAGTGAAAATGTTTCTTGCTACCCATCAGGAAGAGCTGCATGCATGTGTGTTACCCAAATCTGAGCACACTGAGGCTCCACAATACAAACATCAGCGCACACACATATCAATGTCTAATGTGTGAGTGTAGTAGGAGTGGTCTGAATGCTTATCCAGTAAAAATCAGTGCAGAATTGCTAAAATAAGGACCTTACAGAAGCAAATTGACTAAGCTCCCCAGCAAACCAGGATCCAGAGCTCCAGGACCATCAAAACAGTAAAGAAGAAAATTGTGTTATAACAATTTTCCATATTCAGGAAGAATACAGACACACTGTCTAAGCATGCAGGGAAGGTGTTAGGAAAGCCAAAGTCCACCTGGAGATATATCTGGTGAAGGACATGAAGGGCAACAAGAAGAGCTTCTATACTTATGTCAGCAGCAAATGGATGACTAGGGAAAATGTGGGCCTGCTGCTGAATGGGGCAGGGGCCCTAGTTACAAAGGAAATGGAAAAAGCCAAGGTACTCAATGCCTTCTTCACCTCACATTTACTGGTAAGACCAGCCTTCAAGGTGAGCAGTGGGAAAGTCTGGAGCAAAGAATACATACCCTTGGTGGATGAGGATCAGGTGAGGGAACATTTAAACAAATTGGACATATATAGACCCACAGAACCTGATAGGTTGCACCCAGCAAATGCTGAGGGAGCTGACCAACAACATCGCAGGACAGCTCTCAATTACCTTTGAAAGCTCATGGTAATTTGGTAAGATCCTTGACGACTGAAAAAGAGCAAATGTCACTCCCATCTTCAAGAAGGGCAAGTTGGATCTATAGACTAGTCACCCTCACCTTAAACCTTGTGAAGGTGATGGAGCAACTAATCCTGGAAACCATTTCCCATATTTAGGATGGGAAAGTGGGATGGAATCCATGGCCAAAATGGATTTAGACAGGGTAAATCATGCCTGACTAACCTGAGAGCCTTCTACAATGAAATGACTAGCTTGATGGACAAGCAAGGCTTTCAACACTGCGTCCCATAACACCTTCTTAGAAAAATTGATGAAATACAGACTAGGTAAGTGGTTACTGAGGTGGACTGAAAACTGGCTGGTATGCTTGGCTCAAAGGTTTGTGGTCAGCAGTACGAAGTCCATCTGCAAGACAGACACTAGTGGTATACTCCAGGGGTCGATACTGGAGCCGATACTGTTCTGTCATCTGCATTCATGACCCACTGGGATGATGGGAAAGCGTGCACCATCAGCAAGTGTGCTGCTAAGACAAAACTGAGAGGAGTGGCTCATATACTGAATGGTTGTGCTGCCATTCAGAGGAACCTGGACAGGCTGGAGAACATGGAGATACTGGAGTATGTCCATCAAAAGGCCATAAAGATGATTAAGGGATTGGAGTATCTCTCATAGAAGGAGAAGCTGAGAGAGCTGGGCCTGTTCAGCTTGCAGAAGAAAAGGCTTGGGGCGGGATCTCATCAATGTGTATAAATACCTGATGAGGAGGAGTAAAGAAGATAGAGCCAGATTCTTCTCAGTAGTGCCCAGTGAAAAGAAATGAGGCAATGGCCACAAATTGAAATACAAGAAATTCCACTTAGATGGAAGAAGAAACTGTGGGGAATGAACAAACACTGGAGCAGGTTGCCCAGAGAGGCTGTGGAGTCTCCACCCTTGGCAATATTCAAACCTGACTGGACACGACCCTGAGCAACCTGCTTTAGTTGCTCTTCCTCTGACAAGGGGGTTACACTAGACGATCTCCAGAGCTGCCTTCCAGCCCCAATGACTCTGTGATTGTGGGTTATCGAGAGCACTGAATTGTTCCAGCCCACATTAAGTTTCAGTTCAGCAAATAATAGCAGAAGTAAGGATTGTTTAAACAAGCTACGCAACTGTTTGCCAGCTGGTCACATGGACCTGCTATGGTAGACTGTTTCTCTAGCTCTGTTTACATATACATCCTCCATTAGGTCTGGTTCTTTCATTTTCTATGAAAGGTTAAGGCTCAGTGATTCACACTCTCCAATCAAGAGCAAGGAGGGCACTTTATGTTTTACTTTTCTCTGAAGAAAAGGAACCCAAGCATTTTTCAGGAAACTGTAAATCTCATTCACTGTATCCCCAGTACAAATTTACCTGAGGCTATCACTGAAACAGCCGAGTTCTGCATTGGTGTAAGGAGCTTTCCTTTGCCTTGTCTCTGATGGAGAACACTAACAATGCAAAATAGTCTTCCAGTCCTTGAACATCTAGTATAGGAACCTGCTCCTGTTCTTGACATATTTTAAACTTTCTTTGGACCAGCTAGCATTTATGCATAGAAGATGAAGAAAAGGAAGTATGGACCATGCATATTTATGTCTGGAGCCTTGATGCAGGTAGGTCATAAAGCCCAGAAGTTTCGATAAGTGGACACAAATCCTCTTCACAGATTTTGCACTCTTACCCATGATATTGGCTTTATCACCATGATTTGCTTTTAGCCATTTTGTATCTTCTCTTGAAAATATAGGCACAAGTTATTTACATAGCTACCTTTATAGAGGTTGTACATGCAGGCCAGCCAGTATATAGCTATAATGTGTGCCCTGTTGAAGGACAAGAGTAGTTTATGAATATATCTTCTTCCAGCTGTAGCTCTCCCATCTGAAAGCATTACTCTCCTCAGCTCTCATCAGCAGCACTAGGATCTGCCAGTACATGCGATCACACTCTCATCCACTTCAGTCAAAACGAGCTGGGTTGGCCATAATCTTTTGTAAAATCTGCAGAAGTTAACATAGCTCATTCTAACTAAAATGATTAGGAAGCAGTAAATGCATAGACAGGACATAGAGTGGCAATGTCTAAGTGGCTGGTGAAAAGCAGACATGGGCAGAAGCAGCTGATAACATGTCTGACAGCTGTAGATAGAAGATGCCTAAATCAGCTGGATAAAGAAGTCAGTTATGGTGATATACTCTGCTTGAAAGGCTGGAGCTGAGACAGCAGATGTGGCTGAAATCTACACTGTGCCTCACGGAATGCAGGGGGACAAGGACAAAGAGCTCCTTGACATAAATGAGAGGATGACCACCTGCCCCTGATGGTATAAAACTGGTTTAAAATGGGGAGCACCTCTAAAAACCTAGAGGCTCCTCAACCAGAGGAAGAAGACACTACCCTCACCTACTCGTTCCCACCTCACACTGCTCAATTCCTTGTGCTAGCATGCGTGTTTGGGCTTCCACCAGTGAATGTGAGCAGGTAAATGA
The DNA here is from genome assembly GCF_964289735.1 of Phaethon aethereus. Classification (NCBI taxonomy): domain Eukaryota; kingdom Metazoa; phylum Chordata; class Aves; order Phaethontiformes; family Phaethontidae; genus Phaethon; species Phaethon aethereus. The sequence goes on from NC_138582.1 coordinate 15,754,970, forward strand.
CAGGAGTAACACTCAACAGGCCTTGTGTCAGGTTAGTTTTCAGAAAAAAAAAAAAATAAATCTAGGATTATTAGGAATGCTGTGTCTGGTTATGGTGTCTCTTCCTATCTTTGAGGCTAAAGAAAGCAGCAGAAGGCAGCAAGGTAAGCCACTGCTTTGGATAGCAGTGCCAGCCCAGAGTAGCTAAAAGTGCTTATAAGATCACAGGATGATTCAGGGTGGAAGTGACCTCAGAAGGTCTTTAGCCCAACCTCCTGCTAAAAGCAGGGCCAGGTGTGAGATCAGAGCAGGTTGCTTAGGGCTTCATCCAGTTGGGGCTTGGAAATCTCCAAGGATGGAGACTGCAAAACCCCTCTGGGCAACCAACCTGCTCCAATCCATGACTGTCCACCTGGTGAAAAAAGCTTACTTGAACCTCTCTTTTTCTCAGTTTATGCCTGATTTCTCCCAAGCTCCCACCATACACTACTGTGAAAATCCTGACTCAGAAAGCTGTTGTCCAAGGTAAGATCTGGCACCCAGTATCCCGGAGGCTGTTTTTCCAGCCATGTGGCTGGCTATGACAAAGGGAGGGGAATTGGATGGGAATTCTCTACTTACCGCTTTCACACCTGAATTTCCAGCTACCTCCTTCACTGTGGTGTCCACAAAACTTCTGCTGAAACTTCCTTGTTTTTCATTACCACACAAGCACAGCTTGCAGCCTAGGGTGTGTGCCAAGAGTGTGCCCAAACCACTGTACAGCTCTTCCCTCTTCCTCTTCCAGCCCTCCGTACTGGCAGAGGTACTGAATTGGAAAACCCCACTTCTTCTTCCTCACCAATATCAAATCTATACAGTCCTATTCATGTTCCTCCCACGCCTTCTGCCAATCTAAATCAGTTACCTTTGAAAAAACGCACCCATTTCCATGAACTGATTACCAGCAATAGGCAAGGCGATGCAGAAGTCCAGATACCGAGTTGTTAGGCAGGTGGGATGGTTCTGTGACAGGGATATTTCTGTCACACTTGAGTTTGATGACAAACTTTGAATGATTTTAATTTCACCATCACAGTCTAGGCGCATTCAGCTAAGCAAATCACAGCCAAAAATGTTCAGTCATGGCTGTTATGCTGCTCACCGCCAGAGACACTTGTCGTCTGACTTGAGGTCAGTGATTTTCAGATGTTTCTTAAACTGCCCCTGAAAGATGGCTCTATGCATGTGTTTGGGCACCCAAAAGAATTAATCATGTTTGAAAAACCTGCGTCACAACGATACGGCAGAAGGAGCTTGCTAATAAGGTCATCAGATGAAGAAGAGTGAGGATTTCACTATGTTTTACAAAAAGGACTTAAGAGCACGAGGGATGCTTAAAGCTTGATGAGCGCTGAATTTCTGTAAGGTGAAAGGGGAATAAAAAGGGGAAAATGGTGATGGTGTGTAGTGATGTATATACATCACTACAAATACTGTAGTGAAGTATACAAGCCTAACATCTTACTTAGACTTCAGAACATTTCTAGTAGAGCAATGCTGTTGATGGATGTACTTTCATATAATGTTAGCTGTCAGAAGTCCTACCTAGAAATAATTTGAATGGCCAAGGAGCCTCTGGTCAGTATTGCTTATTTCATTGGGGCAAAGTATGCAGAAAATTGACTTTGGCTGTGAGAAACTGAGTCTGTTTAAAGGGAGTTTGCTACACTTTTGAAAGAAAGTTTAGAAGAAACCTGTCTGGAGAGAGGCAAGGTAAAAAGAGAAGCAAGAAAGCAAGGAAGTGTGATGAGATAGCTCTGAGCAGAGAAAGCTGGTCTTTTTCTACTCTATAATTTAGCAGTGTGTTTTTAGAAAGTTAGCTCGCTCTCACTGATGTTTTTGAAAGCTCTGCTCAAAACAGATTGTACTTTGCCATAGATTAATTGAATCAATTTACAGCCTCTTTTCTCTAATGAGTGACATACATTAAATTATAATTTGCCTAGTCTTGACCAGAATTTGAGAAGTTTCTGATGTTTTCAGATACTGTTAAATACTAGGTTTCACTAGCTATCATGTAACATTAGGTATCAAACACTACACTTTTTTACAACTGTCATGCCCCATTTGCTATCTAGTCACAGCCTAGATAATTTTGCTGTTCTTCAGCAGATACAAAGTTGTAATTAAAAACTACAGAGCTGTTTGAAGGGCTTAGTAGAATTGTACTCACTGGGGATGTCCTCAGGGCCCACAGCTGAAATGTAGTTACCAGTTAGAAATTCAGCATACTAATGGGCATAGGGCTCCAGCTCTCCACGTCCATCCCACCTGAACTCTGAGCCTTGATTTATTCACTCTAGGGCTTCTAACTCATTCTAACCAAAGCACTGCTTCACACATGCATTAGACAGGTAATTACTCTAACGTACCTCCAAATATTGTCATGATTAACTAATGATTAATGATGAATTGAATACATAAGCTTAATACAAAATGCCATCAAAATCACAAGAGCTTATGAAGTGATGTTGAGAAGAAACTGCTGAAGGTTATATATGTATATTACATATATGCGAAAACTGTGAAATCTAGGAACACCCTATTTTCTTGACAGAAAGTATGTGAATATCAGCATATTTCACCCAGTGTATAGGATCAGGTGTGTGACTGTATTGTGCTTGGGAATACCAGCATATCCTCCCAACTGTTATTACTTATAAGGCACTGTGAGTATGCCTACCACTTTGCAAACACGTGAAAGACAAGGCTGCTGCTCCAGGGAGCGTGGATCTTGACTCATATAAAACACAAAGGCTAATAGTTTAAATGCATATGAGAGTAAAGAACAACTGAGGTCTTCAGGGCAAGGTTGGTAATAGACAGCTTCAGGAAAGAGTTGGGCTTTAAGGCTGTTCTGTGTAGGCTCTGGTTTTCCTTCATAAGATAAATAATGAAGACCTAATTTTATTTTAATTACTTTAGATATTTCCAGAATGACAAAAATCCTGGAGTTTATGAAGACCTTAGCATTTGCACATTGTATGTTCTTGCACTCTAATTTGAACTCATGGATGTTTGTTTTGCAAAAATAACCTGTAATGAATAAACTCATTATGCACAATAACCTAACCACCGCTAACAAACAAAAAGAACATGTGAAAATGTTTTCATACCCAATCTGTATTTGCGCTTGTATACTCGGTCCCTCTGCTGTTGTCCTCTCGATTTTAGTAATGACATCACTTTGGTGAGTGAAGGAACTCATGGGCTCTTTCTGGGTAGGTTGATACTTGTTGAGACATTTAAAACAAAAAAATGGGTATTTTTTGAAGGAGAAAAATCTTCAAAACCTTTTTGCTATCTCAAAATGAAACTGAAAAGGGTACAAATCCGTAACTGTTTTTCAGACAGCCAGCATTTCAGGACAATCTTGAGGGTGCCAGGCTGTTCGGCGTTAAGATTTATGAGGACCTGAAGTAAAGGCTCCTTTATCGCGTCCCTGATCTCCTTAGTTTTCTGGACTTTCTGGAAGACCTGTCAGAGTTGGACAGGAATAGATGGTGAATGGAGAGAGGCTGAGGGCCTCACGCGGGGTGAGGTGCTCACGGGGAAGTTCCCCATGCACTCTGTGTGCCCTTCTCCCCTGTGGAAAACCTCCGTCTGTGCCAGGGAGGGCTGCGGAGTGGGCTGACACCCCAGTCCCCGGGAGCCATAGAGCTGGCAGTCACAGGGACCGAGATACCACGACTGAAATACCCTGTGCACCTGTGAAACGACGTGTTCAGTCGGCAGGGCACCTGCCCAGCCCCTTCTTCCCACACCTCGTGGTGGTCGCCATCCCTCCCGCCTCCCACAGCCCAGGCGAGGCTACCGGCCGCTGCCTACTCCCGCGCTGCTCTCCCCGCTCGGCAGGCAAAGGTGGAGGCGTCCGACGCCGCCAAGTCCCCCCTCTCGAAGACTGCGGGGCCCCTCCGGCCGCGGGGGAAAAGCCAGCGCCTCGGCCCGGCGCTCAGCAGCCCCGCGGGGACGGCGGGCCTGGGGGAGGCCAGCCGGGACTACGTGTCCCAGGGTGCCGTGGGGCGGGCGCGCGGCCCCGCCCGCCTGTCAGTCGGACCGCTGCAGGTTGATCGCCGCGGCTGCAGATGAGCGGAGCCCGCGCGCGCGCGCGGGCTGGGGGGCGGCCGGGTCAGCGCCGCCGAAGCCAGGTCGGCGACCGGCGCACTATGCGAGGCCGGGAGGATGGCGGTGGAAGGTAAAGGCTCCGCGTCCCCCGCCCGCCGCCCCCGGGGTCCCTCCCCTGTCTCCTCCCCCGGGCACTCACCTGCGCTGCGGCCGGCCCGGCCCGGCCCGGCTCGGGAGGGGGAGGGTGGCTGCGCCTGCCGGTGGGGCCTGAGGCGGCGGCGGGGCCGCTCTGCCGCCCGCTGCACCGGCCTTGCCCGCGGGGCGCCCGGCCGCCTCCCGTTCCCCCCTCTCCTCCCCCGCCTCGGCTCGGCCGTCCCCAGCGCCGCGCCTGCTCCCGGGCTAGCTGGTGAGGGGTCGGGCCGCCCCCCCGTCGGGGCGGGCAGGGGCGGCCGCGCAGCCCGCGGCTTCGGTCCGGCAACTTCCCGGCGGGCCCGGCAGACCTGCGGCCCCGCTCAGCCCGCCGGGCGCTGTCCCCGCCCCGCCGCCGCACTCCCGGCGGAGCCGAGGCGCCGCCGGCCCTCGGTGCCGCCCAAGTGCCCGAAGTGCCCTGAGGCCGTGGTACCCGCGAAGCACAGGCAGCCCCCGCCCGTCCTCACGCGTCGGCGCCGGGGTGTGCTCGGACCCTCCTCACCCCCGTAGGCGATGCAGAAGCCCAGGGGCCGGGGCGCCCAGCCCCCGGGGAGCTGGCAGGTGTTCGTGAGGTGCCCGGCTTCCGGGGAAGTACCCGGTAATTCGGGTGGTGCCCGCCACGGGCTGGGAAGGTGGACGCTTTGCTGAGGCCTTCCAAATAGGTACTCCCTGTGGTGGCCTGACGTTGACCGCGTGTTCACTTCCTGTGGGGCTTTTGTGAGGTTGGAGGAGAGAGGTGGCTAGGTGTATGGGAAAAGGCAAATACACTTCCCTGCTGTCTGCTTCTTGAGCTTCACTCGATTTTTGAAAGCTTTACAGCGAGGCGTTGAGAATCCTGGGGCATGGGTCCTATCTTGCTTTCTTCTGTGTCCTCAGAAAAGCTTGAGAAGTCCATGGTGTGAAAACCAGCTTTCCAACCCCCCTCCTATACTTAATTTCGGTTGTGTTGTTTTTTTGGGGGTGCTCATCTTGAGACCACCTTGAGTTTTGTTACTTAGGTATGCTGAGTTCTATAGTTCCATCTGAGACCACTTGCAAGATTGCTGAAAATCATACTGAAGTTGTCTTTTGCTGACCACCCAAGTGAGCAGCACAAATGATAGTCCAGCAAAAACTTGGGCTTACTGAAGGCCTTAGGCAGCTTAACACCCTGAAAAACAGCTTCCCAGGCAAACTCAGATTAAGGTAAACAAAACCGCTATGTCTCAAAAGGTGTCTGTGTGCATCCAAAGTTGTCCATCCTAAGCCTTCAGCCTCTCCATTAGTCAAACAGATTTCTTATGCATAGGCTGCTTTACTGAATGGCAGTTTTGAAGACTCTGATGGTACAAAGAAGGAAGGTAGAGGTCCTGAATAAAAGCATTGCTGCTTTGGTGGCAAAAACTTAGCAATGTGAACTGGGCACGCGTGCCCAGTAGTGGGTAAGTAAGTAAATGAAATGGACTGCCATGCACCAGATGGTTCATATGCCAGCAGCAACCCCTGTTTTAGTGTGCTCTCTAATGCCATCCTCCTTTATTCACTTGAAGTCCTTCTCAGCCTGTTTGCTAGATCTTTTCAGGTCTGTAATAATTCCTGTCATATCTGCAGTGCCTTCCATCTGAGAATCTCTAAAAGCTTTGTAAATATTAATGAAGGAAAGCTCTGCTAAAGCTTTGGGAAGCAGTGCCTTTCCCTTCCCCTGAGATGGGATTTTTTTTCTTAACTCTTTCTTCCAATTTCCTTCCCCCAAGGTTGTATCCCTGTTATAGTCTCTCAGAACAGGCTTTCTTGTCTGTATGTTCCGCTTTCCTCCCATTTTAGGTTTTTCTCCCTCAACTTTCTTGCTTTTACATAATTCTATTACCTTCACACTAGCACAGCAAGGTGACTACTTCTTCAGTACAAGTAGCTGTGCAGCTGTCACTACTTTGTGTGAACATAGTACATGCACGTTTGAGGCCTTTTCTTACCAATCGTTTCCCGTTGGAAATATGTTTCTTTGTGTGTACTTAAAAGCATGCATTTATCTTAATGCTTCTTCTGCCGTTTTGGAGCCCTGGGTGTAAGCCATGTTCTTTTAATGAACTGTGACTTCTGGTAGGTAACATGTGGCATTACAGCTTCTGTTTGGGAAGCTGAGAGGTTACTTGTCCCTTATGGCTCTGATCACCACAGTGTGCAGATCATACTCTAGTCAAAAGTAAAGTTCCCGTGGAATCTTCTAAATTGATAAGTTTTGCAGAAAAATGCCCATTTCTGATCTCAAAATGTCTTGGACTCAGGTAACACAGACTGCTTTTTTTTTTTTCCTTCTTGTTTGATTTGTTGTTGTCATTCGAAAAACGTTTTCCTGGTTTGCTGCTTGGGGTCTTGAGAGCATAACCTGCTGTATATCAGCTCTGGAAGCTTGGAAATAAGGGAAGCCCTGAAAACCTGGTCTAAGCCGAGGTTGTCTGGCCTTCCAGTCTCTGTGGTAGTTGGCTGGGAGCTTGGTTAGGATGGGCTTCCTGGGCCTTCAGACCTTTTTATAGAGTGTAGCAAGGCTTCTGGATGGCTGGGTCGTCATCTTGTGCAACCCAGCAAGTGGCTGGCTCTGAGATGCAGCTGGCAGGGAGTGGATAAGTCCCTGGGGCACAAGGGAACCATGGATCCTGGAGCATGGGAGTTCCTGGCTGGAGCCAACATCCGCTGCCCCACCAGCTCTGCTACGGCTATTGTTCTGTGGAAACTGCCCATTTGTCAGCCTCGGACACGAACCCGGAGACTCTTTGTTTCTCCTTTCAGAAATGCTTTGTGTGGCTAAAGGGAAAATATTTTGTAACTCCTAGTTTGTGGATAATCTTTGAAAAATTCTGATTTCATTTTATCTAACAAACTGTTGAAATCTTTCTCAAACTGGATTATTTTTAATGCTGTTTTAGCGTGTAGTGCTGGTGTTTAGTTACGGCAACAAATGTCCAGTGGTTTACTTGAGGAAAATATCCCAATTTTTTTACTGGAATAGCTGACAGGGATGGATTTGCAAATATGAAATAGGGATATGGAGGATTACCACAGTTCCTTGCCAGTTATATATAATACATACCTGAGTATCCCAAAAGAGATTATGTGGACTGGGAGGTCCTTTGGGCTGCGTAGTACCAATACTTCCTGATTGATGAAACGATTGGTGTGTGTATGGGGAAAGTGAGTTTGCACTCCTTAATATGAGTCCATCTAGATGGGAGCACTGCCAAGGTAAGTCTATTTTTAGACCTAACAGTTTTGACAATGTTCCTTTAAGTGTTTTTTTTCCCTCTAGTAAGAATGAAAGAACTAGGTCAGAGCCAGTAGAAAAAGGCTTTTGATCTCTGCAACAGTATTCTTAGTTTTTTCTTTTTTGCTCTTGCGCAGCAGAGGTAAAGGCGAAAAGAGAAATGGTGATTTCTTCTCCCCCAGTGTTTATTGCACAGGAATGCGAGAGACTTGCGGCACCCACCAGATTATGTATGCATGCAGGTAATCCCACACAGTTCTGTTGGATCCCCCGCAGCTGTGACCTGTGTTGCCTTTCCTGAGCAAAAAAGTGCTAATTATATCATGGAGTTGTTTTGTAGTAAGTGTTTAATGCAGTTTGGTCTAATGCCTTTCCATCTGTGTATAGGTTTTGGAAAGTGTGTACATAACAGTTGTCCATAGCATCTTCCTGAAAGTTAATGTAAAATTCTACTGTCCTATGGCTCTTCTGTAGTGGGCTCGTGCTACTTGAGACTCTGAATCAGCCTACTGGAGAATATTTTTTAGTAAGAAGTGGAGTCTTGCTGACGTAAAATGACAATGTCTCTGTCCTTACTCCCCTATAATCCTCAAGGGGACTAGAGACTGAAAGGAGGTTAGGGCATTCTGAGGTGTGGCATCAAGGTTAACTGCCACAAGACTGAAGTTATTTGCAGCTTGTAACCAACTTCTATCAAAGTGATCCTCAGAATTTCAGCAATGTGGTATACCTGGGTGGAAAGCCTTCAATGTCTAGCCAGCTTGAACAGATACTGAATGCTGCCATGTGTTTCCTCAGGAACTTGAGATACGGTGAGCTTATAGATGTACTATGCCAACTCTGCCAGGAATGTTAAAGTGAGTTCAGGACTACCTGAAAGACAGCTTTGAAGCAGGTTTCAGTGTAGGTACCTATCATGCTGTGCCAGGGTGTCCCCAGAAGTACAACTCTTTTGACAGGTATTCAGTTATTCAACTTTGTCGTATTCCTACACCCACTCCAGACTCAGACTAGATGTTTCCACATCTAAGTTTCCAGGGAATGTGATTTAATAGATGGGTTTTCAGCACACTTAATTGCCTGTGGAGCAAAGAACTAACAAACCCCGTCATTCAAAAATAGCAAGTGCTTCCATTAATGCTCTTGGTTTTTTCAGTAGTTTCCAACCACTCCTTAGCTTGAGGGACTCAGACATGTGGCTCGGAAAGAGCCAGTTGGAGGCAGAGCTGAGATACGCATCTACCTCTCCAGTTGAAACTGTTGTATTGGGTCATAGCAAAGAAGATAGCCAAGACCAGTGGTGGGGTTGCACACAGGACAGAGAGAAGTAAGACCTGAACTCTAGTCTTTGGTCTTGGTACCAGTTCTGCATGTTATTTAGTGACCATTGATTGAAAAAAATGCATCAGCAATTATGGGATTCCAGACTTCTCCCATCCACACTCATGTGTCAGTCTTCTTGTTGGGCTCTAACATCTATACCCTTCTTTCTTGCTGAGCAACAGCACAACTTCAGAAGATGGGACTTCCCTTCTTGACACACCATCACCACACTCCCGCCGCCCAGTGTGTATACAGCTTGGTGGCAGTGTGTGCTCCTCTGCTTTGAACGACTTGGAGCTTTCCTATCTAGGTTGCTACATGTGAAAAAGTCAGCTCTGTCACAGTTCCTTGCATTTATATTTAACAAGATATGTATGCATACTCCTCTCCAAAAGAATAATGTAGCCTTCTAAGGCCAGGAATCTATTTTGGATTGCAGGTTCTCCTTTTGAACAGGTACACTGTGCTCCTCAGGCATTGTGGAGAGTGGAGTTCAAAAGGTGCATTCCAGTGTGGGAATTGGAGACCCCAAAATGAAACTGTGGCAACAAAGTGTCACTGCACTGAAGTGTCTTTGGGTGTATTCAGACTGAGTGGGGAGTGGATATGATTGCAGGTTATGGGGTCATTTTCCCCTCCCTGCATTTAGGAATGAACCCATATTAGCCAGGAATCGAGATACAGTATAGACTTGGTGTGTCACTGCATTTCACTTAGATGAAGTTTGGTTGTAGGATAAGAGTCTACCTGGAAACTCAGAACTGCTTTCAGGTCAACCAATTTGGATACAATTCCATGAGTGTTTGATCTTACCCTTTAAAACACTTCGAAGACTCAGAAGCTTCAGGAGGACATTGTTTAATATGAATTGGCTGTTCAAATGCAATGGAATCCCATCATAAGGATAAAACTTGTCAGGTGGTGGTGGTGTATGGGGAAAGGGAAGGAATGATGCTTTGAAAGTTTATGTGCTTTCTCCATGAAGAAGAGAAGGCAAGTGAGCAAATGACAAGTTAGACATTAGATGCATTTCCTAATATACTACTGGAAAGTACTGACAAAGTCTGTTAGTGACATTGTAAGATCCCATGTTTACTGCTTAAATGGAAATTACAAAAATGGAATTCTTCAGAGGTTTGTTTTGTTCTTTTTCCCCTGAGATGACCAAGCATGGCGGGTAACATCCAAGGAGGTTGCATAGCTTTGTTCCTTTCAATTTACAGCTCAATGTATGGGGCCAGGGCGAGTTGTTTGGAGTCGCTGCTTCCCACTATTGCTGTCACAAGGGTTACGGCAGGAGAGCAGCAGTGAGAAGCTCAGATTAAGGCATTGTAGCCAGGTGCTGTGAGAGCTGCAGACTGGTACAGGTTGTTCAGCTGATAACCATGGAGAGGTTTCTGTCCAAAACATCATCTGTGGAGGGTTGCTAGTGACTGCAGACCTAGGCGTCTGGATAGCAGTATTAAGCCTTTGTTTTGCCCATTGGGCTCTGCAAGTGCTACAGCTAGTTTGCAGAGGTAATAGAGGTGTTGGAGAGCTACTAGGGGATGAAGGGATTGAGAGCAGCCCTGCTGAGAAGGGACTTGAGGGTACTGGTGGATGAAAAGCTGGACATGAGCCGGCAATGGGTGCTCACAGCCCAAAAGGCCAACCATATCCTGGGCTGCACCCAAAGCAGCGTGGCCAGCAGGGCGAGGGAGGGGATTCTGCCCCTCTATTGCGCTCTGGTGAGACCCCACCTGGAGTCCTGCGTCCAGCTCTGGAGCCCTCAGCACAGGAAAGACATGGACCTGCTGGACTGGGTCCAGAGGAGGGCAACAAAAATGATCAGAGGGATGGAAGACCTCTGCTGTGAGGACAGACTGAGAGAGTTGGGGTTATTCATCCTGGAGAAGAGAAGGCTCTGGCGAGACCCTATTGCAGCCTTCCAGTACTTTAAAGGGGGCTTCGAAGAAAGATGGGGTCAAACTTTTTAGCAGGACCTGCTACGATAGGACAAGGGGTGATGGTTTCAAACTAAGAGAGGGTAGATTTTGACTAGAGATAAGGAAGAAATTTTCCACACTGAGGGTGGTGAAACCCTGCCCACGTTGCCCAGAGAGGTGGTCGATGCCCCATCCCTGGCAACATTCAAGGTCAGGTTGGACGGGGCTCTGAGCAGCCTGCTCTAGTTGAAGATATCCCTGGTTATTGCACGGTGGTTGGACTAGATGACCTTTAAAGGACCCTTTCAACTCAAAGATTCCATGATTCTACTGCTGTTGTGGTTTAGCCCTAGCTGGCAACTAAGCACCACGCAGTCGCTCGCTCACCCCCCCCCCCCGGCAGTGCACTGAGTATTGAGCTTCTAGGTTTGTTCGGGATTCTCTGTCTGGTTGTGGTGCCAACTTTCTCTGCTGTCCTGGCTGAGACAGCTTTATTCTCTTGTGCCCTGTCCCATCTCTCTGGTGTCTCTCTTTTTGTCCAAATTATATAATATCTGAGGCACTCCCCTTTCTGTGCACAGGAGATACTCAGAGGTTGGCACTGTTGTGGGTTATTTCTCATGAAAGCTGTTGCCTTTGAATGGATAGAGGTATTTACCCTTGCAGTTCAACAGTTGAGCAACTCAGGCCTCTATTATTTGCTCAAAGCATGCAGAGAATGTAGAAGGAGTAGTTCTGGAAGGTGCCGAAAGCAAAGGCGGAGAAAATGGCCAGCAAATTGAGTAATTGTGAAGTCTTCTGAAACCATCTGGTTGTTGGTGGTCAAAATAGCAAATAGGATTTCAGGAACTGTGAGGAAGACCTCAGAACAAGGCAAGAAACATCTTTGTTTCTGTCAGTGCATATTGCTCTTGTATTTTTGAATGCTCCCCGCAGTTTTGTTTGCCACACGCCAAAAAAGGCACAGAACTGGAAAGAGTACAGGAAAGGGCAGTCGGCTGGTCAGAGACATGGTATGTTCTCTGAGGGCAGGTTGCAAAGATTCGGATTCTTTAGCTTGGAAAAGAGATGACCACGGAGAGAATCATTAGACATTGATGAATGGCTTGGAGAAGGTGAAAAAGGAACTAGCTGACAAGGCAGAACAATGAAGCTGTAGGGTTTGTGCTTAAAATAAAAAAAAAAAAAAAAAAAAAAAGGAAATAGTTTTTCATATAGCACTCGGTTCTCCAGGCGCAGCTTTCAACCTTGTGTCGTTCCTAGCCTTCCAAGAGAGGATCAGTTTATGTACGCCCTGCTCTCATACTGTTTCCTTAAGCAGTGGCATAAAGGGCTAGACTTTTAGTCTGACCCAGCCTGGCCACTTTTATGACAAAGTTTAGCTTTTCTTGTGTACATCCAGAACAATTCCACTCACCACAACAGGTTAATTTACATCAAGTAAAGAGAGGAGAATTTGGCCAGGGCAACCTAGAAACACAGAGAGGAGTTGGGGGAATTGGGCACTGAGGTATAAAAATGTTAACAGGCAGGGTCATGGTGTATAAGATGTGTAGCTCTCTTTTTCCCAATGTATAAGAACTGATACTGTTCTGTAAGAGGAAATGTGCTATGTCAGGTCAATGGGATTGGGGGGAAGGAGGGGCCCTGCATTAGACTGCAGCTATAGAAATGCAGTTTCAGGAGATGCCTTCAGGAGAGCCTGAAGCAGATTAGATCTACAGATTTCACCCTTAGTGGCTTCTGCCTTGTGTAAGTTGTGTGTTCCCTCACCTTTCATAGAGTCCTCTTTCTCTCTCCAGAAGCGTCCTGTGGCAGAAGGACTACACAGAGAATGTGTAAGGGACTTGCTGTTAGTAGCTGCATGTTCTCTATGCAGCATGAGCTAAACTTGGCATTAAAGAACAGGTTCATTACTCGAAACAGCAAGAATTCACCCTAATGTGTTCTCTCCTGGATGAAGCAAGCGGGTGGGCAAGGGGACTGAACTCGGACTGAAGTGAATTCTGCATTCAATTACAGGATCTAATATGCTTGCAGGGAGTATATGACAACAGGAAAAGGGCTTGAGGAAGATGCTTGGAGTGGTTGTAGCCTGTCTTCAGTGCAGTCCTATCTGTCTCTATATAATGTGGAACCTTGCTAGCTCATACTCTTCAGCTGAACATTCAGATCATTACTTCTCTGCATTCCCCTACTCATTTGCTCTCTTATGCCCTGTTTTTGTGGCCTTTTTTGATACTCCCCCCCCCCCCCCGGGGGGAATTTTAGTTCAGTTGATTTGCTTCTCTGCAAATAACCTAGTAAAAGCAAGAAAGACGCATTTAATAATGATGTTTCAGAAACATAAAGAAAGAAGAATTGTAATGTGTGTAAATAGAAGCTTTCTCCTGAATTCTCCCGTAGCAAAATAATTGCATGCTCTCAGCTAATAGTTCGTCGCTACACAGATCTGCTGGGGTACTAGAGTGGTATGAGTAAGCAGTAGGAGGTGAAGAATTTTACTGAGGGAAGGAAAGAAGGTATTTCCAGGCTCTTCAGTTAAATGTGCAAGGGAAGGGGTAGTCTCAAACAGTGATAAAGGAGGTAACTTTTAGGCAGTTGAGAGAAAGCCAGGACTGAAAACAGAAGTCAACTGCCAGATTGCAAACTAGTTAGGCTAGTTAGAATGAATAAATATATTTTCCTTTGAATTTTGATGACTTTATGCATCATTCACGGGACAAGAAGTAAAGCCTGGATCCACAGCTGAACTGCAGCCATTTCTGTGCCACATGTTCAGCAGACCCCAGCTTTCATGAGCAGGGCAAAGGCAGAGATCTGTGATGCATGCCTGGGACCTCTAATGCCGTAAGAGAGACTTAACCTGTGTGTGTCTGAGCTGCTCGTTGGATACTGGATAGGCTCACTAGCGTTTAGAAAAGGTTTTTGAGGTAGTGCTGGCTGATGATAGAATGGGATAGTAGTGCTATTAGGACTTGAGATGAGACATTCTTAGAAATACAGTTTGCGGTGGAGTGTGACTAGCTAATCTCCTAAAGCGGTGATTGCAAGGCGAGTTTCTTCCAGGAATAGTGGAACTAATGAAGACTTGTTTCTTACCCAGGTGCGTTCTTTATCTTTTCTATCTACTTCCTCTCCATATTCACTGTGAAATCCTCAGAGGGCAACAGTGGTACAGTCTGGAGTTTGCCAAAGTCAGCTGGTGACTGACAATTGCAATGTATGGTGCATACTTTCCTTCAGAGAGAGCATTATTTTAGGTCTCTTCCTCTCTCTCTCCCCATTGATTTTGTTTTTCTTACTTATCTCCTGCAGCACCTTCTTTGATTGCAAGTTGGTGTATCTCACAAACTTGAAATCCAGAGGAGTTTTTTCACTCTTCAGAAGCAGCTTTGGAGATGCTCACACAAGCCTTATTAACAGAGGATGAAATTAGTTTTCAAAACAAATTACTGTTTTGTACTGTAATCTATTGCTCAAATTATGTTCCTGAATACATGTAATGTGTGTTACTTACAGACCTTTATTACTTTGTTCGCTAAGATACATTTTGCTCTGAGCTAATTGCATAGCTCACTAGTCCCCTTCTTTGCCACTATTCTCTTCCTTCTATACCTGTACAAGATTTGTGGTAAGCTTGTCTTGCTTATTCACTGAATTGGTCCATTTTTCAATGAACCTTTCTGTTTCCAGTGCGAGTTCAAGAGCTGCTTGTACCAACTGTACATTTATTAAAGTGGAATGAGAAAATACTTCAGAAATAATTTGTCTGTCCAGTCATTGTGCCTGCTTTTTATAATGAAATCCTGTTGCTGTTACAAAGGCAGCACTTGCATTGCTGAGGCTCAGAGGTCTGTCTAGCATAGTGATAATGTGCAGTCTGTCTCATGAAGAGCAGGTGTAACAGAAACTGTCTTTTATGTTTACAGCATTTGCTAAAGTCTGTGACATAAGGGATGGCAAGTGGATATTGCCATACATAAAATAAGTAGTTTCCAGTAGGAAAATTGTAAAAATGCACAAATAAATTTCTTAACTGGGTTAACTTAAGTGTGTACATATCCTGGTGGGATAATCCATGCAAGAAGAGGATTTCTTATTCCGGGCTTGTGTTTCTGTATTTCTGTTCTATAGATTAAAGAGTTGTTCTTCTCTCTATACACTCAAGATTTGCATGGCCTTCAACCAAATTATGAGTTTAGTTTGATTCAGGATGAAACTCTTCAGTTACTCATTCTGTTTTCTTGATATATTTCTGATGCTGTACAAGAATTGCTACCACCAGCTGCCTCTTACAGCTGAGGCGTGTGTAAGATATGTATGTGGAGTGTAGTAGATTGTCTCACCTTTTTTCTCTTTCTGTTTCTGGAGAAAGGGAATGTCTTGTAGTAGTAATTGGCTTGGTATTGTGGGACTACCCAGTTCCCCATCTAGAGAGGTTCAGAGGTAGCTGCATCTGCAGTTACTTTAAATTTTGTGTTGCTGATGATAATTCTAAAGGGGTAAAAAAGGCAAAATCTCCATAATTTACAGTTACAAACTAAAATGAACACTCCTCCTCTGAACGCTTTATCCCTTTCTGTCTCTGTCCTCCTCCTGTACCTGTCTCCCCTCTGCTGTGCCCTCCCAGCCCATCTTGACCTGGTTCAATGTCCGCTTCTTGCTGCAGAGCTGTCTCTTCTCTTGCCCTTCAAGATACCTCCCAGCTGGAGGGCATGTCCCACTGCTTGGACAAACTCTTGACTGTAAAATTCATATGTTGCAAGAAGTTTATTATTTGTTAACTTGATTAATCCAGTAGATGATTAATAGTGATGATAAAGAGAAGCTAGAAAGGCAAGCAACTCTCTGGAGGGACCTGAAGGTACAGCAGCGTGCTGCTGTGTCTGCCAAGCCTTGCAGTCTATGCCTGAGCTTTGAACTCAAACCTCTAGGTACAGCTCGTCAGCAGCAGCAGTTTGCAAAGCACCCCACAGCTCAGTGCTGGCCTGGCTTTTGGCACAGCCTATTTGTAATTGCTTAATGTTGATTTTTTGATGCTGACCAACAGAAGGAGATAGCTAGACACCAGTATTACTTCAGTTAAGTACTTTGGGACTTCAGCCTTAGAGGAAGTTTCTGATAAATCCATGTTTTGTGTACTGAAGTAGAAAAGGTCCTGACTGACTTGGTGGGCATCTTTGCACTGTGTGAATGGTGCTGATTTGGTGGCCTTTAGATAGGCTGATTCAAGAACCAGAGTGGGCAAAATTTTGAAGCTGCTTCCTCAGTAGGTTGCCAGCAGTATTTACTAGGTGGTAACATAAGCAGCAGTGTGGGTTCATGTGAGACTTTGTGATTTCAGCTGGTGCGTAGTGATGGTTTGGGGGAACTGTGCTGGTTATCATTAGCTGGAAATAGGACTGTACAGAGAAGTAATTCCTACAGGCAAAAGTTTCTCAAAACTTGAAACTGATTGATGAGGCAGATGGACCATCCATAGGAGTAACAGAAACTGATTACTGTGGAAAAACTTTCTGCCAGATAAATTAGTCAAAATAATCCTAAATTTTGTGGTACAAATTAAGGTCATCTTTATTAGCTCTTTTTAGTCTTGTTTTTTAGTATTGTAGAAGTGGTAACAGCTGCTCAGGTAAGACATAATCTTTGAAATAATCCCTTGTTTTCTAGGGATATTCAGAGTTACTAATGAAGTACAAGCTTCTGGAAATAATGGGAAGGGCTTTGCAGTGTGGATCCTTCTTGCTTGTTTGGTCAATGTGATCAGCTGTCTCAATCTGGAATGAGATCTCAGTGCTCTCAATGTGAATGTCTCCCTGAATCTGATCACCCAGTTAAAGCAGGTTGTGAATGATGGCAAGCAAAAAGCCCTAGGGATGCTGTTTGACTACTTGGTATTGAAATGCAGCATCTGGAAGTGTATAGAAGTCTGACTGAAAGCACTGACTGCAGAATTTGATGTAGTTGGAGATTTGATTTGCTTTTGACAAAGAACTGGGCAGAGATGGAAGGAACAGGGCTAGTGAGAGCTGCTGTCCAAAGGTCTTGCAGGATCTTCTTTCCTGGAAACACCTGTTAAATCTTCATGACTTTCATGAAGACTTGAAGTGACTGAAGAGATATTTGGATCCTTTTGATAAGGTCCCTGCTATGTCTGACCAGAATTTGTTAATGTTCCAGCTGTACAGACTAACTTCTGTCTTTTTCAACAACTTGGCATTTTATGGTAGGAGTAGCAGGTGGATTGTATTCGATTTACCTCCTAGCATTGTGCAGGTAACTCTGTGGCATGAACACATAAAATGGAGCTTGCATATTTGCCAGTATTTGACACATGAAAGTTTTCTAAGGATTGTTAGAGGTTGATGGGTATCTCCCATGCCTGCTTTTTGTCTCCAAATAGCAAAAAGCTAGCATATGACTGTGATGCACACAGAACAGGACAGATGAGTAAGAAGATGCTATTTTTACTCTATCACTTTTTAGAATAGAGCAATTGTTATTGCATGTAACTCAAGTACTTGCCAAATATGCTTTAATGTAGCCTTAATTGATCTGCTTAAAATTTTAAGCAGCCAGCAGTATTCCCACTGAAACGGATAGTTATGAAACGTTTGACACGGTAGGCAGTAGAGAGCACAGAGGTAGTGATTGATCATGGGTTTGACCTGCTAAGCCTTGAGCCTACAAATGGAGAGACAAAGACTTTCCATCTGCCCATGCAAAACCTTGGATATATCAAGGCTGTGTTTTGAAGAGTGCCTTCAGGCTTTTTCTCAAGACAGGATTCACAGAGTACCCTCTAGTAAAGGCCGGGCTTGTCCCCAGATGTCAGTAACTGACTATGGCTCTTGGTGACTTTTGTGTACCATCAAGCGTGCTCAGACAAGCTGTGTCTTGCCATCCGGGAGGCAGGCATGCGTGGGAGGGAGGCAGCAAGGGGAGCAGAACAGTCATGTTGCCCTGCAAGCTCTCCTTTTGAACTGCGTATGCATGCCGCAAGGGATCTGCGTGGGCACAGAGCTCGGCTCACACGTGTCAGCTTCTGCAGGGCAACAAATTCTCTTGTTCCCTCTGCATGGAAAGGGCTTGGGTTTGTGTTCTAGCATGTGGAAAAAATACACTGTGTATTGCATTAACTTCATTCCTTCCCTAGTTTTTTAGGGCAGACATGGTCATTTTTCCATTTTGGGTGCTCCACTTACTATTTTCTCACAGAGCTTTTGCCTCTCGTAAGTTGGCAAATCTCAGCAGTCTTTTCTTTCAGGTTCTGGAAAATTAGATATTTTCCTGTGGATTCAGCTGGGAGTACAAGAGCACTTAAGTACCTTTGTTTTAAATAATAGTTTGTTTTGTAAATGTAATCTGTGGATCTATGTTGCTGTGTCTGCCAGCACCATTTGTCATGTGCTTGTTGCTGTGCAGTTGGAGCTGTACAGAACATCCACCCTCCCTCCCCAAAAGAAAACAAGTTCCCACCACAGAAAACTCTCAGTCCAATTTAAGTGACAGTTGTTGGGAAGCATGAAGAGAGACATGGCATTAATCAAGTCTTAGGTGGGATTTTCAGCAGGGAAAGGAGAATTTAAGTGCTCTGAAGCTGGGTGAAGAATTGTATTACCAAGACATAGAGATGATATATGAATAATGAGCTTGTATGGAAGAATATTGGAAGAGGTTCTGTTTCAAAAACTAATGATTCTGCTGATGTCTAGTGGTGTTAGGCTGATACTATCAGCTGATTTGGAGGTAGGGTTTGGTGTCTTGATGGACTTTTAAAGTCTGGGAATGATGAGGTGGATTTAATTTGGTAGAGTGAAGAGGTGCTGAGACAGCAGGGATATTGTCAAAGCAGTGGTGTGGGAAAATGGTCTGAATGCAGAGGGTGGGGTGAGCTGGTGTTAGCTAATACCAGGGTAATAGGAAGGAAGAGCCTGGACAAGTATTTTAGCAAAAAACTACTTTGCCTGTAGGTAGAATCTTTTCCAGACAAATGCCAGTAAGTCCTGAAAGATATTTAAGAAGAGTCAGCTAGGAGGGTCAGAACAGTTGAGTTCTGATAAAGTTGGTAATTTGTGATTCTTCAGTAAGAGCTTCTTAGACTCAGTTCTACAGGACGTTAGCCCTGGGTGCTGTCAGCACCCAGACTCTTTAGTTTTGCATAGTTGATCCCAAGTTTAGTGCTGGTCCTATCTAGCGAAAATTATTGAAGCTGCTGATTTCAGAAAAGAGTATTATTGACCAAACCTTGACCTCTTCCCCCCTTTTAACAAATCTTGAAAGGGTGCAATTATGGTTTGTATTGACATTTAAAAGGAGGCAAGAGCTCCACCTCTGTCTGCCACAGAGATGGAAATACAGATTTCTGCGTGGTAACAGGAAAGAACAGACTCCTGCAGGCAAATACTCTTTCCTTCTTACCCTCCCTGTAGCTGAGAGTTGGAGGCAGCAGTAGGGGAAAACAATAGAGCTGGCTACCTGAAGATGGCTTATGACAAAGGGAGATTAGCCTTGCCAAGTGACTGAGACACTTATCCTCACCTCTGTTTTGTTTTTGTTTTGGTTTTTTTTTTTCCTCCTGCCCTTCAGTCTACTTTCTCCCTGTGCTAAGGCTCTTGTTCTAGATGTGCCTCTGTAAGGAACAGATTCAGTCCAGGTGTATGGTAAGCTAGGGCTGTGATGGGGGAGAAGGAGACAGAAGAACTAAATATAATGAAATAAAAAAAGTTCCCCCTCCCATCAGCAACCTTGGAAAAGTCTTTCCTGAGGCAGACTGTTTCTTTTAACCAGTCACCTCTATTCAATAACGAGGTAATGGGCATGTATGTAATTGCTACTAGCCTCTCTAATCTTTCTCTTTTGTATCCTGAAGGAACCCAGTATAAAGGATTGCTTAAACAGCACTAACATTCATTACTCATGATGGAGAATGATGGGCTAAGAGTCAAGCAGCATCTTGCCATGTGATTTATTTCTTTGAGCCATCCAGGTGATGCTTATGCTACCGTGTTATCTGAAATCTGGATCACTTGCTCCCTGTAATGCATGGTAAATCAATGCTGTAACTGAGTAGGCTTTCCTTGTCCATCCCCTGCCACCCTCCTCCCTAATCTGTGTTTTCTGGGGGCAGTGGGAAGGGAGGAGTTGCAATCCACAGGAAGCTTGCTGTTGGCAGTGTTCTTCCAGGCAGTGTTAAGTCCCACTGTGTTTTTTGATTTCTCTCTAGTGAGCACTGGGAGGGGGCCGACAGCCAAAACCTGCCTGTTTCTGGGTGCTGCAGATGTGTGTTAGCGTTTCAAAGATGTATGTAGGAGTCATCCTGTTCAGCTAGGCAGGACCCTTGCAGAAGACCGTTGGAGGGATTTTTATGGACCACACTCCGTACCAAGTGTCTTTCACTGCTAATTTCCAGCCCTTGCTGGAGCAGGGTGCGCTGGGAATACTTCTACAGGTTCGTTAGGATATCTGCCTCTTTTTGTCAAGGAGGGAATTAGTTTGGCTACTAACAGAACAGTTTCCATCCTCACTGGGCTGGAAAAAGTCTTGGTGGATCACATCCATCTTTTCTGTGGTCTGGTGGATAAGCAAAGTAGTTATTAGTAATTACTTGTTTCCTTCAGGTAGGTAAATATGATGTAGAGGAGAGATAATGATAGGTGGATATGATCTAGGAGATAATTTTTTGGTATCTTAAGACACACTGATGTAAATATAAACCACAAAATAGTATCTCTTTGAAACCTCCCATGGGAGCTTAAAAGCCCTAAAGACTCCCTTCATCATAACAGCTTGGCAGCTTCTGGATACCTCTCCATCGTGGCCATGTAGCCAGAGCAGGTGAAGCCTGTTGGCTTCACTGCAGAAGTAAAAAAGATTTTGCATTTTCTCTGACACAGAGAGGTCCTGCAAGGGAAAAACTGAGCAGCAGCTGTGTTCAAGTTCAGTTCCATCATAGTCTTGTAGCCATGACAAAAGCAAAATCCAGGAGGGGGTAGGTATAGAGTGTACCTAGAAATAAAGGACTCAAAAGTTAGGAAATGCCTCTACTAACATTGTTAATGTTTAAGTATTTATGCTTTGGATTGACTCAGTGGTGTGGTTGGGAAAACCAGTAGGAGGAAAGGAGTGACTTGAAGACAGTCATCTATTTTTCCCTCCTCACCAGTGAGAGGCAATGCTAGAATGGTTTTGCGTTGTCTTCAGCCAAGCTACAGAATTGGTTTGAAACAGGGAAGAAAGAGATTTGCAAGCAGAGCAGCAGCTAGACTTAGGGAAGTGGTTGGTTCTTAGTGTTGGTTTGGGAAATGAGGCTCTGAAGCAAGCTCTCTGGGTATCAGAAAGAAATTGCAGATGCTTGCCCTACTAAAATGAAACAGAAAGATGACAGATGAGAACAACAAGCTACACAAACTGCTGCAGACCCCTTTTCCTTATGTGCTTTTTTCCCTATTAAAATAAAAAATACTCTTGTTTTTGAGAAATTGGTCCCTGAAGGGGAAACTCAGGAGTTCCCAAAAAACTTCTCAGAGGGTTTTCAGTGCTTTTAAAGCAAAACCGCAACTCTCTATGCAAGGCCTAAGCAGATGGAGGATGCCTTTTGAGAAAGAAGGAATTTTTATCTGGAAATCCTTCTTCTGGGGTGGTCCCTGGGGTGGCCAATAGAAACACTGTTTCACCTCCAGAAGCTCTGCATCCTTCATCTCTTCTGTTTCCTTCTCCAGAAGGAGGTCTCTGTAGGGCTCAGCTCTGGACGTGATGTAGTCTAGTGATTCCTCTTACTCTCATGCTGTCTGCTAAGAATTGACTCTCTGGAGAGGGCTCTCCTTTACATACTTGTAAAAGAAGTCCAGGACTAATCCTTTACAGCTAGTCACAGTGAGACTGGAATTTAGTTCCCTTCCCATTTTCAGTTTCATTTACCAGTTTTCTGTGGGCCAGTGACATATTTTTCTATTCTTCTATACAAAATGCCTGCAATTTGTAATAAAACATGTTGCAGTTCTTTACTGCTTTCCATCACTCAGTGTTGTTAACTAACTATCCTTCATAATGTTCCTTTAACTTGAAAGCAGGAGATGTTTCCATCCCTCGCTTGCAGATAGGGGTACTGTAGCACTTGGACAGAGCACTTATCTTTTACAAATATCTGGATGTTTTTAAAAATCCTGAGGAGAAAAGGCCAACTTTTTGGCCTCTGCTTTAATTCTGCACCAAGGAAGTGCTGCAATTTAGGCTCGAAGTTTTCAGTTAAGACTGGGATTTAAGGTGAATGGATTTTCAAAAGGTGTTGTAGTTGAAGGACCCTTTGCCTCTCTGGCAGCTTGAGCCCATTTCCTGTGAGAGGCTTTCAAGGGCTGATCGGTAGCTGGTAGAAGTTGGCAGTTCTGATTCCTTCCCCTGCTCCCCACCCTTTGCTTCTAAGCTAAGCAAGGGCAGCTTTTATTTTGACTTTACATTGTGTTTTGGGTTTCTATTCAGGTCTGTCAAACATTGCACCACAATATCTGAGCAATGTTCTTTTGCATACAGGGGAAGTTGGGACTATTAATTATGAGTTGCACTAAAAGTAGCGCAGTTACCCAGGAACATGAAGGCAAAAATCGGATGGTTGTGTGGAGGGGAAGTTGCCTCAGGATCATTTTAAAATTGCTACACGTGCCAAGAAGGTTGTTAAGGCTACTCGCTATGTGAGTGGTGGAACTGTGACATTTTGGACAGAGAACGATTAAACTGCTACCATAGTTCTAAATGTGCGTTTCTGTGGTATGGTTTGCATTTGTTTTATTTTTTTCCTCCGGCTGCTTTCCTTATTCTGCTGTCATTAGTCCACACCTCATTATATGCTCCTGGAGAGTACATCCCTCTTGGTTGTTAGGATGGTGTAGGTGGTAATTTGCAGTGGTACAAAGTGCTGAAGGAGAGATAATCAGCTGGGTAAGCCATTACTCTGTGCAGAGACCGACTTGCTGTGCACAGCTTACTTATTCCACATTGTTTAGGACTTAGAGTGTTGTAGTAATTGAAAATGTAATAGAAAAACTTCAACTTGCTTGCCTAGGAAAGAAAAAAGGTATGGCTGAACGATGAATACATGGGATATATTGTCCTATCCTAGTAAAAGCTTGAGGGTCTTGGATGCTGTAGTGAAAGTTGAGGGTCTTGGATGCTGTAGTGAATCCAGCAGAACACAGTTCAGCGCAGTAGCTTGGACTAAAATAGCCTTTTACAATGCTGCATTGCTTCTGATTTTCTTTCACAAATATCTCACCCTGAGCCCATGTCAAGCCACAGACAGTTCTTTTGCCATGATCTGACATAGCTCTGGTTACCACATGGCAATTCTTAGTACTTTATGATAAATGTTTGTAACATCAGATTCTTATTCCCTAAGCAGTGATTTCTGTCTCATATTTTTTTCCCAGCTATCCATTGCAATCTGAATCCAAATGGTATTGATCACCCTGTCGCCACAGAAGGTATTAATCTGCAACTTGAAGGTGAAGGAGTTGAATCGCCCTCTAAGAACACTAGTACTCCAAAAGGGCCTGAGTCAAAAGAGACACCCAAGAGACAACAAGCGGAGCCAGAAATATCTAAGGTAGGTAGGACTGGGTTCTTATTATTTTGGTGAGTCTTAGAGAATCCAGGCTTCTTGAAGTCCTGGCTACTGCTTAAAAAGCATTTATCATCCTGTTAAAGACATACAAAGATGCTAAAGTAACAGTCTGAGGAAGTGGGTATTACGGAAGCAAGGTATAGCTGTAGAGTTTTAGCTGACACATGTCTTGGACATTGCATTATTTTATTTTTCTCTAGATGAAGATAATTAAAATAATGCAATATCTGTTTTTTTCAGGCACTGTGGAGACTTTTTTTTCCCAAATGACTTGGGTAACAACCAGAGTGGGAATAGATATGTTTTCTTTGAGGTTTTTTTTGTTTGCTTGTTTATTTTTCCTGGGGCAGGTAAAGGAAGAGAAAGGTTCTATAGGTATATGGATATACGGATTTTTATATGGGTGACTGAGTTTAATAAACTGTTAACTAATTTTAGGTAAAATACCAGGTCAATTCTTCCGTGTCTGGTATGTCAGTGAATAAACATACTTCAGAGGTGAATTCCTAAGGACAAATGAAGTGTCTGTTCTCATTCATAAGCTGCTGTTTCTTGTTTGTGTGCAGCAAACATGACTACCAAGTGCAGGTGAATGTGTGCGCTCCACATGCTTTGGGTGTAGGACAATAATTTGTCAGATACGTTTTTAACTAGAATGAAAAATAAGAGAATGTTTACAATAAAATTGGGAGAGATTCTTTAAAAGCCTTATTAGTCTTTTTGACCTTTAAAGGCCTAAAACCAGGGTTTTGTGAGTGATTTCTGCAGAGTGGAAAATTGAGTTTTTACTGAGTCTGACACTTTAGGAGTTAATAGAGCAAATAAAATGAGTATCTTTTTTTTAAAGGTTCAAAAAAGGCAATAACAATTAATTCAATGACTGAACAAATAAGAGTATTCCATACTGTCATCAGTACCATAAATCTAACAAATAATACACATACAGTCGTGATGTATTTCACTTTTAGAACACAATAGCATTAAACGTTTTGAGCAGTATCCTTGACAATAAAGGCTCGGTGTGAATTCTCCATTCTGATTTTTATCTAAAATATCTAGTTTTAAATGAGTACAATTTAAACTCATTTCATTCTGTCTTAAGTCATTGAACTAGATCCAGTACAGGACGGCATTGATCAAAATCACTGCTACTGGCAGTCTGTTTTGTGGCCAATTATCAAGAATGTTGCTGACTTCTCTTGAACCCTTTGAGAACAGGTTTGTGCTTAGTGCTTTAAATCATCCATTTGGTATCAAGACCACCAAATTTTGGATGGGTTTTGAGACAAAGCTTCCAACCCAAACTATTCTATGGTTCTATAATCATGCATTTACCCAGCTTTTTGTAGACAAAGGCACACTAACCCTGCCTGTGTTTCAACATCACCAGATGAAAATCTGCCCTGTATTGAAAGCTGAGGAGGTATGTTAAGCTCAGAGGAGATTTTACAAGCTTGGATGTGAAGAAGCTAAATGACGCAATGGGGCTTCCAATTGAGAAGGGGCTCATGTGTAGTTAACATGGAACACAGTCAGATCCAGCTTGTCTTTGCTCGCAAAAGGCTTATCCTAGTGGAAAATAAGGATGAAATATATCTGTGATTTAATGTAATGGAGCCTGTTTCCACTGTCAGAGCTGTACTTGTTGGATTGATGAATAGAAAACCATTTCCAAGGCTGTCCCTGCTGGAGATAGCTGGGGAGGAGGGGAAGTGGGGAAGTGCAGTGCTCTCAAAGTAGTGAAATCAACTATTGGTTTCCTACATCTGATTGCAGTAGCTTTATTTAGAAAGTTGGGCATGCTTCAGATTTAAAAACAAACCAACCACCAAACAAAACATTTTGCTTGATGGAGTAAGCCTGGCATAATAGTATCAAGGTAATGAAGTGGAGTGTTTTTCTGAACGCACTGCTGCCATGTTAGTAACTTTGCTTTTTATATGTGGTATTAACTTAGTGATGTTTTTCATTTGGATTCACATGCTATAGCCTGAGGTGTCCCGTCTTTTAGGGCTTGCTCTGCCTTAAGTTTAAAAATTGGTTTGCTTTATCCTCTTAAAATGTGACTATAGAGTTGGGTTTGTAACTTGTGTGGCTTCAGGAGTTGAATTAAGCTGTCATTATGAAACTTTATCCATGCAATCATATCTGTACAGTGGAAAGTTGAGCAGGAATAGAAGAAAGTGTTGTAAATAAAAGATTGTGGGCAGATCCATTTGTTTTATATTTCCTCATTGCTCAGCTGTTTTTAAAAAGGTTTCTTTGCAATTCTATGTATTAAAATAATACTAACACATACCTCATATCCACAGTAGTAAGACTTACATTGCACAAAGCAATGCAATGTATTGAATGCAATTTAAGATACCTTATAGACCATCCAATTTAAGACACCTTATAGACCTTCTCTGCTTTCAGCTTTCTAATTTGTCTTCATTGGGACCAATTCCAGCACTTTAAACCCCTGACTGCTTTAAGGTTCTGCTGTCCAAAGAAACAAACAAAACCCCTTTTCTAACGAAGTGTGTCCTGTCCTTCTTTTTCTGTCCTCAGCTGTGAACTTGCAGAACAGTAGTAACTCGTAAATCCATCGGCTACAGATGGATTTAAAGTTCCTTTTTATGCAGCTACTGTAACATAAATAGGGGAGTATAAATGTTTCATTCTATATTTGGGGTGTGGACAGTAGAAAGTGTAGCGTGAGTGAAGGATCACTCATTTAGAAGTTCCTGATGAGTATGGAATTTAATTTTTATAGGCTGACGGAGGTAGGATTTTAATGGAAAATGGAACAATGATCTTAGTCTCCCGCAGCTGGTTCCCTAAGGAACCACCTTTTTACAAATGTGAGCAAGTCCAGAAAAGGCCAAGATTATTCATATTTAAACTGATGAGCATAATCCAGTGAGACTCTGATAACATACAGGATATAATACAAATTAAGGAAATTATATAAATTGTAGAAATACTTAGGGGTTTTGGTTTATATATTTATTTTAAAGTATGTATTTATGTATACAAATATACACACTTTCTTGATCAATAATGGATTTTTCAGTATTCGTGGTATATAAAAATGTTCAAGCAGTTGAGCAGACACTTTTACAGAACAGAAGGCTTCACTGGCAAAAGCAAGGATGGTTTTTAATAGGCATTTTTTAAATATATGTTATTTCTTTAACTAACATCACCTACATCTAACCTCTGTTGTAGGTGTTTTCTGGATTTCTTATCTTTTTTCATTAAAATGCTCCTTCTGGCTCTTATGTCTGGTCTGTTTGTTTTTAATATCGTGGTTATCTCTAGATAAACACAATGAGTCAGGACATGTAGGGTTCCATTAAGAAAAATTTCAAGTTTTGCTATACTTTTGAAGTCCTGTACTTCTCTGAGTATAGGCTTTAACAGAAGGCGAGTTTCCTAACAAGATTCAGAAAATTATCTCTTACAGATGTATTAACTTTTATCAAGGCTTCCAACATGTTGCACCCATAAAGCCCCGTTCATTGTGAGCATGAGACCCAAATCTGGTCTGTCACTTACTAGAAAAAGATTATTTATTCAGGGAGTTATGATTCCTAAGTAAGGTGTGCGTATCTGGTGACACACTTTGTCTCATTATGTGGTAGCAGCAGTAGTAAATAATAAAGGCTTTTTAATGGTAACCACTACAGTTAGACTTTTTATCTTATGTTAGCAATGGCAGGTGTTTTATCTGACTCAGAGACAAATTAACAGTCCTTTAAAAAGTTCATGAAAACTATGAAAAGAAACTGATAAATGAACTGAGATGGGTTTTTATTTTGCCTTCTCTTGGCAAGTGCTATATAGACACAGACTATACTTTTTATTGTAGTGTAGCTCATTAATGCTTTTGGTTGCTTTTGCTTTCTTAAAAAATCCACTTTTTTTTCCACAATTATATCAAACAACACTGAAGGCCTGACTGAACTCAGTAACAAGAGGATGAGAATTTATCTCTGCTTACTGGGCCCAGCTCAGGACTGATGAGGATGGAAGCAGCTCCTCTGGCTTCCTGGGGAGTTCTGCTTGCTTGGGGAGCACTCGCTGTGTGTGTCAGAAGTGTGATGAAATGTCCAAGCACAAAGGAGTGAGGCTTCTGAGTAATAAGGGTGTTATAAAATTTATCCTAGAAATATGAAAGTGTTTTGTCAGTTCTTTTAAATAAAAGAAAAAAGAAAATGTCCTGGTACTGTTCTCTAATGAGAGAATAGAAAAAGTAATCTAGAAGAATTCTCCAGGTTTTTTAATCAGTGGCTTCTGCTTCATAGCATTTATCCTTTTTGGTCAAGCTTATAAAATGGGTTGGATGGGAAAGACAGTATTTGCCAAGCAGTGGTCCTGGTGATGAATATGATGGAATGTACACATTTATCAGCATAGCTTCTTGGTTTGCTAAGACCATTTTATCTGTCCCCTCTCCCCTCCCCCCCTCTTTTTTTTTTTTTTCTTCTTTTTTTGCAATTGGTCGAAAAACACCAATGGCCACTGAACTGGGGCAATGAGGTTCTAATGTTTTGCTTTGTCATCCAACTGTCCCCGTCTTGTGAAACTTCTGGTGGCCACAGGATATGTGAACAAGAACCAGACTGGATGGGCTGAAGCTAACAAACGTTTCGCATGTGAAGTCAAGGTTCAGCGTAACCCCGGCTGGGCGGTTCCACTCCTCCATGTTTTGCTTTAAACTTGTGCGGCAGGGTGGGAGGGTGTTTGAATTGCAGACCTTTACATGTGTCCCAGTGGAGGTACTGACCTTAGATGGTGGAATGTTACTTTACTGACAGAAAGTTTGCTTTTCTTAGTTGATTTTTGTGGTGAAGTAGTTAACAGATTACCAATGCCCACATCAGGTCACCAAAACGAGAGCCGATAGATATGGTGTGTGATTTTTTTTTTTTTTATTTTATTTTTTAATTCTTTTCTTTCTCTCCCTACTCTTTAACTGCAATAGTGCTAGAACACCACTTATTGCATTGGGTCTCTTTTATGACTACAAAAATAGCTACAGAATCTGAGTGTACAGTATGTCTGCAGTGGATTTAAAAATATTTGATGAATGTTAATGTTAGCTGAAATAATTACACTTCAGGGCAGTGTGCATTTCTAAAGTCTCATTCTGTGATTGTTAGTAATACACAGTAATTAGTGTGCTCACTTCTACCTTAATTTTCAGTAGACTTTTTCTTTCATGTGTTGTATAGTTATAAGTATTCATGCTGTCTTGCTTTCAGGTGACTAAATTGGGGGCTGAAATGTCTGATGTGTATGTATTTCTTTCTTCTCTCAGCCTATCATTTATGATTGTGACCTCTGGCTGAAGTTGAATTTTCAGAACTGTGCTGTGAACAAACCTTCTATCCTGAGCAGTGAAACAGGAGTGCTGGGTGACCCTGTACGATTCAAGCAGCTGAGACTGATATTTTTTTTTTATCACTCTGGGGATTTACTGGTGTGAATGAAGTGCTTGAGTAACCCTACCTGTAGTGCAGAATATAGTTGCTTGGTTCAGAATTTACATTGTCACAAGCTAGGAAAACAAGAAACATTTCTCTCTGTTGGTCCTGTAATTCAGTTTATCATAGGAGGACAAATGCCTGATTCAGAATCCAAGTGTATTCTTGCTGCAGCATGTTTTTCCCCATTGTTATATCATCCATTTCTTTTATAAATAGTGTAATGTGAAGGTCCGCGTTTTTGCAGCAAGGTTTCTACATTCACCATAAAAGATCTGGCTTCCCCTGTTGATCCTGTCCACCCTGACTGCATGCCTGGGGATTCTGAAATATCATCTGTCTTGACAGCAGTGTGTGTAAGTGGGAGATCTTGCCTGAGTTAGTTTGTTCTGTTCTGCCCAGGACAGTGAGGGGAAAAGAAGGCCATCTGCAGAGGACCATTATTAATTTCCTTCTCGTTCACCTCCCATCAAACGATTGGATTATTTTCCTATTGCTTCTCTTGTTTCTCCTCATAGGAAGTCAAAATAATTAGCTCAGACTAATGCTTGGCTCTTCAGATGGGTATAAGTAGAGCAGATGAAGTTTACATGCAAAGACCACTATCAACTGACCTTCCAAACTACTTAAAGGGTTCCTTTATAAAATTCATCTATACAAGCATGCTTTATCATAGAATCACAAAATAGTTTGGGTTGGAACGTACCTCTAATGAGCAGGGACATCTTCAACTCGATCAGGTTGCTCAGAGCTCCGTCCAACCTGACCTTGAATGTTGCCAGGGATGGGGCATCTACCACCTCTCTGGGCAACCTGGGCCAGGGTTTCACCACCCTCATTGTCAAAAATTTCTTCCGTAAATCTAGTTGAAACCTGCCCTCTTTTAGTTTAAAACCATCACCCCTTGTCCCATTGCTACAGGCGCTGCTAAAAAGTTTGTACCCATTTTTCTTATAGGCCCCCTTTAAGTACTGAAAAGGCTGCAATAAGGTCTCCCCAGAGCCTTCTCTTCTCCAGGATGAACAACCCCAACTCTCTCAGCCTGTCCTCACAGCAGAGCTGTTCCATCTCTCTGATCATTTTTGTGGCCTCCTCTAGACCTGCTCCAACAGGTCCATGTCTTTCCTGTGCTGAGAACTCCGGAGCTGGACGCAGGACTCGAGATTGGGTATCAACAGAGCAGAGTAGAGGAGCACAATCACCTTCCTTGACCTGCTGGCCACGCTTCTTTGGATGTAGCCCAGGATATGGTTGGCCTTCTGGGCTGTGAGCTTCCATCACTGGCTCATGTCCAGCTTTTCATGCCCCAGGACCCCCAAGCCCTTCTCGGCAGGGCTGCTCTCAATCCCTTCATCCCCCAGCCTGTAGTGATACCGGGGGTTGCCCTGACCCAGGTGCAGGACCCTGCACTTGGCCTTGTTGAACCTCATGAAGTTCACATAGGCCCATTCCTTGAGCTTGTCCAGGTCCCTCTGGATGGCCTCCTGTCCATCAGACGTGTCAGCTGCACCACTCAGCTTGGTGCAAACTTGCTGAGGGTGCACTTGATGCCATTGTCTATGTCCTTGATGAAGATATTAAAGAGTACTGGTCCCAGTACAGACCCCTGAGGGACACCACTCATCACCCATCTCCATCTAGACATTGAGCCAATGACCACTACCCTCTGGATGTGACCATCCACCAATTGCTCATCCACCCAACAGTCCACCCATCAAATCCATCTCTCTCTACAGAAGGGTGTTGTGGGGGACCATGTCAAAGGCCTTACAGAAGTCCAGATAGATGACATTGGTAGCTCTTCCCTTGTCCTCTGATGTGGTCACTCCATCCTAGAAGGACACTGTGTTGGTCAGGCAGGACTTGTCCTTGGTGAAGCCAAAGTGAAGCTGTCTCAGATCACCTCCCTGCCCTGTATGTGCCTTAGCAGAGCTTTTAGGAGGATCAGTTCCATGATCTTCCCAGGCACAGAGGTGAGGCTGACAGGTTGGTAGTTCCCAGGGTTCTCCTTGTTACCCCTTTTGAAAATGTATGCAGTGTTTCCCTTTTTCCAGTCACTGGGGACTTCCCCTGACTGCCATGACTTTTCAGATATCATGGAGAGTGGCTTGGCAGCTACATTAGCCAATTCCCTCAGGACTCTGGGATGTATCTCATCAGGTCCCTTAGACTTGTGCACGTTCAGGTTCCTCAGGTGGTCTGGAACCTGCTCTTCTCTTACAGTGGGAGGGACTTTGCTCCTCCCATCCATGCCTCGCAGTCCAACACCTCGAGAGGTGTGGGAAGAGAGACTGCCAGTGAAGACTGAGGCAAAGAAGTCACTGAGTACCTCAGCCTTCTCCTCATCTGTTGTTACCAGTTTGCCAGTCTTGCTCATCAAGGGAGATACACTTTCTTTGACCTTCCTTTTCTGGCTGGCATACCTGTAGAAGCCCTTCTTATTATTCTTTGCATCCTTTGCCAAGTTCAGTTGCATTGGGGCCTGGCCTTCCTGACCCCTTCCCTGGACAACTGGGCGGCTAAGTGGTGGTTTCTGCTGCGGATGCAGTCCTCGTACAGGGCAGGCGAGAGCAGATGGTTACAAAGAGGCAGCTGGGGGAGCATAAGGAGGGAAATG
Organism: Phaethon aethereus; assembly: GCF_964289735.1. Classification (NCBI taxonomy): domain Eukaryota; kingdom Metazoa; phylum Chordata; class Aves; order Phaethontiformes; family Phaethontidae; genus Phaethon; species Phaethon aethereus. The sequence continues at coordinate 15,786,441 of NC_138582.1, forward strand.
TAGGCTGCTCTGGCTCCTGTTGTCCTGTGCAAGCTATCGATGTGAAATTTGTTGTTCATTCCCATTACACTAGCGTGAAAAGGAGCAGGAATTGCAGTATGTATGAGCAAACATAAGCAGTAAAAAGCTGGTTTTGGCACTCTAGAAATAAGTGGGATGTCTAATACTATAGACACATGTAGACACAGACACATTATTTAAAAGAACTTCTCTTTGGAGAAAAAGAAATATAGATAAAAAGATGGAGCGGCTTTTAGAGGAAAAAGCAATTCATACTGTGTGTGGATGCATAATGTACTTACAGTGCCAGTTCTGCTGCTTGCCTCGTTCTGAAGCTGCTCAAAGCCTCTGCTTTCCACTTTGAAGCTACTTTAAGGACTTCACAGAGATTGCTTCAAAAATAAAGCAGTACTTTAATGACAGAGCTGTGTTGATGGGGAAGGAAAAGTATAGAATCGCCCCATAAAGAAAATAATAGCATTGTGATTAGAGGAATTACAAGATATATTATAAAACCCATTTAGCATTTAAAATGGGAAAACAGTTTAATGCTCCACTGCTGGTGCTGCGGGTTCTGCAAATAGTGCATCTCATCTGAGTTATAACAATAATTTAATTAATCTGCCACATGTGTTTGCTGGACACTTCTGACAGAACTGATCATCAGTTGCTGTATTCCACCTTCCTCTCTACATAGTAGGAACTTTTTTCTTTTCCATTTTGAAAAATAACATAATTGCTGAGCACTGGTAGTGAAATGTGTCACAATCACAAAAGGGGTGTGGGACTGTAATCGCCTTGATAATGTCTGAAGGGCGTTTCTTGTGTTATCAACCTGTCAGGCTTTCCCTCATTGCAGAGGTGTGCTAAGGAGGGAAGGGATTTCATCAGGAGAGTCTGGAAAAGGGTGGCCTGGGGCAGAGTGGAATCTGTCTTCCCCTGTGGATAGAATTGAGCTTGCTGATGAGGGCACCTTAAATTAATGTCTAAGTGTAAGCTAGGTGCCTAAATTCCTATTACATTTGGTGGAGATCTAGTCAGTGTGCTCAGAGGGGCGTAGAGAGGGATCAGACTCCCGTCTGAAGTGAGCACTGTTCAGCTGAATCTGTCTGCGCTTTGGGGACTGCAAATGATGCTTGAGTTTAGGGATTCAGATCTCAAACTCAGTTCTGTCCTCTGTCTTACTAGCTAACCAGACTCTGCGTTTGATGTTGAAATGGTTGTTAATGTCTGATGGACACGAAACCTTGTGTTAGGAGAATGTATTTCAGAAGCTGCATTCATCTCAAAAATCATACTTTGAACACGTAGCAATATACATGGAACTGGTCTATTCTGTGTTCAAGATGATCTTCTGGCAAGGAAATACTGCTTAATCTGGAAAAAAGTCTGTCTTTTGGATTAAAAGGAAATGAGTGGAGCGTTTCATTTTTCCCCTTTCTTCTAAATGGTCTTGGACTTCAGAAGCCTGTCGCTCTTCACTAGAAGTGAAGTTCTTGCTCTGTGGCTCATTTTTTTTCAACCGTATGATAATTAGGACCAGGTAAAACTCTTGTTTCAGTAGAAAACTGAGATTTGGAATAAATTTGCTACCAAAATTTTGTCTTCCGCATGCGTATGTGTGTAAAATTGATTGTCCAAAAGCTCTGCAATGTGTCCCTGAAAACTGGGCTTGATTAGGCTCCCCGATAATAACAAGTGCAGCAGCACATTTGCTGCCTGTTCCCATTACTCTCCATGGGACAGATTCTCCAGCTATTTTCCGTGGTGGGTAGTGGTGAAGGCATCCACTGTTGCTTTGTCTGTGCCATGCCTCTGATTTCAACTGGAATTATTTGGTGGATGGGCACTACCTTTATGAGAGTGTGCTAGGAGTTTGGCTCTGAGGGGTGTCTTGTCTCATTTGGGGCTGCTACGCACTGCAGAAATGCCAGCAATAGCGACCTCTGAAATCAAGGAGGCTTTTCAGTATGCTTTCACTTCATACTTTGCAAATACTAGTTGTTTTTAGCTATTTCTGAGTGTGGACTTCAGTCATAGAATCATAGAATTGTTAAGTTTGGAAAAGACCTCTGAGATCATCAAGTCCAACCGTCAGCCTGACACCACCATGCCCACTAAACCATGTCCCGAAGTGCCACGTCTACACCTTTTTTGAACACCTCCACAGATGGTGACTCCACCACCTCCCTAGGCAGCCAGTTCCAATGCTTGACCACTCTCTCAGTAAAGACATTTTTCGTAATATCCAATCTAAACCTCCCCAGTCAGAAGTGTTTCTGTTTTATCTCTACTCCACAGTCAGCTGCAGATTATTGTGTGGCTGATGTGCCACTGCAGGGAGCGGGGAAACAACCTACAAATGTTAAAGCAGACATTTTCTGTGATGCTGTGTACTATCAGTGGGGCAAGCAGAAGGTAAGTCGAATGTCATGTTTAATAATGAGACACAGTTCTTCCCTCTCCCTCTTTAATTTTTTTGACCAACTGATTTGTAAGTAGCGTGGTGTTTCCTTGGCTGTGATGCCATTAAGTGAATCTTGGAAGTAGTGATTCAGCCTGGGGATGGCTTTAAGTGCCTGTGTCCTATTTCTAGTACTTCTGTGCTTCTAGTTGTGTTGATGGGGTGCTTTTATATTGTCATTAACCACTCTGGGCATTTGCAGGGTTAGTTCAAAACTAAAAATGATATCCGAGTATGACAGACTCTTAAACTATAAGAAGTGTTGTAAGTTTGCAATGGGAGATCAAAGGGAGGGAGGAAGCAGTATAACAGTATGTTTTTTGAATTTGGGAGATGTCAATGTTAGTGTGCAGCTGAGGCCTTCGGCACTTAGAAAAGATGAATGCTGGTGGTGGTGGCAGCGGCATCAAACATCACAAGTAATTTCCCTTTAAGACATTAGGGAATGTGAATCCAATTCCTTCAACAAATCCACAGTTTGAGAAGAGATCACCTTCTGTTTTTTAGGCTATTTACTTATTTTAGCTTTTGAACTGCCTCTTGTTTTGTTCATGCAAACTTGTGATCTTTTCCTGTTCTATAAGTACACCAGCTTGTCATCTTTGGTCTGCCAGCCCTGTGAGACCCTACAGACTGACATATAGCCATCTTCTGCTACCAGTTCAGTCTTCACCTGCCAAACTTCACCTAGAGCCTGTATCTTTTCTCATCTACCCCACTATGGAGAGCAAAGAGTTCACTAGAGTCAGTTATCTACAACCAGTTAAGACTAATGTAGTATTCAGTCTTGCTTTGCAAACTGTTGCCTTGAAATGGGAGATGCTGATCCTGGTCCCTGTGGTGCTGTGCTGCTAAAGCCTGCCTATGTTTGATTCAGATTGGATAACCAACCGAATCTGCTTAGGGCTTCCCACTGCTCTGACTGTGAGTGTGCACCAGGAGAAGCTCAACATGGGTTTGAGGACGCAGCTGCGGCCCATCTTACGTCCCAGAGCAGCTGACACATGTGACCCTTCTCCTTGCAACCTTAAGAGCTGCAACAGTAGAAACAGCTAGAGTGTGCAGCTGGGGCTCTTGGGGAGAGGGAGCAAGGCCCCTCTGCCAAGGCAAGTTTTGGGTTATAGGAAGCTGTTAAATTGGCCATTTCTTACAACATAAACATTACATTTCTTGCCTACCTGGAGGTCGCCACACAACTGCTAGCAGTCGTTAATATGGCCTAGAGCAGAGCATCAATTCTTCCATCTCCCACACTTCCTAGTTCCTCACCCAGAGATCATAGTTACTACTGTTAGGGGCTGTTCTCAGAAGATGTACTTGTAGAATGAATATTTCTAATTTTACCAATGTCTAGGCATAGGCATATTGTGATGATGCATCAAGCTGCACTTCTAGGGTTAAATGTGTCCTTGACATTCATATCTAAAAATAGAAAACCTTCAGCTCTGAACAAGGTAGAATTACTGCATATCTTGAGGCCTTTTTTCTTTCTTAACATGGAGAATCTCATAAATGGGTATTATGTTCTGCCTATTTTCCTTTTTTCTCTAATGTCCGTAAGTGCATCCATCAACTACTGATGACTTTGCTGACCTACACACCCTCTACTTTTTTTGCCTTTTTTCTCTTGCTTTAAACAAAAGCATGACAATAGAGTCTGTATCTAATGGTTTTAGAACTGCTATTAATTCATCTTTCATTCAAGGCTGATTGCTTTCAATCTTAGCAGTACACTTTAGATTGTGAAGGATTTTGTGGATGTGTTTTCATTATGAAAAGGTAGATGTGACTGAACTTCAGCATACCTATGCTGACAATACAGTCTTTTATCTAAATAAAGCTTGTGTATAAATTTGAAGATGTATTTTTAGATAATCAATATCCTCGCTGATTAAATAGAAAAACTTTTTCTGGAGATAAAGACTGTCACAATCGTATGTTTTCCTTCAGATATAAGACTGTCTCAAACTTACTTCTCTTTTGGTCACTCAAATTTTTTGCAGTTTTTCAGGTTTGTCCTAAAGAACAAATAGTTTAACTGTCAGTATTTCGGCATTAGATGGTGATTTGTGAAGTTGATGAGAAAAACAGAGTGTTATTCCATGTACTAAGCTTTCCTGAAACCTTTATTGTTGACTGTAGAAGAATCTGAAGTGCTTGTTAAGGTTCATACTTATTAAACTGTCACTACTCTTTTCTTTTTCTGTAGGGAAGGCTACTTTATGTCTTGTAAACTGTAGTTATTTGTCCATAGTAACTGGCAGCAGATTATTTCGGAAAAGTTTTTTTTTCCCTGAACAATTATCAGCTTTGTTTTCCATAGCTGTTGTTTCATGTTCCCGTACTCTCTGTTGAAATAATTTAGTATTGGAAGGGTTTCGTTTTTAAACAGTATTTTTGAAGGGGAGAAAAAAATGAAGAGCAGTGCCAAATGAAATGCTCAGGTCAGTAAGTATTCAGCATGTTGATTAAACTCTCAAATTCACTTGAAATTCAATTAGTTGTATGTGTCCATTAGTACATATTTCCCCTTCTGGCTTTTGCTGGGAGAAAAACTGTAAGATACTATCTTTCTTTTTTTCTTTTTTTCCTCCTGTTGACTTTGTCTCCCCTGCCCTGGTTTCCAGGTTCCAAAGGACAGAAAAATACTGATAAAAGCCAAAAAGAAGAATAATTGGAAAGGAAGTTGTCTTGGGTTTTGATTCCAAAAAGAATACTGTAGAATGTAGTCAGGTTACATGAACAGGCCTGACATTTGGGGGAAAAAAACCCACATGAGAGTGCATCCTATTGTTGTGCTCTAAAATATTTTATGCAAATTGCAAGGGATTCTAAAAACACAAAATAAACTCAAGACATGAAACTGAACTTGAAAAGTAAACTAGCTCTTCTATACATGGCACAATGATGGCAAATAAAACCGGGTCATTGTTGATGAAATTCTTATTCAGCTCTTTTTTTCTGCATGTTCATCATCATCTTCCTCCCATACACCTCTCCCATGGTTAGATTTCTGGTATGGGTTTGTGGGTTGTGTTATGTGTCCCGGCTGTCCTATGTCCCCTGTGTTCCCTGACACCCCCCCCCCTTTTTTTTTTTTTTGACAGACCTAGTTCCCTTCAAGGCTCTTACGAAGATTGCAAGCAGGTTGGAGAGGGGGCAGGATGGAGTGGAACTGCAAGTGTGTCCTAGCTGAACTGAGCTGATGATGAGCACCCCGTTTAGAGGTGTATTTCCTGCAGCACGATTCAGCCCCCGACCCCTACTTTTTCTCATTTTATTGAGTTGACTGCTCAGTTCTTTGACTTCAGTGAGTTGAACATCAATTTATCATCCACCTGATTTATCTCACTCTGGCTTTTATTAGTAATAGAGTACTCTGTACAGTTGGTTAGGAGCAACCGGTGAGAACTGTCCCCTTTGGCAGTGTTTCCTTGTTAATTTGGCTTATTGTAATCACTTTGCCATGCTGGCTGTAGTTAGGGAAGAGTATCGCTTTGCTGCTTTTGCTGCTGAGAGAAAAGCTTGTGGAAGTGCAGTCTAAATAGAGCTAGGGGGAGACTGAATCAGATTAGGAGGAGAAACAGGAGAAGTCAATCTAAGAAAGTAGTAACCTTAATAACCAAATGTATTTTGATTTTTACACCACTTCACCAGCTTTACCAAATGCTTTGGTTTGTCCTAATGTGTACGAGATGAGACTTTCTTACAGTGAAACAGGAGATTGCAAACATTTTTTTGTTCAGAGACATATAACAGCCCTCTGCATCCAGTGCTGCAATTATGCGAGCAATAGAATGGGGAGCAGTGAATTATCCGTCTCATAGCCTGGGATATATGACTGAGCTCCAAGGATCAAAAGAAAAAGTCGAGGAAGGCATAGGCTGCAGGGATAGTAAGTGGATGATGGAGATCAAGCAAAGTAGTAGAATATGTGCAGCAAAAGGGAATGTGACTGCAGAGGATGAAATACAGTGAAATGGAAGAATAATTTCTAGGATGAGTCTGAATAGCCCACTGAATTTAGAAATTTTAGAATTTAGGAAGAGGTAAAACCAGAAAAATTTTGCTGCTGCATACAAATACACTAAAAGAACAAAACTTCTGTCCTGACACAAGCAAGCATGGCTATAAAATGAGGTAAAACTTGAAACTTTTCTACCTATTAGAAAGTTCCTCTCATAATTTCATTAATGGGTATTAATCTGCCACATGTATAAATTGACTATAACCTCTCTCTTAGCAAAGCTTGCATTGGTTGTTTCCTTTTTAAGCCTGTTGTAAATAGATTGACAAGGATTATTGTATAAGAACAGTAAATTGAGTTTCATTGACCTTCGGAATCTGTATGAAATAGAAAAATATAAGTGATGAGCTTTAGATGTGTTTTTGATGTTTTAATCAGTGAAGCAACACAAAGCAAAAATCGTACATTAATATTTTTCTTTTCTACCGTCACTTTTGAGGTTAATTATTGCAATAGTTCTTATATTTATTAGTGAAGGCTTTTAGGACCAGTAAATTTTGAACAATTTATTAGAAAAGTTATTCTAATCTACTGTTTTTCTTCAAACATATATAAAAAATAATCCAGCTCTTACTGTGTTGCAACACAAATCTTACACAGTAAGTAATTGTGATAGTGGTAGCAAATACTTTCAAAAAATGTGTCATAATAGTTCAGTGCATTTCTACTGTGTATTATGCCTGGGTTTAGAAATGGTCAAGGTATTAAATAGCACTCCTAAAGGTTGTTTCTGTTTATAGTAGCCAAGAGAATAGCGTCAGAACCATTTGTTGATATTGATATTTTCTTGTCTGTCAGGAAACAGCCTTTTCTTATGTGCAACTGCTAATAATTTTGTGTAATAAAATCATAAGAAGTTATAGTACTGTGTTCAAAGAAATAAAGCAGCAGAAAGATAAAAGTGAGGAAGAAACCTCCACCTCCATGTAATCTCTTCCATGAGAACATAGGAAGATATTTCATCTCATGAAGTAAACCTTGAAGCTTTCAGTAATCACGACGTGATTGTATCTCATCTAGGGACAGTTCAACAGTGTTCAACTTCAGTGGAAAATCCTTCTTGACTTAGGAGGTTTTGGATACATGTCCTTATAAACACCTGGTAATAAAAAGTTAATTTATAATTACAAAATGGTATAGCAGCTGTGTATAAGGGATGAGCAGCTCCATGTGGGAAGCTTCAATGACAAAGCAAAAAAGCAGCAGAACAGCCTAAATGGCATAGAAGAGGCAGGGCAGTTGAGAGAGAAAATGTGAAAAGTACTACACATCTCCCAGAGAAAGCTGAATTCTTTAGAAGCTGTATTACCTAGAAGCCCCATGCAGTGCCTTGCAAAATTGTCTGGGTCTGTCAAAATGCTGCCTGTCAGTAGATGGTGCTCTTTATATCAGCTATTTACTCATGCTGCCTGTGTTTGGCTGTGTTTTCATGTAAAAGGTCTGGTAACATTCCTTAACAGTTCATTTCTCTGAATTCTGATGTCTGGGAGATCAGAAAATGGAGGCTTTTTTGAGGGACTGCCAAGGAGAAAAAAAAAAAGTGTTGACGAGGTTCCTTTGAAACATCCTCCATCCTTGAATTTTTTCAACAGCTTTTGCATGTGAACGTGTATTGTTTTGAACTTGGAAAAATTCAGAAGCTTCCAGCATAAAAACCTTGGACAAACATTGTGGATTGGAGAATATATAGCAGAATAATTCAGTTTGGCAGCTGACCTGTAAGACACTGCAATGACGTGGTCTAAAATAAAACTGCAAAGCAGACTTGGCAAGTCATTTGCAGTTCTGAAGTTTTCTTTTGCATATTAACTTTGCAGTTTTACCTGCTGTTTATGGATAGATAGGAATTAGTTTATTTTTAAATTTAATGCTTCTTAAAAAGGACTTAAATGAATCAATGGAATTGTGCGTTTTACCTGGAGTTACTTATTCATCAGTAGTTGGATTGATACAAAAAGCTGCATAAAAACAAAGATTTCCTTCTTAATGCGACTGAAGTATTATTGGACCTGTCTGCATTTTTTGGTATTCAGAAAACATGCCAGCTCTGGAGGAATAAAGTTAAATATGTTAATTGTGTAAAAATTATCACTTGCCAAAGGCTGCTGTGGAGACGAAAGCCCTGATCTGGGCAGCAGAACAGCATGGCAGACCTGATGTGGAATTTGAGCTGCTTAAAGTTATGTGTGTCTTTGTCCAGTGGTTTGTGTGTAGAACATCAGCTACTTAACCAAGAGTTAAATTTTGGCTTGTGAGATGAATTTGCCCCTGGAGTGAATCTTGAGAACTGCCTGCTGTTCACTGCCTGACATGACTGGTCTTTCTGCAAACAGAAACTGAAGGATTAGTGTGAATTTTTCATGTAATCTTAAATTGCAAGGAAATGATCCAAGAAAGAGAAGTGAAGTGAGTTCCTTGTCAGAAATGTAACTAAAATGTTTTTAGTTCTTATTTGGGGCCAGTTTGTCTTCCCAGCACATTGATTTAGATATCCCTTCACAGATGTCTCTCCAGAAAGGTTATATACTGTACGTACTCATCAACACGTTACAGCAGATGAGTATCATTCCTCACAATGCTTAATTTACCTTCTCTCAGCCCTTCCTTCACATTCATCTCCTTTTGACCCAAGTTCCTTAAATTGAGGTCAGGTAGGCATAAAATTTTTGTGGAAAATCTCAACTCCACTTTTCTAGGGACATCTCAGCTGCATTTTGAGATGACGTGGGGACATTTTGGGCTGGATTGACAAATGGTACCTGGACCACAGATGCAATTCTTCACTTGACTGGCACACCTGTGGATGTTTGTGGGAAAAGTCCCATTTTCCCATGAATGGCCTGATCTAGGAGACTGTTCAGAGCATGGCAATAATATTAACCTCTTTAATCTAGTCTGTCAAGTCCCATTTATGTGGGCTATAATAACTCCAAATCTTCATGGTTTTGGAGCAGAGATGTGCTGCTGCTATATCCTTCTGTTTCCTTTTAAAATAAGGACAAGCTTTTGACCTTTATTTTGCTTTCAAGTTTCTTTGCTGCATTACAAGAAGAGATGCATCTGGTGAGTGAGAAGAGATGGCTTCCTTTGGCCTGGGCTGGCCTTGATGTGAATATGGGACTTGTGTTCAGTGACTTTTTCTGTATCTTCTTGTTGGCAAACTCAGGCTGCTTCCTAGCCAGGAGGGGCTGGCCTTCATGAATCTCAGTTTGAGGCTTTTTGCTTTCTCTAATAAAGGGGATAAAAGGTCATTGTAGTGCTTAAGCTCTTTTTATGAATACAGGACTTCATAAGGATGATAAGAGAATACAGGAATTCCCTTATTAGAGAGACAAGACTAATTTCTTAAAAGTAATTAGCAAGCAATTACATTGACATCAGAAGTACCCTGCTTGTTTTGAAAAATAAGTAGTGTATCTGCCTTCTAGATATTTATTTGAGAAATCCATTATGACCTTCTACACAGGAATGGCAACGCTATTGCATGAATCAGATGGCTGGGCTAATCTGCCTCTTCTATCAACATTTGCCTTTTTTCTCCTGCCTTTGCTCAAGTGGAAGCAATGTCACACTGGGATGCAAGAGACTGACCTGTCAGCTGAGGCTCAGAGACCTTTTCTTATTCATGTTCATGTACACATCTGGCCTATAAAGTTGTTCTCCTCAAAATGCATTTGGCTCAAGAGAACATATAAGAATCAACTGGCAAAGATACCCAGAAAACTTTGATTGCTGTTGGGGTATAAAATGCCTTGGCTGCTGCACTTGCTTTCTGCATATGAATGAGCCTGCTCATAAAGACTGAAAGTTGGCATGAAAAGGTTATACTACTTCTTACAGTACAAGCCTCTTAATTGGCACATCTGCTTGAAACAAAGGTGCCAAAAATGTGATTCACTCAGAAGGAGTAAACCTTGTGAAAAAGCAACCTGTCATTATTTAATAGGGATTAAGATCCTCTCAGGATGTTAGATGTTCTCCTTGTACAAATGTGTTGTTGTTGAGCTAATGGCAGAATTAACCTCACTACCTGATAATGCTGAAGTAACAGTGTCTTTTGTAGCTCTTCTCATGTAGAAATGCTTCACTGTCTGTGTCTTTAAGATCAAAAACTGGACTGTACCCTTCACCTCTGACATACAGCAGCTATTAAAAAAATACAGAGCTACTTCTCAAACCCAAGGTTGTGACATGTCAAGTATCTTCTCGACAGAATAAAGTAATTAGAAATGGAAGGATCAAGGTGTGGTCTGTGCTGGGCAGATATATTATGTCAGGGTAACTCTACCAGTAAATCCCAAGTATAAAAAAAAATCTGCCAGTATCTTTAATGACAGCTACCCCAGAGAAAGGTACACTGCCTTGGCAAAAGTATTATGCCATAGATACGTTTTTCTTTAAAAAGCTTATCACCAAAAAGCACATAACCCCCACTGACACTGTTAGGTACATGTTTCTGAGATTAGCCTTAGCCTGTATTTGAACAACCTTTTTATGACAATATCCTGAACATTTGGAAATATAGGGAAGATTTTTCTTTTTTAACTTAATTTGTAAGGAAAAGGATTTGGGATTTTAGATATACGTTTATGTCTTTTTACTAGTGTTTCCTGAAATCTCTGGACTGAGCAGAGTACTAGTATTCCTAGTAAAGAAGATGAATTTTTATAAGCCTTAGAAAATTTTCCCATTAAGCTACATGTCATAATTTTAAATTAACGCATTTCAGTTCATATCCATGTTAGTATGGATAATGTGAATATGAGACAGTTACATTTAAAGCAGCCATAGAATCATAGAAGAGTTTGGGTTGGAAGGGACCTTTGAAGTCCATCTAGTCCAAACATCCTGCAATGAGCAGGGACATCTTCAACTGGATCAGGTTGCTCAGAGCCCCGTCCAACCTGACCTTGAATGTTTCCAGGGATGGGGCATCGACCACCTCTCTGGGCAACCTGGGCCAGGGTTTCACCACCCTCGTTGTGAAAAATTTCTTCCTTATCTCTAGTCAAAATGTACCGTCTTTTAGTTTGAAACTGTTACCCCTTGTCTTGTTACAACAGGCCCTGCTAAAAAGTTTGTCCCCATCTTTCTTATAAGCCCCCTTTTAAGTACTGGAAGGCATGGTCTCATTTCAAGGCATCCTGTTTCTGTGATTCTTATTGCTAACTAGTGATAATTGAGCTGTTTTTGAAAGAATCCAATTAAGTGACAGAAGAATTGTAGATAAGGCATCACCAAATATATGTTCTTATAAGTCAGAAAGATTCTTATGATCCACAAAACAAATACAGGTTCACCAACTTCCTTTAACTCTTATTATTGAATTCGCAAGTATAAAATCAAAACTTTGTGCTGTCCTTCAGATCTTTACATTTTTAGCTCTTGTCTTTTGCTTTTTATTCTTCTGTAATTAAAAAGCAACAAGATTTCAGTGTGTTACTGGTATTTTAGCGCAAATTAAACAGTTTTCCAGTCTAGTTTGGCCAGTGGCTTTTGTTGCTGCTGCAGGCTGTATTTTAGCTAAATTCTTCTATATGGACATCTTTAAATAAGTATGTGAGGAATTCAGAGAAAATCAGTGGACCTACATATATTCCTGGTTTTTATTTATGTTAATGGAATTCCTGATAAGCAGTCTCAGTTTAGTTCAGCTGTAGATGTCACTGCCTAAGATGCAGCTTGTAGAGGTGCCAGAATTGGTTTAATGAAAAGAAAAAGTGGGAATGGAGACTCCTTTGTAATTGTTGGCTTTGTAGTATAGGCAGGTTTTGAGTGGTGTTATTTTTTTATTTTTATTTTAATCTAGACCTGGAGAAGATATTTTGACAAATACTAAACTTCCTCAAAAGTGGAATCTCAGTTGCCCTGACGGTATTTCTGAGTTCAGGACAAATTGTTGGAAAATGGGGAGCTACATTTCATCACAGTCTTAGTTATTAGATACTCCTCTTTGCTTTCCTATGTGCAGCTGAATGGATTTGAACTTACAGCTTTCACCAAGATGGGGCACTCTCCTGTGCCTATTACCATCTGAATGGAGTATTCTGTGACAGACTCATGCCATAAATCTTCTTCGCAGCGGGTGTAGTACAGTTAGTCCTTAAGACAGGATAAAAGATGACCTAACCTGCAAGTTATGCATGCCATGTTGAGGGTGAGTGTCTCGAATTTTTATTCTTGCTGTAGTGGATAGTTAAGTGCAATAAAGAACATGTGCTTGTAATAAAGTTTAGTTAATTACTTGTTGTAAGTTGCTGTTAATACAGGGCTGTTAATTGAAATTAATTCTGTTTCTTCTTTGATCCAATAGTGGTAACAAGCAGGCTAGAGAAGTCCAAGGAGGAACCTTTTATCTTCATAGCTGCAGAAGGCCTGCTAGTAGGGTACCTGCTGTGTGAAGAGAAATTGTCCGTTCTGCAGATCTATGCAGGATACAGAGTAGGCTTCTGTTTGTAAAAGGAGGAACATTTGTATTTACTTGTGAAAACTGTGATCTGTGATATAAGATAGTGATGGTTAGAGCCCAGACTTAGACAGGTTTGAATTGTCTCAGGTAGAGAAGGGGAATCAAAGGCACATCAATGAAGAAGTATCAAACAATTGACGTATCTTGTGAAGATGCTCACCCTGACAGAGCATCTCCCCCTCTCTGCCTTTTCTCTGCAAATATCCAAAAGTAAATATTTAATTTTTGGACTGGAAGGAATCTTCTGCAGTGAGTGAAATGGATCTTTAGTCTGGCAAGATTAAAAATGCAGTGTTTTTAGATGAAGTGAATTTTAAAACTTTACACTCTCTGATTTGGATTTGACTGTCAAAACCTAAAATTGATTGTGCTCCTGGTTCTACTTGTGTTTTTATTTTGAGCATTGCTGGCCTGTCTGTCCTGGCTGTGGCCTTCAGGATTTTTGATAGCAATTAGAATAATATCAGGCAAGCTTCTTGACAATGCTGAGGAGTTCTCTGTCTTCTCCTTTCTCATCCTGATGCTTCAGTTCTTCGCAGTTTGCTGATAGTGCCACTGCCATTTATATCAACACCAGCATCTGCCAGTCATGATTCTTGCTTTCAGAGTGAGGTATCTCATTGAAAGAGAGCTCTGTCATGGGAAATGTGTCACCTTATTTATCCTTGCTTGTTTTTTCGATACTGTCTTTATCCCGATCAGGATAGTATTCGGTGATTTTTTTTTTTAACAACTTCATCCTTTCCTATTGAGGGTTATACTTGTGACAGCCTTAAGAGGGAGTTAACTCCCTCTAAGAGCTTCTTCCTTTCCAGATCAATCTCAGTATTTTTCATAATTTGAAAAATACTTGCATATTACATACATAATAGCTTGCAACTCGGGGAATACAAGGCACTAGCTGACCACACTTCCAGCACAATTTGGGAGTCTTGGTAGGTCTCCCAGGCCTTTATAGTTTTCATTCAAAGTGGACATTGTGTGTTGGTCAGTCACAGGTGTATGACTTGCATGATAGCTGCTGTAGTGTCTCTGCTTTAATCCTTCCTGGGTGGCATTAGGGTTTATGTCTTGGCTAGACCCAAGTTAGTGCAAAGTTGGTGCAGAATTGGCCGTGAAAGTGTGTGTTAAACTGATTTGCAATTATTTTTTTAAAATATATTTTATTTGCCATACTGATTTTTTGTTTTTCACAGTGACTTAAGTAATAAATCAGAATATGACTGTTTGAATTTCTGATCTAATTAAAGTTTTAAACATTTATTCTTTTATAAACATAAAATGGAAGATGTCTTACAGTATTTTCCTTGGTTTTTTTGTGTTGGTTGCTTTTTAAACAAACGCATTTCCTTTGGTGTTTGTCGCTTTCATCTCTTCTTAGTATTAAAATTCTCATTAACACAGATGAGGTTTCAGTGGTTTTATGGGGTGTCTGCTTATTATTGTAATTTTCTTTAGGCTTTGCTAGAAAAATCTGTAAGTATGACTATTTGACTATCTGAGAAAGTGTATTTCTAAACCAAAATACGTCCTTCCCAGATTCTTCAATATTTTAAGATATCATATAAAAACACATTCACAAGCTTGGCTCATCTCTTCTTTCCAGAAGTGAAACTGGCTTTTATGTTAGTCATTGATTCTGAATTCCGTACAGGCAGTTTAATGTTGGAGAAGTAATTTGGAATATATGAAAAAGATTCTTATTTTCTCAGATTTAGAAATATAACTCAAGCATGTTTTTAAAAAAAAAAATTATGCTTTTGAAATTCTTACTGGGTATTGCTGTTCCTGCTACTTCTTGTCATAAACAATGAAAATGATGCTGTTAGTCTTGCTTCTGGAGCAGCCTGAAAGACTTGACAATAACTTAGCTTTTGGGTGTAGTTTAAGTTCTCTGCTATATGTATCCATATCAGAGACACATAAAATTTTATTTTTCTGATTTTGAAATATATCATTGGCGTTTTATAGTTTGCTTGCAGAAGACATTATGTTTTGATTTATCAAATATTTCCTTCTTAACTTCACACACGAAGTGATCCGATTTCTTTCCTCCCAGTCTCTCTCTCTGATCATCAATGGTTTTCTGGCACATTTTAATGTTTCCTGCCCCAGCTGACTCTGCATTACTCTAGGGGTGGCAGCCACCCAGCTCACTCTCTCTGCCCTTCTAGGTGGCAGTGACCTTATTACTTCTTTCCTTTGCTCTTCCCATACCTCCCCTCGCAGCAGCAATCAGCCCCCGTTTTCTCTCAAACTGCCTGACTGGCTTAACGTAATGGTTCAATATTGAGCAGTTGTACTCCATGTCTGCTCTGCGTGAGGATTTCTTCGTGTCTGAAACACAGCTGGCAGAGCTCCACGCTGCTGGTCTAATAAATGATGGTGCTTCTCCTTGCAGCCTTGCCTTGCTGATGTCCTTTGACCAACACGGCTGTAACAAAATTGTTCCTGCTTTGTCTTTTTCTAGTTAAACTGTAAACTCCAGAGCAGAGTGTCTTGTGATGTGTGTTGGAGCAGAACCTGCCGTAATGCTTTGAGCAGTGCCTCTTTTATCCATCTCTGTTTCATACAAACGTTTTTTTACGCAGAAGCTGTAGGGTCTGCTGTTGGATAAATTTGAATGTAAATACGCCTTGACTTTGCTTATATGTCAGGATCAGTGTGTTGGCAAAGTGGATGTTACAGATGGTATCAGGCAGCCTTCTTCCAGCAGACCTGCAGCCTTGTTTGACTGAGGACTCTTCATCTCCACAATCACTGGATTTTGTAATCTGAGCAGATTTGTAAATGCACAAAATGTTTGTGTTGGAGAAGCTCTTTTAAATAACTTAGCTCATAGTATGTAAAGTAGTTACAATAATGAGATTGAACCCTCCATCACTCAAAAATACAGAAGCCTTTCTTTTATGGAGTAAAATACAATAAATATAGACAAAGAAATTCTGGTGAATAAATTGACCTTCAAAACTGGCAAGCTTGGTAGACTGCACCTGGAAGGCTGAAAAGATAACTCGTACGTCATTGCTTAGGAAGAGCAGGGCTTGGTTGCTAATGCTATTCTGAACACTGAAATACACTCTCTAGTAGTGTGCAGCCTGTAAGTTTGATTTGTTTATTTACTTATTATGGACTTGGTGATTTTAAGTACTGTCTTCTCTGCACCATGGAACAAAGAGAGCATGAAATTGTGTCACCTATTAAAATATGTTATTTTTTTCTTCTTTGGAGTAATTTTTATAGTTTGAGATACACATAGCAAAAATTGGGGTTAGGCAATTTAGAAGAAAGTTTGATACAAGATCCTGAGGAAGCAGGTTTTCCTTCAAATATACAAGAAAAGATCAGAATACTGAAGACTTTTATTCTCATTAGATCTATATCTAGCACATGAGTTGGCATAGCATTTGGCAGGATTAAAACTATTAAAGTGTTGCCAACAAAGCATGATCTTAGGATGAGTTTATGTCAGGAAAATGAACGGGAGGGCTGGACCAAAGATTATTTTTTTAAAATACAATATTTTATTTTAATCAGTTTGGGCCTATTGTTTGACTGAGCTGATGAACAGAAATAAAGTAAAACATAACATGTTTTCTA
This sequence comes from Phaethon aethereus, assembly GCF_964289735.1. Classification (NCBI taxonomy): domain Eukaryota; kingdom Metazoa; phylum Chordata; class Aves; order Phaethontiformes; family Phaethontidae; genus Phaethon; species Phaethon aethereus. The sequence goes on from NC_138582.1 coordinate 15,803,001, forward strand.
CCTGTCTGGGTTTTTTATATATAGTTAGTGCAGGGGACTCATTTGGTTGGTATGTTTATGGTAAGGGCAATTTTCCTTGGTTTACTGGTAATTTTTTTAATAGATGATCTAGCTTTAGAGCAGGGAAGAAACTAACAAATTAATTTTGTGGGAGGGAAGCATATTTTTTAATAGCCTTTCATTTAGAGCATCTGGTTGGAAAATATTTTGGGTATGATGTGCCAGAAATGAAGCGACAATAGTATACTTTCTATAACCATTGCTTTTAAACTCCCGTATACCTGTAACTCATCAAGTCCTTACGAATCATAAAATTAAACATAACACTTGATGATGTCAATGTAAAAGTGTTCTCTTTGGATTGCAGTTACAAGTTTAAGTCAAACATGTTTCAGTCATAATTCTGAACATCGGACACTAGAAGATCAGCATGTATGTTTGCTGTGCGGTGATCTGTGTATTGCACGGCGTAATAGCTACATTTGAAACTGTCTTTCAGTTCTACAGGCAGAGAAGGAAATGTTAATTTTGTACTGTAATTGCTGATAAACTTGTTCTTCAGATATTTAACGTGATGGTGCTTAAACCTTTTAAGAGGAGAATAGTTGCTGAACTGAAAAGAGCAACCTCTTCATTAAAACAAACATTGGCACTACTTGTGTACTTTCAGCTAGGAATAAATAGCTTGTAAATCTATAGCTAGCTATATATATATATATTTGTGTACAAATATTTGTAATTTAAGTACTTTTATGATGTACAAGAAAAGCCATTAACAATGTATTTTTCAAGTGCTGACAGACTTTCCTCTAGTCCTCAAAAATCCAATGCTCAAGAAATTTCTTTAAATTTAAGCAGTAACTCATATAAAGATACATGTTGAAGTCTTGACACTTGTTTGGGGATTTCTGTGGAATCAGAGAGGCTGCTTGGGTTATATGGCTATTTTTACTTGTTTTTTTCTTTGATGTATTTGTGAAGGACATGCATTTATGTATGCGTGTAATAAAAATCAGCTAACTTATACCATAATATTGGGCTCTTCATTGAAATTCAGTTTCTTCTTTGACTCAAATAGCAGTAACAAGGAGGCTAGAGAAGTTCAAAGAGGAGCCTTTGATCTTCCTAGTTGCATGAGGAACAGTTAGAGGACGCTTGCTTTCCCTACAGAGGTTGCCCCTTCTGCAGACCTGCGTGGTGTCCACAGTGGGTTTCTGTATGTGCGGAAGACTGACGTGCTTCTCAGTAGGATAGAGTAAGTGCTGTCCTGGATATAGTGCACTGTCAACACCTCTGGAACTTTCTTTTTTTGTGGACACCAAATCTGTCAGTCAGGCTTCTGCCTGCTGTAGGTTGGTGGATGGCAACCAAAAGATGAGAATAAATTATTTGGGGTGGTTTTGTGCATTATTGTGATACCTTTAAATGTGGATGGTGCTTCTTCGTGTGTTTGAAACAGGATTCATATTTCTGGTGAGTGTATTTTTTTTTTTTTTAAAAGGCTGAGCTAAGGGATGTGTTGTATTGTATTATATATTCAACTATAATTTTCCTGCTCTTTATTTAACTTCTACCCAGGCAATAAAAGAGAGATAGGGAAAATTGGACATGAGAAATTCAAGGCATGCTTGCCTGTTGGAATTTTAGCTTTGCCATATTCGCTGGCCTTAACTTAGTATCTTTGCATGATGTACTTTATGGACTTAATAGGACATGCAAAGCACTAGCGTAAAACTGCTTTGGTCCTTTGGGCTTCTAGTAATGAAAAATTTCAAAGCAACTTTGAAAAGGCCTGACAAAGTACGTCTGCATAAATGCTGGGATAAACCCTGGCTGGCATTATCGAGGGAATCTACCATGAGTCCTGATGGAGAAGAATGGTTAAGATGACATTTCCCTTCACCTCAAATTTGTGCAGAAAAACTTTCCTTGAACCTTCTACACCAACAAGAAGCTGGAGGATAGGTATTCTGTATGCACGGCGTGGGTATAAAGATACGTTGGTTTTGTTCTGTAGACTCGGTTCTTTGACAAAATCATGAGCTAAATTGATACATTGCTGTTCACACCCACTTACGTCAGCAGTATCGCATGTTAAACATTTGTTGTTGGTAATAACCACCCATCTATTTAAGATTTTTTTAGTCTCCTGGGCAGACTGTGTTGCAAAAAAAGGATGAAATCACTTTGTAGAGATTTTCTTTTTTGTTGTTGTTGTTTTGCCTACTTTGACAAGAGGCTTTAAATCCCTGCAGTTCAGGTCATCTAGAACTCAGCATTTTTTTTATGGTTAAAAAAGATGTACATGCACTGATTGATTAAACAAAATGTGACTTTATACATTTGATAATGCAGTCTACTTAATTTATGAATGTTTTATGTATAAACTGTTAATCTATTTGTTCAGATAATCTATTATAAAACTGAATTTTCAGGAAAATATAAGCAGTGGTCTTTTTTTTAATTTATTTATAAAGAAGTGAGTGTTTTAAGCAGGAGTCCTACTTATTTCATGTAATGATGATTGTAGGAGGGTTAAAGGTAAAAAGGAAGCAGAAAAAAGACAACTGCTTGTAAACATCACTCAAACTAGGAATGATGTCAGCTGAAATCCTCAGTATGAACCGATGTTACCAACTCTAACTCCATTGGTGTGTAGTCCCCTTTTCCCAGGCAGAACCGGTCTTTAAGCTTGTTTGTGCTAAAGGGCTCTGTTGCAAGATCTTTTCTAATTGTAGTTGAGGAACATGCCTGGCCTGAGGATACTCCTGGTCTTCCACGGTTATATCCACAGACTGGGACACAAATGTGTATCTCTGTTGTGAATTTGAAAGCTTCAAAGGCTGCAGAACTATTGCCCTTCAGGTGCAGAGTTGGTCACTCTTTAAACTGTTACTCAAGTAAGACATGGTGCAATAAGTTTCTGTGATGCAAGAAACATGTATGCAATGCAAAATGATGTTAAAGAACCTTTCACTGTGTGTGATTCCTGTGTGATGTATTTGAATAGCTGGGTCTTGTGTAATGTGCTGGTAATTACTGGATATCTGTCAGTCAGAGCAGTTTCTATATTGCATTTATTATTTCAATATCTTATATGGATGTCGCAGATTAATATTTCTGAAACTTGTGTGTGGACTACACATCATTTCTGTTGTTCATTGTGTGTTTCTAGTCCGGGACTGTGAAGCTGACCAAACCTGTGGCATTATGGACCCAGCAGGATGTCTGCAAATGGCTGAAAAAACATTGCCCTAATCAGTATCAAATCTACAGTGAGTCATTCAAACAGCATGACATAACTGGTAAAGTATGCACTATCAGAAATATTTTACTTACTTAAAATGTGGCAAATTATTTTACTTTGTTGTTAATAGATTGTGACTGTGAACTGAAGTTTTTTTGTTGATCGTATGACTAGAGACTTGCAAGGTTTAGAGCAGGGTTTTACCAGCAAGACCTTGCAAGGTTTACCAGCTTTCATAGGATGTGGTAAGTGATTTCTCCATCTCTAAAAGATAAATTTCAGATTAGTCATGGTTAATATAATGAGGAAAGAAGTCAATCTGTATGTGGGTATGGACCACACCCTGTTCATTCCAAATAAATAAGCACCTCTCTCCCCCCAACATTAAGAAATGTCCTATGATGAAATATGTAAATTATTTTTTTCTTCATTGAGGTGTTCTACCTTGAGGTCATATTCTTTTTTGCCTTTTGTTTATAACTAAACTTAGAGTCCTTAATGCGTAGGATGGGAAGCAAGCCCAACTGAGCCCCTCCCTAGGGCTGAAGCAGGATCCATACAGCAAGTTCACTTCTGACAGATGTTTGTCTGACTTTGTTCTGGAAAATTTGCAATGGAGGAGATTTTTACATCTCTCTATTTCAGTGTTTTATGGTCCTTAAAGTTGGTATTTTCCTAGTATCAATCTAAACTATTATTTCCAGCCAGTGAAACTGATTTCTGTCCCAAGTGTAGCTCGAGTACAAACAATTGTTCTTTCTTGCAGTCTTTCCTTTATTGGGTAGGGGGCTTCCCCCTTGCACATGCTTTCCTTATCTACTCTAAAAACTACTTGTTCTGTCATGATTTGTCCCCCAAATACCCGCAGGACCTCCAAACCTTCAACATTTGGTGTCTTGTCTTAGAAGAATATATTAAAAAGTGTCATTGTATTTTATTTTCTTATTTACTTTAGAAGTTGATACTGATTTCGTTCATCTGCTTGACAACTCCTACTCAGTTGGCTGTAGTGGTATGTTAGCTGACCACTTTGACATCAGTTTAGCAGAGGAACTGGATTAATCCAAATACAGATGTAACCTGGGAATTAAATAGCATTTCTACTCATATCCCAGGCAGTAATTAATCTGTTTAATGTACAAGTTTAATGTGCAACACTAATTTGTTCTTTGAAGTGGTGGTATACAAAACTGGGAATTGGCATTCAGCCATTTAATATCAAGCAGAGATTTGAGTTTCACATACAAATCTCAGTGTTAACAATAATGTATTGTTAACTAATGCATGTTTCAATCAGTGCCTGTTCGTATACATGTTGTGGTGTTTCAAATTTTCCATTGATTCTTGTTGTTACTCTTTCCTTTCTGATAATATCTGAATGATTACAAGCATGGCAAACTAAGCTGCTGATATTTGTTTACTATGTAACCATGAATACGCATACACGCATATATGAGAGGTGGTTTGAATTGGTTCGGTAAGTGTTGAGTTTTAGTACATAACCATTGTGCCCGTTTCCTCTAAGTCATCATCCATTGAATGCAGTCCATAGGAGTGTAGCCTGTGTCTCCACCTATGTGTACAGAGCTGACTGCATCCAGAGTGCTACCAGAAAAAATTGAACTATTTTAAATTTTTTTCTAGTACTGTTTTACTATCATAGTGTCTCTTTAGAATTAAGGCACTGTGAGATGAAGTTGAAAGGAAGAAAAAGTTTTCATTTCAACATAAATGTAGATGGAAACCTTGTAGTTTCATTGCAGATGTGCAAAACTTCAAACTTTAAGACCTCTGAAAAAGAAGAATCAAGATCAATCTTTCTTACTTTACACAAAAGATGTATAAGGAAATTATTAGTACGAGCGTTAGAAAATAAGTCTGCAGGAAAGAAAATAACTTCAATTCAGTAGCTACTGAAGAAAAGAAGAAATGCAATCAATGTTTGTACAGATTTTATAAAAGTGTATTGTGATACTATGAGTGAAATCAATAACACGAGAGGATATTTCCAGTGATGTTGGTCCCTGTGACTTTGATTATTTGAAATCTAATAAGGGGATAGAACAGTGGATTTGTGGCTCAAAAAAAGTAGAGCATGAAAGGGAGCATGGAAACTAATATGAAGATTAAGCCAAGGTAGTGTAACTGTTTCCAGATATGGCTCTGGAAAAGTGATGTGATTGTTGAAAATTTCTCAGGAATTAAAGGGACTTTACAGGCTGCTTTGATATGGAAAAATATGATGGAAAAGAACTTGAAGAAAGTGACATGAAAAGGATATTTAAACTTTATTTGAAGATAAAATACAAGACATGGTCGTAAGCCAGGAAAATAATCTTGGGCAAACATATCTAGCAGTTGTTAACCATAGGTGTTGAAAAGTGTGGCATTTTACTTGTCACTATTAGTTACTGATTACAGTTTATGGGGTTGGGGGCAAAAATGCAAACCAGAATGTCCTTTTCTTTGTGGAGATTTTATACCTTTATACCAGTCCTGACAGAGCAGCTGCAGATGTGTAAGAAAAAAAATGCTTAATCTGATGATTTACTTAGTAAGAAAAAAGATCTTCATATTAACAGTGATCTTAAGGATGCCGTGGGACAGCGTGTATTCTCATCAGATTTGCAAATTACACGAATTGGGGGTAACAATCAATAGACAAAGAGTAGGGTTGCCATTTGTAGGGAACTAGGTGTAGGGATCAGACACAGCCTGGAGGTCAACAGGAACCTTAGGAAATTCGACAAGGACAAATGCAAAGTTCTGCGCCTGGGAAGACCAAGCCCCTTGCACCCCATACAGCCTGTGGCTGAGTGGCTGGGGAGCGGCTTTGGTGAAGATCACCTGTGATCTTGATAGGCAGAAAGATGAAATGATCCGGTGTTGTGCCTTGGCAGCAAAGAATGATTACAGAATTGTGGGCAATATTAACAGGAGTAGAGCAAGCAGATCAAGGATAGTGGTTATTCATCTTTACTCTGTGCTTTTTAGACTCTAGGTCTTGGATCTCCAGTGCTTCCTCACCTTCAGGTGAGGACCACCAAGATGCTCAGGGCTGGAGCACTTGCCCTGTAGGAAGGGGATTGAAGGAGTGGGGCTTGTTCAGCCTGGAGAAGAGGCAGCTTGCTGGGGTGGGATGGGAGGGACTAGCAGCAGCCTGCGGTGTGTAGAAGGATGCTATCAAAAAGCTGGAGCCAGACCCTTCACGTTGATGTATGAGAGACATCAGACTTGAGCTGTAAAAGGAGACTGAGGCTGAACATAAGGAGAAACTTCTTCCCTGTGATGGCAGTTGAGCATTGGAACAGTTTGCTCAGAGAGGTTGCGCAGTCTCTGTCCTGGGAAGGTTTCAAGCCCTAACTAGATAAAACCTTGAAAAACCTGATCTGATCTCATAGCTGATCCTGCTCTGAGCAGAAGGTTGGGCTAGAAATCTGCTAGACTCCCTTCCAGCCTGAATTCTTCGGTGATCCTATAATTTGCTGAGTACTTACCAAGTACCTCAAAACCAGTGAAGTGCATTTTACAGCCAGTTAGGGAGAATTAAATTTGGAAAGGTCTAATAAGAAATTGGAAGACTTTTTTTATACACAAAATCCTCGAGTTCAGTGAGTGGAGCATTTAGTTAAGTTGACCTTATTCAGCACCAGGTTAGAGGTCATTTTCATGGTGTTGGACCCAAAGCCAGAACGAAAAGAATTTGAAGGACTTATACTGAGCGAGATCTAAGGACACCTGATAAAAATTAGCAGTGGTAGGAAAAATAAGATAATAAAAAGGGGGAAACAAATTTGACAGTGGCCTCCACAACCAAGAAAACAATGTAATGGTAACGCCATGTCACCAGAGGCTCTACAACTGGTGTTGGCATTTACACTAGTGTGAGGGGACATAAGAAGTTGCTCTGACAGACCAGCTTTTTACACTCATTTTATACCAGTATAATCCAGGGGGCAAACCTGAGAAATAGACCCTGCTTCCAGTGTGCATTTGTGGCTTTGAATTTGCCAGGCAGCAACACTTTTAAATGACTAGGGAGTTCTTGGGAGATGAGCTGTTCTTTGACAGTCTTACCCTGTACCATTGAAACAAATGAAGGTTTTTGCCATGCCTCAGCGTTAACAGGAGTAAGACTGGGCATAGAACGACTAAGGAATAACCGTTTTGGGGAAAATGGTCCATTGACAAAGTAATAAAGATGATGTCTAAGTAACTGGTTATTGATATGTGATTTGTTGAAAGAAGGAAAAGAAGGAAGGAAAGAAACCCTGCTTCACCTCTTGTTTTTATGACATGCTCCCCAGTGTGCTAATGCATGTCTTCAGAACATGAGGTTTTAATGCTATGATCATTAAACAAACCTCATTCTGTCAAAGTAATACCCAAGAGGGTACCTTGGTCCAAGTAAAGGAATTTGATAGGAGGTACTTGAAAGGACTCAAGCCTTTTTAAATTAAACTTTTAAGGAGGGAAAGGAACAGGACTGAAGAAAACATCTTTTTAGTTTTATAAGGGACCAGAACTTATAAATATGCATTAAATACCAAATGGCACCTTGGAAAATGAAATGGGAACTGCTACTGAAAACCTGCTGCAAATAGCTTTAAAATCTGGTGTATTGGGTTTGTGTGGCAGGGTTTTGGCAGCAGAGGGGCTGCAGGGGTGGCTTCTGTGAGGAGCTGCTAGAAGCTTCCCCTGGGTCCGATGGAGCCAGTGCCAGCCGGCTACAAGATGGACCCGCCACTGGTCAAGACTTGACCCCATCAGCAATGGTGGTAGCATCTCTGGGATAACAGAGTTAAGGAGAGGGGGAAAAAAGCTGTACAACAATATGCAGCTGGAGAGAGGTGTGAGACTATATGAGAGAAACAACTCTGCAGACACCAAGAAGGAGGCAGGAGGTGCTCCAGGCGCCGGAGCAGAGATTCCCCTGCAGCCTGTGGGAAAGACCATGGTGAGGCCAGCTGTGCCTCTGCAGCCCATGGAGCTCCACCCTGGAGCAGATCTCCACCTGCAGCACAGGGATGACCCCACATCAGGTGGATGCCTGAAGGAGGCTGTGACCCTGTGGGAGGCCCACACTGGAGCAGGTTTGCTGGCAGGACTTGTGACCCCACGGGTGACCCAGGCTGGAGCAGCCTGTTCCTGAAGGACAGCACCCGTGGGGGGACCCAGGCTGGAGCAGTTCGTGAAGAATTGCAGCCCATGGGAAGGACTCACGTTGGAGAAGTTGGTGGAGGACTGTCTCCTGTGGGAGGGACCCCAGGCTGGAGCAGGGGCAGAGTGTGAGGAGTCCTCCCCCTGAGGAGGAAGGAGCGGCAGAAACAATGTGTGACGAACTGACCACAACCCCCATTCCCCGTCCCCCTGTGCTGCTGGGGAGGAGGAGGGAGAGAAAAATCAGGAATGAAGTTGAGCCTGGGAAGAAGGGAGGGGTGGGGAGAGGGTGTTTTAAGATTTGGTTTTACTTCTCATTACCTTACTCTCATTTGATTGGTAATAAATTAAACTAATTTCCCCAAGTTGTGTCTGTTTTGCCTGTGATGGTAATTGGTGAGTGATCTCTCCCTGTCCTCATCTTGACCCACAAGCCTTTCAGTATATTTTTTCTCCCCTATTACAGCTGAGGAGGGGAGTGATAGAACAGCTTGGTGGGCATCTGGCATCCATCCAGGGTCAAGCCACCACATTTGGCTAATTCTATAACCTCTAAAGATGCTTGCTTTAAATTGGCTATATTGACATATATTTTTATGGAATTAATATAAAATCTTGCTTTTAAAATCTAACTTGATTTAATTTTTTCACTTCAATAATATTTTTGCAAACGTTAGGAGTTTAGCACATGAGCTGAAATACTCAAGTTATTTAGCGTGTTGGTGAAGGGATGGGCTTGTGGTTTAAGATACAACATTGGCACTTGGAGAAATCTTGGCTCCATTTCAGGTTATTCTGGTATTCTTAGGAAGCACACTGAATCCTCAGGGTCTAAGTTACTCTATCCATACAGAGAAAGGGATTCTTTTTCTTATCAGTATGTTACCAGATATATTTCTGATTTCCAGGATATATGTAGTTTAACCATGCCCTTTGTTTCACGGAACTCAGCTGAGTTTTGTGCTTCAGCCAATGCAGTGACTTGGAGATGAGATGTGGAGCGCAGGTCTCATTCCTATCTCTGGAGCAGGAACGGTGACCAAAAGCAGGTGGCTTTATTCACTGTGTTGTGACCTCCTGATCATGTCCATCCTCCCTATAGACATTTTGGTATCTGTAAAATGGAGATAAAGATACCAGTGTTTTTAAATAAATGTGTTGTGATATGTGAATAAAAGACATTGTTTAAGAGCCAGCTGAGTCTTCCTGTTAACAGGTCTGTTTCATTTGGGACAACTTCTGCTCACTTCCTGATCCCTCCCTTGGCAAGTGATTTCAACTTTGTTGTCCTTCATCCTTCCATGATTGATGAGTATCACATTGACTGCAAATATCTCTCATGCCAGTGATACAGCACACCTAATCTGAGTCCTGATGCAAGAAGCAAAATGCGGTCTTCTGTAAGGTCACCTCAATAGGTGTTTATCCCCATGCTTCCCCATCTATGTTACCTGACACTTGGCCCTCCAGAGTCTTCTCACAAATCCTACTGTAGTTACGGTGCAGAAGACTATACAAACCAACACCTTTTCTTAGCTTATTTTATTGTACATTTGTTTGTCCCTTATAAACTGGTCACAACCTACCCTCTAAGTTGTTACCGGTAGAAGACTGTTTTTATGTATCAGGTGTAGGACTGGCTCCAAGTGAAGAAGGTCCTGGGTCAGGGCAAGGTGTTACAGGAAGTACTTTAGCCTCCTTTAAAGCATTATTAAAGTTTTGTTTAGCACATTTGTCTCTGGTCCCAAACCTGTTCAAGTTTTGAGCATTCTGTGGCACTATCATATATCTCGGAAACCATCTAGTTTGTTCACAGAAGAAGAAAAGAGTTTTTTAACAGAAAGAAAAAGAACCCTTGTTGTCCTCAAATGGAGGGTATTTCTGATAAAATATTAATTTTCTTCCTTGTTTTGCATGTGACAGTGTTCTTCACAATAAATCTCCCAAGCAGTGTTCATCTGATGGTGGTGTTGTAGAAACAGCTTCCATCTCCAGCCCTCTCTGTGAAGCCCTTCCCTTCTCCATGGTGCAAAGCTTAAGCTGGCTTTGCCCACGGTCCTTATTTCTGCCACTTTTCTGTGCTCTTTCTTTGAGGTCTTAACAGCAGCATTGGTCGGTGGGCTGTCAGATCAATCCTGACTACATCCATCTGTGGTTTTAAAAAGAAAATAAAATCACTGTTTCACTCTGGAGAGAGCTTTTATTCTGCTGCCTGGATAAAGTCAGACTTATTTGCAGCTTGCTTTGTGGAACTGTGATGCTCGTGTTGGAAAATGTGAGGACTAAAGAGTTTTCCCTGTTTCATACTTGGCTGCTTTCAAACTTTTAACATGTGGAACGCATCAAAGAGTGATGGGCGTTGGGATAAGGCTCCTGTTTGCATAATCTGTGGCAACCTTTCTTTTTTCCACAGAAAATAATATCAGAAATACATTAATGCAACCCTGTGTTTATATGGCATAGAACTGAAAGAAGCTGGACGAGCCAAATAGTTGGAAAGTGGAAATCTTTTCTTTGTTATTCAACCTCTTACTGATAAAGAAAATATTGCATGCAAGTAACCTTCTCTCATGTCTCAGCAATGGCTCCTGGGTCTGGCTTTGCAGTCAGATTATAGCTCATGCAATATATAGTAAAATTCAACAAGAGGCAAAACTGTAGCGGCTCATGAGAGATCTGGTATGACCAGGAAATCTCATCTGCAGTTGAGAAGGGGACAATGAAGCATTTGAATACTTCATGGAAGTTGTAGCTTAAGTATTGACATAGTTGATTATTTTTGGATAAATTGGCTTTTCTGTGAAAAAATAATCTGTGGCGTATTATGGCAGAAAGTCATCTTTTTATGAGATTCTGGGTTTTTTTTAAATTGCAACAGGAGAATGTTTTCTAACTGGCTGCCATGACAGTGTCTTCATTGCTAAACCAAGTTGCTTCTTGTGCATAGGAGAACTAGGCCCTATAAGTGTAAGAAGAAATCGAGTCAGTCATGAAGTGGAGCTATCTTCTCTTCTGTGTGCAAACCAGTGGGGAGTGTCTAATGCCATTATTTGTTACATAAAGTCCTGTGTGGAAGAAGTGATACTATCATCTGTTTAATAGGAAATGGAACTCACTTAAGGGCAATTGAGGCATTTTTGGCCATTGATATATTAATGTTACTGCTTCTATATCTACTAAATTCAGAACGAACAGTTTCCATGCTCCTGCTGCATTATCAGCTGTGAGATCTGCTGTGCAAGTAGCTGATGAATGTTTTTCACTGTTTCTTGTCTTATTGGATATTTCTTGGATCTAGCTGCTTTTCATTGGTATGCTTTCTCCACTTGTAACTACCTGGGAAGATCTGGGGACAGACTTTTTAGCAGGTCCTATTGCAACAGGACAAGGGGTAATGGTTTTAAACTAAAAGAGGGCAGATTTAAACTTGACATAAGGAAGAAATTTTTCACAATGAGAATGGTGAAATACTGGCCCAGGTTGCCCAGAGAGGCGGTAGATGCCCCATCCCTGGCAACATTCAAGGTCAGGTTGGACAGGGCTCTGAGCAACTTGATCAAGTTGCTCATTGCAGGGGGATTGGACTAAATGACCTTTCAAGTTCCCTTCCAACCCAACCCATTCCATGATTCTATCATCTCTCATGCTTTCAGTAAATAATTGCTCTACAGCATACTCAGAAGTGAATTGCACTTTCGCTGCCTCTTTTTCTTTACTCTGTCGCTATGTAAGATTTCAGTAAGAGCCATGGTAGCCAGATTTGCTGTAGCTTTTAGTCCTTCCTGATGTATGTATGACACAGAATCCAAATAATTTTTGAACCGAAGAGTATAATTCCTGTCCTTTAGCTTCGGATTTGAAATTCCCTGTCAGCTTAGATAAGTTCTTCTGTAGCCTTAGAGTGTGAGTATTTAGATGACAGGAGAAAAAGGTATATTGCTCTTCATCTGAAGCAGTGTTTACTTGCTCCTCAGTACGTACTCCGCAAGTGCTGTCAGATGTTGGGGAGTTAATGTTTCATAATTACACGCACTGATAATTGGATTATTCCTTCCTTCTAACACAAGGGTTTTTTTGCATTTTTAATTTAATCTTTTTTCTGTTTATTTTAGTCAACTTTTACTAACTACAGATCATATCATCGTTTCACCTTCTCCTTGAAAAGATCTTTGTTGTACAGTCTGTGTAAATCTGAGCCACTATATTATCTACAAAACACTGATTCACATCAGCATTGTGTAAAACTCACCCCTAGAACCTCTCACTGTGGCAGCCAGTTTCACAATCAATTTCTGTTTCTTACTTAGAGGGGAGCTAAAAATGTGAATTAAGGGTAAGATATGGAAAACTGTATCAACTGTCTTAGCAGAGCCTATTTCAGGAATTCTCAAACAATATTGTAAAGCTTTGTGATATTTCCTAGTTTGCTGATAAGGCTGTGCAGTGTGTCTGCAAGAAAAACTGAACACAGTGGATTGTGATCCACTGACAGAGCCAAAAAGCTTAGGAGCTACTGATCTAGCCTTTGGGTGCTTACTCTATCTTAGGTGACTCAGGGATCCAACTTAAGTGGGATTCATAAGATAGAGGGTAAAAGAGTAAATTGCTGAAGTAATCAGTGGAGGGGCAAGGGATGCCTCCAAACAGATTAATTTAGTGAACTTAATATAGCTAAGAGAAGATGTTATGAAAACACCCCTTTAACTCTGTTTCCTTTGTCCACTTTCTTTTGTTTTGCAACCCTTCACATGCTCTTGAAAAGGCATGCTTTTTATCAACTATTTTTTTATTTAGCTGCTTTACAGGGGTTATTGATTACTTTATTAATAGTTCTAACACTTTGCCAAATACTGAAGCTCTACCCTCTCATTTTATTTCTTAGGGAGTTCTTTTTCTACATGTTTTTGGAACCATCACCAGCTGTTAGTGATTACATTATTACTTTACCATGTTCTTTGCTCGATCACTAGGCTGTGTGATCCCATTATCTAGAAGCTGGGCAGGGTGAGGTACTGTTGTTACTTGGAGACCTCCGAGGAATAGCTGGAAGCCATAGGATGTAGCATTGTTAACCCTGATGGCACTTCTTTATTTCCTTTTTATTTCCCCACTTGATTAATACTGATGAACTACTTCAGTATGGTGCGTAACAGCGTGGAGTCTTTCCACTCAAAGGACGGGGTCCTTAGTTTAGACCTGGCCGCTGAATACTTAGGCCTTCCTATGAATTGTGCTGACTCCAAGTATTGTGCCCTGGCCAAAGCCTCATTAAGCTGTAATTCTGTGTTGCTTTTTTAAAATTTCTGCTGTATCTGTTGAGCCTGGAACTTATTTTTTAAGCTTGGTTAAACTGCTGATTAGTAATGCTGGCTCACATGTCCCACCAAGTCAGACTTGCCTGGAACCAGGACAAAAATGGGAGGTGTTGGAGGGTCTCCTTTCAGATTACTTCTGCCTGGGTAGGAGTATTTGTTGTCTTTGCTGTGTGGACATGAAGTCAATTTTATGGCTCAGTTGTAGGTAAGGAAAACTTAGATGGGGAAAATGTCAGTGATTACATGGAGGAGTTCTTAGAGGACCTTACAGTTCTTCACTTCTTCAAAGTGAATTAATTTGCTGCTTGGAGAGTGTGTGTTTGTGTTATCGGTGAGAAGCTAGAGCCGATTCTTTTTATTTCAGCGTGTTGCTTGCCAGCATGTGCTCTTCATGATATGGGGATTTAGTTTTAGTGTAATCTTATAATTATTTGGCAGTGTTCCCTGGTCTAATAACTCAGCTAAGCTAATGATGAAACGCAGGAGGAAGCTCTCCTGAAATCTGAACCTGGAAGAAGCCACGGCTGAGAGTTTGACTTCTGGTTTGTGGCACACATGAGCTGGTGCATATTTCATCTCTCTCATCCCTGCAGCTCGCCATGTTCCGTCTCCCCCTCCGGCTCTCACCGCGGCCTGGTCCCCAGCGACGCTTCTCAAGCCAGGTGCCCTCTGCAGATGGTGCCGTGATTCCAGCTTCTCCGCTGCCTCTGGGTTTTTATATCTATATGTAGCCAACAGATCCACTCTTGCACCACATCTCTGACAAATGGATGACCTCGTACCCCAGATTCTGCCCTCTGTGGTGCTCCACATTCTCAGCCGCTTTCTGCTCCCTGCCTCCCCCCCCCCGCACCCTTTGCCAGCACCCCCGGCATTGCCAGCAGGCTCTGGGCTCGCCCTCACTTCCCCCGCCGCTGCTGAGCGAGGGCAATCAGCCGCCTGCAGCCCTCGGTGCTTCCCTGGTGTCTCCGGGCTGGTGTTAGGAAGAACGGCCGGCTTTTGCCTTCAGCCGGGCCCGGCGCGGCGGCGGCTGCAGTACCGCCGGGCCCCGCGGGGCGGGGCTGGCAGCCCGCTACCGGCCCGCCGGGCCCGCCCCGCCTGCTGCCGGGCGGAGAGCCCGTCCCCCGGCGCGAGCGGGATTCCCGCCCCCAGGCGCGAGCGGGGTGGCTGCAGTCGCGGCCGATGACCGCAGGAGGTTTTTACCCCAGCGGAGTCTCAGCGTTTGTTTAGTCGGGGACGACTGCACTCAGGAGAGTGTAGGACAGGCCAGTCCTTATCCCAAGCTTTCAGTCTTCTAATTAGCTTGTCACTTCTTAATTGTTTCATGTCCCTCTTTGAAAATGGCCCTGTTTTTGGAAATATCAGCCCAGCCAGCTGAGCCTTCTACAGAGAGCAAAGAGACTGGAGGAAAAAACATTCCTCCCTACCCCTCGCCCCCATATTACAACAAAAATAAAATGCAAAGCTGCTTTTTTTTGAACCGTGCAAGTGCTAAAACAGCTGGCTTCTGAAAGTCAAGATGTGCCAAGGGAATAACCTTCAGTAAAAAAGAAGTGCCTCCCAGTGTTCCAGTGGAAATGATTGTTTGATTTGATATAGTTAATTGAGCAGGTTGAAAGTCCGACGGGGTCTGGTACAGTGCACTTGACACTGAGCTTTATCCTTGTTGTCATAGAACGCACAGCGGAGGGAAGTCACAAGTACCTGGCTCCTTCAGAAAAGGTATAAGGACCCAGCTCTAGCATTTTCCTCTGAATTCAGTCGAAGGAGCTCTTGGAACAAGAACAAAAAAAAGAAAAAAAAAAAAAAAGGCTGGATTCTGTCCAAGCCATTCCTGCATTCAGCAATTGATTTTCAGCCCTTCACCCAACAAGGATCTGCACACCCTGTGAAGCGTTTATCTGATTCCTCAGGTCCTAGTGAGGATCGATGCTTAGCTGATGCAGAAGGCTTTCTGGCCTTCCATGTGCAGCCAGAAGAGTTGCTTGCTACTCCCTAGGAATCCACTGAGGGAAACTTGCGTCTTTTAATTGATTTCGTTATCTGTGAACAGAAACCCTACATTTACAAATGTGAGCCTAGACACACAAAAAAGTAGGTTCTTAATAAGCCATTTTCATCTGAAACATGGACATGTAGATTAATCCATGAACCTTCTTAACAAGGTGCACTAAAGGCACGACTCCTTAAAAAAACCCAGCAGAATACAGTCTTGCCTCCCTTGAGGTTTCATTAACCTTACTGAGCCCCGAAGTAATTATCAGAGGCAAACTCTGTTATACAGCAATCAACAGGAAGTGGTTAACCTCAGATAAAACTTGGGGGGCTCCTGTTGTAATGGGTTATTATTAACCACAGCTGCTATCTAACATAATCCAGTATGTGAACGCGTACATTTGATGGCTGTCTTGCTCTGATAATCAGGTGCTCTGTTCTTACTGAATTTCAGTGGCTGCTATTGCAGTCTGCTGTGGGTTTTAGTCTTTCAGGACTACATTGCTGCAAATTCACAGCAGAAGCAGGATTAAAGGATGAAAAAACCCCAAACAAACTCAAATAAAAAAAACCCAAAGAAAGCCAAAACCCATGCCAGAACATGCGCTACTCCACAGAAGTCTTCAGAACCTTAAGAGCCTGCAACCCATGAGGCTGTGCAGACCTCACCCTGTTCCCCCATAGCTCCACTTGAAGCACAGAGGAATTCCTGCCCACCAGGTTGCTAAGAGAAGCCTCCAGGTTCCACAGACAGAAATGTTGCTCCTTAATCACTGACTAAAAAACCCAAATACTCTCCCAAGGGGAATTTGAGCTTTTGTTCTCTTTTGTGAAATGCTGAACAATGATACCCTTGAGGAAATGTGTATCTTTTGTCAGTGTGCCACGAATTTGAGACGAGCCGTCAGTTTAATCCCAGTCCTGTCAGCTGTACTGACGGGGCACCTGCATTGCACAGGGCCTGGTAGCACCGTGCTGTGATTAGAGGGAGCTCTTCTACAGAAGCGTTTGATCCCCCGAACGAGTTTGTGTGGATAAACCCCAGTCGCTTTCTGCAGGTTCTGTTGGGTGCAGTGAATTGCAGAATTGAGATTACTCACCTGTTTGCAGGTCAAAATCACCAAATCCTGGAGTTCCTTAGGTTGGAAGGGTCCTTTCGAGATCGTCTAGTCCAACCGCCCTGCTCAAGCAGGGTCAGCTAGAACAGATTGTTCAGGACCGTGTCCAGTTGGGTTTTGAATATTGGCACATGTGTTCTGTTTAGCCAAGGTTTTCCTTGACTATCATTTTGAATGTACACTTTTTAATGTTTGTTTTGCACAGGTTATGTAGATTATATCTTGCAGTACGTGTTCTTGATCTAAATATAACAGCTCAGAACCTGAAGGTGGATTAATAAGGTTGTTCAAAAAACAGTGCCAAATGTGGAATAATCCCAAATGGCCTATAAGGAAATGTTTGTTATGTGTTCTAATTTTTTGTTGCTGTTGCTAAGTATAAACACTGTCTGGAGAAATGCCAGGAATGTGACAATCTGTTATAAGCATATCAAATCTATGAAGTACTGCAATCCAATCTGCTGTCAAGCACTAGTTAAATTGCAGTGCTAAAATGCTTGTGTCCATTGGTTTATGGATGTTATACGCATGTAAATAAAGCTTGTCATATATTGGCTTATCAAAACCAAAAAAGACAGCTTGATGGTGATGAATGTCACCTGTAAGTTTTATCCTAAGCTAATCTACTTCTGAATTTGCCATTCACAGATGTGTACAGTCTTTTTTTATGTCACGTTAAGCCATATTCAGACCCATATCAAACTGACTTATTACAAGTCCATCTCATGGAGAAAGCTTCTTTCTGTTAAAAAGCATGGTTTGGGATTTTTTTCTTTTTATTACACGCAACACAAGGAGCTACAGACCTGTTAGTCTCTTGCCAATTCTGCCAAAATACTGGAACAGTTAATTTGGGTTTCTATCAACAAAGAATTGCATTATATAGTTAATACCAGTCATCCAGTAATACCAGAGAGCTGCCCGGCGGAAAAGGACCTGGGGGTGCTGGTTGACAGCCGTCTGAACATGAGCCAGCAGTGTGCCCAGGTGGCCAAGAAGACCAACAGCATCCTGGCCTCTATCAGAAATAGTGTGGAGGAGGAAGTGATCATGCCCCTGTACTCGGCACTGGTGAGGCCGCACCTTGAATAGTGAGTTCAGTTTTGGGCCCCTCATGACAAGAAGGATGTTGAGGTGCTGGAGCATGTCCAGAGAAGGGCAACGAGGCTGGTGAGGGGTCTGGAGAACAAACCTTATGAGGAACGGCTGAGGGAACTGGGGTGGTTTAGTCTGGAGAAGAGAAGGCTGAGGGGAGACCTTACCGTTCTCTACAACTACCTGAAAGGGGGTGGTGGCGAGGTGGGTGTTGGTCTCTTCTCCCAAGTAACCAGCAATAGGAGGAGAGGAAATGGCCTCAAGTTGTGCCAGGGGAGGTTTAGATTGGATATTAGGAAAAATTTCTTTACTGAGAGAGTGGTCAAGCATTGGAACAGGCTGCCCAGGGAGGTGGTGGAGTCACCATCACGGGAAGTGTTCAAAAAACGTGTGGGTGTGGCACTTTGGGAGATGGTTCAGTGGGCATTGTGGTGTTGGGTTGACGGTTGGACTTGATGATCTTAGAGGTCTTTTCTAACCTTAATGATTCTGTGTGATTCTGTATGATGTCGATGCCCAGCCTGTCAAACTAACCTAGTACTTTTTTCTTTCTTTTTCTTTTCTGTTTCAACGGTACAAGTTTAGTAGTTAAGAGCTACCACGCAGGATATAGTATCTTTTTTTGCCCCGAAAGCATATGGCTTAGGATCACATGACATCTTAATTAAACATGTGCCTTTTAATTCCATGTGCTGCATGCTGGAGTCAGGCTGGTTCATTGACAGATGCCTGTATGCAGTAGGGAGACACTAGTGAAAAGGGCCTTTATTGGTGTTCCATGGATTGGCCGGTTATGCAGCATCTTTCAGACTTTCCGTGTAGGTTGCCTAAGTGTTGCGGTTCATGTGGTAGCAAACAATTGGCAGGATGGGTTAATGGTACAAGTGTGGTATAAATAATCTCGCTACACAGTTTGACAAAATTGGTTTTATTGTAGCCAAATGTAGAGCAATATATGAGACATACCTTCATCCCACAGGTATGGCCTCTTCTCCCTTGGGAAGCAGGCTGTCAGAAAAGGAGTGGCGAGTCACTGTAGGTAGCCATGTTACACGTACTCTAAATGTGAAGCTAATGGGACTAATGTGATCTCTTGTTATAAAAGTTGTACTGAATAGCACGGAATGTTGTAACACACACAGGTCAGGTCGCTTAAGTCTCCTACTAGGATACTGTGTCTAGCTGTGATGTTTTAATTCAAAGACTAGTGTAGAAGTAGATGGAAGGCGGAGACCAGACTTTTCCCAAGCCTAGAAGATGAGCGTTGTGTTGTCATGTTGCAGGAGATGAAGCTGCTGAAAGGAGGGTTGATAGGTGACTTGATAACTGGGCACAGGGACTTAGCAGGACAACAGTGTGTGTTCAAAAGCTGACATTGGAAGCTTGAGTGATTCAGTAATCAGAAAATGAATCCTGGCTTTGCAGGTCATTCAGCAGTGGAAGTGCTTACTAGGAAAAAGGGTAGACGCTGACAGAAGTGAGTTTTTAAAAGGTGAGGAAGGTGGGTGGAAAAATACATGGTAAGGATGTGTAAATGCAGCACCCAGGCTGCATGGTCACCATGGTCCTTTAGCAGAAATATCTGCAATCTTTAGATTCCAGTACACTCTACAACCTCGTCGTGTGAATTTGGGCAGGGGGTGATTGTATTTGTGGTTTTATTTTTCTGCTTCTTGACAGTCTAGGCCTTCAGAAGCAAAGGGCCCTGGCAAGCTCAAATGAGCCTTGAACTAGGCACCCCACCTAGCAGGAGGAACTAATTAGCAAAATGACAGATGAAGTCATCTGCCAGTTAACCCAGCTGTTCTTCCTGTGCTCTGCACGCGGTTTTCCCCACTTGTTCAATCAGTATGTAAGACTAGGTCTAGGGTAAAACTTTTGATATAAGGGCTACTTATCTTTGTATTCTTACATCAAGCTGGATTTGAGCAGTCTTGCATGCTACTAGATGTACCCCTGTTGTAAACATCACATTTGGGATAAGTACTTGTACTTAGGAAACTACATGGTAAAAGCAGTTAGTAATTTACATGTGTAATGTGTATTTTCCTGGCAGCTCTCCTAGGGTTTGAATCTATTATATTTTCCTGTGTTTGACCAGAAAGCATGTTAGGCTAGATTCATGTAATATAGAAAATCTGTCTCTGAGATTTAAAGTCCTCCTCTGTCTTCTTTTAGAATTCCCCTGTGACTTGAATTTTGCAAATGTGCTGAATGCGACATATGCAAAGGTGACGTCTGTAAACAATCTATTGCACATTTCTCATGAGTCCAGTGGGATGCTGATACATGCTCACATACCTGGTTCCTTTAATTCTCAGGCATCATTTCTGTACAATATTCCCCACATAGCCTATTAATACCATCTGTTTTCCATGTCTATTTACACATTACTTCTAGATCAGATAAATATTGGTTGCTGAAGCTGCATGCGATGCTGTCTTGCTGGGACAGGAACCAGAACGTACAGCCTGGTAGGAGACTCTGACTTTTAGAGCCCTTGCCTGGGAATTGCTGTAAAAGGCAGTGTAGGGCAGATACCTAATTCTTATGTCATGCTATGCATTTCCTTATATTTGCAACATCAGAAGTGGCTTTTGCGCTGTCATAAAAATGGTAATGAAAATAACTATTTGAATACCATTTATTCCAAAGGCATAACACTTCAAGTAGTTTTCTGATTCAGAAATGTGTGGCCGTCAACTGATGTAGCCTGGATCACAGAATCACACAGAATCACAGAATCACTAGGTTGGAAAGGACCTTTAAGATCATCAAGTCCAACCATTAATCCAGCGCCACCATGTCCCCTAAACCATGTCCTGAAGCACCACATCCATACGTTTTTTGAACACTTCCAGGGATGGCGACTCCACCACCTCCCTGGGCAGCCTGTTCCAATGCCTGACCACCCTCTCAGTGAAGAAATTTTTCCTAATATCCAATCTAAACCTCCCCTGGCGCAACTTGAGGCCATTTCCCCTTGTCCTATCACTAGTTACTTGGGAGAAGAGACCAACACCCTCATCGCCACAACCCCCTTTCAGGTAGTTGTAGAGAGCGATAAAGTCTCCTCTCAGCCTTCTCTTCTCCAGACTAAACAACCCCAGTTCTCTCAGCCGCTCCTCATAAGACTTGTGCTCCAGACCCCTCACCAGCTTTGTTGCCCTTCTCTGGACACGCTCCAGCACCTCAACATCCTTCTTGTAGGGAGGGGCCCAAAACTGAACACAGGATTCAAGGTGCGGCCTCACCAGTGCCGAGTACAGGGGCACAATCACTTCCCTACTCCTGCTGGCCACACTATTTCTCATAGAGGCCAGGACGCTGTTGGCCTTCTTGGCCACCTGGGCACACTGCCGGCTCATGTTCAGCCGGCTGTCAACCAGCACCCCCAGGTCCCTTTCCGCCGGGCTGCTCTCCAGCCACTCCTCCCCAAGCCTGTAGCGTTGCATGGGGTTGTTGTGGACGAAGTGCAGGACCCTGCACTTGGCCTTATTAAACCTCATACAGTTGATTTCAGCCCATCGATCCAGCCTGTCCAGATCCCTCTGCAGAGCCCTCCTACCCTCCAGCAGATCAACACTCCCACCCAACTTGGTGTCATCTGCAAACTTACTGAGGGAGCACTCAATTCCCTCATCCAGATCATCAATAAAGATATTGAACAAGACTGGCCCCAGAACCGAGCCCTGGGGAACACCGCTTGTGACCGGCCACCAGCCAGATTTAACGCCATTCACCACAACTCTCTGGGCTCGGCCATCCAGCCAGTTCCTCACCCAGCGAAGAGTAAACCCGTCTAAGCCACGAGCCGCCAGTTTCTCCAGGAGAATGCTGTGGGAGACGCTGTCAAAGGCTTTACTAAAGTCCAGGTAGACAACGTCCACAGTCTTTCCCTCATCCACTAGGCGGGTCACCTGGTCATAGAAGGAGATCAGGTTGGTCAAGCAGGACCTGCCTTTCACGAACCCATGCTGGCTGGGCCTGAGCCCTTGGTTGTCCTGCAGGTGCCCTGTGAGCACTCTCAAGACCAACCGTTCCATAATCTTCCCTGGTACAGAGGTCAGGCTGACAGGCCTGTAGTTCCCAGGATCCTCCTTCCGGCCTTTCTTGTAGACGGGCGTCACATTGGCAAGCCTCCAGTCTTATGGAACCTCCCCTGTTAACCAGGACTGCTGATAAATGATGGAGAGTGGCTTGGCAAGCTCCTTCGCCAGCTCTCTCAGTACTCTCGGGTGGATCTCATCAGACCCCAGAGACTTGTGGGTGTGCAGGTGGTTTAGCATGTCCTTGACTGCTTCCTCCTGGATTTTGAGGAGTACATTGTGCTCTCCATCCCCATCTTCCAACTCAGGGGGCTGAATACCCTGTGGATACCTGGACTGGCTATTAAAGACTGAGGCAAAGAAGGCATTAAGTACCTCAGCCTTGTCCTCGTCCTTGGAGACAATGTTCCCCGCCATATCCAGTAGGGGATGGAGATTCTCCTTGCCTCTCTTTTTGTTGTTAATATATTTGTAAAAACATTTTTTATTATCGTTTACGACTGTGGCCAGACTGAGCTCTAGCTGGGCTTTTGCCTTGCTAATTTTGTCCCTGCTTGACCTAACGAGATCCTTGTACTCTTCGTGAGTTGCCTGCCCCTTCTTCCAGAGGTGATAAACTCTCCTCTTTTCCCTGAGTCCCTGCAAAATCTCTCTGTTCAGCCAGGCCGGTCGCCTTCCCCGCCAGCTCTTCTTACGGCACATGGGGACCGCCTGCTCCTGTGCCTTTAAGATTTCCTTCTTGAAGACTGTCCAACCTTCCTGGACCCCTTTGTCCTTCAGGACTGTCTCCCAAGGGACTCTCTCAACCAGTGACCTGAACAGGCCAAAGTCTGCCCTCCGGAAGTCCATGGTAGCAGTTTTGCTGACCCCTCTCCTTACTTCCCTCACAACCGAGAATTCTATCATGTCGTGGTCGCTAAGCCCAAGACGGCCTCCGACCACCACATCTCTCACCAGTCCTTCTCTGTTTGTAAACAGCAGGTCCAGTAAGGCACCTCCCCTGGTGGGCTCACTCACCAGCTGCATCAGGAAGTTATCCTCCACACACTCCAGGAACCTCCCAGATTGTTTCCTCTCTGCTGTGTTATACTTCCAGCAGATGTCCGGTAGGTTGAAGTCCCCCATAAGAACAAGGGCCAGCGAATGCGAGACCTCTGCCAGTCGCTTATAGAATGTCTCATCTGTCTCTTCGCCCTGGTTGGGTGGCCTGTAACAGACTCCCAGCAGGATATTCCCCCTCATCCTTACCCACAAGCACCCTACTTGGTCTTCACAATCTTCGATTTCTATGCAATCAAAACACTCCCTAACATACAGAGCCACCCCACCGCCTCTCCTTCCCTGCCTATCCCTTCGGAAGAGCTTATAGCCATCAGATCAATAGAAGCATTTTAACTGTGGAGCTATCTTTGGCCTCCATAAGCTACATAAAGTATTGCCATAAGGTTTTGTGATCTAATGCTGTGTTGCTGGCATGGGACTTAGAGCTGCAAAGTGCAGACATCAAATCAATCCAAAGGAAAGCAGGATTCACACTTGCTGTGCTTGTCCCATTTTTAGGCAAGAGTATATTCTACCTGTGCAAATACCATTGCTTCTTTTTTCTGTGCTTATAGCTTCTTTGGGTTTAAATCGATTACCTAATCTCAGAGTTTGAGATTTTGCAAAAGCTCTTGAGACATTCGGATTGTGAAGTTCAGGTGTCCTCTGGTGTCCATTCAGAAAAGTAATGCAAGGACTGTAGGTTTCAGGAGATTTTATCTTGGTGCATGAATTTTCTTTAACAAAGGCAGAAACAGTTACCTACTCAGGTCAAAAGAATATATTGTCCATAGAACTGTAGAAGACTTTTTTTTTTGGTAAAGCTAAATCTTAAACTATTGTGTGAATGGTTCAAGGAGAAACACTGACATTGGATCACCCAAGTGTAATTTCCTGCACCTTCAATATCGCTTTCATAATTTGTAGATCTGCACTGTTGCAGCATGACACAGCTTTGCCTGAGCACAGGCTAGATGAAGGATCGTGTGGAGTATTCATAAGCAGTCTTCTCTCCGGGGCTTACGAGAGAGGTAGAGCCTTATGAGGGAATGGTCTGGGGGGGAATGGTCTGTGATACTGCAATGGAGAAATACATATTTCAGTGCATATGTACTCGCAAACTGCAACTTTAACTCACATTGTTGAACTGCATTGATTCCCACATTGCTCATCGCCAGAGCTGAATTCAGTGGAGCTGCTCCTGACTCCTTATGGCGATCACAGATGTATGTGATGGTTTCTAATCTCCTACAGGGACCAGTCACTGGAGGACAGTGAGGGCCTGATTTTGCCAGTGAGTGTCACAGCAACTGGCTGGCAGAGAGGAAGTCTTGAGAGTCTTCTTTTTCAGGTACTGATGAATGTCCGTTCAAAAGACTGTAAATTCAGGCTCTGTTTTGCTCATATCTAACTGGGACCTTCCATCATTTTCTTGTCCTAGTCTTCTTAGTCTTTTTAAAATTTTTTTCTTCTGTTTTCAGATTTTTGGCCTTTCTATTGAACAGTCATCTTTTCCAGTAGTGGAAACCTTTAGAAGTACAGGAGGGACAGTTTTCTTCTCTTATTATAACTTGCTCCACAAAGGCACTACCTGGCTTGGATGACTTTGTCCCTTAGCCTGGGGTTGGAGCATGCACAGTCTCTTGAAATTACTTTTTGAGTGGGTCTGTTGAGCGGATGCATACTGAAATGCTTTAAAGGTTCTAACGTGAACAAATTTAGGTTGATCTTCATGAACACAGCATGTTGGCACAAAGGCTTAGTGTCAAGTTGTGCTTTCCAACTGGAGACTGTTTTTTTTCTTCCTCCCAACAGGTATTTAATTCTTTTAACTGAACTGCAAGTATTTTCCCTGACCTTGTACTGAAAACCATTGAAACTTTGGCAACTGTTGCTGTTGCTTACCAAAAATCAGTCTGATGCAAAATAATTGATGTGGAAATTGTCAGCCTCAGTGGTTGTGGCTCAGCAACACTTGATGATTATGAAAGGTGTGAAGCAGCTATGATCATAGTCATCAACACCTGTGCTGTATGTGTGTAGTGAAACATGTATTTTGTCTCCTTTGTTAGGAATGTATGCAACGCCTAATTGTTAGGAGTCTCTCTATTGGCTGCATTGCACATTTCTCTGTGTAAAGGGAATGTCTCTTTAGAGGGGCTGCTGCTATTCTGTGAATCAAGACTATAGTTTTATGGAAGCTTTCGCTTTCTTCTCTTATTGCTTTATTTAAAAATTAACTTTTTGAACTAGAAATACACTATCATTCCTTCTATAGAAAATAATTATCAGTAAGTTTCATTTCTTAGAAATAATATGTTGTATATGCAGTTTCTATGTGTTGCAATAATTTTGATGGATTCTCTCTCAAACCTCAGTACACATGGTTTTCAAATATATTCTATATGCAGCTTTAAAGCAGTGAAGTAGCTGTGGCTATGTGTGTGCTACATGAAGCCGAAGCTATATCTAGCCTAAAATCCTCCCTTTGTCCAAAAGTAGTGCCCAGGGAGGAGTGCAAGTAGAGGACAAGCATATTTCCTCCTAATACCCTCCTGCCTTCCAACAGCTTGTTGTTTGCAGTCTTCCACAAGGTAGGCTAACTCATGTTTGACCAGCTGCTATATGAACACATAGCTGAAGTCTCTGTTCTAATACGTATGAGTAAAGGGATGAGATAACAGTGCTCATGCAACCTGAAAGCTGACGTTTCCTGATTTCTGAGATCTGAGCAGTACAGCTTTAATACTGAGTTTTCATGTGCTCAGTGATGGTGGTATGTTTTGTTGTAGAAGAGATGAACATTTTAAGATGAGAGGGAGTAATAAGGGTATTTTAAAAAAAACACACAAAAAACCCCACCAGGCTGATGAAAGGAAAAACTCTGTGGCTCTTGAGCTTGTAGTTTTTACTGATATTTAGTTGATATTTTAGTTAAAAAATTGATTCTCTGCATTATTTGCTGGCACAAATACGTCTACATCCAGAAAATGCAACCTAAATGAGCACAATATATACCCATTTGAGTCTGTTTCAGTTTTCGTACATGATCCAGACTTGTGGTGTTTGAACCACTGAATCATAGAATGGTTTGGGTTGGAAGGGGCCTTTAAAGGTCAACTAGTCCAACCCCCCTGCAGTGAGCAGCGACATCTTCAACTAGATCAGGTTGCTCAGAGCCCCATCCAACCTGACCTTGAATTTTGCCAGAGATGGGGCATCGACCACCACTCTGGGAAACCTGTGCCACTGTTTCACCACCCTCATTGTAAAAAATTTCCTCCTTAGATCTAGTCTAAATCTTCCCTCTTTTAGTTTAAAGCCATTACCCCTTGTCCTATCGCAACAGGCCCTGCTAAAAAGTCTGTCCCCATCTTTCTTATAGGCCCCCTCTAAGTACTGGAAGTCCGGAGCCTTCTCCTCTCCAGGCTGAACAACCCCAGTTTGAGATATTTCTGTCAACACTGATGGAAGTCTGCTTTGAAAAACTTGCAGTATTTACTTACAGAACCCTACTGTTGCAATACAGTTCTGACCTTCAGAGACACCACTTCTGAAGAACTCAAAGAGCCTTTTTATTTTCTTCAATTTGATGAATGATGCCTGGCTTTCATTTCCCTGACAGACTGTTTATTTTCACCAGGTGTGCTTCAGGTCTGACTCTTTATTTGTTTGTTTTTCCCTTTTATTAGAGAGCTGGTTAGCTCTCAGTAAAATAACAATTACAGTATCCGAGTATTTTATTACTTGTTCTGGAATGCCAGATGTCAGAATACAATTTATGCAAAAAGATGGAAACTTCACCTCTTCTTAGTCATAGTAGTCTTGAAAATTTAGGGCAAAGTAGAATATGTTTTTTTTACGTCCCATCTGAGTGAATCTTTCAGTAGTAAGCAAGTATTTGCATACTCTTTATGTAAGCAAGCTGTAACTAAACAGCATCCACTAAATCTTGTACAGTCTATTGCTGACTTGCAAAAAATGCTGGGAACTGTTACACCAATATGATCATCCATCTGGCAGGAAAAAAACGCTGTAAACTGCAGTGCCTTTAACACTTTTGTATGACAAAAGCTCTGATTTGCTGAATCCATTCTATACCTCAGTGAATTACCTACCCACAGTAAGAGAATAGTATAAACAATCATAGTCTGGAGCACTCACTTGTACAAACCTGCAATTATAATTGTTAGCAAGAAACTGTGGGAAGCAGTATCTTTTGATAGTATCTCTCAAAAATATATCAAAATTATTAAACAGCTTTCCCAAAGAATTCTAGACAGATACGTGAGTTTAAAAAAAAATGCAGCTTGCTGTTTTTCAATAATTAATGGCTTTCTCTGAGCACAGTAAAGTGAAGTTGCCAAATTTGACCTTGGAACAGAATCATAGTTGGATATTGAAATTTTTTTTGTTTTATGTAAACCACAGTGACTGAACATGTAATTGTCGTCTGCAGGAGCTTATTGAAAAGCACTGAAACTGATTGCAACTACAGTGGCCCAACATGGATAACAAATCCGATTTGACTCAACTTCAGATCGTTTTACACTAACATGCCTTCTGTCCATAAACTTTGTACGTCATCTGCTTGTCAAACCACACTGGAAGTGGGTTAACTTAGAATTGGGTTGGATTTGCCCTCAACAAAGTAGGCGTGGATGCCCTTGCCCAATTCTTGCAAGCATCCTAAGTTTTCTAAATAGTTCCTTATAACTCATACAGCCAGTAGAGCAGTACCTCTTTGCGGACTGACATGTACTTTCCTGCTCCAGGGCCATCCAAGCAGGATTTCATCGCTAGTTTTAAATATTGGTGTGTGGCTGTTAGTATCCTGTGCAATTTTAGTTTGTGGGGACATCACATATCTCTGTCCCGATTGCTCCCCAGTCATGCCTTGGGCAACTGTATTATGGTTATGTACTGGAAATGCTCAGTGTAACTGACCCCTGGAGAGGGGAGCTTTATCTTTGCCGGCTGTCAGGCAGTAGCTTAACAGAGCTACAAAAGCAGGAGTCAGGGCAGGTTCCAAGTAAGGGGACAACCAGGGCTCTCTCCAGTGCCTTTGTAACATGGCATAGCTGTGGTCAAACTATGTTGTATTGACTATTGCTTCTCAACAGTATGATGAGAGGTGTGACGCTGAACTTAAAAATCTTCTGCATTTCTTGTTAGATGTGCCTCATTGCTTTCAAAACTTGTAGTGGTATGAGTAATATCAAAAAATATCTATGTGCTGCTAACCTACTGAACCAGGTGGAGTCATAGACATCTTCAATAAGTCCAAGTTAGAACACGAGAAATCTGGACCATAGATCTCCACCTCAGCTGATCATATTTCCAGTTCTTGTAAGTAATTAAGACTATGTAGAAATAGAACTTAATCAGAATCACAGAATCACAGAATGGTGGTGGTTGGAAGGGACCTCTGAAGATCATCTTGTCCAACCCCCCTGCCAAGGCAGGATCACCTAGGGCAGGTTGCACAGGAACGCGTCCAGTCGGGTTTTGAAGGTCTCCAGAGAAGGAGACTCCACAACCTCTCTGGGCAGCTGTTCCAGTGCTCCGTCACCCTCACAGTAAAGAAGTTTTTCCTCATGTTGAGGTGGAACTTCCTGTGCTGGAGTTTGTGCCCGTTGCCCCTCGTCCTATCACTGGGCACTGCTGAAGAGACTGGCTCCATCCTCCTGACAGCCACCCTTCAGATATTTATAGATGTTGATAAGGTCCCCTCTCAGCCTTCTCTTCTCCAGACTAAACAGCCACAGGTCTCTCAGCCTTTCGTCATCCAAGAGATGTTCCAGTCCCTTAATCATCTTTGTAGCCCTCCACTGGACTCTCTCCAAAAGTTCACTGTCTGGAAGGAATTCACTGAATGGAAGGAGAAATAATGTACATACTTACTGCCTTTCTGCCACACCACCACTGGACTGAATGTAGCAGCTAGGGATGATGCAAATTCTTTATTCCTCTTTTAGGGTGATAAAAAAGCTCAGGAAAAATTATAATTATTTGTCTTTCCACCTGTGTGGGTTTTTACCACAATCAAAAAATAATAATAAAGAATTAAAAATAACAATATCATCTGACTAAAAGCATTTTAAGAAAGGCACTGGAGATAACTTGTGTGCTTTATTTTCATTGCAATATCAGTGTGAGAAGATAGAGAGAAACTTAGCTGTTAGAGAAGCAATTTGCCCTCTTTAAGCAAATGCTGTTCTAACTTTGCACAGCCTTATGACTCCTCCATAAAAATGCCTTAATGTGAACAACTTTCATCTTGGTATGCTATTAAGTTTTTATTATTAAAAATAATAAATAATATCCTGAAATTTCATTGCATTTGTCATTTGATGGTTTTATACTCCTCTCTTTCTGGTTTGAAGCGCTACTGTCATAACATCCAGGCAGGCCTTATAACAAATTCAGAACAAGGACTATGTGAAAATGACTTTGTAATAAACAGCTTATTAAAATTGAAGATACAGAATATGAATGAGAGCATGAATGCCTCAGTTATGAGTAACACTTGTCATGAGTTCACATTCAAGTAGGTAAGTATATACGGGGCCATATTTTACTTTATCACACAAGTAAAGTTGCTTATCTAACAACATCCCACAAACTGCTCCTGGATTTGAAGTAAGAGTCAGTTTCTCTCTCTCCCTCTCTCTCAAATCACTTCATTTCATAGAGGCTATTTCATGTAACTGAGATTACCTGGCACTCCGTATTGAAGTGCAGGTCTCTTGCTTTCAGAAAACTCTTGATTGCATTGCCGAAGTCAGTGGTAACAAGAAATGTTTCCATGTTAAGAGCCTGGTTAGCTGGATGCTGATCTATCTTTTGGCACTCTAAAAGCAATTTCCACCAATCATTCTGGGACTTCTTAAGACAGACTTGAAGTGATTCTCTTTTCTAGGCAAGTGTTTAGTGGAAGGTTTTGCAAGCTTGGGGGAGTGCATTGAATGGCTGCCAATTCCAAGATGCTGCACGTCAGGACTCATCTCAGGAGATGCTCCTCTATCTGTAGATGCAAGTGTTCCTGCTGTCAGTATGTGTGTGGGGTGTAAGTTAGGACCTTTCTAAAATCCTGACATTGTGATTCTTTCTAACCTCTTCCATCACCTCTCCAGGTAAACCTTTTATAGTGGTCAGTATGGTGCTTTAAAGCCTGATGAAGATATCTATGGTGAATCTCAGAACTTAAGAGTGGGATGTGACAATAAGAATGTTTCTTATTAACAGTTTTGTACCATTGAGGAACCCTAAAGAGTACCAACCATTAGTAACTGTCTTCATATCAATGACCTTTGTGACAGCAGAGTAGTTTTCTTGGTATCTGTGCATGCTTCTGTTACAGCAGTCCCATAGCAGTGGGACTCTGCCGTAGCAGGAGGCTCTCGGCTAGCAACAAGCTGGTGCTTTCCCATACTGGGGACATTGCTTTGCAGAAGGTGTTCAGTCTGCACAGTGGTAGGAAGGTGATTTACTTCTGTCATGTGGTGTTTATCCCAAGTCTGGAATGATAGCTTATCCCATTAATTATTGTGCTTAGATAAAGACCTAAAACCCGGTAGCTATCTTTAGAAATACCAGATTTTTGTCAGTCTTCATTTCTTTCTTAGATGCTTTTATTGCCCTTGCTTTAGAGCTGCTCTGGTGGAGTCTGGGCCAGCAGTCTAATTGTACTTGCAGGTGGGAGGAGACCAGTATTTGGTTGCATTTTTTCTATGTGACCTGACAGTGCTTCAATAGCAGTACTGGCTCAGAGGTCAGGGTTGCAGAACACATTAAGGGTGTGCCCAAGAAATGCAAGTGAACCGACACAGACATACCCTACAACTATAATTAATGGTCCCTGTGAATCAGGCAGAATATATGTGCAAAAATCCTTGACAGCTTTTCTGACTTTGTGCAATGTGATATGCAGCATGTTGCCCTTCAGAAGTAATCCAAAATTGGATTTGAGATTACTGCTTTTTTGGGCTCTTTTTCACGCACTGTCTCTTACAGTACTTCATAAAAACAGTATTCCTTGAAGAAACATGTTGTTGCTTTCCTCAAACACGATATCCCAGTCATTTAAACCTCTCCTCTTTCTCCTCCTCATTTTCAGTGTTTGGAAATGTTGGAACACCTTTCTCATGTGGCATAAGTAAGAGCTGAGACAGGTCTGAAAACAGCAGAATCCTTCAAATGCCCAGAAGTGAAAATTAAATCTAAATAAAATTGCCACAGCCATTAAAACTTCACTAAACATCTCTTTCCCATTGCTTTTCCTCATTTCCACTGTTGAGAGAACTAAGTTATTTAATAGTTTAGAACAGGTAAGAAACAGCAGAGGAAATCCTTTCCTTTCCAACTGCTCTGACTTGTACCAGTGGACACATAGAATTCACAAGGGAGGAAATAATTTTGTCTCGCCTCTGAATCTCTGAGCTTACGCTCTTACTTTTCAGGAAGAGATAATGAATTCTGGAAGTCCTCTTGATTTTTAAGATTGAACATACCCTTACATCGCAGATGTAGTATGTTAGTAGAGCTGGTTGTGTTTTGCCAACAGGACTTGTGGCTCTGTAATGTTGCCATGTTCATGTCAGTGATGCTTCCTCAAATAGCTTTTGGCACTAAGGCTCATTAGTGAGGAATGGCTTGTGCCCATGCTGCTAAGGGGTTTTACTCTTCAGGACAGGATGGCTGCGTTCACACCATCTGTGGGGAACAGCCCCCAATCTCTGCTCGTTCCTGAGCCATACCTGGGAGTTTCTGGGGGAGTGTTAAGTGTCCCAGGCCAGAATCATCCCAGGAACCACTGGGGTGATTTGGTAGTAGAAACGGCTGAGTTCCAGTGCCTAGAGAACGGTGGCACTGGCTAATGTACTGGAATGGACAACTGTGGAGAATGCGCATTCTTGGAACCAGCTGCATCCCTGTTTTCAGGGCGTGTGACATCAGGTGAGCTTCAAAGGGCTGAAAACCCCTACGTTTTACATGCTTAATAGTCCCCACCCTTCTGCCTTTCTAACCTTGCTAGTTATAGCATTTCCTTTAAAGAAGTCCGATGCCTGGATGCTCCTATTGAGGGATACTGTAGGTGCTGTGCACTAGTGTATGAACAATTCTGAGGGAGTTTCCAAGTAGCTAGGGATTTTTTCACCTGTCTCCTTGGTTTGCACATTTCATTCGAATATATTGATACACAAATTATGTAAGATTCTTGTATTCAGTAGCTGCTAATTGTGACCTTGCTAACTCTATTGAAGTTCAGGCAGCCAAATTTGCTGCTCTGTAGCTTCATGGAATAGAATCAGAGAGTTCACTGAGGTTTGGAAGGCAGCTCTGGAGGTCATCTTGTACAACCCCCTGTTCAAAGCAGGGTCAGATAGAGCAGGTTGTCCAGGGCTGTGTCCGGTTGGTTTTGAGTATCTCCAGGAATGGTAACTCCACAACTTTTGTAAACGTATGTTCTAGTGTTCAAGCAGAGTCATAATAGAAAAGGTTCTTTAAGTTTAGATGGAATGTCCTGTGTTTCGGTTTGTGGCCATTGTCTCTTTACTCCTCCCATCAGGTACACGTTTTTACACATGTTGAAAAGCTCCTCCCTGAGCCTTCTCTTCTCCTGGCTGAGCAGTCTCAGCTCTCTCAACCGTTCCTTATCTGACAGATGCTCCAATCCATTAATCATCTTCATGGCCCTTTGCTGGACTTGCTCCGGTATGTCCATGCCTCTCTTGTACTGAGAGTCCCAGAAGTGGACACAATACTCCAGGTGTAGCCTCCAGGATCACCTCCCTTGACCTGCTGGAAGTCCTCTACCCTCCCACAGCCCAGGAGTCTGCTGGCCTTTGCTGCAAGGGCACATTGCTAGCTAATGTTCAGCTTGGTACCCACCAGGACCTCGGGTCCTTTTCTTGCTAGCTGAATAACAAAAGTGTTTCCTACACCACTATGAATGGACCTTATGCGATCTCCTCCATATCATTTAAGTAGCACCTGGCTGCTGAGAGCAGATACAAGGTCTTGAGGCCATGACTGGGAGTGCCCATGGCTCGCTGTATGTTGCAGAAAGAATTTTGGCCTGCCTGTCTTCATAGGTCATCTGAAAATTGCTTGGGAGCAGGCTAGAAATAACTTGATTTAGGTCAGTTCCTTATGCAACTGTGCCAAAGGATTTGTAGCTGATACTTCAATCTATAGACAGCTGTGATCCTGCTTACCATCCAGCTGATTTACTTCTGGGGTATTGACAGGATTTCACACGATCAGTGCTCACGTGGTGCACAGCACATTCCTTGACCAGGGAAGCTCTGCAGTCTGAGAAAATGGCAGCAAATAACTTGTTCCACTGGGAAGAAAACAGAAAAAAGTTGAGGAAAGCCAAGCACAACATGTATCGCAAAGAGGACTCAAGGAGAATGTTACAGAATAAATATAAGTAAATTGAGCAAAAGGTAGCTACAGATCAGGATACTTGTTCTAGAATTTTAATTATACACTGGAAAATGAAGTAATTAATTTCTTAGTATCTGTTGTCGCTTTTTGGGTTTGTATTGCTGTTATTCAGATCTTGCTACGTGAATATTGTTACTTGCTGGAGGTTCACAAGACATGTGTCTACAACCCAGGAAAGAGTGTTAAGCCTAAATGTTTATTTATTATGTGGAAACAAGAAATTGTATTTCATGCATAACCAAAACTACATTTGAAACTAACCCTAAAATGATTTGGCTTTTGTATTGAAGACCGAGTGCAAGCTAATGAAGGGAGATGAAGATAAACAATTTAGTACTTGACTAAGGATTAAATTTGTGGCTCAGTGTTTAGTACTCAGAAAACATTCTCTAGACTCTTGTGGTTTAGGAAGGTTTTGCCAGGCTGAAAATTATCTATTTCTTTTCTTTGTGTGTGTAAACCCGTGGAAAAATGATTTTGTATATTTGTGTCTGAGCTTTGATATGAGTGGATGCATCTTCATTGAACCTGTCAGAATAGTCACTCTTTGTACCAGGAGAGTATCTGGCCCTAGACTCAACCAGTGTGTCGCTGATACCTAATGCATATTCTGTAGGTAAAAGCACTGTGCTTAAACAGTGTGTCATCTGCTCTTCTGGTCCACTTAGCTGGTCTGTAGTATTACCATAGGAAGTTTCTGTGATGATAGTTTCCAGTCTTCTTCTTCTGTATAAATTATTATATGCAAAGTGTCAATAAGAGTTATAATACATTCACTAGCACAGTTCTTGCTTTTTCTCTAATCTGACTTTATTGGTTGATTAGTGTTTGTTCAACTCAGTGCCTCTTTAACAAAAAGACTTAAAGGTGGATCATGTCATATGTTCAAATGTGTCCTCTCCATATACTTTCTTAAAAACAAGGTATAACTGAAGATTCATACATAATACAATGCTTCAACGTTTGTTGTTCTGAAGTGATGCAACCCTCTGAAAGAAAAAAATTAATTTATAGTAGAAAGAAATCCCACTGAAGCTATCAGAAAGACAATATAATATAAAGCAAAAACAAAACCCATTTCCTGAGGTTTGGGAGTTTACGAGTACTTGCTTGGCTTATATACATTTCTTTTTCTTCCTCTTCCTCTTTCCCACACTTTTTTCCAAGGCTTTTAGGAATGCCGGATCTCATGCAGAGGTGAACAGCCCCCCAGGACTCTTGCCTCCCTCTTGTGCAGACCCCAATAACCTGAGCTCCTCTGAACTCTCTCTTCCAAAAACTTCATTTGAAGACCGCAAGGACCTGAGAATCACCCATTTCACTGCTCGATGGCTCTGATTGTGGATTAACCTCATTATTGAACTCATTTCTCATTTTAATTAGTTTAGGCTTACCTTGCAGCACTTGTTTCTTGTTTTGCCTCTTCCTGCCAGATCGAATCACGTTGGGAACAGGAGAATTATTCTGCCATTTTTGTTGGTGAGGTTCCTCTCACAAGCAGCTCTAATACTATAGTCACTGGAAGCCATCCACTGGCGTTAGGCTCAGCTGTAGCTCAAATTAGCCAACTCTATTTCTGTTAATTAGTCCCTAAACTACAAGCTTTTGGAGGCTGAGAGAGTGTTCTGGGAAAGTGTTGTTATATTCGTGCTTTGCTCCCGAGCTCTTTTCTAGGCATCTGCAGCCAGAGAGTGAGCAACACGCGCAGATCCCATTGTGCAGGACCTCGGTGCGATGCTCTGGGTTGCAAACTGAGCTCCTGAATTATCACCCAGAACAGTCCCTTGTGTGGTTGTCGAAAAATGCTGGAGGTGCTTGAACATCCTATTTCTCTTTTTATTTTAGCCATTAATTTACCTCGGTGCCTGGAGTTGCTGCTTTATGCATGCCCAAAATTGTCCCAGTCTGAGCAGAAGGGAAAATAAGTCTGTCTTCCCCCTCAGCCGGAGGGCTTGCGGAGCCTGGCTGCAAGCGAAGCCCTGCCGGGGCAGCTGGCACTCGCTTGGCATGCGGGGAAGGGAGGGCTGTGTGGTGCCGCCTGGGATGCTCCCCGAGGGCTGGAGTGGGTTCTCTGTGTCTGGTCGTGGAATCAGGCTGGGAGGTGGCAGAGGTTTGTGCCCTGGCGTCTCGCGTGCAGGAGCACTGCGGCAAGGTCAGTGCAGCCTTTCCTCCGGAGTCTTGGGGTGCCTGGCTTGGAGGAGGAGCTGGGCTTTGGCACGGTCCCCTGGGAGTTCGGAGATGAGACGTCTCCCTCTTTCTGGGAGACCTCCCTTGCTCCTAGCTATAGTAGTTAATTTTATGAACAAGGTCACACAGTGTCTTCCTGCCTTCCTCCACCTTGTAGGGGAAGGTGAGCTTTTATTTTTCCTTGTGAGAGTGAGAGCCAAAGCCAGAGCAGGCGTCAGGGCTGCATGTTCCGTTTGATCCACAGTGCCAGGCTGCGGCCTCTGGTAAGGCCGCAGTGTCCTATTATTAGTGTTCTATATTAGTGTTCTATTATTATTATTATTATTATTATTATTATTATTATTATTATTCCTGCTTCTATATGCATGGTGGAATGTCTTGCTGAGTCAAACACACGGGGGGCAGGAGGCAGAATTTTAAGTGTCATTGCTTAGGTATCTGTTTTATTGCTTATCCAAAATGACTGTGGTCTCACAGACTTCTACAGGTTGAGTGTAAGTATTAAATATGAGGAATAGGCCAGCAGAATAAAATCCTTATGTCCTTATTCTCCTCACAGCTACAGTAATAAAGGCTGGAAGGAATGCAACGGAGCTCTGCAGTTTGTTGTATTACTGAACAAGCAAGGTAGCAACAGATTAGTGTCTCTATCTGTAAGACTGTACATACAGGTCAGTAGAGGTGACTCTTGCAATGGGAAAATTATCTTCCCCTAGGTTATAAAATGAGCAGCATAAACTGTAAGTTAAGGGCCCATGGGAGGTGGTGCGTGCAGCTCGGCCCGTGCCAGGCTTCTAGTTAAAGCCCACAAAGAGGAATGGTAGAGCAAAAAGTGCATCAGGAGAGGTATGGCTGATTCTTCCCTCAGGTTGGGAGAGTTGAAGCAGTCTACGGTGCTTAACCTAGGAGCATGCTGCTTTTAATTTTCCATTTTTATTAACATGAATTATTAACATCATTAATATTAACGCAAAACCTTTCTCAATTTCATTTTTTATTAAGAAATGAAGGGTAAAGCTGGTACAGGCATGGAAGAAAGCACCACTGAAAGCTGCTTGGAGATAACAATGTAGAGCAGGAGGGAGCTAGGGGTGCGGATTGGGAAATGTTGTCATACTGTATGTACCTCAGCATTGGGATATTGAAAGCTTATTTTAATATTTAATAAAATTTTGATTTTGCTCTTTTTTTTTAAACAAAGCAGTGATTGGTAAATCTTACTAGAAAATGTAAGTTCTCAAATTCTGGTCCGCTGGAACCTATGATGGCCCACAGAGCTTTCGAATGCAGTGCAGTAAGCTGTCTGGTCACATTATGTAGGTCCTGCTTGCTTCCCAAAGTTTGGCATTAAAAGAAACTCAGAAAATTAATTAAACATGTTCCAAATGCTACTTCTTTGTGTAGGTTTTTGCTTGAACGCCGTACGGTGGTTAGAGTAATCGGGAGGAAGAAGGGACGGCTTTCCCCAACATTGCAGAATGAGTGAGATGGCCCCCAAGATAGCCTTCCAAGGCATTACAAAGACATGAAAGATATTGCATATAAATGGTTTGTCCTTCCTCATCCTTCCATACATTGCATACTGACAAAATGTGTCCTTGGTGTGTATTTTGTGGCGTAGCACCTTAGGGTTATTGATTGGATTGATTACCGGCAAATTAGAGCAAGCAGCAATATTTACTGACAATTTCTGTCCCTTGGATGGGGGAGGCAGGCTCCCAGAGCCTGGTCTTCAGCCACGTGAGTGTTTCATACTAGTGCAGTTCAACAAGCTCGGTGGGTACATTTGTCTGTGATAGGAGCAGGTGTTCTTCCTCACTTAATTAAATGGCAGCTTTTTTTTTAATTCACATGTGTACTTCACGGGGCTCGCCCCCTTTGCCGGATGCAGACACCGGTTCTGTTTCTAGGCCGAACTGCAGAACCCCTTTTGCTTTAGAAATGTCAGAGTTAAGACAGTCTTGTGTGTGATTTCAAGGATTTCCCAGCTCAAGTTGGGTTGAGCACTTCAAGAATGAGTGTTGGTTTTTTTGTGTGCATGTGTTTGTGTGGATATTCTTCTTGTGGTAATACATGATCCTTTTTTTCTGGATGACGGCAGATTTTTGTAAGGTCCACCATTAGGAGTTACAGGAAAGGCTGTCTGAGTTTGCTGTAAAGAGTTCAGTCGATTCTAATGCCTTCCAAATTGTCTTTGCTTTTCCTAATCTGTTCTTTGTAGAAGCTGTGCATTATAATATATGAATGTGTGTTTACTCCTGAATAAATTAACAGGAGTTTTGCCAGCAGGCATGATTTAATGTGATTTTTTTTAATTAATAAAGAAATGGGATATGTAATGCAGAATGGGTTGCACATTGAACGACATTAGATTAACTACAAATTGAAGAACTGTGTGTCCTGCTGATGCTGGACAAAATCAAAGGTGTTGACTGATTCACTCACTCCATCACAAACAAAAAAGACCTTGAGGTTGTTTATTTGAATAGGGGGACCATAAATCTAGCAAACAATGGTCCTGGATTTTGTTTCTTAAAAAATAATAGAAGCCCATTATTATATGTTTTTATATCTTTAAATATAGCTGTAGATAATATATAATTTTGTATGGACAGGAAGTAGGTTGGCAAATGTATATACAACAAGCAATGTGGATTTATAGACTGTCTGCTAAAGGTTTACATTTATGCTTAATTTACTTTGTGGGTCCTATCAGGTTCTTCCTGAGAGCACTAAAAATGGTTGTCTCACATTTTACAGTACATTTGAAAAGTGGTGTAATATGATTTGTGCCTGAATTTATATTTCAGAGGGGAATTCAAGTTATTACTATTTCCTCCTATTAAAATCATCAGGTCCTGTATATGTTCAGCTGAAAAACGGGGCTGTCTAACAGTCTTTTACTCAAGACTTGTAAGGAATCAATATAGTTCCCATCAGTACAGTAAATTACTTACTGAACCACTTCCAGTAATCACGATGTACAATTTCTCATTAACCCCTTCCCTTTTCTCTGCAGAACCAATATTATCTTAGAATAAAGTTATTTTGGAATATATCTGTAAATCATTAGACCATAGAGTAATTAATTCAAAATTTGGTAACTAAGGCTGTTAAATATCTGTAAACATTCTGTTTAATATCTTTACCAATGCACTGGGTAAGGGGGTTGAGTGCTCCCTCAGTAAGTTTGCAGATGACACCAAGCTGGGTGGGAGTGTTGATCTGCTGGAGGGCAGGAGGCCTCTGCAGAGGGATCTGGACAGGCTGGATCGATGGGCTGAGGTAAATTGTATGAGGTTTAAGAAGGCCAAGTGCCGCGTCCTGCGCTTGGGTCACAACAACCCCATGCAACGCTACAGGCTTGGGGAGGAGTGGCTGGAGAGCTGCCCAGCGGAAAAGGACCTGGGGGTGCTGGTTGACAGCCGGCTGAATATGAGCCAGCAGCATCCTGGCCTGTATCAGAAATAATGTGGCCAGCAGGAGTAGGGAAGTGTGTGTGCATATACATACACTGTGAATGAGGAATTAGCAGCTTAAAATACGAAGGAGTAGAAGAAATATGAAGAAATACGCAGGAGTAGGGAAGTGATCGTGCCCCTGTACTCGGCACTGGTGAGGCTGCACCTGGAATCCTGTGTTCAGTTTTGGGCCCCTCACTACAAGAAGGATGTTGAGGTGCTGGAGCGTGTCCAGAGAAGGGCAACGAAGCTGGTGAGGGGTCTGGAGCACAAGTTTTATGAGGAGCGGCTGAGGGAACTGGGGTTGTTCAGTCTGGAGAAGAGGAGGCTGAGGGGAGACCTTATCGCTCTCTACAACTACCTGAAAAGGGGTTGTGGCAAGGTGGGTGTTGGTCTCTTCTCCCAAGTAACAAGTGATAGGACAAGAGGAAATGGCCTCAAGTTGCACCAGGGAAAGTTTAGATTGGATATCAGGGAAAATTTCTTCCCTGAAAGGGTTATCAAGAATTGGAACAGGCTGCCCAGGGAAGTGGTTGGGTCACCATCCCTGGAGGTATTTAAAAGATGTGTAGACATGATGCTTAGGGGAGATGGTTTAGTGGTGTCTTTGGCAGTGTTAGGTTAACGGTTGGACTCGATGATCTTAAAGGTCCTTTCCAACCTTCAATGAGTCTATGATTTTATGATACAAGGATGTGTGGTGCTCCCACACTATTAAATTATACAATTAAATACTTTCTTGAAAATGTGTGGATGAGTCAAAGAGCAGGAATTGGTTGCTTTATTTACAGGAGGAGTTGGGAATCAGGAGACTCTCACTTCTGGAGAGGAATTTTTGTCATTAGCATGACTTTTCAAGATACCCGGACTGTTTTGAGCTGCTTGGCTGGAAGAAAGTATCTACCAGGTAGAGAGTAAGGGTACTTTTAAAATGCAGTCCTTAAAATGAATATTTGAGATCCATGCTCTGTTAATTCACTTTTAGTATTTTTACATGCCTTCACCATTATTGCAGGTTTGTTGTTTTCTTTCAATAGCATAAATACAACATCATTGTGACTGCGCAGTTGGATATACTTGAGCCTGTGTAGCAGCCCGTAGGAGCCCAAAACGTAGTGGTGGCTGGGGAGCCACAGCTGGGGGTAGCTAACTGGGAGAGATCCTTGGGAAGAGCCAAGGAAAAAACGAATGCCAAAAAGACATCTTCTAACTTGGTGCATTTTCAGAGACCATTGTCAAGCAGGAGATATATAGCTCAAAGGACTGTGTCAGAGTTAAGAGAATAGAAAATAACAGCATTATTTGATGGAATATGGAGGGAATTTGGAAAGGCAGCACTAAGGTGAGAGGAAGTTATGCCAAACTAAGTAACCTGAGTTAAATAGCTTCACAGATATATTGCTGACCACTAAGTTTGTCAGAAACAGACAAATTTATAAACGAAGTCAGGTCTTGATTGTTGCTAATTTTGCATTTGAAAATGCAGCTAAGTTAAATATTGTGTTGAGTTACTTTTCTTCCATATCTTGTTCATGCTTGTGGTTAAGAAGTGTGGAGGAAGGGCAGAAAGGTGCAAGAGAACTGTGACCTGAGAGGGGTTTTATTGTAGATTTATTGGCAGCAGTAACAACAGTCATCACTTCCTCTTGTAAGAACTATAAACAGACATGATGTGAAGACAAAGGATGCAGATAATATTCAGAAAGTGCCTTTGTTTACATAGCTGCTTTTTTGAGTTTGATCAGACATTAATTGACAAGTATGACAGTGTTGTCTTTGAGAAACTTTACTGTAGAGCTGGCCTCAGCCAGGTCCAGCAAATAATGAATGAGAAAGAGCCAGAAAATCATCTTCTTCTTTGGATATTAACAAACGAAGGCGTGTCCAAAGCTAATTTTATATATAAGCAAATGTCTTCCTGTGCTTTTCTGCACTTCCACTGGAGCCATACTGGAGCCATGAGCCTCTCCCGTTCCTGTGACTTACCAGAAAGTAATTCCTACAGCTCCGTGGAGGTTTGCAGCATTTGTGAACAGGATGAGAAAGCACAAGAATGCTGGCTCTGATGTTGGAGAACTTCCTCAGTTGGAGATCTCTGATATTCATCAAGGTTAAATAGTCATCTTTGTTCCTTCTTTTCCTTCTCATTAGCAACTATTGTTCCCTCTGCTTTACTTCTGTATTGGTATCCATTGGGTCTTATATCTGTCTAAGTTGGTCCCCAGTTGAGAGTTGTTCATCATGTCAGAAGTACCAGGCAGCTACCAATAGCAATTTTGGCAGCTAATTTTCCTTTGCCTAGGCTGGAAGCTGTCAATATGCTAGTAGGTAGATCAATAAAGCATTTGCTGCTGTGGTGAGTCTGATGAAAAATGAATCCATTTTTACTTTTGAAGCAAGAAAGTCTTCCCTGATTAGTGAGTACTAGATAGCTGAAGTGGAGCAAAGAGAGTGGTAATGCAAGCTGCAGGTTACCAAGAGTCTGCATGAGTCTTACGGCTAAAATGATTAGTAAGACGAGCCAGATCTAATTGCTTTTGCAAGAAAAGCTGTAGATTTGCCACAGGGCATTGATGACAAAGTGGCTGATGTGTCTGGTTGACTAGTGATGAGACTGGCATGAGGAGGAGAGATGCGCTCTTAAATTCTCATGTGAAAGCAGAAAATCTAGGACTGTAGATTTGATGGGTTATCAAGAACAGTGTCATGAAGTCATATCAAGTTTGCTCTGATAATTTTGATTGATTTCTGGTTTGTGCTTCTACTTTTACATGTTTCTGAACCCAGCATCCTCAGTTGAATTCATATCCATTTGTTCTCTTTTCAGCTTAGTTCCTTAGTTTAATAGTTCTTCTCTTTCCCCAATGTTCATCTCCCTCCACTGCCATCATGAGGCCATTTTCATTTTGTAGGTGACTATTATTTTTCTCGCCTCCTCTCATTATTTCACCATTACTCACTATGAAGTCATAGTCTCTCCCTCTGCCTATTCTTGTTTGAATTCCTCTTTCCTGAGTATATGATGAGAGTTTTATACTTGTGTCTCACCAGCACCTGAACAGTGATATTAATGTCTGTGTCTGTGCCATGGAAATTTCTTACTTGATAAGTCCTTGGAGGCTTGTTTTTAAGCACTGAAGTGAAGAGCAGGAGGAAAGCTGTGATCAGACTATTTCAAGTAGAAAACCTCAGTGAACTAGAATTATGAATATGTTTGTGGAACAAAAGAGGAAAATACAAAAGCAGTATGTTTGAAATCATTCTACCCCAAAACTAGAGAAGCACATTATTATCAATTAATTGTGAATATCCTGTTGAGTCAACAAGTTAAAATAGCGTTTGCAGCATTTAAGTATTTTTTCAAGTTTTCATCTTGGCTAATTTAGGGATTTAGTGGATCCCATGTTCCTGTTTTTCTAGGTTTGTCAGATGGATCCATCCAGAAATATAATCAAAAGGCACGTGTTTGAAGTTTACAAATCATAGGACCAACAGAATAAGATGAATGTTGAACTGTTAATCAAATACTGCGATGCAAGAACTAGAGGACACTTGAAGCAATTAGTAAGAATTTAATACAAAATAGACAAAAAATGGGCAGTGAGCTTCTGGGATCTGCTACCCCAGGAGGCTGCAGAGCCAGGCAGTATCAGGAAGGTCAAAAAGACAAAGTTATGGACTTCAGGACAATAAGTAGGTGCTAAAAATGCCATATTCTCTAAGAACCCTAGTATAACAGTTCTGGATACTGGCACAGTACAAAGGGAATGACTTTAGAAAGTAGACCTCCCAGCAGCTCTCCCGAAATACATCTCCTACTGCCACTCTGAATACAGGGCTGGGTGAGCTCTTGGTCTGGCATTAGGGTATTTTTTAATGCCCTTGTGTTCTGTCCTTTTCTTTCTTTCCTAGATTCTGTGCCCCGTGGTAAGTAAACTGAGTATCTTGTCTCGACATTCAGGTGTAGCTATCATGTTGCACTCAGGAGACAAGATCACCTTTCTTGGCCGTACTTCACACGCATCATTTGTTCCCATTAGTGGTTTATCATTTTCATCAACTTTAAATTAGTCATAGTTTTCTTCAGGGTTTTGTGTGAGACCAGCCTCTTACTAACTATCTGCTCTCATTTCCCTGTATTTCTTCAGTTCTTTCTACACGTTTAATAAGTTCTGTCTTACCTATTCATTCACCTCCGTTACAAGTGTACTTTCCAGGCTTCTTGCATGGTATCCCTCTAGATGCCTGTGAACTGGCAGTTGCCGCAGCTTGACATGCTCGGGAAGAAGACCAGTAGGCTATACCAGTGTGGGGAGGTACGAGCATTTCTGATTAGGCGCAGCAGACCGTACCACATTCCTTGCTCTAGGACCAATGCCAACCTCATTGGACCAATGCTTGTACTCATATTAATGTTCTGTGGCATGCAATGTTTCTCTCTCCATTCAAATTTTTATCTAATCCCAGCTTGATCAAATGAGATCTGCAGCAGCTAAGTCATATTAGAAAAAATTAGGCCATCAATCCATTATTAAGCTGGAAAGTATTTTATATTCTTTGTCTGCCCTCGGGGTGCCTCAGAACATTCCACAGCTGATCTGTCCTGAGTATGGGCTGGGGTTTAGGTGCTAAAAGATGCATACAGATACTGAGGGAGTTGGGTTTTTTTTAAAGCCTTTGATTCCTGCC
This sequence comes from Phaethon aethereus, assembly GCF_964289735.1. NCBI lineage: Eukaryota > Metazoa > Chordata > Aves > Phaethontiformes > Phaethontidae > Phaethon > Phaethon aethereus. The sequence goes on from NC_138582.1 coordinate 15,846,813, forward strand.
TTGCAGTTAGCTGGAACCAAGGCCTAGGTGTTTTGTGACTGTGATCTTTATGGTTCTGTTGGTCAAGGTGCTTTTGAAAAAAAATCCTGGCCTCTTTTAAGCATGTAGCTGCTACATCTAAGAGGTAGCACCAGTTTTATAGCACTGGGGAATTTTCCTGAGATGTAGATAAAGTTCCTTTACTTGTGTCCTAATAAAGATCAGTGTACACTCTTAGAAAATGTTTGTTACATGTTCTGCTCTTGATCATATATTCTATACAGCACTCTCTGAAAATTAAAAATCTATCCCAAATTTTTACTGTATATCTGTCTATCTGTTTTGATGTCTGCCAAAATGACCATCTTTTATATATGCTTCCTAATTTTCTTCATTAGTGCTCTCTTTTTCAAAGAAAGTAGGTCTTTCTCTTGAGATCCTTCAGGCAGGTTGTTTCACAGAATCACAGAATATCTGGGGTTGGAAGGCACCTCTGGCGATCATCTAGTCCAACCCCCTACTCAAAGCAGGGACAACGACGGCAGGTTGCTCGGGACCTTGTTATTCAGGTTTTGAGTATTTCCAAAGACAGAGACTCCACAGTGTCTCTGGACAACTGGTCTCAATGTTCAATGACCTTTACAGTGTTCTTAGCATGGAGTGATAACTCTTTCAGATATGTATAGTACAGGAAGCAAGACAGAGACGCATCTGAAATCATAGCTGGCCCAAGGATATTGGCCTTACTAACTGGCATTGGTGGCTATGATCCAGGTATTAGTGATATCTTTTCATAGGCATGACTTAGTACCAGAATAAAAAATTATTCCAGTTCTGACTTGGATGTTGTTGTTCTGAGAGTTGAGGGAAAAGAAAGTATGGGGAGGATTGACTTTTCTTAGTTCAGGTCACTTACTGCGTTCTTGAAATGCCACATTTGGATGTTTGCCTTCTCGCCTCATCACGGCTTCAACATGTCACACTGGATTTGGTGCAAGAAAGAGTTAATTTAAGGCAACTGGTACAAGCTGCTGCAGATAGTATGAGTAAAAGACAATTTTTTCCCAATGGCGTTGTGCTTTGAGCCTAAGCCACAGAGAAACTGGTACACCAGAAGTTGAAAAGAGACATCTCTGTTTTGTGCATACTCAACTTCCAAAGGCAGTGACTGGGGTAGAAGACCAATCTGAATATGAAATAAAGAGTTGCCCAAAGAAAGTAAAGAGTAATGACTATATCCATGGCCAAAAAGAGGTGGAGGGCACTGGATGAGATGCATGGCCTCTGTCTGTCCTTTCATATTACTGTTGCTGACTCCTTGCCCTAAGATGACATGTGTATTGGCACTCTTTAAACTGATGACTTGTTTATTTTTTGCTTGCTTTCAGTTGCTAGATTGGCATTACAGACCATACTCTTGGACTGCTGTACATCCTTTATAAATTGCTTTAAGATGTTTTAGTGTGATAAGATGACATAAAAATTGAAGTCATTATTACTATCTGTATCACCAGGGGAATTGGACAGCTGGCATTGATCTGTAGGAGACTCGTTTCCATATTTTGTTATTACATTAACCCATAGAATTCTTCTTGTTTATGATTTCAAAAAAAGTTTTCCTAATCAAAAGGTCATCCTCCATAGCATGTAGTGCTTGAGAGACATGGAAGGGCAAAAAATATATGAACCCTGTCATTTTTTATCTGATCAATAACATCTTGCTTTGTTAGTAGTAATATCCCAGTATTTTACATTGCATCGTATCAAGATCCCACTAACGGCTTCACAGAACCACTTGTGAGTGAAATCGAGCAGTTAGTGAAGGATCTACAACTAACTCGTTGGTTTGGGGCAAATATTATGCACCCCTTTAAATTCGTGGCCTTTATCTTACATTTTTTAATTAAAATAATCATAAAAATTCATACTCATTGCTGTTTTGTAAGGAAAAAGATTGAAAGAGGACCTTATCTTGCTGTGTTGAGTAACACTTCATGATGAGCTAAATTGTACCATTCATCCAAAAGCAACAGTAATGGGAGCACAGAGGCTGCTGTGTTGCAGAGGCAGTAACTTGCTCTTTGCTATCTTCTGGTTTCAGAATAAAGCCTGAGAAACCAAAGAAGATATTTTTAATAATTAAAAAGCACTTACAGTCAGAACTAGAGGAAGTAAAAAGTTGAGTCTGTTTAAAAAAGTGAACCAAACAGCATGCCATTTTCCAAGGTTGTATTAATGTAGCTCCAGTGTGATTTGTCGGTATTAGCCAGGGCACCTTTGGATAGCAAATGTATATACAGGGAATCAAGGGTCAGTAGAAGGCTGCGGGGCACACCTTTCTTCCTAAGATAAAGCTCTGCTTGATGCTTTGGTTCTCTGCACGGTCCAAATACTTCCCTACTGTTGGCTCAGCCAGTGTGCTACCTTCCTTCTGTTTACTTCCAGCATAGCAATGCCCAAAAGATGGAGTCAGAGTTCTAGTAGCAGAATCTGGGGAGTGTGGATTGTTTGATTTTTTTAACATCTACAATCTGTGTGGGACCGTGGTTCAACATTAGTCTAATGGTAAAGATAAGTCATGAACTGGGAGTGATTACCTGCAAAGACCATAAGACCCTTATGGTTAGGCAAATGTCTTTTTATAGTTGGGAAAATGTCTTTTTCTAGGAATGTTTTAGTTATAACTGATGGTGTGAAGGGAAATCTCTGGCTCTTTTTCTGTTTTGCTGTGGTAGGTTACTGTTGAGAGGTATTTGGAAGGCTGGAAGACGAAGTACAGGGCCCTCTTGAGAAATGTTGCTATTACACTATAGGCGTATCTGAATTGCAAAAGTATTAATCTTCAGTATATATTAAATTGATTAAATTGGTAAAATGCACTTTCACTGGTGGTTTCTTGACAGTAATGTAGGTGCTTGAAAATAGGTGAGGGTCTATTTAGGCACCTGGACCAACTGTAGACTTATAGGGGATATACTACCTGTGGGAGACAAGCTAGCACTTAAGAATGGCACTTGGTTGTCTAAAGCAGGACAAGGGGCCTATTTTACATGCCTAAATGTCTCACAAAGCACCAAAACAATACAGAAAATAAAAAAAAAATGGAGTGGAACACAGATCTATTGACAGTAAGGAAGTACCTAACTGATGAAACAATAACCTCTCAGACTGAGGTATTTCAGAGCTGAGAATTTTTTCTGTAGCAAATTATCCTGTCAGAGTGGGAATATTGCATTAATGGAAATCCTTGAGTGATTTTTCTTTTTGCCTTTTGCATCCAGGCCGTGCTTTGCTGAGACTTACTGACAAAAAGCTTGAACGAATGGGCATTGCCCAGGAAAGCCTGCGACAGCACATTCTGCAACAAGTCCTTCAGCTGAAGGTGAGAGAAGAAGTCCGAAACCTCCAGCTGCTCACACAAGGTATGAAAAATAATTTTGATAGGGACAGTTATTGAGATCAGGTAGGAGAAGTTTGCCTGAGGGCATAAAAGGTGGCGACGTTCTCCTGCAAGAAACAATGCATGCAAATGTCTCATAGATTCCACATGCTTTCCAAGTTGGGAACAAAAGGTAAAATAATGCATAAATAAATAGAGATGTTCAGCTGCCTGTTTTGCATGATGAATAGGCTCCATCTACAGCTTGATGGTAGTCTTACTTAACTGTCTGCTTACTAAGATGAATATAATTAAATATAAAGGGCACAAGTAGTGAACATGCTGTCTTTACAGACATTGTACATTTTGCATTAATTGCTTACTTTCAGTGTTAGATAAAAGAGTAATCTCTGTAACCTGTTTTATGGTAAGAGCTGTCAGTGGAAAATTACCTGTTAGACTCTGTTTTTTGCAGATGGCTGATTCCTTTTTCATGTTGGAGTAATTTTATTGACTTGAATAGAGTTGCTTCTAATTTATGCTGCTAAGAAAACGCAAAACTGGTCTCAATATGGAGATCTTGATTAGAAGACAGGCAAAAAGGAGTAACAAAAAAGCTCGTACATATTTTCCAAATGAGGTTAAGATGTTTTATAATGACTTACATTATTAGCTTTCTATTAAGGCTTTTTAACAGCTGTGGTAACATGGAAGAAATGCAGTCATTGTGGTAGTAGTGTAAAGTAACATTTAGACATCCTCTACTATATATCTGAAATACTTTGTCGATGTTAAACATTGTCTGGTAGTCCAGTGAGATAACATAAGCTGCATACTTCTGTGGTGTTTTGGTTTGGTGCCCGTTATGTGTCACATCATATGAAAAAACCACAATTATTCAGTACATGCAGTGTATTTTTAACAAAATGTCCTTCACACATGACATTATGTTCCTGATTAATCCTTGCTCACTGTGTTTGGGGAAAAACTCTCTGATTAGTTGACTAAGCTGCATTTTATCTGAAAGAGCCGATGTCTCAACTGAATTGTTCCTTCAGGCCTGGTGTTGTATGGATTGTGATGAGGAGCTTTAGGGCTCCTTCATTTCACCATGACTTGTGAATATGACCTCACCTCATCTTGTGTCACGTCAAAGGAAGTGCACATGCTGAAGCATCAGTGTCTTCCCCAGATGTTTAGAACTCTTCCCTTCATCCATTCATCCTTTCATCCATTATTCCTACATCTTTTTCTTCAGTGTTCTCCGGGTTCCCTCTTCCCCTACATCTGGATTGTAAACTGAGAGCTCGCTGGACTGCAAAGTTCTGGTCACCAACCATCACTGTTTTAGACATGCTTGCAGAAGTTGGGATTTTATAGATATGGGACAATGAAGACCCACTAGCTATAAATTTGGGTCAGTTGATCACTGTGGTCCAGATAGATTTCTCCATAAACATTTGGCATTGAGGACAAAGTGTTTCCAGGCTTCTGCTTCATTGTTTCTCTCTGGTTCCTCTCTGGACACGTCAACTGGTGCATCAGTCATGATCAATCAGGCAATGGTGACTGCTGTTTCAAGGAATTCAGGGCAGCATCCTTTGAGATTTATTCCTTGCCCATGCAGTTGAGGATACAGTTTTGGACCTTGGTAAGAGGATGAATAAACACATGCTGTTTGTGTTTACGTTTGTGATTATGAAGGACAGGCTAGTGATAGATGTATGGATGTGTTTTTAATGTAGTCTCTGTCTGCCACGTAGCGAGAACATTGTTATTTAGTCTGATCGTTTAAAAGGCATGCCATCATATGCTTTATGAAAGCCAGCACAAGCTTCCAAAAAACTGGTGGTCTGCAGCTCCTGCTGTCTTCCCCTGCAGCGGTGCTGGCCATTGCGCTGCACTTCAACTCCACTCCAGCCTTCTTAAATAGAGCTGAAGTTATGGGGCAGCACAACAGTCCATAAAACATTCCCCTGTGTAGCAGAGCTGCGTTAATCGTATGACCCCAGAGCAGGGAGACGGTGAGTGACAGGATGACAGTAGTATTCCTATCCCTCGTTTACACCAAGTTGGAGTGTGTCTGTTGGAAGTGCTTGTTTGCAAGTACTAAGGTTAAGATACAATTTCTCAACTGCAGTTGAGAATAATACAATTCTATAAAACTGTGTGTCGGTTGTTCACTGAAACTGGTTCTCTCCCCTTGCCCAGTTTCTTCACACTGTGTCCATACATATTCTTATTATGGTTTATACATTCCTAATTCAGATTGTTACTGAAATAGCTTTCTGTAAGTGCTTTTCTGGTTTGGAGAACATCTGGGGAATATTTTTTCTCTGAAAAGTAACACATTTGCATGCCAGCAGTTTCTGCCTTTTGGAAATTCCACTTGCAAAATGCAGGTCACAGTGTAGCTATTGCTACATTGTGCTTTTCTGTCCTCCAAAATGTCTTCCAAAAAAGAGGGGAAAAAAAGCCCTCTGTCTGTCAGTGCACAGCTCAGGAGATCATTAGGTGAAGGAAGCTGTTAGAAGCCCTTTCTGAATTAATTTAGCACACAAGCTGGGTTGCAAGCAATGAGGTCCTAATTCAGATCCCATTGATATCAGCAAAAAGACTTCCACTGACTTTAGTTCATACCCTAATTGAAGCTGAAGTGAATGAGGAAAGTTTTAAAAAAGCCTTATGTAATACTTATCAGATATTTTAAGTGGTTTTGTGTTCTGTTGTCCACAGAGAAAGTTAACCTCATTTTAAGAACTCAGTAGAGAACTAGCATTCTTTTCTACTCCTATTTCAGAAAATGACTTAAAACTCTTTCATTCTTCTTCATTCAGACACACCATCCAGTCTGTTCTGGGGATCTTAAAGCCAGAATAGTACATGAGTGTGTAATTGAAGGCTTGTCTTGAGTTTTAGGGAGACTTTTCTTTGGAATAAGAACTGCCTGATTGAGGCTATTACCAGCAGAAATGCTACCCCAACCTCTACTAGGATAGAAGGGCACAGGCCCAACTACTGATCTGTGCTTTTTTCCCAGACTTAGTGATGTTGAGGAACTAATTTGACAAAATACCTTCCAATATCTCTTGGGGAGAGCTGCACACTGTTGGAAACACCATTATTGTACTGTTATGACTGTAAGCCTAAATTGAAAGATCATTTTTTTAAAAAAGCCTTACATAACTACACAGAGAAGAACTTATTTTGAGATTTTTCAATGCAAGTCCTGCTTTTGACTAGCATACAAGAGGCTGTCCTCAAAGTGGTAGAAAAGTGGTGTATGTGATTCTGAGCAAAGTATCCATAGGCAGGAATCTGCTAATGGGGCTGAGTTTAAGAAGCATTTTTGGATTTGGATTAAATGATCCCTATATTTAAGATGATGTTGGGCCCCCACCTAAGCGTCTCTGTGAGTTTCATATAGGGCAAAGTGCTACTTGAATATACTGCCAGGCCACAGAATGTGTCAAATCTTCTTCAAAAAAAAATTTCTCCTGCTAGCAAAATGTGTTAGAATAAGGCTTTATGCTTCGTTGAAAATTATCACAGCTGTTGATAACTATTGAAATTATTTCTTCAGTAAGTTTTCTGCTCATCCTGCACTGGTGCTCAGCTACTGAGAAACATATGTGCCCAATGATAACCACAATAAGACTGATTTTTTTCCTTCCTTCAGTTTCTAAAATAGTCCCATTCAGAAGCTGCTATAGTACCCTGGCACTGTATTCTTCCAGGAACTAGAGGGCCTTCAAAGATGCATCTCGTCTTCCGAGGAAAGATGAAGTAAGAGCCATGTATTCTAGTGATGGATCATTCACTGGATTTTAGAGGAACCTTGTAACTAAAACATTGCCTTCAGGGTCCATGTGGTGAGTAAACCAGGACCATGAAAGCCCCCCTAGCTGAAACACGTTATAAGGATTTTTACAGCGTTATCAGCCTCTTAATACTACATTAAAGGCAGGAGGAAACTGAGCACTGCCATTCCAGCTTGTATCACTGTATGTGGAGAGATCTGTTGTCATTTTCCATAATCAAAGACTTGCAGTCTTCTGAATTCCCACATATGAAGACCTTCCCTGCTGTGATGGCTCCAGTACACAGCGTGAATGACTGGGAGTTACATACCTGCCTAAAAAGGGACTTGAGTGGTCAGAAAATTTGACAACATGGGACCTTGCAAAGTGCAGAACTGGAAGGTCATTTGGAGTTAAGCGAAGACGATTGCAGCTTGCTGTCCCACAGCAGTGTAGCCGCTATGGATACTGTGGTATCTGAACTGCCGTTGCCTGCTGTCTTTCATGTTCCTTGAAGAAGTATTGCTTGAGATCATCACATTTCTTTGTCATCCCTATAAAGAACTCGGAACAACTAAGGTTTGTGGTAGAGGGTCATCCTCTTAGACTTCCAGGATGTACTGTTTTCTTTCCTGGGTACGTTCTGGACTCAAGGTTTTGACACCCGAGGAATCATGAGTTCCTTCCGCCAGAAATACTCTTTTTCTTGTCTGTAAAAAACAGCAGATGTTGCCTCTGCGAGCGCTCCAGGTAGGCAGTGTGTTCGCCTTCCCAGGCAGCTGGCAGGGGAAGTGCGTAATGCTTGAGGAATCTCAGTTTCATGTCCCTGTGGTGGTGTTCAGAGGCGTGCGGCATTTGAAACGTTGACTGTTCTCTTACCAGGCACCCGTTCTTTTGTTTTCATTGTCTTGACCTCACCTTTTTCTTTTTCCTAACCCTGAAGCTTCCAGCTAGTCAGGAAGGGCCTTTCTTCTTATAGCACAAATTACTATGCAAATGTTTCTTGCATATGCTGCATATGTGGCATCTATCCAAGGCACAGAAGAAACACTTGAGGGAGTTGGGGTTGTTCAGCCTGGAGAAGAGACGGCTCCGGGGACACCCTGTTGCAGCCTTCCTGTACTTAAATGGGCCTATTTGAAAAATGGGGACAGACTTTTTAGCAGGGCCTGTAGCAACAGGACAAGGGGTAATGGTTTCAAACTAAAAGAGGGCAGATTTAGACTAGATATAAGGAAGAAATGTTTCACAATGAGGGTGGTGAAACAGTGGCCCAGGTTGCCCAAAGAGGTGGTAGATGCCCCATCCCTGGCAACATTCAAGGTCAGGTTGGACGGGGCTCTGAGCAACCAGGTCTAGCTGAAGATGTCCCTGCTCACTGCAGCGGCATTGGACTAGATGACCTTTAAAAGTCCCTTCCAACCCAACTATTCTATGATGCTATGATCCCAAGAGCTTCAGCAAACTTAATTCCCAGATAATATCCTCTGTTCTGTGCTTCTGTTATGCTCCAAAATCTCTGAGACACCTTGTGAGTTGAACACAAAAGATACATGGAAACACTGTCAGAAATGACCCCAAAGTAGTAGTTTACTACTTAACCTAGCATCAAAACCGCGTTCCAGCACTCAACATGCTATATTGCCTGATTATAGGTAAAGAAATGTTAACCTTCTTCCCAATATGGGTTTGTTTTCACTATACGTCCTTACCCCTTTCACTCCTTTCCATTTTACGTCCTTTTCTCCCGTACCAGTGTAGGAATCATAGCATTTGTACTTAACACTGCTCTTCCAAGACTGTAAAATGACATTTCTACCATCCATTAGACTACAAAAGAGCAGTCTTTGTTGTATCTTTCCCATTCCCAGTCAAGGACATTTTCAGCACTTAGAGAGAACACAGGCTCTGGAGTTGTTGAACGCAGGCTCTGGAGCATGGTTGTTCCTGAGAGGTTTTTCAGACTTTAGGCACTGTTAAGACTTCTGAAAATAATTTTTTTTTTTAGGTTACAAGTATGCACTGAGGGGTTCTTTACAGTTTTCATTTGTTTTAGCTGAAGCAGGATATCACATGTGGAATATGTATCTGAGCGCAGATAAAATGTTTAAAATGCATGCATCACTGACAATAAATATCAAATTCCATCTATGGCATCAGTTATTTGAATTTCATGTGGCTGGTTTCTAACCTGAAGAATATACTTTGCAGTGTAATCAATGGTCCCTGGTAGACCATTGAATTACTATGGTTCTGTTAGTTACCTTTTAGCTATTGCTGTGATGCTAACCTTTTAGCTATTGCTGTGATGCTAATACATATTCATATCAAATAACCGAATGGTTCAGCTGACAGGTAAAATAAGTTTCAATACACTGGACAATACATTATAATGCACTCTGGATAGGTTTAGCACAGAATTGTTCTTCAATATCCATAGCATATTAGTTTGGAGTATGAATAAGGAAACATGTATGCAGCTATGAAATTTGTATTGATGAACTTCTGTGGCAAGATTTTAGCTGTATAATATTATGATGTGCTTGCATTTTTATGTGTTTCTATAAATAATATTGCAAGTCAGTCGGCTAGGAATGTAGTATTAGCTGTTTTGTATGATTGCAAGGACATGATTGCAGTTGTCTGGTTTTCTTATTATTTTATTAATGTTGATTTTTTTTTCATTCCTGCTTTTCAAATTTCTCAGAAGTCAGTCTACTGGAAAATTTGGTCTGGAAAGTTTAGTCCTTCTGAGCTAACGCATACCCAAAACTGTCGTACATGTTTGATTAATAGATATTACATATATATATACACACACACACGCACATATGTATATATATGTACATATTACTCATGTGTAATTTGGAAAGAGAAAAAACAATTTTGCTCAAGGTTCAAGAAAAAAATAAAATATTGCTGTTTGTGCTGCAGCCAGTCTTGAAAGACTTTCAACTAAATAGGAAAGTTTTGAGCAGTCAGAGGCTGTGATTTAACAACAGCTGTTTGTGATCAGTGCCAGTAGAAATCACTTGTTTTCACCCAGCTGAAAAGAACAGGCCCGTAAAGGGGATTCCAGGAATAGGTACAGTCTTTCACACAATTTAAATCAATCAAGTCTACGTATTGTAGGATGGTGCCTTTTACAATGTAACATGTTTGTCATTTCTAGTGAGAATTTTCCAGAAAACAGACATAGAATGAAATGAGGGTTGATAGCTGTTTTAGAAAAGAATTGAGGAAATCGGAGCCCTAACTATACTCCCCACCCCTTACAAAATACGTAGAAATTTTCACTGCTGGGCTTCTGGTTCAAAACCTGACTGTCTTCATCAACTAACACCTTTGTGGTCAAACCGAGTGTATAGCGTTGGAAACAAGAAGGTTAGAAATGCCATTCTCGGTTGGATCCAGGATCCGCTGTCCCAGCACTGTGCCCCTGACAGTAGCAGTTGCTGTTTAGACAAAGCCCAGAACCCTGGCCCCTCTCTGTGGTCCCATCCAGACCTGCTGCGTTAGGAGGAGTACTTCCCTGCCTAATTCTTTTAGTGTCCGCCGAGTGTGTGTCTCAGTCACGAAACAAGTTGTTCACAACAAGTTTTTTTACAAACTAGAATATAGTCACTGGCAGACTCAGTGGTGCTGAGTGCGCCAAAGCCTAACTTGGCATGCCTTCAGTTGGGCATCTTCTGCCTTCCACAGACACCCTAAGCAATCCTACTATCCTGCGTGTGCAGTAGTAGCTACACGTCTTCTGTGTTCCAGATACACCAGTCACACCTCAGACACATCAGATGAGTTGTGCCTGTGTCTCTCTGTTGATTTTTAGAGAAGCTCAGGGTGGCTGTCAGATGTATTTGTTTAGTGTGCATAGTAGATGACTAAACTTGGGTGAGATCAATTCCCACTCGCTTGGCCTAGATGTGAATTCCTATGCTGAAAAAAGTTGGTCTGAAAGCTGGATGAAGTGCCCTCTTCACTCAGATGAGTTTTGCTAATACATCTCTCTGATTTTATGAAACTGGTGTTGCTGACGCCTGCACGAATGCGTTCTGTTTGCAAAGTGTTTCTCCATAGTGGCACTTTTAACAGACATGAAAGTCACTTACAGCCTTTTTGAAAATGTAAAAGAAAGTTTTGCTGTTTTGAATCCCTGAAGGTGAATGTTGCCAAATAGTTCAAAAGCCTTTTTATTCCTGTTGTTACTAGCATTTATGGCCTGTGCAATAAAGATTTATAATTACTGGAAAGATTCAAGGCACGTAGGAGAAAAACCCTCTCCTTTTTATGCCTTTGCAAATTTCCTTTTCTAAGTATGTAAAAAGAATCTGTTTTACTTAAGAGCTTCTCTTTTTTCATTCACATTCTTTAAAAGTCTTTCTGTAATGTAATTTTAAAAATGAATGTGGTTCTATTAAAATAAAGGTTTACTCTTAATGGCTTTTATGCTTCATATGATAGAGCACCTTCATTTACTTAGTTATACTTAGGCAGTCAGCAGTGTTATGAAGTGTTTCTTTATTACTAAGCTGTATGCAGATCTCTGGCATCTTCCACAAAGGAAAGGGTGGGGTTTTTAACACTCTTTATTTGACGTGATAATAAAGCATGGGTACTAGCCCAGTGTTTCATGACATGCTCAAGTATGATTAATAATTTTAACTATGCTGGTTCCCCCTTCAGGTCAATATTATAGAATTTTTCCAGTCACTACTTGAATGGATTTTAATTGAAATTGATTCCCTATAAAATAATAAATTGAAGTGTATTAACAATGATCTTGTGGTCCTTGACATTAAGGAGTTCAGCATTCTAACAAAATTCTGAACAGTTTTCAAAAAATACCTGATCTTACTCTATGCAGCCTAAGTACTCATAAAGCACCTGTAATTTTTTTTTAAGTAAGTGCTAATTCCAGCAGATGACAGCATAAATACAGCAGCCTTAATTTGCATTAATTCTATGAATGTGAGTAGATATGTGACAGGGATTTGTTTTTTAACAATGTGTTTTTCTGTTTGCAGTTCAGCTACAGCTGTGTTGTGTGATCCTAAAGTTTAAATATATACTGTTATGCATAGTGTTACCCTTGAAACTTTTATCAGTAAAAATACTTCCCAGTCACCTGACTTTAACTAAAGTTACCTGTACAAAGAGAGGATACGTTCAGAAAATCTGCAGTGAGTAGCTCTGTAAGAACTTCACGTTTTTCCAAAGGTATCACCTGTAAGGGTGCTGAGTCAGTCTTCGACTGTTTTTCTCAGTGTCAGAGTGACAAGTTGAGTTTTAGGCAGTACATGGCTCTACCACACAGTTCTGAAGCTCCTCAACCACATTAACGTTCCATCCACATCTCAGAGCTTATTCTCAGTTAAGCTCATCCACATTGCTAGAAAAGTAGTTGGTTTACATACATTTGGCTTGTAAAATGACTTCCACCTGAAGACAACATGGTTAGAAGATAGCCAGACTCAGGAATGTGCACACCATTTTATATTACCATTTTATACCAGCCTGGTATAAAATGTCAGGACTCTGACTTGGCATACTCGTTCAACTCTACAAGAGGGCTGGAGCTCTCATCCTCAGGAACTATTGAGATAAGCAAGTTAGAGATTTGTGTATGAGAACAAAAAAGCCTGTCAAGGTTCCGCTTCAACCTTGAACGCAATGTATGCTGAAGGAGTATACATTGACGTGGTCTTAGAGTTTTGAGTCGTCCCCACTAGAAATAGGATTCAGTTTATCTGGGACACACAGTTGCCATCAGCTGGCATTTGACGATGTGAGATGGAGCTGAAGCAACTCCAACACCTGGGCCTTGAAACAAGTAATTCGGCCATATTCTTTCATTCTTTACTGAGACCAGTTGGGAGGCTTATTGTCAGTAATGTCAGCCAGCAGACTCTGAAGTTCAGTTCTTGTTTTTTGGTGTTGAGAGTGCACTGTTGTGTTGGACTTTCAGGAGCTGGGTTTTGAGAGAAAGACCTGAAAGAAAAAAAGGTCTTGCACAGCAAAAAGAGGAGGTTCTTACTAACTGATTATGCCTTTGTTCAGGAAGAAGTAATGCAAAGCTTCTGTTGTTAAAATTTACTCTCCAAAGTCCTCTAAGCTGTATGGTTTTTGTTTTCTTTCCTCTCCAGCATATGTCAGAGGTAGAGATGGAGAGGTAATGGTAATCACGTTTCCTTCTTTCTTTAAAGTGTTAGGTCATTCCAGTCTTCTTGAGAAATAAAGAGGAAAGCTGCCTTTCTTACTCTATTTCTTTTCGTCTTTCATTCCTTTAAGAACACCTGAGTAACTGAGGATTGTTGTTAAAGTTGGGCCAAGAGATTAATATCTCCTGCTCCAGTTTTCTTTTGTTGATTTTCCATTAGCCTGTTTAAAGGGCTGATTAGACTACAGTTGTCTGGTGAGGGATTTCTTTAGCTTGTTCCAGAGAGTGTAGCTATGTGAAACACTCTTCAGCCATTCCTTGTGATCTTCTGTCATAAAGTGCCAAGATGGTACAGCCATATTTAAGGAATCTTGGATGCTGGAACGAGCAATCAGCATGGATGGATGCAATCAGATGATGGACCAGCTTTTAAAAGTGTCAGGCAATTAAGGATGCAGATAGACCTTTGAAAATTCCTTACGCTGATCACTCCCACGGTGTCACAGCAGTTATAATTCTCGGTCCAAACTTTAAAGACTTTGAAGCAAACAAACTTTATTTCAGATGAAAGGGACAGTAAAGAGGAAAGGGAGGGATAGTCCTCCCTCTAAAGCTCCACTGACAAATCAGTTGTCACCTGTGTGGTTTCTGAATGCGTCTTTCTCTAGACTCAAGAATTGCTTTAATGTGCCCAGCAGTGCAGCTGCCACCCGTTCTGTTACAGCTGTTGACTGTGACACTAACCACTGATATTGTTGACTTTTGTAGATCTCTACTTAAACCTGGAGCATGGTTTTTTGAGGGTCATAGAAAAGCAGCCAGCCCTTACAGCCCAGCAAGGTAATGAAAGTCTTTTTGCTGAGATGTATCTTCATAAAATGAGACATCTGTGATCTTTTTGTGTTTTTTTCTATAAATGTTTCATTTAGGTGTTTTTTTCAGCTTTCATCATGAAAATAGTGTTTTATTTTCTTCTAACCCTAATAAGCTCTGAGTGAATTATTATTGTTTACTGATATTTGCTTGCTAGAATTCTTTGTTGATAAATTTTCTTTTTCCCTTTTTAAATATTAGCTGCTGTGATAAGCACGAAAATGTGTGACCATTGCTTTGACAGCAACTTGTGTTTTCCTGTATTATACCATTACTGCTATTCTTGAGATCTCTTTTGTTCCCTCCAGTAACAGGAATGTCACTGTGGGAGTTTTACTGTACTTGTACATGACTTAGCTGGTCATGTGGTATAAGAATATGTGTTTTACTGATTTCTTCAGTGTTTTCTCTTGATCCGGATGATCAAGAGAATAGCAGGGTATTTAGGTGAGGAATGTAAGCAGATACTGGGACGACAAGAGAGGAATTCTTTTATCAAGGATGTCTCTAGGAATTAGGAGCACCTAAAGCTAGTGTCTTTAAGTTTCTACTGATGATAAATTTGGCTAGAGTCTTTGGCAGAGTTTTTAGCTGACTTAAAACTTGATCTGTACTCTTCATGCACACATTCTGTATCAATTCTAGCACGGTGAGCAAATAGCAGGAGTAGCTACTCTACTAACAAGAATGTAAATTTATGTCTACCACCAGCTACGAGTTGGTTTTATCCCAATTATCTCCCTGTGAAAATCTGAGACCTCAACTTTGCTCTTGGTTCTGTGAGGGCAAATGAAGAAGTAATGCTCCATTGATTTCAGCAAAATGTGAAATGAGTTAAAATGAGAACAGGATCCACCCCATTTTTCCTCTACAGCATGAGACTATAAAGCCCATTCAAATCAATGAAGGGTACCAATGACTTTGCTGACCTTTGGATCAAATCCATAAACCTTTTTAGTAACTTAATTAAAACCACAAATACAGAAACATAAGTGTTCTGTTCTCTAACCCAGCATAGGTCTTTCTAAAATTAAAAAATATGATCCCTTGCCAATTAATTGTATCAAAAATACAATTTTGATATTTTATTCTCTTTAGGACTTTTTTCTTAACTATATAAAGCCTATTTTTCACTTGGTCTCAAAATCTCTTTTGATGATGTGCACTGCCTATGTTATTTCCAATCCTAATTTCATAATCATTGTTGAAAATGAAACCCACAAAACTTGCTTTATCTTACTCTTTTTATTAATTTCTTTACTAAAATGGCATAATCAAAGGTAAAAACAAGTATACTGTCTTTTAGCTTGAGCAGTTTGAAGTGTCTTTGTCGCATCTTACATTAGCCAGCTAAAAGTTAGGTGTCTGGTTGAACTCATTGCTTGCATTCCTCAAATAATCAATGAAGAACAGCCACCTCCAGAGATAATCTGTGCAAAGCATTGCCCTCTGGAGGTTCCTGCCTCTGTCAGCTGGAGGACTTGCCATCTAATTTGGGATGGCTAAAATTAAACAGAGGAAAAGCAGGCAGTAGCTCTTCCCATTTTTTGCTTCTCAGCATGAAGCATATAACAAGTGATGTTACCCACTTTTAATTTGCCACTAATCTTCCACTGCCTTAGTATATTAAGTGTATTGTCTTTATCTGTACCTGTTAGCAAAATTTGGTTATGCTATGCCCTTAAATTGCTTTTTTTGGCTACAATTGATAACATTGTCTTTCATAGTCTATTATTTTCTATGAACATTTTTTTTTAACTGAGCTAACTGCTGCTCACTGGTGGTAGAATTAAAGCACCAACCAAAAAGGCTAAA
The DNA here is from genome assembly GCF_964289735.1 of Phaethon aethereus. Taxonomy (NCBI): domain Eukaryota; kingdom Metazoa; phylum Chordata; class Aves; order Phaethontiformes; family Phaethontidae; genus Phaethon; species Phaethon aethereus. Next base: position 15,862,816 of record NC_138582.1, read on the forward strand.
ATTAATGAGTTACAAGTTCTGAGTTAAGGGGTTTTGGGATTGTTTTCTTACTTGTAATTTAAATGGTCCTTTAGTCTGAAGCAGACAAGGACTCATTTTATATATTGTCTTGGGATAGGGTTATAACTTAACCTGTTCTCTTGCAATTTTTCTCAGACATGAGTGCTTTAATAACTGCAGTTAGACAGATCCTAGTCCTCTGAGTTCCTCCTTTCATCTCGATGTGGTTGAGCCTGATACAAATATTAAACCTTTTTTTTTTGTTTTGTTTTGTTTTTAATTGTGGCTTTTGTTGCCTCTGGGGAGCTGGGCCCAGCCTTACACGGGAACACCAGGACCAGGCTGAGAGCCCCAGATGAAATGCTCATTTTGAACTGAACTTTTGCTTTGTAATTCAGAAAACCTACTGAAAATTTCTTACCTTTCCTTAATTAGTACAGGCAATGAAAGTGTAAGTCTCTTGAAAACTCTTCAAAAAAATTGAAAACTATGAACTGCATAGTTTCAATTAAATAGAAAAGCTGGTAAAACCTATCCAAAAATGACTTGAAATAATAACACAGAAGAGTGACTGAAAAAACAAGCTTCTTCATATGTCTTTTGTTTGGGCTCCCTTAAAAGCTCTCTTGCATTTTCCTGCAGTTTGTTCGTTTTATTGAATGCTAAAGCCTTTTACCATCTGCCAAAAGGTTTTATTTTGGAGTTTCCTTTTATGTGGGAGGGTGGTTTCCTCCTTCCCTTCGTGCTAGTTTCATTGCTATCTTTAGGACTCAGAGCCTACTGGAGACCTTCCTGTCTCCCTTTTATTACAGTCTCCTCCTTCCTTGCTGCAAGTCCTGCTCCCGGGGGCAGCAGAGGAAACGAGAACCGAAGCCGCCATTCTGAGCTGCCTGGCTGATGCCAACAGCTTTTGTTTTACACGCAGGAGTCCAATTCCTGGAGTGCAGGGCTGTGCGTACTCAGCAGAAACATCCCCCAGCGTGGCCGTTTTTAGGAACGGTTCCTGCGTGAAGGTGCGCCTAACTGCCCAGTACTTTGGCTGCGGAGTGCAACGGGTTCTGAAAAAGGGCGCTGCATCCGGTAGCATTTCCTCTACAAGCAGTTTGCTCCTCTCTATTTGTTAGTCTTCTACCTCAGCACATTAATCCAACATGTTCTGCCACGGTTAAGGCATGTGCAGCCACAGCCCTTTAGTGTCTTCCTTTTATGGGAACTTTTAGATGTTTATTTTTTCTATGCACATATCAATTTCTGATCTTTACCCTTCTTGTGCTGTAGAGAAAAAGAAGTGAAACTGGAGGTGTTATATTTGCAGAGGGATAGAATTGCTTTTTTTTTTTCCCCTGAGAGCAAAATAAAGTGGATGCCAGCCTGTGTTTTTCAGCACAGCTCTCAAGGATGCAGGGAATTCAGCTACAGTGGGATGCGAGTATCCAGGTGCCGAGCCGTGAACACGGCAAGCCCCGGTCAGGCACCTCCATTTAAATCTCTGCTGTAGAGCTCTTCATCTCTCCTGCCATCATCTCTCCTCAAAGTAGATGCTACGTGGGGGAAACAAAGGGCCCTGCTTTCTCCTTTCAGCCTCTGCCTGCTGGGAGTGAGAGCAGTCTCCGTCTGAGGAGCGTGCAGCCCTGTTACTGCCTGTCCTTGTTTGCTGAACAGCTGAGCCTGTGACTGGCGGCTGGCTGAGCGTGGAGGGCGCGGGCGCAGGGACTTGCGCTGGGCGTCAGATCACCTCCCGAGGGCTCTGCCGGGATCCGCATCAACCACGTTATGCCTCTGCTGAGTGCATTTCTGGCTTTCCTTTTTTTGTTTTGTTCTTTTTTTTAATCACTGGTGTTACACCAACCAGCATGTCAGGTAGTAATAGGAATGTAATATTATTTTATTTGTGATTAGCTCATCTCTTGGACTCTGAGGTGTTCTAATCTCTGTCCTTCCGTCATCACCCAGCTCTCTTTGAAGCTCTGTCCTTTGGTTTATTTACTCTCAGCCTATAGTTAGAACTTTATTGTTGATCACCATGAAAAATTGCCAGCGCTTAAAAGTAAAGTGATCCATCTTCCATCCCTTCAGCGCATCCAGTTTTTATGACTATAGGAACCTAACGAAATGTTGAAATGAGGAGGATGAGGGCGTCCCAGGGTGTCACCTAAATACGTGATCTACAGATGAAACGGGATGCTGGGATTTATGTTCAGGAAAGTGCCAGTAAAACTGCCTATTTCTTAGCACTGGACATTTTAATGACATTCAATTCCAAACTCCAAGTACAGCATTGCAGAGAGAGGTCAGTGGTGCCCATTTCTAACAGCAGAATAGTGCAACATAACACAGCAGCCTGAGATGGCATTCTCCTGAAAAATAAAAGGGCTGTGTGAAAAAATTTCAAGCAGGAGACACACGTATCTCCTCATTTAGAAAGCAAGGCATTGTACTTCTGAATAAACACAGTTTTCCATGTTCTCTCTGTCACACAGATGCACACATGTGCACACACTCTAATTGGATAAAACTGTAAACTAAATTAAGGATATGATTAAAAATTAAACAGCTACTGCAGAAACCATCAATAGTAAGTGCTTATTAACTTACATATAACAGCATGCTGGTGTGATAGCTTCAAATTGGCTGCTGAAACTGATTTGCAGCAAATAAAGCCAGCTTTCCAAAAGGATATTTCTGGGTTTCAGTAATCAGACTCTCAGCTCTGCTTGTTTTGTTCCTTCACAATTTTTGCCAGCCTTTTTAAGTAACTGATAATATGCATGACTTTCTTGAACTATAGCGGACGATACGCTTAATCCTTGACCTGTGGTGAAGGATGAGACAGTATGGGTCTGACCCAACTTTGTCCTATCTCATGCATTGCGAGACTTCTACGATTTGCCCCGCATCTCCATCCCCTTTTTCTGCAGAGCTTCACCAGAGCCCCTATTCATTCTGTGACCCTTGCGGGCTGTTTGTTTATGCACGTGCTGCATGGTAAGCTGAAGGGCGAAGCTGACTTACACATACTCACCGGCCCATCCGAGTGCCACATCCGCACGCGCACACCTGCGACCTGCAGACCAGCTCCACCTGGCGCTGCGTGACGGAGGCTGCGGTTTTGGAAAAGCCCCGCTCCCAGCTCCACGGTCCCTTTCCATCCCCTCTCGTAACATTTATGCCCTTCTCCCTTGTGTGACCTGCGTGTGGAGGCCTGCATATCAGAGGACGAGGTGTTTGGCCACCTTGCTTCGGAGTTAAGAGTCGGTGTGGTTCTGAGCCAGGGCAAGTCGTTCTCAGTAGAGCTCTCAGAGCCTGGATTCAACACCGGCAACAAAATGTTAGCGTTAAACATTTAGGGAGAAGTTGCAACAAGGTTAAAGACCTCTCAAAATGGGGGCTAATCTCACAGAGCTGAGCAAAGTGTGATCTTTTCCAGTGAGCTCTGTCTTCTCAGACGTTTGCTTTTTAGATGGGTTGGATAATACGGGTATGTGACCAGTGTATGGTACAAAGGAGCTTTTGCATACTTGTTTTCTGCCTTCACATGGCCAAACTGAGTGCCGCTCACCGCAGAAAGCAGCTGAGCTTTGTGCTTGTTATCTGGGTCTCCTGTGTTCATTTAGGCTGGGGACCTCCTTCTCTTTTTTTCTCCTGCCAATCAAAAGCCAAAAATGAATGGGTGTTCCTTGACTTAAAGATCTACAGCCAGCCTAATATCACTGGGTTGTATATATCCTATTAAAAAAAAAAAAAATACTCTAATTCTACCTTCCTGTGAGAAAGTAGCACATGCCCTGAATGGCTGCCAAACTCCTTGGATGTGGCTGCAGGTGGCTCAAACGTGCCTTTTGGTAAAATGCAGCTCAGAGATGATTTCTGTCATGAACACCTCAGCTCTGTCAGCTGTTCCTGTCTCGTTCTGCTCCAGCTGGTGTGGTCCATAGCTGGAGCCATACACTGGTTGGCTCTTTGGGAGCTGCTAGTGTTGCAGTTCAACGATGGCTACAGCCGCGCTTTGGGGCGCTGGACAAATGTGTGGCAAATACCGGAGCAGCTTTTGTCTGTTCAGGGTTCCCTTCAGTCGCTTAGACCGCTGACTTGTGTTTTGAGGGGTATGAAGGCTGTCCTGATCGGGATATTCACGGTGGGAGTTTCTGGATGTAGCAGGAGAGTAGTATGAGAAGGGATACTGCAGCCCTAAGAAGGTACTGGAGGACATAACAGGTGTGAAGCTGGTCTGAGATGCAGAGCAGGCAGCCTGCGGCTGCCGAGAGCCACTGCTGGAGCTCGGATCCTGGGTTAGGTGGGCTCACTATGGGCTTCACTCTTGCTTTCTGTGCCTTGCTTCCTGATTTTGACAAAGCCTTTTGCATCCCTGTCCTAGCCACCAGTTCTCAGACCGTGGAGAGAAGGGAGGAAGCCAAGGGTTCACAACGTGCCCAGGTGGAACACAGGGAACAAGGCTGGAAACCCACTGGTTTAGGCTGGTAGAGCTGAATTGCTGTCAGCAGCACAGGGAAACTTCTCCAAAATGGTCTCAAGTGTACAGAATACTGCAGGGAGCAATTCCTTTTCTTCTCAGTGTCCTGAAGAACAGATGGATCTGGCATGTTTATTGCCTTAAGCTGTCTTGTTTTATCAGCACATCAGAGCTAGGTGCTTGACAGATGTGCCAAACAGAAAATAAAATTAATCCATGCCCAGTTGTATGGGTTTTAGCATCTCTAGTTCCTATTTAGAACTATTCTCTTCATTGTTCAACTCAGCCTGTGTATAAATGAGGAGGTATTTTCTTTTAAAATTAAGGGAAGACAGAGACAAATAAACTGTTACAAGTGCAAACCCATCTTGTGAGCTTAAAAATCATTGTTTGGCATCTTCAGCCTTTTGATTCAGAGCTGTGTCTGAGATAGATAGGAAAAATGTCAAGCTCAATGCAAAGAGGCCAGGTTGAACCATACTGGCAGTAGTAAAGCAAGATTTTGTACATGTTACGGCTTGAAAAGCCTGAAATTTTAAAACCTGTGTTACAATTGCAAAAGCATGAAATAAAAGCTTTTTGAAGCCAGCAACATGTTTGCTCAAAAGTTATTGCAAGACAGTTCTGAATATCAAAAGCTGATTTTATTCACATCTATGCCATTCCTGTTTCTTACACCCTGCACACCCTTGGATTCTATGGGGCATGAGACAGCAAGTGCTTCTGCGTCTTTTTTCACAGCAAGGTCTCTGTCACGGGTTTTTTTTTCTTCCCCCTTAAAAAAATCAAAGAACTAAAAATTGTGTTAACGTACTGCAGTATTTCCAACAGTTACACACTGTGCAGTGCAAAGTGGGTATGAAATATTTAATGTGACTTTAAATTAAAACTGTGCTACATATTTACTTTTTAAAAGAAAAGTATATTGGATTTATTTGAACTTCAGACAGCATTAAAGTTAGATCTTACAGGTTCTTTTAATTATGTAAACTTGTATTTTTCAATGCATAGCAGTGAGTATTTGCTGCTGAAATGCAAAGGAAGTCAGACAACAGAATGGGTGAAAGTCGCTGGTTAAACACCTGTTGAAGAGCTAAACTCTTTTTTGACTTCTGCAGGTGCAGTGATAATATCTTTTTCATGTTTGTTCAGCTATTTTGATTCAGTGACTAGTTCATTCAAAAGAAAGAAACCACTTACAAGCTGAAAAGCTTGTTTTCCTCTTTTAATCTATTAAAAAACTTCCGTGCAATAGAGAATAAGATCTACCAGTTTTGAGATCTTGAGAAATATGGTAATCAGATCTAACACCTTTAGTTTATCAAGTGAAGGTAATGCTTCCTTGCTTAGTGAGAATGTTTACTTAAAAAGTATAACAAAAACCTTATTTTTGCCTTGATTATGTAGCTTATTTGGAAAACACAGTTCTTCAACATTTTTATTGAATTTCACTTTTACACACTAAGATCTATTTTTCAACTAGAACTTAACATAGAATTATAGAATAATAGAATCTTTGGGTTGAAAGGGTCATTTTAAGGTCACCTAGTCCAACCGCCCTGCAGTGAGCAGGGACATCCTCAACTCGATCAGGTTGCTCAGAGCCCCATCCAACCTGGCCTTGAATGTTGCCAGGGATGGGGCATCTACCACCTCTCTGGGCAACCTGGGCCACTGTTTCACCACCCTCACTGTGAAACATTTCTTCCTTATGTCCAGTTTAAATCTTCCCTCTTTTAGTTTAAAACCATTACCTCTTGTTCTATCGCTCCAGGCCTGCTCAAAAGTCTGTCCCCATCATTCCTGTAGGCCCGCTTGAAGTACTGGAAGGCTGTGATAGGGTCTCCCCAGAGCCTTCTTTTCTCTGGGCTGAACCATCCCAACTCTCTGTCTGTCCTCACAGCAGAGCTGTTCATTTTTGTGGCCTCCTTTGGACCTGCTCCAACAGGTCCATGTCTTTCCTGTGCTGAGGGCTCCAGAGCTGGACGCAGGACTCCAGATGGGGTCTCACCAGAGCGCAGTAGAGGGGCAAAATCCCCTCGCTCGCCCTGCTGGCCACGCTGCTTTGGATGCAGCCCAGGATCCAGTTGGCCTTCTGGGCTACGAGTACTCATTGCTGGCTCATGTCCAGCTTTTCATCCCCCAGTACCCCCAAGTCCTTCTCAGCAGGGCTGCTCTCAATCCCTTCATCCCCCAGCCTGCACTGATACCAGGGGTTGCCCTGACCCAGGGGCAGGACCCTGCATTTGTCCTTGTTGAACCTCATGAGGTTCACACAGGCCTATTTCTTGAGCTTGTCTGTGGAGTATTGAGGCATGGACTCTGGCGGGGATTCAAGCCAAAGACCTGTATTGCTACAAGTGTCCGCTTTTTATACAGTTACAGCTCCCTCACGCACCACGAAATGCGTCCTGATTGGTTACCACACGCAGTCCATGCACTTCTCACACAGTCAGGATTGGCTGCCTGCAGGTGTCCACGTGCTCTACTCTAACCATTCTCCTTCCTTCTTCTGCTCCAGTACCTCCCCTTTTGCTGCTCACGAGAATGTCATACACTTCTCCACTTCCTCCTTGGTTGTTTACCGTCTTTAAAGCAACAGTTCCTTCTCCTCAAGGTCAAGCCTTTGCAGGGTAATAGTTGTTTACCACCTTCTCAATGCCACAGCTCCTTCTCCTCAAGGTCAAGCTTTTGCAGGATGATCCCAACACTTGTCCAGGTCCCTCTGGACGGCATTCTGTCCCTCAGGCATGTCAACCGCACCACTCAGCTTGGTGCCATCTGCATTGGTGCACTTGATCCTACTGTCTGTGTTAATGATGAAGGTATTAACCAGTATTAGTCCCAGTGCGGACCCCTGAGGGACACCACTCATCACCCATCTCCATCTGGACATTGAGCTGTTGACCACTATGCTCTGGATCTGACCATCCAGCTGATTCCTCATCCACCCAACAGTCCACCCATCAAATCCATCTCTCTCCAGTGTAGAGAGAAGGATGTTGTGGGGGGCACTGTCAAAGGCCTTACAGAACTCCACATAAATGACATTGGTAGCTCTTTCCTTGTCCACTGATGTGGTCGCTCCATCCTAGAAGGCCACTGAGTTGGTCAGGCAGGACTTGCCCTTGGTGGAGCCATGCTGGCTGTCTTGAATCACCTCCCTGTCCTCCATGTGCCTTAGCAGAACTTCTGGGAGGATCAGTTCCATGATCTTCCCAGGCACAGAGGTGAGGCTGACAGGTCGGTAGTTCCCAGGGTTCTCCTTGATACCCTTTTTAAAAATGTGTGCAGTGTTTCCCTTTTTCCAGTCATTGGGGAATTCACCTGACTGCCATGACTTTTCAAATATCATGGAGTGTGGCTTGGCAGCCTCATCAGCCTCTGGGGTGCATCTCATCAGGTCCCATAGACTTGTGGATGTTCAGGTTCCTCAGGTGGTCTCAGACCTGCTCTTCTCTTACAGTGTGAGGGACTTTGCTCCTCCAGTCCCCATTTTGCAGTCCATTTATGTCCGTTGCCAAGTTCCTAGTCAACCCTGGTCAAAAAAACCTATCATTACTCATGCACAAGTATAATGAGAATGTAAGGAATGAAAATCCCTCACAGCATCCTTCTGGACAGGTTGTCCAGCTGTGGGATGAGCAGGTTCATGGTGCACTGGGTGAAGAACTGCCTGAACAGCAGGGCTTAAAGGGTTGTAGTGAATGGGGCTGCATCTAGCTGGCAACCGGTCACCAGCGGTGTTCCTCAGGGTTCAGATCTAGGCCCAGTCCTGTTCCATGTATTTATCAACAATCTGGATGCAGAAGTTGAATGCACCATTAGCAAGTTTGCTGATGATACCAAGCTGTGAGGTGCTGTTGACTCTCTTGAGGGACAAGATGCCTTGCAGAGAGATCTGGATAGGTTGGAGCATTGGGCTATGATTAATGGGATGCAATTTAACATGTCAAAATGCTGGATTCTGCACCTACGACAGAGTAATGCTGGGCCCAAGTATAAACTGGGAGAGGAGTGGCTGGAGAGCAGCCCTGCAGAAAGGGATCTGGGGGTGCTGGTCGGCAGCAGGCTCAATATGAGTCAGCAGTGTGCTCTGGCAGCCACGCGGGCAAACTGCATCCCAGGGTTCATCAAACACAGCATAACCAGCCGGTCAAAAGAGGTGATTGTCCCGCTGTATTCAGCTTTGGTGCGGCCTCACCTTGCGTACTGTGTGCAGTTCTGGGCCCCACCATTTAAGAAGGATGTGGAGGTCCGTGAATGCATCCAGAGGAGGGCAACAAAGCTGGTAAAAGGACTGGAAAGAATGTCCTGTGAGGAGCGACTAAGGACTTTGGGCTTGTCTAGTTTGGAGAAAAGGAGGCTGAGGGGTGACCTCATTACTCTCTGCAGCTCACTGAGGAGAGGAAGTGGAGATGGAGGTGTTGATCTCTTCTCCCTGATATCCAGTGATATCAGGGATATGCATGGGGATGGTTCAAAGCTGCGCCAGGGGAGGTTTAGACTGGACATTAGGAAGCATGTCTTTACTGAGGGGGTGGTCAAGCACTGTAACAGGCTTTCTAGAGAGGTGTTCGATGCCCCAAGCCTGTCAGTGTTCGAGGCCTTTGGACACTGCCCTTAATAACATGCTTTAACTTGGTTGTAGGTCCCTTCCGACTGAAATAGTCTATTCTAGTCTATTCTATTCTAAAATCAATGAAGAGTTGTGTATAAGAATGCTAATCATGGAAATAAATATATGTAGTTTGTCTTAACTGAAAAAAAAAAAGCTGTATTTATTGATACGTGCTATATTTAGATTTAAGTCAACATGCTGACAAGTTCAGTATTACATCTGGAGTGTACTGCTCACAAGCTTAGGACAAGTAGTATCAAGAAATACTAACAGAAAGCAGTTGTATGGAGGACACAGAAAGGCAAGTAATCTTTTCTGGTTTAGAGGTCCAGGCACACGAAGGACAAGGAGGTAGCTGGGAGGAGCCATCATGGATTTGCTAAGGATGATTAGCCTTCTATGTTGAATCTACAGCCTGATTGCCTTCTATGTTGAGATAACGGGCTGTGTGGAGAAGGGAGGAGCAATGCATGTTGTATACCTTGACTTTACAAAGGCCTTTGACATGGTCTCCCACAGCGTCCTTGTAGCCAAATTGCTGACTTATGGACTGGATGAGTAGACAACAAGTGAATGGAGAATCTAGTGGCATCCCTAATGGATTGATACAGGCACCAACGCTGTCCAAATACCTCTGTTAGTGACCATGATGATGAGACAGGGTGCACCCTCAGCAAGTTTGTGGGATGCTGCCAAACTGGGGAGGGTGCTTGATGTGCTGGAGGGCAGCACTATCACTCAGAGGGTCTGGACAGACTGGATAAGTGGGCTGACAGAAACCTTAGGAAGTTCAGCAAACACAGAGTCCTGCATCTGGGAGGGATGGTGCCCCTGCACCACTATAGGCTGGGGGCTGATTGGCCAGGGATCGCTTTGCTGAAAAATACCTCATGGTCTTGGAAAACAAGAATTTGAATACAAACAAGCAGTGTGCCCTTGCTGTGAAGGAAGACAACAGCATACTGGGCTGTACAAGCATCAGTGTAGCCAGCAGGTCAAGGGAACTGATTGTTCCCTTCCGTTTGGCACCGATGAGATGACATCTTGAGCAATCTGTGCAGTCTTGCACTCAGTACAAGAAAGATATTGAGAGACTGGAGCGAGTCAATGCATAAGTCACCAAGAGGGTCAGGGGCTTGAGCACATCATGTAGGAAAAGAGGGTGAGGACTGGGTTTGTTCAGCCTGAAGAAAAGGTTTGGAGGGTCTTACTGCTGTCTGAAACTGCCTATTGGCAGGGCGCAGAAAAGACAGAACCAGATTCTTCTCAGATATGCACGGAGCCAGAATGAGAGGCAACGGGCACAACTTGTGATACAGAAAATTCTGACTAAACATGAGGGATGGGGGGAAAGCATGGTCAAACAGTGGAATAGGCCCAGAGAAGGTGTGGATCTCCGTCCGTGTAAATATTCCAAACTTGACTGGACACAGCCCAGGGCAACCTGCTCTAACACTAGTCCTGCTCTGAGCAGGAGGTTGGACTAGAGACCTCCAGAGGTGCCTTCCATCCTGCACGGTTCTGTGATTGATAGAAGCCAGTGTGTGAGCTAATTGCCAGAGCTTCCCTCTGTGGGTCAGTCTAGGAAAAACAGGAACCATTAGAGATGTTTTATGTGATTTGCTTTAGGCGTCTACTACGGTGTAAGTTGAATCTCACCCTGGGAGATCCTGCTTTCTCTGGAATGACAAGCTGAATAGATGCCTACCCTTGGTCAAGTGAATCTTGTCTAGGTTGTCTAATAAGGGTTAAAATGTAAAGAGGGTTACTTTTCTTTCTGAGGGCAAAGGAAATTAGTGAAGGAATTTACTTTATGCTTTATTCTGAGCCATCACCTGAAAGGAGGTTGTAGCGAGGTGGGTGTCAGTCTCTTCTCCCAAGTAACAAGCGATAGGACGAGAGGCAATGGCCTCAAGTTGTACCAGGGGAGGCTTAGGTTGGATATTAGGAAAAATTTCTTCCCCTAAAGGGTTACCAAGCATTGGAACCGGCTGCCCAGGGAAGTGGTTGGGTCACCATCCGTGGATGTATTTAAAAGACCTGTAGACGAGGTGCTTAGGGACATGGTTTAGTGGTGGACTTGGCAGTGTTAGGTTAATGACTGAACTCAATGATCTTAAAGGTCTTTTCAAACCAAAATGATTCTATGATTCTGTCAGAAGGAATTGGTTGACAATTTGAAGACAGAAGGCATTGTGAGTGAAAACGATCACAAAAGAGTTTCTGATCTGAAGGCGAGGAAGGAATGAGTAAAAGCAGCTGAATAATATCAAAGGACTTTAAAAGAGCTGGTTTCTTTGAACTTTGGAATAGATAGGTAAGGGCTGGGAAGGGAGGGAAAAGAAAGTTTAAGGGAATGGACAGTTTTTTGGAAGACAAGGTACTACAGATATGGTAGCAGACTGTCCCATTGAGGAAGACACAAAATATCACAAGTATTTCAGGCCCTCTGCGATTACTTGAAAATCAGGAATACTACACCTAATGGAAACAGGAGAACGGCTTGCTAAGGGAAAAATGTTAAAAGCGGCACAGACACCTATTAAAATTTGGTTTTTTTAAGACTATAGAAATAAGGGAAAGATGAAGGAAATAGACTTCTGTTACTTTGTGGACAAGGAGGGGAAAGATGGTCACAAAGAGGAGGATGAACACCAGCCTTTCTCATATTCCGTTCTCCCAAAGAGGTTGATCATGACGGGGTGCTTGGAACAGTTAACGTATAGAGGGAAAAGAACGCAAGCTAGAACGAGGGACAGAGGTGAAATATATGGAGGGAACTGGACGTAGTCAAGTCGTTGAAGTTTCTTGAAATTGCCCCCCAAGTACCTGGGAGTCAGATGAGACCATCCCTGAACTTTAGCTTTTATTTTTAAGAACTTGTGAGGGATGAGGAAGGGCAATCTCAAACACTAAAATGAGGAAGCCTGTCAGCTTAACTTTGATACATGGTGAAATGCTCCAGAAAATTATTAATCAATTTGTAAACACCCAGAGCATAATAAGCTGATAGAAAAACAGCCAGTGTGGATTTGTTAAGAAACAAAAATGTGTCAAACCTCTCTAATGTCCTTTCTGAATGGAGGTGTAGCAGACAGGAGTAGGTATGTCTTTAGTAAGGCTTTTGACAGTGTTGCGGAAAGCCACTTCTTACAAGTAAACAGGGAAAAAAATCATCTAGGTGAAATTACTGTAAGGTGGGTGAAGGACTGTTTGAAGTACTGTGTTCAGGGAAGAGTTATTGTTTGCTTGGCAGATGGAGAGGGAGCCTGAAGTGCAGTGCTGTTAGATTCTGCCCCAGATCGCGTGCTCCTCTTGGTTTTCATTAGTGTCTTGAACGATGGACTGGAGCGTGCGTGTGCAGGGCACTATAAGCTCCAGTAGGTTTTGGATGTTGTGGAGGGCAGGTTTAGAATCCAAAGTGATCTTGATAAAATGCAGAAATGGTTAAAATGAGTAAGATAGGAGTTCAGCAAATATAAGTAAGAAGGCGTGCAGTGCGGAAGGGAAAACAAGTATATGTGTGCAGACAAGGGATATCTGAGTAAGTAACAGTACTGTGAGAGAGCATGTGGTGTTGGGGTATCACAAGCTGAATATGAGTCAGCCCTGTCATACGGCTCGGGGAGAAAATGGGGAAGAGACCAGACTTCCCACTAGAGTAAGTGGGAGTCTTGCATGTAAGCCATAGGATATCCTTAACTCTTTTCTGTTGGCTCTGTCACTCTGCTGGGATAGTGTCCAGAGCCAGCTTCACACCATGAACAATATTGACAAACTGGAGAAAGCCAGAAAGAGCGCTGTAGGAGTGAGCAGAGATTTAGAAAAGACCAGTGAGGAAATACTGAAAGATTTAGGTCCAGGATGCAAGGACAAAGTTGGAAAGAGACACAATCTTTCAGGTATATTAAAAGATTTGTAATATAAAATCATAGTGGTGTTTACCCACGCCCCCTCTACCTACCCAAAGGTAAGAGGGAAAGTAATTAGTTCAATTTGCACCTAAGGAGGTTTAGTTTGGGTATTAGAAACTTAGCGTAAGCATGTTAGAATGGAATATTTGGGGGAATGAGAGTAGAGGAGGGTTGTAGGTGTGAGGAATAGGTAGGACTCACCTGTGAGGATATTTGTCTCAAGTGGAGGGGTAGACTGGATGATCTTTTCTAAGTGCTCTTCAGTTCTACCTATGGTTCTGTCCACCAAAGGAAAACACTAATTAAAAATGCAGAACAAGAATAAAACTGATTTAAAGCAAGGGTTCCTTTTTGTTAATTTGAACTGTGATTATATTCAGCATTTTAAATAACCCTGGTTTAAATTAATCCCTTATGTTGCAGTGTTAGCATCTTCTATTTATGGAGGTCTTTTACAATGCCTTTTTATTTATTAAAAAAAAAAAGCTCCTTGGTGTGATAATCTCTTTGAGTGTGAGTTATACAAGTAATGATGAAGACACTAAGATGTTCTTAAAACTGTTCCGAGGTATTTGCTTTAATGCCTTAGTTTTTCAGTAAATTGGCTGAATCCATACTGTAAAAACTAGACATCTCTTGAGACAATATTATCCTAATAAATACCAATTTCTTAAATAGGTAACACTCGCATAAAAAATTTCTCCCCTCTAAAAATGAACTACTCTCCAAGCACACAGCTCATCCAGACAGTTGCCTTGTATATCTTACTTTATCCAGTGCTGTACTGGTGACGTTAATTCGATGAGGAAACCAGAATGGGAGCTTGCTAGTTATTTTTCATGTTTGATTTTCTTTTCTATGAATTTAATACAAAGATGGTTACGTTAAGCTAATTATACCTTGGCTTTTTATTTTCTGCTGCTGAGTGAAATCATGTAGAAGGATTTTTTTTTTTTCCTTTTCCCTGAAGAATGGAACATTTGACCACAATTACCATTTTTTACATTAGAGCACCTTGCTGTCTATTACCACAAGTGATTTATTAGTACATAGGGCACACTGAGAAACGGTGTCTGACTAGCCAGTGGGACATCGTAATCACACAATGCAATGCCTGCAGAATCAAATTATGTTTGACGTTTAATATAAACCCAAACTGCAAAATAAGACTTAAAACAAACAAACAAAAATCTTCAACAAAAGAAAGGCCAAAAGAAAACAGAAACCAGGTAATTGCTGGGATAAATTTTCTTCTCACAGGAAATGTGTGCTGAGCAGAGCGTCCAAGGCAAGGAAAGAGATGCTTTCTGCCCTTTCGCATTCTGCTGCCCCCGGCTGTCCCGCTTCTTCTGTCTGTCTCTCTGCACATATGTGCCTCTCACCTAAGGGAACAAATACAAATGGCTGGTCCCAGTGTGGCACTTCAGTCCTTCAAATTGATTCCGACCAGGAAGATTTCTTGTGTATAATAATAGACACACTCAAGCCTTGTGCTTCTGTCAGTGTGGGGGGCATGTGCTCCCCTGCTGGCACAGAAGCATTGTCATCCCCTGAGCTCCATTTAGTCAGGTGCTGAGCACCTTTGTCTGGGAAGAAAAGGATTCTTAACAGCCACTGCTAAAGATGTTCCTGACTGGTATAACATACTAACAGCAGGGATGAAAGAGTTAATTCATTTTCCATCCATATTTTTTTTCTCTCTAGAACCGATTTGACACAGTCTAGCAGGGTGCTGTTATTGAAAAATTGAAGCACCAGGTGTGATTAAATAAGATCACACGTTTCATTCCCTCTTTAATTTCACATCACCCTTCAGCAGCTGCATCCCTTTGCTTTCCTATAGTTGGAGAACGCATTGCATTTACAGCAGGCAGCTTGCCGCAGTGGTAGCATGCACCATTGGGCTGTTGTGAATCAAATCTGTTTGTGCACACAAATTATTTATTGTTTGATGGACCAAACTTATTAATCTGTTTATTTCTCAAGAGCAGAAAATACAGAGTGCATTTGGGTAATAGAGACAAACCTAACCTAGTTCCTCTATATTTCCAGAGGTTCATGCACGCAGCAGAACAGGTTTCATCCCACTGCAAAGAGAGTAAAAAGGTAAAGTGTAAAGACAGTGGTGGACTTGGGATCCTTTTTCTGTTCTTACCAAGCATAGCTCTGTAGGATCTGATGAAGTCACCTGCTTCCCTGAGATTTCATGGGCTGCTGATGGCAAGAGACCGACGACTGCCCTCCCGGCCACTGCAGGGCAGCAGTACTGGCACTGTGCACAGACTGTACCCTCGTCCCTTTGCTGCTGGGTCAGAAAGGTGGCCCTGGGGCCACAATTGCTATTTGCAGTTAGAACATGATGCCAGAAAAAGAAAACAATCAGGTTTTTAACTTTCCATTGCTTTAGAATAGTGTTCCTATGAAAAACTGAATTGGATTCTTAGAATATTGCTGGCAGTTATTCCAGGCAACATTTCCACTTTCAGACTCTGGCTGGCCTCACTTCTCAGTCAAAAGCAACTCAAAACAAAGAGATTTATCTCTTTTTTTGCCCAGTCCTTGGAGGAAGAGGGGTTTGTTTGCCATACTCTGGCACTGTTACCTGCGGTAAAAAGTTTGTGCAGATGTGTCAGTGCCCTGGCCTGAGACGTTCCTGCGCAGCTCTGCCATAACTAACCCAAGGAACAGAAGTCCGTGCTCTGTCGTGCATCAGTATATGATCTGATGGATTATCATCCTGTGGCGTCAGCACCAAGGCATACTGCTCCTGGGAGCATGGGTTTGGGTGTTTCTGAAGAAGCCTACTGCTGTAGCTTTGGCTTTGTTCTCTCCTCCTGCACCTCTAGTGCTGCACTCAGTGAGGATGTCACGCATTTATACAGCTGTGATGTTTCACTATACAATATGGTAACACAGCTCATCAATTTTGAGCAGCATTTATTGCCTATTTATAAATGTGGGTATACAGCAGTCTTGCCTGTCCTCCAGCATCCCTACCCCCTGTGTAAACAGCCAGTGTTGCTCACTGAGGACTTGTCAAAAGTGTGTCCATCAAAATTAAACAGATGAACTAAAGGAGTAAGATTGTACCTGAATACCATAGCTCCTTCATTCCCAAGTGAATAGGGTTTTGTTTGCTGTAGCATTATTCCCACCCAGAAAAAAGGCACCAGGGGAGGGTGACAGGAGAAATTTGGAGGTTCTAGGGATGCATCTGGGTCTGCATTTGAGTATAAATAATGTCCTGTCCCTTCTTAAATTTGATCTTGGAAACAGCATTGGGACCAGTGCATTTGATGTCTCCTTTTTTTAAATGGAGCTCTGCAGATAAAACTGGCTGCCTGTAGTGCAAGGCTGTCCTTAAAAGTGAGCTGACATTTATTCAAACATGACTTAGTTCATGCAGAAAAAGATACTCTTTGATCTGTGAGAAGGCAAAAAATAAAAACTCCATAAAAACCCAAAGGAAACCATTTTTCTTTTCTTTACGTTAGTAGTGGAGTCTTCATGGAGATGGCGAAAGCTGCCCTGACCTTTCTTTCCCTGTGATACAGACTGAGTGTGACTGTTTCATCGTGAGGCCAGTATCAAATCAATGGTTGGAACTAACTATACCAGTTTTGGTGTAATTACTGCCATATGCAATGGGCTGTGTTTTCTGCAAATACTTCTATACTGACTCTGAGTTGTCTAAGATTTACTGCTGTTAACACAAACGGGATTATTTCTTAACTGCCTATTCACATATACACAAAGGAAGTGTTTCAAAAGGTAAAATTATATTTCAGTAATTGTTTCTCATTATGCTGGGGACTTTTTAAAATTATCTTTTGAGGTTGCAATAAAAGGTTTAGGAAGTCTTTCAGTGTGTGAAAGTTACCCACTAATGTCAACCTAAAGTATTTAAAAATCCAGTGTTGACCCCCTTCAGAAATAATGAGATTTAAAAGGAACCCACATTTTGCTCTAGATGTTTTGGTAATTGGAGTCTTTAGGCTATTCTTGGTTTCAGGCTGAAGCATTAAACATTTTTAAAAAACCAAAGTATGCATTTTCATGCCATTCCCTGGTTTGTGGAGCTTTAAGGGAAACGCTAGATTAATATTGGGAAAGTTGGCAGTAGCCCTTACTCCTCCTGCCAATGCAAAGCAGGGTGTTATTTTCCCTACTGCTTTCCCCATACCTCTTCTTTTCTTTAGGTGGATGAACTTCTCTGTCTTGCTCAAAAACCAAATGCCTTTGCCATTGGTGCTGCTTTTCCAGCAAGGTCTTTCAATGCTTCTCTTTTCCTCTCCACATGCAAAGCAGCCTTTGCTCACACCTGCCGTGTGACAGGATCCTTCTCCCTGAGGAGAGCACATCTGTTTTGTTTCCTCAGTGGAGAGAGACACATTCTCAAGAAAATCTCCTCCTTTCCTGCTTGCTAACAACAAAAGAGATTTTAAAGCATTCGGTGTTTCTGGAGAGAGGAAAAAACAGTGGAGCCCTAGACAGGAAAAAAACAGCCATGGAAAAATAAATTGAACATAATTTGAGTTATAATTGAAGGTCTTAAACAGAAGCCAAACTGCCAAGTTGGAAAGAAAAATGTGTGTCTTGAAATAAAGCACCTTTATGGAAGGATGTGCTTGGAGTTACAGTGTAGGACTGTTGTTCAGGACATCTTGGCTCCATTTCTGCACTGGGCTTCCTGGGTGATACCAGACCAGAAACTTAACCCTTATTTGCCTTGATGGTCCATTTATAAAATCTGGTGGTAATGTGAGTCTTGGTCTTTCATAGTGCTTCTAAGCACAAGGAGATGATAGAAGTCATTTAAATAGAATCTGCGGTGGCATTGCAGCAATGGCAGCTTTTTGTTTATTATATTGAAAAGAGCTCATATCCTTTAAAATATTAGAAGCATTGTGAAACTGTCTGTAGGTGTAGCCCTGGGGAATTGGTTTGTTGTTAGCATAGTGTAACCTGCAGCTTCAGCAAGGGGCTCTACTTCAGGATGAGTTAAAAGGTAAAGTGAAAGAAGAGTGCTTCACAGAGAGCTTCACAGAGGAGGACCTTGTGGTCTGCCTGCTGATGCCGTCTGTCCACGTTGCACGTGACTTTGAAAGCAGCAGATTTTTTTCCATACAGTCTGCTCGTTAGTTAGAAGCCAAACTGAAACCAAAGGCTCTGCGTTGAGCTGTCTGTGATCTGGGTGGGGGGAAGTTTCACATCTGTGAGGCTGCTTCTGCTGTGACATGCAGTAGGAAGCTCACAGGCTGCACGATGTGGTCAGTGGGAGAGTAGGGCAGTCCTGCTGCTGCCTGGAAAATCCACATCTGCAGCTTTGAGCTACTAAATAAGCGTCGCAGCCTACCAGCGCTCCCATTTGTGATATGGTTAGAGTCAGCGTCTTACAGATGGCTAGTTCCATCATTCATAAATTCTTAAACCCGTATGAATAAATTCAAAGATTTTTATCTTTTAAAAGTGACCCACAACTCTTTAAACTCTCTTTTATGTTTACAATTGAATACCTCAGCCACTCTGACAACATTACAGATTTGCACTCAGCAGATCTGGATTTTGGGACACAAATGAAAGATCTATAATGCGCTGTGACTTCCTTCTGCAGTACAAATCAAAATAAATCGAAGTTATTCTCTCCTGTTCTTGCTACTGGTATCAAAACTGTCTCCAAATCGGCATGGAAATGTGCTACGAGGGAAAGTAAGATATGGATTTTGGTGGCATCCAGGTTTAATCTTTTTATATCTATATTGGCAAAAATGCACATTCCTTGGTGGTTGTTGTGTGTTTGAAGGGCCAGTACAAACTACATTTTCAGAAGCGCCGGAGTAGGAGATAGTTGTTAATAGTATTTCAGGACTCTTAATTCACCAGGTGTATTCTTTGTGCATGTTTCTGTTATCAGTCTGAATGATCTTCTGTATTTAAAAATTCACCTAACAATTTCACAACCTGATAGCAATCTCGCAACATGGTATTTATCCTCATCTGATGAATCTGAGACACGTGGTGTGGTTTAAAACAGAATAGTCAGGCTTTGGGTCCATTGGCTGTAGTATTTCCATGGTAGTCTGAACTTTGGGCCACTGGTGGCAGTTCTGTCCCCTCTCTGATGCTCACCGTATACATTTCCTAAACCTACTGTTCACTTCCATTGCTATCTCTGTTCCTTACTAGAGGAAATGACCAGATTTCCACCATCACCATCCACATGTCCATCACTGAGGACAGTATAGCTCGTGGATAAGCAGCAAAAAACTGTGGAACAGAAATGCTTTTAAAAAAAAAGGAACATCCAAAGAAACCTTGACTACTGGAAACAGAAAACTTAGAGCTTAACATTGGTTGAGTTGCAGCGGAAGTAATGAAGTGTGAAATGTGCTATTCCCAACCAGTATGCCATGCTGCTCTAACTTACAGAATATACACTTATATAACATTAACATTCTGGTACATCAGTCTTTGACAAAAATCGAAATTAAAACAGACAAATGGACGAATCTGTAAGACAATTATTGTAATAGTGGTGGATAAGAATAAAAACTTAAATAATTTTAATTATTTTAAGATTATGCCTTTAAGATCCTTTGATTTTGCACCCTGTTAAATACTTACATGCTGTTGCAAACCAACTTAGTTTAGTAAACCTTTACTAAACACTTGTGGAAGTCCTTCCAGCATACTTCTAACTTTATCTGAGTGCTATGAGCATAAGACCAGGGATCTGCTTACACATCTGCTTTTGAACTTCAGGGATAAACTACATGTGAGATTGGTTTTCCCAGTCAGACCGTGGTCTATTTAGACCACCATTCAACCTTTGGCAGTGGCCCGAATGAGCTGGTTAACCAGCTGTACAGTGCTACAGCAATTACAATGAAAAGCACCACATCCCATCACTGCAGGCATCTGTGTTAACCACAGCGTCGTTAGAATAGGAGATGCCCTTTTATTTCATTTGCAAAGAGATGACAAATATTTACTATTAATGGTTCCCACTATATGATTACAGAGGAGGAGGAGAGAATCCTTTCCTAATCTTCCACAGGCAAATTTCTCCTCTGAGATGCTGTTAGGTCCCAAATTGACCTACTGTGATTGTGGTGCGGTCCAAGTATTTTTTTTTTTTAAACTACTTTTGAGAAAATCCACTGAATCTGGATTGCTCAAGAGACTCTTAGTGGTCTCTGGTGTCATTTTGTTCCATGTAGTTGAGGCCGAAAGTAAACAGATGATTAAAATCAGGTTGGATGGCTTAGGAAATGAATATGCTTTTCTAACATGGCTACTAATGAACAAGTCTCCCCATCACAGACCTTCCACCAGGGCATCTACTCTCCTCGAAAGGCCAAGTAACTCACTTTCCAAGGCTAGTCAACCTCTCCTCCTCCTCCTTGGATGTGATGCTTCCTCTGAGGGTCAGTTTGGGACGCTGGGAACTGCATTGTTTGGGGTTTCTTTTTTGCTCATACCTCACAGGTTCTTTCAGCTGAAGAATAAATAAGTCCCCAGGCTTTGTTTTGTTACGGTGTTTTGTTTGGGTTTTTTTTCCAGAAGATGTGTATTAAAAATCAGACTAGCTTTTGTTTTTCTGCTACTTCATAATGATTTATACCGAGCCCACAGACAACCTAGGGGATGCAGAGTGCATATGCACAGTCTGGCTGGGTCAAGAGACGACCTTTCCGAGTTCCTGTCTCCAGAGGAAGCAGAGTTGTTTAGTCTCTGGGATGCTAACAGGGCGGTGCTGAGAGACAAACTAATTTTGGTAGCTTCATGCAGAAAAACCCCCCTCTGAAACTTAATGACCTTCTGTAGGGGAAAAAGGCTTTAGGCATGAAGATACAAACAGAAATCAACAAGATTGTCATCTGGGGAGTGGAGAGAATGCAGAAAAAGAAACAACTGGAATACACTGTATGTTTGAATTAACTAAAAGGTATTATTTTGACATAGAAGCACAGTTGACAGAGCAGGTAAGGTATAATTTTCAACATACTGCATCCCTTTATTTAAAACACAGCTCTTGATCCTTCACAAGGAATGAAGCAGGATTTTTATTAAGGAATACCTAATGGTTAGATACGTTGCACGTCATCAAAGGCATTGAATCAGCGCAGCATTAAATCCTAAGAATCATCAAACGGTACATTATAAGCAGGAGGAAACCGGGGAGCATAGTAGGAGGATATACTGCATTTGGGGAAGAGGGGTACGTTTCTGGCAGGAACAAAGAGAAACTCACATTACTGAGATCACGCTGAGGAAGATCATTAGACTTGTATGGTTTTGTGGGTATAAGATTTGAAGAGGTGGATCTTGTTTAAAAAACAAAATAAAGCAACTGTGTAGAATATTTTTATGAATGAGTAGTTTTCTTACACATACAGATTATGCCAGCATTCATACAAGAGCGAATGACAGCATGGCATGGGGATGTTTGGGAATAGAATTGTTCTCTTTCACCTTGGACCACAAAGTTTCTTCGGGAAAAAAGTCTAGGTTGAATACTAATGAAAAAGAGATAGTCGAGGTTTCACAGGTCATGTAGTCCAACCCTTTGCACTGAAACAGAATCCGTTCATAGAATTTATTGTCATAGCTGGAAAATGGATAGACTTATTTTTAGTTGGCAATATTAATGGTTTGATAGCATATCAGAAACGTCAATTATGCAATGACCTATTATAATACTAATTGGACATTATCATGTAGCAACTATACAGTTGCTGAAGGACATGATAACGGGATGGTAACTTACTCAAATTAATTTGTATGTCACCAGCCCCTGGCCCACGCACTTCAGTGGTGACCAAGGGAAATAAGCTTATTCTTACAGAGATGGTGAGTCTGCAGATCTGCAAGAATATAAGCCTGTGTACTGATCCTGAGTATTTGATTCATCTCTCAGAAGAGGATGAGTTGTTCCTGTACCACTTCGGGGGCTCTGATATTGGAGGCTGTCTTAACGCAGAGATTGGGACATTGTGCCAAAGTAACTACTCAGAGAATGAGTTGCTGTGGGACTTCTCTAGCTGGTATTCCATGTTAGACAGGCAGTGCTAGGTCTCGCTGAAACTCCCGCTGTGCAAAAGGCTGGCAGATGCTATGGGCTGACACAACAATAAACAATAATACCAACTTTTTATGATA
Organism: Phaethon aethereus; assembly: GCF_964289735.1. NCBI lineage: Eukaryota > Metazoa > Chordata > Aves > Phaethontiformes > Phaethontidae > Phaethon > Phaethon aethereus. The sequence goes on from NC_138582.1 coordinate 15,884,984, forward strand.
TACGTGCCAGAGGTATTTGACATATCCCTGAGCTAGCTCAAGTCTATGTTCCATTTGAGAAATATTGACAAAATGGGCCAGATTATCACTCAAGTCATTAATATATAACCTATAAAAAGACCGGGGGGGGGGGGGGGGAAAGGAAAAACTCTAAACCAAACCTATTTTCTGCTCCTATGCTCCTTCTGCTGGTTATGCAGAAGCAGTAAACAAGCCCTATTCCCAGAGCTGTGCTGACAGCCCTGGTGATGGTGGTGCACAAATTAGGAGGTAAACAAAAAGCCGTGTTAATTTCAAGCTCCATTAGAAACACAGGCAGTTAAAAAAAATCCATGTCTCCTAAACAGAAAAGGTCAAAATTGGTAGGGAAAGGAAGTTGGTTTTCCAGTAGGTATAGGACTTTTTAATTATTACTATTATTATTTCTTTTAAATTGGGTGTAAGCAAGAAGAAGCTACTGGACAGTGTCATGTTAATGACTAATACACTGAAAATAAACAACTACCAAAAACTGTTTTTTAAAGAAAAATATACCCAGCTTTGGATCAGGTTGAAATTCTTGTATTTAGAGGCTCGCTTCTATTTTAAATTTTGCCTGCAGGTTCTGTGGGTATTCGGTTACATTTATAATCTTGGCATGAGACATTTGAGGGATCATTCTTCTGAAAAGTGTGTTCATCAGATTTCACTGTTTTCTCTTGGCATAGTCTATTCTTGGATCCAAATCCTTGAGGCCTGTTAGTTTAAATTTTAGGCTTTGTTGTGCATCCAGATTAAGTCTGGAAATACATGTGTGTCATTTTGTTATCAAGTCGTCTAGCAGAGGATGACAGGAAGAACAAATGCTGCTTTATATGTTTCCGTTTTATGGTAGCCTGTCACCTTCAACTTCACTAACATTAAATGTTTATCACTTCATGTGATCTTTGCTTTCCATATTAAAGAAAATTTCACATGGCCATGTTAAATTATGTATGGTGATGGAGTTCAGCGATACAGCAATAGGAACCAGTTCCTCAAACGTGAATGCATATGCGAAAGCATTGGCATATAAACACCACAAAGTAAGTATGACCTTACAAGAGCAAGTTACTCACTAAGTGTTTGAGGAACTGGCAGTCTTCGCGTGGCCACAGATGTTCTGAAAATTATTTTTCTTACACTTACTCATTATAACTCTGCTATAGTTATACATATTTAGTGTAACCTCCTTTGATCAAGAGCAATGTTTGGAACAAGGCTGTTAACGCTTCTTCCTTCTCCAGCACCAGCTAGTCACAGCGTTTTACTAATACTCATTAGTGTTCATCCCTGTGTATTGGACAGTATTCCCCTCCACACAATAAGACCAAGACACAGTGAGTTCAAAGACCACATTTATATATATAAATGTGTTAATGTGATATTTAGGTTGGTTTGAAATCATCTTCCACTAAAGTACGGTCAATATTTTTGTAGGAGAGTCAGGATCTCTGTGGTAGAGAGCTCAGATAAGAGATACAAAGTGGTCCCAGCTCAATACATTTCTTTCCAAACAGCTGCATCTCCTCATTGTCTCTTCATCTCATCCCTAAGACACAGCTTTTACTTCTAATTGTCATTCCCTTCAGTGGACATTAGCATGCTTGTTAAATTGGCCATTTGTGTCCCAGAACTCCCCTGCCTGCCTGGTGACTCACTCAGACCTGCATTTTGCACACCCTTGGGGAGCATGGAACAACTTATCTCTGTACTTTCAGCTTCTGGTCCTAAAACTGTAGTGCATCAAATTCAGTCCTCCCTTACTGCTTCATTAACCACTTAAAACTGCAGTTGTTGGGAGAAAAAAAGTGACTTTTAAAGAGGAAAAAGTCTAAAAGACGGCATTCTTTCCTATGGATTTCAACATCGTCTTTGTCTTCTATTGTTTTTACAAGTTACCAGGTGCCTTTTTCCTCCTGGCTGTGCTGTCCTGCCAACGCTACCTGCCTGCCTCCCTGCCTGCCTCCTCTTTCTTAATACAATCACCACCAGAAGAGACTTACTCTACCTGAGTGTTGTAATTAAGGCATGAAGGTAGCATACGATCTTAAGGTCTTTTCCAACTTTAATGATTCTATGATATAGAAGTCAGTTCTCCCATCCATAGTTGCACTGGGGAGTATATTGCTAACAGCAGTCAAATCTTGTTTGACCAGGAAAGTGAGCAGTGGTGATTTGAGGACATGTAGAAAGCTGATTGAGTGCCAGTTTTCAAAAATTCCCCTGATCTGTTTACTTTCATGTTCAAGTTTCAGCTCTCTGGGTTAATGATCGCCTGTTTTGAGAACATGACATTTGTATTTATTTCAGAAAACGATACCTTTTGTCTCTCTAGAGTAGACAATGTTGTGTTCTGTCAAAACTTCAGTTATAAACAGCCTCCCTTCTGCAAGTACGAGGCCAAATACTGCCCCTTGAAATCATGAGAAGCTAATTCCAGTGAGTCTTGGGGTTTGGCTAGCTGGTTTTTGTGTCTGGGTGATAGTAAATTATGAACAACACGTTGAAAAAGATTTTGTGAAACTAGCCTTCATGACATCTAAGTAGTAATGACTTCAGTGAAGCTTGAGGGCATAAAAAGTGCTCACCCTTTACTACTACAGTGAATTCTTTCACAAGGCTTTCCTCTTTTGCAGCACAATTAATTTCACATTTCATTTACTGACACTGACATACACTTACCTTTGTAATATTAGTTAAAATTGGTTTATAATGTCAGTCTTATTTTTAGCACACTGAAAATAGGGGAATAATTGAAGTGTACTGTTGTACAATTTAGGGCTTGTGGTGGACTTGTAGAGATGAGGATCTGCCATTCCTGCATCAGTCAGCCTAGAGGGAATAGCTCTTCTCTTTAACATTTCATTGTTAATCTTTCTGATGATACCTCAAAATGTCAGCTTGTGCCTCATAGCTTAAGTTCCTCCCAGAATAACTTCTGATGTACCTCAGAAGTTTAAAAATTAAATCTCAGCATTATACACCAATAACATTTGATCTGAAAGGCTGTTAAATTCAGTATATCATTTATTTTGTTTTAGTTCTTTTTTCAGTTCTAAGTTGTCTCCTGTATGTGAATACCAGCGAGTTGACTTTGTAGGCTGCCGCAGGGTACTCTGCTGGTCATGCTGAAAAGCTTTATCAAGTTGTGGTGTTATATTCTAGTGAAGCCTTTAGTGACTTTGCAGGATGAAAAGGAATTATTTTGTCTGGGGTTTTCTTGCTTGCTTTATATGATAGTGCTTTAGTTCTAAAATGACGTGTTTTTAATGAAAGTAATTTGTAGCTTTCCTACAAAGAAATGAATGCATTAGGAGGTGAATCAAGCATTAATTAAAATCTGGTTTGGGGCTCTCACTGATTTGCGCAACCTTCCTTAAATCTTATGATGACTCAGCGAAAGGGACATTCATACATGTTTCCTATCAGGAGTGATGTCTCATCAGAAGTTTGAAAGAGGAAGAAAACTCTGAGACATCTACACGTGAATGGCATCCTGCTTGACTTGCTTTCAGGGGAAATAATGTGTGTAGATCATAAGGTTGGCTCCATCTTTAGAGTTTATGGAACATTTGCCTCTGTGTTTGCTTTTCCCTGTGAGATGAAGCAACCACTGGGAAGCACCGAAACTCGGTGTATTAGGATGCACAACACACAGAGCTCAAAGAGCGGTAAGACCTTCATCAGCTGAACGGGTCAGTCCACATGCTGACCTGACCTTACTTGCACTTCTTCTGTTAGAAGAGGTTATTTGCCAGAGTCATTCTGAACTCTCACTATGAAACATAGTTTTTCTGCTGTGCTCATATCTAAAACCTATCTATTTTTATTGCTGTCCCCATCTGAGATATTTCAGGCTAATGAAACAGTATGATTGGTTTTATCTCCAAAGTATTTCATTTCTACTGAAGAATATCATACAGAAGAATGCAAATCTAAATCTAAGTGGTTATCTCGGCTAAGCTGCTTTTAAAAAATGAATTAGCTTAGTAAAGAACTGGCAAATACATGCCGATCATTTTGTGAGGATCGCTTATTGTGAAGTTTTGTTAAACTGTGCTTTCTCCAAGCATGTACAAAAATAGCAACTTTGGAAATCATGAAGCTGTGTCTTTTTCACAACTGAAGCTATTATGAGACTGCAGGCAGCATTCTCATTCCCTCTCTTCCCCTTCAAAAGCTGAACATCATCTCAGAAATGTGAGGAAGGAGTAAGCGTGGTGCTTAATGTGACTGACTGCTCAAGAAATAGATAGTATTTGCTGTTTTAAGCATTCGCCAGCAATTAGGGTTTGCAGCACTGAGTCTCATTCCATTTTCATTAATGAGGTCATTAACAAAGATATGATTCAGTCATTTCCTCCTGTTACACATGCAACTCAAATAAGTGAAGACTTCAGATATGTCTGGGCCAGTATTACTGTCTTTACGAACCTGCCTCTGTGGTGCCTGTAAGCACAAGCAAAGTGAACTTCTGCAGTCTGCGGGAAACCAGACTGGGAATCCTTTTCAGGCCTGACCCTTGTGTACATATGAAATCCAAGCTGCTTCTCTTCTGTTCCAACCCTTCTTAGGCTCCCTCCCTCTTTGGCAGCTTTTATGGACTAGCGAGGTCCTTTCCCATTGCTGCAATTCCATCTCCCATCACCCATGTCTAAATGATGGTATTACCTAGGTTATTCCGTGGGAAGAGCTCCCTGAGAGCTACCGCAAAGTCACCCCACGGTCTCCTTCAGATCCCACCTGACGCCTGTCTCTGGCTGGCTGAAAGTTTGCCAGCGTTTGAGCTACTGAAGCGTGCTGGCTGCTTGCTGTCTTGCTGGCCAAGGTCTCAATATTTCCTTGAGTCCCTGCATGTGCTGCATTTGTCTGGTCTTCGGGTACGTCTGCACTGCCTTCTGCAGCATGATGTGGAGAACCTAATCCAGCCAGGGAGCTCAGAGGAGTCTGCCTGTAGGAGGAAAAGCTTTGTGCTCTGCTACCATAGCTCCTTTTCTTGAGCTAGCTCATTTGAACTTGGATCGCTGTACCATACATTACACTCTAACGCACAGACCTTCTTTTTGTTTTGTGTTGCGAGCGCTTGGCACAAGGAGTAGGGGAATGTTTTCATTACTAATAACTAAATATGTTCTCACATGATTTAGACAAGAAATTATTTGCATACATTACAGAGCTGCCCTATAATGACAGGAAAAATCATTAGAACCCATCTTTTCTTCACCAGTGTGCTGCTTGTGCCCCATCTGGTTTGTCTTGCTAGGCTTCAGGACACATGCAGTGGAGCTGTAAGTGTAGGCTCCCTCCCTCTCTTGCAGGTCTTAAAATAATACAGTTATTAAGAGTATAATGTAAGAATTTTAATTTCTCCATCATTAGAGGATGATCTCTTAATGAAACTGCCAGTCTGGCATTCCCCTGTCTCCTGAGTGTTTTGATAAATGGATTTTACAGAAAAATTTCTACCTTTCTTTTCTTGATGCTGTTCGGATTGGACTTAAGAAATGCCTAACTGCTCTCCGATGTTGATTTTTCTTACTAGCTTTCTAGAAAAGTGAAGGGGAGGGTCAGGATACAGAAACTTGACATTTGAAGATGTTTTCCAGCTCTTTTAGCTGTTGTTTTCTATTGCTGTTGTACCTGCCAGCCCCTGGTGAGAATGGCTGCATGTGCATAGTAGAAGGCAGCGGCAGTCCTAAACAGCGCACCTGCTCACCACGACAAATGGTAGGAAGCATCAGCTGAGGGTTGCTCCTGGGAGGATGAGGCACAGAGGCACCGAACCACACACTTCAGGTTGCGTGGGAAATCTGTGCTGGGACCAGAACTGATACGCCAGCTCCAAGACCCTCCGGCCTCTAGTCCTGAGGAAAAATCCTCCTCTGAATGGTTTTCAGAACCCCATCAGGTAAAGCAATTCTCTGAGAATCCGCGTGGGCAAAAGCAAAAGCAACGCCGAGCCTTGTGGCTCCCTTCCCACCTCTGTGCCACTTTCGGGAGCACTAATGAGACCTACCAGCCTTTTTTGTCTGACCTACCCGCTGGTGACTGGAGGAAGATGTGATTTATTAGCTAGGACCGGGGTGGATAGCATTATAAATCTCCTCTTAGATGGCAACGATTAAAGTTGCCAGGGCTCTCTGCTTTGCCACATGGAGTCCATGCGACTCTGGCCAGATTTGACTGGCTTATTCTGCTAAATGAGGGTGTTGAAATGACCGCCTGTATTTTATTAATAAGTGCATAAATCTGAGCTATAAGGGGAAAAAAGATGAACTGGTGCTAGTATATCTGTGACATATACTTAATAACAAAACTTAAACTCTTACACAGCCTGATACTAATTACTTGCTCTACTGCGCCAGTTCTGCCACAGCTACACATTTCATTTTTGTGATATGCTCTGCAACTGCTCAACTAGCAAGTGCTGAGAAGGGAGAGTAATAGATAGATAGATGCATCTGGTATTTATAGAGGACTGTTTTAATGGTGCTAAAAAACTGATGTGCTCAGCGTTCCTTGCAGCTGCAGTTGCGTTCGTGTCAGTAATCCTATCAGGAGGGTTGCTGGTTTCCAGAGTAATTAGAACCCTGAAGCAAATAAACACCAAATGAATTCTCTTCTTTTGAAGTTATCTTTTTTCCCCTCTTTAAATAGCCCTTCTCTGGTATAATTATGTACCAGTCATTATAACATTAAAAATCATTTTAAGTGAATGAATGCTATTTTTGTTGTTGTTCCTTGCTAATTATTATGAACTAATTGTAATTTAGGATAGTCTTCTAAAAATCTCCTTTCCTTACAGAATGGCTACTGACTTGAACTGCTTCCCACCTTGGTCCCAGGGAGAGGCAGCAGCTCCAAGTTGGGTTCATCTAAGCGGGTCTGGTGGCTTGTAGCACATGTGGGTGGAGTACAAGTTGTTGCTCAAAGCCCCTTTGATAAACTCCTGCCCTTCTGGCATTTAAGCCATAGGTTAAACATAAATTTACCATACTGTATGCTTGCCACCAGGGAAGCGATGACAGAGATACTATATGATAATACAGGGAGGTAATAGCCTTCCTATCTGGCTTTTTGTGACTGTGTCTAGAATAATACATTGAGCCCCGAGCAGCTCGTTCCTGAAAAGATACTGGCAGGATTTCAGAGGATAATAACAACCCATGCAGTCATCTGGGGAGGGTTTGACTCTAAACTGCGGTATCTTCACCATTTATCTTGGTTATTAGTTTTGCAACATTTGTGGCTTTAGTCAGATGTTTTGGATTTGTGCTCACGTATGCTGAGTTACGGTGTATAGGTGCTGGGTCATCGTTGTGTGAAGTCTGTAGTCTGGTTTGCGTTTTTTTGGCTCTTGTATTTGAACTGGCTTCAAGATTAAAAAATAGAATAATAAGGATCAGTTACAGCTATATAAGCAAGTATATATTAATTGATGTTTACTGTTAATGAGGTATGAGAATGAAAAACCCACCCCACCTCTCAGATCCCAGCTTGAGTTTTTAAGATTGGCTGTTAGAAGAAAAATGTCTTTGTACTCACAAATTGAGCACATTCAGCCCAGAGTTACTAGCACATCATAAACATAGAAACATCTCGTGACACTTTCTTTAATGGACTCATTCTTTAGACTAGAACCACAGCTTTTAAAACTCAGATTCTTAAAAAGCCTTTTATAATGTCATTTCTTAAATGGCCTTACCTTTGGTTGTCCGGTAATGGCAATTCTCTCCTACCTAGAGGACCAAGACAGCACAGCCCTCTGGCTGTAACCTGTCATGTCCACAGAAATACCTGAGAGAGATGATGTGGAGATACTAAAGTTTCAGGTGGTTCAAGTATTTCTAAAATGCAGTTCAAAGTGGAGTTCAGGAGATAGATAGCATTTCATAGCATTGGCCATGCTCAGGACTCCCTTCCTTTCCTCACCCCTCCTGCAGTTATTTTTGGGTGATAGAGATTTATAGTGATAGAGCAAATTGCTGTGTTAAATCTGAGCTCAGCTTTCGAATCAGTCATCCCCAAGCAGGACCATATATACACAAATATAGAGGGGAAAGATAAGCCAAATCTGCTAATGCTTTAAGTCAGTGCATCTCTGACAGAGCACATAAAATCCTCTAAGGAGAATTGTGATGTTGTGAATTATGACTACTTTATGCCTGAATGAAAGCACCCACTTCTAGGTTTAAGGGACACGGCCTCCTACACAGTGACTTCATTCTTTAGGATGATTTACCTTAATTTTCCTCAGTGTTTCCGTGTTTTGGACTGGAGCTCATGTATGCTAAATTATCGTGTACAGACCTTGGGTCATATTTTTCTGAACCCTGTATTTTATCCTGCCTTTTTTACCTCTTGGCTTTGAAAGGCATCTCCTGAGGAAAGAATGTGGTTTTGTGCTTGTGATACATCCCAGGGGCTATTTAGATAATGGTTTCTTGACAAGGAGATGCTTATGGTTTTTTTTGCAAAGTCTTTTATTCCAATTGTGATAAATTTGTGCTGTATAACAGTGAAAATAAAACCCCTGTAGTTTCTTTTGAAATGAGCTTAGGAGTCTACCATCCAAATGCCTCATGCTGTCACAGAAACCCTTAACACCTACTGTTGCACAGACTTCTGCTGATCCAGGAGTTTTAAGCAAGGAAAGCAAGATATGCTTCATAGATGTGTATCAGCCCCAAAAGGAAGAGGGAATCCATTTAGAGGAGAAAATTCTGTTTCCAGGAAGAAAATGAAATTACTGCAGAAGGTCTTAAAACCTTGCAGTGGTCTGCCAGGCGGCAAACCGGGGAAAGAGATCTGATCACAAGTAGCACTGGTACGTTTGGTACAGGCTTCTAACTGATATTTCAGTCAGCTAGATAGAAGTGAAGATAGAAGTGAAGCAGAGGTAAAGAGTCTAATAATCTAAAAAACACACACTCACACATAGACTCTCATCTGAGAAAAAAACCAAACGTAGCGGTTCAGAGTCACGGCAGGCCTGAAAGACTAGTTTCCTAGTCCAGAGAAAAGTTAACAACATAGAAAAAGATGCTGTTAATTTATTTTTGCTCTCAACAACACATCAAAATTTGAACAATTTAGATGCAATTAACGGGACAAGAAAATATTTTTTTTTAAAAAGCCAGACTGTGATACTGTGCTCCTTGCAGTTATTTCTTAATGCTAAATAAACATTAACATTGGTGAGAATAAATAACAATTAAAAATAACATTGGTGAGAAAATTGTTATTTGTAATTAATGCACAGTGCTAGAAAGAGCAGTGTGATAGCCAGTGCCAGGTAGGCCCTTGATCAATAAAACAGTTATTTATAGCATTATGCAATGATGCATTCTGCCAGTGTCTAAAAGGAGAAAATTCCAGTGATGATGTAGATTTGGTGAAAGAACCTGTTCCAAATTGGTTTTTGGGAGATGGAGAAAGGAGAGGGGAGGAATAGCAGTGTCTATCACAAAGAAAAAAAGGCAATGAAATGCGAACCTCTTTTAATTAAAGGCTCCCGCAAAGTAATTTCCCCCTTTAGCTTGTAATAATACGCTTTTGGCAGGAACAGTAATGTGAACAAAACACTCTTCCTTATAAGCAAAATCAAGGAGGGCAGGCAAATTGTATTCAGTAGCCATTTGTTGGAGCATTTGTCATTTATTTTTGAAGAGTGCTTGGAGTTGGCCAGCAGGAGCAGGGTGTTTTGCTTGTGCCTTGTGAATGGCAGCAGCAGTGGGGTTTGAGAACCTTTTAGAGGAGTCTGGGGATAGTCTCTCATGGGAAATTATGGAAACTATCCGTCACTCTTAATGGAAACTCATCATTCCAGAAGGAGACTAATGTGCTCTTTGGAAGTACATTTTATCAGCTTTAAGTCCTCTTTGTGGTAATGTAAAACAGGGTAAATACGATTGAGGCAGTGAAATCTTATAAACATCTCTCCAGCTTGGGGAATTTAAAAAAAGAGCCACACGGGATCCCTCTGGATATTTGAACATGGTGCAAGTAAGTACAAAAATTGTCCTTTTTTCCCTATTTATTTTGATAATTTCTTATACATTTGTTCCTTATTATCTGCCCATTTGTGACCAGATTGAGCCAATATGCTTTATTTCCATTTTCCAGGCTAACAGCACTTTCCTTGTGAAAGGACCTTTTAAGGACATATGGCCAGAAGAGTTAGGGCCCTCCCCACCACCCCCCCATTAGATATCATTTTGGTCTGTATCCCTAGAGGTTTTAGAGAAGTGCACCACTTTTTTACATGGGATGGGAGAAAATAAACAGCTGATGTAACTTATTAGTATATTGTGCCTCTCATTGTAGGGTCTTCTGCAAAATATGTCCCAGGAAGGATTTTTTTATAAAGGTGAAATGAAGCATCCTGTTGAGCGGAGAGGCTGAGTGACCCTGAAGTGGGTCTGCAATTAGTGAGCAATAGCCAGAAGAAATCATGCTGCATCTGACACACAACACGGCGCTTTCCAGCCAGAAGAGACACATACACTGTGCTAGGGAACAGCTGATGGCAAGCCTTTCTGGAAGAACAAGCCGTAACACAGCAAAACTTAATCAGTGCTGTCCTCCCTCTTTCCTGCTCTGTATGTCTTTATTTCTGCCTTGTGCATCTGCTGCTCCTGTTGAAGACATTATTTTAGACATTAATGTCTAAAACAGGGATCCTACGGAGGGATCTTGCAGTGTGCTGGGTTTAGGTAAAGGCACTAAGCTTTAGGAAACGGCCAGAGGTTAGAGATACAATAGTTGATGGTACTGGCAAATCTCTTTAAAACTAGAGAAATACAAAGACATGAAGAAAGTCTGAGCGCCATGTGGGTACCAAATTTTACTGTGACACTGATAAGAGTAGGGTTAAGTTCAATGTGATAGACTACCTTGGAATGATTGGCAACAGAGTCTTTCCCTTTGATCTGCTGACCCATTTCGGTCTCTTTACTTGAATAATCTCACCATAATAAAAAAAAAAAATTAAAAAACCCATAGGCTGTCAGTCCAATGATCCCAGAAGCAGGTGAGTTGCTGCCGTTGGTCTTGTCCTCCAGCCAGATCAGAGAAGAAGCATGCACTTGCACGTGAAAAGCAGAGAGGAGGAAGGCTGGTTCTGACAGCAACTGTAATAAACCACCTAATCTTTCTGAGCTTCAGCTCTAACAATAATTAAGCAGTGGATGTGTCCCATAGTAATACCAACTGGGGTTTTCTCTAAGGTTCTAGACTGATTTTCACTGCAGAATTAGCTCAAGGTGCTCTTCTCTAACTAGCATAGCTCAAGTGAGAGTGGCCACAGTGCAAATGAAACCCGAGGTGCTTTTGTCCATATTATAACTTCTGGGGTCACACGAAAGCATCCTTGGTGCTACTGTAAATACTCAGGCGTCCTTGATGGAAGGGGTACAACGCTGTCTAGTTTGCATGTTTCAAAGATGACAGCAGGGATCGCTTTACATTTTTAGGGACTGCTGCAGTTCTGGTAGGCTCCAGTGGCTGCCCTTTCTGTTTCCAGAGGATACCCAGTCACACTGCCAGACTGAACTGTGAAACAGCTGTTATGGCAGAGGTTGACCTCCTTTTCAGAGATTCCCCCTTTCTCCTGCCCTCCAAGATGCTCACAGTCTGGCAGCAACGTGGCTGCATGTTTGGTGGCGTGAGAACCAACTCTGAAGAACCTCTTCAAGCAACCGTTGCTGCTGCTTTCACTGTTGCCCTCAGCCTGGTGATCCCTTTGTGAGTATTTCATACTGGACCACAGTATTTTGGTTTTTTTCTGTTAGATCAAGACATGTTCTGACCTCCTTTTGCTCTCAAGGGAAGAGAGGACAGGCAGAGGCCATCCTATCTGTATCCTTAGGAGAACCTTCTTCCCATTTCTTGCCCATAGCTCTTTCACCCTACTACTGCAGCTGAACTTTTGGCCTGGTACCTTTGACTTACTAGTCATCTGACCATCTAAAGCTGTTACCTGATTCTAAGTCAATATTACCATGTTCATCAGCTGGCATCTCTCTCAATTTCCCCACTTTTAAGGATGTTTGGCTTGCGTCTGATTTTGTGAAAGGTGTTTCTGTTCTGCCGTCTATTTGTATTTCAAGTGTTCCTGAGGCTGCTTCTCTTCACAAGTCCACTGGTACCTCTGACAGGGGCAGAGGCATTTCTGGCCACGTACCAGAAATACCAGAGGAGCAAGGTATGGGATATCTCCTCCACCTGAAAGTCATCTTACAAATCCTAAAAGTCCATTTAATAGCAGGTCTTCCTTTTTTTTGATGAGCCTCATTACACCTAATTCGTTCAGCTTTTTGTGAGCTGCCATATGGCATCAATGGAAACGTGGTGAAGATGTATTTATCATCTCACAAAATGTGTATAAAGATGTCAAACACACATAATTAAAAGAGTTCTCTTTAAGGTATATTCTTACCAATTAGTCACTTGGAGCTTCTAGACCAAGTCTTATAAGCTGGCTGGCAGGGGATATCTTGAAGATGTGTGTCATGAATCAGGATGGGATGTAAAGCAAGTGCATCAGTAGTGCTATTTCAGGTATCACAAACTACTTCTGCGTTCTTGAAGATCGTGAGTGAAACATTTCATTCTTATCTCTTAGGAAAATCTCTCTTGCCACAGTGGAGAAAATGAGGCACAATGGAGAGATGTTTCTTTCCTCAGTGCTGGAAGTGTGCAGCCTGGGGTTTTCCCACCAAACTTACATTATGCACGTGGAGTTGGGAGACGAGAAACCTCTTTCAAACCACTGATTCAGATAGGCTTCCGGAGGGCAGTTCAAATTTGAGGCAGTATTCTTCCTCCTCTGAATATAAAGTAAACAGGTTCTAAGCTTATGAAGGCATTTATTTAAATGCTTTCAATTTGGTGGGATGGAGCCAGCCTGTAAGGTCTGGCTCTGCAGCCTGGCAGAATTTGCTTGGACAAGAATGTGGCTTCCAGGGTGTGAGGAGTTACGTGGAGAAGCCAGGCAAGAGCTCTCCTTAGAAGAAGTCCTTGCTCCACAGCTCTTACTTTATGAAAATGTTTGATACTGCTGCTCCTTTGCCCAAGACTTAGGTCAGTCATTTCTCTGGTTAAACACTCTTTAAAAGCAAGTACATCTTTCATTCTCCATTCATTAAATAAGGAAACTCATAGATTTTTTTTTCCCCTTTGCTGTGAATGTTATGTAAATTCATCTGTGAGGCCAGGTGTGGAGCAGGTCTAGTCAACAACTGCATTCCAGTGCTCTGCACCTAGCATTGTAGGTGTGTCTATGGAGTCAGTGAGATCCCCGTCACAACTTTCCACCTAACACAAGGTTTAGTAGATAGGCTCCGGTTTTGAGGTGTTTCTGTAGCAGTTTGAGGCCATCTGGGTGGAGGCTGCTGCAGCTTCTCCTCCCCAACCTCTTGCAAGTTCCTGACTTCTCTCTTGGCGCTCGTACAGCGGTGTGGAGAACTGATGTACTGTATTGGTCTAGCCAGAAACAGTCACTTTAATGACTAATAACTACCAAATCACTAGAATTTTTGTGCACTGAGACATTTGTTGTTCACATTAGCACATTTTGGATCACATGGTTACACTCTCACCTTCTCCATGCACACTAGCACACGCGCTCATTCATCTTCCATTTTGGAATATGGAACTGTAGCATGCTAGGAAGATCTGACTTTCTGGTCCTGTTTCCACCTTCCTCTCAGTGACGTTGCTGCAGAAAGCAGAAGGGCCTGTACTTTTTGAAAGGTAACATCTTTTGTACATGGGCGTTCAGGAATTGGTGCAAAAATTCCAGCTCTGGTTCCAGACTTACCTGCTGCATGTGCAGCGTATCAGTGCGGGAAAGGCACATGCTGGATCGGGCCTCCTCGAAAATCTGAGCCAAAATATTTGCTGTGGGACTGACCTCATTTTGAGTCTGGGGGACCCAGACTCCAGTGGTGGAGTTGCTTTCCCACATGCACGGGGAGCACCGTCAGTTCGGTTTGCTCCCAAGGGTGCCCTGTATCCCCAGCTGTTCCTGAGGCAGACCAGACCAGCTGCAGGCCCTGTCCCTGGAGAAACGGGCTGAAGTCTCTCCCCAGAGGAAGGCCGAGGCCTCTCCCCAGAGGAAGGCACACCCCAGTGCAGCGGTGCCCTCAGTCCCCGCAGGGCTCCTCCGGGTGGTGCGGGTGAGAGGTGAGCGGAGGGGAGGGTGCGTGCTCCCCGGGCAGGTCACCAGGCCCTACGGACCGGCCTCCAGCGCGTCTCCTGTTGCGGGCTTAGAAGACAAATAGGCAAAAGGTCTTTCTTTGTGTATTCAGCAATTGTTTGCTGGTGATAAGAGGACATTTTAGGAGGGGGGACTGCTTTCCTGTACGCACCCCCCTCATACCAAAACTCTGCCCATGACTACTCGCCATTAGAGAGTGCCTTTCCTCTTCGGCAATGTTGTTTATCACAGGCTTCAGTTAAAGCAGCAAACCAGGGAAAATGGGGGGTGGTTGCCTAGTAACCAACTGCCTTGAGATCCAGAAAGACACGGCAGAGCAAAGGGTTAATTTTTGCAGGTGAAAGTAGAAATGTCCGGGGATGTGGGTGGTGGAGATTTTAAGCTAGAAAGATCTAGGACACGGTTCAGAGAAGAAGTAGAGTTCCCACTGGTATCTCCAAATAACAACATGAAACAAACGGTGTTTGTTTAGTTAAAATCCACGCTGGTGGAGATTTAGAGAGAACACAAACAAGATCACTGTTTGAGGGTGCTTCCTTGTGTGTGATATTTACACAATTTGCCACAGCATTGCAACGCTTTCTACCAGCGCATCTCATTCGGAGTTCAAAGCTTGCCTTAAATAAGCAGCTGCACATGGCTGCATAGCCTACAAAAACCAGTGACTGCTCTTGTACGCGTGTTCCCTGCGATAGCCTCATTTTTACAAGGTACCCACAGGTGTCAAATAATCGTACGAAATACTTAAAGGTTTATTTTGGGAGAGCCAGGGCCTGCCCTAGAACTTCTAGGGTCTTCACACCTCTGAAAATCGAGCAGCAATCCTGCTTCTTCAAAACTTCCTATTCGGCCTTAGCGAGTGCAGATTTGCTCTCCTTTAAAACATTTTAAATGATTTTACAATTGGCTAAACAGAGAAGAGAGATTGTTTTTGTGACAGTGCAAGCTATATCCTTGGCATATGCTACTAAACAATCTTAGACCAAGGGGCATGAATCCAAGTGCGGAGCTGAGTGGCCTTTTGGGAGACCTGCGTGCCCTCCCCCAGTACAGGGAACAGTGGTGAAGAAGCCAAGAACGAAGCAAGTCAGACGTGAGGGCATCGAAGTGTGCTTCAGCCTGGACCCTCGTTTACAGTGTCATCATGAAGAACAAAACTAATCTGCAGATATGCAGATGGATTCCCTGTGAAGGTAATCACAAGGCATCCTGTGAAATCTCATCCTTGTACATTACCTGGTATGAGTAGCCTGTCCGCAATATGCACTAATTATTTTCTGTCTGGATATTAGAGTCCTCTTTTACTTACTGGTGAAAAGCAGAGGGTAAAATTAATCCTTTCCACATGCTGCTGTTATTTCTTTGTGCTTATTTGTATTATGACAGCAGTTCAGAAGCCCTCCTTGTGTGCCAACACCTTGCTGCAATCGGTGCTTTATGGGTATGGACTGCAAAGACTGCAAAAGATTGCATGCTAAATATGTCAGAAAGCAGCAGGTAAATGCAACAGATAAATATGGGAGAAAATGTGGGTAGCTCTCTTAAGCCACAATCCAAACAGATCTGTCAAATTTTGATAGACATCCTGGTAAAGGAAAATCTTTCTAAATTTCTTCTAGAAATTTTCAAGAAGACAGTACAGTGTGGCCTCGCAGGTGTTTTGAACAAACTCTGCCCAGAAGTGGGAGCCTCTTGAGAGGAAATCTAATTGTCTTTGGAGATTTTTTTGACTGGGTAGCAGAGGCTGGTGTCCCTGGCAGAGTTAGGATCAATAGCTCAGTAACAAATAAGAAATGATGAGTAAAGTTAGGCTCTGCTCAGAGGGACCTTGAAAGTCTTCAGGCATTTCTGAGTCTGCTGTTGCAAATATGAATCCATTATTATCAAAGCGAGGAAACAGAAAATAGTCTTCGTGGCAGCATTTTGAATGGAGGGGAAGCAGGGCCAGGAGAGCCTGTGAAGTGTTACAGCCCACAGCTGATGGACCCTGGCTCTCAAGATAGTCATGAGCTTGGACAAATTTTCATTGGGAAATGAAAAATCTTATAAGGGTAAGAGGGAAATACTGCCAAGACTTAAATATGTTTTTAATCTGTGCAAGATTGCCCAGGTTCTTGGCAAAGCACTGTTTGTACTGTCACATTTTAAAATGATGACTGGATTGTTGTGCATCAAATTTGACATGCTTTGGGCCAGGTATGAGTACCTAAAGGTGTCCTAAAGCTGCCAGTTTTGCGTTAGGTGCATCCTGGCAGGAGAGGAACGTGTGTGTTTGGGATTTTTTCAGTGTTTTATAGTAAAATCCTTTGGAGTGTAACTTAAAATACTGTATCCCCTCACTCCTCCTGTCCCTACTCAGAGAAGGAAATGTGCTGGGCTTGCTGTGCAGGATCCCACTGACACCACGACAGCCCCTCGTACAGAAGCACTTTCCTGTGGGATGACTGTATTTTGTGCTGGGATTTACCAATCTCAAAGCATTTCCCTGTTTCCCCATTTCCAGTAATAGCAGTGTTTAAATAATCTGCTTGTCCCTGAGCAAGGAAGCACCTTTGTCGGTCATCATACAATCTCCAAGTGCAAGGTGTGCTCAATGTTGTTTATGTAGGACCTACAGGCAATAAGTTTCTTTAATTAAATTACTTTGACCTAGAATGAGGTTTAATTAAATACAGTATTACACAGACTCAAACAAAAAGGCATTTAGTAAACCACTATGCAAATTTCAAGGTAATTAAAATTTGAGATCTGTCTACTTCACACTATCTATATAATTGATGCTAAATGTGAACAGATCAAATAAGTACACTTTTTATTGTTTCATTTTTTTTTTCTTGTGCAAGCTAAGATTGCTAATGATTGCTTTGAATTATTTCTCTTTCTGATCTGTTGGATTCATCATTAGAGTGGGTGTCCTTGGGGTTGGTAGTTACTGGTTGGTTTGGATGCGCCAAAGAAGTCTTGCATAATACAGAGGTGACAGGGCACTCATTAAAGAAAATAAGATAAAGTATTAACTGAAGACAATAAAGAAGAAAGGACTCGTAACCAGAAACATTGACTACTGGCTTTCCTGGTTAGGCTGAAAAGAGAAGCTCAAAGGGAAAAGTATGTGGAACCAATAAAACAGAAAAATGTCCTCCAAGAGTTTCTAGAATTGGAACTGGACCAACTCCAGTAGAGCAGGAGTGTATTCAGTCCACCAAGACAGCTGACTAAATTCATCTTTGAAACTAAGGTCAAGAAAGCACTGAGCAATATTCATCATTTTCTAGCAAAGAATGACCAAACCTTGTTCCGAGTGATAAATAATCAGTACGCATACATTGAGAGCCTTTAATAAATGGCCGCAGTTAGGCAATAAGGCCCCAACTGCTGCTGAAACTCATTCTGCTGTTTGAACCAGTGGATAAAATGGGTGGTCAGGGGAGTCCCTCTCCACCCAAGGCTCACAAGGAGTGAGCGTGATGTGTGGGACCAGCCTGTGTCTGCCTCTGCAAAACCTGAGGCTTAACAAAGCCAACATATTTCTGTATTGGTAGCATTTGTTATTGCTGCTCCTGCTCTGCAGCAGCTGATGTGACCCAGCTGTGGATCAGTGTTTATGAAGGAGCTGAGGATTATGTGCTCAGTATCTTTTCAATACATCCTGCTGTGAACTCTGCCAGTTTCCAGGGAAGCCTCCGGAGAGCAATCTGAATGCTCCCAAAGCTGCCAGCTCTTCCTCTCATTGTCCTCCGTGTTATCCTGCTTCTCCTGCTCCCCTGCCCACCCCCTCTTACCTTGGGAATTCATCCGTCCCCAGCCACCTCAAGAAATGATTGTGGGTTTTGCTTTCAGAGTTGTGGTCTATGTCACAGAAAATGATAAAATACCCACAGCCAGTTGAACAGGCGGGATTTAAGATGACCTGCAGAAATCTGCAGACAATAGAATATAACTCTAGATAAAAATTACAATTAAACTTCTACTTTCTGAAAAAGAAAAAACATGTGAAAACAATGGGGTCTCCCACTTACGCTCCAGATTACAAAGGGATGTAAATCAGCTCTCCTTGTATTGAGTCCTTTAAAAAAGATCCGCCTTTCTCAGCATTTTTATAAATTAGTCTGACTTTGAAATTGTGGTATGTGGATGGTTTCAGAGGTGAAAGGATGACCATTATTTGCATAATAAAATCACAAAGGGAGTGAGTATGCAAAATTTAATTTATTTAAAATTCACCCATCCAAAATGCTAGGCACAGGTGTGGAAGATTAATAATAAAAATAGTCACCTACAGCATATAAATTAATGGCAGTGTCCAGAACGAAGAGCTTCCTTCCCCACGCTCAGAAAAACCTTTGGAGAGGGATACCCAGCATGACCTGACCGTGATTGATTCTGCCGGAGCAGGGATGCTGAGGACAGGCAGCCTTGTGCTTCCCTGTGCTGGCAGCAGAATTGCTCCAACACTCTGTGGGGCTCTGAGTACGAGCTGCTGTGGGGCAGGGTGGCTGAACAAGCAGGTCTGGGTGGCAGCAGTACCTCTGTCAAATGAAGGACATAATAAGTGTCCTAAAGCATCTGCTCTTGTGTCCCACAGGCATAAGTTTGTCACTTTTTTCCTCAATCATGTCTCTGCAGTTGGTTGATGCAAAGTGGATAACAGGAGGGTATTTGGTAGTTCCAGGATCTTGTTAAAAATAACTTTTTTTTTTCTATTACAAGCATCGGTAACTGTAATGTTTGCAACAATGCCACTGCATTTCTGACAAAAACTTGCTGAAGAGATTGTGTTTTATTATAGTTTTTGTGTTACATGGTTGGTGATGTGTTACCCTTAAAAAGCCCAGACTGATACACTCTAAATTATTCCTGCATGCACCGTGTTTCCTAGTAGATGGTTTCTGAGGCTCCTACCTAATAGGGAGTATTTGGCCAGGGACAGGGAAGGATGTTTGAGCTTGGATCTGATGAAGAGTAAGTTTGGACTCTTCTCTCCTAACTGTAGACCTAATGATGTCATTTAAATGTCTACCTCCAGAGATGATATGAACTGCACACCAAAAATGGCTATTGCTCTCCATTGTGGAAGAAAGGAGGGAAGCCATCGACCTCTTGACTGTTCTGCTCTGTAGACATCTGCTGTTGGCTAGATGAAACCTATCCTAAGGGGATTGAACGATGGCCTTAAAACATTTAATAAACAACTATGCTCATGGTATTGAAATTAAATCTGTAAGGGGATGTCCTAGGAGGCTTCATAACAGAGATTAAAGCATCTGACTATCAAAGTATATGGGAAGAACAAAGACTACTGTTAGATTCAAAATGGTTTTATGGTTTGAACATATGATTTGCAAATATTAGTGGGTTTATTTTGGCTGATTTTTTTTAATCAAGTCCATCCCAAAAAGCACAACTGAAATGTCCACAAGCAGCTTGGAATACGCAGGGGTTGTCTGTTAATTACCGTTTTGCTTACTTTACTGCTATGTGATCCATTGATACGAACCTCTCTGCCCCCTAATAATGTTGACTGTGTCCATACCGCGTCCATACTGTGGGATCCAGTACTTTCCCAGCACCAGGGTCTGGCTACTTCTCATCTCCACAGTGGTGCAAGACCCGTATGTTCCCTCCTCTCAGTTGACTCTAACACCTCAGTCTACGTACAGAGAAGACCCAAGTAGCAGAGCATCACAGGGTGCTCCAGTGGGCCCCTTGGGTGGGCTATCAGAGGAGAATAATGATAGAATCGTAGAATCATTTAGGTTGAAAAAGACCCTTGAGATCATCAAGCCCAACTGTTAATCTAACACTGCGGAGTCGACCACTAAACCACATCCCTAAGCACCATGTTTACAAGTCTTTTAAATACCTCCAGGGACGGTGACTCCACCACTTCCCTGGGCAGCCTGTTCCAGTGCTTGACAACGTTTTTGGGGAAGAAATTTTTCCTAATATCCAGTCTAAACCTCCCCTGGCACAACTTGAGGCCATTTGCTCCCGTCCTATCGCTAGTTAGTTGGGAGAAGAGACCAACACCCACCTCACTGCAACCTCCTTTCAGGCAGTTGTAGAGAGCGATGAGGTCTCCCCTCAGCCTCCTCTTCTCCACACTGAACAAGCCCGGTTCCGTCAGCCGCGCCTCATAAGACTTGTGCTCTAGGCCCTTCACCAGCTTCGTTGCTCTTCTCTGGACACGCTCCAGCACCTCAATGTGTTTCTTGTACTGAGAGGCCTAAAACCAAACATAAGATAATTGTGGGTCAGTTACATTTTATAGCATGTTCCTGCCCTACATTATAAACTGAGCCATGGTGATATAGTTCACCTCAAGCATAGATCAACACAGAGGATATTATGAGTTTATGCTTGGCTTTGCTCCCAAAGACCATTGTTCAAAGGTGTATAGAACAAATCAGCAAAAATTTTGTTATCATATAGGACAATGATAGATTTTCTTCCTGCTGTACTTTCTTCACCTCCCCATTGCTCGTCCCTCCTCTGAACTGGTCCATACTGCGTCTTTCTCCTCTACCTCCAGTTCTCCCCACGGTGCACAGGTGTCACATACCTGTTAGCTGTCCTTTCCCTTCTTCAGTAGGGTTAGCTGCCACACAGGTGTTTGTAGCACCAGACCAGGGGCTCCCAGCTTCAATGACTGACAGATCAGTAGGAAAAGGCAGCTGAAGAGAGTCCGCAGCCTGAGAGGAATCAGGTGAACGAGGGCTGGGGAAAGGACAGTGGAGCCCTGGACATGGAGTTGCTACATGCAGTGACCTACTCAGAAGCAGCAGTTACCATCTGCCTAGCCCTTATCAAATGGTAACGATTGATAGGTGTTAATGGCTCATGCTAAAAAAAGACCTGAAGTGAGGTTATTGTAGGAACTGTCTCTATTTCAACCATGAATCTCTTTCTGGGGAAGCTGGGATAAAGGGAGTATGTCTAAGTTGAAAGATCTCTTCTAGGCAAATTTCAGAGGTCAGAAGCACATCTCCACACAAGAAAGGCAGCAATGGGATGAGATGCCCAGGATGCAAGGGCAGAGCTGTCAGAAGCATATGGAGATGATGGCCTTCGCAGCAACATTTTGAGTGCAGTAGGGAATTGCTGGGCAGCAAGAGTGGAAGAAAAGGTGGCACGTGGAAAATGTGTGATGTGGTCAGAGATTGGAGGATAAATGTCAGTGTTGGCAGCATATGGATTAATAGATCAGCAGGATCTAGTAATCTAGATGCAAATCTACAGATTTGCATTGATAGAGCTGAGACCAAATACTGTCACTGAGAGCTGCACAGCTGAACAGGAATTTAAGAAATGAGGCAGCACTGAAAAGGACTGACAGAGTAGGACACACAGGTAAAATGAGGTTGGGAGAGATTATTCAGCTTAGTTCCTCTGCCTTTACTACATTCCCTCTACACCCAGTAAGAAATCCTGAGGGATGAGGCCAGAACAAGAACAATGACCCTAATTTGCCATAAATCCTCTCCTCTTGGCCCAGCTTTCTCTTCCCCATGCCAGTGGCATAATGTGAGGTCATTTCCTGAGAGCATTCCCTCCACCAGCTTTTCAGAAGATGAAGAACAACTATGTTCACTGTGAAGGAGTATGAAATGTGTCTGATACCATTTGTGGAGGAAAATCGTTGAGGGAAGAGTTGTGCTTTTAGTAGTGCTGAAAATACTTAGCATGGGATGCTGTCCAGATGTGGAGAATGCCTTTTTATTTATTCTTGATCTAGAAAAAGCAGGAATGATAGTAAATATTGTCTGCTTCTGAAGAGATTTATGGGACAAGCTTAATGTGGGCTTCTCAAGAAGGTATGAGAGGAGAATATAAAATGAAACATCGGTGTTCGTAACTGAAGAACATTTACCCCAGGGGATCATATCACTATTTTTTTTAATGAAAATTCAGTCAACTAGATATTTAGTTAGCCCAAAGAAATGTTTTCAGTTATCAATTAAAGGGAGTATGTGTGTTCTGGTGCTTGAAGATGCCGTATCTTAAAATGAATCAGGATGCTGGATAATTATCACTTTACTCTTTATTAAATTGTTGCTTTTCCTCCCGCAGTGGCTGTAGCAGCTGTTCAGCCACTTTCATTAACTTGTAGAGTAAAAGTTTTTATTTTAACCACAAATACTAGGACTAAAGTTACTTTTCTTTAAAGTTATCTTTTAAGCTGATATTTGTATACTGGAATCAGTAGGAATTGAATCCATTTGCTTTTTAAATATGATTTCTCTCTCATAAAGACAAATTTCTAAGTATGATTTAAGTTTGAGATGGACTTAATTATAAAGTTGCTTTCAGTGCTGTTGCAAAGATCTGCATTTTTGAGACTTTACATTAAAAATAGAAAATGGCTCACTCGCTGATTAAAGTAAGTGAATTAGAAAAAAGCATTTTTAAATGAAAATTTTTTTCCTGAATATTAATAGACTAGGGCTCAAAGAATTAGTTCATTTATTGAACATTCACTCAGAATTTAAGCCAAAGCACAGTTCTACTGTAGATTAAAAGATGTTTAAATGCACTGGTCAAGGTGGGATTTCATTGATATTTTTTTTTTTTTTTTTTCAATTGCAGACCGTTTCAAAACTTGGTGGTCCTGAAGCACAAAGGAATAATGTTGCAGGAGCTTGAGGAGCCACATTCACACATGAAAAAAAAAAGCATTTAACTGTAATATCTGCCAGTATCTCTGTGTGATAATGGCTAAGTCAAATTTGTAAACATAGCTTTTGCAGGGGCTTGGGCTAGGCTGTGGTTCTGGTCACTGTAGTCCATATTTGCATGCTGACTCTTGGCCATCTTTTCTCTCAGACCATCAGATCTCATCCTAAGGCTCCTATGGGTCTCGTAGGGTCTGTAAGTTCTGTTTCTCAGAACACTGCTGAACAGTTTCAAATCCGTAGGTTAGAGGACAAGATGCTGAACTGGATGCCTACACATCCTAGATGATGAAGTTGAGGGATGATATGTAAAGAATGAGGATTTGAGGCAATCATAAGCACACAATGGGGTATGTTAAGAGTTAACATTAAATGCATTTCTGCTTTATTCCTAGAGTATTACACTGTTTTACTTAGGAAATGGGAGGCTTTCAGGTAAAGTACAGCTACAAATCTTAAATTAATTGATGTTGCGGGAAGAAGCAATCACAGTAGAGAATAATTGAGGTGGGAAGAGACCTCTTGAGATTGTCTAGTCCAAGCCCTCTGCCTGAAGCAGGATCCTCTAGAGCAGGGTGCTCAGAGCCATGCCCAGTCAGGTTTTGAGTATTTCCAAGCATACAGACTCTAGAACCACTTCAGGCAAACTGTTACAGTGTTTGACCACCATCACAGTAGAAAAGTCCCTTCTTATGTTTAAATGAAATTTCCTGTACATCAAATTCATGCCCATTGCCTCTTGACCTGTCTCTGGGTACTGCTTAAAAGAGCCTGGGTACATCTTCTCTACTTCCCTGCCATGAGGTGTTTACACACATACTAGAGATCCCCGCTGAGCCTTCTCTTCTCCAGAGCTGGCCAGCCCCAGCTCTCAGCCTCTCCTTGTATGACAGAAGCTCCAGTCCTTCAATCATCGTTGTGGCCCTTTGCTGGACTTGCTCCAGAACGTCCATGTCTCTCTTGTGCTGGGGACCCCAGCACTGGATGCCGCACCCCTGATGTGTCTCACCAGTGCTGAGCAGAAGAAAAGGATCACCTCCCTCGACCTGTTGCAAGGGCTCATTGCTGGCTCATGATCAGCTTTGTGTCCATCAGGGCCCCTGGGGCCTTTTTTGTAAAGCTGCTTTCCAGACATTCAGCCAAGGTGTGGTGCCTGGGGTTATTCCTCCCCGGGGACAGGACTTTGTGCGTCCCTTTGCTGAAGTTCATGAGAAGAACAGCATTGAAACAACAGGTTATGAGACTCACTGAACCCTGAGCTTCTTTCCTAAAGAGAAGTGGACAGAGTGTGTTGAATGTTAAGTAAAATTAAAGGATCCACTTGTTTCCTGTGGTATGGTTAAACCTTGTCTTTCTCTAGACTGGCAGACTAGGAACTAGTTTTCTGAACTGCTAACATTAGGCTTCCAGCATCAGATGAGAGTTTCTGATTAAGAAGCTGAAGCCTGGAAGTACTGAAATCTGTGGGTCCCATTCCCTGAGGTGGAATGTGGGGGTCACCCGTACTTGTTAATGTTGGGTCATTTCTAGATGCAAAAATGATGTGATTGGGGTCCTAATTTTAATGTCCTTTTTCTGCAAGCTTTTTCTTTCAAAAAGCAGTTTCTGGCTGATACACATTCATACACAGATAGGCCCAAATGTAGTGTGTCTTTTCCAAAAACTGCAATCTGAAGCATCCAGCTTTCCTGGCATTCACAGTCAGTGCTTGAAGGCAGTCTGACATGTTCAGTCCAAGCAAAGGTGTTGTGCATACAATGAAAGACCTCTCATTGTTCTTAACCTTAGCTGCAAAATAGTATCGAGCAAGTGCGGGCAAGTTTTCCTTTGTGTGTTTTCAGCTTAACCGAAGTTTGAAAATGGATGAACCGAATTGCAATGTAGAGGAGAAGACTAAAACAAAAGAGAAAAGGAGTCAAAAGGATTATGAATAAGCATCTCCTCAAGATTTAAGATCATTATTGTTAAAGATATTAAGATACATAGAAATTGTGCTCAATTAAAGAATTTAACATTGATGTTAGAAGATAGTAGGGCCAGATATTGTCTGAGAATATCTGCTCTCCAAGGAGACTATTTGGCAGGGCTAAAAGAGGTCCCTTTTGCAGACTGTCCAAATGCACTCGGTAGTTTGTCATCTGAAAGTGTAATGAAGGAATGTGTGTTACTGAAGGAAGCTCTCATGATAAAATGGCTCCAAACCGCTCACGGTCCCAGTATGACTTCATCTTAGTTCAAAGTTAGCCTAGGATGATGGAGGAATGTGATGCATCAAAGCGTTTACTTTTGCCTGTCCCAAGTAATTTCAGTTAAAATCAGATTTCTTTCTTATGTCACCTTCTGTTTACAAACCCCCCAAAATTACATACCAAGTCCATCGCAATGCTGACAAGTTAGTTGTGTCATCTGTTAGGTCTCCTTTAAACAAAATCCATGATAAATCTTTCTGTATTGAGACTACTGTAAATGAAAAAATATATGCCCTGTTAACTGTCCTAGGACCACTGTTTCTGTCTATTTTTTTGAAGTGTAACACAAAGCCCAGAGAATCAAGATTTCTTGGCATGATAACGTATATTAAAAAAAAAGTCGGCTGGAGTCAGAACTTGTTTTTAACTGTTTGAAAGTGGTTCTGGGAAGGAGATGGGGAGCATACGGGGGATGGCTGTCTTTCCCAGACAGTTGACTGACACTGTGAAAAAACCAAGTTCACGCACAGGAGGCACGACTTCACAGCTCTGCTTTTTGCACGTTGCTGTCAGCGAATCTTTCAGAAAGAATCAGCACAGAAATAGGCAGGTTTGGTGCTCACCGGCGAGCCACCCTAACACCATCTGGTGAAACAAGAAACCCTGGGAGCGGTTTGTGCAAGTGGGTTCGGCGAACGGGCTGTAACCTCACCTGCAGTGCCCAAAAGGTGCTGCCTGGTGCCACTTCGTCAAGGATAACGAGGAAAGGGAAAGTATCTTGATACTTACACAAAGTATATTCTTGAGCAAATGTGCAACCTCGTGTTTGGATCAAGCTCTTCTCATCCTGCCAGTTTTAGATTAAATTAGTTAAACAATCCCTAGGCAAAAGCAACTGTGTATTTTCTTTAGGTTTTGAAATTGTATGGGTTTTAGCGTACGTTTTGATTAACTTCATTTCCATTCGCTGAAAAGCAGGGCATAATTTAGATTTATCTTAGGTTGAGATCAGTATGATTCAGACATCGCTGGCCTTTTTCAGCCAGACCTGGCACAAGCAGCAGAGTACTGAATGGGTCTGAACTTCTGTATTGAATGCTTTTCCGTCTTTTACTTTCCCCAAAATGGCAGTTTGTAGAACAGGTGATTGAATGCATTTTTTTGCGCATAAAATAATGAAAAGCAGCTGGTGCATTGCAGGGAACAGAAGGCCTTTGTGCCATCATAAAATAGGTTTTAGCAGAGAATTTTTAATAATTAGATTTCTCACGTTTTCTAAAATTTCATCATTTTCTTTTCTTAATTCAGTTTGCTTACCAGAACAAACACAGGAAATATATATTGAAATTCTTTTGTTTTTTCTCTGACATGGAAAGTTCGTCTTTGGACAGTAGTTCTGTTTTTATTTTTTTGCTTGCAGATGCACTGCTAGCAATTTAATCCAAGCCTAGCTGTAAATGAACGTATGACTCATTCTCTAGATGAGAGTTTGAAAGGGGAGTCTTTACATGTCTCGCTTGTTATTGTTTTACTTCCTTTTTAATATTTCAAGATTCGCCTTCTGTATTAAAATAGTCTTTAAGAGAAACGTGGTACTTTTCCAGAACTGGCCAGTTGTCAGTATTGACTATAAAAGTCACTTCTGTTAAAAGAAGTGTCTGCTGATCTCTGAAAAGTATTGACATTTTTAGTAAATTTTGGGTTGCATAATTGTGGGAATGGCTTTTTCTATTCTCATATTGCCCATCTTTTGCACAAGTTGTCAATTTATGAGAGGAAATTTGAAAAAGTTCAAGAAAAGCAGTAGGCTGGGAAACAGTAGAAAAAGCTGTGGCAGGCAAATAGAATTATAGGAGGGTTTGGATTTTTTTAGATCTAAATCCCTAGTATTGCTGTGATACTTCTCTGAATCAGTCATTTTCATTTAATACAGTGGAAGAAAAATTAAGCTAAGAGCTTCTGAAAGTAACCCCACTACTAACTCCACATATTTTAAGCTCTCTAATCAGAACAGCAGTTTAAATATTGTTTAGTTTACTGACTTAATCATAAAATGTTGCAATACAGTAGCAAATGCAATCAAGAACCAGGAACTACACCTGTTTCCATGGAAGAGCATGGGATATGAGATGCATTGCTTCCTCCAAGAGAAATCTTTCTGAAAATATTTCTACATGCACTGGATTAAAGCAGGTGAATTTAAAAATAAACTGTGATTGCTGCAATCCCTGCAGAAAAGTTTACAAAATATCCACGCTGTATTGGAGTTCTTTATAGGATATTCTGTCTTTTCTCTCATAAAAATGATTTTCCAGATTTTATGACAACTCATACCTTGCTTAGAAGTCTTATCTGCATGACTTGCTGGTAAAGGTAGCACTTCAACCCTCAAAATCTTAAAACTGTGGCCAATCATATGGTTTATCATGACGCTGACAACATTTGGTATTTCTCTACGATCTACTACTTCTGAAATCATGTGAAATTATGAGTTTTCAGCTTTCATTAAGCAATAAAAAAGAAGTTTCTGGCCCTTCATGGTCTGGAGAGAACAGCTTGGAAATGTGACTCTAACAACTGAAAACTCAGAAAGCAGATCAATCTCTCATATTGATTTTTCACCCAGCCTTATGGTTTTGTGGAGGGGAGTCTGACTCTCGACTTCTGCCGAGACTGACAGTATTATCAATATTCTGTGATCTCGGGCCGCATATTTTATCGTCAAGATCAGGGTCTCAAATTCTATGCAAAAATAAAACTATTGATAGACAAAATTAGAGTAGAAATATGGGACAAGGAGAATACTTTGAAAAGCTAGCGTGAGTGTGCCAGAGCATCTATTTGTAAATGTGCCCTGAAAGTTCCTTTTCTGCAGGATTATTTATCTGCATATATGTAATTGTGTGTGTACTTATAAGCATATATGTATGCATATCTGTGCGTGTTTGTACACACCTATAAGTGGTCTTGCAGAAGAAGAGACAAATCTGCACGATCCTGCATAAGGCTGTACGAAGTTTATCTCAAGAGCTTTGATAGCTCAAGAGCTTTGATAGCTCAGACACGGTTAGGATTCCTGTCTTTTTGATATTCAGTGCTCAGTTTCACATGATATATCCAAACTCATCTCCTCCAGCCAGGAGAAAAAAGTACAGGGCAAAGTTTTGCTGTAATTACAGATGTAATAAACCACTTTTATATTTCTTCAGAAGCAGTTAACTGAGAACACCCATAAGCTTAGATCCAGCCATCTACTATTTTAAGATTGCCCAGAGCAAGTTAATTTTAGGTTTAGTGCTTTGTAATTTAACTAGAGAACTGCACCTAAATTTGAAGATTGAATTTTGCAGACCTTAAGAAGATTTGCTTCTTTGAGTTTATTATTATTTATGGTTGAAGTGTGTTTAATAATTTGCTGTGTTATGTGCACAAAACTACCACTACAATCCCAGTTTAGCTAATGGTAGTTGACGGCATTTTTGTTTTTTCTCCTGGGGTGTTCTAGAGACGCTGTGCTGTGATCTTACCCTGATCTTAATGAGATCCAGCCAGGAGTTAAAAGAGCAATACCTGCTCCACGCACACACACGCGCTCCAGAAATGTCGATGTGGTCATTTTATTGTTCAAAGTGGGGATTTGGAAAGTGGCTGCAGCTTCCAAGAGCTGGGGGTTGTTGTGAGGGGCTGGCGAGAGGTAACCAAGACAAGACCAACAGCGGTCAGCAGGCTTCCAGGCGTTGCAGAGGACCCACACCTCCTGAGGAGGGGTGTTTCTGAGAGGGCTACAAACCAACGCAGGCTGAAAAACTGCTCATGTTTCGCAGTTTCCAGCTAGATCTGAAGGAAAACATCAGTCCATGGACCATGACTAATCTCATAGGGTGGTCCAAACGCTCCCACTGGTAACAGCCCTGCCTTCAGCCCAGCTTTAAGGCTCGGTCTCTGTGCAGGTCCTGGCTCCTACAGAAGGAATCCCACCTGGGGAAGCAAACAGCTCCGAGACATCCACAGCTGTCTCACCCCATCCAAAAGAGATGTAAGTTACCTAAAAAGTAGTCGCTGAGTTGCATTCATTTGTGCATCTGGAGAGAGTGGAGGAAGAGGCAGGGGAAAGGTTTTTTTTGCTGTAAATGGCGCAGAAACGTGAGTCACATCTAAGGAGCACATTCATGAGGTTGCTCTACCTTTGACGTGGAAATCTGACTGGTTTGTACTACGGGCTTTCCTGCAACCATCTTCTGTCTCTGGGGACACCATGCCATTAAATTTAACTCTCCTGCTTGGAAACCTGTTTATCTGAAAGTGTCTTTCCAGACAAAAAGATGACGCTGGACGAGCTGTAACACTTGCAGTGCACGGCATAGACTTGCTTTGTCTGTCTGTGGGTGCCCTTCAGCCAGGCTGCATCCGAGAGGAAACTTTCTGGTTAAGTTTTCATAGATTCAGGAGGCAGAAGAAAATGGGAGGAAAAAATGAGCAGGATGAAGGCCTGACTGTCTTTGCCTGCATCTTACCATATAAAGTAGAAAAAAGTTTATGCTGTTAGAGAAACACAAAAGAATAAGGAAAAAGTTGAAGGAAACACGTTCAAACAGCTAAAGGTGAGTCAGCATGCAGGAAGCTAATGCACATGACTAGTGAGATTATCAGTAAATCTTTTTTGCCACTTTTCCTCTCCCCCTCTTCCCCTAAATTACAGTTTAATGACTCTGCTTTTTAAAAAAAACACCCTGTCAATTAAGTATAAAGCTTGTTGCTTTCCTGGAGCCTGAAATTTCCCTCTGTCCTGCAGAGAAGTCGTCTCTCTTCCCCCTGCAGCCACCGAGGCACAGACCCACGCGCTCGTGGGCTGGGAGGGATTTTAAAGCCTCAAACATGTTTTAAAGCTCACTTGCTAATTATTAGGTTCAGGAAAGAATAACTTCGATTTCACAGTGACTGTCTTCAAGGCCATTTTTTAGCCATGCACAGAAAAGATTTTCAGCACTTTTGGTCATGAGTGTTTGAGAAGGTAATACCATAGGGCCTGCATTCATAGCATCTGCTGAGGCACTGAATACCAAGGATAACTGCACTTCTAATTAGAAGCACCATCATTAATTTAGGTATCTAAAGTAATTAAGGGTAATTAATAATCATCATTAATTAAGGTATAAATTAGGTGGGGTGAATGCACTCTAAGGTCAGACTCGGGTTGATCCAATGTCTGTACGTAATGGAGGAAAGAGATCTCAGAAGCCCTCCAGCTCCCTTCCAAAGATCTCCTGTAATGTACCTTGCTTAGCTATGGATGCCAAAGCCCCTCGCATCCCTAATTCAGGCTGTCAGTCTGGCATCTTTCACAATAGCTCATCTCTTACTGGGGAGGTGGGGAGCTGGGTTTTGGATGGGGTTTTTTTTCCTTCTTCAGAGTTGCAATACTTGATAGAACGGATGGAAGCACATGCACTGGCAAGCCTGCTGCGCTAATCCTCATGGGATGCCCAACTGCCTCGTTTCCTGAGTACATGGTGTTCATCAGCGTAGGTTGACTGTGATGAAACACTCAGGGTGTTGGCTGGAGTTGCAGAGTCTTGACATAACTTGATTCCAGGAATGACTGGAGCCAAATCTGCTTTAACTTTTCTCCTTCCTCATTTGCACCTATTCACCTCAATTTTGTGCCCACGATCCAAGTTTGTAAAGTCAAACCACAGCTCAGGAGAGGAAGGTGTGGCGTCCTCCCTTATTCCTCCAGGTAGACCTGAAATAGGAACAGGGAGAAGGCAAATTTCTCTTCCTTTAAAGAAGGTGCATCAATTCAAAGCAGTAGGTACTCAATAATGTTTGTCAGCCTGTTCAAGCAAAGCTCCTACTGACTTTGAGTTCAGGTTCAGGACCTTGTTCATGGGCACTGATGGAGATTTCCAGGCAGGGAATCCTAATACCATGTTTTTAAGCCTTTAAATAAGGCACTTATTTAAGTGGCCCCACTTTCAGGGTAACAACACTGAGCTCCTTTCACTCAGATTTCAGTACAGATGTTTGAAATGGTTGGGAGCTGCTGTAGGTTCAGCATTGTTTAAACAAAAAAACAAAACCCAAGAACCACCAAAACAGCTGTTTTCTGAAACCCTGTTTTGCATTGGCAAGGCACAAAATGCTGATTTCTACTCACCTCCAAGCAAAGGGTAACAGCGGATGTTATGTTACTCTAATCTCACTGATTACTATTTTTACCAGACAGACTCCAGTACATTTACTAGTACATGATGAAGGGGCATAAATAATTTAAACAACAGTTGTCAAAATAAATGAGCAAAGTGCATTTTGTGATAAATTGCACTTGCTTTTTTAATGTGTTTCTCAGTTGCAAAATTCAGTAATTTGCAGTGGATGTCCCAATCATTAAAATGAATTAGCAAGCCTCTACTTTCTTAGCCATAATTTTAATCTTAACTAGAAAGGAATTATTTAGTATTATTTTGGCAAGGGTTCCCCCTTAATATTCTCTTACAGCCACAGTCTTACAGTGTAATGTAAATTATGTATGTATCCTGGTGACTTGGATTTTAGAGCTGAAAGCTCATTATGAACAGTAAAGAATTTCAGCTAGCATGAAGATATAATTGTTTTAAATAGAGTTTAACAACTATTCATATCACTGGCTGCTTCAGTCCTTCCATTGGCCTGCAGGTGCCAACAGAATTTATAGTTGCTTAAGGAGTGCATAATGGGAAGTTGTTTTTTAGAGGTCTAATACCACATTAATGTATACACAGAGCATACATCTGCTTAATTTGTCTTCTTGCTTGTATTTAGGTTATAATTTACATGATGGTATTCTGTTGTCATTGGTCTTTTTTTTTAATATATATACATCTATGCTTGTTCTCCTTTATAGTTACCCAGGATTGTTTTTTTCACTTCCTTTCTCCTGAAACGAAAGGAGGCTGTCACAGTTGAACATCTCTGCAAATCAGAAGTGAAGTCATTTTTCCCTACCACTCTGTGGGTGCCTATGATGGTTTTTTGTTTTGTTTTGAGTTGAGATTATTTAAAGAGAAAAAACATGGCAGAAAAACCACAAAAATTTGCAGTAGGCTTCAGGTGCACTAGTAATAATCAAAGTTTTTATAAAAGCATTTGGCTTGCATGGACTAGTTATGGAGATGACAGTATGTTTTCAAATAAATCATCCCTGGTCAAGTATCACTGTGCATCCATTTTGGTCTTACCTTGAAATGAAAGAGCAAATTCCCGTAAGTGTTACTCAGAATAAGGAAAGACAAAACTGAAACACTTAAATGTAGACTTTTAGGGGTAAGTCTGGCATGCATCGTGACACACAAAGGATGCACTGGAATAGTGAAAAATGGTTTTGTTTGGAGCTGCTGACAATGTGGGTGTATGCAGTAATCAGTGCCAACACAGAGAGACAAGACAAAAATCTGATATCCATATAGATAGATAGATAGACAGACAGATGTCGATAAGAGATGTTTTCCTGATTCATCACCACAGAGCAAATTTGACTGTCTATACAGGTGACAATGTTCATTCCATGGGTCCAGATGATATCTTCAGAAGGGCTGAGATATTTTGTACTGGTTCTAGCCCTTTCATCTTGGCCGTCAGTGACGGGGCAAATCATCAGCATTAAAAAGGCCTCTGTTTTGGAGAATAAACCTCAAAACCAAGCCTGTTATTTAAAGATACAAATGGGATCTTCCCCCATCTAATTATCGTACCTTGAAAGTTAATATTTCTACTGGATTGAGAGACTGGTTGTTTATATAATTTGATTTCACATGCGATGTTAAAAGGCTGAAAGTTTGCAGACTGTTCCAAAAATGTAATAAGGGGAAAGGGTGTCTGATTGTCTGATTACACTAGAAACCAGCTACAGGCTAACCCCTGATGCAGCAGGGTTACAGGTGATGCTTTTAGGTCCCCAAGAGGTGCTGGAGAAGAAGTTCACAGAATCATTAACATTGGAAAAGACCTTTAAGATCATCAAGTCCAACCATCAGCCCAACACCACCATGCCCACTAAACCATGTTTTGAAGTGCCACGTCCACACCTTTTTTGAACACTTCCAGTGATTGTGATTCCACCACCTCCCTGGGCAGCCTGTTCCAATGCTTGACCACTCTCTCCATAAAGAAATTTTTCCTATTATCTAGTCTAAACCTCCCCTGGCACAACTTGAGGCCATTTCCTCTCATTCTATCACTAGTTACTTGGGAGAAGAGACCAACATCCACCTCACCACAACCCCCTTTCAGGCAGTTGTAGAGAGCGATGAGGTCTCCCTTCAGCCTCCTCTCCTCCAGACTGAACAAACCCAGTTCCCTCAGCCGCTCCTCATAAGACTTGTGCTCCAGACCTCTCACCAGCTTCATTGCCCTTCTCTGGACACGCTCCAGCACCTCAGCATCCTTCTTGTAGTGAGGGGCCCAAAACTGAACACAGGATTCAAGGTGCGGCCTCACCAGTGCCGAGTACAGGGGCACGATCACTTCCCTACTCCTGCGTATTTCTTCATATTTCTTCTACTCCTTCGTATTTTAAGCTGCTAATTCCTCATTCACAGTGTACGTATATGTACACACACATTTCTGTGCATAAGCTCGGGCTCTTTCTTACACTTAGCACCTGCTGTGGGGTGTGGAGGCAACACCATAAAGTCCCAAAGACTAAAAGGATTGGGAGCTACTATCTGTTTAGGATGGATGTTGCTTCTGGATGATGAGAGCTCCATTTGTGCCAGTCACAATAGATCAAGGTGATTTGCTGTGCGGCTAAGAAGGACATTTAACAGCTGGCAGATAGCTGGTGTCAGACTCTCACGGTTTTTTGCTTAGAGAAAGGAGAAGTCCAAGGGTCAAGGCACCTGTATGGAATTAACAGGGAAACTGGTCAAAAGGAGACAACTTCCATTCCAGTCCTCCAAATCCTTTTTCTAGTCCGTAAAATTTTAAATAAAGACTTTAACAGAATTTATAGCCAGCACTAGAATTAACAGATTTGTCATAACTTGGTATTAAGCAAGGAGCTTGGCTGTTCCCAGCAAAGTCAGTAATTCTGCTGCCATGCAGAGAAGTAAGCACCAGCCAAACAAGCTACTACCAGAAACCTCCACAGAAATGACCCAGGGAGACTGTTTTTCATCTTGCTAGTGGTTGCCATGGTCTTCAAAAGGAAAAGTTTCCAAACTAATTCTGTCTCTCACAATCAAATCCTATAAAACATTTTTAGAGTGTGTTATTACTCATCGGTATGCAAAAATGGCACCGCCTTACTCAGAAAATCTGTTCCCTGTGTGTATTCAGATCTGTGCGTGCAGCCTTGGTTAACTAAAATAGTTCCGGTGGTTTTGTTTTTTTCCCCCTTATCTCTGTAAATGCAGCACAGCTCACAGTTCATTTTCTCACTTGTTAACTGAGGTTAACAGTCAGACAGGTCGGGCAGTTGGACTAGATGATTGTTGTAGGTCCCTTCCAACCAAACTATTTCATCAATGAAATCCTTGCTCTTCTGCATTACTAAATCAAATTTTGAGGTCCCATCTACCTGCAGGTACTTCCCAGGTTTCTGTGTTTCCACTGTAGCCAGCAGCAAGGATGTCCCAAGAGTGATCAGGTTTGGGGCTGCGGACAGGAGGCAGGTGACTGTCTCTGCACTGACTGTAGACAGTCTGCGGACGTAATACAGGTAACAGCAGTAGCTGTCTAAAAATAGTTGGATGAATCCAGGCCACATTTTCATTTGCAAGACCTTTGCTGGTTCAGCAGCCCAAAAGCCCAAAAAACAGAGCCCAGAAAAGCCCAGTGTGGTAAGTAGACTTTGGGTTGAATGTGTTATATAACATAAGTAGCTAATACTGTGTGATGGGGAACGGATATTTTAAACAATTAACTGCTGTCACCTTCAGTGGTACTTTTGTCCTAGTCATTGGTAGACAGCTCAGTGTGGTTTCAGAATGGATCCAGATCCTTACCACGGGTTTTAAAGACCATTTAGAGAAATCCGATTAAGCTGTGGCTGTCAGGAGCGCAGCAGGCTGTGTCTTAGCCTTGGCTTTAATGGAGGAGGTTATGCTAGGTATTTTAGAAGCTGCTACAAATGTTTTGGAAGCAGAATCTCAAACACAGCGCAAAAACATGATCTCAGAACGGTTTTTCATGTTAGATGAGGTGAACTGGAGTTGTGTAAAGATATTAGCCACTCAATCACGAGCTCGTACCCGAGACACTTGTCCTGCAGGCCGCCTGCCCGGGTCATTTTCTTCAAAGGTTATTTGCAAATGGTATCTCAGCATGGTGGTATGGATGGGTTGGTGGATCTGCAGAATGTAGGTATTTAGTCATAATCACTTGTGACTATTTTATATATAGTCATGATAGATTTTGTGATAGATCGATAGATAGGTGGATCAATCGATAGATAGATCAATAGATCGATAGATAGATAGATAAATAGATGTTTCTTTCGACATTTAAGCTAGAGTTATCATAGACACACATCCTGTCTAGATTCTAGACACAGATCCTATCTATATTTGGCATTTATTGTGCAAAAAGTGTTTCAGAAGTGTTCTGCATGCTTATGAGCCCCTCACGTTGTCACACCAGAGATGATGGCTGTCTAGTGACAGACATGGTGAACTCCTTTGTTCATGGGCAAATGAGCATGCGATTGTACAGTTGGTTTGTAAAGCATGCTTGGATGAACAGCACTTGATAAAAGCAAGATAATCACCATTCATTAATTTTTTTTTTAATATTATCTACATATATAGACTTTGATTTACTATCTTCTACTTTAAGTCCAAATCGGTATCGTTAATGAAACTGAGTAATTTGGTGTTAGCTGACAATGTGTTTATTATCTAAATTTAAATATCAGGACTATAACTGCAGTGCATATTTTTCCCATGTAGTTTCTTTACAAATGGCATATGCCCCATTTGTCTAATCCCTGCTTCTGTGATTACAAAGTAGCCAAGTTACATAAATACAACTAAATTATATATTTGCATACCATACTGCTGTGGCTCTGCAGAAGCCATTTTGGGCTGTTCAGTGCTTATAGTTTCTTTCATTGAAATGGTTTGTTATTTCACCAGCAGTGCTGCAGAGTTGTTCCAGTCTTTTGCTTGGAAACATTTTTTTCATTATTCTACTCCAATTGCCACAAATGAAGTAAATAATATTTAGTAAAATAAGTAATAAAAGAAAGTACTGCTAATGTAGTTCTTTCTGCCATTTAAACCTATGGGATTTTTGTAAGTTGGATTTCAAAGTCTTTGGGCAGAAACCAGCCTTTAGTTAAGTGTTTGAATAGCACAGTGGGACCCTGATTCATGGCTGGGCACTGACAAAGTAACACTACTAAAAATAGTTTGCAAAGTTGAGCCCTCCAGTAGAAAAAGAAAAGTCGGAGAATGCATAATTTGAGAAATGCTCTGGCTGTTGTCAGTGGGTCTGCTGTCCCTATTGTTATTTAAAACCAGAATTAGCCGTGCCTGTTCTCTGCAGCGCAGTCTATCCACTTGCAGGCTTCATCCTTTATTACCTTTCTAAATCGAATTAAACGTCAGTGTTCTTTGGGAGGCCATAGTCAGCATTTGGGGAGACAGAAGATACGACTCCACCTTATGAATACTTCAGTTGCGGCGCTGGTTGAAGAAGCTCCTGCCGTTGCCCGCGGCCGTTCCTGCCCGCTCCCTGCCAGGACCGCTCTAGCTGTTGGTGGAGCTCTAAAGCAAATCTGGGAAGTGAATTGGTTTCAAGCTTTGGGCTTGTTTTCCTCATGGGCTTATTTCACAGGCCTTTTGTACTGTGCAGCAGGGTTGGCCCAGCAGCAGGGCAGGGGAGAAAGGGAAGGAGAGATTGGAGGACCACCTCCGTCCCCACTGTTGCGTGATTCATCACAAGGAATCGTGCTCCCAGTACTGTGTGCATGCTGGAAGCAGAGCCATGGTCTTCAGCTCATGGGCAGAAGGGGAATCTCTTTCCATTGCATGAAGGTGCAAAGAGAAAGCTGGCTTGGCGGTAGGCAGAACAACTCCTGTTGGGCATCCTGAAGGGACACAGAATGTGCATACTCCAAAAGCAGATAGATATTCCCTAAATGCCCTGTGGAGTTTGCACAGGTAAGGAAATTCCCAATCCCAGCATTGCATATACTCTAGCATAAGAAGCTAGAACGCAAAGAAAACCTTGCTTTCCAGGAGAGAAGGGCAGAACTATTGGATCACCTCTTTTAGATACCAGATTCAGAAGTCTTACCTTTTTACCAGAGATACCACACGTTATTTACCGGTTAAATTCTTGAGACTTTGAATCAGAAGCAAAAAGGGTTTTTTTAAAATCTTTTTTTTTTTTTTCTTTCTACCTAAAGCCAGTAGTATCTGCAAGACGAAAATCTGGAATGGATGGATTTCCTAACTTCCAAGTGATGGTCGGGGTGGATTTATAGCAGTGGATTTAGAAGTGCTCACAGGAGTGGCCTGGTCTGTGTCACAGCAATGAACAATATCCACGTGCAATGAAGAAACACCTTTCAACTATATCAGAAGACATAATTTCCTGAGACATGGGAATGAATTTCTGATTTGGAATCTGGGCCAAGAGGTTGGAGACAAAAGTTCTTGCTGGCAGGCTGTGCTCCGGTGATCACAGACGTCTCCAGGATGCTCCGTTAGGGCCGCAGATACAGTAATCTCACAGGAGCCTCTAACCAGAGAAAGTTGGAAAAAACGGGGAGGCCCGAGCTGTAGCAGCATGTTGTAGTTACGCCCTGGTGAGGTGAGATCATTTCTCTTTGTAGTCTCAGACTGAAAATAGAAGCTGAATGACAGTGTCATTAAGTTGATATTTAATATGTTTACACCTCTCTTGGTTCCCACACCCTTTGGGACTAAACTCCAGAACCTTGAAATCTGGGGACTCTTCCAGAGAAAAACCCTTCGTTAGTGGGGAAAACTAAGTGGCAGCTCCTGAGCGTCTCACACTGCTTTTCTGACAGGGATGCTGTTAGTTTTGCAGTCTCTGCAATGTCATAGCTTTGTTTTTTTTCCATTTAGGCATTTTATTAGTACAATGTTTAAATACAGCCTCTGTGGGAAGCTAGAGCATGGATCCTCCTAGCTAACCAGTGCCAGCATCCTTTTCTTCATGATGCACCCTGTCTGGTGCAGCCTATGCAAGGCTGAGCACCGAATACAAAATCCTTGAAGGGTGGGCCGGAGTTGGCAGTGAACAGGCTAAAAAATTGCTTAGCGAAAGATGTTTTGCCTGTGTTTATTTTGGGCAGTCTGCGATAGTGGCTGGGCTTGTAAAACAAATCTGGCAGCGTGGCTACCTGAGCAACTGGAAGATCGAAGAGTCAACGGTGAGCGTGTGTTGCACGCTCTTCTTCAATGACCGTGCCCTGAGCTGCCTTGCGTTTACCATGGGGTAAGGGCCTACACATGGACAGTTACAGCAGAGCATCTGTTCTGCAGTAAACCCAGACGCCGGTTACCCCGCAGTAATGTGTTCACAGAGGCATACCCTTAATTATGCTAAATAGGCAAATGCATGATGCAGACTGAAGATTTCAGACATATGGACATGCCAGAAGTTTCAAATCTCTTGTGGGTGAGGCTTTAGAAATGTCTTGAGGGGTTACCAGAACTTGTGGCAGCCCCGGGTCTGCTTTTGAATGATGTGTCAGCACTTGTTTAGGATAAGTATTAAAAGACTTGTAGGAATCATCAGAGGAAATTTTCACAAGTAACTTGGAAATCAAAGTCTTGTTGACTTCTAATGAGACTTTGGTGTGCAAATCACTTGGGTTTTTTTTTTAAATCTTGTCCATCTTCTTTCTATCCAAAATCTGTTTCATGCTCCAGTGGAAGAAATTCTGCCTTCCTTACTTTCTTGAAGCAAAAATTTAATTGGGATCCATACTTTTCTGGCACTGGAAGAGAAATACCACATCCCATTAGATATTTCCCCCTGATTTTTGAAGCACAGAAGTCTGTCTGCACATGAAGTGCGATAAACTATTTGGCCTGAGATAAAATGGTAGAACTTCTCCAGTTGCAAATTCCTACCAACCTAATTGCCTACCATAGCTAAAATATGGAAGATGTTTAATAACAAACAAAGCATTATTTTTGTTTAATTTTACTTACCCATGTGAATTCCTTGACTGTGATGTCGATTTGTTCATATATTGCAAGTGGAAATGAAAGCAAATCAGTGGCAAATCGAAACAATTTGGCAGCATGGACACAATAAATTATCCAGCTGCAAAATGATACCAATAGTGCTGAGTAAATAATTCCTCTAAAAAACTTTAGTACTTTGTGGATTGTTTGCAGAAAGCATCTCATTATCTCAGTTGTGTGTATGAATTTCTAAGAAGATTATTTAGTGTGTAATTTCCTTGTCAAATTCCAATATCCAAGGCCTCAAAGGAATTTAGAGCTCTTATCCCTCACTGGAATCTATATCATTCTTGATTTCAGTGGAAATGTAAGCATTAAACATGCTAATCCTGAACATTGTGGTACCTACATTTCACATGCTAATTGGAATTTGTAACAATCAAGTTAAACATTAAGTTGCAATTCCTGTCACCTCTTGTTTGCCATTTAATTGCTGGATACCTACTCTGAGCTCACCATTCAGCTTTCTTGATAATCAGTGAAGAGAGGAGCTGCCAAAGAATCGTTTATCCAATATGACAAGTAAGGAGATGGGTCACTCTTCCAAGGGCCCTGTCTTCCTCCAGTGCTTGTTGAAGACGCCTAGATAACTAGCTTGCCTGTGTAGAATGGATGAAATGAGTTTGTCTGTGCAACCACCGTGCAAACTTCAGAGCCAAGTGAGCTCTTGCTCTGGAGAGGGAGTTACTTCTCACAGCTCAGCGCACGCAGGGGTGCATTCTCCTACCCCACTTCTATCTGCGATCTGCATTTATCTGGGGTTGCAGTCTGCAGTTACGCTTGGAAATTCCCAGCTAGCGTTAATTCACCGACCTGTAGAAGTTCAACGGAATCATCTCAGAAGTCCATGCAAACTTATTTATTTACATCTCTAAAGACAAGCTTCCAGGAGGGAAGCAGATAGGCTCTCTATTTTTTTTTTTTTTATGCTGTTCCACTTTGTGCAGAACGATTATGTATTTATTTAACTAGACAGCAAAGGGAAGTCTAGTGGTCTATGATATGGCAGATAAGGCCTTCACCTTAAACACTGAGTCACTGCTCTGCAGCGTATTTCACTGTCTTGCATCCATCAGTCCATACTGGTATGTTCTGCAAGCAGAAATCCAAATGATGAATGAAAGTCTTTTCCCCAGTGTGACATTTAGCCCAAAACCCCTCTGTTTAAAGTGTGGCAATGCTCTTCTGTCTGACTTTTAAAGGTCAATTTCTCCCTGGCATTGAATTATTTTCTGCCACAAAGTACATTGATCCTGGCCTTGATTTACACTGGATATGCTTCCAGTGCAGCACCTGAGAGCACGTCCCGGCCCCGAGCGCTGGATGCCCAGCCTGGCCGGTGATGACTGCATGTGAGGGCGAGGACGGGGAGTGTCCCCTCTTCCCAGGCATGGCCTTCCCTTGGGAAAAAAGCTGGGTTTGCAGGCAGCCGTGGCGATGTGGAGCACTCCAGCAGGTCCTGTTGATCTGCTCCACAGGAGAGAACACGTTGCAGGCATGGTTCGTATCACTCAGTTTGGGCAACGTTTTGCTTGGGGTGGCAGCAACCAAATACAGCATCACCTCCACAGCATGCTGAACAGCCACTGTGGCTGGAAACCATTTATATACATTTCTGTGTGACTGTATTTTCAGGAACATGTGCGTGATGCAAAAGGAGACAGGAAAATACGCAGGTGCTTTGGATAGCCTCCAAACTGAAATAACAGGAGAGGGGCAAATGAGAGTAAAGCAGATTTTGCAACCTATCAGAGAGTTCCTGTGCGGAGCTAATTGTTATTCCCCAAAAACTTGAATGACTGAACATCTCATGCCTTCTGAACACTGGCTAGATATTCTTTGTTTCATACCTGTCGAGTTTTCATGCATGGCTTCTTTGCTTGGCTCTGTGGTCAGTACAGCCCCCATAATTTCAGGCCTTGGACTTCATGCCTCTCTTAAGAACCTCTTGGATACAATCAGCCCATCCTTCATTTATCAAGCCCTTTTGCGGAGGCAGAATTACTGGTATCTAGTGTCTCTGGTGGGTGTACATCAAGATATAGTCTTAATAATCACCCAGGGAACTCTTCAAAGGCCGTAACTCATTTTGATTTCTGTAGTTCATTTTCCAGCCGCCCAGATAGAGACGTGAAACTTGATTTGCAAAGCAGTGAGCACTTTCAGCTGCTTTGTCACAGCATCAGTTGTGGCGTGGAAGAGGACCTCTGCCTCTGAAAGGACCTTCCCTCACTGCAGCACTCTCCCTGAACTTGGTCCTGCAGCTGGGAGAATTAGACCAGGGGCCTTTGATTTGATTTGATTTTTAAAACAGTCGTGGTGTATGCACCGTGCTCTTTTTTCTGTAGACCTTTTTGAGGAGACCTAGGAGGAGTTCCTTGATCTGGTCACAACTGCATTGATGAAGATAAAATGGTGACTGCTTTTTTCCTAGACAGCCCAGTGTCCGTGGAGGGTCATGCTGGATTATAACATTGATAGTCCAGCAGATTTCCCCTTCAGATGAGTGATCAGTAAGGGTCAGTTTCCTGATAAAATCAGACTTTGGGGCAAATAGGAAGTCATAATCTAAAAGCATGTTGAGGAGTCTGCATAGACGGTCAAACCCAGACTTTCTTTGGCATCCTTAGGGTCCTGCTTGTACCGCTCCTTGGAGCTGCAGCTTCCAGACCCAGCCCACATATTCCAGGAGCCTCCTCAAACCCTCTCTTCTCTGTAGGGCTTTCACCTAAGTCAGGAGCTCCGCAGAGCTCTGATGGCCTGAAGCTGTTGGAGCTGGACAAAGAGCACCAGTGCAGCCTTGTAACTCTCCTTGTGCCTATCTAGGAACTGTAAAATAAGGTTATATCTTCTCAATGAGCTATTTTGAGATTGAGGCATTTTGTTTGTGAAATGGTTGGACGCTGTGTCCATGAGGATAGCAATAGGTCTTTTCCAGATGGGGGTTGGATGTTGTGCATTTAATAAGGTGATGGGCCACATGCTGAACTGCAAGGATAAAGCAAGTGCAGAATGGTACCAAAATGTCTTTCTCTGGGTTCTGTCTGGTGCTCAAAGCAGTGCAAGGGTCCTGGGGAAAACACAGTGATAATGCAATGTGATAATACCAGTAGAGGGTATATAGTAATTCATTCCTCCAAAGGGCTGAATAACGTTGCTTGTTCAACTAATTAAGAGGGGAGAAGGGGCTGATTTTGTAGGCTTCATGATCTGGTTTTGGTTTTTGCCAAATGTGTGTGTGCAGATGAGCAGTCTTTTAGGTGGTTTTAGTAGGTATCATTTTCCTTTTCACTGGGTTAATCATTTGACAGAATGGAAACTTTCATTTTAGGGAACCTTACAGTGAGTATTTCCCTAAAGATGGATAGTTTGTTCCACCTATTAATCCTGCATAAGCTCTGCATAAGCAGCAAGGGAGTTGTAGCTCCAGTTTCCAAACCCTTTTGCTATAGTACTTTGATTTTTCTAGTGAAGTCTTTGGTTTCATCTGATTATGTTTCTTAACTTAATGCATATTTTGCTGAAGATCCTAAGCATGTGATATGATGATATAATGGACAGAACTAATCCCCATGCTGCTGCACGCTTCTGAATGGAATAGGCTTGAAGTGTCCTGCAGAAGCTGTAGAAGAAATGCAAGGACAAGTTCCAGGTGATGATCAGAGCAGCCACCAAACCACTGCAGGCCACCGGGGACTGCGTGGTTAAGCACCTTATGCTCATGCTGAATATACCACTTAGGGCCATGTCTTTTTTAAGTTCATCCAGTTTGCACAGTTCCTGGTGCTTCCTATTAACCCCCAGTCTCTTGAGATGAAAGCAATAGATATGCAAAGGCACATAGTAGTGCAAATGGCTATGTAGAGCCACGGAGTGTGGAAAACTATTCACCTGTAACAACCTTCTTCACTTCCTACAGAGCATCCCACAAGGATTTGTGAGATCAAGAACTGATTACAGGCAAGCAGTGGGAGATACTCACAATAAGGCATAAAGTCAGCAATCTCATATGCATTTTCAGTTTCAGACAGCACCAGCTGAGGCTATCAGATTCCTTAGCATCACATTCCTTTAAATCTTTCTGTTTGTTATAATTTGAGTCTCCAGAGAAGGATGCTGGTGGAGAGCCAGTTCACTGTTCACAGTGATGGGTAAACGTGCAGCAGATCAAGAGAATTCTTTGAAAGAAGCTATAAACACTAAGGAAGTGGTTGCATGCACTTCTTCAAAATATTTTAACTGCTTGCTAGTTCAAGGAAATCATCGTGATCTGTTGAATGCAAAAGTGCGTTTCTTTTTTCTTTCAATGTTTGCAGCAGCAGGTAGGTGGTGGGGTGCATGAAGCATCTTGAGTAGGGATGAATGCACCACTTTGAAAGAAGAAAGAGTCTCTCCCAGGATTTTGCGTGGTTTTTGAAGCAAGCTTTTAAGCTTGGGAAATTTTCATGT
Source organism: Phaethon aethereus (assembly GCF_964289735.1). Classification (NCBI taxonomy): domain Eukaryota; kingdom Metazoa; phylum Chordata; class Aves; order Phaethontiformes; family Phaethontidae; genus Phaethon; species Phaethon aethereus. The sequence continues at coordinate 15,928,740 of NC_138582.1, forward strand.
GCTGCTTAGGCTCAGGCATAAAAAGGACATAATTTCTTGGGACAGATTTTTGTTCTGAGGTTTCCAGATTAACACTGCAAATCAAGCTCAGAAGATACTAAAAGGCTTTTAAGATATTTTTCAGAACAAGGCTGGAGTGTGAGCTCAAACTCTTTGGAGAGCTGTCCACCATGAACTCCAATCTTTGAAGGAAGGGGCAAGGAACCAAAATTCCTGCATAAATCATCTGTACACAGAATTGACATGTTTTCTCATTTTGTTTAACCTAGTAAAGTTGTTGAGAGACTTGGTTTGGTAGGGAAGCTGGAGTTCTGCGTTACTCACGAGGAGACTCTTGGCTAATCTGACTATTTTGAATAGCATTAAATAGGTTAGTGCAACACATTTTGGACAACTACACTTTCAACCCATTCTGTGTGAACCAGCTGTGCTCCACAGAGCAGCTGCGATAACCTCTGACTAATTGGCTTTTCAGAAGGTTACCTGCTGAGAGCATCTGCCATGACATCCATTCTCCTAGGAATGTTTCATCTCAGAATTGCCTGATGCAGGCTATAGAGCTCAGCGTCACAGGCAAGAAGTAAGTTTTCTCTTGAGTCAGAATATAGGGGAAAGCATTTGCCCGACCTTGTTGAACGTTCAGCATCTGTCTTGAAGCACTGAGCATCCTGTCTAAACCGTCTTTTGAAGACCACCCTGAAGCCTTCCTTGAGACGAAATTTGCCGTAGATCCAGACAACGAATCTGTGAGTGAGCCAGGATCCTGCGTACCCACGTACTCGTGACGGCTTATTCGGGCTTTCACACTGCGTCAGGCAGCGTCACACGCAGTGCCGTGCCCGAGCAGGCTGTGGGCAAGCTGTATGCCAGCTGCCGCCTCAAAGCCCTTGTGTGGACGTGGGACCACCCAGAGTGAGCACTGTCGCAATATATAAATAACGCCGAAGAGTTTATTGCATATAAAGTCATTCTCTTCCATAGTTTTCATACAGGAATATTTTTTCAGTAGCCTATTTATGGCGATGGTATCAACAGATACAAAACAATGTCCAAGAGCACTACAAGTACCTCAGTGTGGGACCAAGTTGTCCAGAAAAAGAAGTGTCTTCAAAAAAAGAAACCCTGAATTCATGCTTGCAGAAACAGCAATTCACGTGTCGGCTGCTGTTTGTTTTAAAGAGTCTATTCCTGGAGTCTTGTGATGATACCTCAATGTCCCTGGTCATTTGAACAAAAATGTCCCGTTTCATGGTTGGGTTTCATGATTCATGACAAATATGTCCTAACTATCCTAAAAAAAAAGTAGAGGTGGAGGGAAAGCAACTTTTATTTTTAATTCCATGTATTTTCAGCTTTTTCTAATTATTTTGCATGGCCTCATTAACGAATACTGAATGCTTGGGATTAGGATTACTGTGTTTGACGCTCTAGATGTTGTGCTTATAGATCCACATGTTCTGTCAGGCTACTCCAAAACTAAAATCTTGGTTTCCTGCTTGGCAAGCAAACGCAAAAATCAAAAGCAAGATGAGACTTCTTTCCTTTCCCCCTTGGTATTTTTCTACCATATTGACACTGTGCTTGACAAACAACATTAAATAACTTTCAAGACTGTATCAGGCGTGCAAACATTTGAGGTAACCTTGGATCTCTGGCATTGTTGACTCTGCTTATCAGCGCCCTGTTAGGTAATAAGGATGTGCAGCAATAGCTGCCTTTACCTACAGGTTAAAAGAACTGGTGCTCTTCTCCTCCTAGAACAGTGATGGGATGCATTTGCAATATAGTGAAACCAAACTCTCGTACAACTTCGGTCTCATCTGACCTGGGGCAAATTGTTCCTGCCACGGCTGCCCCACAGCAGCAGTTCCCAGCCCCAGCTCATCCTCCTTCCATCATGGTGGCTGATGGGGATCAGCAGCTCCCCAAGTAGATGTTTTGCTTCCATGAGCTTCACAGAGATGAGGCCTCGTGCTCTCACACCTCAGTGGTAATAACTGAGTGCACAATAAAGAAAAGGGTAAATATACGCATGGGCCGCCAGCCATTTCCTTTTGTCAGTGTACGAAATTCTTCAAAGCTAGCAATATCTCTAATTAGTAAAGTAGCAAGATGCAACAGGTCTGCAATAATCTACAGACTATTGTGATGTCTCAAGTGACATGAGAAGCATGAAGTGAGATACCTGTGGCCTTTCTGACACAGGAAAGTTACTAGTAAATGTAACTGAATGCAGTTTTTCAGCAGACTCCAAGGAATAGTTGGTATTAGATGTTGGAAACAGGCATTTTTCAGTATAATCCCACGTTTCAAATGTCCTGACCTTAGAAATATAATATAAAATTAGTTCCAGGAGAAGAAATCTAGCAAAGGTAACAGGTGCTTATTTTCTTTATCCAAATCCCTGAATTATGAGAATGAGACAAATAGATAATACTGCTAAATTGAGCTGAATTAACAACTGTTTAAAATGAACAAGTATGTCCCTTTTCCAGTTAGAAAAAAATCACACAGTACAGGTACTCAAAAAATGAAACACATCTGTGGCTTTGAAATGATTGTTGTCTTTCTACAGCAACTTCTTGAAAATGTCATGTGAGATTAGATCTGTACGCCATTGTGTTGCTAAATGTACGAACCCCCTGCAAAGGGCGGTCTTCGTTCCAAGAGCTTACTGTCTCAGGCGAGGTTTTCAAAGGCAACTGCTCATTTGTGATACCTTTTAAAAAGATCTTACTTTCAGAAAGCTCTGGGTACGTACTGTTAGAAAACCAGGGTCCTTAGAGGAGTCTTCAGCTGCGGACCAAAAATTACATAGGTAATGAGAATCGTAGAATCATAGAATAATAGAATCTTTGAGTTAGAAGGGACCTTTAAAGGTCATCTAGTCCAACCCCCCTGCAGCAAGCAGGGACATCTGCAACTTGATCAGGTTGCTCAGAGCCCCATCCAACCTGACCTTGAATGTTGCCAGGATGGGGCATCTACCACCTCTCTGGGCAACATGGGCCAGGGTTTTGCCACCCTCATCATAAAAAATTTCTTCCTATATCTAGTCTAAATCTACCCTCTTTTAGTTTAAAACCATTGCCTTGTGTCCTATCGCAACAGGCCCTGCTAAAGACTCTCTCCCCATCGTTCTTAGAAGCCCCCTTGAAGTACTGGAAGGCTGCAGTAAGGTCTCCCTGGAGCCTTCTCTTCTCCGGGCTGAACCACCCCAACTCTCTCAGCCTGTCCTCACAGCAGAGGTGTTCCATCCCCCTGATCATTTTTGTGGCCTCCTCTGGATCCTCTCCAACAGGTCCATGTCTCTCCTGGGCTGAGGGCTCCAGAGCTGGATGCAGGACTCCAGGTGGGGTCTCACCAGAGCAGAGCAGAGGGGCAGAATTCCCTCCCTCACCCTGCTGGCCACGCTGCTTTGGATGCAGCCCAGGAGTTGGTTGGCCTTCTGGGCTGCAAGTGCCCATTGCTGGCTCATGTCCAGCTTTTTATCCAACATCACTATCAGGGATGGTTTTCAGAGGGTGTAAGCACATCAGTGGGCAGCATTTCTCAGTCTAATATCAGAAAATTGTGCATTAGAAATAGGGTTCATGTTCTGTAAGGGGCATCCAGCTCTGTAGGTGGAGATCACACAACGTGGTCAGGCAACCTGTTCCAAAATTTGACCATTCTCACTAGGAAGAATTTATTTCCTTGTATCTAACTGGACCTCTCTTCTTGCATCTTGTGTCCATTACCTCTTTCTACTGTGCATCTCAGAGAAGAGTTTGGTGGAGGGGAGGAGAAGTTCCAAGTAACCTCCACATATTCCTCTTTTATGCTGTGATCACCTTACAGCTTCACAAGGGCATTCAGGCAAGGACTAGCAACCACCAAAATTGAGTGTGCTTTATTGCTTGTAGCAGGGACAGAGAAACTCTCTGCAACATCCTAATTATCTTATGGGGTCTGAAGCAGGGAAGGGAGTGAGTGAGCTGTTTTCACATCTCCTACGCAGCAATGGCCAACTCTTGCCATCCTGGCCAGCAGAAATGGTGAGGAAACATCAATTTCAGCAGTTGACGGAACCTTTCCAGCATTTGGTTATCAAGCCTTCAGTAGTTAATGCAAGCCCAACCAAATAGAAGAGCCTGCTCTCTGGGACTCAGACTAGAGGAAGGGCAAGCTGTGCTTTCACGTGAGGCAATAAAATTCAAGTAGGATTTGTTAAATCATACAAATAATTGCTATTCTGTGCTCTATATTTATCTGAGGAATTGATGAAGCCCTAAGTGCTTTGGTTGATGAGTAAAGCTGATTTAAAAAGTACCAAGGTCACACTATATGTTCTAGGACTACTTTGTCTTTACAGCAGAAATACATTTACTCAGCTCAAACTTGACTTTTTTTATTTGAGTTGAAATACATGGTAATTTCTTCACTCTGTTCCAAACTCACTCTGCTTTTGGTTTTCTGTTTCTTACAGCCCCAGCAGAGAGCTCTCCGTAAACATTTCCAGCCTCTAAAGCTGCTGTCCTGCCACTTGATATGAAAGTGAACTTTCCTTTATGAAAAAAACATCATAAATGGCACTGCCAGAAGGTGACCATGGAGGATTGAAGACAAACTTGAAGTAAAATCAGCCCACTCAAGATGGTGCATTCTGGGAAAACCTGGTTTGCTGTGGAGCAAAAATGTGGTGCATAATATCCAGTGCTAATTTGTTGAAAATGGTCATTGACAGACCTTTAGCTGGAAAAGTTATTCCAGTTTTCATCACTGTGCATAACTTTTGAGTTCCCTTTAGGGAGCTGTCTATGCCCTTCACTAGAAGTCCTGTTTTAGCATGGCAACTACTGGATTCTTTCATTATGTATGCAGATGGCATGATGTTTTAGGAAAAACTTACAGCAGTTCTCCAATCTCAGTGGATATGTTCACAATACTACACCCCGATAGGAATGTAAATGTCTTGTATATCTTAGTTTTGCAGTCTAATGGTAATCTGATAAACAATATCAGCACTTCATATGTGCTTTCTGCACAGAACTAGCACAGTCCATATATATATAATGGTCTTTTTTTTAAAATACTGAGGATACGTTTCAGGATTTGTGCTGAGACTGCATCCAAACTGAAGTCCACAACTAGCGTACCTTCACCGATTCACAGTAGATTGTGTAGATAGATTTGCACGTGGCCAAGGCGTGACTTCTTTTATCGAGACTTGCAGGACAGCTGTCACAGAGGTAGCCAGGAACAGGGTTGGTTGAATGAGCTGTAGGACACTGTGTCTGCTCTCCCTCTCTCCCGCCAAATGTCAAGGGTTCTCGTTTCTAGCGTGCCAATGTGTTTTGTTACTCGGCGATGGAGAGGCAAGGGAGGGCAACTTTCTCAGAGGTGTGTATGACCCTGGGTTTGGTCTATGATAAAACCAGAATAAACTGGAAGAATTCAGGTTCTTTATGCTGGCCACCATTTATGTTTTGGGCAGGGCTGGGGAATCGTAGTCCAAACCAAACGCTCTGAACAAGGTAAAGTGTAAGACTATACTTCTAAGGAGCAAGACACTCCCTTTGGAGAGAGCAGACTTCTTCATTAACTTTTTCCACTTTCTATCCAAAAGAGTGTTTTGGTAGGAACTGGGAATAAGCAAATGGTTCCAATAAGCCTTTCAATATACTGTAGCAGGCTCAAGACTGTTGCATTCAATCTGAACGATGTTTTTTGTTCAGTCTCTGAATGGCTGGCCTCATCACTGGTTGTACCACAGCTGGCTGTGGTACTGTTTCTTCCAGGGGGACTCAGTGGAATTAGTGTCTGTCCCTCACATCAAGACCTTTTTGACACACTCTTTATAATGAACTGATGCCATCAACATACTAAGGGGACTTATCTATTTGTTCCTTCTCGCTTTAAAATCAAAGGTAGCTTTTTTATGTATTTAAAGACCGTTGCTCTCTCCAGCCTGATAGTCAGGTACTATAGAGTCGCTGTTAGCATATATGCCAAACTGTGGGTGAGATGCCATACTGGTATGAAGATGCAGCAATGGAGAGAACGTGCAACTACATCAAGTCAAAGGGACCTTTTTAGAGGAAGCTCCTGTGTTATAATTCTTTAAAACTATTGTACAGTTCATTGCTAGGGAATGGAAGGTCAACCATTGAGGGTGCCCATACAATAAACAAATACCTTTAGGGCTTAATTTTTTTCAGATGAGTCTGGGCTTAGGTTTCAGCTCTCTACCCATCTCAGATTCAGCATTTTGGATATTTCTATAGTATTCAGTCCAAAAGCAAATTATTTTTACTGGTGACCAAGATTTTCAGAAGTCGCTAGTGATTTCCAATGGTTTGAGTCTTTCCATGGATTCTCAAATGGAGCTCCCAAGAATTACAAAGCAGTAAGCTTCTACGCTCTCTTTCTGAAAATCTTGGTCCCTAATTTTAAATTAATTGGTGTAAAAATTCTCCTTAACACATAAGAGTCTTGCCAACAGCAACATTTGCACATTTTAGAGCTCTTCATAGGGTTGCAGGTTGGAATCTGATACCAAGAGACCCAGCCGTGCGCATGGCACAGGTCCATTGTAAGCTTTAGCAAACTTTACAGCTCTTTCTGCTATAGGTTTTAAAAATGCGCTCTGGCAACTGACATCAATTTCATGTTGGTACAGCAATTAAGAAAACCCACTTTGATATAAGTTATTTTAAAAAGAAGGAAAATGCTATACTTCTACAGTAGGAATTCTCTTATTTTACTATCCAGTGAAAAAATCCAGAATAATTTGAATGATAAAAGAAGAGTTTATCAGAGAGTGTAATCTTAAAAGGGCGTACGAGAAGAAGTTGAGTTAGGCAGAGAGCCACTAGAAGCATTTTTCGTATCAATGTTAGTTTTGAACATCTTCCAGTATATGGGCATGAATTTAGATGTATGCACTTCTCCTGTTAAAACAGTCTGTTTTAAAAGCTTCCCAGGATTTTAGCTATGGTGACCTAGAAAAACAATGTTATAGGCCCTGAGAAATGTGAAAATCAAGTCCAGACCCTTGTGTAGCCAGGCTTGGTAAGAAGTCTTCTGTAGGTGCATATATCGGACAAGTCTCCTTTGAAGCTGGTGTAGGTCTCCATCCTACAGCCAGCCTGTGCATGTGGATAACTGCAAGCATAGTTCCCCCGAGCCCCGTGACACTTCTCACGTGTGTAACTGTCTGCCAGAGCCATAAGGAAATAACTGTACTTTTTGGCTTGTATTTAACTATTCATCGTGTTTGAATTTTTTAATCACTGTTATTCTCCCAAAGTAAAGTAGGCCATGCTTCCTCAGGGATATTTATGAAATTGTTCTACATCTCCTGAACTACTATCTGGATCCCAGCATATGCTTCTGAAACTTTTTAATATAAATAAACATGTGGGAGAGATTTTTGTTATTATGAATGGGGGCAGGTACTGTGTTCTCGGAAAGGCTGTTGAGTGCAGACAATCAAGTCTATTGCATTTTTTATGCCGAACACCTTATTAATAGCAGACACATCCGCTTTTGCCTGGGTCGCAGGAACAGTTCAGGGGAAAGAATGCTTTATCTCTAGTCAATAAATCATTTATGTCGAGAGTGCCAAAGACCAAGTCAACATGAAAGGGAGCGAATAAGTTATTCCGGCAAAGGAAGTGAATTTAAATACGCTCAGAGCCATTAGTTCGGTGCAAAAGAGTGGGAGACTAATGCTATTTTCATAAAACAGCAATTATCAGCCCTGCGGAGGTAGATAAATTCGCAAAGGCCAGTGCCGCTGTTACACTGATCACTAGTTGCTATCTCTGAAACAAACCAGTATTGCGATTGGGACGCTCCTCGCTGCGTGTAGACCTGCAGCCTTCCTCCCGTGGCCGCTGCCTCTCCCTGCCTCCATGCTCGCCTGGTGTCTTTGTGTTGAGAAAGGTTGCGGCATCAGACCCCACTAAGAAACGCTGACGGACATTCAGCCGTCCCGAGCGCTTCCAAGGCCTACGCTAGAAGCCTGAAGGAATCGCTCGCCCCAGAAAATGCGCTGCAGCAGAAAGCATCCTTTGTGCTGTTTTGTTCCTCGTGTTTTTCATCTGCGTGGCTTTCTGTGCCTGAACACCCGCCGTTTTTTCTCTTAAGGGAAGTGCAGCCTTCCAGGAGGGGAGTTTGAAGAAGCTCCGCAAGCATTTCGGTTTCGCCCGCCCAGGCGCATGGCGATGCTCTACCGGTGGGTTCATCCCTCCCTGTCTCTTCCTTAGGGTAAATTGTTGTCACCCGACAGCAGCTGCAGCGTCGCTGAGGAAATCAAAGCGTTAAAAATGACAACATTCTGGGTTTGTTTTGCCCTGAAGTTTTGGAAGAGCCCGGGCCAGACCCCTGGCAAGCTTACATTGGCGCTACTCTATCAAAGTCTACAGAGATGTGTTGATCAGTGCCAGCCATGGAGCCAGGCCTGGGGTGGTCTTTTTGTCATCACCAAAAATAACCTCCCTCCACCTGCCACAAAGCCACAAGATCTCAGTTGTTCAAAATTGTCACAGGCAAGCAAAGTAAAATCCTGCATCTTTCACGTTAAAATCACCTTTTAACGATTAACATCTCTGCCATCAGAGTCTCCTTGAACGGCCCCGCTGCAGGACTGTGCGGCAGTTGACTCTGGTATATGTAGACTGTGGTCAATAAGATTTTAATTTAAAAAGAAATGATCCTCTAGTACAATTAAAATCGATGGGTGAGGGGGAAAGTACTACCAGCACTACTTGCAACCTCCTAGTAAAATTCAGGCGAGTTATCTGGAGTGCAGAAAAACCCACCAACATAATGTATAGGTGATTAGGCAGGCTCATGAGGATAAATCAGCAAGTAAGAAAAGCAGATGTTTGATGAAGGAAGCCAAAAAATGTATGGGAAGTCGGTGGCCGATAGGTTAGGGCTGGTTAAACCAAAGGTTTTACACATATCCTAATAAATACCATCGTAGCAAAGCTAAGTCTGATGTTAGACAGGCACAGCACAGTGATACAGTACGTGCAAAAACCAACAAACATTCTTGGTTTGTATTTGAAAGCAGTAGAAGGAGGGAGTCAGGTTGCACATTAAAATGTAATTCCTCTTACTCCATCAGTAATTACGGATAATACTAAGCAGCAACTATCCAAACACATTTTTAAATTTGTAGAACCATTAACTGAATCCAAAAGTGAAGGAAAACTTGCCTAGAACTCTTTGGAACAGGAAAGCATAAAAGAAGCTTCAAATGATACCAAAACCCCAGCAATTCAGAAGAATGAGTGATTTGACCCAGAAAGCTATAGGCTCATTAGCTTCCTAACAGTCTTAGGCAGAATCGTGGAAAAGTTGATATGGCAGAATCGTTAAAGCAATTAAAAATTGATAAAACCCTCCAAATGATTTTTATAGAAATGTATCATGCCAAATAAATTTGCTATAATTTTTTGTGATATCAAAGGCTTGTTGATAAAAGAAACTCTGCTGGCATACTATACTTAGCCTCCTGTAGATCGTTTGATTCTGATAAAGAACAAAATAGTACAACGCAAAATCAATATCGCCCATATTAAGTGGATTAAAACTGATTACAGGCTAGATCACAAAAAATAACGGTAAATATGAAATTATCATCAGCGAGACTTATTTCTAATGAGGTCTCCCCGAGGTGTGCTCTATTTTCAGTATCCCTCCCAGGGAAAGAGAAAATTACCGTTGGCAAGAGCCAGAGATGACAAAAACAGGGGCGCAGTAAATAATGATACGGAGCAGGTCAGTGGCAGAGAGTAACCTGGAGGACAGCGGAGTCAGAAATCCAGGAGAGATGGGGCAAGTCCGGCTTCGAGGCACGGGGAGCACGTCTGGAATTACATAGTGGCTGTGAAGGTGTGATAAGTGATGCGTTTGACGTCAGCCCTGCCAGAGATGCTCTCGCCAGCCGGGATGTAGGACCTGGCAATAGCGATGCCGTCCGGGTTTGTTCAGTTACTGCCCGTCTTTCAAAAAGGGTATCGACAACTTGGAAAGATTATTTTCAATAGCTCCCAGTGTCATTCAAGGGCAGGAAAATTGGTCTTATTATAGTGTCAGACTAATGAAGCTCAAGCTATTAATTTATCAGAGGCAATTTGAAGAGGTGACTTGATCTCCGTTTGTAATCACAATCTTCTACCTGGGCAAGGAAGTGCTGTCTGAAGGCCGGTAGCTCTTTTATTTAAAAGAAAAGGGAATGATGTGCTCTTCTGGTTGGAAACTGATTTCAGGCTAGAAATTAAGTGCAAACGCTCAACAGGGAGGATAATTACCCATGGACACAACTTACTTGGGTACCTGGCATGTTCTCCATCACATGAAGTCTTTAAATGTATGCAGAGTATTTTTCTGAGTCAATAAGCTCTACCTCAAACTGAAATCTAGGCCCGGTGCAGCGATTACTGGGTGAGGTCATTAGGCGTGTGTTACGCAAGGATCAGGCTAAATCATCAGATGTAAACTTAAGAATTAAAAATATCTTAAAGTTTTCAATACTACAGGAAGGCAGGATGACCTATATCCATTTTTTCACACAAAATGGTCTTTAATTTAAACAGCTTATATGACCAGAGCTGTGCTTGCCAGCATTTGGTCTGAGCATCGGTAGGTCTGCTTGCAGTTGCAAGGTCCTTCTGAGCGTAATTAAAGGAAAAAAAACAGACAAGAAAGGACAACACAAACCCTTGGACATACAGAGACACTCTGTTGTCTTTCATTAATAACAGCCTGAGACAATACGATGGTGCCCAGTGGAAGTGTAGTCTGAGCAAGGAATAACAACTGTGGGTTTGCCTCTTAATTAAGGAGGTAGCATCTTGCTGGCAAGAAACAGATTTTCCAGCCTTCAACAACCGGCAGAGAAGCTGCGGTGCTGATTGAGAATTATATTGTGTCGCTGTGCAGCTGAACGCGGTACACGAGTTCCTTGCTTCAAAGACAGCAAACTGTTCTTGCTATGGTGACGAGCCCCACCGGAGCCGGGTAATAAAGCCCTGGAAGTGAAATTACTTCAGTGGGACTACCCAGAGCAATGAGAGCTGCTCCCAGCGGTGGGTTTTTGCAAGATTGGGCCCTATTACCGTTGGCTGGTTTGAATGTTGTACCTTAGAAATAAGCAAAGGCGCGCTCGGCGCCTGATTCAGGTTTCACAAAACTGCTGTCGAAAGGCACGAGGCAAGCACGAGCCATCGGAGCCGCCTTCGACCAGGCTTCGTCGGGCGGCGGGGAACCGCACGAGCTAGGATGCGCGTTTTAAAGAGTAAACAGTTCACGCGGGCAAGAGAAACCATAAAAGCAATACTTAACTGCAAATTGGTATTGAATCGACATCAAAAAGCTGAAATAAGAAGGGAGCTAGCTACGGCCACAGCTAAGAAGATAAAGATCTTTGGGGATTCTTGCTCTAATCCAGTGTGAAAACCTAAGAAAATGAGTTTGGTCTAGATTTATTGTTTAAAGAACATTGGTACAAGCTGGCCGCCTGTCAAATAAATTGTGCGGAGTCAGTGGCCTGGGTGCGTGATGGCTTTGCCCTCCCGCCGCTGAGACACCGTGCCGCTCCAGAGGAGAGCAGCCCTTAGCCGGCACGGCTGGGGTCAGGCTGGACGCAGAAGCAGCTGATCTTGCCGATGACCGTGTAACATCTGCTTCTGCCGTCAAAGTCGCATTGCCAGAATTATCATAACACTTCCAGGCTCAGTCTGAGACTGAGATGAAAAGCTCCTTTCTGGTTTTAATTCCAAATCTATCTAAATACTTTTTTTCAGAAACAAAAAAAAATCCTCTGTGGCTGTTGTTGTATCTCTAAATCACGTTACTTCTATTAAGCACTTGCCTTGAATTCATCTATTTAATATCATAAGTCACCAAATTAAACGGCGATACACAGGGTTTCTTTTAAAGCAGGGAGATCGATACTGCAGCAAAACTGTATGTAAGCAATAAGAAGCTGTGCAGAGGAGAAAAAGAAACACGATCTGTCCCATCAGATGCTTAGGGGACTTGTTTGTTTGTTTTGTTTTTTTATTGAGAGCACGGTTTTACATCTAGACAGAGGTTTTCCCTACTGAGCCAGGCTCTGGTCTCAAGACCAGTCCAGATGAAGAAGTGTTTGGAGTCCGCTCACTGCTTCATCGACGTCCCTTGTATGCAAGAGGCTCCTTCTCTGCTTTTCTTCTGAGAAAGGTAGAAAAGAGATCACGTGGCAATAGAGAGAGCCCAGAGGGACATGAGCTTCCAGCCGATGCAAAGCATCTGGCCTGAGCCCCAACTCCCAGCCCTCTGCCCCCGAGTCCAGCGCCACTGGCCGAGGGGGGAATGGGGCTGTGCCAGGCTCAGCCGCCAGCGAAGCCCCTTCTCCCGCGCCGCGCTGGGTGCGCTCCCGAAGCCGTTGCAGGTGACGAATGACCCCGCAGAATCAGATCCCGTGTTTCCGGGCATCAGCTGGGGTTGCTGCTGTCTGCTGGGCTTCCCCCAAAACACAGCTGAGCTGTGCAGGGCGGCGCGCTCTGACCAGCGTGTCCCCGAAGGGGCTGCGTGCTCTGAGGAGGCTCCTTTGCTGTGCACGAAGCTGCTGGGGTGCTTGGAGAGCGTTAGAGGCGTATGTCGAGCTTCCTCACCGTTACTGCAGAATCTGAAAGTGGCAGGGACGTGCTGTGCGCCGTGCCGGGCTTTGCTCTCGGTTCTCGCAGGGACTGGAGCTATCTGGACCTGCCTCGCAATTATTCTTTCTTTTTCACAAGCCGGGGTAAGATGGGGGTAATGCCTGCCCGGCTCTGCGGCACGCAAACCAGCAAAGGGGCCTCTAAATTTGGGCTCCTCTCTTTTGGAGAGCTGAACTTAAGGATGATTGAACCTGACTTCGGGGGGAGCAGATAGCGGGCAGCTGGAATTACAGCCGCACCGGAGTTTCTCCAGAGGTCGCCCCCAAACCGGTAGCCCCTGGACAGAAGCAGATGCCAGGCTGTGCTTGCGCGACGAGCGCGAGCTGCGGGGAGCGAGCGGGAGGCTGGGACCAAGCCCCGGGAGATCTGGTGGCCTGAGCGGGAGAGCTGGCCGCAGGCAGGCTGAGAGCGAGCCCCGGGCCACCCTGCGCGGGCAAGACGGCTCTTGTAGCCGGCAGGTCCTGTCTGGGCCGCTTTGCTCTCGCTAAGGGAATACTCTGAGTCAGTGATCTCCTTTTAATGTTAACTTGGGTGGAAGTCTGGGGAAAAAACAGCACTCCGGTGGTTAAAAAGCAATGCGCTGCTATTCCCAGTCTGTCTGTGGCTGAGCTTTTTAAAGGAGACAAATGAGGTGGCATAAGACAAAAGCGTGCCTTTTTGTTCGATGTACCCTGCATTTCCCCAAGCATCCGAGGTGTTCATCTGTACAGCAGTGCTTTTTTTCCCAAACAGAAATTATCATGCAATCTAATTTTTAGTATACAAAGCAGCCGTCACTGTTAATTCCACCCTACAGGTTTTATATTTACTCTTTAATTCCTTCTGTTTTCAAAAATCAACAAAAAAATAAAACCCGGGTGGGAGGGAAGAATTCTTTTAAATGATGAAATTAAAATCAAGTTTTTGGTATCTTTGGGCATGATCTCTGGAAGCTTTGGATATCTGCTTTATCATTTTGTATATTTGACAATTTTGTACTCTGCATTGTTTGACTTCATTTGTGCATGGCGATGTATTAAAACATGGAATTTTTATTATACAGTAAAAGTATTTTGTTTGATTCAAACAAGGTCAGGGCTTGATCCATTGCATTAACAGGAGCGGGAAAAAAAAAAAAGAGGTTTTTGCCAGCAACCGCTCTCACCAGACACTCTGACCGGACTCGTTCGGGGGGTTTCCAGCACCCGAAGGTGGGCAAAGCTTTTCACCCGCCCGCCCGCCCATCTCCTGCCCCTGCTGCGGCAGGTCGGGCCTGCGCGGTGGTTTGCTGTACGGCGCGACAGGTGCTACGTGAACGCAGCGTATTCATGGCTGTAACAGAGGGGTTTGTTCACCCAGCAAAGGGCTCTGCTCCGCTCGGCGGGGCCGGGGCGTAAATCCAGACCGACCGCGCTGACTTGGCTCGATTTAGCCGGGATGTAGCGCAGCGCGACTGCAGGCAGACACCGCACGCCACGAGGAGGCATTCGCTCTCGTTGCCTTTGTTTCTCAAGACCCGAGGGATGCCCTCGTAAGCAGTGAAGCATCCTCTGACGGGACCACACCACAAAAGGAGCAGGCTCTAGACTGTTTATGCTGCGTGGCATTTAACTCCCATCCCACCTCCCCACGTATCCTCAGCATTTATGGCATGAGAGTCATTTAAAAGTCAGTGGATAAGGCAGTTTTCAGAAAAACTAATGCTGAGATTCCAGCATGATATTATGTTCTCCCATATATTGTAGTTGTTTTTTTTTCTTTTCAGCCATAATTCTGAATGTTCTGGCATTTCTAAGGTAGAGACTGATGACATGTTTTGGTCAAACACAAAATATTGGGCTTAATACGGAGTAATAGAACAAAATTATATAGTGTGCACTATAACTGACAAAGTCAAGATAAAATGTCATCTAAAAAAATCATAAATCTTGTTTTTTATTGTCATATCTTGCGATTGGGCTGCAATTTACTAAATTCTCTTTACACCTTTAAAAAGCTTTCTACTCCATAAACTTTGTGAGTGAGAAGAATACGTTAGCAGGGAAAGCTCCGCTTCAGTACAAATCTCTGCATGTTACATATCGGGCTGAAGGAAATAAGAGCAATCATAAAAGTAAAGAAACCAGTTTCTATCTCCCATGTTCCTTTCACCATAGTGGTCTCCATAAGGGTTACAGGGGCACCGTATTATTACTGTTCTGGGTGCTGCACACTGAAATTATTTCCATTATAAACAATATGCCACCTAAATCAGATCTGCTTTATAATGAAACAGCAGCTACCATGATAATGGAATACTCCTCCCTGGAGACAGAGGAAATAGCTGCTGACGCTGTGGTTTCCACGTGTGCGCATACGGGTTTTGCGTTATAAATGTCGCTGATGGGGTTGCAGTTTGTTACTCAGAAGTCATCACTGGAGGAACTGGTGGTGCAGTTCAGTTTTCTGGTTGTTTTCCTTGCAGTCACAATTAGTCCTTGATGCAACTTGTATGATCTTGTCTTATCCCCTTGTATGTCCATCAGAACTTGCCTTACCCGGAGCAGCTATTGTGGGTTACAGGCCCAGGTCGTGCTGCTTGGACCCTTGGGCTTCAATGCGATGTCCAAAAATTGGATTCCTGAACTGGGACCTTCTGTGCTCGTTTGAGAGCAGATCTGTTCTCGTTTGAGCAAAGTCTTGTGATGTGAGCAAATGTCCTTAGTCTGCAATGAAGTCCAGTGAATGCAGGACAACCCTAGAAAACCCAAGTCACGGTCCCAATCCCACCGTTGACCTGCTGTGTGTGAAAGAAGAAGTTCCCTCACGTCGTCTCTTCATGTCCCTCCTTATCTTTAAAACGGGAACGACATTTACCTCTCACTGTTAAACCCTGAAACTCGATGAAGAAACTGTCTTCCAAGAAGACTGTGTTGCAAGCGAGATTGATTTGAATGGACTAGGCTTCTTGATACAGAAGAAACACCCTTTATTCAGGAGACAAAAAGCCGCCATCCACAGCACGTGCTTATCTGATGTTCAGCTCCGGCTGCAGCGAGGCGCCGATCGAGCCTCAGCGCGTGGCGTGACACTGTCACGGGTGAGGTGTCGTATCAGCCCGGACTCGGCTTGTCTGAGGTGTGTTACTCTTCTGCGCACTCCTTCATCCAATTCGTGTCACTGCCTTGTCACTGCCTTCTCCTTGCTTTTCTGCACCTGACGTGATTTCTTGCCTTCTGCTGTTATTAACATCACGTGGGAAATAAATACACGGAATTACTGCACATGAGAAACACACCTTCAGGTGAAGCAGTTTTGCTTTAACTTGCTCCCAGCCAAGGCACCAGCCTTAGGAGGAGATAAAGTGGAGGACAAAATGCTACAGGTGTGTTCTAGGGCAACATGGAGATTAACCTCTTCGTCATGTCTGTGTTGGAGCTGAAATGGCAGCAAGGAGGATGAACGCTGGACACCAGGAACAGCTTTCGAGGAACAGGGACGCTGAAACAGTAGCGACTGCTTAAAGAGGTGGAGAGCAGCTTCAACAAGCATCCATCAGCCCTCCTGACCCTGTGGCAGGGCAGGAGGATGGACCAAAATCTTTCAGACCCATTTTTCTGCACGTAAGACTCGAACAGGAAGCAAAGAGGTACTTTGGCAATTATCGTTACTCTACATTTCAACTGGAACGGAATTTAGCTCTTCTTTTTCTACCTTTTCAAGGTAAAAAATGACTGCTATGCAGCTATGAGTAATTCCAGACTCATTGAAGTCAATACGTCAGGCTGTCAGCTGAGAAACTGGGACTCATCCACTGCCGCGGCCGGTCACTGCACTGTCACTGCCGGGTGACAGCAGGGACCGGGCCCACCTTCTCACCCAAAATCACTACGATATTATCAAGAGTCCAATTCCTGTGCTATATGGTGACAAATAGCAGCAATGAGTGAGACCGAGAACACAAAAAGGGTGGCACCCTGTAGGGTCACGCTGAGGATCATGCTTCAGCCCACCTCCGACATCCAGACTTTGATCTGGTCTTTACTGGGCACCGTCAGGGTATTAGGGCGAGGTGGAGAAAAGCCTTGGAATGAGGGGGTTGAAAAAAAAAAAAGAAAAAAAAATACTTTGAGCCCACTTAAAAGCTGAAGAGAGGCAACATTTTACAGCCAGCTGGCCAAAGCCTTGAGAGCTGCAGCCATCCACTGCTGAGGGCAGGCTGAGAGGGTGTGCGTGGTCATCTCCAGCCTCCACCAAAAGCTCTGAGCTGATCAGGAAAAATGTTTTCCCTTCACTGGGGAGTTTTACTGCAGAGAAACGAAGCACGTCAGGGCATATCATAAGTCTCAGCTTGAACACTCTGCTCTGACACTTTCCAGGGCAAGACGGGAGAGCACGGTGGGTGCTGAGCGCCGGATGATCAGCCTGAGGGGTGCGTCGGCTCTCCTCCACGCTGGGAAATGGGACAGAGATGCAGACTACATGGGAGGCAAATTGTTTTATGGAAAATATTGGGAACCATTGTACTAAGCTGATTAACTCATTTTAACAATTTTATTTAGCTGCAAAAGTTGCCCCACATGGAAAGTGCAGCTGCAAGCGTTCGCACAACGAAAAGGCTCCCACATGCAGGAAAGCCAGATAAGCCACTGCCTGCCGCCGTTACAGACGGGATTTTGTTCTTCGGGGAAAATGCGTGGTTATTTCTGCCTTTGTTTAAGCTTTAACTCGGAGCATGAAGGATACTGTTATGCTAACTGGTTTTGTGCACGTCCCTCGTGTCCCAGACTCAGCCTGGTTTTGGCAATTCTTGGCAGGTAAAATTTGGTCAGAAAAGTGAGGACTTGCGGCAGCCTGGGGCTCCCGCTGCCTAATTCGACCTGGAGCCAAGAGCTGCTCATTTTACCCCGGGGAAGTAGCTCTTTTCCCCCTCTCCACTTCCCTGAGTTCTACAACAGTACGTAGGGGAAATCAGGCTTTCTTCATGCTTCCCCGTTTTCTCTGCGTTATTGGTCCCATAGCAGGCTGCCTCTTAATCCCAAAATATGGATTTTTTGGACAGTGTTCTGCTAATCCCATAAGGGATGTGGAAACCAACAGGAAAAAGAAGATTGTCTGGAGTATTATCCAAACACGTTGGACCAAGGACCACCCTCAGCTTTCAGCGTTTCTCTTGGGTCACCAGCCACACCACCCCCACCACCCCCCCCCCCGCTGTTAAACTCAAATTAAAACCACTCTAAAAGCAGTGTGGTTTCAAGCACTAGCAGCAGGGCATTTATATGGGTTTTTCAGACTGTTACTTCTCCATGGGCCAGTTTGGGACCCCCTGAGTGTAGGATGTTGTCTCAAAATATTCCCTGAAAGCCATCAAGAGGCATTGGTATCTAAGCACAAAAATAATGGCTCTACCATCTCTGAAAGCATTAGCTGGAAACCAGTTTTACCTTCTCTGGTTGTTTTGGAGCTCATGGCTGACTTTTTTCCTCCAATTTCCTTTGCTTCCCATTGCAGACTTGGAGAAGCAGCAGACCTTCATCAGAAACGGGCGTTGTGGTGGCTGCACGTTCGCTTGCTCCCAGCCAAGGCACAGAGATGCCTGGGTTACAGCTTGGTGAAACAAAAACTGCGGGCATGCATCTCCATGGAAATAGGTACTTGGGAAGCATCTGAGCGGTTCTGGAGGCTACGTTCTGCCTTTCGTTTTGTTTTGACTGGTAGCACTGTAAAAAATCAATATGGCACATTTTAAATGGATTACGAGGCAGTTAAACGGCAGGTCTCCGAAGAGGAATTGCAAATGAAGAGTGATCCCATGGGAGTTTTTATAGAGGGAATATTCAGGAAGCTGTTCTTGGCTGTTTACTTTAGAGGTCACGATGGATAAACAATTGAATAGGAGTTTCCCACGTGATGCTCTTGCTAAAGGGGCTAATATGACCTTAAGATGTATAAATGGGAATGTTGAGTGGTAGGGGAAACGTATTAGCACTATACCTAGCCTTAATGAGACAAAAATAGTCCTGTTCAGCTGTCAACACTTAAAAATCTTGTTGAAAAACTGAGAAAGGTTGGGAGAAGAGCTATAAGACTGATTGAAAGCATATCCTACAATGACCCAAAGGAATACAATCCATTTATTATCAAAGAGGAGTAAAAGAGATTAATTGATCGAGATCTGTAAGTATCTGTATGTGGAGTAGGAATGCAGTATCAGAGGTTTACTTAATCTAGCAAAGGCATATAAGCCAGGAAGACTGGAGCTTAAAAAATACAATCAAGTTGAAAACGAGGCACATTTTTCTCCTTAATGGCCTTGTAATTAACCACGGGAGGAGCTGACAAGGGATATGGTAGGTTCTCCATCACCCAAAAAGATTTTTAAATTAAGCGTGAATGTTTCCACATGATGTAGCTCATGTGTCGGTGTGAGAATTGCTGGGTGAAGCTCTATGGCCTGCACTATGCAGGAGGGCAGAGGAAACCACCATGGTGGTGCCTTCTGGCTGTGAAATCTCTGAAACTATCAAGGTGATGACATCTGTATATCACATCCCAGCAGCACCTAGCCTGCTTATGCAACACATGTTATGAAAAGACTCTTTTAGGGATATTTAGAGGGCTTTAAATATTTTATTAGAGGGGTTTTTTTTATAGACTCTGCCTGCAAAACCAGATAGATGAAATAAACCTTAAAAAAAAAAGAAAGATCTCCTGAAATAGATTTCCTATACCCCCAAATCCCAGTATTAAAGGCCAATATCTTAGGATACCCAGGGCTTTCAATGTGATGCTCCAAGGACTCAGCCCTTCATCGTGGTTTAAAGCTCCTATTTCACAGATTTATAGATGCTAAACTCATAAGGGACCACTGTGATGATCTAATCTGACCTTGTGCATAACGGAGGCCACGGGGCATCCCTCAATTACTTCCAGGCTACGCTGAAGCCTTCCAGACTCTTCCTTTATACCATAGCCGAGGTGCGGCCTTTCCCCTCCATCCACACAGCTAAACTTCACAACGTCTCACATCTCACCGCAACGTCCTTCCTTCCGCCCCTGAAAAATGAAATCTTCCCTGGCACATGTCCATTCAAATTGCTGGTGCAAAGATCATTTGCCACTCCTATGGCTCCTTGCCTGCCGCGCTGGCTCTCTTCTGCCTTTCCATCAACACAGCTCCTGCCCCTCACAGCCGGGTCCCTACCTCTGCCTCTTCATCTGCATTGGGTACCCGCTCGCTCCTGCCTCTCATGGCCCACTTTGCTCACTTGCCCCCCGCCGCCCTTCTTTTTTTCCGAACGAGCTTCGTGTGGGGCAGCGTCAGTCCGTGGGAGGGCCCCTAAGGCACATCCGTGCTGGTAAACGAAAAGACGCTGGGAGCACCTGCACCCATCAGACTAGGTGCAGCCCCTCCTGCTCCTAAGCTGTGACCATTTCGTGCCGCTGGCTCTATGGCTTAAGGCTTATGGCAGGAAAAACGTGATGGAAAATCCACCTTTTGGGAGGAGAGAGAGGAGCTGAGAGGGGAGATGGTGGCACATCGTCCTCTTGGCAGCTTTGGTTTTCAAGACTGCCACAGAATTTATTGAGTGCAAAGGTAAATCCGAGGGAGATGGAGTGTTAAAAAGTGATAGAGCCGTAGACATGTGAGACACTTATTCGTGCTTCTCCCGTCTACTGCAGGGACACCACCTCCAGCCTTCAGCTGTTTGAGACCAAATCCTTGACTGGTGCATCAAGATCAAGGGCACGCTGCCAAGGTGGTATCAGTGACAGACCTGGATTCTGGCACAGGGAGAAATCATTCACGTGAATTATTAAATGCCTGTATATCACTCCAAGACATACAACAGCACGGTACCTTTTGCCTCTAGGCAAAGCCTGTATTTTAAGGCTTTTCATCTTTCTGAAAGAACCCAGCTTGATAAACTTGAGTGCAGGAGATCGGTACTACAGAGCTCTCTTTGTAAATAAAGGTAAACTGAGGCAAGGAAGAGGAGGTTCCACAACAGGGAAGTGGGCGGCGCAGGAGGAGAAGTCAGACCATGGAAAAGCCCATCCCAGACTTTGCTTTCTGGAGAAGAGCTCCTTGCTTTCTGCGTGCAAGCAGTGCTCTGTCTGGGGTGACAGGGAAGTGAGGAGAAAGGATGCACAGAAGCAATCTACTGCCTTCGCTGCTTCTGCGCTACGAAAAATGACAAATAACCTCTTTTACAAAGCCTCGGTGTTCAGCATCTTTTAACCTAATACTGCTATACACAACTGCACAACGGGTCTCCATCTGAATTTACAACGGTTACCTCACTTTGCGTTAAAGCAGCGTTTAATCTTTCTGGAGCCAAACTGCATAAAATTGCCAAAAGCTGACACACGTCTCCGCTCAGCGTTGCCTATTGACAAGCAGGCACCCCTGGCCAAACCGAGAGGAAAACGTCTGTCAGGAGGTGTTAATGAGACCATAGCATGTAGCAGGCAAGACCCAACCAGCTCAGCAAGATCAGACAAAAATCATGTTCTCTTCGGGTGATCGCAGCTCTCTACGGTTGCACTCAGCTGTCAGGGGATCACTCGCACGCATCCTTCCTTACACAGATATTTTATGAATGTTGGAGTTAGCAGGATGCAAATCTGCCCTTTCAAGCTCGTCTGTCAAAGCAGAGCTTTGGCCGGTACCTTGCAGGGGCTTGTGCAGGAAAACAAAGTGGTAGTAAAGGATGTCACATGTGCCCTTCTCTCTGAGCCAGCAAGGTTGAAGCATGGGGCAGGAAGTATTTTTTTTAGCAGAGATATTAAATTAAATGCCCCACTGCTTGTAACTAGCCCTGGTACCATGTTGTTTTTTGCAGGAAGTCATGGGCACCTTCAACCTTCATACCTGCCACGGGTCCCGACCGAAATGCTGCTGCTGGAATAATGTGTGGCATGACTTCAGGTTGTCAGGAGACAGGATCACGCCTTTGAACAGTGGTGAGTTAAAGCAAAAGAAAGGGAAGGGAAAGGGGAGAGACGGGGGGCAGTAAGCCATGGGGAAAATTTTCATTTAATTAACTGATTATTTACATGTCACTGTACAAATCAGAGCTAAGTATATCCATCCAAGCCAATGTATGTGATTCACGGTTTGTCAAATAGATATTCTGGAAGTGAGAAGTTACAGAAATAAAAGTCATGAATCATCAGTTGTTCTTTTATGCTCATGGACAGCATCTTTTATTACATGTAAACTTAATTTACAAGCATTGCAAACAGAAAAAAAAGAGCTGAAGTCAAGTGTGCATGGATAGAAAAGTGACACGGCTTGAGAACAAGAAATTGTGAATCTAAGGTTGGATTCTGCCCTGTTGTTTCAGTGGGATCCACCTGACCACCAGTGAACATCTGCAATGTCTGTTTATGGGCTCTACTCGGGGATTCTCCATCCCAATCTAAAATAGGCATCTACAACCATGAAGGGCACTGTAAAAGATGCTGTTTCCTTTTGTTGTCCATCAAAGGAAGCCCAGTACCCAGCTCAGATAAAGACCGTGGTTAGACTAAGGTTAGGTGAGATGAACCCTACTTGCTAATGCTCTTTGAAGCCAAATTCATAGACAAGTCCCTAATAATTTTGAGAATCTCAGGTAAGATACCTGGCTTGATGTACAAGCCTTTCTTTGCAGTATGCTGAGCTCCTGCGGTGCTACTGGACAAAGAAAAAAGCTGCAAATACCTCTCCCCACACAGGTTTAAAAGTCATGTTGCAGAATCTGAGCTGAACAGCCAAAAAGAAATGGCTTTTTTTTAATGTGAGGTCTTTTCTGCACCCATTCCACAGGACAGGCAGCCACTACCACGCAAGGTTCGCTGTGGGCAAACCTCAGTCCCGTCCTCCTCTTGAGATTCATCACGTGATTTTGCCATGGCTTGCGGGGAGGACGCACGTGGTTTAGTCTGCAGAGGTAGTAAGCGCATTTCTTGATGTTTCTTTGACTTGTCAAGAAATGTCAAGGGTTTGCACAGTGGGAAGAAGAGCCCCATCCCAAAACATCTCAGGTGGGGTGCCCCTGCCGAGGCAGCTCCTGTCCCATGTCTCTCTCTGCTAAAAATGCACCAAACAGGAGGACTACACTGTGTATTTTTGTTCCCCTGGAGCATAGCTCTAGAGGCAACAAAGAAGTGGGTATAAAGCTAGCTGTTTAACTGACTTGGCTGTTTAGAAATTTAACAAGCAGTTGTGAGAACCTCTAGGTATCTCCAGATAGTGTTCTCTTTTTTGTCTGAGACAGCAAAATGAACTGAGAGCAATATCCAAGCACTGAAAGTTAGCAGACTAGCGACAAAAATATACCAGTTGCTAGGAGATGGCATTTAATCTAGAATTCTAGGCAATAAATAAAAATGAAGTTATAAGAAGAAATATTGTTTAGGGCAGGAGTCAACACGAAGCAAGCAATTGTTTATGAGAGGGAGCAAAGCTGCCGTGGCCGCAGAAGAGCACGGATGGTGCCCGATGTCACGCCGCAGGGAGGGAGGTGAACGGGAAGGTTATCAACTTGACCGTGGGCACAAAAGCCCCGCCAGTGAAGGACACCACGGACAAAACTCTTTCCTAGTTGAAGTTGCTGGGAGATGTGCCACTAAGGTAAGGGCTGTACTTCAACCTGCAAATATCACCTTTGTCTGTGATGGAAGCCCAACCGGAACCTACAGTGTTGTGAAACTCAGCTTGCTCCCTGTGGTCATGAAAATTACAGCAAAACACAGCACAAGTGACTTGCTTGTGAAGTCAAATCCTGAATTCACCAGAATCTGCTGGTTTCTTTCCCCACTGAAAGCCCTAATTTCTTAAGAGAATTAAAATTGATAAATGCTCCTTTTTAAGACTAGAATGTCTTGTGAAACCGAAGGGGCTTCAGCGGCAAGGCCAGCAAGGAGTGGGCTTGGCTGGTCCTTACAGCTGCCCAGCCCTCGGTGGGATTTGTCCAAGGGGGATTTTAGTCCCGTTGAAATCAAGGGCAAAATCTCAATATATCTCAAAAGGTCATTTTCTCCCACACATACACAGGTAAAGGTTTACGTGTAATCTAGTCCAGCTCATGGTAATCACTTACACCTTTTAAGGATGCAGCCCTCTTCTGGGTTGTATATAAAGTAACTATATGCAGGTCTTCAAAGCAGTGTTTGCTTCAACACCACCCCTGAATTTCCATCTCAGATATTCCCTTGACCGAGGCTGGTAAGCACGTCTACAGTATTTGGTCACGGTGATTACATTAATTAGTAGGACTGAACCGTAGGTGTCCCCAGGGCAAGATGGAAATTCAGATCTTTCATAACTTTGATATTACCTGAAATCCTGAATGCTGGAGCACTCCTTGTTTAGACTTGCTTAGGATAGTGCTTGTCGGAGTGATTAATAATTTTCTCTGGGCAGCAGCCAAAGAACAGAGTCCATGCTGACGCCTGCAATCTGCCAGAAGGATTTGATATTGTCAACAGGGGTATGGTCAAGCGTAAATAACCACTCATTGAGGGGATACGTACTCCTCGCTCAGAAGATCCAGAGGACCGTCCTCTGTGCTGGCTCAGCTTGTCTTCTGAAGGATAACTGCTGATTTCTATGCCCTGCTGTGTTACATTAATGCTGCTGGTGGCACTGGTGTCTCCTCTTCATGCAATCCGGACAACATGGATGGTACCATCACATCTGGATCTGCACACTTGCCAGGGTCCTCCACAGTGAGGAAGGCTGGAACAAGGACTGGTTGGTTGTTGTTCAATCCCTCTGATCGATCCCACTGGCTGGGTGCGGGGAGTATCAGGCAGGGAGGGTTGGCTGGATTTTTATCATTATGTGTGGCTTAGAGGCCAACCACCACAGGTATTGACTGCATCTCTCTTTTATCATCTCTAGGTGACCTTGCTTAAGCAGGGGGCTTGGACCAGATGCCCTCCAGAAGTCCCTTCCAGCCTCAGCCATTCTGTGATTCTCTGATTTTTATGTCAGCAATGATTTCTGAATTTACAGAGCTGAATGTAAAGTCCACTCAAAGAGAGACCTCATCTTCAGGAATCTGCTCCTTCCACCCTTGTGAGAGGCCCAGCCTCTGCTGTAAGGCTTTCCAGTTGCACAGGCATCCTCCAGGAGGGACCTGGAGGACGCTCTGAGGGAGGATGATAACGGTGACATACAGCGAGTGCAGAAAAGCATGGGTCCTGGGCAGCAGTGTGGCGATGCGCTTGGGTCACAACAACCCCATGCAACGCTACAGGCTTGGGGAGGAGTGGCTGGAGAGCTGCCCAGCAGAAAGCAACCTGGGGGTGCTGGTTGACAGCCGGCTGAACGTGAGCCGGCAGTGTGCCCAGGTGGCCAAGAAGGCCAACAGCGTCCTGGCCTGTATCAGCAATAGTGTGGTCAGCAGGAGTAGGGAAGTGATTGTGCCCCTGTACTCGGCACTGGTGAGGCCGCACCTTGAATCCTGTGTTCAGTTTTGGGCCCCTCCCTACAAGAAGGATGTTGAGGTGCTGGAGCGTGTCCAGAGAAGGGCAACGAAGCTGGTGAGGGGTCTGGAGCACAATTCTTATGAGGAGCGGCTGAGGGAACTGGGGTTGTTTAGTCTGGAGAAGAGGAGGCTGAGGGGAGACCTTATCGCTCTCTACAACTACCTGAAAGGGGGTCGTGGTGAGATGGGTGTTGGTCTCTTCTCCCAAGTAACCAGCGATAGGAGGAGAGGAAATGGCCTCACGTTGTGCCAGGGGAGGTTTAGACTGGATATTATGAAAAATTTCTTGCCCAAAAGCGTTGTCAAGCGTTGGCACAGGTGGCCCAGGGAAGTGGTTGAGTCACTGTCCCTGGAGGTATTTAAGACATGTAGATGTAGCAATTTAGGACATGGTTTAGTGGTGGACTTGGCAGTGTTAGGTTTACGGCTGGACTTGATCTTAAAGTTTTTTTCCAACCTAATGATGCCTGGCCACTCTGGGATGCAGCGTGCTTTTCTCCCAGAATGACTGGAAGTGCCTTTGCTTCGGCCGGCAGTGAGGACAGATTTATCAGCGGGCGACGGAGGCAGTAACCTCCATCCCTGCTGTGTCAGGTGAGAAGGGCTGGTTGCCCACACTGTCCATCTGTCCACACTGTGGCTGAGCCTGGGGCTCCCTTCAGCCCAATGCGGGGTTTGAATGAAGATCAGAAAGAAAAAGAAAAGAGGCTTGTGGGAACCAAATGACTTCTGCAGTTTATTTTTAAAAGAGTGCTTTCCTGGGCTTCCAAGGGCCAGCGAGATGGTTTTGTCCATATGAAGATGATCATAAATGAGGAGAGTGGAGTCTAGAGTATCCTTACTGTTCAGTCTATAATTATTTGCAATGACTACAAGCTGGCAAAGTGCACCAAGGCCAACCGCATACTGGGCTGCATCCAAAGCAGAGGTAGTAAGCACCAGCAGGTCGAGGGAGGGGATTCTGCCCCTCTGCTCCACTCTGGTGAGACCCCACCTGGAGTCCTGCATCCAGCTCTGGAGCCCTCAGCACAGGAAAGACATGGGCCTGTTGGAGCGGGTCCAGAGGAGGGACCAAAATGATCAGAGGGATGGAACACCTCTGCTGTGAGGACAGGCTGAGAGAGTTGGGGTTCAGCCTGGAGAAGAGGAGGCTCCAGGGAGACCTTATTGCAGCCTTCCAGTACTTCAAGGGGGCTTGTAAGAAAGACAGAGACATTTTAGTAGGGCCTGTAGTGACAGAAAAAGGGGCAACAGTTTTAAACTAAAAGATGGTAGGTTTAGATTAGATATAAGGAAGACTTTTTTCATAATGAGGGTGGTGAAACACTGGCCCAGGTTGCCCAGATAAGTTGTGGATGCCCCATCGTTGGAATTGTTCAAGGTCAGGTTGGACGGGGCTCTGAGCAACCTGATCGAGTTGAAGGTGTCCCTGCTCAGGGCAAGGGGGTTGGACTAGATGGGCTTTGAAGGTCCCTTCCAACCCAAACCATTCTATGGTTCCATGATGTGATTTTTAAGCCCTATGTTCTGATTTGGGGGAGGTCTGTGAATCCTTAAGTATGTAACACAACTCCTAAGATGTCTGGGAAGAAACTTCTGCTTCTTTTCTGGTATCTAGGGCTGAAAATGAAGAACCACTTGGTGAGATGAGTACCCTCCAAATCCAGGGACCGGTACACAGACCAGGCAGTGAAACCAGCAGCCACAGGGCTTCTCTGGTGGAGCTCACCGCCAAGCAGCAGCTTTCAAACATTAACAGCGATGTTTATCTGCCCTCAGAGAAGCTCGCTTCCCGCATGCATGGACTGTGTGCGAGTCAGGCCTGCTTATCTCTTGATACAATCGATATGAAAGACCTGCTACAGTTTGGTGCCTTATGCAAGCTTAATAAAGCAGGAGTAAGTGCTGCTATTTCAGTGTCAGCTGGAGAAGGAAGTAAAACCACAGAGCCCTGCTGGGGGTCCGACGCTAGCACTGTGTGAATTTTAAGAATTATGAAGGGGGGATAGAGTCTGTTAACCTTTTCCCTCGTTTCCTGTTTCTCTCTTTTAAGATACAAAGAAGATGAGATATGTCCTGCTGTAACCTCAACTGTAACTCATCATGCAGGTCTGGGGAAGCGAGGGGAGAGGGGGAGAGGCTGGGCTGCTTTTCAGGTGCAGAAAAAGGAGGCCGGGTAGCCAGGGCAAAGTACTTCTGAGGTCCACTCATGACTCAGTGGGGATCCCAAACACCACCCTTCTCACTGGTTTAAAGCCGCAGAAGCTAGACGTGCACAGCCTGGAGGGACCAAGGTCGTGGCAATGAATAGCAGCAGCTGCTGAAGGCTCCCTCTCTGCGGTGCCATGGCTCACGAATCCTGGGGAGTCTGGAGAGCTGAGCCAAGCCGAGCTGAGCCCAGCCAAGGCCAACCCCGGGGTTCTCCACTTCCCCAGCTGAGCTTGAGGTTTCGTCTTATTTCCTCTGCAGCAGATGAGGGATGCCACTCAAGAGCATTTTCATTTACACTCAGCACCTCCCTATGAAATTGGGAATGAGGACTCACACCCACTTACTCCGTGCAGCAGAACAGGCTGCGTGGAAAAGATGGATTACTTTAATCTTTGTGATTGTGTTTTACCTCTTGATGCCCTGGATGTTTATTCCTTTATCACGTATTAATTATTGCCATTCTCTAGGCTTCCTTCTGTCTTAATCTGATTTAAAACAGACATTTGCATTTGAAAAGGAGCTAACATGTATAGCGAATCCTTTCCCTTCGTTTGCTATTAATGCACCCAGCTTTGATGTATTATATTAATGCTGTTTGCCAGAGGTGAAATTAGCACACCGCCTATGGAGAGGCACTTCCTTGGCGAACCTACTGCTTTTCCCCACAGGCAAAGCATCCACCTCCCCTGGTGCAAAACCTGGATCCTGACTGCAGCAGCGGGGTCACGCAGCCGCCCCTCTCCCCGCTGCCTTTGCGCCGGTTTTGGGAGGCCCAGAGGCTCTGCATGCCGAGCCCAACCTGCCGCCGGGGAAGGGCGAATTTGCAGGAGAAGGATTAGACGTTTGTCGCAATGGAGGAAGCGAGAGCTAAACGCGCTGATCTAAGCGTAGCAGACCAGCAGCCGAGGGCCGTGCAGGGAACGTGGCGGTGAGTGCAGAGGAACGCGTGGTCAGAAGAGGACTGGGGGAGATCAGGATGTGCCTAATAGTCTTCATGAGGGTGTACACACAGAGGCTGAAACGCATGTGTGCTTCAAAATTATTTAACTTTTCCGTTGCAGTATCTTGGCCAGTTTGGGAACAGAAAAAAAATCAATCCTCTGGTGAGTTCAGTACCAGTGTTTCCTTTTTTTTTTTTCCTTTTTTCGATTGCACTGTATTCCTGACACAATTTAGGTCTTTTGGGAAGTTGCCCCAAGCCTGACTGATCTGTTTAAATTGGTGCAAAGGGCAGATGGAGCCACTGGTGTAACTCGCTCAGGTTGGTTGAACGGCAGCAGTGAGTGGTGGGCACGGGACCGGGTGGCCGAAGGCGCGGGGCCAGACTCGCTGATGGGATGGCAGCCGAGCGGGCTCAAGTCACCAGCCTCAACCCACCGCAGCTGCTCGTTCGGCTTTGCCTCCGCTCCGCTGAGCTCTGGCAGTTGAACCCAGGGAGCAGCCGCTCCTCGCCCCGCTCCGGCACAATACGCAAGGCCAGCTGCGACCCTTTGCGCGGGAGGGTTTGCTCAGCTGGCTCCTGCTGCGGGGACTGGGCGAGGCGCAGCATTTCTGCGTGGCGGAGCCGGGGAGGGGGTGGCTTTTGGCAAGAAGTAGCGCCGAAACCAGGCTCTCCCAGAACAGCATGTCTGATCACGGAGTTAGTTGATTAGGAACAATTCGAAGTGAACTTTTTTCTTCTTAAACACCCATGTGGAGTTTTGCACCAGGTTGAGTCGGTTTTAAAAGCATTGAAGATTAAATTATTACAACTTCTGCCCATGGACGAGACTTAAAAGCAGCTGAGGTCATTTACAAAAGGGGTTGGAAAAGTTATTTCAAGTTAACAGCCTACATTACAGTAGCAGTTATTTGAACAGGTGGGGACTGGGCGAAGCAGGGACATTAGCCAAACCGTGAATCATAAGCTAATCAGATTGCCACCCATGTTTGCATCAAAAGAAAAAAAAGTGGTGCACGAAAATACCACACATCACCAGCTACAGAACTGACTCAGCAACGACCCAAACTTTCTTTGGGGTTTGCTGGGGTGAGTGGCTACGCTGCCATTTGGTACAGGCACGGGCTCTCTGGAAGCCACCGGCGAGGCTGGCTCTCCTGACTCCACCACCTCTGAAGGCCTGGGGCTCTGCTCCCCACCACATTTCTGCTCCGCCCAAGCAGGGACGAGTTTGGGGCCCTCCGCTCTTTACATTTACGCTTCATCGGGGACTGTTCTGCTGTAGCAATCAGCCCTTGGGTTTGAGGCTCTTCCCGCAGGCAAGCTAGCAAAGCAGAGAGACACAACTTGGGATGTCCCAGGCGGGCACCCCAGGACACCCGCAGCCCCCGCCGCCTCCAGGGATGCTGCAAGCTCCTCTCGCTGGTGCAGGAGGATGCGTTGGGCTGTCTGGGAAGAAGCAGCTGCAGAGCTGTTCCTTGACCCTTCCGAAACGCAGGCGAAGGGCTATGTGGAACCACGTGTGGCCCAGCTGTGCCAGGCAACAAGGGCTGCAGTGGCTCTGCACTGCCCATGTGCCACAGAGGGGTTTGCCTCCACTGAGGAGTCTCTGGAGATGTAACCAGATTAAAAATAAAATATAATAAAAACTACACTGTTGAAACTCTGTTGATGTCAGTGGAATTCCTCGTGTCTTACACCAGCGAGCAGAAAATCGGATCTAAAGTGCTGAGGCTGCTGGCAGATGCTTGCCTGTTTGTGTGTGCAGTGGAGAAAAGTGCTTGTTTGGTGCTGATTGCAGACTACGGAATAAGAGCAATTTCTCATCCCACCTCCACAGAAGCTATTTAAATAGTTCTACACCCACTTTGAAAGATGCTCAGTTAGAAAGGGAGTAAATCTGGAAGTTATTACTCCTCGAAGGAAGAAGCACCAATAAATAGGCTCTGCTTAGACTGCCGGCGCTCCGGGGATAGCACCCGCCTAAGAGCCACAGCTCCTCCTGCCAGCCTGGCTTTGCCGTGAAACGGTTCACGCTGCCGAAGCGCGTGTGTGGGCAGGAGCCCTGCGGCTCGCTTCCGAGGAGCCCTTCGAGCCCTTCGAGCCCTTGACTCTTTGTCCCAGTGGAGCTACGGGCCAAAGCCCGGCTGGCGACGTGCAGACGCCTCGCAGACTGCACAGGCCACCACGCGCTCCCCGTCCAGCACAGGAGGGGAGGGAGCGGCTGGCAAAAACCAAGGACGGGCGAGGCGAAGCGACAGGCAGAGCACTAATTAAAAAAGCCCTTATGAAATATCGAGTACAGGGCCGTGCCGCGTGCAGTCATTACATGCCTCCCTCTCCCCTCCTTGGGGACTCCCAGCCACAACCTCGCTTGCAAAGTGAGCGGAATTTGCCGGCTCTTTCCCAAAACCGGCGGCGGAGATTTAACCCGTGGTGCAGCACCTCTGCAGGCTTCTGGCAGGACGCTGCCGGCCGCCCGGCCGCTCCCTCGGCCGCCCGCGCCCTGCGGCACGCTCCCTCTTTGCCAGCCCTCCTGCCCAGCGGGCTGGCACAAGCCAGCGGAGGCCCTTCCCCAAAGCTGGGCATCAAGGGAAAACGTAAACCCGGGTGGGGAACCGGGCCACCGGCTCTGTGCGCGGGGAGCCGGGGACTCGGCTGCTGGTCGCTCCCAAGCCGTCTGCACCGCTGGTCACGCCTGGAGCAGACTTCCAGGCAGCCAGGGAGCTCTTCCGATCACGCCACATTAGATGCTTGTGGATTTTAGGTGTTTCCGAATTAGGCTGCGCCCAAAGAGAGACTTTTATGAATTTATGCACTAAAAATAGCCGCAGAGTGCCTAGGTCTTCTAATGAATCTCATTCAATGCTCCTGTCAAAGCTAGCTGCTCGCATTTATACCCTCTCAGCACAGTCTGCCTGATCCGTAACGCAGCGTGCCGGGCCCCGACCCTACAGCAAGTTTCAGGCGAAGCCTTATTTGTCTCTGGCTTCCCCCCAGCAGAGCTCAACTGTGAGATTAAGGTCTTAATATTTATAAGCCTCTGGTTTTACTATCTGTTTAATGACACGCTAAATCAGGTGCGTACACTGCTATCCCTCCATCCCACCTGAAAGCCTCACCTTCTTAGCAAAGGGCAGTTATGTTTTCCTTAAAAATAAACTAATTATAAAGCCACAGTGATTTTCTCACATTCAAATAGCCCCTGTAACAAACCAATTATTTCCGAGGACATGAGAAACAGCTGTTGGAATGCCAAAGCTCAAACAGTTACATCTCAGCTATTTGATCGGATAAGAGTTGAAATTTTTATTCCCATGTGATATTACCAAGATGTGATAAACAGCCATAGTGTTCGTATTAATTTGTGGAGCAGAGATCACTTTAATTTGCTCCAAGCTGAGGAATAATTTTAATGGAGTATCACCATTCCACAAATGACTATTTGAAAGTCTGTCCTGTCTTTCCCTCCTTTTTCCACCTTCCTTTGGTTTTTGATAAGAGCAACAAGAAATCCTAGGCAAGGACTATTTGAAGGCAGAGCCAGTTTGCAAGTCAGACTTAAATCTTTCCAGACTGGGGAGTGGACTTCAAAAAATGCTGTCCAAAGTTTAACCCAGCACTGTCAGCTACTGAATAAAAGGAGAGCACTGACTTTGCCTCCTGGAGACCTTCTTGGCTCCCACCAGAAGGCGGGCAAGCATCACACAGCAGTCGGTTCCTTTCCTGTGGACTTCAGGTGAGGACTTCTGCTAAGAGCTCACTCTTCGATCTGCATATAATCACCCAAATCAAAGTAGGATCTGCGGGTACTTGGCATCTGCGGAAACCAGGCTGCCTTCATCTAGGCTTTGTCTAAACATAGAGCCAAGCCTGGAGCTCCAGGCCGCTGGCTCTGCAAGGTTTTGCTTAATTCTTTGGAAATCCTTGCTGCACTTAGCCACGGAAAAGCGTGTCCATGGCACGGAGAATGGCAGTTTGAGAAAATTAAGCAACAGGGTAACATTTTTTAACTGCACACATGCCTGTTGCCAAGCCCTTCCAAACATCTTAGCTGCACTGTGTTTTTTTGCTGCTTTTCTCCCTAGGATCGTGATACACTTGACAGTGGTGATAAATCAGCTCTTGTGCTGTCCTGTTAGCCAGGAAAGCACTATCAACCCCATTTAGCTGGAAATCTGAGGCCCAGAGGTAATCTAATAGAGTGATTACCCCAGGTAGTTACCTACAACAAGGCAGTCTCAGGAGGGGGGTCCCACTCCACCTGCCCTGCGAGGATGCTCTCCTGGAAGGCACGAGGGCAATTCTAGGTCTCCTACTTGGGCAAACACTTTAGGCACAGAGCTACCAGATTAAAAAAGGGTGAGTGTGTGGCAGAATTTTCTCTCATGTTTTGTGTGGATTTCAATCCAAGAAGCACGTTTTGAGGTTCAGGCTTGAACCCTGCAGGCAAAGTAGATGAAGGAACATGTAACGCCCAGTGGGTCAGTCAAGGACATTGCTCAACAGCATCAAAACTAAGGTGCATACAAGTGGGCAAAGCAGTAGGAAATTTTTCACATAAAAATGTGGAAGGTAATGTGGCTTCATGCTCCTCCTCCAGAGTTAGGTGGCAGCTGAGCAGGGAACTCTGGGGAATTAAATTTTTATAGGCACCTAAAGTTACAGCTGGACACCAAGAGAAAGACTCAAAATGAGGAGTCCACACTAATCCACCTCTTTAAGAATCTGGCCCCAAGTGACTCGCCACAGATTGGGCAGGTGTTAAGTTGCAAAGCCAGAAATAGAAAACTGATTCCCTCTCCTGGCCTTTCATTTGAGGGCTTGGACAGATTCCCAGACAACTGCCAGCCATATGAAGATATAAATTATTTGGAAGAGTGCAAAGGGTAATGGACCAGGGTCAAAAGCCACCTGCGAGCTTCAGACCCTTAGCAGGAACCACTGGCCAGAGCAAACCTGGGGGGTGCAACTCGTGTATCTGCCACGTGGATACCTTGAAATACCCTTATTTCACCACCGATTCCTCCTTTTCTCCAGGCAGGATTTCCATTAGAGGCTGGTTTGTGCTCCACCGTGCACCTGACGGGTAGCAGATGCAGGCAGATTTACTACCGCAGAGAAAGGTAAGCTTCCATTTCTGGAGCGCTCTGCCTCCAGTGCCTGCCCGGGCTGCAGATAACTCTCCGGTGGCAGCCGAAGGCATGATTCCTGTCGGCTGCTGTGTTGCCCACAGGGCCCGAGCAACAGCGATGAGATGGGCTGGAGACAGGCGGATTTCATTCTCTTACGTAGGAAAATTACAAACAGCAGGTGACAGTTGGTTTAGAAAGGCCATTTTCAAAAAGGCAAGCGATCGCTATAGCCCCTCTCACCCCGTTAGGGATACGCACGCATCTCCCCAAGCAAGTCTTGCCCAGCGCAAGGGGATCCAGATCTGTCAGGAGCAATCGTACCACAACTCAGGAATCCTATGGGAAAAGCCTGGCAGCAGTGATCTGCAGAGGTTTATTTCTCCGTGCTCTAAAACGACACCCTAGCTGCCTTCGTCCAGATCCAAATATTTTAAAGCTTAAGCATTTACTGCTGCTGTGAAGCGGACAAGAGCGTGGGTGCCTGAAGTGCAGGGCAGTTCAGTGGGAAACCCAACAGCTTTCACTTCCCCCCCTACACTTCTCCATTGCAGCGGGCAGCACTTCCGTGCCACGGGCTCACCAGCACCCCATCCTCAAAATCTACTCACAACAGCTACCGTCCTTGGCACAGGCAGCAAAGCTCACAGGCTTCCTTTTCTGTTTGAAATCAGTCCCCAGAGGCTTAATTTGCAGACAGTAATGGGATTCCACCTTCCTGCGCCTGACAGAAGGTGCCTCTGCGAGCAGCCTTGGTTCACCTTTCAAGAAGCTGACCTCTTTTTTTCTTGAACAGCATCCCAGTTTTGGTATGTGGGCAGTGACAAATGTTTCAGGGAAGGATTACAGGGTTAACTAACACATTAATATTTAAACCTGCTTCCCTGCTATCGGGTTGTTGGCCAAAGTTTCCGCCCCCGCCCCCCCCAAATTTCACCAGCCATAAAATGACTTTCTTCTCAGAATCTGAATTTTTCTTATTATTATTCCCAACTCCTTTCTTCTGCCTAAAGCCCATGCCTCCTTCCTTTAACAGTCCTCCCTACAATCACATTGCTGCGAAAGGGAATTGTCTTCTCTTGGCTCCAGCTACAAGATTGAACTTCATTTACATTGAACATGCCCTTCCATGGTAGGCTCTCACCTCTCATTCAGGAAGCACGCTGTCTTCATGCATGTTATCCTTACATTTCTCCTCCTCAACTCTGCAGAAGGAGAGGAAAGGAGATGACAGGAGCCACAGCTAACTTGTGGGATGGGCACGGACTAGCACGGGGATGGGGAAGCTTTGGCCAAGACAGGGTTTCTGTCCCTCAGCTGGTGCGAGACACCTCTGGACCTGGCAGCAGGAGGATGGGAGGTGGGACTGCAGCCTGGGGAAGGTGAACCCGTTACAGCTTTAGCACTGGTTACGAGTGGCAGGGAAAGCATGTTGGCACAGGCCTTCGAACGTGATAGTTTCTTGACATCCAGGGTCTTGTGCAACCAGCTTGAAGTCTGTCCCATTCAATTTCCCTGCTGTTATGCGCTGAGCTAGCAGGCCTGAAACGCGTACGCCCATCCGCGTGCAATCGCCCCTTCCAGCGCCACGGGTGCCAGAGTGAGCCAGGGCTCCCGGCCACGCTCCCGCCACCCGCTCCAGCTGGGCCCTGCTGTACAGGATGATCCGGGCTGCAGGTGATGGAGCTAAGTGTCAAGGAGTGGATGAGATTAAGCACAAACACATAGCTGCGGGGACAGTGAGGTGCCTGCGCAGCTCCCTACAGCCTACTCATTTGAGCTGTGTTTTTTTTGATGTCTGCCAGCCCCGAGCACCCACCTCTGCAGCACACAGGGCCTGCTCCCCAGGGACGCCAACCACAGAGCCCTGTCTGGAGCCAGCGATAGAGGAGAGAGCGGGGTGCCCCTGGGTTTAATGGTAGCCCCGCTGCAGGCGGCCGACCAGACAGGGCCACCTCCTCTCCTCGCTTCTGCCTTCCGCAGCAGCAAGGCAGGAGGGCAGGGAGGGCAGCCATGGCCACGGCTCCCAGCCTGGCCCACCCCAGGACGGACGCGTTCGCGGCGCCTCGTAATTGATTTTTTGGGGGTTTGCCCCCCATTTTCAGGTCGCTGAGTCTGCTCCCCCCCCGCGCTCCCGGACCAGCCGTGCCCGGGGCGGCGCTCGCCAGGGGGCAGCAGCGGCACCGCCGGCGGGACGCCGGGCTGGGGGCTGCGGGCCGGGCCGGGGGCTGCACCGGGCGGGGGGCGGCGGGCCGGTGCGGAGTAGGCCGGGGGAGCGGCGAAGGTCCCCAAGCGCTGGGCCAGGCCCCGCCGGATCTCAGCCCACGGGGGGCGCGTCGGTGCCGACCGTGCCGGTCGAGACCCCCGCGACGGCAGCGCCAGCACCGCCCCCTCCCCGCCTCGGCCATCCCACCCGTGCCGCCGGCAGCAACCCACCCCCCCGCTCGCCCCGCCCGCCGGGCTATGAATGGGTGCAGCGGAAGCCCCGCCCCCCCGGACGTGACGCCCCGCCAATGGGGGCGCGGGGCTGCGTGGCTGGATGAGGTCAGCGCGGCGGTGCTGGGGCGGGGGCGGCGCGCGGGGGGCCGGGTGAGGCGGGGGTCGCAGCCCGCGGGCGGGCAGGGCAGCGCGCGGGGCTCTGCGGCCGGTCGCCCGCTGGTGCCGCGGCCCGGGGAGGCGGGGAAGGGGGGAGGGGCGAGGAGGGGGAGGAGAGGGAGGAGGGTCCTCGCCGCCACCGCCGCCGCTCCGTCCTGGGGGCCATTCAACGGGAGCGCGGCGAGCAGCGAGCGGCGCCGGGGCCGGGCGGGGGGCGCCGGGCGATGCAGGGCTTCGTCAGGCTGCGGCGCGGCGGCCGCGGGCTGTGAGCCGGCGGGGCCGGGCTGGGCCGGGCCGGGCTGGGCTGGGCTGGCGGCGCGGGGAGGGGAGGGGCGGGCGGGAGCGTGGCGGAGGAGAGGGCAGGCAGCGGCGGGAAGGCGGGAGCGGGGCTGCCCCGGTGCCCGCCCCGCGCGGGGGGCCGGCCCCTGAGTGCATGCGGGGCGCCCCGCCGGGCCGCCGCCGGCCCGCCGCCGCCGCCCGCCGCCCCTGAGAGACCGGCGGGGAGAAAGTTGCGGCGGTCGCCCACATGCGCGGCCGCGGCCGGCGGCTTGGGGAACGGCGCCGAGCGGAGGTGGGCGAAGAGAGTTTGAAGCGCTCGCCGGCGGGAAGATGGCGGAGCGGAGCTGAGAGCGGCGCCCGGCGAGCTCGGGCCGCCCCCGCCTTCCTCCGCAGCCCCCCGGACCCCCGCCGGACACATGCAGGCCAAAAAACGCTACCTGACGCTGCTCTCCGCCGGCACCTGTCTGGCCGTGCTGCTCTACCTGGGGGGCGTGCGGCTGCGGGCGGCCCGGCACCCGCCGCCCGGTAGCCGGCATGGCCCGCCCTCGCGCCCCGGCGCCGAGCGGCCCTGGCCCCGCTTCCCCGACGCCCTGCGGCCCTTCGCGCCCGCCGAGCGGCCGGGCCCCGAGGGCGGCGGCGGCCGCGTCTCCCCACGGCAGCGGCGGGACGCCAGCGCCGGCCTCTACCGCGGGCGCCGCTGCCGCATGGAGTCCTGCTTCGACTTCGCCCAGTGCCGGAAAAACGGCTTCAAGGTCTACGTCTACCCGCAGCAGAAGGGGGAGAAGATCGCCGAGAGCTACCAGAACGTCCTGGCTGCCATCGAGGGCTCCCGCTTCTACACCTCCGACCCCGGGCAGGCCTGCCTCTTCGTCCTCAGCCTGGACACCCTGGACCGGGACCAGCTGTCCCCCCAGTATGTGCACAACCTCCGCTCCAAGGTGCAGAGCCTCCACCTGTGGAACAACGGCAGAAACCACCTGATTTTTAATTTATACTCTGGCACCTGGCCTGACTACACCGAGGATGTGGGGTTTGACATCGGCCAGGCCATGCTGGCCAAAGCCAGCATCAGTACTGAAAACTTCAGACCCAACTTTGACGTTTCTATCCCACTCTTTTCTAAGGATCATCCTAGGACAGGAGGGGAGAAGGGATTTTTGAGGTTTAACACCATCCCTCCTCTCAGGAAGTACATGTTGGTATTCAAGGGGAAAAGGTACCTGACGGGGATAGGGTCAGACACCAGGAATGCCTTATATCACGTCCATAACGGAGAGGATGTTGTCCTCCTGACCACCTGCAAGCATGGCAAAGACTGGCAAAAGCACAAGGATTCGCGCTGCGATCGAGACAACGCCGAATATGAAAAGTAAGTGAGCGCTGTCCCTTCCCCGCACGCTGTGCCCGGGGTGTGCCGGCGTGCCTGTCTCCACAGGGCGGCCCTGGCTCCCGGGCAGATGAGGAGCATGCGATCTCTCCTTCGGGCAGGTCGGTCACTCCTCCTGTCGCCCGCGAGGCTGCTGGCTGGCTGGGTGCTGCCTTGGCCAGGGGAGTGTTGAAGGGTGGCGCAGCGTCCCGCAGCCGTGGCATTGCTCGCCCGGGGACCGACGACCTGCATCCGCAGCCCTTCAGCTTTGCGAACGTGGCCAGCGGCGAAGCAGCTGCTGGAGGATGCTCTGGCATCTGGCACTGCCCTTCGTCCCCCAGTGCCTTTTGGGGTCGATGCCCTGTGCCTTCCCTGCCCCAAAACAAAGTTTGTGTGAGTCCTCAGCCGTCTTCCATGTGTGCGTGAGCCTGGCTCCCGCAGTGGGCTAGTTGCTGAGGGTGATCGCAGGGATGCTCTCTCCAAAAATCACTGCCTGGTGTCTGGTCGGCGTCTGGGTGTCTCCACAGGCGAGGCAATAACTGGTCTTGCCGTCTTTTTCCTCTCGCTTCAAGCCGCACAGCATCAGTAACAAAAGGAGGAAAAAGGAACGTTGACTGCGTTCGTGTCCTGTGTCTGAGTTTCTGATTTTTACATGCGAGGGGATACACTGGTGGCGCGAGCACAGAGTGTGCTTTCTGTGAATGCTTGGTTTCTTGGCTTTCCCTGATTTTTATTTGTTGGTAATGTCACTGTGTAGCCAAATTTTGTGTCGCTGTGGTGCTACCCTTGTCTTCCAGCCTGCTTTTCAGGTTTGTATATATAGCTGCTGGGAAAATCGCTTCCTGGGAATTACCTCCAGGACTGTGATTGCTGACTAAGCCGTTTGCAACTGATTAGTTCATTTAAATGCCCACCACCGCTATGTTTGCTGCAGAGTAGGTGTCTATGAAGTTTTCTGCATAAGAATGTTTCCCATATAGCAGGAGTTAGATGCTGAATTAAAACAGACCAGCCGTATAGCGTGTGGTGGAGCTGCACTGGGAGCTGCCAACGGCTGGAGGGGTTTGTGATGCATAGAGGAACGTGGGTGGAAAAATACTCCCAGAGAGCAGTCGGGGAGAAACTACAGTGGCATTAATGCTGATCAAAATTTCCAGCTGGCTGCCTGTTTCTCCACCGAAACTAGCCACAGGGGGTTGGGAGAGACCAGGAAGGTCAGCACCGTGACACCAGGAAGCCTGCATGTGCCTGGGCGAGCTCTGCTCGCCCTCCGGTTACTGTAAGTCCTCCACAGAGGGGGAAAAGACAGCAGTGGCAATACTTGGTGGACTTCTAATCCCATTCACTGTCAGAAAACTGATGGGTGAGTGGTGAAGTGATGCACACGTGGAAGCAATAGAGTGGCAGTACCAAGCGATCAGTGGAGATAGTGAGCTCAGCTCATGTTGTTCGTGACCTGGGAGTCCCTTTGGGTTGTGATCTCCTTTAGGGAATATTTTTTGCAGGGAAGAGAAGAGAGACCTGACAACTGTAGCCTTGCAGGCTTACTGTTTTTTGGCATAGATCTCGGAAATTGGAGCTAATTTACAGATAGAAAAAGTCCTGGTTGTTCGCTGTGTTTTACAGCATGTGTGCTGTCCAAGTTGTCATAAAAACAAACGTACCCACCTGTGGTTTGACATGAGTAGGGCCATATTCAATTTTTTTACAGCTATGCCATTTTGTCTAAGAAAAGATAGACCTCTCCCCATAAATTCTGCCCCTCCTAAAGCGTATTTGATGCTCATTTTGTAGTGAGGTGTGTACATAACAACCCTCAGGGGATACGGTAGCATTAAACCAACTGGTACGCCATGCCATTCATACAAAAAAAACATACTTGCCGCTAAAATGCGGCCGTATCTGGAGTGGTGTATGGGGACTTCAACATTTGTCACAATGCTGCTGTTAAAGACAGGAAGTGAAAAAGGATAATTACAAGAAAATAAGATTACTGCGAGGCAGGCTGAATCTGTGGTCGGGCCACGGAGATGGACAGGCTCGCTCTGGCAAAGGACTGGAAATGCTGAAGCTCTTTAACCTGGCATCTTATCTGAGCGAGCGCACCTGCCAGAGCGTGCTGCTGCCCCTTCCTGCTCCTGCTTCGGTGCCGATTCGCAGCAAAGTATGCCATCTGCTGATCTGCCGGCACCGCGTCCTGCGGCGGCCCGCGTTCTCCGTCTCTCCCGTGCGAATACAGACCACACCTGGCGCTCCGCTCCCTTTATAAAACCCAACATGGTCACATCCCCGGGGTAGCATCATGTCGGTCAGCTGGTTGAAACGCTTCCGTAACTGATGTGTAACCCAGGTGTGAAAGCTGTAGGATTTTGCTATTCACCCTACCTACAGCAGCATCTGATCATGAAGAAGGCTGTAGTGCTTGGGAAAGAAATGTCTCTGAATACAGCTGGGCCTTGAAAACGGCACACAGAGCTGCTCTCGTGGGGCGCTTTGTGCTTGGGTTTACCAGTGCGTCCTCAAGGTTTTAATCAAAAAGAAGAAAAATGCATTCTCCAGGATACGTGTATTTGCATATCCATATAGAGTTGGGAAGGTTGTAGATCGCACCCTTCTGTGCTGTGACACGCCATTTCACTTTGTGTGGAAGGCAGGAGGGCAGGTGCCCTGGCCATGGAGAGCTGGCCCTGAGATACCGGTCCTTGCCAGGGCAAAGTATAAATGGCTCTAGGTAGATGCCTTGCCAAGCTGAGTAAATTAGGTGACCAGATTTTAAAACACAGTAATCTCATGTCAACAGGTTGGTAGTGGTGTGTTACGCTTGGCACCAGTGCACACTGCAAGTTAGTTGTGATGGGGTTTCGTCTGCGGCACAACATTCGATGCTGGGTTTGAACGAGGTCTACCTGTCCATAGGATGCATTGTTTCCTCTCTAGGAGATTGAAAGAGCTAAGAAAGGTGACTTCTTGACCTGTGGAAAATGCATAGAGTATCTTATTTCATTTGGAGGAAGGAGGGAAGGGCATGTGCGTATTTGACTGTCTCCATGAATTGTACTGAAAGATCCATTTGTATGTTACAGCTCATTAATTTGCATCCCAGTTACGCGTCTCGGCAGATAAAGCTGATGCAGACTAAAATGAATTGCATTATCATGAGTAGACTACTAGCAAACAGGATATAAAGGAAAAGAAAGAAAAACTGTAGTTTCTTTATGGTGCCCTTGACTGTGAAAGTTGGCCTTTGTCACCAAGTGCTAGGGCAGTTGGGCTTTCTGAATTCCTCCATGGTACGATTTCAGCCTCAAGCTTTCCATTTCATAAAGGGTTAAGTGAATAAACAGTGCTGCTGCTGAAGTCTGAAGACAGCCTCTTAAATATTTAATGACAGTCTAAATATATACATATGTACAATGTGTTTTAAACAAAGGCAGAATTCATGTACAGGCTTAACTGGTTCCAAATAATTACTTTTTGGAAGGTAATATAAATGACTAAGGATACCAAAAGAAATGGAGGAATGCAATGTTCTAGTAAAGCCAGATGTGGAGAAGAGATTTGCACCAAAATGGGAATCTTTCTAGGAAAGTAAATAACGTTGTCTGTGGTGTATCCCCCGATCTGCAGCAACCGTGCCCTTGGAAGATGGAGAGAGTAGCAGTGATGGTGTCCAAAACCATAAGGTCTCATTAGAAGCTTATTTGAGGAGGCTTTTGCTCATATCTGTGCAGGATAGCTAAAGTTAATGTTGGTAATGAACAAAATGGAAAAAACAAGTCATGAACAGGGTTGAAGAGAGTAGGATGGAGAAGGGGAGGTGAGCAGAAAATTTCGTTTTGGAGAAATGTGAACTTATGGTGGAGGATGACTAGTGTAATGAGGTAAAGACTGCGTAAATTTTTCTGACTGGTCAGTGCTCAGAAGGCCTTCGTGATCAGGACTGAACTGAGAAAGGCAGGCAAAACACTTGGGACCTCATGAGGTGGGACTAGTTCTGCGAGAGGAGGTTGGAGGTGTGTGGTTGAGGAGGAGCCTATGGAAGGAGCTGTGCACAGATCTACTTGAGGCTGCTGGCCGCTGGGAGAGAGCAACAGCATACCGCGTGCTTATGCCTGTGAGACATCTCTGCGGGGCACACAACAGCATTGAGCAGCGTTGTGTGTGTAGTTTTACGGGTGAAAATATCCAGCAGAACCTTTTCATTAATCTCTGGGAGCCAGTAGGTTTACCTGGTGTGCATTCTACTGGTGGAACCTGTGTCAATCATGGCTGAACCTCCTACCCATGAAAATGCTGTCCTGAGCAAAGGTTATAGTCATGCAATACGCACAGAATGGGAAGAAAAGCAACTTTTAGTTTCGCTTCCTTTCCACCAGGAATGAAAGAAACACATAAAAAAAGAAGTGGTGGAATTAGACACTAGAGGTGACTTTGCCACTCACAAGACCAGCAGGAAAATGTGAAGTAAGGCTCAGGCACGCCCATCCAACATGTGATGATAATCTAGATGCTGCATACGCATGTATGTGCATGTTTTGAACAAAGGTGAAATTCTTACATTTTCAACATACTGAACTTCGGTGTGTTGTATTAAAACATAAATATAAGTGCCACACTTAATCACTTACTGAATTAATTTTGGAATTACTTAAAAGCCTTCACAAGTCAGCTCCATTGCAGCTATTTAGGACAGGCCTGAGAAATCACCCAGGTTTGGCGTGGCTGTTGAACGGGACATCTGAACTGAGACTGGAACCGGTCTGTGCGTCTTGTATATCACCAGGCTGCTTCAGGAGCTTGGATGAAACTCAAGAACTACTGAGAGAGCTTGGGCATTTTCCCAGAGTATCTTGGCTCCTGGAGAGACCTATCCCCACCAGACTGCTTTTTTATTTTAATATCAATTTTCAAGAAACTGGAAATTTGCCTGTTTTACAATGCGTTTATTCCAAATGGCAATAAGCAGGTAAATAACAAAACTTTAATGTATGTCCGAGAAAGATGGGATTTGCTCTGTCGTGTTCCTCCTCCTGCTCTCTGTACATATTGCAAAGTGTCCTTATGTGCCTTTTAAACGCCGATTTCATGCAAGTAGTTGCCCTGGAGCAGTTAGGGGCTCCGACCTAGGAGGCTCTGGGCTGATGCCCTGGCAGGAGCTGGGAGCAGGGGCGACGGGAGCATCCCGGAGCTCACGGCCAGCGGTGCAATCCTCAGCCTGGCCGTGTGCACCAGGCTCTTCCTGGAAGAGAGGTGGATGCGTGTGCGTGTTTCCCCGTGCGAGCGGTGCCGAGCACCGCAGCGTGTGTGGCCGGGTGTGTGGGGTCAGGCACTGGCAGAGGAGCCCGCCCTGCCCGCGGGCCTTAAACCAGGCGCCCTCCTAACCTCAAGTAATTAAGTTTTCTTGTGGGGCGAGTTATTATTATAATTGCTTGCCGCAGGCTTTTCTGCATCTTTCTGTGAAGCATCTCATACGAGGCTCTGTGGTGACAAAGCATTACAGTAGATGTCTGATCTGGTCCGGAGCAGGCAATTTCTGTATGCAGAAATGTAGGTGAACACTGCTTTCACACCTGGAGGGGCTCTGCTTTTATTTTTCCTGCCTAGGAAAATTGTTCTAGGATAATTTATTGGTAAATAATTATTACTGAAGAGATGTTTGGCAATAGAACAGAACTCAAACCAAAAAATGATCTGAGTCATCATTTTAATTTTAAGCAGAATTAATGCTGAAACAGGTAGTTTGAAGGGTTTGTTGAACCCAGATCAGAACTGAGCTCCAAGTGAAGTTTCCAGCTACCCGTCTGGGCAAGATGAAGTCCTGCCGTGCCCCCAGCGAGATACCCTCAGCAAGAGGGTGCTGCAGAGCATCCCCCAGTGCCCCTGCCTTCTCAGCCTCTCTGGCTGGGCATTTCACAGGGCAAACCCCAACTTCTTTGTACCAGCCTAAGGTGAGCTTCACTGAAACTGCTCTTAAGGAAGAGGGGTGGCCAAATTTGGGGTTCTCCTGGGGGCCTGCATGCTGCTGCCTGCTGCTCCCCGCTGCCCTGAGGGTGTTCCTAGCCATGGACCTCTTTGCACACCTGTGCAGCTCTGAAGTGGTGCATCTCCCCGGGAGGACGGGATTGAACGAGGGGAGTTTCAGCTCAAGACAAACCCAAGCGGAAAAGGCTAGCGGTTTGACTCTGCTGGAAGTAATCCTTTTGCCCCACATTCAGCCCTGGAACAGCCCACTGGAAAGTAAACCGGCAGGCGCTTGCGGGAGAGGGAGGTAAATAAAACTGGTCGGCACGAAGCACTTCTTTACTCAACAGATGTGAGTCAAGAGAATGTGCTGTAATCTGATGATTTCTGGAGTATTATCTGTGATTGTTTTCCCTTTCTCTTTGCAGGGTTTCTTTCAGAAAATCCACAGAGTTTTGTGGTCTTGGGTAAACAAACTGTTTTGCTCACCAGAGAAAAATAATTGGTAGGTATGCAGATAACTGTCTGGCCTGTGAAGGGAGCTAAACGCTGTGCTCTGTGCTGCTGGGGTGACTGACTTCTCAAGGACTTGGCTATATTGAGATGATGATGCAAGATATATACTCCCGTTCCATGTCGTATGGAGATTAGTTCAGCATATAGGAATGTGTGAGTATAACTTCAGGTTATATTTAAGGTTCTGCAAGCTTTCCACGTTCCTGAGTATTTTAGGATGTATAGGTTTCAAAACCTTCTCATTGTTTACACTGAGCAGTAGATTTCTTCCTCCTCTTCTATTCATCTAGCTATGCTGTGCTTTTACATAAGGCTTTGTGTTGCTCTTTTTAAATCCAGATTTCAGGAGGAAACAGGACATACATCGTCACTGTCTTGCCCTTAATTTAGGAGCCTTCCCAG
Organism: Phaethon aethereus; assembly: GCF_964289735.1. NCBI lineage: Eukaryota > Metazoa > Chordata > Aves > Phaethontiformes > Phaethontidae > Phaethon > Phaethon aethereus. The sequence continues at coordinate 15,973,283 of NC_138582.1, forward strand.
TCAACTGGAGGGAGTTACACAATGCAGATAACTCATCCCCATGTCTCTGGGGCAGGCAGGTCTGGTGCTGGGGCAGGAGGGGACTGCAGCACCGGGCATGCATGGGGGGAGTAAAGATCCAGGCCAGAGAGTGGTGGGAGTTGTCATTTCTTTTACTTGTGAAGCAAATTATCCTTTGTAACAGTTGACACCCATGCAGTGGAAGAAACCAAAGAGCGTGCTTAGAGCAGTCCCTGTCCTGGTGTTGCAGCACGGGGTCCATGGGGCCGGGGAGGTGGCTCAGAGGCAGGAGAGATCAACACAATGCGGTGGTGCAGGAGAAACAAGATTAAGGAATGAATTCCAAATGAGAAGAAAACAGAGGAGATTACTTTCACATGAGAAAAGGGAAGTAACGCTTTAAGAAATAACAGCCTGAAATCTCAGCAAAATGTTATGCCTAACTGCTTTGCTGGGAAAGAGCCGGTGTGAGTGCTGCCAGTCTGATGGCTTTCCAAATGCGATCTGACTTCCTAAAATGTTATTGTTTCTCAGAATAAGGAAACATAACTTTAAGCCATAACTTTAAGGGGTTAGGCCTCCTCGATAACAAGAGAGAGAAGATGCCATTTTCGTAGAATCATAGAATAGTTTATGTTGGAAGGGGCCTTCAAAGGCCATCTAGTCCAACCCCCCTGCAGTGAGCCAGAACATCTTCAACTCAACCAGGTTGCTCAGAGCCCCGTCCAACCGGACCTTGAATGTTGCGAGGGGTGGGGCATCGACCACCTCTCTGGGCAACATGGGCCACTGCTTTACAACCCTCACTGTGAAAAATTTCTTCCTTATATCTAGTCTAAATCTACCCTCTTTTAGTTTAAAACCGTTATCCCTTGTGCTATTGCAACAGGCCCTGCTAAAAAGTCTGTCTCCAAGACAGACAAGATATTTTCTTTAAATATCTTGTGTTTTCCCCACTCATCTCTCCCACCGCTTCTCACTGAGATTTAACCTCAGTTTTTCAGGTGGTGTAGTGCTCGGCAAGAATGGAGATCGGGCACTAAGCGGGTGTTCCCTGAAAGGTGGTAGAGTTGGAGTGTTTGTGTTGGCTCAATCGGGCTCCCGTTTCACGTTCTAGTAAGACAGACATCTCCGCGCTCCTGCAGTCCGTGGGTGAAGTGTGGTGCTGGTAGGGCTCCCGTTGGATGAGTGGTCTGGGGGCTGCAGTGCCACGGCCAGGACTGCCGTGGGCCACCTGGTCACTGTGGCTTGGTTGTTACGTTTCCGTGTGCCTTTAAAATGGGGAAGAATGCTTTGGTTTCCCTACACATTTTTTGAGGTTATCTTATTGTTTTATAATATTTCAGAGAAAAATCCTACATAAAACTGAAATATTACTCACTAATGTTTTCTATGTCTCCTTCTTGGGAAGCGTTGGTGAGCGTAGGTCTGAATTGTGACTTTCTGATAAAAGGCGCTAGTCGTCAGAAGCAGCATCAAGCAGCTCTTCTGTGTGTGTATGGCGGGAGAATCCCCACAGAAGCTTCTTTGGGTTTGGCCCTTGTCATGGGTTGGGATACGTCGTCACGTTTGGCATATCAGCCTTTTAACTCTCCTTGCTTCACTCCGATACTGCCAAAGGTGATGAAGCACTGCCGTTTCTGATCACTCCTCCAAGGGCTCTCGTGGTGCAGTCAGCAATTTCAGTAAAGCTCTTCTGCCTTAAGTTGACATTTTTTTCCCCATGATGGTTTCTAGTCCAGAAATACATGAAAATGAAATAATTCCCGGGTTCCTAAGTGAATTTCCCGTTCGTTCACTTCTTTCCCCTCTAATACACTCTTTGTGTTTGTGAATGAAACAGAATTAGGGCTAATTTAGTTGATTGGCTGCAAAACAAAAGTATTCAATGCTAAGAATGGGAAATGAGAAGGCCTTTCTGAAATGTTACTTCTTTGCATAATTGTAATAGATTATAATTATACAGTGGGGTGTTTAGCAGTGGATTTGCTGTAAACATGGTCATGGGAAGTGTCTCGTCGCTCACTTGTGTCGGTTCGAGTCGCAGTGCGGTCCCGACGATGGCTGTACCGGCATCTCTAACATTTTCTCTTTGGGCGGGATGGCGTGTTACAGAAAATGCTATCTCCTGTTCCCCTCCCAGCTCCTCCCAGAAAATTACCGCCGGTCGATACGGCCATGTCAGACTGTTGACACAAATCAATAAGATCAATCATTTTTCAGCTCCTAAACAAAATTCAGCGCGTGATGCTGACTGGCTGTGCGTAGCAATACTGGCAGCAGTTCCTAAATGGAAAATGCATACTGTAATGTTTGCAAAGTGTACGTGGGGGACCCTGTCCCGTTAATAATTAGTTCTCGGAGGCTGTAAGAAGGAGCAGGGTATAAATCGTTGCCTACCACTGCAGCATGCCTTACGATCACCTGCGACCGTCAGGCTGGTGGAGAACATCACCTGCCCAACAGCGGTGCCGGAGAGGGGTGAGCGTGGCAGAGTTTGGTTAGGAATCCTGATTTTTTTTCATTCTCCTAGAAGATCATAGAATGGTTTGGGCTGGAAGGGGCCTTTAAAGGCCGTTTAGTCCAACCCCCCTGCAACGAGCGGGGACATCAACTCGATCAGGTTGCTCAGATCTTGACTTCTGGTATTGTTTTTTGCCCCGTGAATAATTGCAGACGTTTTATCGCAATACTAGAATTCCTGGTGCAGTCAGGTAGTTCAGTGTGTAACTGCTCGAAAGCCCATCAAAATTGTACTTGCTGTAGTCTCCAAGAATAAAGTTGGAGGTTGCTTCTAAAAATCAGAACCTTTATCTGAAGGGAAGGACAAATCTTTGTTTATAATGTCTGAATTTATATCTCTGAAGTCTTGTTTGGGTGTGTCTGCTCATAGACTCAATTACCTGCTTCAGGAAGATAAACATGTAAAATGTTTCATCTCCTCAATTTGCCACCAACCATTGTGCTGGGTACTAGCAATTGTGGGTTTTTTTTAATTAAATATAATTTATCTAATCCTAATGGGAAACATAATTATAGGATTTATTTTTTATACTGTGATTTCAGAAACACTTTATAATGAAGAGTAACTTTTCCCCCATAAGGGCTGTTGAAAAACAAGCAAACAAAATAAAAAAAACAAAGTACACTTTGCTAAAAGTAATAAATCTAAGACAAGAAGAAAAAATAAAAAGATCTGATATGTTGGAGCTGCAATAAAGCTGAAAATTAATTATCAGTAAATGGGTGCTGCAAGAGAGCGAATGCATTATGGATTTGAGGACATGCCTATAGCTTATTAAATGTCAGCAAATTTTAGCATAAGCAGTGGAAAACCCTGATCAGAAAATGTAAAGTGGTGCAACCTGCAGTTGGAAGATCCAGTGCCCCAAAGGATGTGGGAACCATGTGTACAGCTGAAACACAAGAAGGTGCTTTGCAAGATCAGGGTCTGAAATTACACGATAAACTCCTTCAGTTTCTGATTGGAGGAATTTAAACGTTTTGGTAAGGCAGGACGAGTCTCAGGGAGGGATTTATCGTCCTGTAAAACCTTCCCGCGAGAAGATATGTATGACTGTTTAAAAGAATTTAAAACAAATAACATCCCTTCACCCTCCCACTCTCTCAGGCTTTTTTTCCTAAAACTGAAAGGTAAGGCTACTACTTGAATTGTAATGGAATAATATATCAAGTGAGTGATCACATCAGGCATGGACACTTACCAAATCACAGCGAGATAACTGTGAATAACTCTCTAGTTTCAACAATTTGCATGGCCATTAACAATTGATGGGTTTCCCTTAGAACCGCATTATCTATGGCAGCGGGATCTATTCTCGCACACCGCTCCTGCATACTAAGTACCAGAGAAATTCTCAAAAGTGAGGGTAATAAAAAAAATCTGATAGCAGCGGGGTGAATGAAGCAGGTAGGAATTTCAAGGCGACATTTTTTGAAGGTGGGGAAATATTTCAGATGATCGTGCATTTTCATATCTGCTCTCTGCCCCCACTTCCCTGCCTATTTTTTTAACTACAGTTCTGCAGGTTTTAATTCAAGCTGGTGTTAGTTTTCCCTTCACTGCTTGGCGTTGTCTCAGGCTTAGTGGTCAGTTCTGGCATGTGGATTAGTTTAAGCAAGATATTTTAAAATGTCTTTTGTTTTAGTTTTGCCTTGGACAAGTGTCTCAATTATGCATATTTGACAACAGATAAAACTGGTGCTAAATTTAGCAGTCCTAGGTTGCTGGGTGGCTTTTTTATGAGAGTGATTTTTGAGGAGGTGTCAAAGATATGCTTTCCTTACGAGAATCATGCCACCATTTTAATAAACACGTGACATATCCCTTATTTCTGCTGCTTTCATCTCTGGGTCTTTCCAGATTCCTCTGTCAGGTTGACTTTTCCAGCCCCAAATCTCTTCTCTCTCTCTCTCTCTCTCTTTATTTCTCTTTCTCACCCTCTTCCCTCTCTCTTTCCATGGTGCTGCTCTTGTGGCGAGGTTAAAGCGACGGAGTGAAGCGGTGGCGGGGAAAGCGCGGGTAAGGGGAGTGCGTGAGCAGCTGGAGCTGTGCGAAGGCGGGTGGGTGACACATCAAAGCCAGTGGGTACGGGCGCTCGCTGCCCTCCCCTCTCCTCCTAAATGACCCCCCCGTCATAAACATGTACACGAATGCGATTGCTTTTCTACCTCCTGCCCAAAATTTAATTGCAGAAAATGGTAATAAAGTCTTAGCTTTGTTCCTTGGAAGGCGGCTTCTGTAGATGTGGCATCTTAGGAAATAAGTACTGGAGCTGTTGATAGCGGGAGGTGGTCGTTCGCCTTCAGCTAAGAACATCCCAGCGCCTTATTGTCCCGTCTGCCTGTAAATGCCGTTTCTGGGTTGCTGTAGGTAGGTGGGGTGAGGAGAACTGGAAGATCTGAGCAGATCTGGTTGCCCAGATGAGCTTGGGCAGAGACCCAGTGTGTCCTGTCTTGGCCAGAGCCCCCATGGCCTGGGCAGGCAGCCGGCCTGGGCAGGCAGCCGGCCTGGCCACGCGCGGGTGCTGCTCCCTGAGCTCCCCATCCAGTGTGAGGGCTTCGGGTACCCTCAGCTCAGGGGAAGCCCTGAACCCCGACTTGTCTCTAAACTCTCAGTGCATGTTTTTTGACATGGAGCTAACCATGGGGCTGGCTTTTTTTCTCAGCTGCTGCCTCTGCCTGCATTGCCCTCTCCCCAAATCCTGCTCTGTCTGCACTGTGGAGCTTGGAGGTTGAGCACCCCACGGTCTGGACAGACTCTTGCTCTGTGTTCGTGCAAGGGGATCCTGCTCCTTGTCTTAACCATTTGCTCTGAAGGTGTCAAAAAATCATTGCTCTTTGCACCTGCCATCTTTCGCAGGACTCTTCTTCATCGCCCCCAGCCTGCCCGTGTCCCTTCTGGTTACTGCTGCTGAGAACCAAAATAACCAGTGGAGCCATTAGGACACGCGTCGCTTGGCTTTGTGCATCGAAACGTCAGTGAACTGCAGTGAAAACAGGTTTTCATCTTCTGTTCTGTTAGCTATTTCTGGTGGCCTGTAATAATAGTCCTTTCTAGCAAAAAGGGCTTTTTACTTTTTAATTTTTAATGAAAAATCTTTCAGACACAGGTCGTAGTAAAATAATTAATGGTGAGATTGTCTGTGGTGTTTGAGTATAAAACTGGAGATCTAAGGGTTTAGAGATATGAGTGTGATCCTAGGTTGCCCTGTTGGTGTGGTTACTGGTTATAGCAATAGTTCTTATTTACTTTAACCATGTTTCACAATAATCAATGCACTGATTACTGTAATTGCATTTTGTGGTACTGTGGTCTTATAATTAACTGACTGGACTAACAATGCATTTGTAAACAAACTTCATTAGGAAGTAAGTTGAGAATATACATTGGCAAAGGATAACAGAGGAGACCCATCCTCAATTTCAATAATTAAGATAGATGGAAATCTGGAAAAGAACAGCAAAGCATGGAAACCATCCCGTTTGCATTTATGCTGCGCTGTGTCTTTAAAATCTCTCTTTTTAAAAACATCTTTCTAGAAAACAGATCCCCGCTGCAATGAAATGAAATCCTGCGTACACAATTTCAGTCTTTTTTGCAGAACATTAAAGCATTATCAGGCATGATGTTGAAAACGGGATTTACAATGTAGGGCTGGTGTCGGCCTTAAGTAAGAAGTGTCTATTGTCACCCCACGATTGGATCTTAATGCAATTAAAATGAAAGAGGAAACCACCATTGAAAATGGGAAATAGATTTCCTAGGGGTGCCTCTGGCTGGGTGGTGGCTGACATCTGGCTGTTGCTGGAAAGTTGGCCGTGTTCTACTGTCCTTGAGGAACTGTGTGCCATTCTTGCTGTTGTACTGGGTGTGCTTTGCGTGCCTCCCTCGGTTGTGTCCCAGTGTTTCAGCTGCGTGTTCCTGGTCTCGGGTGTGGGGTCCGGTCCTGCATGCTCCGTCAGGCCGTTTGGGAGCATGTTGTATGAGTCTGGCAAGTCAACGGTTGAACAGTCCGGCCCATTTTGGGTGGTTGCTTTATTTTAAGGTCTCCAGAAACCCCTTTAACACCTCCTTGCCTTCTCTCCCCTCTTCCCCCATCTTTTCGTTGGTTACAGGTTTTCCTGTCTGAGCCTATGTGTGTGTCTCTTACAGAAGTAGAATTGAATCCTGCCACCTTCCCCCTTTTTTTTTTAAAGCTTTTGATTATCTGCAAAGTTTGGTATTAATTTTTCAAGGAAGCACATACGTAAGGAGCCTTGCTCAGAGAGCACCAACCCTGAGCAACAGGCTCGTGAGTGGCTGCTCTTGCAGCAGGAGCTCGGAGGGGAGAGGGTCTTTCAGCAGCAACATGTTCATGCATTTGCTTCCTACCTGCTGGTTTCACACAGTATTAATTTTTATGCATTTATTGTGTTTAATTAAAAGCAGAGCTGCTTAGAGCAGTGCTCACAGAGATTCCTTCTCCTTCCCCGTGCCCCGAACTCAACAAATAGGCATCTGGTATTTGTTTTGTATAACACAATCCTCATAAAATGAAGAGTAATAAAACATAATTATCTGTAAAGGCTTGTTTTATAAGCCGAAGAATGAGCTTGTTTCTGCCTTGTTTTGTTCTATTTGTAAGATAAAGGATGCCTTTGTATGGTTTTAGTCTATCTTTAAATTAGTAGAGAATCTGTTATTACAGTGTTGTAAGCCCTTGTGTGTAAGGTAGGGCGAGTGCATGCACAGGACAGCACCGGTGGATCTCTAGGGATGGGGAACAGCCTTTTTGTGTTACTTCTGTTTTTTCTTTCGGCTTGCTCTAACCCTGCAAAAGCCCTTCCTTGCCACCACGTGCAAGGTTTTTTTTCTGGGAAAAAGTGGAACTAGATCATTTAAACCAATTAGATATTCAAGTGAGGCATGTGAGTGACTTAGGACTGTTCTAAAGGTCAAGTGTGAAAACCAAATCCTTTCAGAAAACTCACAGTCTAAGCCTATTGTTTGTTTATTTTTTTTAAATAATAACAAGCAAAAATCCACTTTTCCTAATGAAAACAAAAAGCTGTGGGGCTGCGAGGCACCTTCAGCTCTGGCATGCTTTGGAATATGTTTGCTTCAACCCTGTTCTTCCTTGCACAATTATTTGAAGTGGTAGAAGAGAAAATGCAGCTTTGCTCAGCTTTTATATGAATTGTAGCCTTCTCAAAAGCAGATATGACTTAGGTATTGCTTTCTCTCGGTGAGGCAAGCCTTGTCATTTTGAATCTTGATTAGCAGCTGCTTTTGTTCTTCTGCGAGTCTCGGAAACAATGGGGTTGGGAGCACGAAACAAATTGCTAAACGATACCCTGGTGGAGAGAGAAATCTCCCCTCTTGAAGTGCCTTGCTCCCCGCATCTTGCATTCCGGAGACGCTCCCCCAGCAAGCCACGTGTTGAGCTGCCGCTGCCCTGTCTTGGGGTCATTTCCTTGAAATACATTTTCCTTGAAACGTGTTTTTCTTGTCGTCTTACCCGCGCATGCTAGTGTAGTATGCAGGGTGTAGCTGTTCAGCAGCGCTGTTGTGGCTGCGCTGGGTCTTTAGCCAGCGGATGGCCAGCAGCAGGAAGGGTGTTAGGAGACACCCGGCTGCCTTATGTGAGCTTATATTATTTTCTGTGGCCAGAATCACTAAGGTTGGAAAGGACCTTCAAGATCATCAAGTCCAACCATTAATCCAGTTTTGGTCTATTTAGATAGAAGACTTCCCTCCTCCAGAGGAGCAGAGGACGGGTGCCAGATTGCAGGCTGATGTGCAAATGTGTCCTTTTGCAGCAAAGTCTCATGTCACAGGTGAGCTAAATGTGCCATGTATGTCAGAGGCTGCAGAGCCCAGCTACAAGTCAAATGATCCGAGGTGTTTGACACCCCCACACACTATATAATATTCCACTTGGTTTTTCATGCAAGGTCTGGAATGCTTCTTTCTTTGTTTTCTTTTGTTGTTTGGGGTTTTTTTCTGCTTCTCTCGTGTAGAGTTGGGAGATACATCCTTGGAAAGTCTACTGGTCCTTAATTAATGAATGTCTGCAAAATGTTCCAAGAGCAGTGTTGCTTTGCATTCACAATAACAGAATTGTATTTAAAAGTTTGCGTAGCTTCTGATTCAGCCTTCTCATGTCTGCAGAATAAATGGGTTTCATTTTACCAGCGTAAGTGGAGGGGGGGGCAGACCCCCCCCCAAGCCATTAGCTTCAGTTGTGCTATCAGTATGACACGGACTTGTTATTTGTTCTCTTTCCCTTTGTGTGCAGAGTGGTAGCATTGGGTGCATTTTCTTTTAAATGTGACATAAAGTGAAATCCTGTTATTTGCACACATTTTGTGGCACTCATCTTCAAAGTATCCAGGCAACCTTTATGTAGATGACACTTTTAACTCAAACTCTTCCATCATTATGAGTGTGGTCCTGTGAAGAGAAGTAGGGTGGAAAAGGGAGGGAAGAAAGAGATGGCTTGAACTCACATTGGGCAGCTTGAGTCACTTGTGACCCTCTTTGTAGGAAGTAGAATATACTGAAGAGCTCTGCTCCCATGTGCTTCAACCCTCTACTTCAAACTATTCTGTGTTTTTCCAAGCTTGGGCAGGTGGGGGGATCTCCTGGTTCTGCTGGAGCTGAGGGTAGAGAAAGAAAAGGGGGATTTCAAGGCTTCTACAGTCTGGCACCAAGCGGTGGACTTTCTTGTGGTTTCTCCACTCAATGCTCAGGAGGATGAGTGCTCCAAAACCTCTGCAGCTGCAGCCCTGGGAGGTATGTGTGTTCAGAAAGCTTTTGAGTTCAGCTGTGCTTCCCAGAAAACGAGCTGAAAGGGAGGCTCGAAGAAGAAGCCACCCTTGCTCTGTTAGTTTGCTTTCAGCCTGCCCAAGGAAGAAGTAAAGATTACTTAGAGGAGATCCTTTGAATAAAGGTGTGTCCATGGGGTTAGGTGCGACCATGACCCATCAACAATTCAGGAGGAGCAGGCACTACTACTGCAGCGATGTGATCCCTGGTTGGGAATTGGTTTCTGCAGCCAAAGCCACTCAGATATGCTGCAAAGGGAATGATGTGGCCCCAGACTTTGTGGCAAGCTGGGTGTCATCTCTTAGAGCAGTTCTAGCTTCGTTAGATCAGGCAGGCATCCTCCAGGCAGGAGGCAATGCCAGTGGAAACGCCACACTGCATGCTGTGGCTGGTTTGGCAGAAATGTGGTTTGTGTCCTTGTGCTTAATTCTAATTGAATCTGAGCTGCCAGATGATCAGCAGTGTGCACGTTGGTATTAAGGAGCATGTCGGTGCTGTAGGTCAGTGTAGTTGGCCTGTGGTTCGATCAGAAGACTCATACTTTTTTTGCATAACCCTGTACAGCTGTGGTTTGACAGCAGTGGGGCTTGGTTATCCTTGCTATCATCCATCGAGGATGGGGCAAGCCTCATGTCCCTGGCCCGTGGTGTGGGTGGACAGTCGCTGCCCCTCTTGCATTGGCACTGACACTGCTCCAATCCGGCTGCTGGGATCTTGTGCCAACGCTGCGAGCTGGGCTGGCTCCCTGCCGTGGGAGAGATGTGTCTGGGTAAACACTGACGCGTGCAAGGAAGAAGGTGGGATGGCTGCTGGAAGAGGCTTGGATGGGGCAGTTGTGGAGGACGGGTGCATTACCTGAGTATCCCCAACAGACACCAGCTGTTGTAGGTCTGTCATCCAGGTGTAGCGGAGCTGAACCTTGGTCTCCAGGTCTCCAGCAGTAGAGGGAAAGTTTTAGGAAAATTTCTTAGTGTTGATAAGCAAGTGCAGCCAAGATACCTTCATACTTTTATGATCAATTAATTGTAGTTAATTTAGCTTCACTTACAGCTTTTTACTGTAAATTTTTGGGCCAAACCCAGTGCAAGGGAAAGACAGAAAGACAAGGGTTATTGTTTTTTGGGTTTTTTTTTTTTTTTGCTATTGTTTTTACGTGGAGAACCTTCTGCCTATTTCTGGAGTCCTCTTTTAATGGCAGAGTTCAACATATGACCAGACATTCCCTGCTGCCTTGAAACACCCCACCTTGGCTATGCGATCTACATGGATCGTGACTGATACTTGTATAAGACAGAACATCAAGCCCTGTGTTTTAATTAGGCCATGTCTTATAAAAACACAACAAAACAATCCACCCCCAGCCCCTGAACACTTGGCACACACAAATTTCTCTTTGGCCCCTTTGCGCTGGCCTGGTGGACTTGGCAGTGTTAGGTTAATGGTGGGACTCAGTGATCTTAAAGGTCTTTTCAAACCTAAACAGTTCTGTGATTCTGCTGTGCTTTTCAGTCACTGCATGTTGTCTTCCCCATCCAACTCTAAAAGGATGGGACAGTTGGAGGATGGATGCCAGGAGACTGGGACTGTGTTTTGGGGAGATGAAATGTTGAGTCTCAGTGATTTACCCTTGCTGGAAGGTGATTCCCTTGGGCCCTCATTGCATTCACAACATGAGCCCAAATATCTGTGGCCATGGCAGCAACTTCCCACAGACAATTGGGCCAGCCCAAACGAGGAGGCTGAGCCAGAGGCAGGAGGAACGGGAAGCACTGCATGCCAAGGTTGGCCCAAGTGCTGGGTTTTGGGAGATCATGGCCTCAGGCAGCTCACTGAGGTTGCCTGGGAAGCCGGTGCAGAACAGAAGATGAAGCTCAGGTTTCTCAGGCTCCTGTTGCTGGATCCCCTTCCCCATCCTCATGTCATCCCTCTGGTCTTTATCAATAGCTGAGACTGAGTCTCTAGCAATAGCAGGACAGTAAGAGTATCTGTTTCTGCTGTTTCTTAGGGAATGCTGAAGGGGAAAAGTTGTGAATGGCCTAAGCAAATATTTGAAGTGTGGGGAGGAAGAAACCAGATTTCTGTGTTTGAATGCTTTGGGCAGTAAACAAAAGCTTCCTGTGGTAAGGCAAGACAACCACATTTGTAGCCAGAGGTTGGTTTGGGTTTGATTGTGTGACTCCATGTGAGGCTCATGGGGGCAGCGGGGAGGAATCACATGCGCTAAACTGAAAAATCATACTGTAATTGGATAGCAGTGCACGGTGTTGCTCATAACGCGCAGAGAAACAGAGACTCCACAGCGCTCAGCTCTTCGGTGGAAGGTCTTCTGTATCTGTCAGGTGTTGCTATTTTTGTAACATGCTATGTTAGACTGTTTAAAAAAAAAAAAAAAAAATCCATATTGGTTCCCGAGTGTTATTGTTGCCTCTTTCTGGGATCAATTGTACCAGAACTTGCTCATTGACTCTGACCTCACTGCATTTAAATAGCTGGAAATTACAAGTATTTCTTGTCTACAGGAGTGTAGAAAATGGTGACATCTAAGTTTCTGTTAATGGTCTCCTTTTCTATAGGATTGCTTTCCTCTGCTTGGAGGAGGTTCTCCATTTCCTAGTGAAGCCACCAGTAGCAGCTGCCGCTATGGGTTCCCTGTAGGACCAGGACGAGCGTTTGCAAGGAGGACTTGCTGGCAGAGGCAGCGGGCAGCTCCTCAGCAAGCCGTGCAGCTTGACTAATTGCGGTGAAGCTGGCAGGGTCAATTAGCAGAATAAAAAAATCTTTGGAGCCTAAAGAAATAGAATATATACTTTCAAAAATGCACTTTTTTAAAATAGTACCTACGTTGTAAAGGGTGAGAATAGTTTTTACTGTCTTAGACATAGCACCAAAGTAAAAAAAGAAAAACCAGTCTGCCGTGCTGTGTAGTGTAGTAAGCAGAGCTGAGGGGTTTTTGTTTTCTCCAGCTCTGTTTCAGTTGAGCAATTTTGCTGTACATTAGCTTCTTTGTCTGCAGGATGGGATTACTGAATTTTTAGAAGTGCTTCATGATCCTCAGATTAAAGGTATCACATAAAGCTACTTCTGTTCCTAAATGGGGGGTTTGGGTTAGCTTTTGGTGATATTTTACATGTATATAAAGCTGTGTTCCTGCATGCGGAAAAAATAGCATGGAATATTTCCGATTTCTTTTCTCAGATGGTTTTGTCTTTCTAAGGCTGGGTCCAGAGCCATTCACAAGTAGCCTTTGTGGTTACTTAGGAAGTGATGAAAGTCTAGATTTTTTTTTTTTTAATGGGCTTTACACTTCCAGGTACACTGGTTATTTTAAGTTAAGGGGCTTAGTAAGACAGGGTTGATGAGACAGGAAGGGAGTGCTTGCTAAGTCTCATTATTGATAGGTCAGCTGTATATACAATCTTGACTTCATTTCTCTACTACAAAATGCTAAAGCCACTGTCTTGGACCTCATGATTAATGGCAGATTTGCCTGTAATGAGGATGCTGCTGGTAAGTATCCCCGTGCAGTGATATTTCTTTATTTGACCTCATGTCCGTGGGTTGGTCATGAAAGCTGAGAAGGCTATTGACTACTCTAATCTTAACTATATGCTTAATTACAGGGCAGTAAGAGTCAAGCGGATAGCATTTCGAGTAGTTGGTGTGGAGAATAAAGCAACATGGTAAACTGAGCCCTGGTAGTTCACTTGGAACAGTGCAGTGGGTTGTTATTACATTATGGTGGGAGAAGCTGCCAAGTGAATACTACTGTACAATTAAGTGGGGCTGTTAACGGCATGACTGAGCCAATTCATTAAAGACAATGGTGTAGTTTTGTATCTGCTTTCCCCCTTACAACTGCTGGGTGAAGATATTCAGGGGAAACAAGGCCAGTGGGAAGAAGGGAGGAGGAAAGGAGACTGAAGATCTGGTGCAGATGCAGTGATTTTCTTTAAGCCTTTGTTCCCCGAGTCATCTGAAATGCAGCCCTTTCCCGGATGGGTTTTATGGAAACCTGGCAGTTTGCAGTCAGAGCAATGTACTCCTGACGACACATCTTCATGTAGATGCTGTTCCCGTGCATCTAATTGTCTGGTAGGTTGGAAAGAAATGGAGGAAAGGACGGAGTTAACTTCTGTCAGGTGGAGGCTCCTGTGCAAAGGGACTGAATCAAGGCAATGGGTGTCCTTTGGCAGAGGATATTCTCAGTTACTGGTGTCTTCACGGGCAAATAGCAGTAAACTGCAAGGGAGTGTGAGATAGAAAAATGCATAGACAAAGGTGCCATCTTTGGGGTTTCAAAGCAAAGCCAAAATGAAGAGCTGGAAGCTGCAGGCACTGCAATATTTCCTTAAGTAAAGACAAGTTTCTGACCCATTTCTATTTATGATTATCAGCATCTTTGTTAGGAATTAGTCTGTTGCTGGACCTTGTAATTTTTGGGCTTAGGGGAAGATAAGAAAGAAGACCCTAAAGCAACCTGCTGTTAGAAAGCAGTAACAGGCTTAGGAAAAAAAACCAACATACATTTTGTTTAAACATTAAAATACACCCCTGTAGTAGGGGTTATATTCATGACCAGGGGTGTGAAGGCCTATGTTCCTACTGTAAAAAAAAAAAAAAAAAAAAAGGGGGGGGGGGGGAGCGTTTCTGGTTGAGCTGTGCTGAGATGTGCGAGATGGCCTCGCGCTGCCAGGGTGGCTCAGCTCCAGGGCTGGATGTGTACTGGGTGGGATGTCTGCTGGGCGTCAAGAGAAGCAGAGCGAGCTTCAAGGAGATATCAAGGAGGTAAATATTGTGTGTGAAAGCCCAAGGATGGAAGGAGGGGGAGAATTAAGAATTTGCAAAGCAGCACTATATTGTTCAGTGCAACAGCTTTTTCTTCCCTCTCAGCTCTGTTTCTTCCCGTATTTGCTAGAAGTAGGGTTGCACAGTTTTGGTTTGGGTAGCGTAGAGGTGAGAAGGTTACTCTCAATTTTTAATGTGAGATATAAACTGTAAACCACATGGGCAACCACATAGTTGAAACAAACACACCTGCAGCAGAGATGCTCACCATGGCTTGAAACATATGCACATGGACCTCGAGGGCTTCTGGTGTGAGGGCATTTGTGTCTGGCACCTTGACTGAGAAACAAACCAAATCTGAGAGCTGCCAGTGCCGGATGGTGCACCACAAGCATGTGATTTCAAAGCACAAACCTGGTGTGAACTCACTCCACTGATCCAAATTTCCTTAGAAACCAAACCAAAACACCAGAGTGTGATGATTTCAGGTAGATCTGGCAGGCTTTCTGCTGAGCCAGCGCTCCACCAGAGTTTCCTAAGACCTTTCAGATCAGGTGCCGTCTCACCTGAAACCAGTGTGAAGCCAGGATGGAGGCAGTGGGGGCATGTCTTCCCCATCACAGGCTCCCCAGTCATTGCAGCCAGGCCTTGGGGAAAGCAAATAACTCTGGTTTAAAGAGCATGATTTTCTTTTAAACATGGTAAAAGCAGTGTGTGAGACATGTTTTTAAATGGAGTATGTTTGTCTCATGTCCCTTCAGCAGAGAGTTTACATCTATGAAATCTTAAATTTAAGATTAAACTTACTTTATCTATGTAAACTTAAGCTAAATTATCTTATTTTCTCTCTACCTCCTGTTAGCACAAATTTTATATTATGTGCTTATGTATTTTAGGGGTTTTTTTGTACAAAGGATCTGGCATGGTCGCACTGGGAAGCGGGTGTTGCGGTGGTATTTGAGACACTTTGCCGCTACGTGGGAGGGGAGATGCAGGCAGCAGGCAGGGGAGCGGAGGCAGAGCTGGTGCAGGCAGGGAAGAGGTGCCCAGGGTGGGCAGCGCTGCCGCTGTGGACTTTTGTAGCCCATCTGGAGGAGGTCCTCTGTGCCACGCAACGCTGCTGCACCAAGAGTTTGACAGCGGTTGAAGCTTTGCCATGAATGATATCTTGGAGGGAGGACGTGAAAGATGAGGTGTTGCCCGCTTTTGGTCGCTGTGCAAGGGATCCAGTCCCGAGCCTCAGCTTCTGGAGACAAAGATCCAAAGGGTGTCATCTTCATGGTATTAAAACGCAATGCTTGAACAAAATGCAATGCTTGGACGTGTCTCACAACACCCAAAGTTTGTTAAACGCTGCAGCTGGAGAGCACTGGGAAGGCTGAGGTGGATCTGTATGTGCGTTTTGGGTAATGAACACAAATAGGATGCTTTGTAAATGATCTTTTTCCCCCTGCTCCTTTCCTTTGTGTCTCTGTATGTGTGTGTGTCTGAGTGCGTGTTATTGAAATAAACTCTGAAGCATGTTTGGACACCCAGTCTGACAAATGGTGACTTTTTTCCTTCCTAGTCACAAATGCTGTCTGCATTTTTACTCCACTTTTTTTTTTTAAATTTTGTAATATCACAGAGACTGATATGACATGCCGTGCACGTTTTCCCCGTTAAATTATGCCCTGGAAGTTTTGACCTCTAGCATTTCATAGTAGCTTGTAAATTATGTATGAAAATGTTCTGTATTGTTACCGTATGGACTCCGTGGAGATGGGGTGTCTGAGTTGCTCAGTTTGGTTCCGAGCTTGGGAATGTTTCCCTGTTTCTCCCAAAACTTGCAGCATCACACTATTTTACACTCACTTACTGTATTGATGATAACTTTTGTCTGTGCATGCAGAAAATCTGGAGTTGCTCTTAGCCAGATTAAAATACTGGATCACTTGAAAGAATATTGCCTAGTATTTATTGCTGCTCACCAGAGGATAATTTCAATAAGAATTTATCATATTTATTCAGCAGCAGACTAATAAATTCAGATTTGTTTAAACAAAGGCTTGAGGAAGAACCTGCTAAATGCTTATGCTTATATTCACTGCAGGCATAAGCCACTCCATTTCACTCAGTGTACTTGTACCTGCTTATGTCACCAATTAATTTGGCTCTTAATATCTTATTTTCAGCACTTTCTTTCCTCTGGGTACTGCAAGTCATGTTCAGCCCTGATGTAAGTCTGTTGAGGATAATGGCATCTCTGCTGCTTTCTGGCTTTGGATGGGTTTGATTTGTTGCTGTGGCAAAGTCTAGATAAAGAAAAACACTATTGCAGGAAAGAGTGATCTAATACGCTGAACGCAAATACGGGAAAGTCTTGAATGCGAATTCTCCTGTGCTGTGTTTGTGGCTTTGAGTAGTCTACCCACTCTGGTTTTTTTCCCCTTACTTAAAACCAGACTCTGTGCTTACCATGTGAAAGGTTCTGCTACTTAGTACCTATACAGTGCTTGTGTAAGGAAAGCATGTGCAAGTCCACTAGTAGTTTGAGATTTTTGCTGGGAGATGTTCTAAAAGTAAAGAAACTAGAAGGGAAATCAATAGCCAAATGTGGTATGTGTGACCAGAAGCACATGTGGAATGGGTGAGGGGTATGTATTGACGTAATACGAACATAAAACTATGTGATCTTCTGGTATGCTTTGCTCTATTTGTGTTGGGCATCATTTCGGGAAGACAAATGGATGCTCTTAAAAACAAAAACTCTCATCCAAACTGAGATTTCTTGCACCAGAGATAAATTAGCAAAGCTGTGTCGTCTGCAGGGATGGGAATACTCCAGGATTGTCAAGTATGTTATGTCCGGTGGCACCCAAATTTTTCTTCTTGGGGGGTGTGTGTGTGGGGGAGTGTGCCTGTGTGATTTGTGTGTCTGTGCATGTTCAGAACTGATGTATAGACCATGTTTTTCATGTATGCACACACACATGCACACACTTTTAATGGAATTGAACACTCTGACTTTCTCTCTTTTTCTGGTTGCCATCCTACCAACTCACCCTCCTTTCTTTGCATCTAGTTATCTTTACAATTAGGCCACTGCAAACTCTGAAATAACATGCACCTCATGTTAGTTGTGAAAACCAACCAACCACACACGGATGGAAGAGTTCATCTGACACAGAAAAAATTCAGCATGTGGAACACAGTGGGTTTTGCAGGTTTTACTCATGGCCATTTCATAAATCCATTTGTCAAACCTAGCCACAGCAGTGAGAAGAGCAGCACAACCCAAGCCAAGAGTCTCTCTTCCCTTTCTGTGCTGGGCAGGGTTTAACCAGTGCTTGTGCTCACAGGAGAGTTCAGGGTTCACAAAAGACCGTGACAACTTGGAAAGCTCTGCCATGGTGAAAGTCTGGTGTTTGGACCTGCACAATATGGAGGGTTAATAATGTTCAGGAGTGAAATGTGACAGTGATGGTGAGACCTTTTCTATGTAAAATAAAGCCAAGGAATGCCATGGGTATTAACCTAAAAAGGCCCACTAACAGTTGTTGGCTTTCTAGGAAATGTTTGGATGCGTTGGTTGTTTCTTCTCCATCACAAATGGATTCTTCTGTGTCCTGGGAGTGAATCGGAATGGGGTTTTTTTTCTACTCTCTGTTTTAATTAAAAAGTAAAAGAGAGGAAACCTTTTTATACAAGTAGTTGGGAAGCTGAGCAAGCCATAGGAGATAAATAAACCGGTACAGATTAATTGAACCAAGTAATGGAAGTGACAGATCCTTGTGCCTTCATATCCTTGACAAATTTATTAATATGACTAATATGTTGGTTTCTTAATGTGATCAACCCTTGCATTGAAAACAATTTCATGTGGGCACTATGCTTTCTGCAATCCAGAGTAGAACAAAGCAACCAGTGTCTTGATCTTTGCCGTTAGAAGTAGTATTAGAAATGCAGTGCTGATGCAGCAGGAGTGGCATATGGATTCAAATTACTGGCCAACAGGCAGCAAGAGCGATCTGGGCCATTTTTTATACCTTAAAGTCTTCCTGTGTACGTTTAAAACAGCTGGGCATGCTTGTCTGTGTGATCTTTGGACTGCAACCAGTTATGTGTTTGGTGACCTTTTGCAGGCAGCACTTACCTGGCAGCCTCAAAGTTGCCGTTGCAGTTAGTATTCATCATGTAGATGTTACAGATTTTTAATTGCTTTTGTGTCTGGATTAGTGGCAGGGCTCTGTGATTTATCATCCTTATTATTTGCATAGCATTAATGCTGGAAGACTGGCATCAGAACCAAAACACTGTTGTGCTGGGGCTTGTGGATGTATGGATGGTGCAAGATGGGGCTCCTAACAGAAAGCTGCCGCTGTTGACTGCATCCCCGGGTCTGCTTGAAAAAAAAGGCACAAGTCAACACGCGGTGTTCAAAACTGGAGCTTTTTATTCCGGCTGATGTGATCCTGCAGGACTGGAGGCAGTGCTCTCTGTTACAACAGCCGAGGTGGTTTGCAATGGTGCTCTCCTGCATTGTCAACAGGGAGTGACCTGCGAGGCCAAGATCAGGCATCTGGAAGCACCCGCTCCCCCCCTCCACGCTGCTGGTGGAGAGACGGGTGCGTGATGGGAGAAGCTGGAGCTTGGCTGGGCACTGCTGCAGCTCCGGCTCCGCCGCAGAAACCCAGATGTTGCTCTGCATGGCCTGGGGTGGGAAGTTGAACTTCTTTGCTGTTCAGGATAAAATAGCGATGGGAACTGCAAAACTCAAGAGAGTTTGAGACTTGATTTGGGGTAACTGATTTATTCCGAGCGAGGAACAGAACTGAGTGCTTTGGCAAAGTGTGATTTTGCTGACCTGGCTTTGGAGCATCAGATGTTTTGCTCTTGCTCCTAAAAGCGCAGGGGGTATCGAGGTCCGCATGTGACTTTGTTATAAAATTGAGATAGCAGAGACGAGCAGGCTGCGTGGTGTTTCTGTAGTGTTTTTTTGTTCACTAATCACATTTGAGTCTCACTGCAGGGTGGAGACTGCTGGAGTACATGGATTTTGGCTGTTGCCCCTTAGCGTGGGACAGGGGAAGGTGTCACTGAGCGTGCAGCACTGCCCTTGGGTCTGGCAGCCTCCTTTTTGCCCACAACCAAAATCTGGTGTCAGGATTGTAAGGGGAGGTTTTAATGTCTGTGCATCTGAGTGCCTGGCTACCAAGAATAGTGTTAATGAGTGTCTATGACCCTTCCTGGTGCCTTCAGTGGTTTTGGTGCAATAAATGGACACCTTTTTAGTGCCGGTTTGAAAAGGGACAAACTATTTTTGTTCAATGCTCCAAGTGTGCTGTGACCTCTGCCGGTCTCCATGCATTAACAAACTTCTTAAAGGTTTTACGGACACTTTCCATTAGCCGTGCCATAGCTGTTGCCATGAATATTTAATGTCAAGAGCAGCACTTTTTATTATTATTCTTTTTTGGTCACTCTGCTTCGACAAAAGTGGATATTCACCTCAGACCAGGCAGTGGCCGGCGTGCCCTGCACGCCCCATTTGCACCTTCCTCTTCACCCCCTCCCTTTTTCAGCTGTAGCTGTGAGAAAGTTTATCTAATGCCATTATGGCCTTGATTGCTTTTTTAAATTATTTTTTATTTTTAATTTCCCTCCCCTCCTTTTTATCTGCAGTTTGGCAAGGACCTTCTCCTCCTCCTCCTCTTCCCCCTCGCTTTCCTCCGCAGCCCCTGGGGAGCGGTGCCGTTTGCGACAGGATTTGCAGCCGAGCTTCACTTGAGCACAATGGCTGTCCCGCGCCTCTCCTGGGCGCCGGGGAATGAATTCCCCATGCTTCATGGGTCGCTGGCCCCTTTTTATCTGTAGCAGAAATGAAGGAATGCCTGCAAGGCAGAGCCGCTTCTGAAGGGCACATGCAGATCTGCCATGTCTGGGGCACCCTGTGAGCGTTTTATTTCTTTGCTGAAGAAAATGCTTTTTTCCAATTTGTAGCCCAGGTCCTGTTTGTTAGTAATTTCTTCAATGATTATTTTTTCCCTTGTCATCTTTTGGTGTCTGTGTTGTCTCCTGTCCCCCACTTCTTGTGCACATCCACAGTATGTGCTCTACCTTTTGCTCTCGAGAAAGGCTCTTACTTCTTCCAGGAGGAAGAGGGAGGCGTGCCCAGGATACCCAGCTGCATTGGGCAAAGGTGGTGGTGCTTTGGCATTAGAATAAGTTTTGCTAAATGGCGCATGGTGTCTGCTTTGGGTACCTTTGACTGTCTCCTTACCACTGATGCAGAAGAGCTCTGCCGTTGCTCAACGGTGGGGATTTCTGTTCCCTGCTGGCCAGGTGGAGTTACAGGATGGATGATGGAATTTGTCTGGACTGCGCAGCACCTCCGTGCCAGAGCCGAGGGCAGGACGCGGGACTCCTTGGTAGCCATCCGACATGGGTGCTTTCCCAGGCATTGCTTGTGCTCTGAACGAGGCTTGGGGCCACCAACAGACATGACCTACAGACGAGGGATTTCTTCTGGTGGTGCCCAGTCACGCCAAAAAGTCATCAGCTGGTTTCAGGAGCTTTCCACATGTCTGCTTCATGCTTCAGAAAGCCACTGCTGTGTCCTCCTCTGGAGGGAGCAGCAGTAGCAATCTGTACACCTCAGAGGAGACCTACTTGTTTTTATCTGATGACATTCCTACCTGAAAAACAAAACCATACTGAAATACACATAAGCCCTATTAAAGTCAATGCCTGTTGTACCCAAGGTTATGAATGTTTTCTTTGGAGTGGCAGGATCATTGGTTGTCTGTTCCCTTTTTAGTTTTCCCCAAATGGATCCACTTTCAGGTTTTTAGTTGCTCCCAACACCACCCATGGAGATTTTCCTGGTTTTAAGTTGCCATCAGCCAACAGAAGAGCGTGCCCCGGAGCTAAAATTGTTTTGCGAGGGTTTTTTAGGTGGAACCTCTGAAAATAATAAAGTGGAAATGTATCAGTACATTATCTGTGTTGAACACACCTCTCAGTTGTATCCCATCATGAGCTTGTTCATTGATTTGAAGACCCAGGTACAACCCCCCTGAATCAGACGGCCTCATCGTTCAGCATCTGTGCTGTCTTGAGCGGGACAAGCCTGTGACAGAGAGCCCTGGAAACATATCGCAGCTGAGAATCGCTACATATGAAGGGCAAAACTGTCTTGGCTTATATCTTCTTCAATGCAAGTTTGGGGGTGAGTTAATTTTACATCAACACGGTCACTGATTAATTGATTTCCATGTGTGCACGTGCTGGTGCTGGTTAATGTGTAGGTGGCCAAATATGTTTGAAAGATCCAGCAAGCCCTTTTTGCAGAAGCAAGTTGCTGCCGCTTCTGTGCTATATCAGCGTGCTTTAGGAACCTGTGTCATGCTGTGTTTGTGTGCCTGAGGTTTGAGAGAAACTGAACTGCATGTCGTAGTATTTATCTCAACCACGGTCCACACTGGTGAGAGCGCGGGTAGGATGCTGCACACATCTGTGTGGATAAGCCTTGTGCTAGCTGAAGGCATCTTCTTGCTGGGGATTGTATCAGCAGGTCTTTCTTTCTAATTGTTAATCTAGGTATAATTTAGCCTCTGGTCAGGTTAACCACACATCCCGGATTTGCTTGTATGTAAGCTCTTAGGGTGGGGTTGGGTGATTGAAGCAGATTTTTCTGATGGTAGGAGGAAGGGGCACCTTCTCTTGGGGGCAAGAGGCTTTTCGTTCACCATCATCCCTGTGTCTGGAGCATCTGCCGTGCTTTGTTCTCCAAAGCCTACTGCAAACTCTCTTCCTTTGGTCCCTATACTTCTGAAGCCGAGCTCAACCTGATCCATGGAGAGTTTGAAAACTCTTGCTTTGCAAATTGGTTCTTGAAGCCTGTGATCACAGTCATGACATTATGGGAGCCGTAACTGCAGGGGCCCCATCTGCTCAGCATCTCTCCCAGGCTGCTTTTCTGGGATGTGAAAATTGAAATGTGCGGTTCTGGATGCAGGTGCCAACCAGTGGGTTGGGGCTGGGTCTTGAGAGGCCAAAGCTTTTCTTGTTGCAGCTTCCCTGGGGTGACACTGGACCATGATGGGGGTGGGACTGGGCTCTGCAAAACCCACTTAAAATTTAAAAAAATTTGCTCCACGGGTGAGTAATAGCTATGAGGCAGCAAATGCATTTGTTCTAACTCCCTCGGACCCCAGTTAGCTCCTGTCTGTGCAGACCTACCAGGCTGGCAGCCGCTCGTGGCGGTGGCTGCTGGTGCGTACGGGGCTGCTGGTGTGCCGCTCTGCCCAGCCCCCTGCGCCTTTTACTGGGAAGCGGGGGAGAGGTGGTGTCCGCAAGACCCTTTCGAGAGGGAGCGGAAATGCCACGGGTGGCCTGCAGGTGTGGAGAAGAACACAGAAGGCAGGAGGGGTGTAAGCCATATTGTCAGTGAATATTTAACTATGGTTTCAGGTTTTTCTTTCTAAGAATAAAGAAGAAAATGTTTCTTTAGTAGAGAATTGTTAAGAAGTGTAAAGCATTAGGGGAGAGCAAGCGGTGGTTGTATTGTAGACTAAAGCTTGCTTGCTTTCCCATCCAAAAAGCCTTTGTCTCCTCGCAGGTACCCCCCATTGCCCACGGTACGCTTCTGTGCCAGATTCAACTGATGTAACTCATTTTATTTCCCTTGGATTTAGGGAGTGAGAACCTGTGATTGATCTCTTTGCCTCCCTCTCTGTGCTGAGGAAGGGACTCGATCTGGGGTGCGGTTTTCCTGGAGGTGAGCAGGGCTGCCTCCTTGCCAGCATAGGGCTTTTAACATTGGGCATGCATAACAAAAATGCACTAACAAGCTTCTCTCTTTTTAATTACCTCGATATGACATGTATTGGAAACAGCAAGCCTTCCCCACTCTTCCCTGTCCTGTCCCTGGGGGGGAAACATCTCTGATTGCTTAAACTTGGTTTGCCCTAAGTGAGAGTTCACAAGCAATTGGGACCCTTCCATCATTGCTCTAGCCTTTTATTCAAGATAATATTAAGAGACATCATAACATCACAGTGTCAGAGCAAACAAAGCGCTATGTAATTTTATCCCATATTAATGCAGAGTGTCGCAGATGGTGCTATCATTAGACAGCAATCTATAAAAATGGCCCATGAGACAAAGCCCTGGCACAATTATTTATTCTTCAATTATTTATTCAGCCCTTTAGGATGTGTAATACTGACAGACAGCACAGAATGTACTCCGTACCAATTTGTAGAGCTTGACTGACTGAGTCCTCCATCATCGATGGAATAAAACGTGTATGGGGGGAGGGTGATGTAGCATGGCTTCACATTTTATTTTTTGCTTGTTTTCCTGTTTACTACGTGGCTTTAAGGCTACCCCTTCTAAGCAACCTCCTCCACCCTGATGTTCATCTTTTTATTTCAGTTAATTGCAAGGAAGACTTAGTGATCTTGGCCTGAGGTTTTTAATCCCTGGTGTGTTTGGAGCCAGGGGTTGGCTTCCCCGCAGGGCTAACAGCAGCAGGCCAGCCTTGCGGGGCAGACTAATTGGGCGAGCGCCTGTTCTCCTGCTAGCCCTGTCCATGCGGGGAGCTCTGCTCTCCTTGCCGATTGATGGTGCAGTGGATTCCGCACGGACCCCGCGGGAAGCAGGATGGGACCCGCTGGTTTCCAGTCGGATTAATGGGCAAAGATGCGGGCTTGTTTCATTAAGACTCTCCATCCCAAGACATTGCCGGCTCCTGACGGCTATTGCTGTTGCAGTGGCCTTTTCTGAGAGGAGTTTATTGCCTGCCAAATTTTTACTGTCGCTTTGCCATCAAAATGATGTCACTGCCGTCAAAAGGAGAGCATCTGCCTCTGACTGTACCTTTGCCTCCCCTGTGATAAGACAAACGTTTCTGTGGTTGCCCAGTGAACCAGAGTTGGGAACTGATCTGGTTTAAAGCTAACGACTGGTTTAGGTGACTGAAACTGCTTAAGTGTCATTGTCCAAAATGGCTCACATTCATCTGGAAAAATCCTACGAAGTAGCTATGTTATATTAATGGTAGCTTTAATTCTGTAGGGTTTTAGAGTCCCAATAAAATGCAAATTTATCTGTCACCAGTGTCTCCTTTCTCTTCCCAGTGTATGTTGGTTGGGTGTATCCCTTTGGCATCCATGTTGTCAAAGCTCCTGCCCATATACTGAAGCACGCCTGAAACTACTGCCCCAAAGGCATCCTTCTGTATTGTTGGGGTTTTGTTTTTTTTTTTATATAAAATAAATCTGTAACATTCCTTTGGAAAGCCTCCCTTGCCTCCCCCTTAGCACTTCTCTTCATACCCGTGATAAAAATGAACAATTGTACCTTTCACCCAGAAACACAATTTCAGTTATTTATAGATTATATTAACTACTTGTCTTTAAAAGTGGAAAATCCAACCCTGCCCTTTCATTTGATGTTGAGTCATTCTGGCAAGTCCCTTGTATTAAACTGGTAAATTGTGGGCCAGTGTAAGTAACCTCCCATTTTTTAATTTACTGGTAAATCTATAACAAGGGGTTTCTAACTGACAAGATAAAGTCTCTAGATTAGTTTGTAATTTCTGAACTGCCTATTTAGGGAGCAAAGTTAGCTAGTTTTGTTCCTGATGAGGTAGGATCTCATGGTCATTCGCTGTCATTTAAGTAATTCCTTAAATTTGTAAAGAGCCTTGGTCTGGATTTTGAAAGTTGATGGAGACAACGTGAGTGCGGACTGTGCCG
This sequence comes from Phaethon aethereus, assembly GCF_964289735.1. NCBI lineage: Eukaryota > Metazoa > Chordata > Aves > Phaethontiformes > Phaethontidae > Phaethon > Phaethon aethereus. The sequence goes on from NC_138582.1 coordinate 15,998,144, forward strand.
TACGCCTTCCGTGACCTCAGCCCTAAGGGCAGCTGTAGCTGCTGTTGCTTGACGGGACATTTAAGTCGTGTGGAAAGGAGCAGGTTTTGGTTCAGAGTGGGGGGCTGCCATGCTGTCACCGAGCCACGAGCTCGGCGTTTAACCCAGGCAGCCTCCCCCAGCCCCCTGCTTCCACCCGGGTCCCCTTTTCCAGCTGGCATGACGGAGACTTCTCTGCTTCAGCATTCCCGAGACAGCAGGGCCCGCTCTGGGCTGTGCGTGCATGGTGCCATGCACATGGGAGGTTTTGTGCGTGCCAGACCCCGGGCACCCAGTGGGGCGGTGACCCCAGCGCCAGGCACGTGCTGTCCACCCTGGGAGATGCAGGGAAGGTGCCGGTGGAACAGCCTGACTCCCGGCACCCCAGCAGCCTGTGCCCACAGGACTGGCTCACTCCTTGGGGTGGTTTCACAACTCAGCCCAATTTAAGCCACTCCTCTGTTGTGTAGCCGCTAGTCACACAAGTAGAAATGGGTGAAAACCTCATCTCCCTATTGCTTGGTTTTTTTTCACCCCTACCCTGTGGTATTTCAGTGTGGAGAAGAGGAGGCTGAGGGGAGACCTTATCGCTCTCTACGACTACCTGGAAAGGGGGTTGTGGCGAGGTGGGTGTTGGTCTCTTCTCCCAAGTAACCAGTGATAGGATGAGAGGAAATGGCCTCAAGTTGCGCCAGGGGAGGTTTAGATTGGATATTAGGAAAAATTTCTTCACCGAGACAGTGGTCAAGCATTGGAACAGGCTGCCCAGGGAGGTGGTGGAGTCACCATCACTGGAAGTGTTCAAAAAACGTGTAGACGTGGTACTTCAGGATACGGTTTAGTGGACATTGTGTTGTTGGATTGATGGTTGGACTTGGTTATCTTAAAGGTCTTTTCCAACCTTAATGATTCTGTCATTCTGTGATTTTTAGGTGAGAGAAGCCCCTGGAGGGGCTGGGACAGCAGGGGAGAGGGGAGGGCAGAGGCTGGGGCTGTGCCTCACTGCAGCCAGCCCAGGCCCACCGCTGCCATCAGGACAGAGATTTCTCCCCTTTCTGGAAAGACATTTTCCAGTAAACTCCCCCAAAACTTCACACCCTCATCCTCCTATTTAAAGAGCAACTCAAACAGATTCAGTAGGGGTGTGTGAAAGAGCCAAGACTCAGTTCCCACCGGCTCCATTTTCGGCATCTCTCCCCTCCAAGAAGGGCTATGCCATGGCTAATCCATGGGGCCTCCTCCCACCCACCTTCCTGGGATCAGGGCAGCCAAAGCCGGATCCTTGGGATGTGACACTGCTCTGAAATAACCCATTGCTAGGGTTACCCAGGTCTGTTTGTCAGCGCTATTCAGCGCTGCTTAATCCCCCTTTGTGTCCAGTTTGGAACGACGGCTGGGGTTGTGCAAGTTGGTTCATGCTGCATTCACAGCCCTTGGGGAGAACAAAGGTGAAACCACACATGGAAGGCCTGGGGTGTGGGTGTGTGTGTGCACGTGGGCTTCATCTCCGTGAGGTGTTCATGTAGCCTTAACAGGAAATATCTGAGTGATGCTAGCAGCTTGACTTAAGCAAAGAAATTCGTGGCGAATCCTGAAAAATATCTGCTGACATGCAGGCTTTAACCCAGGCAGTTGTGCCAAAAGATCCAGAAAAGGCTTAATGGCAGGAGATAATGCTGCTGTGTCAGCACACATTTTCAACCCTAGCTGTGAATTTCCTGGCTTTTGTGTAGTTGGGTTAAACCCTGATGTTAGTAGCCCATCACCCCCTCCAAATAAGTACCCTCAAACAAAGGGAGAATCAAACCCCAGCAGTTTGCTGCTTAGTGGGAGAGACTGGTGGGTAATAACCTGTTCAGAGGCATGAACCTGATGAACACGGAGAGTGATCTTACAGTCTGTAACATCTACCTATTAAACCTGCAGTAGTTTGGGTCAGAATGGACATTCTTGGCCAGACATTCCCAGAAAAATATATTCAGTTTGTGGATCAGTAGCTAGAGCTAACGAGTCCTTGGGACTCAGAGATGCAATCACCGGTTGTCATAGAATCATAGAATCATCGAGGTTGGAAAAGACGTTTGTCTTTGTGCTATGGCCAATAGCAAAACATATGTGTGTGCCAAAAAAAAACTTTCTTAAACAACTTGTTCGATTGTACTTCTTTTAACAAATGCCGGCTGCAATCAAACACTTTCGTATTCACGATGACTGTATAATCTAATTACTGTAGCAACCTACTATTACTTTTTCATATTTTGCTGTTTAGTCCTCACACCCTGCAAGTTCCCAGGCGGGAGCGTGTGCTGCAGTAACCTGTGTTATGTCCTAGGTGCTGGAAATGCCAAATGAGCTCTTGGAGCACGGTAGCAGTGGCACCCGGGGCATTTGCATGCTAAGGAAACACGATCGTTCTGACAGCACCAAAAACAAGAAGACACATGTTGGAAAGAATAACAAAGATACCTACCAACATTTGAGCGACAGCGGGATTTGGTTTTGAGACTCTGACTCTGTTCTGGAATCCATTAGGTCTGATCTCCAGGTGTCCTACTCCCTCAATCTCTTCTAACAAGAAACATTGAAGAGAAAGGAAAGGGAAATCTCTCTTTTGAACTAGTAACTGGTGTTTGAGTGAATCTGTCTGATGCAGCGAAGCAGGGGCAGAGGGAATGGTTTATCTTCTGTCCCAGCCAAGCCCTTCTCAGTGACTACAGCAAGGAAACGTGCAAGAGTGTAGGGTTCTTGGTAATCCATCCTATGTGCATGCCTTGAGCTAGCCGTGGGACAGCTGTGCATTGAGTGTGGCGTGTTCACACTGTTTGCAGCCCGTCTGAGCTCAGCCATCCTGCCAGCCCCTTCCCTGAACACCGGGAGGGTGGCATGGGGCTGCTGCATCTGAGGGACTGATGCCAAACAGGGGATGATGCCAGTTGTATCCCTACCAGTCCTACCCTAGAAACTTGCTGTGACCAGCATTAAGGTTTCTCATGGTCGGAAGTACGATTTGAGTACCAGTTCTTCAGACTAAATAAGCTGGACACATGAAATGCAGACGGGTTTTGTGCAAGGTCGGTTGTCTGGATTTGTGTGATAGTTGCTGGAGAGAAAGTATTCCAGGGTGCAACTCTTGTCCTCCTGATGTGGCATTAAAAAGTAGGTCGGATGACTCAGGCCCTAAAGCTTGACCATGAACTCTGCAGAGAGACTAGATGACTAGCTCAGATTGTAGTTACTTGGTGAGGATATGACTTGTACCTGGATTAAATGAATATGGGCTTGTGCTTGTGCTTAAAACCAGTCTAAGCGGAGGTGGTGCTTTTATGGAAGAACAAATATTTCTATTTCCACTACCTGTGGAAGAGTTATGTACTGAGTTTGTCTGGAAAATAAATGGTATTCCCTGTTGCTTGTTTTGGATATTGTACTGGGACAAAGTTCAGAGGTACCATTCTACGTTCTTTTGGCATCAGAAGTTTCCGCCAGTGTTTTTGCCTTTGTCCTACCCTTGCAGGCAGGCAGGCGCACCCATGGGCATGTAGGATCTCTGGTTTGCCCTCTCCCTGGGAATTGTCATGGTGCCCTTGCTACTAAATGGTTTTGTGGCAAATGGTCTGTAGGAATAAGAGTGAGACCATCAATCTGTTGATGGTTCTGTGAGCGTGTTGACTTGCAGAGCTCATCTCTAAAAGTTGCTGATCACTGTGGTTGCATACTGTTTACCGTTAGGAGTGATGCTTGCAAGTCCACAGTGAGGAACACAGTACAGGACCCATGAAATTACAGCTATGAAATGAATTTGCCTTTTTTTAGGAAGGTTTGAATGGCATGTGGAAGATCTATGCTATGGTGATTGGAGGTATGAGGAGGAAATCTTTTCAAAAGCCAGTTCTTCTTGTAAATCACCTTTGCCCCCTGTATCCAAATTGCTCAGCAAAGCCTTTGGTCCCGCTTCACTCCTCTAGCTTCCCAAGAAGAGGAAGGAATTTCACCTTCCGCTGTTTTACATGGGTTCAGGTAACACCAAAGCGTATACCAGAGCTGGTTAGGATAACTGTAAAGGGACAGCCCTGATTTAGTACTGAAAGTGCTTATTTAAAAGCCTCTTTCCTATGCCGCACAGTGCCTGTGTGCTTTTGCATACATAGCTGACTTTGGAAGCTGGTATTTTACGGGTGTCCATGTGCTCCTTATTCAGACGTGCAGTTTGGAAAGGGCTGACCCAGCGGTTCAGAGGCTGCTGCAGCTGCACGCAGGGTTTTGGTCTGGAAAACTTCAGCTGTGTTTCACTCAAGGAGTTCAAAAGTCCGTACGCCACCAGCGCTGTCAGGAGTGAAGAAGGAAATGAAGCATCTTCCTCTCCTCTTTTTTTGTGAAACTGATACAAACCCAAACCCCTTCTTTCACCTTTCAGACAGAATTGAGTAAAAGATAAATGAATAGAGAGTGCTGTCACTGAGTCAGTCACCATCTACTCTTTTTCCTCCAGTGGGCCTCCAACTTCTGAGTCATGTGGAGAGTATAGATATCGCACATAGCTGCCAGGCAAACATACAGATCGTGTTTTCAGTAAAACCATAATACACCAAGTTTGAAAGTTAAGTTTATTCCATGTTACTCTGCTTATGCCAGTTTACTCTGAAAGTAGAATTTGGCCCATTCTTTCTTGATTTTTTTTAAAGAAATGGAATATCTATTACTCTTTTACTTCACCTCTCTAGTACTTCAAATATTACAAATAGAGATAACACCTAAAATAAGGGGGACGTCCTGTCAGTGATTGGTTGGTGTACAAGATTTATTTTTTACAGAAAAAGAAAAGCAGACAAATTGGGTGAAATGCTTCTCTCTCTTTGAAGATTTACTACAGAGTAGTGGTTTTCACTGTTGACTTCTATCACGTATGACTCCTTCTTGAGGTGGTGGTGGATGTCGGCTTTGCTGGTTGCTCCAGGCCATGGGTGGTAGCCTGCCTGGGAGCCAGCTCCAAACTATGTGGAGTGGGGATTGTGTCATCTAAAAATGTAAGTAAATACAAATAATGAAAAAAGCAGGACAGCAAAATAAAATGGAATCTTAAAGGGACATGAGAGGAGGCAGGAATGAAGACATTCTTTTTGCAGTTTCTCCTTCTCTGCAAGGTTCCTTTGGATTGTGAAACCTGATAAAAAGGATGAGTATGAGAACCTTGTAGTGGTCCCCAGTGGAGCTCTTCTGCATTGAGTCACAGGTTTTAGAAAGTATCTTGTTGACAGACCTGGAGAAAACTGTAGGTTCTCATGACTCCTTAGGCTGCTTGGAAGGAAGTGCCGTTTACTGGATAGAATATTACAGAGCCTTAAGGATGAACCATGGTGTGTTGTACAGTAGCTGAGGTTTTTCAGACAGATACAAGTCTTCATTTTGGAGAGCAATGCTTCCGGGCCATGCAAAGAAACATCCAATAAAGGTTTTAATCTGTGGGAGGCTGAATTTCCCGCATCTTGTGCGAGACCTAGATGTCACTTAAATCCCATGTATCTGCCAAAATACTTCATGGGTGGATTGAAGTAGCATCTCGGCTTTGTGGTAACCCCCTGCGCTGGGGAGGATTTCCTCCCTGGGAATGTTAGAAGGATAACCTGAGGGAGCAGAAACGTTAAGTGTCTTTGTTTCACTTGGTCAGTCACTTGCCTTTCTGTAACATCTTTTTTCCACGCCTCTACAATGGTAAATCAGGGAAAAAAAATCCATCTTCAGCTGACAATCTCCCGGGCTGGCCCCATGCAGAGGGGCCGCACCGTGCTATGGGAGTTGAGCCCTTGCAGGGCAAGATGCTCTCAAGCAGCTGGGGGCAGCGAGGCGATGCAGGGTTTGAGCGGTTAGTTGTTGAAGCAGGGTTTGCGCAGCAAATGTGGCTCGGAGCCTGCAGCTTTGCTGCGTGCACAGACCTCTGCCGGGGACAGGACGGCTCTCCTGGGTGGCGGCGGCGCAGCTGGCCTGTGGGCACGGCGCGGCAGCCCCAGCCGAGCTCTTGCTCCATCTCCTCTTGCCTCCCTGGTGGGAAAAAGGCTCAAGTTGCCCATCCGCTTGGAAGGGGTCTGCAGAAATTATTTGAAACCAGTTGCGAGAGTTTCATTTTGGGGAAAGTCAGGATGTGGAAGAAGAGATGGCTGTGAGCAGGGGGAGTGGGGTGGGAGAGGGAAGCAGGCCAGCGTGTCTGTGTAGCTCCAGTTTGGGATTGAGTGGGCTACGAGTGGTGTGATGCTTGCAGGAGGATTGGAGCAATGAGGGCTTCAGGATCTCTGAAATGAGAGAAGAAAGAATCTGGTGTATCGTGCTCATCTTCCTGAATGAAACTGTTTTACACTGGTTCTGCTAAAAGATTTTAGCATCAGAGAGAAAATGGGAATGTTTCAATTCTTTTTACAAGGATAGTATATTTGCATTAATTCTTTTGTGTTACATTGAAGAGAATGTCCTGGCAAAATGTCATTTGAAAGAATTATTTTAGAGTTTAAATGTGTCTTGCCAATCCCTTCTTTCTTTTCTTCACCTCCAAGAAGAGCCAGGGAATGTATGCTAAAATAAATTTTGGCTTCCTAGCTATTTAGGGGCATATGAATAAAAATTAATTCAAAGAAACTTAAGACTTACAGAATGGAAAACATTTGCTCCTGCAGTTCATTGCAGCTGAAGAAATTTGTTGTATTTACATATCCACTTTTCAGTTTTGGTTTAGGGTGCTAGGACACAGGTTTACAGTCTGAAAAAGGTAGACCCTTGGCTTGGATAGTGATGTTTATTATACAGTCTTGTCCAGGCCTGCTTCTCTCTCTGTCTACCACCCTTGTGAAGTTGTTTCTGTTGAGATTTTGATGTATGTAAATTCTGCAAAGCAGTGATGAATTGAAAGTGAATAATAATTTAGCACTTGAGTTTGAGTAGTACTCTTGACAGAGTGAAATTAGACTTTTATTGCATTCTATTTTTAAGATATTTAAAAAAGAAAGGAAGATAATTGACTGTTTCTCACTGAATTTTATAAATGGCTTTATAACTGTTAGTGGTTCCAGAAAGAAATAAGCTTGTGGGGTGTAACAGAATCTGCTCTATGACTTTTGGCAGAAGAGAAGCAGTACTGCAAGATGTACTTTTCACAGATGCTGCAATCTGAACAAAACTTTGTCATAGGCCATTCCCAATTTCTCATCCGCTTTGTGACCATATTGTGCTTGTGAAGAGATGGAACAGTCAAGAATATTAGTGTTTTCTACTGTGACTTTTAGTATTTTCTACTGTGACTTCGCAGAGAAGCGTGGTGGGCGTTGAATACCACCTAAGCTGTTGGCTCTGTAAACCTAAAGCTGTAGTGTGAGAGCTGTATATTCGCAGTCAGCTGGGCTTCTGTCTTCTCCTTGTACCACTGTCGACCTTGTAAGGTTGGTTGTTGTATTCACTGCTGCCCTCTTTGGCTATATTCATTAGTCAAGGATTGAGGGCATACTTGTGTAGCACATTTGGTTCTTAAAAAGTATTTTAAGCTTATTTCTTTACTGATGTTCAGCTCTGATAATTTTTGACCTTGCAATGGAAATGCAGCAGGGGCCAACAGCAATTCTGATGAGAGAAGCAATAGCAGAGACCCTTGCACTGATAAGGTCACAGGGTCCTTCAAACAGAGGTGTAGCTCCCATCCGACCTAAAAAAGGTCCTTTGGTGGGTAAGCGTGCTGTTCTCACCCAAACAAAACATATACTCTACTCCTTGTGTCCATGTTCAGAAAAGGTTTTCTTTGTGAGAAACTGCCTGAGAATTTACATCGGATAAAGTGTCTCATACAGCATGGCCAGGCCTCTACACTGCTGAAATTGATGACTTTGGGACTTTAAGCCAGCTGACAGAACAGTTATTTTGGAAATTTTCTGTTAAAAATGAAGTTTTCTTCTGATGCAAAACATCATAATATTCTCACCCAAGTAAGGACATCAGCACAAATACAAAGATGTACGCTTTACTGACATGGACATGGGACTATTGACTAATGTCCAGGAGATAACATGCTGCCCATTTTGCTTGTGGTGTTTAGGAAATACTTTCTCAACATGAGGGACGAGGGTAAAAATGTAGCTTGGAAAACCACCCTGACACGCTGCTGGTCCAGCAGCGACCTTGCTTAAGCACAAGGTCAAGATTTCTCAGCTCCTGGGTCAGGTCTGTGCAGAGTGGTGCTGGGATCCATAAATCAAGGTTATTCAGTAACATGGTGGCTGGTAAACTCCATTTGACTTTCATTCTGCGTTTATCAGAAAGAGCCATATAGAACTGAATAAACAAAAAGAAAATACTTCATTTTAGGAGCAATTATTCACCAAAAAAAAAAAAAAAAGCAAACCAAAGGAAACTGTGCAAAATAAATTTTTGTTTCCAAGGGAAACAGTAATGAGAAAGAGTTAGGTCATTGTGGAAGAAAAATAACGATAGAAAACCTTTTTTAGCAAGGATGTGGAAACAGAGCTTATCTTTTTGGGCAGCTTTGCCTAATAGATAAGGCCCCGGACTGGAAGCGGGTTCAAATCCCAGCTCTGTTGGAGAATTTTTGTCAACTTAGACCTATCAGTTTGTGCCCTTGTAATTTCTTTTTGCGAAGTGAAGATAATACACTTTGTCCTCTGAGAAGTGTTCAGAGTAAAGGTTCTTGTGTGCCCCCCTGGTATGGTACAGTGCTAATACCCACATATGTAGGATTTGAGGGTTCCAGCTGTGTGTGACAGGTTGTCCTGCTCACTTTCATGTCCTGACTGAGATACCACTTTGTTTTTTACCCTCCCTTAAGGCGACTGTTGTTATCAGTCAATGGCAGTGCTCTTAGAGACCCTGTGCAGTGTAAAATGCTTCCCCTCCTTGCCCCCAGCTTCAGAGAAACCAAGTGACTGTATTGGTCACTTCAGTACCTTTGAGCCAAGGGTAATGCTAATACCCAGATGCTAATTAATTAAGCCTTGTAGCAGACTTTTGGAGTGTCTAAGCATTATCCCAGCTTTTCAGGTGGTAAATGAAGCATGGGGAGGTTGACTGGCGTGCTCAGGATTATACCAGCCATGTGCACAGCTGAACACAACCCCGAACCCAGCATCTTTGGTATTCCTTCCTCTGTCTAAGGCTGAGGTTTAATGTATTTCACACTACCAAACCCAGCCTTATAAGAGCTGGGTCAGCGTAAGAATAAGGGTTATCAAAGAGCTGGAGAACTGGAAGAGATACTGAGGCTTTACTTTCTGAACTGGGTGTTTTCAAGACCACAAAAAATTAAATCCTATGTGCGTGTTGTTACAAAACCTAGACTTGATAACCCAGTGCTGAGCCAAACCCAAAGTGATGACTGGTAACGCTTGCTGGTTTTTCAGTTTTCACTATAATGCTGCAGTCTTTGTTTCCTCTTTTTCTGGTCTGCGGTGTTTTCTGTAAGCTGCAGAACAGCTATGGTGTTATGGCACAGCAATGGCAGAAATCCGGATGCTGACAGTGTCACCGGTACAAGTCGTTGAAGTACACGGCAGTGTTGGGACATGCAGTGGAGAACATCTGTTAGAAACAGGCGAGGAACAGACTGGTGGACCTAACTTGTTACCACAATTGTAAACCATGGGAGGGTAAAAACAGTGAATGAGAGTATCTAAGCTTTTGTAAAGCCTATTTCAGTTCAGCATCTAATGAATTTTCACAAGGAGCGAGCCCAAAGAAATGCAACACCTCAAAGCAAGCCTCCAGTTAAAATGAAGGTGTCTTTAAGACTCATGTTTTGGTATCCCACTGGGGAAAAACCAGATTTCTTGTATCTTAGGGTGCTAAGGTAAAAATTAACTGAGAAACCCAGCACTGCTCCCTTACCCCCGAAGTCTTCCAGGCCTACTTTCAGTCTCCTAAAGGAGCAGAGAAATAGAGGCAATCTATTGGGAAAAAAAACCCCAAACAAACAGTTCTAGAAAAATAAACTTCCTTTCCAGGTATCTTTAAGATGGTCATTGGCTCCACCAGTATTTGTAGCGTCAGAAGCACCTGCCACAGGGTTATCCTTGACCCTACAGCCTCACATTCAGTTCTTGAGTATCTGCTGGAAACCTTTAACCTTTAACAAGCTGGAAGCCTTTAAAGGGTGCCCAGCTTCCTCCTGGAGTTTTAACTGTGGTAAATCAAAGCCAAGCAGAGGTTTTGTGAGCCTTCTATTTAAGCATCTTTTAATTTTCAGATGGTGGTGTGAGATCGTTCATAGGTGGTTTTTTTCTGATATTTTTTTTTTAAGTGTAATCATTGTTTAATTAGTTTCTAAGTGAGAGAAGTAGTTGAAATCTGCCTGTTCTGAAGAGAAGAGGGAAAATATTATAGGTTCATCTGTCAGTGAAAACTGACGAAAACGGATGTAGTTCCATTTCAGAGCCTCTTAACACCTTTGTTAACCAGCACAGTCCCAAACAAAACGTGACCACAGCCAGTGTATTTATACTGGACACATTTTTTGGTATTATCAGAGTACGTGAAAAAAATATTTCATATTGACCCGTGTGTAAAAGCCAGTGGTTAAGTTGCCAGCAACTTCAAAATGCAGTTACTCCCTACATAAAAAATGTACACAGGAAAATAGCAGCTCAACCATATGGAGGAATAAAGCCAGAAGAGAGAGTATATTTTCAGTAGCAATTTAGTGCATGATTGATCTTACTGATAGCAGTAGTGTAGTGTTCATAGCTGAGTAAGCCCACCAGCAACAACTTGCTTGTAATGTGTGTGTTAGGAAAAATGCAAAGAAAATAAATTAAGTTTTAAGTAAAATTTACATTTGTATTAGAAAATCAACATGTTAGAGTTTAGCATGCTTAACATTTTATGAGAGCTAATTCCCTTTCCAAAATTGCTCTGTTTATGTGTTAGTTTTGCTATTTCCTCTGACTCTCTTCTGTGTCTGTTTGTTTGTCTTGATATCTCTAGTATATTGGATTTTTTAAAGATTAACACCTCAATGGCAAAACCCACGATTTCAGATGCAGTTAACTTTGTCCCTGTGTGTTTGTTCTCTTGTTAAATTCCCTGTAATGCTTCCTCCCTTCCCACCAACCTCTCTGATGAGACAGCTGATAAAGTCATGCATCATTTTTGCCTGGGGGTGTCCCAAAGCAGTTGTCACCTGTCTGGATTATGTGGACGAGAAACCATTCAACGGAGCAAAGGCAAAGCAGGAGTGGTGTGAAAGGCTAGTCACACCTATGAAGACGTGGAGCCTCTGTGGCAGGGACAGCTCTGAGGGAGGTGTTGGTTTAAAGAGCTGCAGCCATGCGACGTTGGCTGGGGACCCGGGGCACGGTTTTGCGCTAGTCATGGTTTGTGGTTGAGTTCTGACTTTGCTGTTTGCGAGCACAAGCTCATTCTCCCTGGTGATGTGAAGGGAAGCTTTTAAGCTGAAGTCTTTTACCCTGAGGAAATTTGAATATGAAAGCTGTCAAAACCACCTGGCAGTGGGTGAGAGCGATTTCCCTTCTCGCCCTGACCTCTCTTTTACAATAACTGCACTTGCACATATGCTTCTGAACAGCTGTGGCAATCGAAAGGCTGGCGTTCAGAAGGGGTCTGGCAGAGGTGGGCAGCCTTCATGGACACCTTCGCTTTTCCCGCTCTCCCTTCAGTGCTTACCTTTGTAATGAGGTTGCTCAGAGTAACAGGCATCCTGGAGCATTGTAAAATCAGCATCTTTATATTGGTTTATCCTTTTTCCAGTGCACAGCTTTTTTTGCCATCCAAAACAAAGCAGCGACTCTTACCTTCCTTCCCATCCTCTGCAAAGAGGAGACTTGAAAACAGTCACGGTAATAACACTGAGTCTGGTGCTATTACCGTGGTCATAGGTCAACTGTGACTCACTGGTCAACAGGCCACTGAGCTAAATTTCAGGTCCTAGCTGTTGGCACCTGTGTTCATGAACCTTGTTATGCTCTGCGAGGTTGATGTCTGCAAAATCTGGCTTTTCTTTTGGTCTATCAGTAAGTTCTGTTTGGCAGTTATAATTTCTTCCCTCTTTGGGCTTTTGTGCACCACTGAGATTTGGTACACTTTGCTGCAGCCTTTTCAGATGCTACTGCTGTCCCCTGTTTATAGCTCTGCTGGAAGATTGGCTTGTAGTAGAGTTGGTGAACCCCTTGTTGTGCACCTGTATGTCAGCTGGACGTCTGGGTCCTTAAATGTGAGTGTAACCTGCTAGTAAAAATAGGTTTGTCCCAAAATCCAGACAGTAGGATGGAGAGGCTAAGGCACAGCATGCCTTCCCTTCTGCTGGGAGTGTGCACATGTTCAGGTGTGGAGTTTGGCTCAGCTCTGAAGCTCCTAGAAAAAGAGGTCCTGCTGCCTTGTAGGTCTTATGGCAGATCTGGCAGAGGTAAGACTGAGCAAGCTGCAGCCTTCGTGAGCAACTCAGATGGACTGAGCTCTTCCTAAGCAATGTGACTGGTATGAATCTGATCTGCAGCTGGGGTACAGCAGGCAACGAGGACAGAAAATGTACAGGTATTGGATCAAGGACATACTTGAGCCTGATCCTTATTTGTTAATCCTTATTAACAACAAAAATTCAAAGGCTGAAATAATAATGGCAGTATCTTGGAGCACGGAATGGACCCAGTGTTATCTAGATCCAGACAGCCTTAACTTTGAAACAACCTTCTGGATTTTCCCTGTTTTGTTACATCCAGATATTGTTTATCTTACTAAACTTTAGTTTTGATCTGGTTTATGCCAGGGCTGGGGTTTTTTTTAGTGTCTACAGTAGTTGTGCTGGGATCTCTGGATTAATAACACTGCTTCAGTATTTGCATAAGGGCCTTATATATTTCAGTTCCACTTGGGAGGATGTGGATATCTAGCTTTTGAGCATGTATTAAAATATCATTGTGGGTCATAAATTGTTGTAACACATTCACAAGGCTGTTCACGTAGTGCCTTAAGGTTTGCATGCCTTAGACTGATAAATAAAATGAGTGATCATGTTCTGAGTAAATTCAGGCTCTCTATCTTACTGCTGTTCCTTTGCAGAAGGGCAGACCTGATGTTGCATGTTGGATTTTGCATGCATGGTGTGCGCAGCTAATGTTGTTTCATAATAACTTACTTCAGAGCCATTTTATTCTGAGGTGTTACCTTGTGGCCTGGAAACAGCAGGTTGTTTCAGCTTAGTTAGCCCAGTGGCAGTAGTTCTTCTAGACAGCACTCTCAGGTTGAAAGTCTGTGGTTTGTACAATGAGCTTTAGGCTGTGTTCAATTCTTTTTGTGTTATTTCCTCTCCCTTTTATTTATTCATGACTGCCACATCATTTTTGCTCTGTGAAGAAGAAAGTGACTTATTTCCTTTGGAAGGTATCGTCCGGCATGTAGAGAAGTGGATTTGAGTTTTTCTGTTTCCTGCTGCTATACTTCCATCACTAGATCAGCGCCTGTTTTGCTTATGCAGTCTTTGTTTTCAGATGTACCAAATAGAGCCATGGTCAGCTGTACACAGTATTACAGGACATGCTCATATATGCCTGTTCTGCTGTATAAAGTAGACTTAAAGCTGATGCATCTAGCTAAAAGACCTGTGTGAGTGGTGTTTGTGTGCCACTGGCATGTCACAAAAGTAGGGTGTCCTGGTGTGTGCTACTTCCATCAGTAATTTCTTCCAGTATCTGTATAGAAGATGTGCTGAGATCTGTACATGAAAGTGTGTAACATATCTGAGATGTATAAAGTACTTGCAATTGAAGAGGAGTTTGTATTGCTCTGAATTAGTCTTCTGAAACGTGAACATCTCATCCAGGATGGGCAACTAAGCTCCTGTTCTAGGCAGTGAAAAGACAGAACAGGTCCGGAGGGTGGTCATGCCCTCCCTCAGGTTGGTATCAACATGGTTTACACCTGTGTCACTGTGGCCAGGGGCAGATGGAATAAACTGGGTTTTGGGGAAACACATCTCTTTCTCTTGACTCAAAAGAGCCTGTAGAGCTGATTTACAGTGCCTGGCTTTCAGGTAGCTGAAGTTAAGTATCAGGAGCCCCATCCTAAATGTCTCACTCCAGCAGTGGGTCCCTAATGAAGTTCCAGAACTTCACTTAACAACTTTGTCTCCCGTCAGATTATTTTCAAGTGTAAACTGTGGATATTGTGGTTGTAATTGTGTTTTATTTTGAGGCAATTTTAAGTACCGTTCCTCTTGCCCAGCCTAGTTGCATCTACATGCATTGCCCTCTTCAGCAGAGCTTTTCTTAGAGAAGCACATCTAGAACGTTGTGGAGCTTCTCAGAAAATGAACAGAAGGAGATTCCTGAAACGTCTGTTGTGAAGAGGAAGAGGAGTATTTTCTGTGAAGAGTGTAGCAAAAATTAACAGACCTAAAGCAAATTACCATCTGAAATGTGCTGCTTTTGGGAGTTTTCAAAAAACCAAAGGAGATCATGGAAAACAAATAATTCTGCTAATGTAGGACACAGCTTAGTCCATAAATGTTATTAGTTTTTGGAAACTTTTTGTAATCATGTCAAACTCCTTAATAAACCATCTGGGCCCTTTTTAGTTTCTTGGCTTGGCTAGTATGTGTAGCCTCTTTCATTTGGCGTGAATAGCATGGGGGCTGAAAGAACGACTTCTCCCGAGAAGGCAAAAGAGACCTTTTCCAAAGATCAATTTCATGAAGAGATCATGGGAGATGGTGTCTTGCCCCACTTTGGGAAATTGCAGAATCTCAAGGAGCTGATGTGGCAAGTAGCGAAGGAGCAAGAAACAGTCCATGCTAAATCAGATGCAGGTGCAAGGAGATAGCTGAACTTCACCCAGAGGGTCATTTCAATGAGTCATATGTATGTGTCTGCCCTTCTAGCAGCCCAAATGAAAGAATTTTTAAAACTCTATTATCTAATTAAGATAACAAGGCATTTGAGGAAGGATCTTTCCCATCTGGATGATTTTATTGGATCAGCTAAATTGTATGACTTTGTTAGCTGTAGTCTGCCTTGATTGAAAGCTACAGCTGGTGGAAGAAGATGGAAGACCTGGAGTGAGCTCCAAATTGCAAAATTCAAATCCAGTTCTCTTGCACCTCTGAAATGACAAGTGTCTGGGCACATGTATAATCAAGGTGTTTTGCTTATTTGAAAGCGTGTCTTCCTTTTTCTTCCAATGTTGTTGACTTGTTCAAGATTCATCTCTCTTTGAAGTGGCTGGGCTCTCTTCTGCAGCTGTCACATGTCCCGGTAAGAGTAATGGAGGGGAAGTTACTGTGTCTTGAACTTAGATATGGATCAAAGACGTGTGTATGTATGTGAGTGTGTGTGTTCTTCATTTTCTCCTGAGGAGAAGTGGGATTTCAGGTCACATGGCATGGGAGTGGGGAAGAGGTACCGCTCGGGGATGAGAGGCAGCGGGTGTCAATATGCCCAAATATATATTGACAACTGCATTCGATGTGCCTGTCAGAATAGAGCCTTCTCCCTGAGATGGAGGGCAGCTGTCTGCTGCTGACTTGAGAAGTGTTTATGAGCAAATAAATCTTTGTCGTCTTTCCATCTGCTAATGTGGATGTGCTAAATCAGTGGAAAGAAGTAGGAGGAAGGCGCAGAAGCCTACCTGCCAGTGAGAGTGTTTCGCCCAGATCCTTTTCTCTTCAGAAAGCTACCCTCAGTACTGTTTTTCTTACCACTTCTAAAATGTTGTTTAAGTACCCGGAAAAGGAAGAGTTGTATTTCTGGATACTGAGTCAAAGTATGATCTCTAGAATATTTTTAAAGTAATAAACCTAGTATGGTCCTAGACACCAAGGGAAAGGCAAACACACTTGCCAAGGAAGCTTCTTCCTTGCTTGTCTTGTGGTTTGTTGTCTGCTAATTAGGTCAGTTGGTTTATTTGAGCTGTACAGAGATGTGTTAAGGTGCATACTTAACAGAAGAAGGCTTGGACATCTCCCTGCAACAAGATGGCAGTTCTGAATCAAATGTTCTTTCCTGATTCCTGACTGTATTTTTACAAGGCGACATGATGCACGCTGGTTCCCTGTGTAGAAACCAGTGTTACTTTTGATAAATGCTAGAAGTCAGGTGTAGAAGACTGGAAATTAAAATATTCACGAGTTTGCAACAATTTGTGGATAGAATGCGGAACATTGCTTTCAGTCAGAGAGATACTGGATATTTAATTTATAAGAGATGATTCCAATTAAAATGCTTATTGTTTTGCTTTTCCTTTTATATTGGAAATGCAGAGCTGTTTTGTAGAAGTTCCCCATGGCTACTTCAGCACAAATATATCTATAGTTTTTCCTTCTTCATAGCTGCTCACCACTAATTATAAATCCCTGGATCACCAGTGTCTTGACTCTACCTGCAGTTAAGAAATTATCTGTACGATTCTGGAACTTTTTTTCCCCAAGGTCTAAACTGGCCATGTCTTCATCAGATTAGATGGAAGAGGAAAACTTAGAGTCATTGCGTAGGTCTCTTTTTAAGTTGAGGACCAGAGGCCATGGTCTGAGTAGGTTCTCTCCTTTTTTATCCCTACCTCTAAACCAAAAATGGGTTCATTAGTGCCGACAGGCAAATTTAATTCCTTGACATTCCAAGGTTCCTTCATCCCCCTGTTGGCTGTTCAGAAAGTAGCATGCTACTGAGGATGTTCATGTTACGTGGTCCTTAGCTGTCTTACTAATTTCCCATGATCTCTTCAGGACTAGTATTGTCTGATTTGGGATGCATTGCTTAAAGCACTGAGTAGCCATTCCCTCCAGGGCTACCAAAGAGGGAAAGTGCCGTGCCCAGTGGTTAGGGCTTATTGGGTCGGTACTTTGCTGTCGATGCAAAGGTTTGAAAGCTCCTTTTGGGCATTTACTGTGCTTCATATTTTACTCTTTGAATCCTTCTATTAGTCTTAAAAACACATGAAGAATTTCTTTTACGCTAATTGAAAGCATATTACATGGGTTTAGACCAAGCCAACTGATGCAAGCTTTTTAAAATTGAGTATTTTAAGAATGATTTGCAGTTGTTTGCAGGAAAGAAAATGGGTAAAAAGGAATTACTATTTTTTTGTTGCCTTTTTCCCCCTCTTGTAACTTTGACTACAGATTTTTAAGCTTTTTTTTTTTGAGAAAAAAAAGATCTATTTTTGTCTTGTTGTAAAAGACGAGTCTATTGTAATTACTAGCCAAAAGTTTGTACAGCGAAGATGTTAACCCATGAGATAATCTGTTTGGAGATGCTGGAAAGGAATTTGTCTTGTTTTACATCTTATAGGAATTAAAGAAAGTAGTGAGGGTTTTTTGGTGCTTCTCAACTGTTTTTCATGGTCATTAATTTAACCTTGATTCTTTATCTTCTGTTGGTAATTTTAAGATGGATTTTAATGCAACATATTGACACATTTAAAAAAAAATGCCAAATTTTGTAGTGTTGGTGGTAGATTGCAGATAGACTGTTAAATAGAAATACATAATGATTTTTTTGCTTTGTGGCTGGTTTGGTTTTCTGATTACAGTAGTGCCAAATGCCGAAGTTGATGGAAGTTTAAATTTCTTGTCACTCCTTAGCCCTTGATGAATTTGAATTTATACTCAAACTGTGCCATATGTCCTTGTTTCAAATTAATTTCTGGAGCACAAATTTTTCTAGGCCATCCATTTGAGTCTCTTCTGGCTTTCTGAGGGTTCAGCCCCGAGTGAAGTGACCGTGACAAAATCCATCCTGTGGGGTTGGGGGTGGGAAGGAGCTTGGACTTGTGCAATGAAAGGGAATTCAGTGAGAAGTTCCGATTCCTCTCCAAAAGTTCGTTACGTTTCCTAGCCAAGGCCAGATACTTGTTCCTAGAAACTGTTAATTGGATGGAATATGCTTGCAAACAATCATGGGGATAGTAACAAAGAACTGGTGGAGCGGATGGACAATGCCTTGTTCTGAGCTTCAGGATAAATGACAGTCCCGTGCTCATTATGAACTGATGGGGTGTTTCTCCATAGCTAAGGTTGCAACGAGCTTCCCATTGTATTTTGTTTCATCAGGTTATTTGTTTTGTTGTATGAGAAAACTTGGATTTGAAGATGCCTTTTGTCAGCTAACTTTATTTTTAACAAAGCTTTTCTTGTGTGTTTTCAGTGCTAATTGAGGTCCATCAGTGGCTATATGATTTAATGGTGTTAATAGGAATCTATGGGCACAAACAAAACAGAATGCTATAAATCACAGCATGCGCAGAGAAATGTAATTCTCTTTTTGTGAAGAGGTAAAGAGCAAAATTACTGAGCTGTATTATATTGCATACTCTGCAGGTCATCCAAAGAGCTGGGATTTCAGATTTTCACTTTTCTAGAATAATGTCACATAAACAAAGTATAAATGTCAGTGACTTCTTTGTTTCCTTTGTGTGGCCGTAACCAGTGCTGCTGTTGTCAGGGAGTTACAGCTGCTTACCACGCTTCCGCGTGCTCACGCACAGGTATACTGGCAGTAATTCGGTTGAGCACATTTGGTGGCAAATATTGTTGTAAAATAATTGAAGATAGGTTGTTTTTCAATGTCCACCTACCTGTGGTTCTGGTAACCGAGGTAACTTAACTTGCCCATGATATTCTGTGGAGATTCCCCACTTTTATTGGGACAACCTACTTTTTTTTTTTTCCATTGTCAAGTAGGTGGCAACTGGGCAGAAATTCTTACATGTAGGTGGTAAGAACTACTACGCAATTACTGGTATTGTTGGGGCTTGTGGAATATTGTTCTATAATCTGTTTTTCAACATGCTGTATTTTAGTGTATGGACTATAAAATTGATCTTTTTCTCCTTTTGCTAGCAAGACAAGTTTTAAATTTTAAAAAGAAATACAGCAACGATATTCACAGACATAGGCCAGTAATGATTGCAGTTGAAGAGGTGTTATTTCCCATCTTTTCTCTTTTGACCTTGTTAGCTAGAAAATCTAGGATGTCATCTCAGACTAATTGTACTGCTGGAGTGGACACATTTTACCTGGCTGAGGCATGTCTTTTGATGTACATAGACATTTAATTATCAATATATCTCTTGACAGCATCTCAAGAATGGTAGAGAACCGAACAAGTGTGCTATTTTTGCAGCTCTCATTGACATCTTCAAAATCCATAGGATTTTGCATAATATTATGTAAAATTCCATGGTGTGATATTGAGAGCTACTATCAAGACTCAGAATAAGAAAAAAAAAAATTGCAGAAGGAAGGAAGCTGTGGATGGCAAGTTACTTATTCTTGGAATAATGTGTCAAGGAATGTGTATTTTATTGCTGCTCTTTGCATCCTCCTGTTACCTTGTGTTGCAGAGCTGCCTATTGTATCTTGTGTGTTACCCTCTTCTGAAGGGAAACCCGTGCCTTGTGTGAAGATCAGTTGCTGAAGCTGGTAAGCCGCTAACCCGTGTTAGTCCATGTGCTGTTTCCTGCTCTTTGCTCGGGATTCATGGCAAAGGAAGACAATTAGTTGCTCTAATGGGAAGCATGCAGAGAGTACCCGGTGTGAGGTGGATGCAACCAAATGTCTAAAGAGCAGAGCAGTTCTGGCTGCTGACTGGGATTAGCTCTGAAGAACGTACAGGAGGTGAGCAGGGCTTTCTTTAAAAAAAAAAAAAAACAACCAACCAGAGAACACTTCACCTTCAGGTAGATTGCAAGTTGTTTCCTTGGGTTTGTATTTGTAGTAGGAAGAACTGAAATTTCATATTAATGACATTCTAAGTTCATATTTGGAATACTTGGGATGGGGGCTGGGGAATAAACAAGTAAAAAAACCACCAACAAAATAAACTAGGGCATTTCTAGTTACAGATGCAAAACCAGAACATAACATTTGAAAACAAAAGAATCACAACTGTACTTGCTTAAGTGCTCTTAAATTTTGCTGTGTTGTAATGCCACATGTACAGTCCTTGGAACAAAATGCAATAAACCTTCTGCCTTCTTTCTTTTCTTCCAATAATGTTATAAACCATTTGGGGTTAACATTTGTAATCTGGTGCTACTTCTTGGATCGAAGTGTCACCACGTAAAGTATACACGTGTGTTTGATGTCATTCCGCATTACTTACATGGAAGTGGCAGTCCTGAGTTGTTGGCATGCAACTCTACCTTGCTTGTGCTGCATTGGTGCACACAGGAAGGTCCTGTGCTTCAGTTGCAAATATTTCAGTTTTAAACCACAAAAGCATAACCTATTTTTTTCCACGGAAATGCTTTGATATGGTAATGATCAAAATATGGTGTGATTCCAAATGAGGTATACAAACTTTCTTGTTCTTGGCATGAAAATATTACTCTCTGGAAACACCTTCTGTGTCAAATAATGGATATGTTCCTGTGATTTATGTAAGTGATTGTCAGGAGGTTTTGTGGCTCATCCAATTTTAGCAGTCAAGTACTTTTTCCTTGTCACTTATGACATACTTGATGAATTTTCATGATTAGCTAACGTGCTTCGTAATTGTCAAAACTTTGCAATGGTATTCCTTAGGAATATTGAAAAGGGGGAAGTCAGCTCTACCTCCCAGTTTTTCTGTACAGCCACTCATTTTTTTCAGTTCTCTGTTTACCCTGTCTAGTAGCCTTTTGCAAACCTCTCAGTTTGCTTTGGTTAACTCTCTCTCAGATTCATGCTTTGTTTGCCTGTTCTCTAGCGAACAACTCTGCCGTTCTCAACTCGATCACAGTAATATCTTAGTACAGGAATACTCCAGTCGTATTTAACATGACTGTTTTGGTAGCAAGACACTGTGCTGCTGAGAATGTGACACTGGTATTTTCCATCCTGTGTTTTATCACTTGGGTTTTTATAGAGAAATGCTGATAAAGGTTTTTTTTTCCCCTACACACAACCTTTTCAGAGGCCCTTGGCCTCCATTTTGAGTCGGCATGCACCTCATTGCTTTGCTGTCCCTGTCGTTAGTGTGGACGCTGGCAGAGAGCCGTCGAGTACATCCCTCCTGTCACCAGAGAGATGGAGTTGTTTATGGTGCCTTTTATAAATCTTTAAATCTGCAGTTCAGTAATTTCTGGCTTTGTGACTGGTGAGGCCTGTAATGGCCAACCTCTGTCCCGTGCGGCACGGCGCCGGGGAAGGACCCCACCATTACAGGCAGCGAGGCCAGCACCTCCCTGCTGCTCTCGCTCCCCCCGTCACTTCTCTGTCTGCCATGGCAAGCGATAATTACAGTGCAGGAAACCGGGAAGGGAGGGAAAATGCAAAGGAGCCTCACAGCCCCGCTTTGGGGTCTCTGGCGCTCTGGGGAAAGGCGGAGAGGGCACAGCAGGGTTCCTCTGGCCGGCTCCAGCGCTGGCTGAGGGGCGGGCGGCCATGCCGGTGTGCGATGAGCGCCTGTTGTTTCGCGACTCTGGGAGAGGAGGAACCCAGCGCCTGCCAGCGGCGCGGGGGGTGCTCCTGCTCTGAGCTGGAGCAACCTCTCTGCCTGTTCCTTAAGCAGAGCCTCCTCCGAGAGTGCAGGATTGCTCCCCAAAACTCAGAGGGATTCAGTTTATTTGCTGTCTGTGTCCGCCGGGCTGGCCAGGCGCCTGCCAGGTACCCCCAGGGGTCCCTTCCTGGCAGTGGGGGAGCAGGCGCCATCGTGCCCCTCTGCCCGGCTCCAGCGGCTGCCGCACCTTAACCAGGCTGTCACTCAGAGCTCCGGCAGGCGGATATTTAGAGATCCCTGTTTGATATACGGCTCGTGTTTGAGGCAAGAATACATAAACTGCACGCTGTAAGGCTCTGGGGGTGTATTTTATCAGTCGTTTTCCCTCCTACCTTCCATTTCAAACCTTTCTGTGAACTCGAATCCTCCCGTTAATTTGCCTGAAGGAAATGCGAGTCCACCATTGTATCTCATTATTGACTCCTTGTTGCAGCAGGAGCATTTTATCTTCTGGAGGCAGCGGCTCCGGCTGCCTGGGGGCGGATGGCGGGCAACGCAGCATCCCTCAGGAACGCTGTGGAAGTGAGTCCAAGCAGTGAACGCTGCCATCGTAACATGTTTGACCTGAGCCCTTGTGCGTGCCAGGGACACCAAGAAGATACCGGTGCTAGCAGTTGGTGCAGCGTTGCTTGTCGCTAAAATAGCGTTACAGGGTTTTCATCTCTTTTGCTTTTGCTTTTCCTGGGTCAAGTTCTGCAGTTTAAGCTTTTGTCCTTGAAAAGTCCCCACAAAAATAAAGTCTCTCTGACATGAGAAACCGGTGGATGTGCTTTCTGAATTGCTTACATAAATAACTAGAAAACTCATTTTCTTGTCTCTTCAAAGTATCGCAGCTCAGTATATCAGGTGTGGTGCAGCACTCCAGGCTTTCCTTGGGGCCATGCAAAGCCCAGTGTGTAATTATGCCAGTCCATTTGCAGGGAAGTCGTGATGGTGAGACCTATTAAAACTTTTTGTGAATGAAAGAAAATATTTCTTCTACTGGGCTCTCCACTACTTCTCCCTCTCTGCAAAGGTTAGCCTGCTTCTCTGCATCTTTTCCCTCAGAAAATGCTGTATGCTGGCACCTTTGAAAACTAGACCCACCAAAGTCCGTGAATCTTGTCACTTGCTTTGTGGAGAAGAGGAGCCAAATTTTTTTTAAAACTTTGAAAATGAATACTCAGAATGAAATTTGAAAATGAATATTCATAGGGCAAGTTCCTCAGCACTGCTAACGTCTAGATGACTGCTGATCAAAGACTCTGACATTTTTAGAATGGGTTTAAGCAGGGATGAATTCGTGCCAGATCTGGGTCCTTCTGAAAATTCAACCCAGTTGTAGGTACAACATTATAGGAGACATAATGTAAAAGTGAAGAGGGATGGGGAGTATTTTAAAGAATGCAAAGGAAATACCAGTGAACAAATAGTAAAGGTTTTCAAAAAACTTATAAACTGAACCCTGCTTTTCGTACACCTTACTGCAGATGACATTTTTAAAGTTGTTGTTTCAGCAAAGCAGCAAAGACCCTGCAGGTGAGTTCAGCATCAAAAGTCATTTGAGAAGAACTTAACATTAAAAAAATAAAATAAATTGTTAAAGAGAATTTCTCATTTTTCTATTTAAAGACTTGGCTGCATTACTGAAGTGGTCTGACAGCTCTGTAGCACACAGTAGGCACCCACTGACGTGTATACCCATGCAGTGCATCAAAGCCTTTCTGTTTTTCCCTGCCCGTGAGCCCCTCCAAGGCCAGGAGGAGGGGACGGGCTCCCTGACGCAGGCGTCCCTCGCCTCGGCATTTAGGCAGGTCACTCGCTGGGGCGAGACTTCAGAGGGAGCTTTCTGGTTGCCTCTGCATTCCTGGATAATTCCTAAAAAGCCCACTACCCCGAGCGATTGATCACAGAGCTGCTGTCAAGCAAATTCCTGGATGACACCCGGTGTTGAGTTCTGCGTTTCCTCTTTCTGCCCCAGCACGAAGGTGTCCGGGGCTGCGCGTGTGTGGGCACGCCGAGCTCCGTCTCCAGCCGCTCCCTCCGAGCCGGGGGGAGCGGGCGATCCGTGGCTGTCATGTGGCTTGCTGCTAACGCGGCGCTGACAGTAATATTGATGAGCGGCGGTTGCGTCGAGCTGGGATCGCTGAGACGGGTAATATTTACGGCTGCATTAAACCCCACAGCCTGAAGCAGCCTGCCCGCTCTCCGCTCCGTGCTGCATTTCCACCCAATTCAGATGCAGTTCCAGCAGTGCATTTCCGATGCGTTGGGGCGTGTGTGTACACGTGTGCGTGTGCACATATTAATCTCCAAAGTGGTAATTTCCAGTGGAGTCTTAATCTCCAGTTTCCTCTGTAAGGAGCTGTCTGTCTGGAGAGTAAATTCGAGCCTTTTTTCCGGCAGGTCACATGCAGGGCAGCCAGCCAGCGTGGATTTTCCCCGTCCTGTTATGCAGGTGACCTAAATCTTCTTACCTGACTGGGTTTTCCTTCTCAGCGGTGACACATCTGTGATCCTTCCCTACTCAAGCCTGGATTTCTCTCTCGAACAGATATTACCAAATTTGCCTGTGCAGTAGCTTTTGCATTTTTATGCTGGACTTGTTCTGTGGCCTGGACCTTACAGCCCCTGAAGGACTGAGCTGAGATCAGCAGTTCTGTGTTTATTTATTGTCCTCCCTCCAGTGAAGCACTGTAGATGGTGTTTAATCTATAGCTGTTACTCCACTTGGCTGTCCCTGTTCTCCTCCCATTCCTTACTGAGTATTATACTTGTATTACATGAACGTATATTAAAATCTCTAAATGCTCTATGCTGGCAAGCATTACATTATGGGCTGTGTCATATGGGAAGCTGGAAGTGTTTGTAATGGTGAAGTTGGCCCTGGAGTGTGGTTTCGCCTGTCATAGCCACCACAGCAGCTGGTTAAACTCTTGTGTAAAATTTGGTGAAGATGATAGCATTGTGAAGGATAGGGCTGTTACAGAATATTCTTTTTATGAATTACATGATACAAAGTGAGATTAAAGCTAAGTGAAATTTCTGGCCAGTACAAGAAAAATGTCAATCACGAAAAAGTCAGTGACCAGCTTTTAAGAGCAAGGTTCGTTGCTGGAAAATCAAAGCCAGTTAGTGCTTATGAAATAAATAAATTAGATTTTTGTAATGTAGATAAAATTAATTTGTTTTTTCTAATACTTAGAAAGTCAGCTTTCTAAATGATATTAATCAACATTGCATGGGAGAATCACTCGGTTTTCCCAGAGATTAGAGCAGCTGTGACCTGGGCCATGGCACCATGGTCTCCAGTTAGCAGACATGGTAAGAGGTGGGATGTAAGGAAAGATGAGGGCAGTGCTGTGCTCGTCTAGGTGAGATTGTTACGTTCTTTTTTGGGAGACAAGCTTGAGATACCTTCTTCTGAGAATACTTGTAAATAGTACCAGGGGTTTACTGATAATTACAGTTCCTCCCCTTCCCTCACTTTCTGTTATCTCAGAGTTATTTACCTGTGTGCAGATGTAGAGGGCTGATGTAAAAACTGTAATGTACACAACTCAGTATCCATATTTTGAACAACTGTTGGGTTCAAAAAGTAATACTTTTCTCTCCTCTTTATTGCCCAGCTGGCTTGAAGGAATCTTTTGGATTCTTTTCCACTAACGCATGTTTTGTTTTTTTTTTCCCCGGCTATGTTGTTAAGGTCTGTTACAGTGACACTGTCTTGTCTTCAGAAGAAGTTTTGAATTCTGTCCTTCCATGTGGTTTTCAACACCTCTGTCTTTTGACCCTCACTTACAAACTCCTCTTGGCTAACCGGATGGTGTCACCTGGATTCAGCCTGGGGATCCTTGCATGTGAAAGGATCCTTGTTGGGTCCCTTGCTGGGCAATGTCAATGTGCCTTAGGACTTCTGCTGGTGGAGCTGTCAGGAAAGTGGGGGCAAATCAGCATCTTTCAGTGAAGTCAAAGCACATACATTAAAATGTGAATGGTTTCATCCGGCTGTGAAACGGCCTTAAAGAAATACTGGCAGAGAAGGAAGTGTTGGGGATTTGGTTTCACATTTTGGAGTGTTTGTCAGCTTGTGACTTTTAGAAATCCCTCTTAGATCTTGTTTTACATTAAGACAGTTGAAATCTTAACAGGCAATCCTTAACATCCATAAGCTTAATAAATTCCTGTTTACATCACCAAGCTAAATGTATGAGCTGAAGAACATGCACTAGAGAAAAATCTGAATAATAGCAAAAGAGATCTTGGGTCTCTCTGCTAACGGTTATTCAGTGCTTCAGCTTGGAGCCACTTGATCAGGTGCTGAAATGCTGAATTTCAGGATGGGAGCTACACTGATGAGCTGGGTCCCCTGGGTGGTGAAGATGGTCGGCTGGGGGGTCTCTGGCCCGTCAGTGGGATCGCGGAAGCACTACAGCAGAGCCGGATGATTCGGGCAGTTGGAGTGCCCATTCTGCTGCAAGTTAATGACCATCTGCTACAAGAAAGGCTCAAGAGGTGGTATCCAGAGTGACAGTTTACATTCAGGAAGTTCTCACCAATTAAGGGCTTTCTTTTTAATGAAAGTTTGCTTTTGCACAGTGAATGATTTATGACAGGGTTTAAAATGTATTGCTTTGACTTTGCCTACACACTTTGAACACTCTAAATAAAATCAGAAACCTTTGAAACAAACTAATAAATATTGTCTGAGCATTCAGAATATATTGCCTCTGGAGGACGTGTAATGTAGTTTATCACCAAGCAGTTACAGGAAGATATTTAAACTATGTAGACATTGTTGCTTAAACCCCTAGTAATATAATTATTCCATTAGTTACCGAATCCTGAAATAACCTCAAGCCCCTGAGATCTGAAGGAGTTAGTGGCAGGGGGCATATATTGTATTTTAAACAAAGCAAGCTATTTGAAATGAGGATTAGTTACTTGTCTGTTGTCTAAGGCTTGCAGTTGTATATTTGAAAAAAAGATTCACATTTTCTGTCTGTTCAGATAATACAGAGTAATTTTCTTACTGGGTTTTGGAACCATAGTATTTCCTAATGAAACACAGATAAGGAGAAGCTTCCCCCCCCAAATCATTTGAAGTTCTCAGCCCTTTTGTCACAGAGAGATCTGTCACCCTAAAAAATCTGGCATGCAGTAGAGCAATCAGCCTGTGCTCTCTGGGGTAGAAAACCAGCACTGGTCACCTAACTGGTGGACCAGTAGATAGCAAATCATCAGGAGTCTCCACACAAACCAGATTTACATATGTAAAATGGATTCCTGCGTTGGAGGATATGCGCCCTGTAAAGCTGGCTCCTGGGATGTAGAGGTAAGTTATTTTTTTTGTTAAACAGATGGAGAAAGTCGGGTAAGGTTATCGGTACAGGAGGAGCGGGTGAATAGTCTGTCGCTGTAACTGCCATGCGTGTCTGTTCTGAGCCGTCACAGACGTCCCTGTGTATTTCCTACAGGGGTGGGTAGCTGGGGAGCCTGGGCAGCTGTTTCTGTTCATAGCATCAGTATCGCAGCGAGTGTGACATCCACCAGCATCCACGTGGGTCCCCTGTGTAGTTTTGATAATTAAGCATTTAGGTGCTTAAATCTTCATTTTTGTCCCTGGGAGAGTTTGGACACACAGCAGCCGGCTGGCTGGAACACATGGGACCAGCGGGCGGTAGCTGGCCCGCTCTGGCCCCGGGGTTGTTGCGTGACCCCCAAATTATTTTTGATCCTATTCGACAAAAAACGTGTAGACGTGGCACTTCGGGACATGGTTTAGTGGGCATGGTGGTGTCGGATTGACGGTTGGACTTGATGATCTTAAAGGTCTTTTCCAACCTTAATGACTCTGTGATTCTATGATTCTATGACTGTGCCTGTACATGCTGCAGAATCGAGCCCTCCAGACTTGGCTCCTTCTCTTTTGACTACGCAGGGGCATGCGATCGGGACAGAAAACAGCCTGGGAGTAGGCACTGGGTAATTTCCTTAGTTCCCCTTTGACTCGATCCCTCCATTTCCATGCTGGTCTTTTTTGAAGTTTTTAAAGCCATGTAACAGCAGTGAAGGTATAAATATGCCAGAGGACTTGATCAAAAGCTTGGGACTGAACTATTTTCAGGCTTCTCTTCAGTAGATACTCTTTATACTGGGTAATGATAAAACAGTATCCCACATGGGAGGTCTTGCATTGTTTTGTCCTCTAGCTCAAATTAATTATCAATGTGAAAGAAGGGGCAAGACTAAGGGAGGGCTTATTTCATACAAGTTACCATCTTCTTAAATGTTGTCATTGTAGACTGTAATTTTCTTTTACTTTGAGCACTAAGTAACTTGATATCAAGCATAGATCCTGTTTTGTTGAAACACTTGCATGGTCCATTGCTTTTCATTTGTTAAATAGCACATTTGCAGTCCTGAGAAGCACACCCATTCAGGAAAGCCTTGCCAGCCATAATTTTACTTGATATTAAATTGTACACATTGGCTTTGAAAAAAGCAGCTCGTAGGACTGTGTTCTATGTGTTTCTTTTGAGTCTCTTCCAGAACTACAGTTTAAAGGTATTTCTGGTTCTACCTGAAATTTTAACTCCATGACATTTGTGTTCAAAAGTCTTTTGGTGAGGAAAGGGTCCATGTGCTACTGAACATCCTGAAACTAAAGAGTTAATAGTACAGCTCTGTTTCCCGCTAAACTTATGTATCTTTGAGCTTTTGGATACATTTTTCTTAATCAGTTCTGACAAGAGATTGAAAACTTCCCAGTACCCTAGAAGTTAGCTTCAGTAATTAAAACTTCTGTGTGACTAACTAAACTGATTTTTTTTTTTTAACTTTTAAAGGGAAGCAATCTGATAAGCAGAGTATAAACAAGTGCGCAGGTGGAAGACAGCTATTTTCTTGTGTTTTTGCATTTTTCTAGGGGATTGAGAGCAAAATTCACATGCCTCCAATGTCGGGTATATTAGAACATGTATGTGCAAGATACTGTTGGAGGAGACAAACCAAATCAAGACTGGGAACTGTTGCATTGCCAATTAATTCTTCCTTTGATTCTTTTCTGTCTCTTGCTATGTAGACCGAGACATCATCGAATTAAGATCTTAGAGATAAATATTTCTTTGGCAAGTTTAGAGAAATTAATTTTAAACTTAGAACTGAAACATTCTTATTATACAAATTTCTCTTTATTCTTATTCCATGCTGTGGTCTGTGCCTGTCTTTTGAACAGCATGATTTTTGTTTTGGGGGTATTTTTATTTTTGCAGTTAGTGCAGCTACTACAGCTGTGTAATTCCAGTTTTGCATAGAGCCAGAATCTGGCCATGGTTAGCAAGTGCTTCACACTCGGCAGTGATGATTTCCTTTCTACCAGCCTGGACTCTTTAACTGCACAATGGCTGCATTTTCTGTGCAATGGGAAACCATTTCTAAACTGAAGTGCTTGTGGGTGGAGGTTATGTTTTATCCTGGTCTTGCCTGGAGTTGTGGAGTTGTTGTTAAACACTTGCGTTTCCTTTAGGTGTAGAGGACTAAACCATGACAGAACCACAGTCCTACAGGAATTAACCGATCTTTTCCCAAAATGCTTCCTGCCTTAGTCTCAAAATTTAAAGCCTTTTTTTTAGTGAGAGCAATCTTTCATTCCTCCTCCTCCCCACTCTGGGCATTGTCCTTACTTTTTTTGGTTAACCTTAGTAAACTGTAATTACAGTATACTCTGCTGTCCTTAATAATGCAGTTTTTCTTTCTTTCTGTGAAGTATTTCTGCCCCTTGTAACAAAGCACACGGTGGCTTGATTTCTTTTTTTATAAGATGTGATAGCAATTCTGATTTCCAAGCTCGGTGCATCTGCCCATACTGAAGGAGCGGGCACAGCTGCCCACGCCATCTGATTTTCCAGGGCTTAACATTTTGTGTGTGAGTAATTAAGTATTTTACCAAATTCTGCTTTTGAGATCGCTGGCTACCTGTATTGCTGTGCCTATTGTGTTGTAATACACAATATATAGTCATAATCCTTGGTTTGAGAGGTAGTAATTATTGAGCAGATGTAGCATACGATGATAGTGAGGCTTTTAAGCGGCTTACTAATATAGCAGTTTAAAGAATGTTTACCGGCTCTAGTAACATTACTTCTGGTTGCCTGTCTTAATTCATTTCGGATTAATCTGTCTTATAGTCGGAAGGAAAATGAATCGAGTCAGTAACTTCAAGAGTTATGTAAAATCTGTACAGTGCTAAATAATTGTGCGGTTTTATGTATGCTGCCGAAATTGGAATGTCAATTTGACACAAATTCACCAAAACAGAATGCTAGATTATCTGATCTCTTCCTCAAGTAAAAGCCTTGAAACCTGTCTTCATGTAGTGCTCAGGAGTTTACCAATCTCCTTGTCTTCTTTCACAGGATGTCTTGGGCATATTTGTTTTTTTCATATGGCAATTAACTAAATCTGCCCTCATTTGTGTGCGGGAGCGTGGGGGACTCCCTGCATCTGTGTGTTTCGGAGAATGCTGGTTGGAGGTGTATGTGAGTGTGCACACAAACAGCATACCCCATTCCCAAACACTCATGTTGAACAAATACCAAACTGAATCAGATAAGGATATGACAAACCAGAAACATATAATTGTATCAAAAGCAAACAGACTAAAAGTGACTAAATATTTTGGCAGTGATCCCTACTGAGGAAACTAGATTAAGTTTTTCTGTTACATTACGTGGGAAGGAAGAGAGGGTCTGGATTCTCCCCTGCTCCAAAACTCTTAGGCCCAAAATATGATTCTCTTTGGCTGTTTAGAGCTGTTGAAAAATCGGTAAAAGGCAAGCCAGAACAAGGATGAAGGATGCCAGTGCCAGCTATTAGAATTTGTTATCTGGAACCCCTGGCTAAATCCTTTTGCTTGTTGAACTTTC
The DNA here is from genome assembly GCF_964289735.1 of Phaethon aethereus. Classification (NCBI taxonomy): domain Eukaryota; kingdom Metazoa; phylum Chordata; class Aves; order Phaethontiformes; family Phaethontidae; genus Phaethon; species Phaethon aethereus. Next base: position 16,028,535 of record NC_138582.1, read on the forward strand.
TGTAGTTTGTGTCTGTTAGTTAGTTTTTCCTATTTATTTTAGAAAAGGGCCAGTGGGAAAAGTCTGGGCTCCCCGCCCTAAACAAAATAAATTGTGGTTTCATCATGTTTTGGCCTTATCTCTGTTGTTCTTTATTCATCGCAGGCATTCAAATCCATCCTGACTGTTGGTTCTGGTCTTTCACTGTATCGAACTGGAGCTTTGCAACGTGGCTTAGGCCTTATTTCAATGTATATTACCAGCTGCTCTATATCAAAGTTCATCCAATTTCCTTAGTTGCTTAGCTCCTCTTAAACTTCTGGCTTTGTAGGTTACTTAGGCAAGAATCTCCTTTTTTAAATTTTTTTTTTCCCTCTTTGTGGTGGTTAGTGTAAGATGCTAGGAACAATAAATACAGACAATCTGAAATCAGAGGTATTGGTAATCTTTTGAGTCCACTGCAGGCATAGGATTTTGTGAACATCACCTCACTGCTGAGCGTGCCTTCAGCGTGGGCAAAGGTTTGTGCCCGATTGCTGGGTGAAAGACAAGTTACTTGATAAATTCATTTAGGTTTCGGTATGCACAGAATTGTGTTGCACATAACCATGACCTCTGTTTTTTTAACATCAGTTTCTTTGATTCTTTTTTGGGAGAGCTTGCATTTGAAATCTATATATTTATTAGTCTTCTTCACTGCCATGTAGATTAAAGTAAAAGGCAAACTTCAGTGCAGTACATACAGCCCAGTGTGTTATGTAGTATCATCAACAAAGAGTAAATGACTGCTTTGTCATTCATCTATTACCAGTGACAGTTCATGAGAAAAATTTCTTTACCTCAAAGGCCAAATGTGTGACTTCATTCTGTGTGCCTTGGGACAACATTTTTCTGTGTTAAGAGGATACACAGACACTATTTTGGTCTTAAGAGCTGAATAATTTTGGTAAATGATGCTTATCCTTGTTTTGCTCCATTGTCTAGTGTGTAGCTTCCTGCCTTGACCCTTGTTTGTAAAATGAAATGAATGGCACAAAACACGGTGTTATCTCAGCTTCTCGGCGCGAGTCCTGCATCCTCCGAGATGGAGCCCCGAGCTGCTCTGGGTGTGGCAGTGCAGGCGAATGGGTGTGGAAGAACCGGCCATCAGGTTTAGGGGTACTCTGAGAGTTAGGGGGGATGAAGCGGAGCAAGGAAGGAGCTGTCGGGTTTTAATGTTGCTCTTGGGATAGAGGAGGTCAGAGAGGTTGAAGAGGAAACCTGCTCCTTTGGGAATCCTGTCTCAGTGCAGACGGCTGTTTCAGCATGAACCTGCCTCAAGACCTGACTCTGCCCCCTCCTTGATTTCTGATGAAACTTGCCGCTTGTACAGCTCCTTCTTCCGTGACCTTGACCTCTGCAAAGACCTTTGCAGAATGAAAAGAAATAACCATCATGCTGCTTCTTGCCAAAGCTGATGTTTGCTTGCTTGCAAAAGAAAAAGCATTGAATAACATGTGCCACCTGGAAAAGAACAGAAAGTTTTTTTCTCTCTAAGTATGTGCTTAGGAACGCAAATAATATATATTATGATAATAGTACATCACCCAGAAAGCAACACCCTGCTGCTTCTCTGTATCTGCTAGGACACGAATTAAAGTGGAGCAACAAAGATTGGGGGGAGCATCCTGTGGGAGGAAAATACAGTGCTTTCTGCCCTTTCCCGGGGGAATTGAGATTTACATTTGAAAACATTTGGTCCATCAGCTTTTCTGTCTTCATTTTGCCATTGAAAAAGTAGGTGAAATGGGACCGGTTGGCTGTGAAAAAGCAGAACTACAGAAACGAAGCCCAGCCAGCGTTTGTTTCTGGTTTGTTAAAACAGGCCGCGCAGATGTCTGTGCAAGAACGCCAAAAGACTAACTCTCAGCAAAGTTTAAGATTTTCAAACTTTCTGACAAACCCTAGCACTGATTTGATAATACCTTAAGAGGGAAAATCCACTTTAATGAAACACCGGTGCCATATCCTGTAGCACTTCGTAACTTTTGTAAAAGCCTTGAGTCTGAAAGGCTTGACCTATGCTGAACCTGCGGAGCTTGTGGGACCTAATGAGAATGGATGCACTTGGGACATTTGAACGTGGGAGTGATCAGACAAGCAGGGGTAGGGAGGATGGGGGTGAGATTTGAGCTTCTCAAAGATACAGTTTTCTTCTATTTCTCAGGGATTAGGTCATGAAACTGCCATTAGCGCTAATGGGAATTTGTGCGGCTTAATCTTCATAAGCAGCATTAACATGCACCCAGCAATACTTAATGTGTTAACGTATATGAAAACTGGCTTTCAGCTAGCACATTTGAACGAGGCAAGATGGGGTTTTGGAGGTCATTATTACCACACATTAAAGTAAAATTTATGTTGCACAACTCAAAACTCTCAAACAGATGGAGCTGGAATTGCTCCCAGCATCTGGTCAGAACGCTGGAGTTTCCTCGGGAAGGGGGAGAAGCGGAGTAAGAATTCAAACCAGCCCTCCTCTCCTTTTAAGTAAGCCCTAACCATGCGAAGTGAGGAAGCTGTGGTACAAAAAAGCTTTCTTTGCTACCTGGCACATCCGATTTTGCCTTTCCTGGGGGATTTAAAACGAACGGGACAGGCTCGAGGCCAAGCTGCTGGGGTGGGGGTTTGCAGGAGAGCCGGCCTGCGGCCTGCTCTTGTGGGGAGGGGGAGGCGAGCCCTCCGGCCTCGCGCTTGCTGCCTGCCGGCGTCTGCCGCCGGCCAGAGGAGCTATGCTGAAATGTAAGGAAATGCAAGGCTTGAGGTCTTTATTGAATAGCAGAAAAGCAGCATCTTGGCCCGAGTTAAAAGCGGAGAGGCGTGAAAGGGCGGTAGTTTCAGCTGTAAGTCCGAAAGGGTGTCGTTCCTTGCCTGACCCCAAAGGAAGGGGGCTTTGAGGCAAGGCGCTTGCACAGGCATTCTCCAGGCTTTTTTCCCTGACTTGAAAGATGGACTGAAGGAGTTCGGATGACTTTTTTTCCAACAAAGGACGGCAAGTCACCTTTCTACGCAAACTCTTGCTTCTGTACCGTCTCCCTCTTGATACCTACGTATAGCTTTCATGTGTTAAACCCTCCGTGTGAAAATAAAAACACTGGGAGAATTATGCCCGTGGAATTTTTTAACATAGAGGTGAGATTACCTTAGCCTTTGCTACACGCGATTTAAAATCCTGCTCTTTATGATTTGATGTACATTTTGACGCCGTTACATTCCCTTGCCTGTAGACAGGATCCTCATAAGGAAGGGCCACAAACATTACCTACTAAATGAGGAATTTTGGTAGTCTGTAAACCACACAGTAAATTTTAACCTGACCATTCAAATAGAAGAAGGCTCGCTACCCATAATTAGCACTGTATTCGAAGCCTGTGCTGCTTGCATATTGTTTAAAGAATTTAAGAGAAATTAATTTCATCTGTGAGGCTTTCTTTGTAAGTAAAGGGTAAACCAAAAGGAATTTCCTGGGATTGTTGCATGTATTAGATCTGAAGAACACTTGGGGTGGTGGTGTGTTTAAAATACTGTGAAAAGTGAACCTTAGGCACAAAAATTGAGGTCATTAGGATTTCTTTGTATTGAGAAATGATTGCATATGGACCAAAGCAAAGAATTTAGCTGGATATCTGCCACTGTCTCCTACCTCACTCTTCATAGAAAGCATTTTCTTCCAAACATAGCAGAATGGGAGCTCATAGCTTAAAAGAGCTGGTGATTTAGATGCCTTTACAATCACCGTGCAGACAGGGGGGGAAAAAAGTGTTTAAAATTCTTAGTTTTTGACCAAGATCCTGTTATGTAATTCAGGGGCTCCTACGTACAGAAAATGTGAAAGAGAATTTAAAAAAAAAAAAGATCAGCTGCCAAAGACTTATGTTGTAGTTTAGTCAGGAAGGGTACTCCTTTCACGAGGGTGAAGGCTAGGGAAGAAACTTGGATTAACACATATTTTAATTTGTGAATTACTTTTTTTTAGTAAAGGAAGTCTCTCAGACAAGTAGAAGAGGAGCCTGAGCTAAGGCTCTACAGCTTTTTATATCCAGATGCAGGACTTACTGTAACAGCAGAAATGGTGGCTCTTTTTGTCGAAGTGGCCCGTTGCCTTCCCGCTCGTACAATTTTAATGGCATGGGAGGAACTGTGTGTACTAGTAGCCTTGGGCTCTTGTTAATTCTGATCTTTGGTGTACTATAAAATATACTTCCATGGGCTATAATTAGTGGAAGCCCCCCCAATAATTAAGTGGCATCTGCTTTTCATCAGAATTGTGGCTTAGTTAACCCCAGAGCCATCGTTTTCCACAGGCTCTCCATAGACTCCTTGGATGCTCGGACGTGACTGTTTAAATTGCTTGCTGCGGCCCGTCATTGCCCAAGAAGATTAACGGAAATAAAGAGTCCCGAGTTGTCCGGTTTGGCAGTCAAGACGTGGAAAGTGCCATCTGCATAGCAGCTGCTGTTTCTCTGGCCTTGATTAATTTATCTCACATTGCATAATAGCGAACATTTTTTTCCTTTGTGCAGCATTTGACCTTCTGGGGCCATCCTTTTTGACTGGCATGTGTGGGTGGGGTTTTTTCCCTTATCTCTTCTTTAACAAGCCTCATTTCAGGCCATGCTTTTAGGTCCTTTTGCAACATCCTGCCACCTTGATCTGGCTTTGCACAGCCTGGGTGAATGTTGGCTGGTGGGGAGAGACGGTTCACGCAGCCCACTCCTGCACGTGCGTGTGCGAGTCCCTGGTGTCCTGCGCCTCGTTTCTCACCTCCATCCCCAGGAGCTTGTTAGACCCCAACCCTCTGATGGATTAAGAGAGATGGTCTGCCTGAGGCATCTTTTAAGACATGTACTAGGGAGGGAAGTAGAAAGCAGCTGTTGATGAATTTATCTTGGAAGTGCAACTGGTCAGTCTTGTTGCTTTCCGGCAATCTTGCAAATTAGTTCATCGAAACTCCTACAAATTTCACGTGGCCCCAGTGGTTTTGCTTTTATCGGCTTTGTTCCCTAATCAAACAAACAAAAAAAAAAAACACCAAACCAACTCATTTGGACAGAATTACAATGCAACATCTGTCTGAAAAGCAAACAGTGTTTGTCAATACTATGGTTATGAAATGGTTGCTCCGAAACAAAAAACAAACACAGAACGAAACAAACCCTCTCAGCTTCTACAGTTTTGCTCCATAAGTACAGTGTATTTTGGGGAAGAAGAGAGGGGGTAAATCCAGAGGGAAAGGAATGCAGCTTGAAAGTAGCCCACTTCTTCAGCTGAAAAGTTTTCTTCATTACTGTTGCCTAGGCTGGAAATAGCTTTGAGGATTAGGTTCACGTGATCTACACCAGGTTCATTCAAACTACTTTCTCTAACTAGGTATTTCTTTTCCCTGGAATTTAAGTTTATCTTGCTGCTTTCTTGCAGCATGTAACCATATTACACAAGGAATATTTGACTGGAATGTTTTTGCCTTGCTTTCCTCCAGATACGAATGTGGGTCTGTCCCATCCTCCCCATCTTCTTTGTTTTTTTCTTTTGATGGGGGGAATTACTGACACGATTTAAACTTTTATTGTACCATGAAACAGATTCTCCTTCACAGCTCACTTCCAAGACTGCTCCGAAGGCAGAGCGCCATACTTGGAGTGCTAGAAGCAGAAGGTGATAAAAGCTCAATTTTTTTGGATTCTCCTTTATTTGCTGAAGAACTGTCACAATTTTTGCCACAGTTGAAAACCTGTTCCATCTCCAGAGCCCTCTGTCAGGCCTGATCCGTTGCATGAAAAAAATGAGTATATAAATAGGGAGATTTTACCTCTGTTTCCTAGGGCATTTTTTGCATTCGTAGATTATAGGTATTTGTAGCTGGCTTTGAGATGTAGAAAAAATATTTTTACTTTGGATCAGAAGAAAGATATACATCCTGTCATTTTAAATACACTAGGGAAATTACATTAAAGTAACATTTCCACACAGAAAAAAAAAAAATCCATCAGGTTATTGATGGATTCTTCAAATGTGCTTTTAGATGCTGCTGCTGACTTCAGTAGCACTCAAATGCTCTGCAGGTTTGGCAATTAATTCCATTTGTATATTACCCTTAGCGCTGGTTTTTAGAGTTTTTTGGCTTACTTGCATAGTTTTAGCAATAATTTCGTGCATGTGGAGGCCAAAAAAAAGTGGCCCGGTGTTTTGGAGAACTAGCACAGCTGAAGCTCATTTGGGTGGCTGCTTTTGGGGTGCTCCTGCCATGTGAGCAACAAAAAGGTGTGCGGCTCCATCCAGGGAGCCTGCGAGGAGAGGTGCAGAGCTTCGCAGGGCAAAAGAGTCCCACCGGTGAGGGTGTGGGAAATACACGGTAAAGACTTGCTCTGATTTAATGCTAAATGCCCGTGCGACGTGTCTCATTAGAGTAGGCTGACAGGAAAGCTCCTTTTGTTAAGCCCCGGGATAAAGCATAGCACCGGTTTGCTTGCTTTGTCTCTCCCCAGAGGTTTTTGGAAGGGGTTGTGCCCTTCCAACCACCGAGTGCAAGAGCCTTATGGCTCCCTCACCCAGGGGAGGGGGGGAGAGAAGGTTGGGGTGCTTTCAGCATTAGACAGGCTGTTGCATTTGGGTTGAAAAAACGTGATTTGGAAAGATTATTTTTGCAGTGTGCTGCTTGATGTTGTGGTTTAACCCCAGCTGGCAACTCAGCGCCACACAGGCGCTCGCTCACTCCCACCACAGCGGGACGGGAGAGAGAATCAGAAGGGTGAAAGTGAGAAAACTCATGGGGTGAGACAAAGAAAGTTTAATAGGGAAAGCAAAAGCCGCGCACACAAGCAAAGCAAGGAATTCATTCTCCACGTCCTGTGGGCAGGCAGGTGCTCAGCCATCTCCAGGAAAGCAGGGCTCCATCACGCATCATGGTTACTTGGGAAGACAAACACCACCACTCCGGACATCCCTCCTTCCTTCTTCTTCACCCCAGCTTTATATGCTGAGCATGATGTCGTATGGCATGGAATATGCCTTTGGTCAGTTGGGGTCAGCTGTCCTGGCTGTGCCCCCTCCCAACTTCTTGTGCACCCCCAGCCTGCTCACTGGTGGCGGGAGAAGCAGAAAAGGCCTTGACTCTGTGTAAGCACTGCTCAGCAATAACAAAACCATCCCTGTGTTGTCAGCACGGTTTTCAGCACAAATACAAAACATAGCCCCATACTAGCCACTGTGAAGAAAATTAACTCTATCCCAGCCAAAACCACAAAACTACTTGAGAAGTGCAGGACAAGCAGTGGGGCTGCTCCCCTCTTACTGACTCCCTTGCTCCCAGCTCCTCTCCGGCTGCCTGCCCCCCGTAGGGAGGAGTGGCTGGGCCATGGGGATCCCCTCTGCCCTCTGGCAGCCCTAGGAAGGGAGGCCCTGGCTCACTGCTTGCCTCTCCCTCCAGCTGCTGCCTGACGTAAGGTGAAAATGACTGAAAACGTCAGAGCTCCTGGGATGGCAGCAGCAGTGCTATGTCCAGGGTGTCCGTCTCATCCCCCAGCCTGTAGCAAAGCAATGGGGGTGGTAGGATTAAACCCCCAGTGAAAACTGAAGGTCCTCCCACCTGCAGCCTTTGATTTAATCTTGGGGATTTTAATCCACCTTTTGCTCAGTGGTTTTGAGCCTAGACCTTTTGATAGAAAGGCAAGGGAATAAAAATATCTTTGTGCACAGGTTGTGTTTACAAAATCAAACACTTCCTCTCCTACTCTCTCTTAAAACAAACAAATCCCTCCCACGAGAAAACTGGCAAATCTCAGAGCTGATCCCAACCCTGTTAAAAGTGTCAGACCGAAATAAAGACTCCCAAAGCGAGTGATAGCGCGAAGAAGGGAAGGAGCAAGAAAACCCTTGACTTCCGTATGAAGCTCTGTTTGCTTGGAGGGAAATAGATGTCAGCTTTCACTGGAGACCCAGTTTCTTGCCCCTGCTCTGACCATGGATGTCTGTGCCCTCGATCAAATAACTTAATTTTTTGCCTGTGTTTTTTCTTATTTGCAATAATATATTTCTTAATATGAACTCCAGTGCTTTGGTATTAAACACTGGTTTTAGTGCCATGGAAAACTACAAATAACAAAGAATTAAGTGTGGGATGTTTATGTTCTTTGTTGTCTATTTGCTATTCTAATAGAAACAGGTCGAAGAGAAGGGAAGTACTATTTTATACAAACTAAGTCCAACCAGCCAATTGGTATCAAAGTTTGAGTATTTCTAAATTGGTGTAATCAGTGAATTATTCTGAAACTTATTTTCAGGTCTGGAGATCATCACCTCCTCTTTCCCTTTGATCCACAAGGAAAATGGACACAGTTTCTCAAAGCGAACATAAAATATAATGTAATTGCTACTGCGTTACTTTTTCTCAAGGTTTTGTATTTGGGGATCAGGGAAGATCAAATCAAAGGGGAGAGGGAGGAACGAATGATGCCAACAGGAATGATTCAGAAATTAAGGACGATTGCTGGGAGTTTGGGCTTTCCACATTAGCAACCGATGCCTCTGTTCTGCTGGGAGAACAAGTCAGTTTTGGAGCCATCTCAGATACTGGTTAGTCATGTTTTCCAGCAGCAGAGGAGAATTTTCCCAGTCTGCTCCCCACGACTTTATATGCAACTGTGCGGAGGAATTTTCTATCCTGGAAAAGTTGAAGCCCGTGTGAAGAGTGTGTGTGTACGAAGGGAGGAGGGGGGAAGGTGGACAGGAGAATCGGCCGCTCCATTGTTTTGTAGCTGGTGTTAGCGCCTAGGAAGATGATGCTCCCTTCTGACCAAAGGGCTAGAAGGAGACCACATGTTTACAAAATACTATCCAAATGCAAAACAAAATTGGGGATTTGATCTAATGTGGGTCAGAAGGCTTAAATATGTTTCAGATGGGAACAAACTGTTGAACTTAATTATTTCTATTGGGCAGCTGTCAAAAAAACCCAAACACACAACCCCCTATGAACTTTCAAAAAATAAACCAGCTTTCTGAGTATTTCAGTGGATGGGGGAAAAACTGATTTGCAAAAAGAAGAGATCTTCTCTGCTGTGCTACTGGCACAGGCTTGCGCTTCACCTAGGTGCTTCCATTTATTTTTTCCTTTATGTATCTTCTGTCATGTAGCATATTTCTAGACAGCCTCTTTCTCTTTCTGAGCCCAGCACAAAAAGATTTAATTGAAAATGAATGTTGAGACATCTGATGTTTGGTGGTGTTCAAATTTTGGATTCCGCTCGTCTGCTGAGCTCTGTGTTACGCCAGTGGAAAAATGCTGGCTGTGTTTCATCACATCTGACTGTTGACTAAGTTAGATGCATTTTAGCCATTGCCAGATGTACAAGATACAGTAAAATGAGCATTTCCTGTAGCAAATTAAGACTTGTTGGCTCTGTGAGGATATTGGCTAAAACTGCTTGTTTGCACTGGGGATTTGGCCAGATTGTGCCGGTCAATACAGACAATAAACTGAGTTAGCAGAGGAGATCTCCTGATGCAGCCTGAATTCATCTTATTCTTCTAATTAGTTAAGTTTGGGAATTGCAGGCTTCTATTGTCACTGCTGTCTGTGATATCGGTTCTAGATACACCCACCGTTAAGCAAAGCCAAACGCCTTGCGGCATTTCTTAGCCAGATGGAACTGGTGAAGATAAGGCTCTCTGGAAGTGGGGGATGCTGGACGAAATGACTGAACGAGCCCATTTCCTGGGCCAAATCCCGAGCTGTCATGACCCGAGACGCTGTGGAGTCAGGAACGCACTGTATGGCTTTGGCATCGGGTCTGGGTCCTCACCTGAAGGCTTGTTGGTTTGCCAATACCCTGCCCACGGGTGCTGGCAGGCAAGAGGTCCGTGCCTGACTGCCTCCCACCCCTAAGCTGCTGGAGGCTGGGGTGCCTGCTGGGCTGGGTTTTAGGGTCATATATAATTCTTCATAGTGCTCGTTGATTCTCAGGAGTGGGAACTGTCTGGACTGTGAGATGTTGCCCTGCAGCTGCTGCTGTTGTGCATTAGCAGCTCTGGGGTCTCAGAGGGAGTTGGGGTTCGCCCCTTGGCGCCCCTGCAAGTGCTTCCCAAAGAGATGCTGCCTGTCCTAAGCAGCAGATGAGCAGCTGTGGTAGATACAAGAAGTAAACTGGGAAAACTGCCATGTTAACATGAGGTCGCTGATAGGAAGAGTGAGCAAGGATCACAGGGAGAGCAGAGGAGCTGGGTTAAGGCAATTCTGTCTCTTGTCCTGTAGCTGACTTGGAATTTACTGCTTAAAAAGCTTTTAAGTGCTGTTAGGGCAGGCAAACGGAAGAAACAAAACAAACATACAAACAAAAAAAAAAGCTTCTTGTGTATGAGCCCTGGGTATGGTTATCTGTATCAGAGAGGCCTTAGAAACCCGAGAGGAGCAGTGACACTGTAAATACCTGACATTTGCTGAGCTTTAAAGGGGAAAGTTATCTGCCTCTGGAAAAAAAAAACCAAACAACTCAGGGAGCCATACAGCTATAAGAGCTGGAGCAAAGGGATTTTTTTTTGAGCTGGTGCCACATTTAGGACCTTTAATAATGTTGCCAATCTGAAAATGGTTTAAAAAAATCCCACCCATTCTGTTGCATGCAGCAAGTTGACCTCAATGGTGTCTGATAGTGAATAAGGTCAGAAAGTGCTGTACTTCTGGCCTGGCCTGAGAGAGAGGATGGGTCACAGCAAGGCTGGGCTAATCCCTCCCGAATTTAGCTATCCAAGAGAGAAACATCCAAGTTAATATCCATGAATCTACTACAGACAGTGCAGAAACACAGTGGTCTTTGGGGGAACAGTTTAATCCATGACCCCTGTCTTGAGATGGAAGAGCCCTAGAGCTGTGCTGGACCTGGGAGACCCATCCAGGGGTGAAAGATTTAGCTGCTGAGACAGCAAGTGCATATATGTATATATATATAAAAGAGTAAAGCAAGGATCCAACAAGCTGTGGATCCCAGCCCCTCAGCCAGTGCAGCAGTTGCTGAAAGATGAAGCTGCTGTAGATGTGAAGTTTTGAGCTTCGCAACGTGACAGAAGAGACGCTGAATCCCCCTTTCCCTCTCTGCCAGCACTGGTGCTGTCATGCAATGGCGGAATTCCAGAAAGTTGCAATTGAGAGATTGGAGGTCTGCAGTCATCTCTCCGCATGTCATCTTTGGTCATGTTGTAGACACTGCGCTAGAGCCACCGTAGCCACCACATGAAGGAAGTTATCTGCCTCACACCGATTGTCTTGTTGTAAGACAAAGGGGCTACAAAGCAGGTGCATGTGAAGTGTCAACAGCAACTCTGCAGGGAGCTGAGAGCTTGGAAAGCCTGGGGAGAAGATGCTGCGCTAATAATGTATGAGGTATATAAGCTATGTCTTGTTTATAAAAAGATGTGTGGGTCCCTGAGGAGTGGGGTAAACGGGGCAAAGGGAATGTTTGGGCCAAGCTGTAGTATTGCTTTATCTGTCTCCTTCAAAAATGCAAACTGGTCTAAAGAAGGTAGTCTCTTTGGGAATACCTTAAAAAAAAAAAAATCTACAGTTATCTACTATTACCAGATCCCTTGGTTATTCAAAGCAAAGCTTAAGACTTACAGCAGTAAACCAACCCTGTTAATTGAAAAAAAAAAGTTGTATTGTGTAGGGCTGGTGGAGGGAGGGTATCTCTCTATCACATTTGGTGACCTATATTACCATACTGTAAAAGACACTCAAAATTCATCCAATGGGGGACTTCATCAATATCTCACCCAGAAGCCCCAAATCCTTAGGGCCAGTCTAGATCCCGTTTACCCCTGTAAATAATCCCATGCAAATCAATTTACTTTCATGAGTAGACTAAACAGGATTTGTCTGTAATTAGCATGAAGTGGAACGGATTGCAGGCATGCTTATCTTCTAATAGGGAGGTGCAGCCAGCAGAGGTTGGACACTGTGCTGCTTCATCGGCAGAGTGGGGACCGCAGGACTGGTGACTGCTGGGAGGCTTTGGCCGAACGGAGGACCTTGGCCCCGTGTCGTCATTCGCTAGTAAATGCTGTGAAAACAAGCAAACCTCAAAGTAAGTTTGCTAGATCAAAACAGTGCAAGATAAAACCTCATGTGGGATTAAATTCCTTCCGTTTTATTTTTCCCCATCACAGCGCTGAATTTAGAGATTAATGGTGTCTCGGTTGTTCTCAGTTAAGTTGCTTTTTTTCAGATTAAAGCTAGTGGTACTTCTGACTCAAATTGTAAAGCATGTTTCATCTTTAATTTATTAGTTCTAATACATTATTATTTAATATATGATCTCCCAATTGGCTTTAAGTGGCTTCTTTCTAATACTTGAATCCCCCAAGTGGTAACAGTTTACTTATTGGATTATTCTTCATTTGTGTTTCTTATGCTGTCAAGATGAGAACAACTTTATTTCATCGTTTGTGACAATAGGCCCTCTTTCAGAGTTTTGTTTAGAGGAGGCTATTCGTCCGCCTGTTGGGTAAGTGTTAAGCAATGATGGCCCACACACGTATCATCACACTGATAGTGTATATATAGAATAGTGGGTCATTTTAAGATGCTAGTGTACATCAGCTCTGGATGATGCCCCCAGACGCATCTGGATGGGTCTCTGTGCCTGCGGTGAAATTCGTTTGTGTCCATAGGATCTGAGAAGAAGTGTGGGCACTTTGCAGCCATAGCTGACGCGTGAATGAGTCTTTGTCCTTAAGTTGGCTTCCTAATGTTGTGTGTCGCATCTGAAGTACATTTAGTTACACTTCCTCAAAGTGAACGTTTCGTTTTCTTTTGTAGGTTAGTAGGTTGGTTCTTAGGGTCCGTTAAACACCTCTTCGTTTCATGCTTGCTTTGGCAGGGATGATAGCTCCCATGTACAGAGAGGGATTTCCCTCTCATCTGGTACAGGTTGGAGGTGTGTTGTGGTCCTTTACAATGAAGGTAATACAATGCTTTATTAATCCTTATTTTTTTATATTTATAATGCTTTAACCAAGCCTCTTACATGGTGTATTCAAGCACCTACTCTGATAAGGCCAATGTTTGCAAAAAGTAAATCCTGTGTCTCTGAAGGTACTGTGTTCTTGTCCACCCGACTCAAACCTGCCTAAGCCAAGTTAGAATAGAAAAATAGGAGTGAGGTCAGTAGAACAGCATTAAATTTACTCATGCAAAACTAACAGGAGAAGTTGGCCTTTACAGAGGTTAGTTTTTGCTAGCAAATGCACAGGGAGTAGATGGGTAATGATAGCATTTTTATGGTGCTTTTCACTTCCAGTGTTTGGTGAAAACTATAGTTTTAGTATTTAATTTGGGACATAGAAAGCCTTGGACTTTCTCTTACCCTAAATGACATTAGTAGCAAAATAACATTGAATTTAGCAGGAGTTAAATTTGTTCAGGGATGAGTAAACCTGTTTTTTCATTTCCAATTTGGGAGCTGCTAGCTCTAAAGCTGGGGGTTTAAACAAACAGAAATGGCAATATTATGAGATTTATTTATGCAATATATGCAGTGAGCTGTTAACTGAGTTGGTTGAAGAAAATAAAATTGGATATGTTTGATATATTGATATAAATAAATAAAACCAAATCTGTTTGATAAGTTGAGCGCTGGTATTTACATTTACTGTGCGCGTGTAAATAGGGGTCTGGCAGTCTGTAACCTGCGCAGGGTTCCCTGCGGGGCGGAAGTCCCCCTCGTGCTAACCGATGACATAAGCTCTCGATAACCTCTGATACTGCAAGAAAAACTCTTAATTGATTGGATGTGACAGCAGGCGTGTTGGGGAAGATGTGTCACTGAGGCAGGAAACGTCCCAGCACTTTGACCTTGGGATTGGTTGTTGGTTTTTCACTTTTAATAATAATGAGCAGTTAATATTCGCAGCTAAACCTGCAAACAACAGAAAGGAAATTACAGGCCGATTTCAAATCTGTGTGCTGAAATGAGCAAAACAGAAATTTTTCATGCCTCGTACTGGTTAACATAAATATTTTATTTAGCTTTCAGGAATAACCTTTGAAGTGAAAAGTGACAGCTAGCTGAAAAATGGCCTGGAGCGTGGAACTGAAAGGCTTCTACCTACAGTAGATTTTTAGGGATCTTTTTATTTTTTTAATGTTGGGTTACTTCATGTTTTCCAAACACAAACCTGGTTATATTTGTGGGCTCCCAAGTACCGCACTGGCGGTACCTGCGTCACGCTGTCAGTAGCGCCTGCCGGCAGCGCGGCCCTCAGCTCCTCCTCACGCTTAGGAAGTCCCCCAGCAACAGGGCGGGCCCTCCCTGGATCCCAGAGCGCCCAGAGACGCTTCTCAGGCTGGAGGCAGCCACCATCTCCTGCTTTGATTACTCCCTGCGCAGCTCCGCCTGACAGAGGCCATTTGAAGAGACGTCTGGTGCGACAGTGGAGCCATCTGAAACAAATGGAGGACGGTGGCCTTGGGCCAGGGGGAGGCCAGAGGCCACTTGCCACCCGGCACCCCTCCGGCCCGGCGCCTCTTCCCCCAGAGAGTGGGGGAGCCTGAATGGAGGGGCGTCTCGGGCCTCATTCCCCTGGCTCCCTTTTCACAGCTTCTTGTTGGTAATGGATGACACAAATCCATCACAGAGAGCTGTCAGACCTGGAGGTCCCAGCCCTGTCGAGGGTGAGCGGATGGCTGCTGGGCAATCCAGAGGATTGCATTTAAAGTACACATGGCTTTCATCCGTGGTCGCAGGCCCTTGTGTGGAGTGGTTTTCGGGCAAATGGTCCCTTGCGATGAGACCTGCCATCTGAGAGGCACTGGGGTGCTGCCCTTTACCCAGGGAGTAGCCCGCCTGCATCCCTGCCTGCACGGGCAGGGATGCGTCCCAGCGTCAGGAGCGCGAGGGACGTCAGTGAAATCAGCAGCCATGCTGAGCACTTCCCTTGTCTTAGGTATTAGCAATCCACCCTTTTATTCCAGCTATTAATTTGTCTTCAGTGCCATGCAAACCTCAGGGCTGTTGCTCTCATCAGCAGCTGACTGACAAGCCTGCTGTAACATTTGATCCATGGATCAAGAAATCGTGCTTGTCCTGGTGCATGTTTTGGCATATCTGCCAGGTCTAGATTAATTTTATAATTGTTACTGCAGGCTTCAAAACTGTTTCTTCTTTTAATTGTATTGAGACAGTTGTAAGCTTCATTAAGACAGCTGTAAAAATGTAGCTACAGCTAGCACTGCTCGGTCTTAGCAAAGGAATGGATTTATTTACCGATGTATCTGTTTCTGTTCACAGCGCTTGCCAAATTTGTCATGTTTTGCCCAAATCCAAAACTGAAGAGCAAACGAGAAAATTTACACTTCCACTGTTTGCTCTGGCTTCGTTTCTTCTCGCACATAGATATGAACACCACAGTTTGCTGTTGCAGCTGGCGACCAAAAGTCAGTTTGCATGAGAGCGGAGGCGAGAGGTCGGAGGACATCGGGCTCAGACAGCCGGCGCCCTGGACCTGTAAGCGTCCATTGGCAGGGGACAACGTATTGCTGCACCAGCAGGGCTCGGCGTGTGGTGATTCAGTCCGTAACAAATTTTCCCATCCAGGTTTACGAACCCTTGGAACAGGGCTCAAAAATGGAATTTCTAAACAGCCCCCACACTGTATGAAGGGTGGCTCTGTTATAATAAGAAACTAGCAGACAACTGCTCCTTCTGCTGTTGTGCGCCTCTCTGCATGGGGCTGCCCTCGCAGCAGGACCATGTGTCTGTGCAGGCTATAATGAGACAGAGCTCTGGCTGGTTTTGTTTATGAGTGAAGGGCAGGGCTTGGAAAAAAAAAAGTCCACTTGCTAACGGTGAGTAAAGCTACGTTGTTTGACCAGAGAGGGAGATTAAAGCATAAATTCAACCTGCCTTTTTTTGGTTTAAGTTTTTAATTAAAAAGAGGAAGGTCTGGCCTTTCTGTGCCAAGACAGCCTTTCAAATTAATTTAAAAGGCATTAGTGAGTTCTGCTGAGGTCTACAAATAGGTGACTCTTCTGTCACCACTGCTAGTCATTCCTTTCCCAAGAAGCAAGAAAGCTAAACTGATAAAACTCTGCCATCTGATACAGCTTTGAAGCCTAGAATTGAACAGAACATTTATTGGGCGAGACACAAAAAAAAAAAAAGAAGTCTTGTTAAAACAACAAGATAAGCAGCAATTTGGAATGTATGTAGGAGCTGCGTGAAGGGTCAGAGGAACAGAGGAATAGGAGAGTTGCAGCTCAAGTTGGTTTTCCACAGTGGTCACCCAGAAGTTGCTCTAAAGAAGTGAAAGACCAGCGATGCAATTCTGGCCTTGATTTAAATCTCATTTTTAAAAAGTGAATCAAGCTTAAGTGAATAAAGCGATTTCCATGCCATGGGAGTAGCTCCCAGATCTCTCTTTCTTCCTAGCAGCTGGATAAAGAGTCATTTTACAAAGACCTTTTCCCTAATAAATAGCAAAGCAATCTCATAACGAAAGTAATGTGCTTTTTAGGCTCAGTAGCCATATTGAATTAAATGTTATGCACACTGTAATCACATTTGCCTGTCAGTTGTATTAATGTGAATTTCCTTGATTAATTTTGCAAGTTAGTTGGTATTAAGTAGGTAGGAAGTTTAAGATCCCTCCAGACCTCCTCTGTCAGCCCAGCTCAGTTAGCAGAGGGAGGGTGAAGCTCAGCACCATCAGTGTTATTTCATTAACTTGATGACTTTAATAAGCACCTTGGATCTTGGTCTTCCCAGTCAATAGCGGTCGCCCCATACACTGCAGTACAGTGTGGGCCCCGGAGCTGTGGGGAGCGGTCCCGTCACGTGTAGGGCACAGCACTTAGAAGCAACATGAACGCCCAAACCCACATGTGTTGTAGAGTTTTTACACCCCGATGCTGGCAGGAGGGTGAGTCTGTGGGGCGCAGCTTTGGCCACGCTGCCTGTGCCATGTTCAGAGCGGCACAGTGAGTGCACAAGTTCAGTCATCTCCCTGGAATTGTGTCGAATATGTGGTCAGGCATTGGAACAGGCTGCCCAGGGAGGTGGTGGAGTCACCATCTCTGGAAGTGTTCAAAAAACGTGTGGATGTGGCGCTTCAGGACATGGTTTAGGGGACATGGTGGTGCTGGATTAATGGTTGGACTTGATGATCTTGAAGGTCCTTTCCAACCTAGTGATTCTGTGATTCCCAAGGATGTGGAGCAGCAGTTTGAGAGCAGGGGTAACAGAAGACTTAGCGAGGCGACGTAATGCACTGCTCACATACGCTTCCTAGTTTAAAGCTGATCTTTCCCAGTTATCATCCTAAATGTCAGCTCACTGCCTTCACCAAAAGCTTTCACTTCATTGTGCTGTGCAGGCTCAGTTTACCTTTTGAAGAACTGAATTCTGGTCTCGGACACGTGGATATAGTATTTGTTCCTCAGACAAATACCTGGATAGATGGTTACTGTACCCAGAGATCTCACAACATGCAGCAGAGGCTGTCTTGAAACCAGTGGATGTTGATATGTAAGTCTGACCTTCTCTGAATTAATAAAATACTTGAAGCTATTTTAGAGAGGAAGCTGGAGTCATTTGCACAGCGGGGGTCTGTGCATTACAGCTGTGCTTCTTCTTGCTTGGTGTCTGCAAACTTTATATTAAGTCTCTGATCCCGATTCATCGCTCAAACATCTGTGTTAACTCATGGGGCTCAGGGAGTCCTGGTGTAAGTGTGAAGCAGGAATGAACTGAAACAAGCTCACTTAAATTGGGACCCTTCTTCTTGTGTAAATCAGTCTGGATTATAGTGATCCAAATAAACAATTGTTTGGATGCATGCATCCTAGAGCACTCTGTTCCTATTACACAGCTCTTGGGAGATGAAAAAAGCCTGTTCAGTATCTACTCAGAAGGAAGAAATGGGAGCAGGGCTGGAAAAATTTTTCAAGACTGAGTCTGTTTCATGTTACAGTGGCTTGCCAAATTTAATCCAAAACTTCTTAAATATTGGTGTCTGTACACAACTGATTATCAGTTAACAACTGGAAAGCCATGGGATGCACTGCGCTTTTACTTCCAATGCATGTAGCTTTTGCTCTTTAATCCTGTTCTTAAAAAACAATATTTCAAAGCACTTACTTTGGAAAAACATACAAATACAAATGATGGAGTAAGAGGAGATTTGCAAACGACTGGAAGCGCTGTATGGGAAGGTCCAACACATACAAGCTTATTGCCTTAGGAGGACTTTTTTTACCCTTACCCTCTTGTTCTCCTCCTGGTTTTAGTATGCTATGGAGCATATACTGTAGCAAACCATATGCTGCAGGCAAAGTTCAAAGTACCCTGCCAGGCTGCAAGGCAGTATGGACAGGAACGAGTTCTCTGTGCTTTGCTTTCTTCTTGCACTTCCAAGTAGTTGGCACATGTGCCAAGTGTAATTTATTCTTATTTAAAAAAAAAAAAAAGAAAAAGAAATCCCCAACTAACAGTAATTGGAAGATAAAAGATCACCATCAGCCAGGCTCTTGTGTTCCCTTTGCTTTTAGAGGAAGTGAGAAGAATGCACTGCTTCAGCTGCATCTCAATTTCAGCTTCCCTCTGGCTGGACTGAGCCCTTGCTGTGCCATACACTAGCTGTTCTGTTTGTTGTGAGCAAGTGCTACTTCTTCCCTGTGACCAGTGGTTCATCAAGTAAGAGAAAGTGAGATCCTGGCCTGATTAAAGAATACTGTGAAAGTTGCTGGTGAGTTTGGTGGAGCCATGTTTGTACCTGGAATTCAAGATTACAGAGAATGAACATGGGCAGGGAAACCCAAGTCTTTGCACTTAGTTATTGTACGCTCCAGGGTACAAGAAGTGAAAATTAACTTACTCCAATTTCTTACCTGGTCTATTGTTGACCTCTAGCAAATGAGGCAGTACGCTTTGTCTTTCTACAGAAGTCTTTTCTTCTGCAAAATGGGAGTGTTCGTAAATGTTGCATGAGTATTGTGAGGACAAATTAATTCATTATTGCCCGAACATTGACCAAACTTGCATTTTCTTGGTTCAGTCATGTTGGTGCTTAACAATGTAGAAGTTTCAGTAACCACAGTGTTGAATGTGATGCTAAGGAAGAGCAGGAGCTAAGGCAGTGGGTACCCGGAAAGCCCAGATAATCAGGGGAGCAGTTACATATTTAAAATTGTAGCAGACTTACTTTCACCTTTCTAAATAGCCTGCATCTCTTCTGTTCTTTGGATCAGCATCTGACTTTCCTCTGTAGGACAGAAAAGAAATTGGCCCTGTTCCATTTTGAAGGGGGAGGAAAAAAAAAATTTGTGGGGAAATCCACTTGCCCTCGGGATCTAGTGAGTTGAAAACATTTTGAAATACTTGTGATTTAGATCAAAATGAATAATACTAATGTTTCAAGTTAAAACTTCTTGTAACGCTTTAAGGAGGTAGGGGTTTTGGTATGTGTTGCAGGTAGTGGTAAGCCGTGTTTGGCAGTCTTCACAGATATTTTCGGTGTGCCCAGAGTGCCTAAATGCTCTTTAGTGGATGCTAGAGAATAGGCTGGGATTGCTGCAAGCGACTGAAGCCTCTGGCACTGTCTCAGCAGTCGCACAGGATCCGGGCAGGAACTGAAGCAGCATGCTCTGAAAGACCTCTCGGTTTTCTGTAGGCGTTGTCTGGATGGTACTTGATAACCTTCTCCAGATCAGACCCAGACCATACCTCTTCTGTTCTCTTCATGTAAATAAAGGCTGTTAAAGCAGTCCCACTGTATGAAAGCCTGAGTTATTCAGGCAGCAATGTGCCTTAGGAAAAGAGCTGCAGCATTTTCTTGGGGAAAGTCTGATTCATCACTTGTCTGCATGCCTGGACAAGGAAAGGGTCATATTTCTGCTAGACACCAAAGCGGGGGGGGGTGTGTGTGTGTGTGTGTGTGTTTCTGACTTAATTTATCAACTAGTAGAGATGAATTAGAACCCTTGGGGGAGGGAAAACTTCACAGAAACCGAAATATTTTTACATTGCAGATGATTGTGGCCTCCAGACTTTTTCTTGTATGGCATTTATGCAAGCACACATTCCAAAACAAAATTAAACAAACAGTCCCTTGAAGACTCCTAATTAGCCACTTTGCTCAATACTCAATTTGAATAACCGTGTAGGTAAAATATGACTGCAGTGCAGAGATTTTCATTTGAAGTTGCAGTCCGTAAGTAATGTTTAGGAAGAAGTAATAGAGTTCATCAATGAATACGTTTTGCTCGGAGCAAATTCAGCACTGCAAACGATTGGTAGGAGGTGAGGGTGAGATGCTATAAACCTGATGAAGTCTTGTAATTTAAAGCAGAAGCCTAGAGTTCAGAAGATCTGGAAAGATCATGCCTCTGCCAGAAACCTTGACGTGACCTCAGGCAAGTCACTTCACCTTTCTGTACCTTATCTCAATAAATATATCTGTTTCCTATCTGTAAAATGAAGATAATGCCTCATACATGTTCTGAAACTCAAGTGTTAATAAAGTACACAGAAATCATCAGATAGGAAGTCCTCCAGAAGAACAAATGCTGAGTTGTATACGTTTGTACAGCACTCAATAGCTAGGGTGGTTTTTTTAGGCCACTTGCAAATACGTACTCTGTTGAGACTTACTTGGCTTATCGTCTTTGTGAGGAGGATAGACCTGAGCAAGACATTTGGATTCAAACCCTCTGAATACTTGGGGGACAAAGAGCAGCTAGTTTCTCTATCCAAACTTAGACCTAAAGTGGAATTTTGGATGTAGTCAGCAGCACAGTGAGTAAAACTTCACTTAGGAGCCTGCCACCAGAGCCCAGATAGGACAAGATGAGATTTTGTGGCTAGAACCTGGTTCTGTCAAAGCACGATAACTTTCAAAGCGTGATAAAGACTGTTAAACAAATTACACTACTTAGAAATAACCTTCTTTGCATGTCTTTTTTAGTTTTAGTTTCTGCAAAAGAACACAACTCTCACAACTAGTAAATTATATACCTTCTATTGATACCATCTATACTGTGCTAGTAGCTAGTGGGTTTAGCTGACTATTCAGGTTTTTGTAGTACAGAAAGAATTGCCTAGAAGTGCTAAGACCATAGGTTTGTCTTCTCTCCACATCTTCAGCCCCCTCGTATGGTCACACAAAAGTGTCTGCTTTATACTGTCTCACACTTTGCTCACTGTTAGGAAAACTTCAGACCTTGCAGAGGGATGCCTCCTCAGAAAGACATTTTGTCAAGAGATAATCACGCTTCTGAAATGCTATGTCCCAGATGGGCTAAAATGCAGAACATTCAAGAAAAGATTGGAGAGGAAAGCCTGAATGCTTTTGGAAAAAGGTGGGCAAAATTTGATGCGCTTTTAAGGATAAGTGTTAAAGTCATGGCTTAGCTTTGGTATTAAAGTATTAATACCACAGTATTAAAAGAGCTATCATTTAAAGAAGTGCTTTGCCTAAACCAGAAAAGTGATGTATTGGTTTATTAAAAACCCAAATGTTTGAAAAAACTATATTTAAAAGCCTGGGGAAATTTTAAATCTAGCTGAGGTCCTTACTTCAGTTAGGGGCAGCATCTATTCCTAGGCGATTTTATATTCACAGGACACTTTGAAGACTAAGACCTTCTTGAAAATAACTTGCAGTTCAGCTCGTGACTTGGATCATGCAGTTCTGCATGTGAGCTGACCAACTGAAATCAAAGGTTGCAGAAGTAGCTGCAGGACTGAAGCCACAAAGACTGGAAACACAGGTTTGCATGGGAGGACATCCACACTGGCGCAGGCTGCATGAACACTTTCAGATTTTTGTGTTGTTCACGGTGTAAGAACATTTGATAGTTCTTAAAACCCTTCTGCTTAAATTCAAAAGCAGTGTTATTATTCTTGAAGACTACTTTGGGATGTTTTAAAAGATTTCACTTTTCCAAGGTTGTATGTGCAGTATTTGGAATACTGAGTCACTTTATAGTTTCCTGGGATGGGGACAATAACAACAAAAAAAGTAATCATGGAGTATGCGAAAATGTAGCCCTTTATCCATGCCTTATAGAAAACAGGAAAGGAGAGGTCACAATTGGTAACAGTTCGAAGCAAAACTATTTAAATATTTTGTATTTTTCCTACCTCTATTCGTAAAATTCAAACTAGGTATTCTACCTGCAGGGACCTTCAATCAGGTCCTGAAAAACAACCCAGCAGTTATGAAACAATTTATTCTAAATTTTAATTTAAAATTGCACTTGCATAGTTTTCCAAAAAGGTTGGAGCCTTTGTAAAACTTCAAACATTTTTATTTTTATTTTTCAAAAGAAGTCAGGTGATATATCTTTACTTATCTTCCTGATTAATTCTCTCCATACTGGAGAGAATTATCATTTCCTTCCCAACCTTCCCTTGTCTTTTGAAAATACCAATAGGTAATTTTACTAACTTAGATAAGGAATTCCATTATAACTGGGAAGCCAATTATCTGTCAAGATGTAATTGCAATATTATTAGAGGATACTTAAGCAGCAGGTAATTTTTTTGTATTTCCTGCATAACTGTCATACACTCTGTTTTGATTAGATCCTAATGATACCAGGAACATTTTAAACAAATACTCAGCCCGTGCAAATGAAAAGCATTTTGCTTCTTCGGTTGCTCTTGTGCGGCAATGGCAACTAACACATCTTGGGATATTCAAACTTGCCGTGGTTTAACCCCAGGCAGCAACTAAGCACCACGCAGCCGCTCGCTCACTCCTCCCGCGCAGTGGGATGGGGCGGAGAGTCAAAAACAAAAAGATAAAACTCATGGGTTGAGATAAAGACAGTTTAGTAGGACAACAAGGGAAGAGCAAGGGACTACTACCACTAATAATAATAATAAAAAAAAATAATATACAAAGTAAGTGATGCAAAATACAATTGCTCACCACCCCGCTGGCTGATGCCCAGCCAGTTCCTGAGCAGCAGTGCCCCCGGCCAGCCGCCCCGTCATTGAGCATGACGTCACAGGATATGAAATAGCCCTTTGGCCAGCTTGGGTCAGCTGTCCTGGCTCTGTCCCCTCCCGGCTTCTCGCTGGCAAGGCATGAGAAGCCGAAAAGTCCGGGACTAATGTAAACACTGCTTAGCAACAACTAAAACATTAGGTTGTTATCAACATTATTCTCATACTAAATACAAAACACAGCTCTATACCAACTATTAGGAAGAAAATTAACTCTATCCTAGCTGAAACCAGGGCAAAACTATATCTGATTAAATCACAGTGCACCAAATAGGGCTTCATAAATAATCTTTCCATGAACTCTGCTCAGAGATCTGGGAGAAAAAAGGAAATGTGTTAAACAACATCATTGTGCCTGAAGGTGTCTACCAACAGTGGAGTTGCACCTATTGATTCCTTTACCCATAAGACAGTTCCTGCCCTGGGCCACCCATGGTGAATAGGACCAACTTGATTTCTCATCATTTTTATGACGGTGACAGGCTTTGCAGTCATGGGCCCAGCAGACTGGCTGATTCCTATCAAACATTAACTCCATTAGTTGCTTCACCCCACAGTGATGTACCTTGTCCTGGTAGAGGACAACCTCTCCAAAGAGCAGACCCAACACCAAAAGGATGTGCAGTCTAAGCCGCCTCTGCTCGGTATGAGCCTCACCAGTTGGTACTAGTCCTGGACTCTGGCAGAGGTTTGTTTTATAACAGTCAGCGTAAAGGATGTGCCAAGGTGTATCTGCTTGGAATAAGCTACCATGATGAGTTGTCCCTGGAAGACCATCGCCAAGCTTACATGCAAGTAGCCTCCAGGATTAAAGAACCTTAGATGCACTAGCTAATTAATAGTATTGCCAATCCCTTACCTCAGTGATGTAATAATTGCAAGCCAGAAAGAGAAGTTTGTTTGGGTTTTGAATTAAACATGTTTTAACTTCGCCAGCGTCATTTCTGAAGGCTGAGATTAACGCCCCCATCAAGGAAGGGATACATTTTTCAAGGAGCACTGCCAGCCTAACAACAGCAAAAAAAAGAGCCCTTGTGTTATTTTGCATGAGATCTGTTTTCCTACGTTCCTTTTACAGGAATTTGTTGTAACTACGTGAATTTAGAGGAAAGAGATTGCTGTTTTTCAGATGATTGATTTCATGTTTTTTAGCCAACTTCACTCTTTCCCCTGTGTCATCAGCTTCCCCTTGTTGTTTGCATGGCTCTTTCCTATAGCTACAGGAAGCAGGTTCGTAAAAATAGGAAAATTTGATGTTTAAACAGAAAAAAAAAAGGCAGGATAGCTAAGTGGCAGGGGATACTAGTCAGATTTTAAGGTTTCCAGTGTCTTTGTATAAGAGCCGTCCTCTGTTGCTCTCTGTACTGGTTCTCACCTGAATTGTAAGCAGGCACTAGCCTTGAACGCTGTGTCATTTGCAAAACCTCATTTTCTGTGTGTGTTTGGGCTTGTCAGCAGGCCTTTGAAGATTTATTAATAACAGATTATACTCTTTTTAAGAGGCGTTTTTCAGTTCCTAGCTTAGGTGAGGGAGTGGCCCATTTACCTCTGCAACCACCCATATCTAACTGTCTAAACCAAATCACTCCAAACTCCTTTTATAACCACCAAAAACTGGCACAAAATCCCTCCTCAGTGAAAGGTTGTGCAGCAGAGCATCCGTCGTGCTCCTTGGAATGGCTCGGTGGTCTCCGTGTCAGGCTGCACGCGAGCTGCTCTACGCAGCCGGGGAGGATCGGCAAACCTGCCAGTTGGGTGCTTGCTGCAGAGCTGAAGCCGAGCCGCGTGAAAAAGCTCTGGGGTTGGAGATCTCGGGAGGCAATGCCCTGGTGTTTTGGCTTTGCTAGGCTTTTCTACCTGCCTGTCTGGAGTACCAGAATGAACTCCTTGTGTTTGTGCATTTTTTTTTTCCCCCCTTTGAAAACTGGAAGGCATTTTGTAAGGGCAAAGCATTGCAATAAGTCAACATGAGTTGTACCGGAAGGTCTCCCAGTAGAGAGGGAAAGGAAGGGACTTGATTCAATTTAGTAGATTCAGTTTAGATGGAGTTTGCTAATTTGTTGTTCAAGTTAACCATGTAGGACGAGTACTCCTGAATACTTGTCCTTCATGAAAAACAGCAGAAAAAGGAGAAACTGAGTAAGAACAAGAGGTGCTGAAATACCACGGAAGTATAGGGGAACCAGCCTCTGTTTTGCTCTTCCCAAGTTGTACCTTCTCAGTGCTGGTGCCTGTGTTAGTGTTTGCCACAGAGCATACAAATCTTGGATCTTTGTGTGGATTTTGTGTGGGAAAATACTTGGGACCTCAGACATTGACAATTTTTTTAATTATAGCCTGTGGCAGTCCCAGGTTTACAGAAGGAATTTCACGGGGAGGTTTGGCTGGAAGTGGCATTTCTGTCCGTCAGTGTACTTCATTTACATTTTAAAAAATATTTTGATTGTGGTTGAATAACTGGTAATCGTGTGCAGGTGGTAGATTTTGAGTGTGATCTTCATTGCTTCTGGCAGGGAAGGAGAAAGCTATCTTTATTAATAAATACTTCTTCCTGAACTTCAATACTGAGATCCCATTTTAGCGGGAAAGAGCCTGTGGTTCAGATCTATGACTTGCCCTTTTTGGGACACACATACTAAATACACATTTAATCTCACAATATGCCCAGGTGTTCATTTTCTTCTTTCTCTTTCAGCTCTGGAGCTGTAAGTAATTCTGGACTCATGCCATCCACCTGGTTGAGTGCTTTTTTCTATTCTTGATTTCTATTTTCTCCTTCTCTTTCCCCATCTCTCTCGTGTTTCATTTCCTAAGCTTTTCTGCCAGAACAGCTTTTTATTTCAATCACCTCCGGGAATGGAGTGGACATAATGAATTGGGTATTTTATACGGGCTCCACGGGGGAATCAGGTGTGGCAAAAAGTGCTATTAGGCAGCACTGAAGCAGCGCTGCGAGCCCGTGCCGGCGGGCACAGGGCGGCTGGCTGGCAGCGCGGGCAGCCGGGAGGTGGGAACCTGTGACTTGTTTTGCAATTGCTTCTGGTCCATAAAGCAAGCACGGGCCCATCACACATCTTCCCTGCGGTGTGGTTGGGAAATATTTTCGGGAACAGAAACGTAACTGCAGCGGAGTTCTGTACTCTGCCATCCTTGCTAATCAAGATTGCTGATGAAACATTTATTTGTCAGCGCTGGTTGTTTAGCTAAATATAGGAATGCATTTCTGCAATGTGAGATGAACATCAAGGATCTTGGCACAGGATAATGTCAGCGAAACGCAGATGCAATGAATGTCTCTTGTCGAACTATTATTCTCCCCGTGATCTGGAGAGGTGCTGGATTCATTCATGGGTGTGATTCATTTGTTTCTTTGTTTGTTTGTTCTGCCCTAGGTTGTTGCTACCTGTATTACCGTTCCATCCTCAGCCTCAGGCATGGAGCGGGACTCCATAAGAATCCTGAAGCAGCGACACACGTTTGCAAGAATTGATCTACTTTCTGGCACGGGGACAAGAAAAAGTCTTGCCCTGATCTTATTTGTCTAAGCTGCTGTTGAAAACTTCCATGAAGTTAATATCACAGCGGGTTTAGGAAGCCCTTGTTCCAGTGTTTCACTACCCTTAATATTGAATTTTTCCTAACTAAAATGGATTTTGTTGCAATTTGGGATTTTTTTGTCCATCCACCATAGGTCATAGTCATCTTCAACTTTATTTTTTTATATTTTAAATTAAATTTTTATTCAGCTTTACTATTTATGTTTTTATTTTGTAATCCTCTTATTTTAGACTATGTATGTCTAATTCTATTATCCTTTAATCATTGGTTAAATTTCTTCTGACTTTTGTTCTTCTATTCAGGGGCTGGGGTGTTTTAGATTTGTCTGCTGCTGTATCTGTCTTAAAATGCATTGTCTGAGTCTGGACGCAGGAATGTGGCTGAGGTCTCACAAGGGCTGAATAAACAGAGCAATTATCTCCCATTGCTTATGTATGCCACTCCTCTTCCTAAAAATCAAGATTTTGGGGTTTTTGTAGCAGCATTACTTTGTTGACGCATGTTTATGTTGTGATTCTCCATGAACCTTAGATTTTCATTCATTCCTTGTTTTGCATTTGTGCGTCAGCATTTGCTTCCAAAGTACATTATTTAGTTTGTTAATTAGCTCTTCTGAGTGTACAAAGTTCTTTGGATTCAAGAGTAGCTAATATTTTCCCGTGTGAAGGTTTTTTTCCCCCTTTATCCTTGCTCTTCTGTTGCTATGTGAAGGACAACGCACAGAAAACAAAGAAACTGCTAGATATTCAGAAGAAACAGAGAAGCCAAGAACATACAAAATAAATAGGGTAAAAAAAGCAAAAGTTGTTTTTCTTTTTCAGCAGTGATAGTTTTACCTGCATGCTTAGGAATAGCGGGGGAAACAGATATGAAACATACAATTTTAAAGAAACGAAGGGTAAATTGAAAGAGCACATTTAAAAAAAGTAAAAAATGAACCACAAGAAGACGGAAGGAACTATGAGATATATTGCTTAGTATTTCTAGGGATGATGTTATGATTTAGCCAGCTAGACATGGCCACAGCAGCTTTTGTAAATATGATGGATAGAGCAATAATTCATCGTTGACTTTCATTTTTCAATTCAAATATGTTTGCACATGAATTACTGTTTGTCCTGAGTATATTAAAACATCATCTTACCAGATAAATAGATAGATCAATGCATTCAGTGTTAATCATGTCTTCAAATTTATTTTAACTGGGAATCATGAAGCTGAAGCCTTCTAAACATACACATTTCTCAGTAATTTTCATTTTTAATTCAGCCAGGAAATGGGGAGTTAAAGTGGATTGCTAATACCATTTTATTGGGAAGGGAGAATTTGGGGTGGGATGAGCCGATTCCAGCCCAAATGTTTTGAAATTCACCAAATGGCCGCTGAGCCCTCAGTTTGCACCGTCTTGTACCACAGTGTCAGCATTATTGGCCAATATAAGCTCTTCAGACGTCTTGTGATGCAAATACATTCCTTTCACTGGGAAAATTTTAGGAAAGAATAGCTCAGGCTTTCGTGCCAAGGTAAATGTTTCACTTCTATCCTAAATTTGTAATGGGATCTCTGTGCTGCTCGTAGGTGCTGCTCTCAAATGGCCGAACTCTCCTCTCAAAATACAAACCTCGTGTGGCCATCAGGCGGGGTGGGGTGCTTGCGTTTCGGGAGCGTTTATCTTTCTGAGATCCCACCAGAAACAATCCTGCTTTACAGAGCAGAGCGCACCAACGTTCCGGCAGGAGGATATCAGGAGTTCTTGAGTTTGGGCTTTTACTTATCTAGTCTTGATTCCTTTTTCTCTACCTGCCTGAGGCAGTGGGGTTAGCCCAAGGATTAGGAGGATGTAAGAGGATACACGCGACACGCGACCGTTGGCGGATGGTGGAGTCCTTCATGGGCTTGGCGGAGCCTTTGCCGGAGGTGGGGTATGGTGCGAAAGGTTTGCTGGTCTCAGGGTAGAGGGAACGGGGCAGGAGCCAGCTATTCGGTATCTAGTACCTCGGTTCCTGGATTTTCAGACCGTCTTTCCCTTTTTATGCTGGTGGCGGAGGGCTACCAAGCGAAGCTTGCATTTTGACCCTTAGCTGCCATTGCGATCCACCCTTTGTTACCCTTCGTCCTTTTCCTTCGCACTGAGGAAAGAATTTATGGGTACTCGTGGGCTGCAACAGCAAGCATCGGGAAGAGAGGTCATCCAAAGTTTGGAGGGTTGCTAATTAGCTTTTTTCTTCATGAATTAGTCAAAGCTAATTAGTGTCTGTAGAGGTTCTAATGCAAATGCAAGAAGAGAGTAGTTAAGTCAGGAATTTTAAAGCACCCATGTGTTATTAACAGCACCGGCAGACATTAAACCCCCGCCTCCTTTTCAGTTTTTCGGACTGTCCCATGGTGGGTAAGATTTACCTGTTGCCAGACAATGCTGTTGCAATGCTCTGAAGTCAAATACCGCATCTAAATCACCAGCCAAGCCAGACACGATAGCAGTTCCTTCTGTTTACATCTTGGAGGCAACTTCGCATCTGGAGGCAGGAGTTTGAGGCTCGCTGGGGGCTCGCTTTGAACGCTGCCCGCTCTCCCCTGCCCTTTCGCCTCCTGCGCTGACCTAGCTGTAAAAGTGTCAGCCTGGCTGGAGACCCACAGCCAGCCAGACATGATGCATGGCTCCTCGGGCTCGCCGTTGTGTGCCGGTGGCCGCCGGGCTCAGAGAAGCTTTTCGCTGGATTGCTGATGGAGAAGAGAAGCGTTGCACTCCCACTGCCAGCCCCCATGATTATTTTGGGGGGACGCGGACAGAAAAATGAATTGATTTCCAGACACTCCTGTTCCATGGAGCAGGGCTGTTGCTGTTCCATCAGTGTAAAAGGAAATGAGGATTTATAGCATTACCTGTTAAATTTACAGGGGAAAAATGATTGCTGGAATTTAAAACTATCCTGTTGGGAATATTTTTCCATTTTTAATTATAAATTAGTATGCAAATAGTCCAAAGTCACTTTGGCTGGTGTTGTAAACTGCAACGCATTGAAAAAGCTCCCTACAATAGCATAAGCGATGAAAGCAGCATGTAGGAAATGCTTGGTAACTGCTAAATGAGGAGGAGAAGGGGAAGAGGGCAAAGGATTGAGCTTGTTCACAACTCGGAGGTCTTACGGCGCAGCAGATGTCCGCTGTCCTTGGTTGTCTGGGCCCTCGGGGGAGCCTGCTGCTCAGTGTGGTCGGCATCGGTTTGCCGTGCCGCCGCCGCTGGACTTGCCTGGGGAAACATCGTGGGCAGCCGGCGTCCAGGCGAGGTTCACCAGTGAGGACGGCGGCATCCTTCGTGGGGGGCGGTTGGAAATATTCCCCCCCAGCACTGGTTAACCTCCACGTACCCAACGAGGGACGTGCCATCTGAAGCGGAAAACGACTCTGTGCTGCTGTGGGAAGCAGGGGTGCAGTGTGATCTAATGTACTAAATATCGGGGCCAGAAACTCCCAGTTCAGGATCCCAGTGCATCCTTACGCAGACCTCCGGGTGTGTTACCGCATTTCTGCCGTGAACAGGGCCTGACTTGACCGAAATCTCCAGAAGTGATCTTGGTTTACCTCAGTGTAGCTGAGATCAGAGTCAGATCTCTATCTGACCTCTTTGTTTAGCATACGGATAGAACAACCCTCCCTCCTCTTCCACGATTAATTATTGATCACAAAGAGCTTTTTTTTTTTTCTTTTTTTTTACACAGAGAGCATTATATAATTACTATTACTTTTATCTGCTGCTCTCCTCCGTCTTGCTCTTGGCTTCTGGACTGTTGCTGTCACTGAGGTTGTCACATCAGGAAGGTGGATGTCTACAGCTGTCAGCTGAGAAACACCATTTTAATTACATTTTTTTAATTTCAAATTCAAGTCACAGTTTTAGCCACGCTGAGATTGGCTTCTCAGCACGTGAACTTGGAGATGGCTTCTGCTGAGCCCGGTGGGGAGCCCTGTCCCTTCTGCGGAGGTCCCTCGTTGTTTCCCTCCCCACTAGTGCTGCGTAACGAGCGGGTATTATCCTTTTGATAGGCTTGATATTAAAAATTAGCTTTGAGTTGTCAATATCCCATACTCCTGAAACTTTCTGATGTACTGCCTGGCATTTGTGGTGTTTGAATTGTACCTATCTATAAAAGGTCTTTTTGTTGGGAAAAGCCAATTTTTAATGAGCAAAACGTTCGGGCACCTTAACCTAAGCACCAGACGATCAGGAGTATTAGCCTTTCAGGTTCCTCTGCTGCTCTGACTGAATATGCATGACAGTCTCTTAGAAACTTCTTTCAGGTTATTTAATTAATTAATGACTGAGAGGAGGATTGGACTGGCTCTGAAATGTTCGGTGTGCCATGCTTACAATTTATCACGTATGGGAGCTGATGGTTCGGGCGCAGCGGAGTTGGGGCGTCAGGAGAAAAGGCGATGGTGGGGACCGCGAGCTCGGCCATCTCCAGGTCGCGCTTGGCTCTGTGCTGGCTGTGCTGCTCGGCGTCCTGTCCGCTGCCGCTGCGCCACTGCCTTGCGACGGTGCCCTGGGACGGAGCTTCGCCTTTCTTTTCACGTGTTTTGCTCCCGTACCGTGCCGGAGGTAAAAGGGCAGGTGCTAATCTCCGAGCCCAGTGTGAATCTGGAGTGGCGTTCCCTTGGAAGGCAGCGGTGTTTCCCCTGCATTTGCATCTGCGCAACTGAGATCTGGATCTGGTACAAGGGGACAGGAGCTTTTTTTGCCCTTTTTTGTGCTTTTTGTTACTGGAGTGCTGCTACTTTGAGAACACATTCGGTTTCACTGATACCTAAATCAACACAGATGTTTTCCTGAACAGAAATTCCCATTATGGGCTGAAGCTAACACGATTTCATAAGTCAGGTATCTCTGAATCATTCTGAGTTTTTCTGTTTACAAGGGATTCTTGTAAAAAATCATATAAAATCCCCAGCCCCCCCTCCAAGAGGCTTTAATACAGGCACTCTGTAATATGCTGCTGAGCTTCCCCAGCCGTCCTCCTCACCCGCTGCTTCCCAGATCTTAAAACAAGCTCGAGAGCTCTTGATACCTATTGAAAAAGTTACTGGTAAGATTTTATAGTAAGGGCTTTTCTTTACATGTGTGCTTTTCCTATTTCTGCCCCGACGAGCTCTGACCGCTCAGTCTGCCGTG
Source organism: Phaethon aethereus (assembly GCF_964289735.1). Taxonomy (NCBI): domain Eukaryota; kingdom Metazoa; phylum Chordata; class Aves; order Phaethontiformes; family Phaethontidae; genus Phaethon; species Phaethon aethereus. The sequence goes on from NC_138582.1 coordinate 16,060,278, forward strand.
CTGCAAGGGGACAAGCATCTGCAGGAGAATGGAGATTTTGGGGCTGGTGCTGGGGATGGTGAGGTCCGATGAAGGGGCTGCTCTGCCCTGGGCTGGCCTGGCTGCTTTCTGGCCGTGCGCTTAGTAAAGCTATTGCTAATAGCTGGTTAAATGGATAAGATCACTTCGGTAATCTAATCTTACTGAGACCGGTTTGCAATTACAACAGAACACGTTTCAATGGAAACGTGGTTAAGCGCGTTAAACCGCTCAGATGCTTTGGGCCCTGAGTGGGAATGCTCTTGGGGTCAGCGTGGGAATGGCCGGCGAGTCCCTGCCACTCCCGGCGCGTCCCTCTGCACGTGGGGGAGACAACCTGGAGAAGAAGCCATCAGCTCGGAATGTGACATGGAAGGGGTAGGGATTTGCCCAGAACAAGTGAGATGCACGGACCCTGCCAAGAGGGATGGCCGGCTTGCTTCTCTTAATGTCAGTTTTGACTTTTTCTACCAAAGCAGCACGGCTATAGTTTCATCCCGAGGAAGAGTGACAGCAGTGGGGAGGGAAGGCCCGCTGGGTGTCCTCTGAAGCAGACACGGAGCCGCGCAGCAGCACTTGCCGTTTTAAACAGGGCTCTTGCCGCTGCGGGGACCATCCGGCTGCGGGCTCCGCATCCCCCTCCACCATCAGCATCGCTTGGCTGGCCGGGATGGTTCACAGCTTGGGCAAAAGGAGCTGATTAATTCCCTCGGCTGCCTAAGTCTAGACAGGAGCAGAAGCATTTTAGGCATGTTCTGGTTTGTTTTGGTTTCGTGTTTTTTTTTTTTTTTTTTTTTTTTCCTGAGGAGTGTAAGATGAGGCTGCATTCTTTGGTATAAAATTATTGCTGGCTCGCTCTGTCCGAGCAGAGCAGGACGCGAATTCCTTCCTGCAGTTAGCCGTGAGAGCCTCGGAGTCACTTTATAAGGCTTGCGGTTTCATGCCCCTTCAGCCCCACGTGGCTTTCAGAAACATGCACCTGACACCATTTTTCAGATTGTTCGGTTTGTTGTTTTTTTAATAGACCTTTTTGCATGTTCCAGAGTTTTGTTCTCTTTTGGGGTTTTTTTTACCTTTTTTTCTTTGTTTAATGCTCGCGTGTCAGACTATAATAGTGAAGAATTAAGTACACTTCATGTGCAACCTTCCTGAGTAGACACTTCTGGGTTGGAACACCATAAACTAACAGCACAGAAGAAAGGAATCTTGAGGCCAAAACCAAGGACCCAAAAATAAATGGCAACGTTCACTGTCCCAGTATGGAGGCACGTCATGCCCTTAAACTTTTGTTTAGCTGAGACTTCTAGAGGACGTTGTCGAGCTTCAAAATAGACCAGAGGATAAACTGTTGGGAACGTCATTACCAAAATATCTAGAGAATCCAACGTTTTCAGCTACGAGCTACGGGTTTCTATTTGTCGACCTAAAGAGGAATCTGTGGGAGGTCCCCGGCAGTGGATCGGGCTCTGCTGCCGGAGGACAGTGGCACATGTAGGCATCAACCATCGGCTTGAATGCAGGCTGCGATACTCGTGTCAGACAGCTCTCAAGTGCTGTTTCAGCAGACGCAATGAAGGGGAACAGCAGCCGAGCTGGAGGGAGGCAGGAGCAGCAGCGGCAGCCCTAAGGCGCAAGTTCAGCTCCTGAATTTTCCTGGTCTCTTCCTCCCCCCACTGCTGTCCCCTCTCTGTGGGTCTTGGGTGCATAAGTGGCCTTTGTGCTTTTGAAATCATCCCTCTTAATCTTTTCCAGTGCAGATCTCCTTATTTAAAGCGCCTCGCCTTCTTATTTGAAAAGCAAATAAGGACCAAATAATGGACGGACTTTTAAATTAAAAAAAGAAAGAAGCCGGAGCTTGTGTGCATGAAAGAAATCACAATGCAGCCTGCCTTGTGCTGTTTATACAACCTGGGTTTAGATCTAAACATTACCCGAGAGTGTCAGTGACCATAAATGGGGAGGGCTAACGCACAGCTGGTTTATATGGGTAGGTTAAAGCAGAGATCACTGAAGCGAGTCTCATAATCCTTGAAGAACTGAATGACTAGCAGCTGCTTAAGGCGTTATTTCTATTCATAATGACGGTGTGAGCGCACTTGAAGTTGGTTACTCTTTTTGGAGACACGAGGCAGAAGATGCGTGAACAACTGAGCCGGGGAGAAAATCGGGGAGCTTGTTCCCTGCCTCTTTGTCTAAGTTCAAGTCTGATTGCTGCAAAACGGAGCAAGTTTAAATCTAATTCGTGGAGGGCGCCTGCCCCTCGCGTGAAGCCGGCGTTGGGGGCCACGTGGCAGCACTGCTCTTCTCGGAGAGCAGGTCATATTTGTGGGAGAAATGAGCACCCAGTCTTTTGGAGACTGAATGCACTTTTTTCTGAGTATTTTGCAGTCTTTAGTACTTTAATCCTCCCGTGGGTAGGAAGAGCTGTGCGCCGGAGGTCCCTGCTGGGCCAGCTTCGGGTGTAGGTCACGCTGCTGGGTCTGCAGAGCCTGCGGCCGGCGGGCCCCCGGCTCCGTGTGCGCTCGGCTGGCCCCTTCCCAGGGAAATCCGGGAAGGGTGAACGGCGCTTGGGGAAGGGTCCTGCCGGGCTGGGGAGGACGTTGCCGCAAGGGGTGTGCAGAGATGTTGTGGAGCGGGCAGAGCATCTCTGCCTGCTCGTGCTGCTGCTGCAATCCTGCTGTTCTCCCTTACACTGCAGAAAGGTCAAAGCTTTCTTTTAAATTATCTTTCTTTTTTTTTAGTTTTTTTTTAAAGAGCATTAAATACAAGAAGGAGAGAAGCAAATTTATGTGAACTCTGGGTTAAAAATAAAGGGGAACGGGATATTTAAGGTCACATTATATATGTAGATAATTTCTCACATGAATTTGTGCATGTCTTTCTTGTGCAGTATTGGTAGTGTTCATATTGCGGAGAACATCCTATAAATGTCTTCAATCAACCTGTTTCTTTCCCTATAATAAAAAAAAATCTTTGCGTTAGCTTTCCTTTTGTCTAGGTTTCTAACAGAGAAACTGTGCTGAACACAATTTAACCAAATTAAAAAATAAGCTTTGCTTAAGAATGAGGAACTGATGGAGGGCTCAACTCTTTTCTTGCTGGGGGTGATGTATATCATGAGTAAGTTTATTGGAGTTGATTAAATTACGGTGGCGTAAGGAAAAACTGTGTAATGAGATGTGAGTCAGGCCCAGAAAGTCCCATGCAGAGATGCCAAATGGCAGCAAGGGATCATCAGAAAATCCCACAGAGCAACTTGAAAGTTAATTATTAGGGACATTTTCTCTTCTAGAGCAAAGTCTGTTGTTTACTGAAGCAGGTTATGAACCTGCACAAATCCTGCTATGCTTACTTGGCCAAGATCACACTACACCGTGGAAGAAGCGTGTTTTCTTTCTCCTATATGTTGGTCTTATGTGCTATCCTATTTTATGCCTTGTGTTTCCCTTGTGTTTTCCCATCTGGCAGCTTCCACTCTGTGTGTCTTTTCAAATAAGGAAGAGGGTGGAAAAGGAGGGTTTTCCCTGGGGATACTGGGGGGCCACAGGAACATCCCCGAGTCCTTTCTGCTTGCAAGTAGATAAATAGTTTATATAAATAGTTTTAGATAAATAGTCCATAAACAACTTCACCGAGCATCTTCAGAGTATGTAGCATACATGTGCTGCTGTGCATGGGAAAAAGCTCCCTCGGCTCACATCTTTACAGTTCTACCAAGAGCAGAAGAGAGTGATACTATCTTATCTGACTTCAGCAACAGCTTCAGCCATCAGCCAGGGCAGGATTTCCCGTTACAGGATGGGGGGAATGTTTCGGTTGAACCTCATTGGTGCTATTTCTGATCTTAGGCTAATTAATAAGCAAAATTATACCCCGGAGAGACATTCTAGTATGTTCTTTATAAATTCACACTTCCTCATGAGTAAGAAATCATTGTGGTTAAAATTGATCGGAGGAAACGCGTACAAGGACTGCAGGATGCTGGGGTGGTAGGGGTTGTAGGTGTCCTCCAGCTTGCATGCAAGTAATGCTGGAAGAGTGGGAAGGACACAGAAAAGATGATTAAGGGCCAGTGCTATCCCAAGAAGGAAACAGTAAAATTTGGAGGAGAATCAGATGTGAGTGCTGAATGTGCGAGGCTGTTTGAGGGCTTCCTGCAGAAGGCTGAGCGTTCAGGGGTCGGTGGGTGCAGGAAGGGTCAGCGTCACCAGAATAAACGTGTGTTGTGCTGAGGCTGGAAGTTCTGGCTGCAAGAGCATTGCCTTGGAAATTCTTTGGAACCGGGGAAGGGTGTACCGTGATGCTGAGACTCAGACTCAAAGTAGAGAGAAAAACTGATGGGGAAGGTGATGCCTGATGGACCAGACCCTCAAAAAGGAGTGAAACAGAGATGCATAGACCATGGGAGACTGCTGGCATGAGCTGCCCTCTCTGGTATGCGTTGAGAAGATGTTACTCTGCCCCGTTTGCTCTCTTCCTCTGTGTCTGATGGTCAAAGAAGCGCGTGCCGTTTCCTCCCCACAGCTTCTCCGGGGAATGGGAAGTTTGGGAGGTTTCTTCTTGGCGCGATGGTCCGGAAGGGACCTCCCTGGAGCGTGTGAGCGGCACTGCGCTCCCAGCCAGATGCAACGTTGCACATGGGGCTGCGGCCCGAGGGAGAGCAGGAGTCAGCCGAGTCCTTCAGCACGAGGAGACAGGAAGCCGAGACACTGGGCAAGCTGACCCTTGAGCTTTGCTCCTTAGTGCTATAAAGTGGAGAGAAGGCTCTTCCGAGCACAATGGTTGTACTCCCTGTGTCTGTACCATTGAAATCAGGCCGGAGGAGAGATGTGAATTAACTGTATGTTAGAGGAGGATGGATAAGATGGGTGGGGGGTGAGCCCAGCCCTGCCTGCAGACACAGCCTGCCTGGGCAAGCCCAGCCTGAGGAGCGTGGAGGAGCTGGGGGGCTGTAGGGGCTGGGGCAGGAGCTGGGCTGTCGGGAGCCTTGTCCTGTGCCAGGATTACTGCTTCTGCTAGAACCTCTGCTAAATTTGCAGAAAAAAACAGAACGGAGGGAAGAGGAACAGATGTTAAAAATATCATTAATACTTAAAAAAAAAAAACTACAAGATTTATGAAGTCCTTGCTTTGAAGAAAATACAAAATCTTTGTATTATGTGAATGCAGTTACCAATAAAAGCGCTCACAGGGCCTGTAGCAACTAACCTTTATGCCACATTGGGTGCAGCATCCTTGGAGCTGGCTCTGGGAGAGACGAGCGTTTTTCGGAGAGGGTAAGAAGGTTGCTGTCTGAGTAAGACTGAATGTTTTTCAAGTAAAAAAAAGTCACACAATTCCCATGAACTTGTAAACTAGCTGTTCATAGTTTTGGCATTACCTCTTCAGGAGCAATCTGAGCCATCTCTGGCTGTGGATACTGTAGTCATCACAGAGTGACTTCAGAAATGTGAGTCAGATCATGACACTGGCTTCCTGCTTGCTGAGTAATCAGTCTGTATCCGACTTGTGGTATGTGCTGCTTCGCTAGCACACCCCGGCCCCTTCCCGCTTCGCCGCCTGTTCTATACGGGCTTTATTCTTTAGGGTTTTTGTTGTATTTACTTATGGGTTGCTTTGTTGACCGGTTGGCTCAGAGCAAACTCTGTACAGCACACCGAAGCGTGCCGCATCCCAAGCTGCATGTTTTTTTTAATTTTTTTTTTGTTTTGGGTTTTTTTTTCCAACTATCATTATTAGCGTTCACGAGCGCCTCGCAGGGGAAGGGTTTGAGAAGCCTCTGCTCGGAGCTCCGGTGCCTGGCGGTGTGCCGGGGTCGCCGCTCGCTCAGGCTTTACAGGGGCAGGTAGCGCTGGAAGCCCAGGAGGGGTACGGGGGGAAGCACGGCGGTCAGACTCTATAAATCAGGGAGGTTCAGGGAGATGCCATTCGAATTGACTCCCTGCCAGTTGAACATAATACATCACGCATCTGGGCTGAGGCTGACGTTCTAATGGTTTGATTAGTTTAGGAAGAATACTTTTATTGTGTGTCTTTGCTTATATTAAGTAGTGTGTGAAGTTGTTACATGGGGATGAGCTTGTATTGCCTTCCTGTGTACAGTACAGTCTGCACTGTCTATCCGGAATCCTACCAGTAAGCTGGTGGAATCCTCTTAAGTAAGGAGCTGTTAAATTAATAAAGCTGTTAATCACATAGGAAAAAAAAAAAGAGAGGAGGAGAAAATCTTATGTAGAAATGCCAAATCATAGCTTTAAGGTTTCCAGTTGGGATGGTCCTGGAGGGCTTGGTAGAATGGCTGCTCTGTTACAGAGCTGCTTTTCATATGGTGATTTTTATACATCCTCATTTTCTTAGATATTCTCCGTGTCAGAATTTGAGCCTTGCTCGTAATCAAACATAACGCTTAGATCGCGCCGTGCTTCTTAAATGTTAATCCCAACAGAACCCCTTTATACTCGATAAAGCCCTGTTATTACTATTCTCTGCACACAGGCAAAAATTACAGGCAGAGAAGTGAATTGCTAAAGCCCTTCTGCAGAGTTGCCATCAGGGCCAGTTCAGGACTGACATTCTGTGTTCAGACCATGAGACTCTTCTTCCACTTTAAGTACAGTTTTAGAACTACATAAAAGGTATTTTTGGTGTATTTAGACATGATGGAATTGACTTAGGTCTTATTGAAGTCAATGGGATTGAGGTGGCTTGCCAGACATTTCAGTGCTTTCAAAATTTTGCATTGCATCCATTATTTGTCAAAGTTACATGGAAGAAAAAGCACTGGAATGAGACGTGGTAAATAACTTGCATGCAAAATAATTGAAAATTGACTTTTTTTCTGTATGATTAGCTATACGTGGCCATTATCCATGCCGATAATGACCCGGTTGCGATTGCTCTTTATTTGCACAGTTTGCAGCTGCGGTAGGCACGGCTGCACGTGTGTCTGACTGTTGGTGTGTTGGAATAAACAGGGTCCTTCTCAGACAGTTCGGTGTCAGAATGGTTTTAATCTTCACTGCTTTTTTCAGGGAGGAAGTGATCGCTACGCCTCAGCCTTCAGCACAGGATGTCCTGCCTCAAGTACATCTTCAGTTTTAAATGAGCTTGCTCATGTCAGGAGGCAGGCGTAATGGTTCCTTCTTGGTCTAGAACAGTTGGATGTCAGATGTCCAGCATATGCCAGTAAATGAAAGCAATTAAATTAAAAAAAAAAAAAAGAAGGGAAAAAAATGTATCTTCAAAAAACGTGTAGACATGGCACTTCAGGACGTGGTTTAGTGGGCATGGTGGTGTTGCATTGATGGTTGGACGTGATGATCTGAGAGGTCTTTTCCAACCTTAATGATTCTGTGATTCATGGAGCGTTGGAAGTGTGGCACAAGGGAGCTGCAGAGCAGAGCTCCAACGCTGACTTGCGTGCAGGGGCCAGGTCCATCCAGGGACACGGGCGGTATGTGTCACCGGGAAACCTATGGGCAATCTTAAACCATAATCTGCCAGGGATTGTGCGTTTCTCTTTGAAGTCGGGGGGTTGCGTTCTCGTAACGTGACCTTTGTATCCTCCTTTGGATCTTCTTGTATTGACTGGAGGCCAGCGTGTCATTAACAAAGCGGCAGAAAAGCAGAGCTGTCGGGTTTTTTTGTTGTTTTAAGACCCTTTCTGTTACAAAGAGGCATGGCCCCGCTCGGCCCGAGCAGGCGGGAGGGGAAGGCAGGCGGCAGCGCTGGCTGTCCCCCGGCAGGACCCGCACGTGGTGCTCCAGCTCCCGCCGCACTGCCCACGGCTCTGCGCGGCTGCCGCTGCCTGGTCCTGTGCCACCAAACTGCTGTGGCTGCACGTCCAGCTCCGCTCATCCGGGCTGGTGAGCCTGAGCTCTGGTCCTGTGCACAGCTGGCAACGGTGCCTAGTACCAGTAGCTGACGGGTTTTGGCATAAAGGGCAGGGTGTTTGGCCTCGTCTCCCCTGAATCCCTGCTCTTGGCCTCCTTTCACAGAGAGGCACTCAGAGTGGATACAGCTGAAAATCTCTTTTTTAGATGATGAACTGTGTCAGAGGGATAAGGCTTTCGAGTAACAGGACTCCCAAGCCTGACGTTAGCACTTTGGCTCAGTCCGCTCTGGTGTGTATGAGATGCAGCAGGATTAGAAAGGTCAATCAACAGAAGCACTTTCCTGGCAGACGTGGGGCTTGCCAGTGGCCCAGAACTGGTGCCAGCTGTTGGCTACTGGATGACTCCAGGACATTTTGGGATGTCTTGCTCCATCACTACCTGCAGTGGAGCTGGCACATGCGCTGGCAGCCTCTGAGTTTCGCAGGCAGCCGTGAGCAAGCACTGTGTGTGCTCTTAGACAAGAGCCCGGTCTATGTTGAAACCCATTAAGCCATATTATGGTACCAGGTCTGAAGAGCATGTCCCACTGCCCCTCAAGCACCGCTGACCAGTGCAGTCTCCCTGTATAGGCGCTGGGACGCACAGCCCTGCCTCGGGCTCCTCAGCATCTTTCTCCACACCTTGCATTTCTCATCAGGAGGTCACCTGAGCATCTCATCTCCGTCTGATATTTGGCTTGCATTGAGCAAGCCAAAAGAAATCCCACCACCAAACCAAGGGACCTGTGTTATGTTCTGGAACTGGAGTCGACCAAAATACCTTGAAGGGTCCTTAGTGTACAGTCGAGAGAGATGCTTTTGCATCTCAGGAAGAGCAAGTGACATTGACCTCGGACCCCAGGCAGAAGCAATATCTTTAATCTCATGTTGTACTGGATTCTTAATCTCCCTTACGTTGCTATATCTCATTTGCACATATTTTCCTGTGTATGTAGAGATAGGGTCTTTATTCAAATATTAATCAGCTTGACTGATGGTGGAGATTTGTGCATCTGACAACTTGACATCAGTACTGTGCCAGCCCGGTTGTTTGCAGGGTATTACAGAGCTCCTCCTTGAAACGAGCGTTTCACGGGACAAGTTTGGGGTTTTTAGATGTTAGCTTTCCAGCTTTTATTTACTTAAAGGAAAGGAGAAGGGACATGATTCTTTGGCACATTAATACCCTTATATGTTGCCATCTCAAATTTTGTTAGATGCTCGTTGAGGTTTTAAAATCCAATTTGTATCAGATTGCCGAACGCTGTTAAGATTGCCTTGGGAATAAGTGGCGTTGCTGTTGTCTCGCTTTCTCTCCCTCTCCTTCCCTCCCTCCCTCCCTCCCTGTCTTACACAGTACATTATCTACAGAGGTAAATTTATGAGCAGCCAAAACAGGGCTTGATTGATCATCGTGCAGGACCGGCGATAAATGACACCCCGTGCTGTTGTTTGCGAGATGCGGGGCGTGCGGCTGCCTTTCTGTTTCCGCCAGCGTATAGATAATCCACCTTTGGTTACACGGCGAGGAAGGCAAAAGTGGGGTTTGTTTCTTGTTTGTTGAGAGATACCACTTCTCTTTCTTTTTTTTTAACCTAATCTGAGGCCGCTTGCTCCTGCCAGTGGGGCTGGGCTGAGCTCCAGCAGGGCCAGCGCAGGGCGGTGGGTGGGGGGCAGGACCCGGCCCCTGCCCGGGCTGTGTGCTCTGGAGATCCAGCTGCTGTGGGGACCGGCGAGGGGACGGTGGGACGAGAGGACGTGCAGCTCCCAGAGTCCTTCGCTTGTGAAGCAAGAGCTCTGCAACAGCTCGCCGTCTGGGAGGCGCAAAAACGTTCTCAAAATGACCTTTTTTGTCCCCTTCTTTTTCTCCTTCCAGCCCTTTCTCTGTGAAAGCTGTCGTGTCCTGGCTGTCAGTTTAAGACTTCGTTAAACCCTTCCAGACGTGTTCGTAGGATATCTGCTCCGAGTGTAATCTACACCGTGCTCCCTGGACCCCTCCACTCTGTCACAGAAAAATAAGCTTAATAGAATTAAAAGCTAAAATACAATATCCACTGAACTATGAGAATTGACTGCATAAGCCTCCTGTGTAAACAGAAAGCACCAATTTGTATGGCTCTGTGGTTAAATACTGCAGATTAATTTTTTCCAAATGTCAAATGTCTGTATTTAAATGTAATATACATGTTAAGCCTTTTCCCTCCTTCCTCAGCCTTTCATTTGTAACGGGAATCACTCCCATGGAGTTAGCTAGAATGACTCCTTTCCAAAAATTAAAAAAGGGCCTGATTTCTGAGCCCCGTGCTCGGCATGGGAAAGGTTGCTTCCCTAAACTGGATTTACGCACTCACGCTCTCCGGGGCCGGTATATCCCAGGCTGCAGAGCCTTTCGCCCCAAAGGGCTGTGCTCAGCCGAGGCAGGCAGCTGCCTGTACGCTGCCTGTATGCTGCCTGCCTGTGCCGTGCCAGCGGGGCTTGCCGGCAGCAAGCCTCCCCCCTCATTTTTTCAGTTCTTCAGCGCTTCACAGTATTTTGGAAGTGATGGGTGGAAGAAGGAAAACCTCACCCCCATCTCTCTTTGCAGTGTCTCCTCGCATCCATGCATGTTTTAAAAACACAAAAAATGTGTTTTTTGGCCCAGATCGTGTTGCTGGGCTGTAGGCACTGGGGAGTAGTTGTTTGAAATGCTGGCCCGCCTGTCACGCGATGTGGGTTGTCTGCTGGCACGGGTCTCCGGTTATGTCTTGCTGGGGATTAGGCGTGGGGAGGGGAGCCGCGGTGGCCGCCCCATCTCCTCGACCCCGGCAGCATCCGTGCTCCCACCCCGCGTGCGCAGGCGCAGCCCCTCCGTCACCTGGTCCTGGGTTTGCTTGTGTAGCACATTGCTTCCAGAATGAAATTACTCTTTCTCATGGGGAAAATAAGTCTCCTTGGCTTTACAGGCAAATTAGTCTCAAGGTGTTTGAGGAAGACTCGCAGGGCAGTAGCTTTGTGGATGACATTGGAGGCAAAATATGAACACCAGGACATCGGGTTTTTTAGATTTTTTTTGTGTGCCACTTGTTTATTTAATTAACTTATTCCCTTAATTAAGTCAGGTAAGTAACAGTAAAAAATAAAACATCATGCAGCATCATGCTTTCTAATAATCTCCACAATGTTTCTGACACTGTATCTTTTGTAATGTATTTATTTTTTTAAAAAAATTGAACAGGATACATCTTTTGTTATTTGCTATTATCCTGTTTGCTGTTGCCTTTCTGCTCGTCTTTATGTATTTGAATAACTCCCTTGAATCAACATGACTGGCATGCACAAATACTGATGTGCATAACCATCTGCAGATCAGGTAATGGGTGGGAATTAATGCTGAAATTCACGTCGACATAGTTCAGGAAAAGGTGGCGAAATAGGAATAACCCTTTCAAAAAGCCATGAAATGTATAAAAATGGCCCATGTTGCAGCATCTGAATAACAGGACTGTACAAAAGAGAAATGATAGTGACATTGAACCCGGCAGCAAACACCTCACAGCTTTCCTTTGGCATTGCAAACCCTTTGAGCTCCGTTTCCCTGGTTTATGGGATGCCAGCTGGACCCCACGATGTGGTTTACAGCCTTGTAATTCTCCTCCCCAGCATATATTCTCCGTACACATCGGTGCGCCGTGACCCTGCTCCCTGGCCTGCTGAAGACAAATGCCCAGCCAAACTCAAACCCATCCATGCCCTGTCTGCGTAGCACTTAGCCTTGGGAAGGGTCCCGCTGTTGTTGGTTGTGTTGCTGTAGCTCAGGAGGACTGAGCCGGTCTGTAGAGGCAACGATACTTTATCCTCGTGAATGAACAATCTGAATAAAAGGTAGCATCTCACCAGCTCTCATTATTTATTTATCTTTGTGTTTGTCCCCGGCTCTCATAGAACAAATGAAAGTGCCCCAGGCAGTGTGTGATGTGGACCAGCGGAGGAGCCTGGCTTGGCTTTCTCCTGGTGGTATCTGTAGGGTCTTCAAAGCTTCGTTTCCTCTTCATCAAGTGCGGGGCATAACAGGCAGGCAGTGCGCGGGAGCGGGGATGGAGGCAGCAGCCACATTGGTGGGTGACGAGGGCAGTCCCAGCGCAGCTGCCCGGCCGAGATGGCTGGAGGTGTCTGTGGCTTTGTTCCTCACGTAATGGAAGACGACCCGGGGAGGTGCTGGTGCTGGTTGCACCCGAGTGTACGCTAGGTTTGGTTAGCTACCAGTTGCACCTTGGCCACTCATCTCCAAACACAAGCGTACAACTGAGCGCAGCAACCTGCTGTGCCGTTGACTTTTAAGGCAGTAGGGTCACAAATGGGGGCATGCAATTTTTAGTAGGTCATGAGAGGTGGTTATTGTACTGTTGCTGAGTTATAACATCTTCATACAAGATATGCTTGTGGCAGTGGAGATTCAATTTAGGGGTGACTGATTTATGAGATTGCACCAGTGATGTATGCAGCAATCTGTGCACAGGCTGCTCAAAATGGATGCATGGGGAGTACTTCTCAGGGTATAAATGCGCCATATATTATAAGTACGTAATGCTTATATAGACCGGTTTATGCCTTCCAGTCGTATGTGGAAGGAGTGGGGAACGGAGAGATACCTGCCTCCACTCAAACATGGAGCGTATTACTGGAGGTGGCAATATCTCGAGGATCAGAAGGGGCTTCTTAAGTGCATCCATTATACATAAATCTCGCATGTGTGTGCAAAGATATATATGTAAATGAGTATCGGGAGATCGAGTTTTGTATTCTGCCTGTGTATGTAAATGCCTACTCATGCACTTAAAAGTATAGTGTTAGCTGTAGGTTGCAAGTATAGCGAAACCATATGGCTTAAAAAATAACTTCAGCTCAGTGCTGTGAAATGGATGAGAAATGCAGTGTAATGTGCGGAGCTGCAGTCACTACTTTTACCTCTGGGATTTTGACACATCCATTAACAAGGAGACCTTGGTATTGCAGTTGTTTTCAATCACTGTGAGTCTCGTGGAAAATTCAGGGGGGAAAAGTCCACAAAAAACTGGTAATATTGTTTAAGCCATAGTTCTGAAACTCATTCATTTCATTTGAGATATATATGCCCACATAAATAATGTATTTATATATAAGTGTATATGTATACATATTATTCTCATATGGATGAGTAAATATTCATATGGGACCTTCCATTCTAAAGTGTTAGGTTATGTAACCTAACATAAAGGACCTTATATTTTGGGGAAAAAATTAAACTCGCATACAAACATGTTTTACTTCATTTTGCTTGTTAGTAAAATGACACAATCTCTAAGAAACAGGTTATCTGCTTAACAACGTATAGAAAGGCATCGTTCAACTTAGAAAAACCAAGTGGCGTGTAATGCAGTATCTAACTTAACTGATGACTTGAAAACTGGGTAGGCATTATACCCAGGGTGGGGCTGGAGATGACTGGGGACAGTGATTTGATTTTAGATGGAAAAGGATTTTATTTGCTACAAGATTATCTGGGAAACCGAGTATACATAATGGTACATGCAAAAGGAAAAATGAATAATAGATATGCAAAAATAACAGAGAGATTGAAATAAGTAAGATAGAGATAAGTCTCAGCAGCAAAATCCAGATGTGGATTTTACAGCAGATACTTTTTTAATGAAAAATTTTGGGAAATGTTTTGCCTTTTTCCTTCCAGCTGGCTCTTGCTTGGGCCCCTCTCTAATATAAGCCACGTAAGAGAAATGCCAGTCATAATCTAATATTGCACTTGGTGAATATGAAGTATTAAGAAACAATGGGGAAATGAGAAAAAGAGACTGTAGGAGAAACAGTCTCCAGACCTGGTCTCTTTCTCACAGGTTTATCCATTCTAGGAAAGAGGATATATAATATTTTTCGGTAATGTTTTCCACAGTTACTCATTTGCAGCTTTGTTTTTAGTGTGGTTCTTGAGCCTCTGATTTTTTTCTTTCTTCATATTTGTCATGTGAGTCTCATATCCACCATCATCACCAATAACCTGAAAACAAATCACTTTCATAAAACTGGGTGAGTTAAACCTCTGACTGTCCCTAGCCTTCACTGCCATTAATGGTCTTTTTGTTTATGCCCCCAGACGCCGCTCTTAAAAAACCCTTGTGCCTAGACATGACTCAGAGGATAGATGTTCAAGCATGAATGACAAAAAGTGGTTTATCACAAATATACGAAAAAGAAACGAGGTGCGACGATCTCAAAGTTAGACAGGCTGCTGAAAAGCCAGCGTGACCTTGTGCAACGTGTGTGCCGAGTCGCTAAATCTAACTGAGCGCAGTCTTGTTAAGAAAGTGCTAATGCCTCTTGTCCGGGAGGAAAATGGGCTTTTTGGTTCCCTGGGCACCTGATCTCTTTCGGTGCAAATACTGAATAGCTTGCATGTCCTGACCCGCTTCTATTTACAACCCTCCCAGCCGAGCCCAAGGAAGTCCTGCCGGGAGCAGGGAGGGAGGAGACCGAAGCACGGATCAGGTGGGAGAGGGAGCCGCGTCTTCTCTTGGCTGCTTTACACAGCAGGTCTCCTAGAAGTGGCGGAAAGTGTTTTGACCCAGAGTGTTTTACCTGCAGAGCCTTAAAGGCCGCTCTGATAACTTGCTGGAGGTGGATCCGTGCTAACGCCAAGCGGGAGATGGGGAGGGGTAGGAGAAGGCTCATGCCCTTGCCTTTCACGGTTCCTTCTTCTTCTCGGCATCGCAGCTGCTGCGGTGCCCGGCAGGAGCATGCCATCCCCTGCACACAGCTTTATTTCCAGAGCCATGGGGGCTGTCTTGGGTGGGCTGACACCTGCAGCATCAGGCGTTTCCCTGGCTGTTCGCTGCCCGAGCAGCCAAATGTCCTCCATGTCAGTGGTGCAGCAGTACTTGGCTGGCTAATCCCAACCACATCCTCTTGGCCACCTCAGCGGTGTGACCCACAGCCAGCCTGGCAGCGCGGAACAGCAGGGCTCTCTGGTTCAAGGACTCTCCCTCTTCCCCTGGTGTACAGCGTGGCCTCACTTGGGCTTTCTCTAAAACCTCAACTGCCCTACATATTTCTGGAGGCACGTCACCTCTGCTCTGTCAGCTGGGGCCACGCGAGCTGTTGACAGCAGTGGAAAGATGACTTCATGCGTCTTGTAGCCTGGGCTCCTGTCTCTGCTTTCCTGGGCAGCGTTTGGGGTTTTTCTTTTTGTTGTTGGGGGTTTTTTTTCCAACATAGGAGGATGTATCGTGGCTTACACTCCGTTTATGATTCACTGTAATCACCAGGTCCTTTTCTGTAAGGCTGTAATCTAATTAGCTGCTCCCCACCCTGCACGGAGTGCATTAATAACAACAGGAACAGTTCATTTCAGAAAATCCTTTGTTAACTACACGTGTGTCACATATGCATGGCATAGTAAAAACTTTACGGAATACTTCTTAGTCATAAATCTCAAAGAGTTTTATAAAGCAGATGGGTACCCCTGTTTCCATTTTATAGATGTGGAAGCTAGCCCACGGAGAAGACAACCGACGGGCTTTTCACCACTCCAAAGTGAGCTGGAAGGGCAGAGCTGGAAAGGAGCGGAGCGGTCTGGAGCTCCTGCTCTGTCCTGTGCCTACCCTGCCTACGTGAAATGTGTGCTGTGCTCTGCTTGTCTCTTATCTGACCTACTTCTTCGCATTATTCCCCCATTAATTCTTGTCTCTCAAGCACTTCAGTGCTGTGGGATGGGGGGTCTCATCTCTGCAGCCATACGTGCATCAGAAAGATAAGTGTTAAGTCCCAATATTCACGTTGGCTTCCCACCAGTCAATTACAATTTTTGCTTTGGAGAGACGGCTCTTTCGAGAAGTCAGTGCATCACCAAAATAGGAAGATGTGTGGTTTGCAGCTGGTCGACTGGCTAGAGGTGTTTACTTCTCGAATCGCTCATCGACGATCTGCTTTGCGTACAGAATGTCTTGTATCAAAGTACCTCTGTGCATTTTTGTCCTCTTTTTATATGCCTTCAAGTTACGGCAGTAACAATTGTTCCGTTTTCATGCATCTGCTGGACAGCACTGCAGCCTCTTGGTCAGATCTCCTATTTATTTGACTTGTTTAGGCTTGCAGTGATAATTATTTTTTCTCTGAAGCGTATGATATAACCCATGAGGCCAACATGAGGTTGCCATGAGCCATGCAACACAGCAGTCGCTGGCAAATGCTGATTACCTTTGTGCTTAGATGATTTGAGAGGATGTTGCATGAAGGTGTAAATAGATAATTTTCTTTTAGTTTCTGTTAGCAACGCAACCAAAGGGATTCCTGCTCATTTAGCATCATTCCAGTTCACTCTGCAGCAGCCTTGCCAGCCAAGAAATACCCTGGTGAGCTTCTGGTCAAGAGTGGCTTCCGAAGTACCACTAGAAAAGCAGCCAACCCTCCTGGGGAAATTTACTCCTTTTTTCCTGTCCATGTTTGTTGCTAGTAGCTGGCTTTAGCATTTAAACTGCCTAGTCACCGTTCGAATAAAAAGGTGTAAAGTAATTTGCCTGTTTTCCTTTACACTCATTCACAGAAAATCAAAATTAATAGTTCTCTTGAAACTGAGCAGGGTTTCTTTTCCTTTTGCCTTTTCCCTCTCCTTTTTCTTCATGGAGGCCTCCTTGCTTTAACATGAAGAAAATCCTCCTGTGACAAAGAAGGGGGTATAGCAGCCTTGTTGCTAAAACTTGGGAGTTTTGAGAATGAGGTGGAAGTCTCTCAAGGAGATTTCTGTTTTCTCTCCAAGAACGGTCACACTCGTTCCTAAACGGATTATCTTCTTCAACAGGACAGCCCCACTGAGCGTGAGGGAGCATTTTCCTTTCTTAAGGGATTTAAGGGACCTTTTTAATTGCCAAAGTAGCAGGAAACTGTTTTGGGTTGGAAACCGGAGAGTTTCCGCGAATGGTTATTTCTGCAGCTTGGAGAAAATTCTTCTTTTGGTTTTATCCTCCTTGTGTTGCTGCTGGATGGATGGGCAGGGGCTGCTGGCCAAGCAGCGTGGTGGCCATGGATGCCGCAGCCTCACCTCCCGAAAGGGCTACTACCGTCAGAGACGATCCGGCACCGTGGGGTGGATCGGGGCTCCCCCCGATCGTGTCTCCCTGTGCTAGGTGGGGTGTACAGGGACAGAGCATCGGCACCGGCGCGACCCAGGCTGGGCAGGGATGAGGCTGGGCTGTAGCGGCACGTGCACCATTGGGTTATTGCTATCCTTTGGCCAAGTTTTGCTCTGTGTCAAGGTCCAGCTGGAGAAGACTCGGTACTTTGACTAATTGCTGTTACTTGGTCCCCGTACTTCCCCATCAGGTATTTTAATTATGCAAGTTTAAGTTCCAGCTTAGCATAAATGCAGACTTCACACTGACTTCCATAATTTTGGCTGGGTTTGTACCCTTCACCAAGAGCCAGCACACTGCCACATAGGAAATTTTAGGCTCGCACAGGACAACTGCTGCTTTGGAATCGAGATAAAAATCCTTTTACTGCCTCATAAATGGGGGGAAAAAAGCAGAAGGAACAAGGTTGCATTCGTGCACATCCATGTCTGAGTGGGAGCCGGGCCTGGAAAGGAAAGCCGGAGCGTTTTGCAGGGGTCACAGGAAGGGCGCCTACTGGAAAGACCCCTCGAGCCTGGAGCTGTGGTCGCACCTCTGCCTCGCAGCCGAGCTGTGCCCTGCGCCGGGGACTTCTCGCCACCCCCCGTCCCCCCCCGGGGGCTGCGCCGCGGGGAGCGCGGTGTGGCCAGAGCAACCCTGTCGGGAGAGAGCCTGTGGGTCGCAGCCGATCTAGAGTGTGGTGAAAAAGCACCTCGTTTATTGCAGCAAATGCCCTAACGAGGCTAATTCTTCATGCCTATATTAGGAAAGAATTCATTTCAGCCGGGTTTTAATTTTCCTGCTCAGCTTTCAGCTTTAAACCCTGTCTCCCTCGTTTTAATTACTGGCACAGCGATGCCGTTTCCTCCCAGCCGGTTGCTAGGCGAGGGCAGGCATCCTCGGGCTGCGACGGCCGAGCGGCCGGTGGGCCGGGGCCGGCGCGTGGGGAGGCCTCGCGGGGCTGGGGCAGCCGGCCGGACCCCCCTGACCCGCAAACGCACCCGGGGTTCGCCACCACCTCCGGCGGGGGAAGCGCTCGCGGTGCGGGAATTACCGGTCCCATTACCACCCCGGTGTCAGGGAAATGAAGCTTTTCCATTACAAGATCGCGGTAAATCACAGGGGGGGATGACAGCCTCGTTAGCATGGGCGAAGTTACTGTAATTTATGTATAAATAACTCCTTTGTGTCAAGATAACTCAGCTACCTTGAAATGCCTTCTCACAGTCTGTAGAGATACCTGTGATTTACGTACCGTAGTTCACGGCATTTTCCTAATTACATATAGACATTTTAAAGGATTTTTTGGGTGTTTGTGCTTGCAGGTGAGCCCTTAGCGGTAACTCCCTTCTGCAGGAGGTCTTGGAGGACAAGGGGCAGGTTGGCTCCTTCCTCCTCTGCTTTCCAAGCCGGGCTGGGACAGTGGAGCCGGGGTGTTCTCTGCCGCCGGGGCTTTGCTGGGCAAGTTCATGCAGGATCCGAGGGCCACCGGCCAAAAACTGCCTGAAGAGCAGAGGCACCAGGCAAAGGACACGATGGCTCCCACGGTGACAGGCCGTGTCATTGGTTTCCATCAGTTCTCAATACCTTCCTTTAGGAAGGATTTTTGCTTACAATTAAGCCTGGCCTTACAAACGGGGGACCGTTTTGCCGCTTCCCTTTGGTCATATTGTTTGCCTGCCGAGGAGCGGTACGGCTGTCAGGTTAGATTTTGCGTCTGTGTGAACTTGTTTAGATTTGCCTGCCTCCTGGTGGCTAACGCCAAATATCTGAAGGCACTTTTTCTTTTTTTTACTGTGTGAGAGGGGGTATTTTTTAAGTAAGGGCTTAAAAGTGCTTGGCATTTACTGGACCTACAAACCCCAGCCTCCTTCTCCGTCAGAGCATTTCTGCAGCCTTAGCTGTTTTTCAGCGCATCGACACGCTCTTGGCACGTTCAGTAGCATCAGTACTTTCCGTGTTGGCGATGCAGTGGTGCACAACCTTCTACTGACCATAGTCTTTGGCCAGGTGCAACACTCCATCCAGTCTTTGGGGTAAAACAAGAGCGGCTCGCCTGGACTCCTCTGGCTGGGAAACCTGTGTCCCCGCTGCCCCGGGCGAGCGTGCCTGCAGCTCTGATGTTTCTTCCAGGTACTTTGCAGGGAACTAAGTCTTGGACTTTTTGGGTAAACCAGGCATGAAGCAGGCTGGAAGGTGGTGGCTGCACCGTCACAGGCTTCTCTCTCTCTGCATTTCTAGGTCTCTCTCCCTGCCATGCTGATTTTGTCCCAGCACCTTGTGCAAGGCCCATTGGAATTACAGAGTTGAAAAGTCAGAGCATGAGTCTCTACGTCACAGCCCCTCCCAGTGTGGTTGATAATTTTATCTTTGTTGCAGAAATTTCCACTCCACAGATGTGCCAAGTAGCGGCACAGCTTCCGAGCCGTTCGGCTTTCAGTTAGCGAGCAGCTAATGAAAACGCTGCCTTGCTCCAGAAGTCCATCTGCCTCGCAGACAGCAGCTGAACTGCATCGTGGCCCAGCGAGGTGCGCACAGCTCCTCCGCCCATCTTAAAGAGGGGGAAAAGAGAGGTGGTTCCGGTACCGTATGTGGATGCTGAGGGTGTAAAGAAAGGAGTCCAGGCTTACTGTACACACACACTAACAAGAATAGCGCTGAGACAGCAGCCTCGGCTGGTCTGAGGCCTTTGTCCTGACGGACAAAAGGTGTGGTTTTCATTTTCGTTTAGCTTGACATGATTGAGCTAACAAGATTGAAAACTCTCCCTTCATTGCTGCTGAGGCATGCTCCCGTCTGTGGCTGCCGTCGTAGCGCTGGAGCCTGTGGAGGACCGTTGGCAGCCTGTCCTGCATCGCGGCGTCGGAGCCGGAGCTTGAGGGCGTGCTCTGCGATACCTGACAGAGGAGGTGTGACATTTTGATGATCGAGTTGTACCATGCAAGCAATATTTGGGCTGTTTTTTCAATTAGCTTCTCTCCAGCTCGGAGCACAGCGGGAGGAAGAAAAAAAGAAACAGCTAATGATGAGCTGCAGGCAGGCCAGGCTGGAGGTGACGCGCCCTACCAGGCTCCTGGGGGAGAAAACAAGGGCTTAGATACTGAACAATTTTGGAAACTTCACTCTTGTCTTATTTTAGGAGGGGGGGACCGAGGCCTTGAAGCTCTAGCAGTAGGGCAGGACCTTTCAGTGGTTGCTCTGTGGTGGTGGCTGCAAGGAGAGAGGAGAGTTGGTGGGGCTGGCAGATGCTCCAGCAGGTTTTTACTTGATACCTGGGCAGCATGGCGTTCAATCCTAGATTCAGAATGGTCCAACACAACTTGAGCACCGTCTTCAGGTAAGGACCTACTACAGAGAGGGACTTCAGGGTATGGGTCTAAGTATTTTGTGGTGTCTTTTCACGGCAGAGTAGTAGTATTACCCTCCACTGCTGTATCTGCAAACCCAGGCTCTCCACAGTCTTCTTTTCCGATAGGGGGTTTTTGCCTTAAATACAGAACTTGATAAAAATAATGATTCATCTGCTGTTCTCATGCCTAAAAACAACCGGTTGTTCGCCAAATAGTTTAATGTCTGAGCCTTTAAAAAAAAAAAGGAATAACTTAGACACTTCATAGGTTTTTTTTAGCTTTAGCCTCAGAGACAGCAAGCAGGCGATTCAACTTGAAGAGAAAAACACGTGTGTGCTGAGGCAGTTGGGGAGTTTGGGGTTTTTTCCCAAGCCGTGCTTGGCCATCGTGGGCTGCAGCCCCGTGCTCCCCAGCCAGCGCTTCCCGGGTGTGTGTGTGCTGCAGGGCTCGGGGGGAGCGAAGGTTGCGGTGTCCGTCGGAAAACCCAGCTTTCCAAAAGCTCGAAATAAAGACTTTGCAACCAAGCTGCTGAGTCTTTCAGGGGAATTCTTTGGGGATGGAAACAAATAGCTCATCATAGCATTTCACAGGATTTAGCAAAAAGCAGTGCTGCGGCAAGGGAAGGTTTGGATATATATTTTTTTTAAATAATGGTGTGGAGGATTTCTTTCGCCTTTTGCCTCATAGCGAGTAGAGCGCGTGCAACTGACTTCTGAACCGAACACATTCCTTTTACAAATTGGAAGTGGTGTTAAACTGTGATTTGACCCACTGATGAATTAATGAAACTCTGAAGCACTACAAGTTTTAAATAACTCGCCCAGTCCCACAGGAAATGCAGAGCAGACCCAGGACCAGAGCCCGCGTCTGTCGCTGCTGGAGCAGACTTCCCCAGAGACCGCTTAGGGCATGAAGTCCCTGGCAGCTCCTCATCACCATCTATCTGGGAGACGCTGTGTCTGAGTGAGCCTTCCTGCAGGAAGGGAGTCTGAATATTTTGGTTAATCGCTTTCTTTTCCCATGGTCCATTTTTTTTTCCCATTTCCATTTTTTTTAAGTTGTTTGGATTTCCAGTGAGCTAAAAAGGCACAGGATGCGCATGCCTAGGTGCTTCTGTAGGTCTCGCTGTACCTTCTCTGGAAATGACAGAGCAAATTCCAAAACGTGGTGCCAAGGGGATCATTTGCAAGGGAATGAATTTGCTGTGAGCTGTAGCGTTGCCATGGGTAAACAGGCATGCTCGCAGGGGTTTAAAATACTTGAGTATTGAGCGTCTTGCACAGCTCCAGAGATACAGAGTAAAAATGAGTTTAAAATTGCAAGCTCGCTGCCCCGCTGGGGGAAGGCTGCTGCAGCAAGACATTGTTTAAGGGCTCTGTTTTCAACGTGCTCCTGAAAATGTGCTCTCGGAAACTGGGATTTGTGTCTAAATGGGAATCCAGACATACAAAACACTTCATTTATTCATGTAAATGTCTGCATAAAAATGCAAATGCCGTACCTATGGCTATCGCCTCCTTATTGGGCTACAGTATAGCATATAAAAGGCATACTAATGAGTTTTCAGCAAATTTTCTGAAAATACTTGAACAGTCACAGGCTCTGTTGTATAAAGTTACCTTTTAAAGTCATTTAAAGAAATAGATACTCGGTTTTGCATCCCAGTGGCTCAGCTTCTTCACAACTTTGAAAATACTTCCAATTTAAAAAGAAATCTGAATCTAGAGATCAGCTTTATTTCTAATTCTGCTGCTTGTTAGCTTCGCTCTGGGGTATATTTCCTAGATACTTCCAACCTCAGTAGGAGCATTTATTTACTTAATTCAGGGGTTTGTAATTTTTTGAAAGGCAGATCTTTGTTTTGATCTTCAGGCAGATGCAATGCAGCTGAATCCAGAACACAGTGTTGAAAAAGGACGGCAGAGGAACAAAGCCGCCTGTGCCTGGCAGAAAGGGCAGTAGGCAGCAGGCAGCAACATTGAGCTTACCAAGGAGTCAATTTAAAACGGGTGCTTAATTTAATTTTTAAACTTTCCTTAATTTGATGTGATGTGTTACTGTGTTGCAAGTGTCGTTTGATATTCTCCTGTTAGGAATTTCAAATAAGAATGTTTTGGCTGACACTTAAATGAAATACCAGGTGATTTGGAAAGATGCGGACATTGTCGGTGAGCTATGCATAACCTCTGCCAGCACTAATGCTGTGCTGCCATTCTTTAATCCATTTTTAAGAGGAAGAGTTAAAATACCACACTGCCTGCGCTGCCATTCATCCGGCACCGCTTTTGACAAGAACAAGGAGGTTTATCTCCGGGTAAGGCCAGACACTGTCTGAGCTGTCTTCCCAGGAGAACAAGAAATGAAAAATGAGAAGAAGAAATGAAAAAAGAGGAAACTCTGGCACATGAGTGGATGGTCACACACCTCCCCACAGCTTGTCCTGGGTGAAGCAGCCTTCCTTATCTGCAGCGTATCGTAGGGAAAGGATACGTAGCTCATAAGCAATGTTTTTGCAGGCACTGTGTGTTCTTTCTCTTCTCAGTCACGACTGGAGATGTTCAGCTGCCTTCCCAGGATTTGGGGATGACCTAGAGGGGTTACATTTTCAATGCTGAGACTCTGTTTTGCAATAAGGAGAAAAAAAAAAAAAAAAGTTTGGTGACTTCTGGTGCTATGTATTTCAAGATGTGCCTGCCCCACGATGTCCATTTTCACGGTCTAAGCTATTTTTAATCCTCGAATTGAGACCCTGTGCTCTGGCATATCAGATGCAGGAGGGTTATAGTTAAATATATGAATCTATAATACCCACTCTCATTCTCTTTTCTTCTCCCTCTGCTTCCTCTCCTTATGATTCTCCCTGCCTGCCTTCCCCAGTGCTCTCTTCCTCCCCGACTATTTAAAAAAAATAAACCAGCCTGGCTAAAATGGACGGGGTTTGTTGCTGCAGGCTCAGATTTCAGGAGCCTTGTCAGACAACCAAAGCCAGCAATGCACTGGAATCATCTTTATCCAGCCTGGGGAACGGCTGGTGATCAAACTCACTGTGTCCAGGTTGAAGAAACATTCCTGGAGCGGGAGCGATCAGCTTTCTCCACGACAGCCTTGTCGCAGGGTGCCTGCTGCCTCCCTTGGCTCTCCGTTTAGCCAGGCCAAACCGCCTGGAGATGCCCTAATGAGGGACAAGCCAGGATGCTTTGTGCTCTAATTAATAAAAAATTAACCTCTGGTCGCTGGCTGTTTCCAGCACTCCCAGCAGCACTTGTTTGCAGGGAAGCAGCTATTATTGTCTGTCTCATTCTTTTAGACTGACACAAATAAGAGACAAGGGAGGCACCCTTTGCCAAGAGTTTTTCCAAAGTTTTTTGGGAAGTATCGTATGGCCACACATATATGTGTTAAATCGTCCCAGGATTAAGTGTACCAACCTTGATATTCAACACTGGTGTTGGGGAGGTGTTTTTTCCCCCTGCTTTCGCTCTTGCTGTTGTCACAGTAAGCTTGCAAGGAGGAGTTTGTCCTCATCAGAAATTGTCCAAAATATGTATTTTTTTGTTCTTCTCAGGGGAGAATATGATATGACTAGCTGACTTTGGGAGAACAGCCTTTCTAGCCCCGCATGTGCTCACCAGAGTAGGTGAACCCATTGTTGACTCAGAGTGGGAAGAGGTTTGGGTTCCACCAGTAGGTTCCTGACCAGCCGCTGACTCCCCATGACCTTGGAGGAGTTATTAAACCTGCCAACTTTATTTCCTCCAGCTATAAATCAAACATTACTTCCATAACAGGGAAGGAATTTTTGCATTTTGAATTTATGGAGAGGTTTAGGGTCTGACTTCTCAGCTCCATGCAGCGTTGCAGACTGTAGAGCAGTTAAATTGGTTGGGCTCAATCTTTACGTTTCTCCTGTTCCATAGTTATGAATTCTTCCTGGAATGACTAACTATGTTTTCAGGCTTGTACAGGATGCTGGGAACCTTAATTTTGTGTTTTTATGCAGAGGCAAGATGATGCTAATACAGCATAGACTATACGCTGAGAGGGTCCTGTGTGCAAACAGTTTTGGAGCGATGAGTGGGTCTGTGGTAGTCAGTGTTTGGCACCAAACATCGTCTCGGTACGAATTTGAACTGCTTCCAGGGTGCGTAACCGTAAGCCTGGAGGAAGGAGACAGCACTGTCCCACAAGCACTGCTTTTTTGCTCCTTTGTTTTTGTATGTACTCACCAGATGAGCAACTTTTATGAGAATACCACTTCTGTCCTTCCTGAATTTCCTTTCGTTTTGGCTGCTGATAAAGGTTTTCTTTGATGAATAGCAGAATAAGCCTGAGCTGGTCAGCCTTGATTTCTGTGGCATGCTGGCTCTTCAAGGAAGGAGGGTGAAGGGAAGAGGGGAGGTCAAATTTATCATCTCACGATGCCAGAGCACCATGGAAAGAAGCAGATGTTACCATCCTTTGCACAGAACAGCCCTGCCGGATTTCAGCAAGACAATGTATTAAACAGCTGTGAGCGGCACAACAACGCGGTCAGTCTTAAATACCTTCTACCCGTGTGAGTGGCTGTGCAGTAGAAGTGCTCAGGAGACAGTTGTTGCCAGTTGAATGGCAGCCTCTCTAAAAGGTGCTGCTGCTGCAGCGATACGGTCTCCAAGCTGTGGAAGCCACCCCCGTGGTGCTACCCCAGCACATCACGCTTCCACCCTGGGCCACTGTCACCAAGCACAGGAGGTTTCACCTTCTCCCTTAGTGATGCTCTCCTTTCCTTTTCCGTTGCCTTCAAGAGTTACAATCCACCAACTATTACTGGAGGCCAGTGTTGGTTCCTTGCTGAACATGGAAGTGTTCAAAAAACGTGTGGATGTGGCACTTCAGGACTTGGTTTAGGGAACATGGTGGTGCTGGATTAATGGTTGGACTTGATGATCTTGAAGGTCCTTTCCAACCTAGTGATTCTGTGATTCTGTGATGAAGGTAGCGTTTCAGGCGGGCTGCGAAGAGCAACAGTACTCTTTGCAAGGAGGAAAGTCTGTGGGAACGATCAGCTTTCATTGAGAGTCAGGAGGAGGCTATTCTTGTTCTTTAATTACTTTGATTCTTTTCTGCCTGGAGAGGAAAGGGAAAAAGAAACCCTTTATGGAATATTCATCAAGGTAAATCAAATTTGGCCAAGAAAGAGTGTTTGGGGAGTAATTTTTTTAGAGCTAAAGGGAGCTATCTGATGAGAATGCTGTGCTGCATTCTTGCTTTAGATATATATATACACGTACACACACATGCATATGCATAGAAACAGATATACTAGCTTGGTCTTTTTGTTTATTACTGTTGGTTTTGGCACTGAAGTGATGTAGCTCTTAAAGTGACACGGGAGAGTATCTTCAATGCATTCAGAAATCAGCAGAAAAGAATAAAACCATCTCCATGAACTAAGATACTGGTGATCTAGCACACCACATTTTTACACTTTTTGAAATAATTTCTAGCAAAAGAAAAAAGTGTATCATTAATTTAAAATGAAGCAGCTTTTTGCTTGCTGGGCCTCTGCAAATGTGATAGTAATCTCCCCAAATTACCTGTTTCAAGTCTAAATGTTTAATGAGTAACTGCCTAGAAGTGGCAAAAATTAATCAAAACGAGAATGCTTTTAAGTCATGTCTTTTAACTGCCTCTTTTCAATAATAGATAATTATTGACATTTCTAGGAAGCAGATGTAGTCCCAGAACAGGTAGCAGTAATATGGCAGATTCCTTCAGTCTTTCTTTCGACTTGAATGTAGGATTCCTCCTTTTGGATCAAGCAAAATCTTTGGTCTATCGATGGCAAGAGCGAAGCTCCCTGTGATTGAAAATAGGCTGTTTCCAGCATTTAGTCATTTCTGGTTTGAGGTATATTCAGTCTTTGAGGTCTCTGCTGAGAATTGCCAGCAAGGGGAACAAAAACCGAAGTTATAATTTTTTGTGGTGCAGAAATATTAGCTCTCTGGCAACTGGACTAAACATACCAGACTCATTTCTCATAGGACACCGGAAAAGGTTCAGCGCAAACTGTAACTCAGAAAAATTGTTGATATTTCAGGGCACAGACCAGGAAGGATTAATTTATCCAATAACTCTCTTTATGTGGTCAGGAATTTTGAGTTGCAACAACCCATTTGGCAAATGACTTTGCTAATGTCGTCTGCAAAATCCAACTTCACTCACTAAACTTGCAAGTGTATTTTCTTTGTTGATGAATGCTGCTATAGGTATAAATTCCCCCTCTATCCGAAATGAGAATAATGTAACCTTCATCTCAGACGTGTGCTGAAGGAGAGAGGAGCGGAGCTGTTAATGCAGTAAATTGTTTATCAGATTTTGTAGGGTTTGGGTCTAGATCATAGTGCAGATTCTTGAAACAACAGAGATGGCTGCTGAGCCTTACTGGAATTGGTTTATTTTTTGGTTGTCTGTGTTAACAGAAAATTGTGGTTTGTATAACTTGGGAACCCTTTCTCCTGCAGTCTCAGGAATTTCTTGCATGTGTGTCCCCAGTGTATAACGTGCACACATTTCTAATGTAAAAGTGAGAGCTCACGTATATGAATTCTATTTTTACTGGGTTGAGACCTACATAAATACAGTAAAGGTGTTTTGTGCATGCCGGTGTGTATATACGTGCACCTAAAAGTCCTGAGTCAGAGATGTAACTAAGCGTGCAGTTCAGTCTATGAACCTCTCTCTCTCATTTAAGTTATATTCTGAATTAATTTTGATACTGTTTTTAATCTCGGAGCCATCAACACATTTCTTTAAAAACAGTAAATCAGCCCTTTTGTGGATTTTCTAGCTCCATCAGGTTCAGGAATAGTAAAGCCTATTTCGGAAAGTGCTTTCTGCAGTGTTTCTAAATGTGAGCCCAGCTTCTGCAGTTGTTCTTCATGAAAAGCACTTTTTGACAATCTCCGAAAATGTAAATTTAATCTTGGTAAGTGCTTTCCCTGAATGCAGCCCTTCCTCTGTAGTGGGAGAGTACATATTGCATCAGCATAAATACATTCAGAGAGCTCTACACACAGGCAAGTGACCTTTCATTCAAAAGATGTTTTAGGATCATTTTGAAGACCCTATTATCCATCATAAGGTTTTGTGTAGATTAGGGAAAACGTAATAGAGTTTTAGGGTTTTGGTGGATTTTTCCCTGTGTAACAAAGCAAATCAGGACTTCCCCAGAAGTCATTTCCCACACTGTTTTCTCAGCTGATCGCTGTCATTATCTTAGGTCTAGAAAGTGCTATTCATTCATTTTTTCTGCCCTGTGATACAGCCAGACTTAGCAGGTAATGCAGAGCTTTCTACTGTAAATAAAGAGAACAGGTGAAATGGGAAAACCAGAGTCTTTATTTTTTACTTGTTGTTGCTTCTTTTCAGTTTACAAATGAAATTTTAAGTTTTTCAACAGCATTTTCAAGAGGCTTCACATCCTACCATATCAGAAAAGTCACAGGGAAAACTACAGCAAGTTTGTTTAAAAACCAACAGTAATTTTTTAGAGATCTTGTTGTGTGTAGGTAGTGTAAGTGTGAATGAACTACTTGGCTTATAAACCCTGAGACAGTGGTGGGACGTTGTGGTTTGAAAATGATCCCAGATTTATGTTTTCTTCAGGCATTCAGCATCCAAACATCATTCTGGTTTCCACAAATATAATTGAAAGGGGAGATTTCTCAGAGCCCCCGTGCTGTTTTAATGAGGGTACCATGTGTCAATCACAGCTGAGCCATTACCCTCTGGACAACCAAAGCGCAGCACCAGCTGAGTTTGAAGGTTCCTGTGCAGTCTTGCTTCCTCATCAGCACCGTGAGGACCCCAGGAGAGGGATCCGGGCATCTCAAGCAGCCGAGATGCATCCGAGGCATCTGCCCAGGCCTGGCAGATGTAGTTCGGGACATGATGGACATCTGCACCCTTTTGGAGCAGCAGCTGGAGACTGGGCAGAAGACCCTGGGACACCTGAAAAGCTATCAGTCATCTGCATTTGGGCGTATGAGTTGCTCTCCTGGGGCCAGTGTCAAAGTTAGCCTGTTAGAAATTTTTCGAGCAAATTTGAATGTGCACTGGGTGAGACCTTTGTGGTGCACAGATGTGGTGTGTGGGTTGTGGTACTAGGAAATCTTATGCCAGATTTTATCATATAGTACAACTTCGCATCTTGCACCATGGTTTTCCCATATATGCCAGTTGAAAGGGCTTTCTCTCAAATGGCTTGTGCTAGCCCGAAGCAGTGTTCTTGGACTGATTTAGGGCCCCTAAATCTCTTGCTTACATATTATTATTCCAGTTGTTTTACATTCTTGTAGAGGCCTTGGAAAATATTTTACTTCTTTGTTTTCAAGTTTTCTCAATGACTGCTTAGCTTGTCCAGGCAGTGCCTGTGCCTCAGCAGAAGGCACCCTTGGCTTCTCATGCTCAAATAAGCTCAATTACAAAGTTTGTGGAAACCAAGCTTTTTAATCTGATGATTTGAGGGGAGCGTAAAGCTAAGAACTTGGCAGCAGAGAGAAGAACAAGAGGATTCATCTTCTTTAGCTTAACACTTAGGAGGTTTCAGCCTTTGCCGTCGCCTTGAATTCTGCGATGATTCACGCATGTGGATGTGCGGAGGAGTTCCTGGGTAAAGCATGTGTGGGCATATAGATGTGCTGTAGTGAATACCGCAGTTGACGGTGATTTGGTTGAATTGCAGGTTTCTATGGACAATAGGAACAAGAGGGTGAGCTATGGCAAACGCGAGCGTGATTAGCATTTCCAGCGTGAAACCCTTCGGTCAGCAGGAAAGAGGAAAAGCAAAGCAGTTTGACACATGAGAACAAGAACATTTCTTATTGCCTAGGCTGCTCCCCGAGACTTTGAAATGCCCCTCTTTGTCGAGGAAGCATGCAAATGTTCTCATTATTTTCTGTAATTTGCATTATTAAAGAAAAGTTATTACCCAGGCTCAAGTTTTCTTAGACCACTGCGTCAAAGATACTGTTTTGCTTGCTGACACTGCATGCTCAAGTGGACCTAATGGCATACTGTTCAGGAGTATTTTGTTTTTAAGGACCCTTAATTGCTTTAACATGCCATGCTGTAAACAGACTGAATCAGGGATAAACAGCAGTCCTTTCCTGCTCTGTAGTTAGGTAGCGTTAAAGGGACTGGCTCAAATTAAGAGTTAATCCTTATTCTTAAATCAAGGGAACTAAGTCCTTAAAAGAAAAAGAAGAAAAGCCCCTTTAGTAGTTCTTAATCCTGATTTTTAGCCCTGGGTGCAATCCCCTCTCTGGTTCTGGCATCCTATTTCTGGCTGTTTTTTAGTGTTGTCCGGGTTTGCCTCTCTCCCTGTTGATCATGGACCCACGTTGCTGCTTTGAGGTTTGCCATGCCATTTGCCACTTTCCTTTTTCTGAAAGTCCACCCCTGCGCAGACCCTGCATCTTGCTCGCTTTGGTGGGCTGGGGATGCCCTGATGGAGCAGGACTCTCCTTTCCTCTGGCAGTGCAGGAAAACATGCTCGGCCTGAAGGAGCTGGAGCAGGCTGGATGCTTTCCAGGGAGAAGTGATGCTCTCCCTGTGGCTGCTGGGGGCAAGGAGTGGGAGGCACTGGGGGTCTGTGAGACTGATTCCCAAAACTGGCAGCAGCGCTTCAGATTTTAAAAACAAATCACTGTGAAATGACCGGAGAGTTTTCCGTTGTGTCTTTCTTACCCGGGCTAAGGGCGGTCAAAGCGACGTGGGTTCAGGGTGAGATGACGCGGCGGCAGCGGGCACCCCGCAGCGCTGGGCTGGCTGGCGGCCGGGGAGCCCTGCAGTGGCAAGCGCGGCAGAGCGGCCCCACTGCTCCTTTTTACCCCTGATAAGAAAGAGGAGGAATGAGTTGTTGATGTCTGAGGAAGGCAAAGGGCAGGGGAAAAAGCAGTAAAGCGCTTGTCTGGGACGCAGGCTGGAGCAGCGGGGGGGAAGCCATGGGAAATGGAAGGCTGGCACCGATTCCAGCCTTCGCTCCTGCACCGAGCTGCGTTGAGGAGCACGTTTGACTGCAGAAGTACAGATGCTGATCCACCCTGAAGGTCAGCTTGCTTATTCATTTCTCATCGCTGGCTTTCCATTTACACCAGGGAGCAGTTCAACACTCTGAAAGACTTCGCTGGTGTGAGGGGTTGCTCTGGTACCCATGTGGCCATATCATATCGACTTATCTTGCCCCAGGGTTTGTCTCCAAGGATCTGAGTGCTGGTGAGGATGTTTGCCATTTTCCAGCTCTCCTGCACATGTACACGCACATAGTAGGAGGTCTGTGTGTGAGCTTTGACTCCAGCTGTAGAATGACTACAGGGTGGGTTGGAGAGCTGTGGTAACAAAAAGGCAATGTCTCTAAACCAGACTGGCCTCTGCTCTGCTTGGAAAATGCCTTGTTCTCTCTTAGCCCCTCAAATATTCTTCTGTAAACAGCACCGAAGAGTGGATCCTCCTAATCTGCCCCAGCCACCAATACACCCCGTCCTGGCTCAGCAGGACCACTTTCACACAGCGATGACCCGCTTGCTGAACTCGGTATGAGGTTGCTCCCCGGGAACCCTTGCGTGGGACCAGATAGCCTCTGGTGCTCTGGTCCCGCAGTTGGGTGAAGGTGGCCTCCAGGGGATGAAAGGGCATTTCCGCGGCTTGCGGCAGAGCCGGGCTGCACGAGCTTGGGGGCTCTGGCTGAGCTCCTGGGCCTGAGAGGGTGCTTCTTGAAATGGAACGAAGCTGGGGCTTCACAGGAGTGCGCAGCGAAGGGCGGGGGGGATGCCGGGGGCTCTCTGGAGCAAGGGCATTGCTTGGACATTTGTCACCCTGCAGGGACAGACCAGGATGGCATCACATTTTACACCGAGTAATCCAGGAGTCCGGATGAGCATTTAAATATGTTGAATCAAGGGAGATGATTGTGATCAGGCCACTTTGTCTTCTTGACTTGGAGCATTTACTCCTCAAGGGTGCTTAAAAGAATGGAGTCGAGCCTTCAGATTCGTAGCTGCCACCTTATTATCCTATTAGTCAATTATGGCTGCTGAGGAGCGGGAGTAAGTGACAGTATGGCAGATTACAGCAATTTATTTGCAGTTCTCATAGTCTGGTACCGCATATCATCAGGCTGTTTAAATTTAATGATAGGGTTTTTGCATGTGTTTTAGTGCAGTTAAAGTTGTAATCAAAATGTTTAGGAAAACCCCCACTGACCTGCATAAATACTCCCATCTTCAGCGCTGCTTTCATGCCCTGTTGTAATCTTTATTAGCAGAGCTGACTCACTAATTAGGGGAAGCAACCTGCCTTGGAAAGAATAGAATTTTTTTTTCTTTTTTTTACCACTTTACAAAGCTTTGAGGAATAAAAGTTGCTGGGTGACTCTGTGTCTTGGCTCTGCTTCTGAGCTGTTCTCTCACCGCCCACCCAACTGAAATTAAAACCTAGAAACAGGTACATGTTAGCTTGTTCTCCTTAAGTCTGGCACGGTGTATTCCACGCGGCGGAAAACAGTCGCCCACTGGGCTTTAAGCATCAGGCAGTGGTGGTGTTCTTGAGGAGGTGTCTGTGGTCAAACAGCGCAGCCTCCAGCGTGGTCCCAGCTCTCATCGCATTTGATCTTCAGGCATCACCATTGCAGAAGAGCGACGAAACTACCAAGATTTGTCTCATCGTGTTTCACGGGTTTGTAGCTGATGAGATGACAACCGTGAAGTCTGCAAGCAAGCTGGGGGATACTCAGCAGCACCCACAGCCTTTCAGCGGAGATTTTATAGGGTTTAGGGGCTGGCTGCCGGTCACCGCCGGCTCCCCCAGGACACTTGACCTGTGGTGGGATGTGGACTGAGATGCTTTGCTGCTGTTGGCCTGACGTGCAGCCGTTCGGTGGAGCACCAGCAGCTCTCCTGGCCAGGGTCCATAAACACCTTGCTTCTGAAAAATTTAAGAGATTTTTCTCAAGGATTTGGGGTCTAACTGGCATATTCAATCACTTCATCCTGCACTAAAATAAAGGTGTAATCATCAAACCCACGAGCGTGTTCAGCCAGCATGCCCAGCGCCCAGGTCGGGGAAATGGACGAGGTTGCAGCTGCCTGCCACTGCGTGCTTTGATGCAAAGCGGCAGCCTAAATGAAATAAGCATATGCAGGATGAAATTTAGGGATAAAGTGCTTCATAACATATGGGGAGCTCTACAAATAGCTGCTAAGCGCTGAGTCCATAAACCACGTTGCTTACACAGAGCAGGATGGGTGGCCGGGAGACAAACGGCTCTGGGAAAAATACGTGAAGAACGTGTTTCTGCTGTAATGCCCCAGACAGAGCGGAGGATGATGAGAAAGTCTGGGCTGAGGTTGTAGCCACAAGTGGACAGACCTTTCTCTCCCACCCTCGAAGGGGGCTGGCAGGGCAGGTTCTTCTTCACTTTTGTATTTCTCCTCTGCAGCTCAGGTTTTCGGTCGAGTTGGGGCAGGATTTTTTACTTGCCTTTCCATTCATCACCTGCATTTATTTAGTTGCTATGCGTGAGATGCCCGGATCCCACTGCAGCCCGTCAGCAGCAGCACTGCAGGTTTTCTGCCCTGTTTTACCAAACCGCCACCAACTGCCCCCAGAAGGTGAATGTCGCCAACCCCCTCCCAGCCGCCTCTCCGCCCCACACTGGAGCTTTCCCAGCGGGGAACCGGCCGAGACGCTGCGACTCCCGTTCACTGGAGCCTCACGCACGTCGGTCGGCAGTCCCGGGGCCGCCTTCCCAGGGACTTCCGTGGGGCTGGGATAATCCTGCCTTTGCTTTGGAGGGGAGGATATCCTCTGAGTGGAGGAGTGGCATCAGATTGGAGTTTAGAAGTTGCTAATTAGCGAGTAATGGTATGTAAAGCTGAGCTTCCAGAAATACAGCAGTTGTGTG
The DNA here is from genome assembly GCF_964289735.1 of Phaethon aethereus. Lineage (NCBI taxonomy): Eukaryota > Metazoa > Chordata > Aves > Phaethontiformes > Phaethontidae > Phaethon > Phaethon aethereus. The sequence continues at coordinate 16,093,596 of NC_138582.1, forward strand.
TACGAGTTAGGGAATGGTTTACGGACGACGGGTGTTACTTTCTGCAAGGGCAGGGACAATTAAATGGATTTTCTTTGAGCTGTTAACCAAGAGGCATAATACCATTTGTTATATCCATATTGGGAATATGTCACATAAAAATATAATTGATGAAAGTATTATCTTGCTTAATTGGGAAATCGAAAAAGCCACTTTCCTTTTATTTGCCGATTATTAGCAGCAGTATCTCCTGTTTTGTCCATGATGGTTTGCACATAAGTCACAGGCTTTGCTCATTATATTCAGCATATAATTCTCTTAAAGGACTCTGGCTCCTCAGTTTCAGAAATGACAACTTCTAGGGACATGCAGTCGAAGCCTCATGGTATTTTACAAAGTCACGGTACAACCAACACCTAGGATAACTGAAATATTAGGAGGAAAAGTAGCAAAAATATTTTTAATATTTTATTAAGGAGGTGAATTCCCTAAATCTTGCATTGGACCTCTTCACGGGGAGGAGTTTCACCTTGGCTCAGTGTGACAGTGCCTTGCATAGTGAGGATGATTATTTTTCCCGTAGTGTTTGGCAGTAAGTTGCTCTCTCGTGGTTTTGAGGATGTTCTTCCAGTAACAAGAAACTTATTTTTAATGGGAAAATATAGTTATGAAATCATGAAAAATATGGGAAGAGTCTGAAGCAGAGATAAAATTCAAATGGAAGAAAACAGGAAATGAAAGGAGAATTTGCCCCATTTGGATTTTAAGCTCTTGCTTTTCTTTTAAACTTCAGTTCGTTTTTAAATCAAAAGCCTTCTTAAGCAGAGATCCAGAGTTTTTCCATCAATTAAAATATTAAAACCAAATATAATGATAATTTGATTTTGCATCAAAAAATGTTAAATCAAATGTTTTCACTAAAAATGTGGATTTCAGTGAGTGGGCAGTGCTTGCTGAAAAGAAATTAATCAGTGAAGTGTTTTTTTTTCCCATAATCATCTTTAATGAAGATGTTCTCCTCAATTTAAAGCACTTTTTCCTTTGACTGTGGAACACGTTTTTCGTAAATCTAAGACAGATTTCCTTCTTGTCAGCCCAGGGGCGTTCATCTCCGTAATGACATCCAGAGCGCGGCGGGAGAAGCTGGGTGGCCGTGCCAGGGGCGGGCGGCCGGCGTGGGAGCAGGCGCTCGGAGCGCTCCGGCATCCTTCTCCCCGGCACGGCACCATGGTGGAAACGCGCCTGCTGCCCCAAGGGGTTCACCCAAAGCGAACCTGTGCCCATGGTCGGTTTTGGGTGCTTGTTTGGTGTCTGAGAGGTGTTGCCATGGGGGGCGGGGGAAGTTGAAAAACAGTTGGTTTTATTTTGTCAGTGTGAAAACAGATTTTAAAGAAACTTCTGAGCAGAAGCTCACTGTCTGAAACATATGGACATTTTTCAAGCAGAGTAATTTATTAACCTCTATTCGAGTAAGCAGAAGCCTACTGAGATGCTGTTTTCAAGCTTGATATAAAATGAGAGGGAAGCGAATTTCTGAAAGAAAAATTACTCCTTTGGAGTCTCTGCTCCTCGCTGCACGTTTTTGCCCTCCCAAGCTGAGTGGTTCAGGTGCCACCGTCGCAGAAGTGGTGAGGAGGAAAGCGGTTTAGGCCGCTAGCCGAAACCTGCCCATGTGAAACCTGGGGAACGTTTCTGGGCTGCAGCCCATCACCTAAAGCTGGTGGAAAGCTCTTGCTTGACTTAGAGCTACGGTTGACTTGTGGCTACAGTTGACTTATGTCTCTGGTTGATACGTAGTCCCTAAAGGCACAAGTCGTTACACCTCCCTCGTGTTCGGTCTCCACTCCCTGCACTGCAGCAACCAAATCCTGCTCTGTCACCCCGATGTTTTGGATGAGCACTCGTGGTTCAGCTGTTTTACAGGGGCACGTTGCCGTGCAGCCTGTGTCGTTGGCTAACGGGGTGCCGGTCCAGCTAGTCATTCATCCAGCCCCTAACAGGGCTTAGCTGAGGAGCGTGGCTTTCGTTCACACAACCTTCCTTCCCCCTTGCTTTCCATTTTCCAGGGACCTGCTTGAAACGCGGGTTTATTTTCTGGCAGTGTTTGAAAATCCATAGCATTATGAGTGGTAATGGGCAGTAGCTTAAAGCACTGAAGGTTCAAAAGCAGAATTCATCAGCACGGTAGAATAAAGCCCCGGTCTCTGAACACACAGCAAACCTTGCCAAATAACCTGTCAAAAACAGGCCGGTTTAAAAACTATCTTGGGCCAGGATTTTCTTTGGTCCACCGGGCATTCGTTACTTCTGCTCTTCAGTCGCACCATGTCCTCATCTTTTTAGGGAAAACCGCTCGAATCATCGGGAGCTGCTTCAAATGATTGGTGACGTGACAGAGCCTCTTATTTACTTGCAGAATAACCATAAGCATTGCACGAATGCAACGGCGTGCCTCGTGTCTGCGTGCCAGACAGCTGGCTGCGCGCTTGCGAGGCGGCTCGCTGGCATGGCGGCGGGACCGGCCCTGCAGGGAGAGCTGCCGGCGCGCAGCACTGGCTGCGTGCTCCCGTATTACTCTGGAAGCTCTGGAGCCTCAATAATTAGCAGAAATCCATCTGAAATCGGACAAGATGCCACGTCCTAGCCAGATGATGTCACAAATTTATTATTTGTATCTCTTTATTATAAGGGATGATGTTAAACACTTTTTTTAAAGGGTTTCAGGCTTTGCGTTTCCTTTCTGAGGAGGGAGGGCAGTGTGGAAGCTCTGGCCGGGTTAGTGCTGTCTCCTTCTCCGGTGCTGCCCCAGGCCAAAGGGCCGCAGGAGACGCATGGACCTCCTCACCCAGGCAGACACTTGTCCAAAAGATCTCCCTGGACCAGCTCAAGGTGACAGTTTTGGCTACTGTCTGTCCCATCTACCCGCCTAGGGACGTGAAGTGGCCGCGGCTGGGGGCACACAAGACTCCTGCTCATGCGGGACTGCCCCATACCACTGCTCATGGCTCTCAGGCGCCGTCAGATGAGCTAATTTGGGGCTGCCTACCTGAAACGGGATGTGTGATCCACCTTCCATGGCACCCTTGCTGCCCAATTTACTTATCTCCCGAAGTCCAAATAAATAAAAAGTTTCCTCATTATCTGCAGCGGACCATGTCAGCGTGAAATAAATTGCTGCTTTGGTTCATTTCTCAGCACCGTGTTCGCTTGCACCCTCTTTCCTGCACCTCTTTGTGTGGTAAAATACCTGAATTCTGGATTTGAGGCGAGCGACGGCCGTGGGGCGAGAGGCGGCTCGGGCCCGTACTGCGAACGCTCACGATGGCTTCGTTCTCCCTGGGGGTCTAGAGGAATCCAACCCCTTTCCAGTGCTCTCCATGGCCATGTCCCAGAGCTGAGCAAACACTCCAGGCCAGCCAGGCAGGAGCGCATAGGCACCCTTCACGTATTTATTTTAACGGGAATTGAGCGGACGTATAGCTTTCAACCTCGCTCGTGCTCTCCCTAATCATCAGCGTAACTGGAAGCACTGGCTTCGGGAAGCGTTGCAAGTGGCTCTCGGGATTAGGCCTTTAAACCCCGTTGCGTTGAGCAAGTAGACGAATATCAGGTGATATTCTGGTGTTCCCGGCCGGGTGCGTGGGAGCGAGTCCCCGGGTTTGCGTGGCGCTGGGAGGCGTTGCGCCTCAGTAGCCATCACGGGAGCTCGTCGGGCCCCGACCGGGACGAAGGGATGCTGCGTGGTTCAAGGCTGCTGCCTGCTGCTCAGCCTCTTGCCAAGGAGGGAGAGGCCTGAGACAGCCTTTCCATCACTAAAATTTTCCTTCCTGGTATTCTTAATTTTTTTTAATTGGTGCTGAGCAAAAAGGCAAGAAGCTGTTGTTCAGGCAGCCTTTTTTGGGCATTTTTTTTCTCTCTGACAGCATGGAATGTCGCATGTGTCTCCAAAGAGCCATCCAGTCGCAAGAGAAGCACAGTCGACCGGGCACCGAAGAGCCTGTCTTCGAGGGGGGCATTTTCTGGCTGTTGGTGTGTGGGAACATGCAGGATGTGATTCTGAAGGGTCTGAGACATGTTTTTGGCCGGGTTGGAAGGAATTAGGATGAGATTTTCCCTCTGTGTGAAAGGGGAAACATGCAGTGGATGATGCAGAAGCTGCTTCTGGTCTGGACAGATAGTTTCCTCCCAGAGATGCGTGCAGTGGATGTGCAAGGCTGGACTCAGGGGGATTCACAAAATATGCTTGTTAAGAAACCAAAACCTCAGAGTTTTGGGCATCGGCCTGAGAACTGAATCCAGGGTGCCGAGGCTCTGATGGAAAAAAATAAAATCAAGCATCTGATACCAAGGGACTGATGCAGCAAATCCTTCCGCTAGCTTCATGAAGGGACAGAGTGGCTCCTGCCTTGTTTTTAATCTCAAAGACAAAGAAAGCCCTCCTCACCCCTCTCTCCACTCAAGCCTCCTCACCCTCTGCAGCCTTGTCCCTCTCTTCCCCTCACCCTCTGCTCTCCCCTCCTTGCAGCGCCGGAGGGACACGAGCATCCTCTCCCACGTGCGGGGACATCACCAACCCTGCTCTGGACTTTGGCTTGAAAGTATGATGCTTGTCTCAGTGAAGCCGGGTCAAAAGGCTTGGTGCTGGGACTTACTCCGTGTGAATGAAACTGATAAGCAGTACTTTGGATAGTATATAATCCCAAAATATGGGCAATTATTCTGGAAGCAATCCTAAGGCGCAAATGGGCGATGGCTGACGAGGGTGCGCCCCGGCTGCTGGAGCGACGGAGCCGAGCGTGCCCCTCGCCGCCCCTGCACTGGCTCCAGCCATACCTTTGTGTTTCCAGGGACGACAGTCTTCGCTCATTCCCCGCGTCTGTCATCGTTATCCTGGTTCCAAGTATCTTTACTGTAAAAACTTCACACCAAGAAATTGAAACATGAAGACTTCTTCTGATCTCTTTAATATAAAATACCTAAAAATAGACCACGTGGGAACAGTTTTCCACTTGAAGAGCAAATTCCTGCAAAAATGTTTTAATGCAGATTTGGGACCTGATTATTTTTTCTCACTCACAGCCATAATTTTGCCACAGAGTGAACAGCAAGTTCGCAACACTCGGGCTTCGTCCGCTTAGAACCTGGCATTCTCCTTCCCCCCCTTAGGGCTTTACTGAGAGAGCAGAGAATTGGACCGGTGAATGCCATCCCAAAAGTCCCAGGGTTGATCCCCCCATTTGTTTCACCAGGAAATGTCAGCTGGTTCAGCTGGATGGCCCCAGGTTAGTACAATGAGTCAAAATACCTATACTGGGCAAAGGTAAAGTGTCCTTCACTGAAAAATTGGCAAGAGAGATGCTATAGTTATAGTACGGTGTTTCAAAGCACCCATTAGATCAGCATTGGGGAGTGTCCAGTATGCAATCAGATCGGTTTAGAGTTGGCTAAAGCACACGGAAATGTACAGATAGTGTTGTCAAAGGCTCTTAAAAGCTTCTTGTTAGTGGCAGGGACGTACCCAGGTTATTCTGCCTAAACCACAGCGTCACTCCCATCTTCTTTCCTAGCGAACGGTGCAGTGCGTCCGCCGTGCTGGGAGGGGATGGGGCTCCTCAGCCACAAACGGACCCAAGACCAGTTTGAGTCAAAGGGGGTAGGTTGGATCTGAGTGTGGTTGGGGATTGGGGTGTATGTCTGTTGATTCTCCCTACCTACTACTCTAGTTGGTGCAAGAGGAGATCTTCTTGTCCCTCCCAACACCTGCACGCTCTTAGCTCACAGATAGGGCAAACAGGGTGGCCAGCGGGCTGTCCTTAAAAGCCCACGTGGCAAAGCATGCGAAAGCCGTTCCAATAGATTTGCAGAAGCATTTCTATGCCTGCAGTTTTGCTTATAAGTATTGTAGAAACATCCAAAGTATCAGTCTGCATGCTGGCTGGGAAAAACAGGCAGTAACCATCATGTTTCTCTTATTCTGTCACTCCTGAGAAGCAGAGACCTTCCGTAGCTGGCAGGGGCTGATGATTAACACATCGTGGTGGTGCAGATTAACAGATTGTGCTAGCTCTTCAGTGTTAAATGCGTTGGTGGCCTCAGACCTTTATTTCCTGTTTTTCCATGGACAGATGTCCAAATTGTTCTTGATGGCCCTGACGGAGAGGCTGGGGTCAGGGCTGGAGCATCAGCTCCCTGCAGCGAAGGTGTTAGCAGCCCTTCGCTTCCGCCGCGTGCATTCGTTCCTCAGCTTGGGTTTGGAGGCTGCTGCCATCGGGGTGTGTTGCCGGGAGCTGGGCTGGCAGGGATGCTGCAGCTTTGCGCGGCCCTGCGCTGGGGTAGCGGGGGGAGTTCCTCTGGATGCTTTATCACAGCTATTTGCTTTTAATCTGATGGTACCTCTAAATACGCTGCAGAAGAAGCTGTGCCTGCTTCCAAAAGGCCATCTACCCACATGAGGCAGGCCCAGGAGCAGGGAGGGTGTGGAGGTGAGGGCTTGGGAAATGTCTCTGCCCTCTCAGCCTGTTGAGAGTCTTAAGCAGTTCTGTGAGGAGTCGCGTCCTCTCCTGGGGTGGGAAGTCCCACGCCGACGGGCGCATCTTCCCCTCCGCCTGACATGGCGATGTTTTGCTGCTGCTCTGCTGAAGCTGATGTAAAGCTACGACGTGTGTAGGGGGTTCCTCAATACCAGAGGTACCTGGAGCGCCAGGGCCCCCCTCCTGCTTTCCCTATGGATAATAAAGACCTGCGCTCTGTTGACCCCCCCCGCAGTATGTCTGAATTCAGTAAATAAAGTCTAGGCAGTCCCAGACAATTCCATTATAGACCGTCACTTGGCTTTAAGTCATGGCTGTGTGATTATAGGCACTGCCCTTTGACGGTGTAACAATTTCAGAGTTTCCCCACCTTACTTTCCTCTCCCAACAGCTCAAATGAGAGTACTGAGCAAGTCTTAAATAGGCTGAAGCTTGTCAGGAAGATCTGAGAGCGGGTACTGCCATTTCAGAGGTAAGCCAAAAATGGTAGACCCTGCTTGAGTGAGGTAAAAAGTGTCACCTGCTTTATATGAAAAATGTAGAAGAAATTGTGCTCTGCTCCAGCAATCTTCTGTATCGGGACAGTAATTTACTGTGGTTGACATTAAGGCAGATGATACTGAGTATATTTTAATAGCTTAAGCTCTCGCTAAAACAGGAGCTGGTTTTGATCAACCTTTGTCATGTTTCACAACCCTTGCACCTTTGGTCAGTGGTGGATGCATATGTAGTTTATTAATAACTAAACCGGAGAAGTGTTGCCTGATTGCACAATTTTGAAGTGGTATGTTATAGCCAAATATGTAAATAATGTACAGCTTACAGGATAAGAAAGCTTCACAGGGGTTGAAAAGAAGCAATCCCCTGTTGTTATTCAAAGGTCTGAAGGTCTTCAACCACAGGCTGAGGGTGGAAGAAGGGTCAGGAGCGGCATGAGCAGGAAAGATTCTCAGATATATAATCAAATCAATGAAATCAATTAATCCATTTAATTAATTTGACCAATTTTCCATAAGGGAACAAGATTGCACCCATGTACACTGACAGCTGCATTGACCCATAAGGCAACCAACATGAAGCCAACGCTCCCCTCCACTCATCCAGCTGCGGGTGTGCGCAGTCTGCATTTCGTAGTTCGGTCAGCAGCAGCTCCAGCGGCCAGGGTTTCAAGTCAAAGGCTAGAAATAATTGAGAGCATTTAATGAGGAGATTTTTGTGGTTTATTTGTGAAGTCCTCAGTGGGTGTAGGTAGCTCTGTCAGTGACCACTGCTTGCAGCAAAAATAGCTGCCCTGCTTAATTCTTTGATTTGGATATGAGCAAAAATAAATGAATTTGAAAGCCTTTTGGAGGAATAATGAGCCATGCTGAGCCATGCAGACAGGTCCTCCTGGCGTAACGGGCCGTGATAGGAAACGGAAACAGTTCACCTCACTGCCAAAGCTACCTCTTGTGCTCCTGGCCCTGTCCCTGGGCGTTTGGTTTCTGCACACTTCACCTACAGCTGTAAAGGAAACAAATGTGAAAAGGAGTTAAAACTAGCTTCAGACCCTGTCTCTGCTCCTCAGCCCTCCACAGCTTGTTTTCCGTCCCTTCTCCTCCGTATCCCTCCTTCTCCTGCGGCGTGGGAGAGAGTCCCTCCGCTGCTCCTGAAGGGGCTGTTCCCTTGCCAGCCGGCATCTCTGCGCAGTCCCCAGCCTCCGGCTGCACTCGGTGCTGATGCGTGAGGAAGATGGTACAGTCCCTAAGGGATGATAATGAAGTAACTCCACCAAGGTTCGGCTTCTCCCTCACCTCTGGTCCAAGGTGCAGACATGCAGAGTTTAAGCATCCCTCGCTCATTTTATGTGGAATATAACGTAGCTGTGATAGTCACATTTTCTGTTGCTGGTCCTTTCTGTGATCTCCCAGAAGTTCCTGGCCTCAATTATATTTAGAGACAATTAGTTCCACATCTTAGTTATAAACTGTGGCTTAAAAAAATTAAAATCTTGTAGCACTTTAAATCCGTCTTCTTTTCGTTGGCTGTTCTTATTGTACAGCTAAAAACAAATGGGAGTGCCAAGTCTCCCTGCTTTGTATTGCTTGTTGTTTTGCATTCCCCATCGGACTGGCTCCAGTCTCTTCCCTGAACTTAAACACTTGCTTTCTTTTTGGGATCTTTGGACCCAGACCAGATTCTCTTGTGGGAGCATTCGGGGCTGCCTGAGCAGTGCCATTCATATCCCACCACTGAGCTCTAATTGCCCTTTCCTCCTCCTTCATCCCATTGCTTTCATATTTTTCTTGCCCTTCTGACAGTTGCTATACATCTAGCTATATATCTAGTCACCTGCAGAGCCGGTCACTTTGCAGGTCGTCCCCTCTTCCAGGTCAGTGCATGCTCAAACACTTCAAAAATTAAATCTAAGGAGGTGGGGGCAGGTAGAGCACTTCTGCCTCCTTATGTACTTGCCTTAAATATTGCAGCTAAAAATAAGTGGAGAAAAACGTGAAGAGTGTAATTTTAAAATTGATGGCATGCCCTGAGAGGTAGTGGTTTCGCTCTCCCCCAGCGCTACGGGTCTTCCAACCTACTTCACACACCCCCCGCGTGGCTGGCGGGTCCTGCCCCTTTCTTTAATGAAGAGGAGTGCTGCCACCGCTCCCGATTCCCCCAGGACCACCCCACCCGGCTCTCAAGCCCCACGGGAGGCACCGTGCTCCCAGCCCCTTTCCTGGGGGCTCGGCGCTGCCACTGATGGAGTCCTGCTGCCGCGGCACCCGCGGCCGCGAGCGGCGCTCGGTCTGTGGAGCCTCGGCGCGCCGGCGGCATGAAAACAGGCTCGGGCGCAGCTCCACAGCCCGGGCTTTGCGGCGCCGAGAGATCTGGCTGCCGTTCCTAGCTCAGCCGCTGACGCGTTGTGTGATGGGGGCAGTCCCTTATTTTTTAATGCATTACAGATATAGGTAGAACGCCTTTCGGTATAGGCGAAAGGAACACGTAGAAGAACTGTGACTTGGTCTTAATTGACCGTGGTGCCAACTGGAGTGTAATGAACTGTAATAAAAATACTAAGTTGCTTCTCAAGCAATGAAAACAGCTGTTTGGTATTACCGTCTTCAAGAAGTAATTCTGTGCCCAGTCTGTACAGACAAAGTATTTTTGTTTGTGCTAACGCTGTATAATAAAACGCCCGGAGAGTTAGTACATAGGGAGGGGGTTTTGTGGTGGTGGTGGTTGTTGCTGGCCGGCTCTTGCTGAGCAGCGCAGCGCATCTCCCGTGCGTTCGAGAAGGTCGCGTGGAGCCGTGACTGATGCCACGCCACGGTGGGTGGCACAACCTCGCCGACAGCTAGCAGAAATGAAACCAGCCGGCCTATTTCGTACCCACACAGGTACTGAGTTTTGGAAGAGAAAAAAAAAAAAAAGCAAGCCGTTCAGTGCAGCAGTCGAGAGCAAGGCATCGGCTTTGCCCTTCGGGCTCGCTTTGCGGGGTGCGATCCATTGCAGCTCGAGACTTCCCGGCCAGCGGTGCTACCTGCGGAGGGAGGCCAGAGGTGCGGGGCTGGCCCCGGACATGAGTGCAATTAATTCTCAACTACAAATGAGCTGTGGCATCGCTTGGGCTGAGAGAAGAGTTTTGCCAGCGCCGATGGTGGATTATATGTGTATAGAAATTCTGTTGCAAGTTAAACGGACATAGAAGCCTCTCAGGATATTCATGTTTCCACACTAGGTGTAGTAGTTTGGCGTTGCAAATGTATGAACCGCAGGTTTACACCAAACATGCAAAAACAAATTAGAAATAGGGAAATACAAACACATTTTCTCATTAGGGGATATAAGTATGTGCTGACTGTAGTACAAATATAATTTTTATTCCATTTGTGTAACCTTTGGTATTTTAATGAAGTCCTGTTCCTGTGTACAGCGTATGGTTCACTGTCAGATAATTTAACACTAAGAAAATCTGCCTTGAATAAATTAGAATATATTTGCAAATTAATTGGTTAATTAGATTTTAGACATCTCTTGAGGACAGGAGAGAAACAGATGTGTGCAAAAGCCACACAGATAGTTTGGGGATGAGCGTTTCTTGTAGGGTTTTATCACTCATTTTTGTGAAAAACAACCTTTCACGAGTGCCAAAGATTAAAAAACCCTCAGCTTTAAATGCAGAACATTAAATTCCAATTTCTGTGGTGCTACTGAGTTTTTTTCTGGGGCATGGGCAGAGCATTTGGACCTGTTAGCCGAATGACTGCACTCAGAATAGGCGAGGTACCTCTTGAGCTGCTTTTTTTTTCTGACAACTAAAAGTATCCGTGAAGCCACCTGGAAATCCTCTGAGCTAAGCCCTGGCAGATCAGCAGAGAGATGCCAGCTGGCATCGTGGTGAAGTCAGGCAACTTGTAAGAAGCAGCGGATCTAAGATGGAGCCCAAGATTTAGAAGAATGGTCACCGAAGAAGGAAAACTGACAGGGCAGGTTTTTTTCTCAGCTACGTCGGTGTAAATCCAGAGCAACTCCACTGAGATTCACACCAGAGTAACTGAGAGCAGAATCTGGCCAACATCATCCACCTGACCTCGAGAGAGGGCTCGGATGGGGAATAGCTCGCTTACCTTCCTCGTACAAGCCTTTCACACCTAGTTTTCAGAGAGGCATGAAATGCCTGAGGCATTTTCAGTCTGGAGACATGGTACAATCATACAGTAACCACCAAATTACTTTCACTGATTGGTAAAAGTAATTAGAGATTGTGCTACCAAAACCTGCAGTTGTGTATTTGTTACTAACTTAGACCCTACAGAAACAAGCTCGGGTTAAATCTTGTTTGGAAATTGAGGGAATGCAAATTTTATGGACTAGAGTTGCTGCAGAAGCTGAGTGGGAAAGGATTTTCAGCTTAAAAGCAGTGCAGCAGCTCCCTGCGACGCGGGCTGATCCCGGGAGCGGCAGCAGTGGGTAGGTGTCGTTGCTTGCATCCGTTTCCCACCTCTGCCGAAACAGTCCTGCAGGCTAAGCCCAAATCGCAAGGCATTGATCAGCCCTTCTTGGACGACAGCCGGTGATCACGTCGCTTTGCCTTTGCCATTTTGTCTCTGGCATCCCAGTTTGAGTGTGTTCACAACCGTTTGGCAAAGCGCAGCAATATTTGCAGTGCACAGTCAGACGAACGGGAGCCCATTTGCGTGCGTCGTCGATCATTTTACAAACAGTCCTCGAGCTAAGCACCAAACCCGCCCGGGACTGGCTGTTCAGGGTCACGGTACAGACGTCAGAGGCAGAAGCATTTTTCCTGCAGGCGTAACCCCTGTTAGGCACCGAGACCCCCACGCTGCGGGGAAGAGCCTTCAGGTCATCTTCTTTCTTTGACCTCGGTGTGTTTCTCTCAGCAGCGGGCAGAGCAAAGTAAGAGAAGGCGCCAAGGCAGCCCGCGGGGCCGGCCGGGCGCAGGCACCCCGTGTCCTTGGCCCAGGACTGCTGTCAGCAGCCGCGTGCCTTCGGGAGGAGAGCGCAGCTTTTAGCGGGGCTGTTGCAGACCGGGACGTGCAAAAGCCTGGCCGCGGTGACCTCGATGCACTAATTTGTGAGAGCGCCTGGGCTGGCTCCCGAGGGCGGCGTGGCTCGGCCGCGTGCGGGTAAGAGCCTTGCGCAGCAGGGTCCTGCCTGCCGGCTGCCGTCCCGTCCTTGAGCACCCAGCCGCTGCCGGGCACCAGCCAGCCCGGGGGGACGACTCTGCTGGGCGCCTGGCCTTTCAGCCCCGGTTAACCCCAGAGCCCAGCTCTCCCTCCGCAGGCAGGGAACTCCTGTTCCCACGCAGCATCCGGCTCTCTCCTGAGCCTGCTCCCTTCTGACCTCGGCACTTCTTTCCTCTCCTGTGCTGCAGGGGTTACCGAGTTCTCTGCTGCTCGGAAATTAAATTGGATGAGACAGGTACCAGCTTTTAGTGGGATCTGGCTTGTGTTAGCGGGGAAGCGGCGCTGCACCGCCGCACCTGGGACGCTGCGGTCCAGCCGAAGCTGCCCTTCCCGCCGCACTCAGCACGTGCAGATGAGTTATGTTCCTGCAAACGGGTAGGAGTGGAGGAGCATTAAGAGCTGGGGATAAGAGGCTGCTGGTTTGCAGCTGTGGTGAATATAAACAGCAACAGAGGATGGACACGGACATTCCCTGCAGCATTCGTCTAAACGCGCGGTGATTCAGTAACTGCGCGCCGGTGTCCTTGGGCAAAATGAATTGGCATGTTTGTCAGGAGTCTGGGGGTTGAGGAGAGACCCAAAAACTACCGGCTGCGATAAAATTCGCAAAGTAATGGGTTAGCATCATCTGCCACAACTTCTCTCTGGGGCTTTTGTCAGATCTGTCATTCGAGCAGTGTTTGCCGAGGCTTTTGACATTTGTGGCAGCGCTGGGACAGACAGCAAGGTCGTGTGTCACTTTAAAGGCTTAATTTTTTCCAAATTCCTCACAAAACCAGAGCTGAAAGCTCTCTCATGAATGTCTTGGGGAATCTGCTGAGGCAGCAGTTACGTTATCCTTCAAAACTCCACGGAAAATGTCGCCGCAGAACCAGGCCGGAAAGGGGAAGGGAGCAAGGGGTGCTGCGAGCGGGGCGAGGGCTGAGGCTGCCCTCGGTGCCGGCTGGGCGGACGCCCGTGGGAACCGCAGGCAGCTCGAGATGCCGAGGTGTGGGCAGCACAAACCACACGTCTCCTCGCCTGGTCAGGTTTCTGCTGAAGACGTATTTACTCAGCAGAGCAAGAAAACCCAAAGCGGAGGAAGGTACAAACCGAGAAAACTGTATTTGTGAGGTGTGACTGCAGTGTGCAGACCTTCCTCCCCTCTGAACCCGGACTCACCTGGGGGACGATAAAACAGGCGAGCAGCTGCCTTCGAATTTATTTCTTGTTCTTTCTCCGTTTCTGCAAACCTCCCATACCATAATATTAATGCGTGATGAGAAACTAGTTTTAAACAGGACTGCTCACTGCAAGAGATAATAAACACCGGTGTTCCCAACAAAATTATAGAGGACTTGGTACATTTCGTTGAAAAACTGGCTGCATTACTAGACAGAGATCATAAACCTTTAAAAGGTGGAGGGAGGAGAAAGCAAAATACTCCGTGTAAGGAAAATGCGATTGTGGTAATGACTTTGCTAATCCCTACGCTTCCAGTTTTATCCATTCATGTTCCCAGTATCTGCAGATGAACTCGGGAGGGTTTCAGTAATCCATTAAAAAAGATAACTTTAAAATTTCAACCTAGGCATAATCATTTGTTGGTTTGGGTTTTTGTTTTCCTCCTTCTTCCCTGCTAAGTTATAGGTGCCCCTGTTAAGTTTACCGAAATGATAATCAGCGAGTAAACCTTTTCACTTGGTACTTTGATCGGGATGATCATTCTTGTGGAAAAGTCTTACGAAGAGTTTTATGGGAATGAAACCAATTGAGATCTATAGAAATAAAATACTGATCTCTGTACAACAATAGATGCTTTTTAAACTGTCCTGTTCATCAGATAAATAATTCTTGAGTAAGCTGAATGTGTTGGTTTGAAGTAGCAAAAATCCTGAAGGTTATTTGTTATCGAGTGTAGTCTGTTATTGTTTAGTCTTAAAGAATTTATTCTAACTCTGGTAAAGCTATCTAAGTAGTGCCATGGATTGCTTATCAGAAGATACTGCCCCTTTTCGTGTCCCCATGCATTTCAGTGCTACTCTAATTGATGAAGTTTTACATGATGGAATATTGGAGGTCGAGGTTTTGTGCTCGGGACGATCAGAAAGCAGCAGATACTAGTAGCTTTTACAGAAAATGGAAGGCCAGATGGACCAGAAGATTACTCCGTCTGATCTCATGCGCACTGCAGCCCCATTCTGTGTCACCCGCTTTACCCCTGCGCTGCATCCACTAAACCGGGATGAGGTGCAGCGTATCCTGCGGCAAAGCACTCACGTCTGATTTCAAGAGATCCCTTAATGGAGGAGCCACCATCTCCCGCAGCAGTTTGCTTCGTGGTTAAAATATGTTCCGTGCCGGGGCGTTGGTACAGATTTCTATTGATATTTGTTTCACTTTTAGTTTCCACTTCTTGATTCTTGTTGTGCCCTTTTTCAGCAGGTTGAAGAACTCTCGGTTCCTTTTCCTTTTCTCCCTGTAGAGCCACTTACGTGCTGTAATCAAGCCACTTCTTCCTCTTCTCTCTGATAAGCTGAACAAGCTGAGGTCTTTTAAGTCTCTCTCAGAAGTGTATTTACCACAGTCCTGAAATAACTTTTCTGTCCCTTTTCTCTGTCTTCAGTTATTCAGCATCTTTCTAAAATGTGGAGGTATTGGCACTGGATGTTTCCTGGTATCTGCCTCACCAACTCCGGGTACACAGGGACAATTTCTTCTCGGTGTGTACAACGTGGTTCATGTGTCTAAGGATTCATTTGCTCTTTTGTAACAGCCTTGAGCTGCTTGTCCACGGTGACCCTCTAATCCTTTACAGAATTTCTCCTTTCTAAGATAAAGAGTCTTGTTTCAGATGCCAAGCATTACAGAGGATTTTGGTTTACTGCATTTTATAGTCTCTTAAAGAGTATGTAAAAGATGTCTGCACTGCATGAGGATGCTCCGGAAAACCTGCTCCAGGTCTGCACCCTTTTAGCCTCTGATGTTGGCAGAAACTGCTGACGCGTCTAACACATGATTTGAGGCGCTGCTGTAGGAAAATGCCTGTATCACAGCCCATCTGGAGTCTGAGAGAGGGAGCTGGGGGGGAACAGCTGCTCGGAAGTTTGCAGAGAGAGCTGGCGGTCTCATTTATACCCCCTGGGAACATGGCACACAAAACCCAGACTCAGCTGGGAACTGTGCAGCCTGTTCTCCCGCCAGTGCCGGGTGCTGCCGTTATGGTTTACAAGAGGTAGGAAGCTGAAGTTACCCTGATACACAAGACTCTTTTACGGATGTCTTTGAACTTGCTCTGTGCTTATCACTGGAAGGTTCCAAAAAAATATTAAATATTTTAAAACTAATATCAAAATTAACACACCTGTATAAAAAAACAGTCCAGGTGCGTGTTGCACTGCATCATCGCGTGGACTCTCTTACAGTCAATATCGTTCCCCACCATCTGTTGGCTGTTAGCACTTGGCCAAAGAGCTGTTGTTCCTCCAGCTAATCTGATCACTGCTGGCATCCCCTCATAAACCCTTTTGTCTGGACGATCATGTTTTCCTTGGCAGTCTGCAACGTGCACCGGCTCGCAGGTCTGTCTCCGATCTGAGCTCTTGCGTGCCAATGCCTCTCCCTTTCCGTTTGTCCTTGCGCTTGAGTTGCTGGAGGAGGTGTAAAAAGGCAGGGCAGGGAGCAGGTAGAGAGCAAAGGGCTTTTCGCCAGGCGGTGCCAGGCTGGCCCTGCACACTTCCCAGCGGGGCTGGAGCAGATGCCTGGCTGTATCCCACCAGGGCTGAGGCTAGTAGAGCTGCTCCCAGGTGTAAGTGTGGTGTAGGTGTGCTCCAGCTACAGCAGAATTGCAGATACACTTGGGAGTTCCTTGTCCTGCAACCCCACAGTTCACTCGAGGCGTTTCAATGTCTGGCAGATCACAGGAGAAGGTGCCACTGTACGCCTAACCTGACCTGTGCTTCTCATTAGGGTTCTGGCTATGAAACCTGCAAGCTTGAGACTTCCTCACTGAGGTATAAAATTTCTCATGGTTAAAGCTTTATTTGGAGTGGAGACTCCTCCCTCCAAACGAGAGAGTCCTTTCAAGCCCGCACAGCCTAATAAATAATTCTGAGGCAACTGAATTTGTTGGTTTCTTTAAAGAAACATAATTATTTTAAAATGACAAACTGGTCCCTTTGTTGATAAATGTTTTATATCCTTGCTGCTATGCCTGAATAGTTTGTGTAAATAATGTATTAGCTCGCAAACAGACGTAGCACGTTCAGGCAGACACTGCCCAGCAGGCCAGGAATGCTAAAAAAGCAAAACAGATGATTCTGTGTGGTGCTGAGCACTGGGAGCGGGAGTGAGCGTCAAGAGGGACTGAGAAACACCATCTGCATCTCTTAGGATTGGTCCCGACATAGCTCAGGTGCCTGACACTGCGGTGATGCATTAGGGCTACAGATGCGAGCAGTCAGGCATTCAGCATCAGCAGGTATGTGGTTTCCCTGGGACTCTTAGGAGCAAAATGAAAAGCGGGGCTCAGAATTGCAATGTGATCTGGTTAAGATAATGTCTGGCAGTTATATTTGCAGGCTGGTTTTCAGAAGACTTGCTTTGCTTGCTTGAGAAGAGCTCTCCTTCAATACAAGGTTTTCAATTTGCTTTGGTTGGTTATTCCTCTAACTTTGTTCTCAAAATGAGCCTTGATTTTTGGAAATGTAATTTTGCAAAAATCGTATGTGTGGTTCTTTGTGCATAAGGGCAGGGTCAGACAAGAGAAGAAGGATATGCACATGCATCAGTGGTTTCCAGATGAAAGTCCTTTGTAAATAGTGCAGAAGTGTGTACATGTAAGTATGCATGGATGCAAATGTGCTTGTGGGGTTTTCAGACAGCAATTTTGCATGCTCAGGCTGGGACCTAAAAGTCCCACGGGCCACCATGGGCAATTGTAGAACCATAGAAAGGTTTGAGTTGGAAGGGACCTTCAAAGATCATCTAGTCCAGCCCCCTTGCTGTAGGCAGGGGCATCTTTCAATAGATCAGTTTGCTCAAAGCCCCAGCCAACTTGACCTTGAACATTTCCCATGATGGGACATCCACAACTCCTCTGGGCAACCTCTTCCAGGGTCTCACCACCCTCAGTGTAAAAAATTTCTTCCTTATACCCAATCTTAACCTACCCTCTTTCAGTTTGAAACCATTACCCCTTGGCCTGTTGAAAGTGGGTAGGACTCTCCAGCCCTACTGAATGGAATATAGTCACCCTGATCTGGTGTAACATCAACTGAAGACCTCTGGAGTTGCCTAATCAACCCTATAAAAGGTAAAACCCACCTAACAAAAGGCAGCTGCAATTCTAATCTTACACTTAATGGTGTGCAGCTCGTGTTTTCCTCTGACTCAGGAGGAGAGTCTTGCTCCGAAGGGGACTTGGTGATGCAGAGGAGCCATGCTCTTGTTCTAGCGGCCTTTTTTGCTGAGAATAACAAATAAGAGAAAACTTTGATTTTACTGTAGTCAGCAGAAGTGAGCGAGCGTAGAGAAGGAGCAATCTGTGGAGTGACAGATCCCGTTTTACCTGGCCGCGCTGTGAACCGCAGTCCTAGTTCTCAAACGGTACATGGGATGGCCTGATTTAGCTTTATGTTAACAAAACTGAGGACAGGAATGGGAGGCATCACTGAAAAACAATTACCAGTGCATTTTTTTATTTCTTCCTGCTATCTCCTCTTTTCCCCTTCTTAGAACATGAAAATTATTTTAATACTCAGTCTTGATTGCAAAAGGGAAAAAATTTGCACAGTTTCCTGCCCTTCCAGAGTTCACACTCCTGCACTGCTTTATTGCAGAAGTTAGTCCTCATTAAGTCCAGAAGATCAGCACCCGCTGTCTGTCAGTGGAAACCCACCCTGGACTGTAACAGCGCTGAGTTTTCACCCTAAAGTTCAATGCTACAAAACCTAAATACACAGAATTAGGGTTCTTCCCCACACACATTTTGAGTCCTACTCCTATTTTTGAGGTAGCTTTGTCTCATTCGTATAAAGCAGAAAGAAAATACTTTGAGATCCTGAGATGAAGGCAAATACAAGAACTAATAAACAACCAAAATATTGAAGTACCTAGATAAGTTGTGATGTTACCACTCCGGGGACTAAGCTGCAACTGACTTCTTATGAGTAAAAATAAATCACTGCTCTATTTCATTCAACATTGTTCCATGGAGTTACTGAACTAATTTTTCCTCCAAGCATGGTCACATTTTGGGTCAGCATGCCTAGACAACATGGGGCTCTGCCAACAGTTCCTGTATAAAGTCCCTCTTTTTTTTTTTTTTGAAACAAATCCAGTCATTCATAGAAATGAACTCCTGCATAATTAGAGCCAGTATTGCACATCATCTTTGCTTTCCATTTTTAGATGTTGTGTCTGGAGGACTATAACTTTTAAAGATGCCAACAAGCCACTTAGGAGCTCGATAGCCGTAATGGGAAAATCTGTGGAGCTGAATAGAAAATTATAAGCTTCATAAGGACTATTCTAAATCGTGTGGTAAAGAGCTCAGCCAGACATTCAAAGCAAGAAGAGAAACGATACCCCCTTCTCATTTGATCTTCAGGGGTCTGTACTTCCTCTACGACCCTGCTGAAGTCCCAGTCCTACAGGCAGCTTCAGGGAGAGGGTGGTGTTCTTTACGCCAGAGTCCTCTGGACTCTGCTGGGTCCAGTTATTGGACTGTGGCATGAAGGGGTGCAGAGCACTGGTTTTACTCATATTGTACCATCCAGGGCATGTAGTCAACCATTTCTGTCTCTAGATTAGTTAAAACATTCAGTAGCCCCAGATACTGAAGCATGAAACTCTAGAAAATTGATCCTCTTCAGCATTTTTTAACCTCAAGTTCTCAATAAAGAGCTATTTTAAAATAATTAAGAAAGATTTGGAGGCCGTTTTTTTTTTTTTTTTGACAGGCAGGAGGGAGTCATTGGCTTCAGAGCCAGCAGGTGTTGACAGGTGAGAGATCTCACAATAAGTCTTTTATTTCTCTGCACTCTGAGGCTTTCAGGTATGTCCTGTAATCTCAAAATTAGAGTGGGTGGCAGATGAGATAAAATTTGTTTCTTTGTTCAGAAAATGCAGTATGGATTTTTCTTTGTTTGGGTCTTTAATCCAAACTGATGCTTTAATAACTGAAATTCCAGTAGTGGGCTTCTTTTTCTTTTTAAGTTAGAGAATAAATCAATAAGAAAACTGGCTTTGCAGTGGGAAATTACCCCAAAGATGTTCACAGCTGGACTGTCACAGCATGTGAGGTCGGTTAATGGGACCAGATGGGACTATTTAGGACAAGTGTTTGACACTGCTTCACTGCAGGAGAAGGCTAAAGTCTGAACAAAGTCACTCTGTGAAGGACAGAATATAATATCCCCAGTTTTAAAAGTGAGAATCACAAAATGGTTTGGTTTGGGAGGGACCTTTAAAGGTCACCTAGTCCAACTCCCGTGCAGTGAGCAAGGAAAACTTCAACTAGAGCAGGTTGCTCAGAGCCCTGTCCTACCTGGCCTTCAACACTCCGTCGATGGGGCATCCACAGCTTCCCTGAGCAACCTGTGCCAATGTTTCACCACCCTCACTGTAAAATAAGTCTTCCTTATAGCTGATCTAAATCTACCTTTTAGTTTAAAAGTGTTACCCCTTTTTCTGTCACGACAGGCCCTGCTAAAAAGGCTCTCTGTCTTTCTTAGAAGCCCCCTTTAAGTGCTGGAAGGCTACAATAAGGTCTCCCCGGAGCCTTCTCTTCTCCAGGCTGAACAACTGAACAACCCCAACTCTCTCAGCCTGTCCTCACAGCAGAGGTGTTCCATCCCTCTGATCACTGTTCTGGCCTCCTCTGGACCCGCTCCAGCAGGCCCATGTCTTTCCTGTGCTGAGGGCTCCAGAGCTGGATGCAGGACTCCAGGTGGGGTCTCACCAGAGAGCAGTAGAGGAGTAGAATCTCCTCCCTCGACCTGCTGGCCACGCTGCTTTGGATGCAGCCCAGGATATTAGTTCTCTATTGAAATACCAAAGCACACTGTCAAGAGTTAAATACTACTTTCAACTTATTCCTGCATTTTTCTGTGCAGAGTACAGGGGAACAAGGCTGAGTATATGAAGCCCAAGTTCAGGGTGCATGGCAGTTTCCCCATCAGTGAAATGGAGATGCTGTCTTGTTCTCCTGCCAGCAGGCTGAGGTTCTTTATATTAAAATATTCAAAAAGGAGTTTGTGATCTCCAGGAAATGGCAAGGTAGAGGTACCATAAAGATGCAAATTGTTGGTGTAATTTATTGTTAGAAGAATCCTGCTAGAAAGAGCCTGCCCTAACCACTGGATATCTTAACAGGTTGGCCTCACCTTTACCTTGTAAGGGTCCAGTAGCTTGATGGGCTGAGGGGCACATTTCAGGCAAAGAGGATTCATACACATTTATGTCACCTCAGAGGGGGTGGCAGTGGAGGTGGGTCCTCATAAAATCTTACCCTGTGGCTGTGTGTGTTCCTGTGTGTGCATCCGCACGGGCGAGCATCAGCATCTTCAATGCTTTCCCACCAACCTAGAGGGTATTGAATTCACGATATGTGGTGCTGCATTTACATTCCTCGGAAGTTATGAGCGAGCAGTGCATTTGCTTCCTCTTGGACTTTTCTTATTCAGGCGTGTGGTGAGCTTTCTTGCTGCCAGCACAGCGAGGTGCTGCTGTGAAACGGGCACTTAGAGGACTTCAAAGCCTAGGAGCCAGCGTTTGGTTTTAGAAGAAGTGCCACACGATGCTATTAGCAGGTTGCTGGTAACTGGGGCGTAACGCTGCCTGAGAGGCACCTCGGCAAGATCTGCCTCTGACACACTACTTGGGGACCCTCTCTGGCACACTTGTTAAATAATGTCTTTAGACATCAAGTGATGTTGGTGAGACCACATTTGCTACCGTATAAGAGTACTTGTTCCAGGTGGTGTAACCACCACACTGGGAGCCAGCTGGGCAATATTTGGTACTCCAAATGTTGTGCGTGCTTTGCATGCACCTTGGAGATTTACAGGGCATGCTGTGTAAATATTTAGACAAAAATTGTTAGAGCATTTGTATTTGTTAGAATGTACATTGACTTTAATGGCTTGTGATCCAAGTGTTTCTGTGCATAATATGCAAGTGAACTGAATCCAACCATGATGTCACTGAAGACTTTAAAGATGATTTAAATTCCAGTGGTTACTGTCCATCTAAACTGTAACAAAGTTCCTTTAGCAGTACGTTGAAGTGAAAACTCTACTTCCCTGTTTTATTTGTTAATCCAACCTTCTGAACTAAAAGAAGATGCTGGCATGGAAAGGAGTAGCCAGTTGTACGTTGACGTTAGTTGCTGAATGTTTGCAGAGTTTCATTTCCATTGCCAGGCCAAGAAGAATCACGCAGAAATTTCATTAATTTGAATACCCGTACTCATACCTGTGCTCAGCCGTTACCTGTGTGCCAAAATCACTGTTGACACACGCTGCTGCTGTACGTACACCGTAGTATCCCTTGGAGTCCTGCAGCCAGGGCAGCATGGTGGCGGCATCTGCGGTAATGAACCCGGCTGAAAGAAATACTCCAGTGGCTGCCTTTCAGCACTTGGCAAGAAAATCCTTTTTATGTTAGTTTCAAGGTCGTCAGATATCATTATAGCCAAGTATTAAAAATTTCAAAGAAAGGAGGCAGTGTGTTTGATTTATAGAATAATTATCTAGCTTTAGCTCTAACTTGGCTTTGGCAATGGTTTTGCAAGCACTTGAAAATTAAATCCATTTTTTATGGCACTACAAGGTATTATCTCACAGCAAATGATAATTAAACACCTGTGAAATCAATTAGCCCTTTAAGCAGGGGAAAAAAAAAAGTTTTCCAATTATGTTTTTGCACCTCCAAACTTTCTAATTCCAGAACCAGCGCTTGCGGAGAGGGAGATGAACTGCCAGCCAGTAGCCTGTTAACCGGCATTAAGATCACCCCAAAGCATTGCACAGCCGTAAATCTGAAAGCAAGCAGTTCTCGGCGACGGCACCCTTCCAAGTAGGATGCGTTAGCCTTTCAAGCGCAGTCTTGGGCAGCTATCTATCTGACACACAGCTGAGCTGTCAGCTTTTCTACAAAGACAGTTACTCACTTGGTGTTTTCAATGCCAAGTTTTACTTGACAGTTTATTTAAAAGCCAACATACCTTAATGGAAACCAGGCAACGAGACGCTCCGTGTGACAGAGTGGGTTTCTTTTCAGGGTCTCCAGCCAGTAGTTCAGAGCCATCTGCATTAAGCATTTGCACACGGAAAACTGGCCGATTGGTTAATAGCTGAGATGGAATATACTGGAAAACTGGGAAACGCTCCACCATTTAGCCTTGCGTTGTAGGTGTTTAATATCTGTCTTTGTTGTAGAACTTGAACTGATGCAGAGACTTTTGGAAGATGCAGTGTGTGTTCGTGGGCTTGCAGATACGGGGAGGGAGCCCTGGACATATTTGGTTAAGTGCCATCACAATTTTTGGCTCGGGGAAGAAAGAAACAGCTCAAGTCCCATCTGACATCTACAGCGGTATGTGCTGATACTCCTTGCCAAAGATGAGCTCCAACATCTTCCAAAAGATGGATTATGTGTGGCACTGTTCAAATACGTACTTCTGGGTTAAATCTGTTGTATTTGGTTTGGGTTCTGCTCCTATATTTCCATCTGAATTTTGATAGTCATAATGTCCAGCTGCTTTTTGGCAAGTGCCGCATCACTGGAGAGGAGGGAGGCAGGTGAGGACGCTGGGGTTAGCATTCCCAAGGTCTGTCTAGCTGCTGGAGAAGCCACCAGTCATCTGTATCTCAGGTTTTCCATCTATGAAATGGCAATGGTGATGGTATCCTGTATCAGTGTTCAGAGGATTAGATAAGAAAATATGTATGCTGCTTTGTGATTCCTACGTGACAGGTGACATATAGCTGGATAAAGTATGGTAATCATTACATCTGGGTAGCTGGACGTATCTGCTGGTCTAAACAGCCAACATCTTTTTAGACCTCTCTTCAGGCAATGGTGCTGATGATGTGGCTTTGGAAAAAAATAGTTTATATTAAAATTCGTAGTGAGAATGTTTCCCAGGCTAGTTTATAATCTCTCAAGTGTAGTGACATGGGGAAATGCTTAAGCTGTAAGAAGGAATGTACGGCATGGCTGATTAGTCACTGCAGAGCCTCTGCAGCCTGCCCGGGCTCCTTGGGATAATGGTGAACCAGGAATCCCAAGCAGCCCTCTAATCCACGTGCTGATTGACAAGGTCGGCACATCAGAAGAAAAAAAAAGCAGAGGGGGGGGAAGAAGAGAGAAGCAATGTGCTGGATCAAGAAGTTAAAATGGTAAGAGTATTTGGCTGAGCAGCATTTCTCCTTCAGATGATTGCTCACACGGCGTTGCGGTGTTTTATACCTGCGTGATATATGGGGACGAACATGTTTTCGCAGCTCTGGGTGGTAGCAGGGAGGAGATACTTCAGTTATGAAGTGTGAATAAGTTAGAATTGATTACAAACAGAGCTATTTGTTTATGCTGCCTAAAAAGTTATTAGCTGTGGACAAGGTGCACTTCATCATTACGGAAGGGAGCCTGAATGTTAATAAAACACACTGTTGGCCGTACAGAGGGATGACAGCTTTGGGTTAAATCTGTGGCTATTTTAGTTTTAAAGCCCGACCTGTCATTTTAAAGGCATATGCATTTTGGATTTTAACATGTTTGAATGATGCAGCTGAGGCCCAGGCCAAGCCAACCCCAAAATTGGCAGTAAAATGTTACCTCCGTGCAAGCGTGCAGAGTGACGGAACACAGAGATATGAGCAATAAGCATGTGCCCCCTCTCACCGGCAGTCTTCTAACATGGAAACCAGGAGCTTTCTGGAAATAAATACCCTCTGAGCAAAGCAGAGGACTCCTCTCAGAGCTTTCCTACAGGGAATGCTCGGGAAGATGAACGGCCAGCAGTAAAGGAAAGTGCCAGAAGGAGCGCGACACCGAAGCAGCACAAGGAAGGCAGACGTGCCCGGCCGGCCGCCCGTGCCGTGCCCCGCGGTGCTGGTCTTTGCTCTGCTTCCTCAGCTGTGAGCGGAGCCTGGAGAACCTCCGTAGCTGGGTAAAACCAGAGCATCCGGATAGGCAGGTAACGCAGAGCTGTCCCCACAAGCTGGCAGCCCCGGGTTTCCGAAACCACAGCCATGCAAGCTGGGAGACTGTAACAAATCTCCCTGCCTTCTTCAGATGTTACCAGCTAATGGAAATAAGTAGTTCTGAAAACAGATGTAACTCCCGTTGCCAGGGGAGAGGAGGAAGAGGCGGCTCTGGAAGAACCTCTTCTAAAACACTTGACTATTTTCTCTGTGACTTAAGGCCCCTCTGCCAGTTGTGAGCAGGGTGATAGTACTTCATTGCTTCCCTGAGGTCTTGTTGAGATTAGTCAGTGAAGATGGTGGGGAAATGAAGCCCGTCATTGATGCAATACTGATGCCAGATCGGTGCTTAATGTACAAGTGTCCTGCTGTAGCTGAGAGGGACTTCCTGGATGTCTGCACCAGCTCCCATTTCTCTCCTGGACAAGTGAAGGAGAAGTTTCAAGTCCAGCAA
The DNA here is from genome assembly GCF_964289735.1 of Phaethon aethereus. Lineage (NCBI taxonomy): Eukaryota > Metazoa > Chordata > Aves > Phaethontiformes > Phaethontidae > Phaethon > Phaethon aethereus. The sequence continues at coordinate 16,118,434 of NC_138582.1, forward strand.
AGATTTAACTCGGACACCTACCTTTAATCATGGAGATTATCATCTCACTGTTTTCACTGAAAGCATTTCAAGTCATGGACTTCCGGAGGGCAGACTTTGGCCTGTTCAGGTCACTGGTTGAGAGAATCCCTTGGGAGACAGTCCTGAAGGACAAAGGGGTCCAGGAAGGTTGGACAGTCTTCAAGAAGGAAATCTTAAAGGCGCAGGAGCAGGCGGTCCCCATGTGCCGTAAGAAGAGCTGGCAGGGAAGGCGACCGGCCTGGCTGAACAGGGAGATTTTGCTGGGACTCAGGGAAAAGAGGAGAGTTTATCACCTCTGGAAGAAGGGGCAGGCAACTCACAAAGAGTACAAGGATCTCGTTAGGTCAAGCAGGGACAAAATTAGAAAGGCAAAAGCCCAGCTAGAGCTCAGTCTGGCCACAGTCGTAAAGAATAATAAAAAATGTTTTTACAAATATATTAACAACAAAAAGAGAGGCGAGGAGAATCTCCATCCCCTACTGGATATGGCGGGGAACATTGTCTCCAAGGACGAGGACAAGGCTGAGGTACTTAATGCCTTCTTTGCCTCAGTCTTTAATAGCCAGTCAGGTATCCGCAGGGTATTCAGCCCCCTGAGCTGGAAGATGGGGATGGAGAGCACAATGTACTCCTCATAATCCAGGAGGAAGGAGTCAAGGACATGCTAAGCCACCTGGACACCCACAAGTCTATGGGGCCTGATGGGATCCACCCGAGAGTACTGAGAGAGCTGGCAGAGGAGCTTGCCAAGCCACTCTCCATCATTTATCAGCAGTCCTGGTTAACAGGGGAGGTCCCAGAAGACTGGAGGCTTGCCAGTGTGACGCCCGTCTACAAGAAAGGCCGGAAGGAGGATCCTGGGAACTACAGGCCTGTCAGCCTGACCTCCGTACCAGGGAAGATTATGGAGCGGTTGGTCTTGAGAGTGCTCACAGGGCATGTGCAGGACAACCAAGGGCTCAGGCCCAGCCAGCATGGGTTCATGAAAGGCAGGTCCTGCTTGACCAACCTGATCTCCTTCTATGACCAGGTGACCCGCCTAGTGGATGAGGGAAAGACTGTGGATGTTGTCTACCTGGACTTTAGTAAAGCCTTTGACAGCGTCTCCCACAGCATTCTCCTGGAGAAACTGGCGGCTCATGGCTTAGACAGGTTTACTCTTCGCTGGGTGAGGAACTGGCTGGATGGCCGAGCACAGAGAGTTGTGGTGAATGGCGTTAAATCCGGCTGGTGGCCGGTCACAAGCGGTGTTCCCCAGGGCTCAGTTCTGGGGCCGGTCTTGTTCAATATCTTTATTGATGATCTGGATGAGGGAATTGAGTGCTCCCTCAGTAAGTTTGCAGATGACACCAAGCTGGGTGGAAGTGTTGATCTGCTGGAGGGTAGGAAGGCTCTGCAGAGGGATCTGGACAGGCTGGATCGATGGGCAGAGGCCAACTGTATGAGGTTTAATAAGGCCAAGTGCAGGGTCCTGCACTTTGGCCACAACAACCCCATGCAACGCTACAGGCTTGGGGAGGAGTGGCTGGAGAGCTGCCTGGCAGAAAGGGACCTGGGGATGCTGGTTGACAGCCGGCTGAACATGAGCCAGCAGTGTGCCCAGGTGGCCAAGAAGGCCGACAGCGTCCTGGCCTGTATCAGGAATAGTGTGGCCAGCAGGAGTAGGGAAGTGATTGTGCCCCTGTACTGGGCACTGGTGAGGCCGCACCTTGAATCCTGTGTTCAGTTTTGGGCCCCTCACTACAAGAAGGATGCTGAGGTGCTGGAGCATGTCCAGAGAAGGGCAACAAAGCTGGTGAGGGGTCTGGAGCACAAGTCTTATGAGGAGCGGCTGAGGGAACTGTGCTTGTTCAGTCTGGAGAAGAGGAGGCTGAGGGGAGACCTTGTCGCTCTCTACAACTACCTGAAAGGGGGTTGTGGCGACAAGGGTGTTGGTCTCTTCTCCCAAGTAACTAGTGATAGGACGAGAGGAAATGGCCTCAAGTTGCGCCAGGGGAGGTTTAGATTGGATATTAGGAAAAATTTCTTCACTGAGAGGGTGGTCAGGCATTGGACCAGGCTGCCCAGGGAGGTGGTGGAGTCGCCATCTCTGGAAGTGTTCAAAAAACGTGTGGATGTGGCGCTTCAGGACATGGTTTAGGGGACATGGTGGTGCTGGATTAATGGTTGGACTTGATGATCTTGAAGGTCCTTTCCAACCTTAGTGATTCTGTGATTCTGTGAAGTGAAGGAGAAGTTTCAAGTCCAGCAAAGATTTAACTCGGACACCTACCTTTAATCATGGAGATTATCTCACTGTTTTCACTGAAAGCATTTCAAGTCAGAGTGACGGGACGTGCAGAGATGCTTTCAGGTGAGACGTGTATGCTTCCTATGTAGAAAAAAAATGCCAACTGTACATAAGAAATATTCCCACCCCAACAAAACACTGGCAAAGCTCAAACCTCCCGCTGCATGTGTGGTTCCTATAGGGCTGAATGGGAAGGAGCCTGAAACTGGGGGTTGCCCTGATGCCTTCTGTCCCCCCATGGCCTGTGGCTTGGAGCTTCATTCACCAGGTGACATTTCTGTGGCCAAGGTCTCCTCCAAATGCTGCTGGCAGACTGAGAAAAATATGAAATAGTCTGTGCTGCAAACTCGACTCTAAAGTACTGTTTGGTACATGTAAACTATTTCCTCCGCAAGCGATGCTTCAAATTACAAAGCTATGCTTGCAGCTTGACAGAGATGTTTATGTATTTGTGGCTGGCTACATGTGTTGTGTGAAAGGCGTTTCCGAATTCGTATTTAAACTTTCTGGGCTGTCTTCTCTCTTTCGTCTAAGGCAGGGTGCCCCCGTTGCTTTGCGTGCTACCCATGAACTAGTAGGAGTAAAACCAGCACCTTGTCTTTAAGGATTGCAGATAGATGCTTGATCCTGGAGTGGTCGCTGAGGGGGATTAAACTGGAAGTCAGTACCTTAGCAGTGTGCTCAAAGGTCATGTCGAGTCACCTGAAAACATTTGGGTTGAAGTTGCAGAGAAATTTGTTCATGAGAAGAATCTCTGGTGCAATTCATTCGCTGCAGCAGCTCTCGGTGGATACTGCTTTACTCCGGGTCTGCTCCTGTTGTATTTGCAGGTTCTCCCTGAAGTGAGTGGAAATTTTGTGCCCATACATCAAGGTTAGGATGAGGCTCTCTGTGTACATATGATGTAGATAAATTGCTTGATGTCCATGAACCGTGCTGTTCATGAGCTCAGCAATAAATCACGTTAGGCTTTAAAACACACAAATGGGAGTAAACTGCTAACTGGTTTCCAGGTGGGAAATGGTCAACAAAATCCTTTTCTTTTTTGTTTTCCTGTGTAAATCTTTCCTAATATCAGCAAATTAGATATGAAACGGAAAGTGCCCAATACAAGATGTCACTGGCATGTGGAGGACTCACTTGCGCTGGCCTCGTTCTCTGCTTTTCTTTGTGTTCTGGTTCTGCCGTTGATGTTTTGTGGATATTGTTGCATTCCGGGGTATTAACAGGATTTTACATTTTTAGCTAGCTAATGATGGGGGACTTCTGACTCGTGTATTCTAGCCCTACGGGGTGTTCTATTTTTGGTATTTATTAACATTTTCCATCCTACAATATACAGTGAAAGCGATAAGCTTCAGACCTCTCAGTATGTAAAAAAGGAATGCTTAAAAACGGCTTTTTTTGGGGGGGTGGGTATTCCAGTTTCCTAATACTTTCCCCGTGTGCTGTGTCACTGCTGGCGGGTGAGCTGGGATATGGCTGCCAATCAATATCCCACACGGAGAAAAAGAAATTGCTGCTGCTTGGATGGAATATGCATATATGTATTTTAACCAAAGTTGAGATGCGATTAAAAAAAAAAAAAAAAAGTACTTTGAAGTCTGTTTTGTAGTTTTAATTAATGCAACGAGGGTTTTTATTTTACTCTCAGTGGAGATAATCTTAATCCATTCACAGTGACCTTTTCTTGTGCAAATTAGCTATACACGCTTGTTTAAGCAAATGGGCCTTTGCAAGATGTCTTTTCCTAAAGACGGAGCTTATAATTGAAAATTGGCTTACTCCCATCTGTCTGGCCTGTGTGAGAATACAAACGTAGATCCGGACTTTTTTACATATAAAATATAGTCATATACCTATGTATATACATACACATATACACGCATACAAAAAAAGTTGCCCTGCCTGCAGGCTACAGTTACATTAGATTATTAGTGTTAGAAAATTTCAGTGCCACAAGTTACTGTCAAAATAACATGTGTCCAGGACACTGGAGAACAGAGGGTGTTTAATCTGGATCCTTTTGTCTCAGAGGAGGTCGAGGCCATTCACAGTTCCATGGGTTTGCCAGGGGTACAATTAGCTAACAACACGCTGGAAACTGTTAGGATTTGATGTGTGATTTTGGTGAATGGTTTTGAGGTGATTGATGGAATAGGAAAAAAACCCAAGAGTGTCTATAAGCACTTAAAGTTTTAATTTGGAGGAACAGGGATCATTGCAGCCATGTAGTTAATTGCCAAACTTCAGCAGTTTATCACTCTCACCACACTTGTCAATAACCACCAAGTGAGTCACGGTAAACCCCTGTTCCTTTTTAGTGCCTTCTTGATAAGGGAAGGTTTCTTTGGCACAGTTTGAATATTTTTTGCTTTGTACAAACCTCTTGCGCAGAAATGAACACAGTTGTGCATGACTTTGACTAAATCTGAGTAGAAATCAGGGTCACAGAAGTGCCGCAACAATGCTTTGGTTATCAAAATATTTAGGACAAGTTTGTTGTTAGAATTCATGCACACCTGGTTATATAGAAATGGCTGATTATTGCAAAGGCAAAATTATTTCCTTCCTTCTCGGTTTCTTTACCACTCTCCCCAGCTCTCTCCCATGGTGGTTGCTCCTGAGGATGAACAAAAAGGAGCCGGGGAGATGGCTGGCACGCGCGTGCACGGAGGGAGCTAGTTAACCTGGTGGTGAGCAGTCTTGGTCGGGGATGATTTTATCCAGATGTGTCTCAACAGCTGTTTGCATTTTCACGCTCAGTTACTCTAGAACTCACCACTAATTGAATTTTCTCTTTTCTCCCCTGTTCTTGTTAGGTATGATTACCGTGAAATGCTGCACAATGCCACTTTCTGTCTGGTTCCCCGTGGCCGCAGGCTTGGCTCTTTCAGGTTTCTGGAAGCCTTGCAGGTAAGAGCTGCAGTTTAAAGCATGGACTACGCTGGCTGCAACTCAGCATGCAATAGCAACGAGGTTGGGAGGAGGGAAATGTGTTTCATTTCCCTAGTGGACAGTAATCCACTTTGCAAAAGCCTCTATTCATACTTCTGGAGCAATTGGCAGCTTCTTCCCAGAAGGGGCTGAGCACTGAGCTCATCTGAAGGTTGAATTGTGTTACCTCCAGGAAAAGGGTTTCCCTGGATGTGGTGAGGCTGAGAGGTTGGACCGGTTTAGAGCAGTATTTTAGCAAGCTGTGAGACTTCCCGTGGGAGACACTGGCCTCTACAAGTAAGCCCCGGGGCAGTAAACATAACTTTTTTGTTTTCACTTAGCCAAAACAGACCTGCTTATGCATTGCCTGTCCTGAGATGATGCTTGCTGAATATGCAGGAGGTGGCCTGGAGGTTGCAAAGCCCCAGATGGAAGCTTCACATGAAGGTGGATCTCATAGGCTGATCTCAGGGAGCTCAAAGCATGTCTGGGACAGCACCTGAATCCCTTCACTGTTTAAAAATTTTTTTGGTTAATGGTCTCCCTTTTTTGCTGTTATCCAGCAGCAGAGAGCAATGCAAAGGGTCTCCTGAGTCACTGCAGCAGCAGGGCTTGGCAGCACAGGGATCAAGCCTGACACTGACCTACTCTGGCTGCAGCCGGCGTGACCTTTTTTTGGCAAGCATCAGCTCAGCCCTGGGGTCCTGGATCTTCAGTCAGCCATACAGAGCATCTTGGGAGATGCTGCAGCTCCCCTCTCTGACTGGCATCTGGATTTCCATAGGGGCTGGGAAGGGGAGGCTGAGGTGCTTCTTGGTGTCAGTGAGATCGCAAATGAAGGTCCTGCCCCCAGGTGTCCTTTTGCCATTTGGGAAGTATCCCAGCATTGGCAGTAAAGCTGTTAATGAATAGCATCACATCACTTTTCTTCATCAAGCACAAAATGTCCCAGCCACTATTCAAGAGTGCTGTTTACTGCAATGCAGAGCAGGACTCAGGTACCTAAGTGTAGGTGTATAATGTCATTTTAGAAACCCGAGAGTACCCTTCTGGCTTTCTGCTGCTTCTCCAGAAGGTCTCCAGTAGATCCTGTGTCATGTCTGCCAGCCTTTGATGGGTTTCTTGGATACCCTCGAGCATCCCAAATGCACTGGTTTAACCACTGAACCCCACACCTACTGTCACATTTGAGATCCAAGTTCTGGACTGTGACTTACCTCTTTGCTCCTGCTCAGGAGTAGATTAATAGCCTGCAAAGTGCTGTTCCTGCTCCAGCCTCTTCGGAGGAAGAAGTGGGACTGGCTTATTTGGGATGACAAGTGACTTCAGATCCTCCTGAAGAGCACTGCTCAGCTATTCTGTCATCTGGGACACAAGTCATACAGCTTCTGTTAGATACATCATCTCAGGAGAAGAAAGCAGGGAGCGGACCTCACTATACAGAACTTGGAGGCTCCAGGTCGATGGTGATAAGCTGCAGGCACTGAGGATTTTCCTAGCAGGCTAGCAGCAGTATTCACTGATTATGATGAATTCCCAATTTCTTTCTGGCTCCAGGGCATGCTGAAAGATGTAGTCCACATTAGTGGAATGTTTTAAACATGAAAACACATTGCTAAGTATTTTCTGGTTGGCTTTTTTCATGCACTAATGTCATTTCCTTACAGAAGATCACAGGTCTTTACACATTATAAGCACTACTGTCATGCAGAGGCTTGACCAGTCTAAGATCCTGTGTGTAATACATGTTACCAAGGAAGATACAGCAGTCTGAAAGGTTCCCCTTTATACCACCTTTTGGTCTGAACCCTAGTCTGGACCAAATTCAGAGCACTTAAGCTTGGCTTAATCCAAAAGAAGCTGAACCAGAGCACAGGCTCGATGCAGATCCTCTGGTAATAGGTTCTTTCATCACATCAGGAGGTTTTTGGTTTGGATCATATGTTGTGATCCAGCAGAACAGACCATCATGGCAATTGTTTGTTTATGGAAATACTGCCCTATTTACTGAATATGCACATGCTTGCTGTCTCTGCAGAGGAACTCGCGCACCTCGTAAAAGCTTAAATAATTTAGACAGATCATACTGGTATGAAATAGATACTAAATGTGTGCGCTTTTTGTTTGTTTTAAGATAGAAAGCAATTGTTATTTCTGTAGACAGGTGATGACAGATGAGTTGTGTTTGTGCAGTTGCCTCTGTTTGGAGAGCTGATACCAGACAGGATAGGGAAATCACTCCTCCTTAGTGGAAAATGTGCTCTGGAATCATAGAAACATAGACTAGTTTGGGTTGGAAGGGACCTTTAAAGGTCATCTAGTCCAATCCCCTTGCAATGAGCAGGGACATCTTCAACTAAATCAGGTTGCTCAGAGCCCCGTCCAACCTGACCTTGAATGTTGCCAGGGATGGGGCATCTACGACATCTCTGGGCAACCTGGGCCAGGGTTTCACCACCCTCATTGTCAAAAATTTCTTCCTTAAATCTAGTTGAAACCTGCCCTCTTTTAGTTTAAAACCATCACCCCTTGTCCTATCACTACAGGCCCTGCTAAAAAGTCTGTCCCCATCTTTCTTACAAGCCCCTTGTAAGTACCGGAAGACTGCAGTAAGGTCTCCCCGGAGCCTTCTCTTCTCCAGGCTGAACAACCCCAACTCTCTCAGCCTGTCCTCACAGCAGAGGTCTTCCATCCCTCTGATCATTTTTGTGGCCTGCTCTGGACCCACTCCAACAGGTCCAAGTCTTTGCTGTGCTGAGGGCTCCAGAGCTGGATGCAGGACTCCAGGTGGGTTCTCACCAGAGCACAGCAGAGCGGCAGAATCCCCTCCCTCGACCTGCTGGCCACGCTGCTTTGGATGCAGCCCCGGAGACGGTTGGCCTTTAGGGCTGCGAGTGCCCATTGCTGGCTCATGTCCAGCTTTTCATCCCCCAGGACCCCAAGTCCTTCTCGGCCAGGCTGCTCTCAATCCCTTCATCCCCCAGCCTGTACTGATACCGGGGGTTGCCCTGACCCTGCACTTGGCCTTGTTGAACCTCATGAGGTTCACACAGGCCCATTCCTTGAGCTTGTCCAGGTCCCTCTGGATGGCATCCCATCCCTCAGGTGTGTCAACCGCAGCACTCAGCTTGGTGCTATCTGCAAACTTGCTGGGGGTGCACTCCATCCCGCCAGAATTAAATATGACCTGTGTTTTCTGTAGGGTTGTCTTGCATCATATTGTAAAACTTGGGGGAGTTTGCTCCCTGCTGAATGGTTCACAAAGCAGCGAGGGAGGCCATCATTTTCTATTAAATTCTCCAGTGTTACATCTGCAGCATTTTAACAGTTCTGCCCTTGCCTGGCGGCATAAGCACCAGATTTCAAATGTCACTCTCCATGCAAACCACACCTTTCAGTGAGTAGGAATAAGCACAAAATGGAAAACCATAAACATATGGGCTGCCCTCCCGTGGCCTCTAGCTTCTGGTATCCTTTGCCGTGTGGCCTCTCCTTCTGAGCTTGTCCAGAAAGCAATGGCCATGGTGTTGTTGCAAACCTCAAGGCTTGCCCTAGTCTTCGGGTACCTGCTAACGACTGCCATGCCTTCGTCTGCGTGCAGGCCGCCTGCGTCCCGGTTATGCTCAGCAATGGATGGGAGTTGCCGTTCTCGGAAGTGATTGATTGGAACCAAGCCGCCGTCATAGGCGATGAGAGATTGTTATTACAGGTAAGAAAAAGACCGCGGCCTTCAGTGGATCAGTTGATTATTGCTGCCGCCATCTAAATGGACAGGGAAGATGAATCCAAAAGGTCAAGGCTGTAAAAGAATTTTTATCATGAAGGGATTGTCTGTGTCACACCGGCTATGAACTCATTTAATATGACATCATTCATTTTTTGGCCTGAAGGTCATTGCAGCCACCAGGCCACATTCTTAAACGTGTTAGACATTTATTTTTCCTAAGAGCATGAAATCTCTTCTGGTGTGGAGCACCTGGATGCCTCTCTGAGGCAGAGCTGTCCTGGAACGGGTGCTGTGATGAGAGAGAAAACATTTGAAGGCAGGTTCTGCTCATTTCCTTCAGAAATGGCTTATCCTCAGGGGTCCCTCCAGCGCTGTGCGTCTGGCTGGCAGGTGCTGAAGGGACTCCTCAGGAAAGCAGGTGTTTCCTCAGGCAGGGGTTACCACCTCACAGTTTTGCAGGAAGCAGAATCTGTCCCTTTCCTGATGCCTGGGACATGTAATACCGCTTTCTGAAGCAGCGTTCATGTCGCTTATTGGTAATCTCCTTGAGATCATGGAACAAAAGTGGGCTGAGAAATTAGAAATTCCCTGCTACCTTCAGCACCTACTTTGGTTTTAAATTCACTGGATTTTTTTTTCCTGTTTCCCTAGTGGGTTTTATAGGCTAAATATGTTCTGTAAAGTATGTGGACAAGTTGATGTTAGGAGAAATGATTGAAAAATTGGTTTCCCCAAAGTAGCATTTGATGAAATGCTGTTGCCCAGCATGAAGCTGAGATCCACAAGATCTGAAACGGCCACGAAGTAGCCACTAACAGGGTTTTTTTAATGGTTGAATTTAACTCAGCATTTCCAAAGTGGCAAGCTATGGTCATCCACAGAGAGAAGCCTTCAAAGGCATAGGCATCTTGGCACCCCAAAAATGAAATACCTTTGAAAATCTCATTAGATGCCTATTTACTTGTCTGAAGAAGTAAATATTTGTGAAGAGGTGGCCTAGCAAGACTGGCAAAGTGCTGCCGGTTCTCCTATGTGTGATACAAGCTGCAAATATACAAGGGCCATTTGATTTTTGCTTCTGTGGACAGCGCATTTTTCTGAGGAAAATTATTTCTCTCTTTAAATAATACCAATTTGCTGATCTTCATGCTTTCCGGTAACATGCCATTCGTTCTCTTCACAGCTGCTTCCATATTGAACAGCTACTGCACCGTTATTAACAGTGTTTTTAAAGAGCTGGCAGAGGGCCTGAATGTCTGCTCTGGGAAGCGTTTTTGTTATGTTACAGTTTTTCATTTCCTGTTTGAGAGCAGCTCGGCTGTTTTTATTTGCATATTCTCCCCATCATAGCACTGGGAGAGCTTAATCCAGCCTTTCTGCATTTATTTGCGCAGGGTGGTTTTTGCCTTCCCCCTACTTATTAATGAAATGACCTTTTATTAAGACGTCATCCCCTTCTAATAAGTCCAGTGTAATCCTGCCAGATTAGTATTAATACATCATTTTCCCCACTTGTCTTTCTGGACAAGTAGATTAATAACTAATAGGCAAACGCAGTTAAAATGGGAGCTCTGATTTTTCTTTCCAGCTGTTGTAACGCCGCGGACACCGAGGGTTTTTTTTAACCTTGGCGCTGTGTTTGCAGGCACTCGCAAGCATGGTGCGGTCTGTAAAATCACAGCTTCTGGCAGGAACCTTCACGGTCAGAGCAGCCTTCCCTTTCAAAAGGCGTAGTTGGGAATGTGTATTGGTTTTATTTGTTGCTCACGCACGTACGCACACACACATATTTGCACACACATGCAAGGTTGCGCATAATGCAATGAAATGTTTAAGTTTATAGAAAAAATGCCATATCACCGCTGTGAAGTGACTTTGATCTTGTATTTGCTGCTGATAATGATCCTGGGTGTCAGTAATACACACCTGTGTAGAGCCAGTGCTCATTATCCCTCTGCTTATTGGAACTTACTGGAAAAGTAAGGAAAAGAAAGAATATGCACCCAAAAAGATGAAACTTGCTGCAGTTATTTAGTGCATCACGTTACTATTTGTGACATGAGTGGTTAGAAAAACATATACTAATACATGTTTTTAGCTTCTATCTTTCATACTAGTTTTGCAGGGAATATTTTACCTAAAGACCTATATTTTACCCAAAGGCCCTATAGCGAAGGAACGTGAAGTCCTAACATCGACAGTCTGACCATTTTCTTCTGTTCCACCTTGCTGTAGTGCTAACTCTCAATAAGCTCAAATTCTGCAGATGAAGGTCTCAGAGATGAAGGGTTTAGAGAGTAGAGATGTCCCATCTGACACTGCACTCTGTGGAGCCATGGTCCTTTTGGACACAGTGTCCAGACCTGGATGCAAACTATGCAGTAAAGAATTTACTAATTCTTGTGGAAATTTTTTACATATAAATTCTTAAAACCTCAAATTTTGTTCAGGAAAATGTTTCACGTGAAATCATTTGATTTGGGAGCATGTGAAAGCAACTAATGATCACTGCCACCTCTCAGAATATTTTAGGAGTAAGCAAAGTGTGTTCTGGTCAGGAAAGGGTGGGATGTGGTGGGATGCAGGTAAACTTCAGCTTAAGCTGGGATGTGCAAAATGCAACACACAGCCCAGGTATATGCTCTTACAACACGACTTAGGTAAAAGATTCATGAGAAATGGTGGGAGTCTGAGAACGAGGTGGCCTAATTTGAAATCCAAAAAAAGTAGGTGCAAAAGCACAACTCTTCGTTCCTAGAAAGAAATGAACACAAATCAGCAACGTGTCCTAGATGCCTTTCTGATGCTGTGAGTAGCCCTTGTAACTGAAGCAAATTGCAGTTAAATTCCCTTGATAATGTCAATTTGCATTGTCAAAGTGGTGTACTGGAGGCCTTGGTCGAGGTCCTAAGAAGTTAAGCAACGACACATATGTACATTAGTTTCCTTCCAATGTGGAACAGGGATGTGGGGATGGAGAAAGACATAGAAGGAAGCCCTCCTCTTCTGATCCAGTGAGCAGTTACTTTTTTAATGGCAAAGCACTGCAGCAGGACAATTTTGGTTTTATTTGTAAGGCAACTTATACCAGAATTAACGTTTTGATTTAATGGAGAGGGGGAAAAGGAAGCCGTGTTTTCCCTTGTGAATAACAGGTGGTGTGGGAGACATTATTCTTTCCACCCACAGTAATTAGTAAAATGCAGTGTGATCCACAGGCTTCGAAAAAGTGGAGTCTTACTTAAGATGTTGCTATGTTTTCCTTAGGGCACTTAGTGTTGCCATGCTGCAGTAAATGCAATTCCAGATCTCTTTAATATACTTTGAGAGTGGGGATTGTTGTTGGACGCTCAAGACCTGCAGGTACTAGTTTTTTAAAATACCAGTCCATGAAAAGCTTTGTGCATGAGGGATGTATGGAGGAGCTCCTCACGGCACCACGCCACAGCGCTGGCAAGGGGGAGCTTTTCTTACCATAAAATAACCAAAAGCTAAAAGAAAGCAGATGAAAAAAAAAAATCATATATTCAGTACCAAAGGTTATAAAGGGTTGTGTCTCATTCGTTTTACATCAAGGCTCTAACTGTTGACACACGCATCTCTGTCGGACAGGAGCACTGAAGCTGTGCAGCTTGCTAATAGAGGAGAGGGCTTGTCAGCAGCGTATTAATTTGATGAGATTGCGTTGTTTTCTGGAGCTTCTGACTATATTACATCTTGTATTACAGATTCCTTCTACAATCAGGTCTATCCATCAGGATAAAATCCTAGCACTTAGACAGCAGACACAGTTCTTGTGGGAGGCTTATTTTTCTTCAGTTGAGAAGATTGTATTGACTACACTAGAGGTGAGTAAAAATTGTCTGGGGCCTTGGACAAGCAGTGAGGTTTCCATACCTGTCCAGCTGCTCCTGTCCTCAGCCGGCGTCGGACCTTGGTTTTCATGACATGCAATTGGTCACTGGGAAAAAAGCTTGGCATCTTGATAAGTTTTCTTCCCTAAGGAAATACTTTCTTCATTATCGGAATCCACATTAGAAAACTGACACAGTGAAAAATGGGAGCTACCCGACACATGCAAAAGTTGTCATGTGTGATCTTGCCTTCACAAGGCTTTATGGTTTATGAATCACTATCCTTGTCATTGGCGGTGAATGTGTTTCTTTAAGAAACCTTTCTGGAATTAATTTTGGAAAAAATATTACTGTAAACCTCTTCCTTGACCATTCCTTAATATTTTGATACCTTGTGATGGGGCTGTTGGTCTGGCTAAAGGAAAGAGGGGGGCTTGTAAATCATGGTGTCTTATCTTCATACACAGGATAACTGAAAGGCCTGATCATCCTTACAAAATATTAATAAATAACCATAATTAGACTGCTATTAAACAGGGAGACAGATGATCTCAAATCTGGAGAGAATCCTTTCTGAATTCAGAGACAGAGGAGACATGAAAGGGTCTTTAGAAGTAGGGCCCAGGCTACAATTTCAAAAGCAGGTTTCTCTTCTAATTGTTTTTCAGTTTTGCACATAAATTTTTTACACACTTTTACCACTGAAAGCGGCTCACTTTGTAGGTTCAAATGCATTCATCTTACGCTAACGCTTCTGCAATTGCATTCATCCTTGTGCACAGTTGTAAAGCTCCACATTTCCCGCTGTGCCTGCTTTCCCCTGAAAACTGCAAATGAGCGCTGCTGCCTGCAGTACAGGTTGCCCGTGGCTGATCCACCTCCAGCTGCTGCAAGGCAGTCCCTTAGGTTTTTCTATGCCAGTGAAGAAAACCAGCCAGGGAACATTTCCGGAGCCCCTGGCGTAGCCGTCGTCGCAACGCTGTCCTCCCCGGAAGAGCATGTCTTCATCTGTGCTGCCTGTTGGGAGCTGCTCGGCATCCTCCAGCTCCCCACAGGCGCTGATGAAGGAGTGATCATTATCACAGCCCACACCAGGACCTAGCAAAGCTGGAAGACCACGTGCCGGCGCTCACAGCCTACTCTGCCCTTACAGAAGTACCCATAAGGACAATCGGGCTGCCTCACGTACCGTCTGCCCCTTCCCTACACGCACCCTGTTACCGTTAGGGATTGCTAAGAGGAGAGGGGCGCAGGGGTCTCCTCGCTGCCCCTCTCCTGCCTGCGCTGGGGCTGCTCTCGAGGGAGCGTCGCCTGCAGCCCCCGCAGCCTTGGTGTCCGTCACACCGAGCTCCGGCGCTCACAGATGTGTCGTTAAGCGCTGCCCTGGGACGCGTCGGCCCATGTGGCCGCAGGTGCCCAGGGAACGGCAAAACCCGTAATAAAGCTGAAGCAGCTGGGCAACCAGCAAGCTGGAGTTCCTGCTCAGAGGGGAAAAACTAAAGAGAAAACAAAAATCTTCCCGGAAGGTTTAATTTAATGAAATCCAGTAATGTATGCCTGGTCTTGCAGGGTTTTTTTCATTTGTTTGTGAGGGTGGTTTTGGTTTGAGGGGTTTTTTGCTTGTTTTTTAATTCAGGACTGTCAGAAATTTTTGAGAAAGCTAAGAGGGATTCTTTTCTTATGAACAGATACTCGTTTCACATTTCAACCTGCCTAAGTGAAGTCCTGAGTTAACTTTCCTTAGAAAAGGAATAAAAGAGTTGAGAGTGATTTTTGGTGTCCAAAATTTGCAAACAGTTTATCCTCCTCTTAAAAACTGATGCCTGGAAGTAAATTCCTAGCAGGTGTATTTTTTTCTGGTGGATGTTATCTGTTTTCTGTTGTAACGCTGTTGTGTCAAAGTGCTCTGATGATGCTAGATATCATCAGAGTAATCACCCGCCTGCTGACTGCAGTGCTGGTACATGTCCACCCGTGCTATTGGTACAGAAAAAGTCTTCACAAACTCAGGTGTCTGCAAGGACATCACAGCTCTCCTCTGCCCTTTATCCTGGACACCTCTGAAAACATTAAGTCACGTTTTAAGATCCGTGATCTTCTTACAGCATTTGGTGGCCTAAGCCAAACAGCTCATAGTCCAAATTGAGAGGTTTGAATCATCTGGCCAGCAACCCCATATTGCAGGCACAGAGGAACTGCCCAGTGCCGTGGACATGGTGTGGGTTAGGGAACGATGTTCATGAGTGTCTGCTGCTGGCTGGTGAGTGGGAGCACTGGCAGCGCAGCAGTGGACTGCTGCAAACACCATCCGGACGCATGCTTCAGTGTATCTGCACTTTTTCAGCTTGGTCTTCTCTGAAAACAAACCCAAAACATCCCTAAATCCCTGTGCAGCATGCTCAGTCCTCCGCTCAGGAAGAGGAGGGGAGAGAGACAGCACAAAGTACACACAAGAAGTGTTTGATGCTTGGCCGGGGCATGTTGAGAAGCAGCAATGATTAAGGCAATATGTGAACTTTTTGAAGTGTGAGGACGAGGGAGACAAAAATATTGGGCTATTAATGAATTCAGAAAAGAAAAGGGAGCTCTTTCCAGAGATCCTAACCCCTTCCTTCTCTTATTAAACTTCCTGTCATGCCTCATCATTGGAGAGAGCATGTAGCTGCTGAATGTCTCTGCAATATGTGCAACGCTATACACTCTGCATTTTAATTGATTGGTCCTCCATGTTATCCTTTTTTTATACTTTTCTGTTCTCTTTCTGCCAAGTTGACTTTTCTCCTCTCCATCATGACAGACAGCTAAGTTTCTTATGTAGACTAAGAGTGTGATAAATTAATCCTCCGTTTGTTAACGGTGATAAATCACCGAGGCCAGCTCCCCAGCCTCGTGCGGAACCGCGCTGGTGAGTCTGGTGTGCCTGACACGCACCAAAGGCTGCGTGTGCTGCGTGGCACCGGGGCCCTGCTCCGTCTTAGCGCTGCGCTCGCTCCGCGTGCGCTGAGGCGGCGTTGAATGCGAGCCATGTGTTTTCCCTGCAGCCTTGTTGGCTACCGGCGCAGTGGAAAACTCCACCGTCTGTGAAAACCTCCTGACCATGTAAATTCACAGACTTCTCCTTATCTGATTATGTCCCATTTCTGAGAAGGCAGGAGGAGGGAGCTGTAATATTTAGGCTTTGTGGTAAACACTCAAAAATATGTACTGCCTAGTTTCTGTCTTTGTTTAGTGGCATAACTTGCAGATGGAGAAACAGCAGTCACTGTCTTTTTTTCCTCTCCCCACTACCATGCAGGAGATCTGACAACTGGTACACCTAACTTTCCAAACAGAAATATTCAGATCCGCTCTTATCAGTAATGGAAATACAGTCCTAAGTCTGTTATGTTGAGACCAAGGAAAAAGATAAATTAACTTACTCCTGTGAGCTAATTGCTGCATATTAGCTATGGTAATTGGCTGTAGGCAAAATTCAGACAAGCATGCAAACACCTAACATTTGCCCCAGTTTAGCAGTACATATGTTGCCACCAGCAGTGGATTGTCTAGCACAATGTGACTGCTGTTTTAATGTTTTTTCGTCATGGCAATCAAAAATTCCAGGAAAACCACTGCTTGTGGCAGCACTTATTCATGTTCTGTTTTGACCGAATGTCCATGAACTCGGCTGCTTACACAGATTTTAGCTTGTTTATACTCCAGCAGCTGCTTTTGTTCAGCTTATGTTGGGTCTTTTTGCATGCTTTTGGGTTTCCTGTGCTGTGGGTATATACCTTCTTTACTTCCGTAGATTTTAAGGCCAGAATGAATGATGAGGGATCAGATTTAGTCCAACTTCAGAGCCATAGAGTTTCACCCAGATATGCCTATGTTAAGGCCAGAGACAGTAGGTTAAGAGAACCAACATGGTCTTGGCACTCAAGCCAACACCTGCCAACCTCTGATGCTCTGGGGGGAAGGTAAATCTGTAAGAACATGTGGCCCGACAGCGGATTGTGCTTAGAAAGTTGCATCTTACTTGGAGGCTGAATTTGCCCAGTTACAGCTTCCCACCGCTGAATCTCGTTAGGCCTTTGCAGCAAGTTTGAAAAAGCTCCCACTGGTGTAAGAACCGCTATGGTTCTTGCATACAGGCATCTGATATGAAGTAACTGTAATTAGTTTCATACATACAGCCTTGTATCTTTTCTTTGGTGGCTTGTAGTATCCTAGATGATAAAGTAGATGACCTAGCAATCTGTTCTGACCTAAAAAAATCTAGGAATCCATCTTTGTGGCCCTCTACGGAGACAGAGAGTAGTTGCCAGAAGATCTTTTTCTGTTTCATCCAACAAGGAGCTGTTACAGAACTGAGATGTGGAATCAGTAATGTATCTGAATGCTAATATCCCTTTATAATTAAGCAAAAGTGAATAATTAGTGCAGCCTGATTTGCTGAAAGTCTTTGTGGTTTTGAATGCTCTCATTATCTCAAAATAATACCTAGCTTTGTAATGTCATCCTCAAACAATTATCTTCTGTGAGTTCTGGATAGTAAAACTGACAATGAACTAATCAGGCTTACAACTGCTAAGATACATTAAAAAGTATTTTGCTTGAAACACAAAATGCAACAAATTGCAAGGTCCCCATGTCCAGAGAGACTAATGAGGTGCTCTGAAACCTGTTGCACACAGCCTGGGCTGCTGAAGTGGTGTCAAAGTATGCAGGTTCTGTGTCATTTTAAGAGAGATTAAGCAGGAATGTCTAGTAATTTGTATGCCTCAGCTTTTTGCAAAATGGGTGATGATTCCAGTCAGCTGGAGTCCCTGAAGCTTCTACCAGTGACAATTACGGTCTATTTAAAAATCATCGCCTCTCTTGTTTTCCAGATTATTCAGGACAGAATATTTAAGCACATATCACGTAACAGCTTAATATGGAACAAACATCCTGGAGGGTTATTTGTACTGCCACAGTATTCCTCATATCTGGGAGATTTTCCTTACTACTATGCTAATCTCGGTGAGTGAATCCTTGCTATAATTTAGTGGTATCTGGAATTTCTAGTGGAAATTTGGAATTTGATCCTTGAGTAGCATGTGCCAAGTGACTTACCATTCATTTCTGGTTAATGATGCCTTTTGTTTGTCCTGTCTCACTCTTCCATGCCCACTGTAGACTGGAATGTCTCTGACTCATCAACATGCATCATGTGCCTCTCGCTTGCAAAGATTGTTTTAAAAAAAAAAATCTATGTCCCTTTATACTTTTCCATTGCCAGTAATTAATGCCCGAGTTGCTGACCCATTCATGGCCCGAGGGGACATAAAAGGAATAGCTTTTTGCTTTCTTTGCTTATTTGAGCTTGGCCAATTGGAAAAGTGGTAATTTACCCATGACACTTGTTATTGGAGTGCATAGTTGGTATGGATTTAGTCTCCATACTATGTGTCTTCATACGGACCCCACTAGAAGGAATGAATAGGACCTAGGTTCATGGCTTCTTCCTGAAGCAGAGCTTAAATGATGAGTTCTGCAGGGGGATGTGCTTGCAGGCTGAAGTGATCCTGCTTACCAGACTGCTGCTGCATTTGGCTCAGCCTGTGCCATCCCACTTATGTGGAGCTGTACTGCTCACCTGCTAAAAATACAGTTACCATGTTAAAGAGGGAGAAGAAAGTTTCTGTGGGAATTTTGATGAAAAACAACTATGACCCCACACAGATGAATTTCGATAACACTGCAGAGCAGTCATGAAGGATAGACGCCAGTAGGATCTGTTATTTCGGGCAGAAGAGGAAATCATAGCGAGACAAAAATACCAGAATGGAAGGCAAGGATGCAAAACAGCATTATGAGCTCAGGAGTAATTGAAGATGCATGTGGATGGGGATCAACCCAGAAAGAGCAAAAATCTGACAGAGGTTGTAATGGAACTGAGGAAACTGAACAAGCTCCTGGAAGGTGTGGAGATAAGCTGTAGAAAATATCAAGCATCCAGAGCCAGGCAGCAAAACAGTGCCAATGTCAGGAATGACATTTGGTTGAACAAACTAGATGTCAATATTATCTGTGAGACAAACTGGATGAAAGAAAGAGATTGCAGGACATCTGTGGAAATAGTGAGAAGGAAAACGCAGTAATGGTGTTGGAGGAAGGGATTTGAGAGGGCGTGGGAGTTGAAGGGGAGTGTGATCTCTTCTGAAGCATCTGGTACCTTAGTATCCGAGACGAAAGGAGATGGCCTAAAAAAACATGGCAAGGTTTGCATTAAGTGCAGATTATTTTTCCATCTCGAGAGTCCTTTAATCTGTACTAACCACAGCAATTTTGTCTTTACTGAACACATATCTCTTCACTTCAGGTCTGAAGCCTCTTTCCACATTCACTGCCGTTATCCACGCAGTAACTCCCCTGGTTTCGCAATCTCAGCCTGTGCTGAAACTCCTGGTTGCTGTAGCCAAGTCCCAGTACTGTGCACAGGTAAGCAGCGCCGTCTGACTGTCAGTCACATTGGAGACAAAACTACTAACCCAGGAGTGAAGAGCCTACTGACTTCAGATCCCCTCAGTCCTGTTTCAAACCCCTGTTTCAATTCTGGTGTTTCTTTTCTCTGAGATTTCTATTGTCTGTGACCTGTGTGTATGGGAAAGAAAAACTCTGAGTATAGTGGGAGTGGAACAGAGACAGTAATTAAACCCCTTTGTTTCACAAGGCGGGTAAAATAATGACTGTACTTTAAAGATCAGGATTGTGTGTGCTGCAAGCTGCAAAAGGATGTCTGTGCCTCAAAAGCCCCTATGTGATCTTCCTTCCTCCTGCTGTGGCTCTTGGTCTCAGCAGTGCTAGGGTTTTGGCTTCTCTGAAAGAAACCTTGAGGAGTTCAGGAGGAGCACGCTCTTGCAGTGGACTGTCACAAGTGGTTTAGCCTTTAATGAGAGCCAAAGTAAATCAGTGACATCCGCATAACCTGGGCTAGATAGAGACTTCCCGAGTTCCTGTCTAGCCTGTATCTGCTTGAGAGGACATATACTGTAAATAGTCAGGATGGGAGAAATTACTGTAGGAAGTGTTATTTTTATACAGATTTGTATCATTGTTGATTTTGAAATTCCTAACTTGAATTTAACATTTCTATCTGGAGATCTGAGTCCTTAGGGTTTGGACTGCATTGCCACAAAGGTCTCTGATTCTCTTTCAGATTATTGTTTTATGGAATTGTGATAAACCCCTCCCAGCCAAACACCGCTGGCCTGCCACTTCTGTGCCTGTTATAGTCATTGAAGGAGAAAGCAAGGTAGGTGGAGAGAAACACTGTAAAAGATTGCGTATATTCTGCAGTGGGACCAGAATTTATTTTTCCAACTGCTTTGGTGAAAGCTTTGTAGTTCCCAGTGGTGTGACAGCTCCTTTCTATTCCTTGGTCCTTTCTACCAACTTGGTCACAGGTTGATCTTTCATGGATGAGGCCCCATGCTCTCAGAAGACATCAGCACGGCTATTAAAGCGATCAATCTGAGATTCACAGGTGGGACTCAGTTTTGAAATGCAGCCCCAAGAGTAGGTAGTGCTGACCCCATCTTTGGAGGTTCCTGTCTCTCTGCAGGTGCATGAAGGTAGTGATGCAGCTGAATTAATTGAGTCTGATCAGTCAGATGCAAGACTTGGGGGTCAGCTGTGGACTCAAAAGCAGAGAAGCAGCTGAGACTGAATAGTGTTAACGCACCTTTGAAAAATACCTTCTTTCATGGCCATGTGGGGTACTGCTGCCAGTGGTGGGATCTCACCACCAAAAAAAAGGGACAAGGGACGCTTGCATGGGAACAAAACCACCATGTCATCTCTTGCTGTGCTACACACTTCTTTGTTTGCCCTTCCACAAAGTCGAAACAGACACCACCCAGATGAGGAAAGAGGTGTTTTTTAAAATCCTCACTGAAGTGGATGATTCCTTTCCAAATGCAGGCCTGAGGACTTCTTGCTTCTAGACTCTGACTGAGACAGTTCTGCAATCTCTGTCAGCTGGCTTGTGAGCTCTGCGTTTGCAAAGGGAGCTTTTAGTTGCTTTGGCTGTACGATCCTATTTGGAACTTGGTCTTTTTTTGTCCTTGACCCTGTTTGGTCTATTTTGTCTTTGGTCTTTTCCCCCAGTCACCTTAACATGGGGAAAGCGAGACTCCCGCAAGGTTGGCAGCTAATGGTTCTTGCCTTAGCTAGCCATGTAGTAAGTATCAGGAGAGTTGCTGCAGAGCCAAGAAGGACTGTAGTGATTTTTGAGTATTTTGAAGGTTGTAGGGTTTTTTTCCTTTCTTTCTGGAAAACTTGTAGAGGTGAGATAGAGCAGAAAATCTCTGAAAATCTCTGACCAGTTCTACAGTGTTTGTAGAAATTGGCCCAGGCACTGTTTAGATTACAAATGAGTCTCCTGAGTACACAAAGGTGTGTTTATAGTGGACAGTCTCTTCCCTCTAATATCGCAAC
This sequence comes from Phaethon aethereus, assembly GCF_964289735.1. NCBI lineage: Eukaryota > Metazoa > Chordata > Aves > Phaethontiformes > Phaethontidae > Phaethon > Phaethon aethereus. The sequence continues at coordinate 16,139,726 of NC_138582.1, forward strand.
ATATGCCAAATGGCTTCTTGCGTGGAAAAGCTGTTTGTTTGGACAAAGCTTGCAGAGCCAGAGCAGTGCAATTCAAAGGTTGCACAAAGGAACTGCTTTTCATCTTCAGATTTAACTGACGTATACTGACGGGCACAGTTACTCTGTGCAGGTGATCACAGAAGTTTGCCTTTACCTAACCTTCACTCTTCCCCATGAAATCAAGATACAGTCACACCCATTTTACAAAAGGAGGCTTTAACTACAAAAAAAAAAGCAAACATGGGTAGTCCCGACTGTTGTACTATTTGACAACTTTACATGGTCTGTGAAAGAGCTGGGGTGACAACACTGGTCTCCTGCTGGCTGCTTGCTCTGCTTTGCCTTTGTATAAGCAAAGCAAAGCCAGCAATCCCTGCCAGATCACCTCCTCCTCACAGCCACCGCCTCCCCGAACTAAGGCCGTCATAGCGATGGAGGGAAGCTCTCCAGACAGACACTGAGAACCTCCTGGTAATAGAGACAGAGCCTTCTCTGAATTGAGGCATAGATTTAGGGACTTGCTTCCAAACAGTTTGCATGGGATGCAGAACTGACCATGTCCATTATGAGGGATGTGTAAAACTTCTCCATATCCCTGTTTCCATACAATTATGTCCTCTTACTGGACCTGATTTTTGTAGTGTTTTCTTGGCATAATAAATTGGAAAAGAAGTCTACTAACTAGCCGGGATATTTTTCCTAGCAAATGAGGGAAACAAATAATGTTGTGCCCTTGTTACTGTTCATCAGTTCTCAAAAGGTGCTAATGAGTCTGCTAAAGAAACCATATGGATTCTCATTTCTTGCTGTTATCTTTTTGAACCTGGTTTCCCATCTACTTCATATTGCTTTGAGAACCGTCTTGCCATAGTTTTGAAAATCTTATTCCGCAAATAGATTATGTTATGTCACTTAAGAATGTGACTTTTTAAATTGCTACAATACCAATATAATCCTTGATGCAAGTGAAGCTCAGCTGATACTCACGTTCTTTAGCATATTCTCCTTTTCTGATGGAGAATGGTGTACCATTCAGCAGCAGCTCCCTGTGGATGCACAAGCGATGCACAGAGATGGAGCTGTACCGCTTCACAGGGGAACCATCCTGGTGGCGTAACGTCCTTCACACACAGCCTGGACTGCTTGGCTTCCCAGCAGCGTAACCTTATGAATGCTGCAAAGTCCTTCTCAGCGTTCATTATCTTGATGCTCACACCCCATAGGAGGGCAGAGGGACAGTCCTACATACCAAGAAAAATGTCCTCCCTAAAAATGCTGTAGGTACATCTAATCCTCAGTACAGACCATTGCAGTTTGCCACAAAAGGAAAGCAGTCTGCTCCAAAGGGGGTCTGTTCGGAAGTTACTCTTCAGGTAGAAGGTGTAGGCTGGCTGCTGGGGTGATGAAAATTATAGTCTTTCACTCTTGAGCTGAAGGGTCCTTTCCGCCAGACAGAGATATGCGATGTGCCTCAGACAAGAGGAAGTAAGAATGAGGAATAAAATGGAGTATTTCTATGGGAAATGAGTCCTTCAAGTGATTTTTTTCCTCCCCTTCCTGCCTTGGATACCCACAGGTTATGAGCAGTCGCTTCTTACCCTACGACAACATAGTGACAGATGCAGTGCTAAGCCTGGATGAGGACACCGTGCTTTCAACCACTGAGGTAAGGGTCTTTGTCGTCTTGGGAGTCTGCTTGGCTCCTTGACTCTTCCCGAGCACGGCAGATAGGCTCTTCTCTTGGCTTTGCTGGTGAGCAAATTTTGTAAGATCTCCTGCTACGCTCCTCGGGTTTAGCGCGCTGCACTTGTTTCAGCAACCCTGCCACTGCCTGCCATCAGAGGAGCTTTTCACCCTGGTTAATTGGCTCATCATTAGCATATGGTTCTTCCGTTCTTTATTATTTTAGTAACATAGCTGCAGGCAGGTGTAGGCAGCCAAGAGCAGTTGGCTCTAATACTCTGTTCTCACTTTTCTTATTGGGGTAGCTTTCTCCCACACACACGTTATCAGTAGGGTGTGGGTGGGGAAGGGAGGGGTGTCAGCAGCAGGGCACTGCTGTCACTCCAAAAGACAGCATTGCCACCCTAACACAGGATTTCACTGAGGAATGCTCTCACCATTCTGTCACCCCATAAAATTGGAGATCTTTGCTCGTTTAGGTGTTAGTGTGTTTGTGCCAAGAGCGAGATAGCGCTAAGAAAAGAAAAATACTGTAGAAAACCAATTTTTACAACTGGGATGAGTATTGATTTCTGGAACCTCTTCCTGAGAACCACAGGGGAAACTGATGACAGTTTATATAAAGTGCAATATTTGGGAAATACATTATTAATGATGGCAAGGGAATAGCTTGAAAAACTCAATTTTCTTTTGTTTTCCCTTTTTTTTTCCCCCATGTTCATGGCCATTCCCTTCTCCCCATTTCACCTTTATAAAAATGTTTTTTTATCAGTGATGGGGATCTTTCACTGCTGCTACTACTGCTTATATGTCAGTGAAGAAATGCCTAATATTAGTTACCCGTCACTGCTATATACCCTAAGATGTCATCAAAATTGTTCTAAATGGATGGGATTGCAACTGCTCTTCTTCCCAGTATTTTGTTGTGCTGTGGTTAAGCGGTTCCAGAAGGAGCCATGGTAGCCCTCATCTGCTGCACAGATTCAAGAAGTAGTTGGAATTGAATCTATTTGATACCAAGGTTACACCTTGGTAGTTTCTGCTAGATGAGGAAGAACATGGCTGCTGCCAGAGTACTTGTGTTCAAAGCCCTGCACAGCCAAAAAAACCCAAAACCAATAAAGGGCATTTGTCCTGGTGCTGGAGTTGCTAAGCAGGTTCTTGCTCAGGGTGAAGGGTCCTGTCTCAGCTGCCATGGCTAAGACCTCTGAGGGACTTCATTGCACTGAGGTGGTATTTGCACTGAGCCTGTGGATTCTGTGAGGATGTGGGGCTTTGTTTTGTTTTGATTGGTATTTAGTCATCATCCAAACTTTGGAGTCATTCAGGCTTCGGGAACGTGTATGAAATAAATAGTGTTTCTCATTCAGCTTGGCCATGCTTTACCCTAAACATTCTGAAATGCAAATATTTGTTGTTGTGTGAGACAACATACACATTTCTTTATGGCTTCTTCCCTCCTGTGAGCAGCTTGCAGCAGATATTGCATGTTTGCGCGGTGGGTATTGGCTCTATGAGCCCCGTGGCCGCCGTGCTGCAGAGGGAACCAGCTGGCCAGCCCTACGGCTTCAGCGTGCCTGTGCCAGGGTGCCAGGGTCAGAGGCTTTCTTCAGTGGCTTTCTATGAAGAACTGGGACCTTTCTATCGCTTCACTTCCCCCGTCATACGGCTTACGCAAAGAAGCAGCGCTTTGAAGCACTGACCTGAAACGCCTGGTGTGAAACTTCCCTTGAAACGAACTGCTCGTGGGTGTTCGTTGTGGCAAAGGTTCAGGGCCCAGAGAAGGCAATTCAGAGACGTGGTCAAACCTGATCACATTCCTGTTGGGAGGAGCAGTCACGAGGCAGATCTTCCGCTCTCTGGCATAGTAAAGGTTTCCCATTCCCAACAGAGCAGTGCATAATCGCCCTTGTGAGATGAGCTGTGTCACACACACGGAGGGATGTTTGTGGGGGAAGTAATTAGACATCAGCACGGGTCAGAACTGATATGGGGGTTTAAGAGACTGGCAGCCTGGTTGGCTTTTCCTGCTGTTCAGCTGAGTGGTAATGCTGCTAAAAATTATGTAGGATAAGGACTGGTTTGGGTTTTTTTAATAAAGGGAGTTTTCTCTGGGGGTGGTTGCTTTAGTGTGTCTCACTGGTACAAGGACAGATACTTGAAAGCACAAGTGAGGGCACTGAGTGCAGCTGATTTATTACTTATTTAAGTTTGAGATTCTCAGAGTTCTCTAAAGAAAACAGATGTCACGTTTTATGGGAAAGGCCTTTACAGGGGGGAAAAAACCTTTAGTTCTTTCATGTGGTATTGATTTGGATGAGATCAGAACTATCACAACGGTAACTGGTTTGTGCACATTGTCTTTCTAGTTGGCCTCAGATTCCTTGAAACAACTTGAAAGAAAATAACCAGTCCCTAACTTTGTGTTCCAGTACATGTGCGACTCTTCTGTTTCATAAAAACACTTGTAAATGAGAGAAGTCTGACAGTGATCACACCAAATGTGACCGTTCTCAGAGCAGCTATTCATTATCTAACCTCTACACCCTTGACTTTGACTGGGTTCTTGGGAGGTTTTTCAAGCATTTTTGAGCAAAGTTTTAGGTCGCTCTGGTACTGGAGGGAACTTGGTGTGCAGTGCAGAAGCAAAGCCCATTTTTTCTTGCATTGGACTGGAACAGTTAGAATTATCTTTACCTCCTTTTAAAATTTTGGTCTAGCTTGAGCTCCAAAACCTAAGTTGAAGTGAAGGGACTGCCAACCAACTTTACAGTGATAAAAATCTTTCCATATATATTTTTACCAAACTCCTTTCAAATCTAGTGCTGACGAGCCTTCTGCAAACTACCCAAATTGTCCCTTTTCTGGTGTCACCAGGATTTGTTTGGTGGGATCCTGGTGTAGCAATGTCCTGTCACCTTTTCGGTTCTCAGGGATTTGAGTTATTAAAAAAGTTACAGCAAGAAAATACCACACACACACACACCCCCCGCTATTGGCAGCATTTGACATTTTCTTGTGGCTCATACAGTATCAGGCATTTTCTTAACATATAGGCTTCTAATGCCATTTAACTACATGGAGATCTTTTCTTCCTTTTTATTACGCTATATGTTTAAGCCGCTTGGTCACATAGGCAGTCTTAACAGTGTGACCTGCATGGTCCTCAAAGGCTCAAAATGGATGGAAAATATAAAAGGACTCGGCATTGATTGCCTGTTTTAATCTCACTGAGCAACCCTTACAATTTAAGGTGTTTGACTCCTCATTTTCCAAGCTTTGTGTTGACAGTACTGAAATGGTAGGTGAGATGCACAAAGATGTGCAAAAGGTTCAGTTTACCACATAGCTATTACCACCCTGTATTGCATCTAAGTATAAATACGTGCACCTACTCCCATTCTTTCTGTAACTCGAAAAGGTTTGATATGTAAAGGGCAAGCTTGAAAATGTTAATGTAATGCTGTGATGCTCTAGACTCCCTTTAACAGGAACCATTAAAATGTGCATAATTATAGGGCAAAATGTCAAGCAGTCAGTTTAATTTACTGATGAATACATAGAATTAATGTTTTGCAACAGTTCCAAGATTTTGAATTACGAATTAGTGGCAAGGTAATATTTTGTTTTGTTGACATTTGTTGAAACAATTTCAGTATTCATTTGGCCTGTGCCTTTGTCTGCAGGTGGATTTTGCCTTTACAGTTTGGCAGAGTTTTCCAGAGAGGATTGTAGGGTACCCTGCTCGCAGTCACTTCTGGGACAACACTAAGGAGAGGTGGGGGTATACCTCCAAATGGACTAATGACTATTCCATGGTATTGACAGGAGCTGCTATTTACCACAAGTAAGAACCCAAAGCATGTGCTGTCTTCCTTCTGTGTGAAGCAAAATAGTAAGGGGTGGAGGGGGAGATGAAGAACATTCTTCTGGGGAGGGGAAAAACTGGAAAGATAATAAATGGGTCTACTTTTTATGGGGTAATAATTTAAGTTCTTGGTTTAGCTCTGGGGATCTGGTAATCATTATTGCGCTTGTTGGGTCTCTTTGAAGTCACTTGTATTTTGAGGCAGTCGGACTGCTCTTTTTAACATCAGGAATTACACACTTCAAAGAGTTCCCAAATTCATTAAGCTGCTCGGCTGAATGGCCTGTAGCATAGCAGAAAGGAGGTTACTTCCAGACCAGCTCTGGGTATGTGTTGGCTGACGGCTGCAGACTGCAAAGTCTTCTGGCTACTCTAGAAATGTAGTGCAGTGGACACGTCACAAATCAGCATACTGTAGCATGTAGGAGAGAACCCCTGTTGTTGGGGCTTCATCAGACCAAAGACCTCTCTACATTTTCAAAGAAAGTCAGCAAATTCTGGAGTATCTAATCCACATCCCCGCAAAGGAGAAGACTGGCCCTAGGGGATGATATAGGCCCAAAGGAGAATGATTTCAACAATAAGGACAGTATTAGGCCAGTTTGATAGAGTTCTCTCCAATGGAACAGTTTTGAAAGAAGAGGTGGAGGATGAATTCATCAGTGTCACAATATCACACTATAGCAAATGTGGGGTGCTCTTTCCTGCTTCTCCATTATCTTGATACTTAGGTCTGCATTATTTCTTTCAACCCACTTACAGAAAAGCCATATGTTTTGTTTTTCCATTAGCACTATTTAGTGTCTTGATGAGATACTGATTTGTTCTCCCTTCTTGTTGGAGGATGAGACCAAAGAAAAGACGTGATATATCCCGAGTTGAGTAAAAAACTTGTGTCTCAACTGAGACAGAAATTTCCTAGAATTTATCATCCCTGAAAGCCCAGTGACTTGTATTAATAACGCTGCTCTTGGTTTCCAGATATTATCACTACCTGTACACTCATTACCTGCCTGCCAGCCTAAAGAATATGGTGGACCAACTGGCCAATTGTGAGGACATTCTAATGAATTTTTTGGTGTCAGCCGTGACAAAATTGCCTCCAATCAAAGTAACACAGAAAAAACAGTATAAGGAGACCATGATGGGACAGGTATGTATCCACAGTATGTTTTAGCAGTTGGGATGTATTGATAATACAACGGTTTGAATCCTAGGTTAGGTTTACAGAGTAATACAATTCTGTCAATTTTTTTTGCAGTTTTTAGTTTAGCAGAACTGTAAATAGACTTTAGATATGCTTATTATAATGAAGTAAAAGGAGAAATGGCAAACATCTACAGTGAATGACAGCTTCTCTTTGTAGTTGTCTCACATGGTGTTATTCATGGTGATCCCACACTCATGGAACTGATGATTGTGGTGACCAAATTTCAGTTAAACTCCATTTTTCTAATTAAATATTCTAGACCTAAGACCTAGCCATGGAATGCTAGAAGGAGAAGTAAATTCTAGAAAGGTTTTCTATTTTTAATTATTATTAATTAATATAATGTACCAGGCCGTCCCTGTGCTATTTTAAAGTATATAGTGTGATTCAAGCACTGACACTGCACTGTCACAACAGAGGTAATTTGTGATATCCAAGCGTTTTTTCCCACAAGGAACATTTTGTCCCACAGTGATGCCATCACTCACTAGCAGCCAAGAAATGCCTGCTTTAGAACCTCTTCCAGCTACTGGATAAGCACTCTCTCATTGCAGAAATGGATATACCTGCTGGTAACAGGGATACATGGTTACCTGGAGGCACTTTTCCTCCTGCCCTGTGTGAGAGAGCAATGGGAAGAATAGCAAGTCCTGCAAGACCTGCAAATCCTAAGCAACCTCCCATCTGTGCTTGCCGTGGTGTCTGTGATCCTCACTACAAACAGTACCATGATTACTGGCAGGCAGGAGAAAGAAAGGGCCCTCTATTTTCCCCTCACATTTTCTTCTATTAGCATTACTTGGATCTTTGACTGGGGAGTGGCCATGCCAGTTTGTAGACTCCCTTATCTGTATGCCACTGCACTTTCACCTGAGATATATGAGCATTCAGCAGTTCTGACTCATCTGGGTACCCAGGAGACCTTCTGTGAACCAAAAGGTGCCATCTAGAAAGTACCTATCGCTTCCAGTTTGAGTTTCACCTCTCTACAGGGACATGCTTTGGCTCTTTGGCAAAGTCTGGACATTCATTTTTCTTTTTATAGCGCGGGTGACTTGAGTCAGCCATGAACTATAACTGTCTCCTAAAGACGAGTTGTTCCTGCAGCTTTGGGAAATGTAATAGGCCATGTTCATAATTCCTTGAAAGACAAATAAAAAATTAGCATAACCTCAAAGTTGTGACAGAGATTAATAGTCATATGGAAATGCACTGTTAATGGCCAGAATGTCTGCTATAATCCTCTAGCAACAAGCTTTTGCTTGCTCTTTAGTGGCTCGGAATAATCAAGAGTCTGTAATCAATGCACATTATAACCTACCACTTGAGCTAAACTGGACAGGCGTTGGGCAAAGATCAGGTCTGATACCACATTAATTTGGCAAGTCCCTGTCTTTATCAGTTTCTCCATGTTTTAATTAACATACTTTGAGTTTATGAATTTGTACTTGTTTTTAAATTATAGTGGAAACATGAGTGCTATAGAGAGATGCATCAGAAGTAGCACCAAAAACCCCTTAGGTTCTCAGCATTCATCCCTTATCTTAAATAATAGTGTTATTATGTTTGTAAATGTAGTTTAGGTAGAGATAGAGAATAATAACTGCTTCAAAGCTGGTAGGGCCTTATTTTTCCAGAGGTGCTGAGTTTCAATGGACTTGCGTAGGAATTACAGCCCTGAACTTTGGAAAATCAGGCCACGGTGTTTTGCATGTATGGCTCAGAGTTTAACGCGATGTAATGTTGAGCTTCAGTTAATTTTCTCTGTCCATAAGACGGTACTGTCTTACGCACTGGCCGCGGCCGGTGGGATTCCTGGGAGCACCCTGCTTTTCCCTGCAGGACATCTACACACATGAGTGATGCCAAGCATCTAAGGACTTCTGCTGAGCTCTTACAAGCTGGTTGAAATTACTTGTGTATAAATTTCTGCATCTGGACTGCAAAAGCGTGTTTTTGACCTGAGAAACTGTAATAATGGCAGCATGTTTTCCTCCAGCGGCTGAAGGCCATGGGCAGCAGCTGGCCTGTGCTTGGATGTGCTCCTCTAGGGAAAAGTGGTGGCCGCCTTCTCTTTCCTGGTGGTTTTTAAGGACTTGTTCTATCTCTGAAAGAGCTTGAGGGTTTGAAAACAACCAAGAGTGAGGGATGGGGTGAGCGGTGTGCTGGCAGGCTTTGGGAGGCCTGCTCCAGGCCGGGCTGGCTCATGGTCGAACTCGAGTCACGCTCCGCACTGCCCTCAGCCCCTTTTGAGAGTCAGGGGTGGCCGGCTCGCCATCGCCGGCTCCCGCTGCCGGCAGGGTTCCTGCCCCGGCTCGGAACCCCCCTGCCGAGCAGATTTCAGCTGCGGCAGAGCCAGGCACTCTCAAGCCCCCGGCACCGCGCTGCAGCACGGCGTCAGCCCGGCCGTGGCGCCCGCCCTTTCCGCCGCTTTGTCGCGTCGCGGCCGACGACTGATTTCTGCTCTCCTCTCCACACAGACGTCCCGGGCCTCGCGCTGGGCCGACCCCGACCACTTCGCCCAGCGGCAGAGCTGCATGAACACTTTCGCCAGCTGGTTTGGCTATATGCCGCTGATCCACTCTCAGATGAGGCTCGACCCCGTCCTCTTTAAAGACCAGGTCTCCATCCTGAGGAAGAAGTACCGAGACATTGAACGGCTCTGAGGAGCGCTGCTGAGGGGTCCCAGCGGCCCCCGGCCCCGCGCGGCCGCCGGCGTGTGGAGCCAGACTGTGCCGCCGACAGCAAGCGCCCGACCCCGGCGAGCGGCATCCCGGCGCCGGCGCGCACGGCTCCGGACTGCGTCGAACCGCCCGGCAGGCTTCTGTCGCTCAAGACTAGGTCATGTACAGTTTCATTATGGAACATTAAATAATTATTTTTGAAATGATTGCTATGCAGGTTTAAACTTTTTTAATGATCAAAAAAAAACCTATTAAAAACAGAGTTCTTTCTTTAATCAAAATTGTGTTGGTTGTGAATATTTCAAAGCTGCCGTTCCTTTCTTTCATGCATTTGATTGTCATTGCAATTTTCATTCATTTTCCCCTGGAACGTTAAGCGCTTGAATCTCACGGGGAGAAAATGCATCAGGTTCAGAAACAAACCGAGCACAAGCGGGACAGAGCCGAAGTATTAATGTTCCTCATTTACTGCTGACTTCTTAATTATTTTTTTCTCAGTTTTCCCCAAGCCGGTAGCAGCCACTATGGCAAAACCCCTTTGGACAGATGGAAAACTGGAGAACCCCCAACGAGCTGGGTGAGAGCGTAGATCCTCCTGGTTGGGGACGCCATTTTTGAAGGCAATCGTCCTTGCCTTGAAGGGGGAGAGCAACGCTACCGCTGAGGAGCAAACGACTGACGTGGAGCACAGGGAGGGCGTCACGCAGAAGCAGAGGCGCGGTGCTGGTTGTGTATTCTGGTAGGAGAGGCGCATCCCGACCGCGGGTGAGCGCCGCAGGGGCGGTCAGCACAGCCAACGCGGCGGCCGTGTGGGACGCGCAGAGCCCGCGTGCGTCCCGGCTGCCCGCGGGCAGTGGTGCCGCTTGGCCGCAGCAGCTGAATTTCTAGAAATAGCTTTGTTTTGAGGGCAAAAGGGGTGTTGGTGAAAAAAAGACGGCATGTTAGTGCTCGTAACGCAGGAATTTGGCCTGCAACAAATTGGTTTATATGAAAACAACGCATGGGCTTTTCATTTTTTCTTTCTTTTTTCTTTTATTTTTAATAAGTGAAAATAGGTGGAGAAGTTCCCTCCTGGAGGTCTGACACCTGAAGTAAAGTGCGTGGTCAGACCCTGGGTACTGGCGGCAGCGAGTGCTCCCAGGCGTAGTTGGGGCAAGGTAACTCAGACAAAAAGCCTGCCCCTGAAATACCGGCGTTGCTCACGCTCCAAAACGGTTTTATCATTTCAAATGGAAGTATTTTTAAAAGGAAGTATTCCAGTTGTTTAATTTCTCTGTAGTGCTTTGCTTTATTTATGTGTTTCTTTCAGTTGAAGAATGAAAACACAAGCAGTGATTTGGGTCCGATTTGCTAAGAAAATATGCACTTTAAAAAACGTTTTGAACTCTCACATTTTGACGAGGTGCATTTGGGGTGCTCTGTAACAATCGCCACCCCCAAGAGCGCTGTTAAAGTCATGGTGAGAGGGTGTAGTGCCGATGCCCAGAAGACCAGCAAGCCTTTCTATACCTCATTCCTTTGCAAACAGGCAGTCCGGTAGCGGGGGTGAAGAGTAGCTGGAGTGCTAGAAAGGGTGGTCCAGAATTATCACCAGTGTCATTCGGGCTCAGGCGCCAATTTATTATGCAGCTTTAAGCAACTCCCATAACCGAGGCATGCCTCAGTTTCCTCATTTGTAAAAGTAATAGTTAATGGTTGTAGAGGGAATGCTGCGAAGCCTAAATAATTTCTCTTGCTGGTAAGATCAGAATCCCTAAACAGAAAGTTGCTTTAAAAGTGCAAAGTACATATTGCAAAATGTTTGTATGCAACCTGGCATGTAAAGGCTTGCAAAGAATGCTTTGCTTTGCGTCTATATTGCAATATTTGAACAGAGCACAGCAAGCTGGGGCAGGAACATCAGGTTCCTGACATTTCGTGTTAAATCTGAACCAAATCTTTAAAGGAATCTGCCAAAACCTGTGTGAGACTGCAGCTAGTGACTTACCCTGCTAGAGGTGCCACTTCTCCTCCCCTCCGTTTGCTCTCCCAGCCCCTGGCCACGCAGTCTCACCTCACCTTCTGCCATCCTGGTGCCCACCAGATGCTTCTGCGAGCCCATTTAACTCGCCGAAATCACGGAGAACTGCCCAGTGATTTACTGGCTTCTTTTAATGCCATTTTAGAGAGTTAAATCAGCATGTGGAGAGATGTGTAAAGAGGCAGGAGCAGGTAGGCAGGGAAGGGGAGCAGGTTATGCTCCTGTCTTTGCAGGGTGAGCTGTTAATTGTGCTCCCCACATCCCATAAAAACCTGAACCTCCCTCCCCTGTGCTCGCAGGTCTGCGCTCGCTGATCTGCGGGGGAAGATGAAGTCCAGTGGATTGATTTCCCAGGGTGAATGGCTCAGCAGCTCCCATGCCACTTTTTCCCCTTAAAGATCAGGCAGCTCTTTGTAGGGGCTGGAATAAGCCTTCTCCTTAGAGTCGGTTTTTGGGGAATGTGTCAAACACTGGATGCGGTTGGCAGGGCTCATGCTTCGCTCGTGTCCCCGCTTGCAGGCGTGCGTGTGGATGTATCCACAGCAGCATCTGCACCTCTGGGAAGCAGTTAATGGTCTGTGGCCAGCAACAGGGGCCAGGGAGAGGGAGAGGGGAAGAGGGGACCCTACCAAAACAAGAATTGCAATTCAGCTTAGGTTTTAGCTAATGCGCTTTTGGGGTATGTGGGTTGGGTTTTTAGCAAAAAAGGGAGCAGCTAACCATTTTTGGAGTGCATCAAGTCAGGCCAAGCTTTTAAGCTGCTTGACATTCTGTTATCGTCACTTTTTGGGGTGGCTGAAAGAGACTGTGCTAAAGCTCGCTCTCAGTGTGATTCGAGGCCTTTCTGTTTACAGATTGCTAATTAAACCAGTAACAATGAAAGGCTTAGCTCCAGAAGCGATGCGGATAGGTAGGAGCATTTCCCTTTGCGGCATGTTACCCGGGCATAGCTGTCTCTCTAGGAAAGAATGTGCCTGGCGGCCAGACTCAAGAACGGCTGTCGGTCTCCGTGTCCCTGCCCTGGGGACCCAGGGGAAGAGCTGGATGCAGATCCAGCTTAGAGGCTTGGGGTGTTACGCTCAATGCGGACATGATCAGCCAACACTCCTAAGGACACTGGGCGTGCTTCCGAGCCTGCCGTGTGTGTCTGTGTTGGATAGAGCTGTGTTGTTTCCTTAGTGAATGGAATCGCCCTTTTATCTTGTCCTACGTGCGACTTAATGGTTTGTTATTCTTTTTTTTCCTCCCCCCCTTAATTCAGATGGTGCTGAAACAAGGCTCACTCCTTGTTGCTCCTTTTGTAGGTTTTTTCTTTTATTATTTTTCATTAACAGCAGGCTATGTTAGCCTTTACTTTACAGGTACTTGAATGCCTGATGACTTGACTGAGTGTTACGCATGTGGCCTTTCATAAAGGTTACTGACCTTAATTTAATCAGGGGTGAGATGGATGGATGAATCTGAATAGATCCATGCCATTAAAACAGAATAAAAGTAGGGATTAGAGTTTGGGAGAACTGATGAATCTTTAATTGAATTTATTAAAGAAAAAAAGAGAGAGAAAGAAACCCTTCCCAGTTACAATTTGAATGAGATCTATTGCTGGAGGAGGGTTTCATAACGAGAAAAACGCGACACAAAAATAGGGGCAAACTTCCAAGATAGAAAGTGCCTGGCTCTCCTTGCAGTCCCTTGGGCCTGTACAACATTTTATTTGCCCTCTTTCTATTTTGTGAAAAACTCTAATTATTACCATAACTTTTTCTAGATGTGAGCGTTTTAGCTTTGTAACAATTTCATAGTGAACACACTGGTGTTCTACTGCATGGCTATCGAATGCTTTGATCTTTTCCATCGGAAAACATCATGGAGTTGATCAATTTGAGATTGCAATTGCTTTTTTAGAGCCAACCTTGACAAAGAAATTCATCTTTCACCGGTGAGCGCCTTTTCAAATAGCTCATTTACCAAAAGATGTCATTTGGAGAATGGAAGTCATCAGCTGACACTGAAGCAATGAAAGAAACAGCTAGACGTAGACTAGAATTTTTTCTAAATCTTTACCTTCCCAGTATAAAATGCTGCATCCCCCACTTTCTCACTCCCTCCATATTGAAACTAAAAGACTGCTTGGTGTTTGTCGTAACAGCTGTATTGATTGACAACAATTTTATTAATTCCCCCAGTTAAACATCCTTTTACATCCTCTTTCTCCAGACTGGCTCTGCTGTCTGTCGCAGAAATGGGGCCTTCGAGGGCATCAGCTTGACGGAGCCATTTCCTTGGGCTTTAGCAGGATTTCATGGGGGTGGGCATGGGGTCTTCTGAGAAGGGACCTGCCCCACGCAGGGTCTTAGACAGTCTCTGCTGGAAATAAAACTGCATCTTCCAATATTTTGTACATCTCACCCTTGTTTAAAACTAAGTCAAGCTGGCCTTTATACCACTATTTTAACTGTCTTCACACACGTTGTTTAAGTTGAGTTAAATTTGAGGGAATTAAATTAGGGGGGGTTATGGGACTCATCAGATGCTTTGGGATGCTCCCTCCCACTCTCATGATGTTTTTAGTGACTATTTCACAGTGGATTAGTGATGATCCAATGGGCCTTGCGACCTTGTACATAATTCTGTATATTTATTTTGAGAGAAAATATGTATAGTGTTTGGATGATGAGAATGGAAACCTGAAATGGGAATTCTTAGGTGGGCAAATGTAAAGCAAAAAAGCAAACAAAAATACAATCTTATTTTGTATAAAATGTACATTTTTGAGAAAAATTTTCTAATGCATTACCAATGTTTTCATAGTGCTACCACATCTTTTTTAAAGTGTTTCTCCCTCTTTGTTTGACTATTGACAACATGGTGCAATTAAACCTAAAGCAAGTGTGTGAGTGAGAGAAAAAGAGTGAATGAGAAATTAAAAAGCCATATAATTTGGTTTACTTCATTAACCTGTATAACACCATAGGTTTACCATCTAAGATAGGTTGTTTTTATAGATAGTGTCACCAAAGACTTTTTTTCTTCAGATTTATTTTGAAAAGTTGTTAATAAAGGACGTACATTTCTGTTGCAGTGTGTTTTTATTTTTAAGGTAGAATAACGAATCCTGTATGCGCTCTTGAGAATGCAAATTTGGGAGCATGATTGCCATGTGTCTCAAGTTCAGGATACTTAAATGGATGGCTCTTCATCGGCTTTCTCCTCAGCCGGAACTGAGCGATGGCTATATGTATGTCCTGTGTCTCACGTTTTTACATAGGTAATATACACGATGTAGCATCTCTACATGGTGGTAACGAGTCCAGCAACATTGACACGTATTTACTGTCTTACCTGAGGGCAGAAAAACTTGTGTGTGGCAGGACAGTATCCCTGCGTTGTGATGCAGTCATTGGTAGGTAGCGGTGACTTTTAGAAGTCACTGTAAAGGTGTATGTGCAAAAATGAGCCTGGAGGCCTTTGAAGCCTGATCCATGCAAGCTGAGAATATATTCATTTATTGACCCGTATTTATCGTGAGGGGGGTATTGGAAGCCTGTCACTGTCATGGGGGATCACATTCATCCCACCTAACTCTAGGTGCCTACAAAGCAGTCCTGTCTGTCGGAGCTGGACGTCTCCCTGCACAGGAATGGACAGGACAAAGTATTGCTCGGGATTATCCTCCTCACCTGTTGCAGACATGAGCTTTAGCATGGGGTACGTTGCACCTCACGTGTGCTGGTTTCTCTCTGCTGACAGTACAAGCACACCGATTGCAGACCCTGCAGCACAGATACCAACGTCTGGTCAGGTGAACCCCACGCTGGGAAGGGTACTGGTAACGGCACTGGGCTCGGGGTCATGGCCTATACATTTGAGGGATTAGGCACCCGTTTGTTCCCATCAGAGATGTTTAGGGCTGGCCTCATCCCTTCTGGAGTTCAGACTACCAGAGCACGGAGAGGTCCTTACACTGTCATTCCAACTGATCTGCCTGTGGTAGAAGGCTGATGTGTCTTGGGAAGAGGCTGAAAGATGTGGGTGAGTCTTCTCTGCTCCTGGTTTTCTGAGTCGCTGTAGGTTCCTCCAAAACAGATCATCCCAACAGCCGTTGGTGTTTGATACTGGCTATGGGCTTCTCCCTCGCAGAAAAGGAGCAAAAAATGTTTCCCTCAAAACAATCCCACAGCAGTGTTCCTACTCCTTCAATGCTTGAATTCTTGGCTTGTGGCCATGTCATCTATATAAAACCACTTGGGGTGGAATTCATTTGACCAAATACAGATAGCTACATCTGCAGGAGCTACCCGAAGGCTGTTGTCTACGTTAGCGAGTAGCATGGGCTAGTTAGTGTGGTGCTGTAGTCTGAAACTTGACTTCCACACCGTACACATCTTGGAGGGCGTGATTTAGATGGGGAGATGGGGTGCACCAGATACACATCTACATCTTCCAGTTTAGTTTCACAAAATCACAGAATCATTAAGGCTGGAAAAGACCTTTAAGATCATCAAATCCAACCATCAACCCAACACCACCATGCCCACTAAAACATATCCTGAAATGCCACGTCTACACGTTTTTTGAACACTGCCAGTGATGGTGACTCCACCACCTCCCTGGGCAGCCTGTTCCAATGCTTGACCACTCTCTCTGTAAAGAAATTTTTCCTAATATTGTCTAATATCTAATATCTAGTTTCATCTGAAAAGGATCCAGTTTGTGTGCCCCAGTGCTGCCCCATGATGTGAACCAAAATGAGGTAAGTGGGGAAAATCAAGATAATTGCCTCAGAAATTCAATGCTGAGCTGAACCGAACCACTGCTATCGCTGTGCAGAGAGTTGGCACTGATCAACGCCTTATTTTATTTTCTCTTTTAAATGATTAGCAGAGAGAAAAGAAACAAGTCTCTGCTTTCCCTTTCTGAAGTTATTAGCCAGTTGTATCCACAACGTTATCAGGGAGAAACAGATTTCGCTCAAGATTTTGAGCAGTGTGACGGTGACATTCTAGTAGCTGCATGACGTGCTTTATTCCACACTTTGCTTTCTCTACGTGGCATTCAGGGCTGTATGCGGCTTTTATGAGCTGTCTGCTCGGGGTACTGCTAGTGCCGGGTAGCCGGTTTTGCACATTACCTGCATTTCTATTGCGCATTAAGAAGGGCTGGTTGCTCCATGCTGCAGTGGCTGTGCAGCTTGAGCTCCTCCCTGTTTCCTTTCTGTAATTAACTGTTGTTTTGCTAGTGGTGGTGCAGTGAATTAAGGACCAGGTATTCTTCTTTCCAGAAAATGTAAGATCAAGCCATTCCTGAAGAAGGAGAATGTGATGTTAACAACAACTTCTGAGGTAGTGACTGCAAAAAAACGACACAACGTTCCCTTGAAGTTGCAGCAGAAACAAGAGTTTTGAGTCTGTAAAACATTTTCCTGCAAATTTCTTCCATTTTTCTCTACGTAGAAGCAGGTCCCCATTCACGACCACACAACAACCACAAGGCAGACCAGCTGCTGGCAACTGAGGGATACATTTTGGGGTTGGTTTGTTTCTAAAGGAGATCCATGTTCAGTTCCTGCTTGTATTAAGCATCTTGAGGCCCGTGGCATCCCCAGTGGGGTTTTCTTTTGGTAGCCCTGTAGAAGAATGAAAAGGTCCTAAATTTTTTAGAAGATTTTGAGACCTTTTATAGCATCTTGACTTGGAGATGAAAAACAGAGGCATCTGCAGCCAGTCTGCTCTTTTGAAAACACAAATCTGAAATGGACTAGTCCGATATTAAAGACTGTTCACTTTTTATTCTGCCATGATTTGCCATGTAGGTACTAGGGTTTTCCTGAAAACCCCCATTTTACTGTCTCATCACCTAAACCTGCTGTGGAGCCGTACAATGCAGTAGATAATGTACCAGTGGCCTGATTGCCATATAGGCACTATTGCTACCACTTATGGAGCATCAGGGAGCTGGGAAGAAAATCTGCAAATGGGCAAGTTACGAGTGAAATGGGCATTGAAAATCAAAGATTTAAAAGACAGTAATGAAGGGCTGATACAGCAAGAGGAAATGGATTTTTCTGGTGTAAAACACTCTTGTTTGTGTTGAATACAATGCATTGTTTGGGGCCTGAAAAATAGTGAAATTAGACTTTCAAAGGATGAAGTTACAATACCTTTTTATTCAGTGATGTCTTGATCCTGCTAGATAACCAAAAACATTTACAAAGTGAGCAGCACCTTGTGAGAGGCTGCCAAGAAAACACAATCCTCTGCTTTACCTGAAACAGGCAGTTAAAGCACTGTGTTAATGCCAACCAGTGACTACATTAAGATTATTTTTAATATCCAACAAATCCTCAAGAGAAACTGAAATAAAACATTTGTCACTTTATAATTTTTAAGGCAAATGTATGCTAGTTCATTGCAATTCCATTTCCCTCGCAGCAGTAATAGAATTGTTGCTATTAGGACTAAAACTGAGTCTAGCTCAGGAAGATCTAAAAATTGGGAATTGCTTGTGATACTGAGCAATAATGTTGTTTTCAAAATCCACAGATGATTTAAATGCAATCCCCTTAAGTATTGAAATCTGTCTAGTTCACTCCAAAGGCAAATAAATCCAATGTATATTTTTCTCTCCCTCTCATAGAGCAGGGCCAAATTCTGCTCTCGGCAACACTGGAGTAAATTCGAAATTATTGCAATTTTCCTCATGCTTCCCCTGAGCCCCAAGCTGTGGTCCCACAGGAGATCAGTGAGCTTCCTTAACTGTGTGGCCTTGGTGATCACGGCTTGAGGTCACCTTGGGACTGCGTCTTCCCCTTGAAGGCCGTTGAGAGGGTGCGCTGTCTTTGCTGTGAGGGTTGCACTGCTGTGCAATACAGGTCCAGAAGTGGGATGTGATGAACAGGGTGGGGATGGGGCTCAGCCTCCCTTAATTGTTTTTTAGGACCCTAGTGACAGAAGTCAAGTCTGATACATTTGGAGGAATAATGTCAGTACTAAGTGCCGAGGAAGACAGTTTTCATGTAATGAGACCGAGGGCTGGTTGATAGGATTCTTTGTCCTATTCCCAAGTCTTCTGGTGATTTATTCTGAGGTAAAAACCCATTTAACCTCTGTGCACCAAACTGTTCCTAAACAGCAAGTGGATACCATTTTGCAAGGAAGAATGTGAGCTTTAGGGGTTCATGCCAGCATTTCCTGGCCCTCAGGTAAAGCATGGTTT
This sequence comes from Phaethon aethereus, assembly GCF_964289735.1. Classification (NCBI taxonomy): domain Eukaryota; kingdom Metazoa; phylum Chordata; class Aves; order Phaethontiformes; family Phaethontidae; genus Phaethon; species Phaethon aethereus. The sequence goes on from NC_138582.1 coordinate 16,158,427, forward strand.
CCCTGAAGGGAAATACCATGAATTCCCTTCCCTTCCTAATAGGGAATACTTGGTTTAAGAGTATATTTTTGTTATGTGGTGTGGAAGACACTCTGGAACTGGTACTGGTAGGTGGGAGCGCTCGAGGCGGCTGCTTCTAACCCCCCCATCTTGTTGCATATGTAATTGGCTGCAGTCGCCACTCATCTATTCTATTTAAATGAAGAGAAGGCTTGGAAAAGCACAATGATTTATGGTGACACACAGCAATATCAATATCACAGTCACAACCACTTACAAAAATGGTTCAAGATCATTATCCCTGTATCACAGAGGGGCAGACTTTTGAGGTCCTGTCTTTTAAGGCATGGCCACCCCAACCTGTTGAGTCCCAGTTCATTACAATTACAGATATACTCCCTGCTGCCTGGTTTGTGGGATAGGAATTTGCAGACTTCGGCAGGGTTAGCTGTTGGATTGCCCAATGTTGTCTCTCAAGGAGTTTCAGAGGGTCTCAGGGCGTCTTCAGCATCTTCCCCGACTACAGGGGCAAGGGGGAAAAAAAAAAAAGGCAAAACAATGCCAGAACAAGGAGAAGAACCCAGCTTTCCCAACAACTAGCATCTTTCTAGGACTGTGTTGCCTTTCTTACATCTCCACTGCTCTGGCACTGGATATTCCCCAAGGTGTCATGTAAATGAAGAAATCTGAGCCTTCACGTAGCTCTCAGAGTTGAACTTTCTGAGGATAGCTTGCCTGGTTTATGTGTATGGACTGATGCCAACATGAATGAGTGAAGCCTCGCTGTATTCTGCAGATGGCAAACTAGACTGCTTATTTAGTTTTCTAAGATTGTACCAAGTTTTCTTGGATTTTTGGTCTGAAAAAAAAAGCAGCTGTGCTGTTTCAATCAAACCAAACCAAGGAAACTGTCAGAATTTATGCAGGGCTGGAACCCTGACTGCTGATCCTACCAAGGCAGACTCAGCGCGAGTGTGAAGTCAGTGCCAAGGTGACCTCTGAAAGGTGCTATCAAATCCAGTGTGCCACGCAGGAAAAAGTGCGTGCACACGCGCGTGTGCAGAAATGCTGAAAACCTGAGATGCCCAGACAATTTGTCTTGCATCCTGAGATTTTCCAGCAATGGCCTCTAGTGCTTTTCATGTGTTATGCATCAAATGTAATCAGCCACACGGCACAGTATGATGAAGTAAATGCATTGGGTCACTAAAGTGCATTAAGTGCCATTTACTGCATCGATTTAATTCTGTCCCTAGTCAAACTTATAATAACTGTCTCTATCCCTTATTGCTGCTTCTCTTTTCCTTTTACTGCCGAGCAGGCAATAGCATCCATTTTCTTACCTGGCAGGGTAACTCAGCCTGGCTGATAACCCAAGCCCACGGCCATCAGTCCTGCCTTGCGCAGTGCAGTAGGTCAGAGGTAGATACTGTAGTCTCCAGCCTGTAGATACTCCAGGCTGGCAGCCCACACGGGCTCAGCGTGGGTTAGGGGAGCCTGCAAAGCCGAAGCTTTCTCACTGCCAAAGCATGGCAGCTCTGGTGCTTCAGGAAGTCAAACTTGCTCGTGTTAAATTTTTTTTAATTCTGAGCTACGCTTTGTGCGGGAAGTTTTCCGTGGCAGAGCGGGAGTTGGGCACCGCGCAGGAGGCAAGTGCATTAGCACGTGGGTTTGAGTCTGGAGAATGGATGTCTCCATCAGAAGAGTTTTCTCCGCAGGAATTTGTATATGTCGTGTGCATTATGGCCGCATTTTCCCTTGTACCGCTGTGCAAGTGCCAGAGCAGGTTGAAGGTCAGTGCGCAGATTAATTCTCTATGTAGAAAAAAGCTTTTTCTTTCTCCTTTTTTTTTCCTCTCAAGTGTTACACAACCTCCTTCTTTACTAAAGAGTGCTGAGTCTTTCTTTTTTTACTTTAGATTTCCAAAACACTGGCTTAAGTGTGCTCCATCTTGCACTCTATTGCAATTATCCATTTTTATCTGGTTATAAATTTATAGTACTTTGAATTTAAATCACTTCGTATTAGGGGTTTTTGCAAACCTTGTGTGGACAATGAACTTTCCACATATAACTCCAGGCTAAAAGAATCTCTTTGACACTGTGGTGCCAAGTTAGTAAATGAATACTTAGAAGTAGGCAACACATCAGTTTTTTTCACCCCATAGCATAATTAATTTCAACATTCAAACATGGGTTGGGCTGGGGAGCAAGGAAGATGTTGCTGGATAAGATCATTGCAGCACTGCTGCTCCTGGGAGCCTCAACTCGCTCCTCTGTGCTCCAAAGCAGCCGACTTAGAAGGTTTTCCCATAAAATACTTGCTATGGTGTAATTTTACACAGAGAGTGCATCGTTGCCTTTAACTGCTTTAGTTGTATTTCTGATCATGATCTACAGTTCCCACCCTTGCCATCTGAAGTGTGCTGATAAAATGAGGTCGGACACCACCGCAAGAATATTGTAGGGGCCAGTCCTACTGGTAAACTCCAGCTGCTTTGTGCCAGTTTGCTAACACAAAGCAGCTGTAAACCCAGTTTAACTGGATTTATGTTTACTCTGCTGCATCAGAGTGGCTCTCAGCAGCTGCAGCACAGCAGAAAATGGGATCCTCAATGTTTAATGTCTACTATATGTCATCTATCTGGGGGTATCCATCTTGCCCTTGCAAGGAGATCTGTAGCAGAAGTCTTTCATCTATAGATGTTGTGATCATATATTCAGTGAAGGAATCTGGAAACATTCCCTTAGAGGCAGCATTATGCTGTTTGCTGTCGACAGGAGCGCAGGGGTGGGGTTTACCTGCTCTTCCCTAGGTGTCTAATATATTTAAAAATACTTAAGGGAAAGAAAGGGACAACCTGATTATGCTGAAGGTACAAACAAAAATGTAAAACTGCCATTGGATCAGCTGAAGAGCAAGAGGCTGGAGCTACAATGGCCCAGAGCTGGCTGGGGAAGGGGTCTGGGACATGTGAAGAGCCCGATCTGGACCGTCCCCTTGGCAGCAGAGTATGACAGGGCAGTTGCACTCTCGCAGGGCTGTTGTGCATTTTGGGAAGCCAGATCTGTTTCTCAACGACTTCAGAGGGACTTTCCGTGCAGCCATTTCAACAGAGGAGGAGGAGGAAAGGGGAGGGACAAAGGCTCTTCCCCTTCCAGCAGAGCCATCAGTAGCTCTGGCACTTCAGGAGATGAGGAAAGGAGGCTTCCAAGCTTTGGCCTCCCACGACCACCCTCCCTGCTCTGCTGCAGAGCCTATTTCTTTGTCTGCTTCTTCCTCTTCACTTTTTTTTTCTGTTTCTTTTGGAGGGGTTCACTTTTTATGACTAATTAACAATTAATTTGGCTAGAGAGCAAGCGAGCAGAAAGATGTAGTAGAACATATGAAGGAACGCACTGTGCTCAGTCCCTGCAGATCTGAACTGAGAAGTGAGGTCCAGGAACAATCAGTTTATAAGCAGAATACGCTGAGAATAAGCTTTGGAAGAGGAAGAGTAGAGAAATGGGAGCAGAGATCCACATTATTTCTCCCTGAAAGTTGTAGGGAAGGTGAAGAAAAGCCCTGAGGAGTCATTAAAAAGATATGAGAGCAACCAGGGAAAGTGGCAAAGGTTTCCAGACTGAGAAGGAAGGGCAAGACAAATCGGGACAGGTTTTTTGTAAAGAGCAAAAGCATCAAAACAGTGTTTGTATAGCCATGAGAGGACAGAAGCTGTTCTGTCCTGGGGGACCCTGGGGACTAGAAGGAGACAAACCTGTGGCCTGCTGGTGCGGGGGAGAGGGGGGTGAGAATGAAGTGAGCAGAGGGAGAAGGTCATATTTTGTTTGCCTGGTTTCTTTTGCAAGAAATCCCTGGAGGCAAAACTTAGATGGGACAAGCTGAGGATTTGAAGAGTGGGAGAAAAATGTCTGGCTGGGAGTCTGGGTTGGGTTGTATCAGAAACTGGTTGTTTAGCAAAGGCAGCAAAAATAGAAAATGTGAGCTGTCTCTGAGGCATAGAAATTTGACTGGCTCATGTGATTTCCACTATCAATGTTCTGTACCGTGCTAATGAAGGCATCAAGTCCCACTGCTAGAGTGAGACATGCTAGACCCAGACCTGGGACTTTGGTCTTTGGTGCAAAGAAAGGGAACAGAGGGTACAGAGGAAAGCAGGGCAGAGCTTGCTGACACACATGGACTGGAAATGGGAAAAGGCTGGAAAATGGCTCCAACTATACAGCTAAAATGGCGCAGCGTCTGTTCTCCAGCCCTGAGGCTGAGTGTCACGGCCTGGCTTGTATATACTCACCTCAAGTTTTTTCCCTTCCCTCCCTTTGCACCCTCAAAACCAGTATGAATATTGTCAGATGCTGGCAGGCACAGTCCCCAGCCTGTGCAATTCCCAAAACGGTGCATGGGTGATATCTGGGAGACAAGGAGTTGGTACAGTCCAAAACTATGCCAGGAAGAGCGCCGATGGGGAACAGCTTGGGCAGCTGGGTGCTCTGCCCCTGCGTTATTACTGGCAGGAATACTGCCAAGATGTTCATGGACCAAGAATGGGGTTCTACAACCCAAAGCCAATGCTTGGTGATGCCTGCGGTGTTGAGCAGCCAGAAGAACCACCAGAGCAGATTAGTGCAGTTTTTTTATTTGGTGGATTCTGCTTTTGCTTTGTGTGTGTGTGTTGGCGTTGGCCAAGGTCAAGCGGTGTCCCCAGGCCTGCAGGAGGAGGGGTGCTGCCTGGGGTACTGTGGCAGTTGGGTCTTTGCCCTTCCTTCTACTCATGCTCGTCTTTGGCTGCCTGCATCATCTCACCTCCTGGGCTGGGGAGTCCTCCACAAGGTTAAGCTGCTTTCACAGCTCCTGTCTTGGTTCAGAATGGATCACATCCATGCTTTCCTGACAAGAGAATAGCTCCCTGCCATCCTCACTGCCACTTACAGGGCTGTTCAGAGGCATGATTTTTCCCCAAGGCTCAGCTCCTGTTTAAGCACCTGCAGATAAGGGCCAAATTTCCTGAAGTGCTCATCAGGCAGCTGCCTCCCCCAGGACACTTAATCATAGACCTTTCAAAAAAAAAAAAAAAAAAAAAGCCATTCTGAACTGTTTGTAAACCCTTGGGAGCAATGGCTGTTGTTTATTTTATGCCTTTGCCTAGTACCGTGGGGCTTAACATTGGGTACATGTCCTGATGACTTATATAAAATTAACTCCTTAGTCCCACCTTGGAAGAATTGATAGTAATTTGCTTATTGTTTTGTTTAGTAGCTGAAGATGCTGATGGAAGATGAAGGCTTCAGATTCCTGCTCTGTCCTGGTGCAGAAAGAGGCTGTTTGCTCAATTCGAACTGAGAAATTCCCATCTCGCTGTGTTACCAGGTGGATGCTGGAGGAAGGAGTGTTAATTTTTAAACATATACGAAGGAGTCCACCTAAGACAGACCCATTTACATTTTAAAGGCAGGTTAAAATTTTCTCCTGGGCAATTTCCTATCAGTGTGAGAAAAGTAGCAGTTCTAAGAGCGGGGCTGCTGAGAGCAGATGCTCTGGCTCAACTGGCCGATGGCCAGCTGGGAAAACCTCTGGAAGCGAAGGGCAGCCTTGCCACAGCCTCACCCTGAGACCTGCTTTGGCAATGTCCTGGCTGTGCAGGGACAAGCCCACAGCTGGGCACCTGAGGGAGAGGACACATAGCTCCTCAGCTACCCGATGCTGTAAAGCCCCTTCCTACTACTAGTTACGACTTCACTTCTGAAATCCTGGCCTGCAGACCGAGGGTTTATTTCTTTCACTTTTTTGCTTTTCAGTGGAGAAGTGTGGCTGCTAGAAACAGTATTCCCTTGGTCGGAACAGGGTGGTGGGGAGGATGCTGAGGTCTGGAAGCAGTCAGCCCTGGTGCCTTGCTCTCAGCCACAAAATGACAAGTCCTGGAAAGTAACGTTCGGTGACTAAAGCAATGACTAAATGGCCTAAAGCAGTCGTGTCCCATCTTTCAGCTGAGGGGTCACATAGCCTAATATAGAGACCCTTGAGCTCTGTACACCTTCCTATGGCATGATTAGATGAGTCTACACTACATGAGCAAAATATTCATCCCCCCGATCGCATGATGGAGAAGGTTGTTGCAGCCTTCAGAGATGTAGACAGGGAGGTGGTCATGGTCAAAACGGACCATTCAGTCTGATTGTGCCTGGTCTGTAGTGGTAAATTTGCGCTGGACTGTCAGGGCTTTTCTCCTGCTGGGCACAGCTTGAGAGGACACGAGGAAGGAATATGATGCAGCGAGGCCATGTTCCCTTCTTAGATCTATTACTGGGATGTTGCAAGAATTTGGCCAAATCACTTCTCAATTTCTGGGCATCAGTTTCTCTGCCAGTAAAACAGGAATGATGCTGTCAGCTTCCTCTGCAAAGTGCAGAGGAAAAATGGAGGTTAGAAAGTGCTAATGAAGAGTTGGCTGTAATTAAATCCAAATTTAGAAAGAAAAAGCACTCTCGTTCCCTTGGACTTAATGTAATAAATAAATAAATGGAGCAGTCTCAGCTTTATTGCCAATTCCATCTGATTAGATGGAACTTAATTTCCAACATTTTTTCTGCTGGTGGCCATATTATAAAGGCACCCCACAGAACCAGCTTGACCTCTGGGTGCCTCATAATTTTCCTGGGTATGAAGTTACTCTATTACAGAATGAGTTTCCTCAGCACGTCTTTATGGGGCTGGTGCTTTAAATCAGGCAGACCCAAGCAGCTGTAGCCCTGACATGGTCATTTAACAGCTGGCTGCTGTTTGTCGCCTCTCCCTCTTTCCCAGCTGGTAAGTACTGTTTTACCTTTCTTATTGCTGTGGAGATGACATTATCTTACACTGGAGAATTTCCCCGCCATACAGTTGCTCTGGATAATGTTTGTGTACAGATGATGTTTATGAAAGCCAGGGGGCAATTTACTTACTGCAGTGGGCACCATTGCAACATGTAAAATCATTGTACACAAATACCATTGACTAAACTGCTCCCTTCCTTCTCATAATTCATTATCGGAACAGGTTACCTGGGGATGGGAGGGAATCTCCATCACTTGGAGCCTGTAAATCAGGCCTGCCCGTCTTTCCAAGGAGCATGTTCTCGCCGAACTGCACGGCATTGGGCTGGATGCGGGCATTGCCAGGGAAAACCGATGGGCTCTCTTACGCGGGCGGGCAGATGAGACCACCATCGCAATCCCACTGGCCTTAAAGCCTGCAGACCTACTGCTGCAGCTCTGGTTGTGCCAATGCAGAAATCAGAAGACGGATGGATAAAATACATCCCTCGACCTTCCTGAAATCTCTCCAAAGGCCAGGCCTGTGATGTGCATTGAGCACACCAGTCTGCTCCTGAAATGGTAGATCCAGCTTGCACGGAAAACTTAATTGCCTTCCCTGCCCAGGCCCCTTGACTTGTTGCCATCTGTGGAAACCTGAGTAAAGGCTGCCCGGATCCGTGACAGTCAGTGGAAAAGGGCTCTCTCCTAGCCAAGAAGTAAAGGGAGTGCTGAGCCAAAGCCCTTGCTCTGGACGCATTGCTTTCCCAAATTCAGCTGCCGCTGGTGGCTTGGGGCAGGGCAGAAGTGCCTTACCACTTTACTCCATGAAGCCTCTGCTGGGGAGCAGTCTCCCGAGCTCCTTTGCCATGGTCATCATGGGGCTTGTCTATCCCAGCAGGCAGCTCTGACCACCTGAAGTCACCCCTTGAGTGCTCGCCAGCCGGGGAGTGCGCCTGGGCAGGCCGCGCTAGCAGCGGGGGCACGGGGGGCCTTTCCACGCAGCTGGCGCTGCGCGCAGGATGGCAGGAGCTCCTCAGGCGCCAGCGCCAGTGGGGTGGCTCTGAAGGTCGGGACTAGAAACAGCAGTACCACTCCACTTTCAAACGTACAAACGTCCTGAAATTATTATGACGGGTGTCCTCTTTTAGTTCAGCTTGTGCTTTAGCTAGGACTGTAAAAGTGCCTGCTTGTGATAAGTTGCTTTTATTATTGATCAATTTTTGATTTGTACAAAGAGTAGGTTTATACTATTTTATCAAGGTTGTGCAAAGAACGAGAATAAAGTTATTATTTATGGTCATAAATACTTGTTTTACGCTCTCCGTGACGTCAGTAGCCACCCACTCTCCTTTGGTGCTGCTCGGTCTGTAAATTCATCGAGGAACTCAGAGGAATTCCTGGTTGGCACCTGCCAACGCGAAACACTGACCTCCTGGCTCCCAGTGATGGATACTCTCGTTATCTCAGGTATAAAGTGCCTTTACCTCTAGACTGTGATAAAGAGGGTGTGTAAGGACCGAGATAACCAGATTTCTGCTGAATTTGGGTTCAGCTTGCGCTGACAGCGCTTCCAGGTTGCTATTGCACGTGGCCCAGGCCGTCAGCAGCTGTGGGTCTGCTCCAGGCCTGCCTCAGCCCCGCTGCCTGGGGATGGCGGAAGCCGGTGCCTTGTCCTGTCGCTCCTGGCACTTCCCGGCTGGTGGCGCGAGGGACGCTCCCGCTCGTCCCATGCTCGCTCCCGTGAGGTGGGCTGTCTGCAGCCCCAGTCCCCAGAGAGCTGAACACACAACCACTCCGTGGGCACCAGCTCGCTCCAGGCTCTCTGAAACGTCCCTGCGTTCACTAGTTTTGAAAAATACAGGCCAGCAGAAGCGAAACAGTGTCCCACACCATAGCAGAAAAGTTCTATGCCTGTGGCTGCTAAAGACGCTGCAAGCATCAGCCCCTTGGTGCCCAGGAAGCTCCTGAGTTGTGAGAAGCAATATTACCCCTTTTTTACATTCAGGAGTGAGGAATTTGCCTGTGCAAGACTGGGAGCTGAAGCCACATGTCCATAAGACCAGCTCCATCATATTTTTGGGTCTGCCAGTATTTTCCTGTGTTGGGTCTGTGTAGACCGTTAATGGTTGTGTTGTTGCCTTTCTGTGTTGCTAATATAAAGCAGCATATTCCATTTTCACTCAATACTAAATAATCATCGTGTAGCTGGAGTTTGCTGTTTATGTTGAGGGTTGTTTACATTCTGCATGACACGAAGGTCGTAGGGAGAGGTGTTTTTTTATCAGACCAATTAATATATCTGCAAGAAAGCAGACAAGTTCTCAGGCGTTCGAGACTTCTGTCTGGTCTGAAACAGAAGCAACAACCTTCCCGCTGAGCTTAGACTGAGAAAGATTGCTCAGCAGCCATGGTGTGACATCCCTTTTCATCAGCATTACTCTCCCCTCAGGCAGCCCTGCTGATCTCTGGCCGCAGCCACGCTGCTGCCCGTGGCCAGCCCAGCTATTTGTGTGGCCACAAAGGCAGACCAGGATGCTGGTGCAGCTGAAGAACATCCCTTTTGGTGGGTGGCATTGGCCACGTTCCCCCCAACCCACCACGTGGTCGCTGGCACACCGGCATCCGCCGAATGTAGGCGTGTGGGAGGGAACAAGCGGCGGCGGGGCACCGGCACCGGCGCCGGAGGGACCTCACCTGGCGCAAGTAGCGCTGCTGCTGCGTGGGGAAGCGTGGTCAGACCTCAGCTGTGCTACCTGTCCAGGAGGTAACAAGGGGAGACCTCTCTGAGGCCGTTCCCGGGCTTCCTGTCAGTCTGCAATCAATAGTAACTTTGAAGGTTAACAATTAATTAACTGCAATGTCAGCGTCACAGAGGCTATTTCAAGCAAGCAGCTCCCAAGTCTTTTCACCCTCGCTGTAAGCCCTGCTTGTGCTCCATGGGGGTCTGGCCGGCGGTTCAGACGCGGTGTGCCGAATCGCCGGGCACTGCTGAAGGCAGTCCAGGAGCGCTCGCCTGCAAGATGTGATTTTTGGCTGCAGTGACTAGGTGAGAGCAGCAGTACTTTCAGCCTTAATGCTGTCAAATTTGATTGAAAAATCCCCCCTCTGGAGCTTGGCATGGTGGTTACAACACAAAGATTGTCAGGTTGGGTCAGCTCCTTGCTCAGCTCTGGGAGAATCAGCTGGTTTCTGGTAGCTGTCCCAGTTCATCCAACCCATGTGGTTAGGTCAGGCAAATATTAGTTTTCCTCGAGGAGGATAGGAACAAATAACCTCATCCTTAGCAATTTCTGGCCTAGTCTGCATATCCCATATTTCAGCTGCTTCCTTTTGCTGCTCAATGTCATGCATTGCAGCACGCTGTTAAACAGCCTGTGGTTTCAGATGGGACAGCATGTGCTGGACGAGCAGCCCCTTCTCAACTACTGATGAAGGCACGTCCCAAGCAACGTTGGACCGAGACTGTGTAGCTCTTACGGTGACTGCCTCTATCTTAGGAATTTGGTCATCTGCTTGCATGAATACCATGCTTTTTTAATGTTCCTGACCATCTACCTCTGCACTCCTAACTTTCAGACCACCTGTGTGTATAGCAGTGATTTTCCCTCTGCTGCTGTATACCAGCAAAAAATGAAGAAAATAGAAAGCTTTCAGCAGTAACCCTGGGGTTAGAGGAAAGAGTGTTCTGGTAACAAATAGTTCTATTAGATCCATACAGGACTTTATCTTGGAATTAATAATATTAATCTCCCCCATTAGTAGCACAAATTTTAACTCCACAGCACAGAAGAAAGACTTGTGTAATTCTCCTTTCAGCACCTATCCTGCAGCACGTGTAGTTATCCCTCTTGTACAACTGGGAGAAAGAATATGCAAGAAAGAGGCCAGAGAGGCCACAGGTCTTGCTCAAGAACTCAGCAGCCCCGTAGCAGGTGTATGTGAGTCTCCATCTTCCTTTGCTTTTCTCTTTTATTCTGTCCTTAGGTGAAACAAGTGAAGTTGCTTTCTGTAAGAAAATATGTGGGTTTGAATGTCTGTGTCTGGTCTCCCCTACGACCTACCTCAAATTTGTTTCTTTTGGAGCTTGGCATTCACGAGCACCTCCTGAACTCGTCCCTCCTCTCTACCACTGAGCACTTAATGCCTTTTGTTTTCTAAGGATTTCCAAGGAGTTCCTAGCAAAAGCGACCTGCAAACCCCACTGCAATCAATTAAGAGGAATCTGACTGACTGAGAGAGCGTTTTGTCAGCTCAACAGAACACGAGGATCACATGCAGCAGCACTGGGATGTTCAGATCAGGAGACTCCCCAACAGATGTCTCCCGTTATGAGATGTGTTGCAGGATTTCGCCTGCCTAGGTACAGCTCTAGGGCCCTCATTTGCTAGCGATCTTTTGAAGAACAAGGCTGCAGGGTACTATGGAAAGGGGCTTTTATTTGCTTGTTTGCTTGTTCTTAAACAATGGAAGGAAGCTGGACCATTCTGACCCTGCCAGGAGCAGAACAGATGTTGCCGAGATAATTTTGCAACATGGATTGGGTGTTTGGAAGTATTAAATCATCTCCTGCTTGCACATAAACCTCCTCACCCTTGTTTTTGTGTCTTTGTGCAAACCCCTCACTCTGCTCTAAGATTGCTAACTGTTGCCACCTAACTTGGTGCGGTCCAAACAGTAATGAAGTCTGACAGCACTTTATAAAAGAAAGCTTTATTGAGGCAGTAGGAAAGATGAGCAATAATGTAGCCATACAGCGACTCAACTAATCACTGACAGCAAGCACAGGATCATAAATGATGCCATGGCTCTGGTGGACTGTCAGGGACACTTGGTGTTCGGGTTATCTGGCAACAACAGCCAATGATGCAAATGACTTTTGAATCAGGTGAGAGTTGCGCTGTCCCTTCGCTCCACCAAAGGAAGTGAGATTTGAGAGAAACATACTTTACATCAATAATGTGGGCAGCATCCTGCCTACACTGCTGATGTTGGGCAGGCTGCTGGCAGTCTGTCTACACTGCCAATGTTGGTCAAGAGGCAGGGTGTCAGGAGGCAGGGTGTCACTTGGCCACTGTCCTGTGGCTACAAAGACATTGCAAAGTGTCCTATTACTATATTTTGGTCAGATGTGTATGTTTGAGTGAGTCCTTTGTTCTCAGATCATCTGGAAGAATCATCAGCACCGGTAATATCAACAGAAATTGCTCCTCACTACTTCGAAGCAATCCCTCTCCCCTTCCATCCCCCATGCAAACAGAGGAAGAAGGTCAAGTGTTCTTTACTCTTAGTGACCTGGCTGTCATTTACATTTACTCAGTGCTTTACACTGCAACGTCTCAAAGCCCCTCATGTCACCATAGCAAGCAGGTTTTTTTCCCTACTGTGCGGATGAGGAGAATAAGGATGACAGGGAAAGCCCCAGGCAGTAGTGGGACCAGGTAGCTGAACGTGTCTCCTTTTGGAGTGTGCAGGAAGACAAAAGCACCATCAGGTGTGAATGATCTGATTGCCCTCTGTGGCATCTGCAGTACAACATGCTACGGACAGAGGTGGGAGTCCATTGCCGTGTCTCCTCTGAACCCTCATCCAACCCTTTTCCCTGTGGTGCTCTGCAGTGCCATGCACTCCCATGCTCTCCTCTCTCCCAGGATTTGGGAAAAGTGGTGGAATACGCCTTCAGGCAGCAAGTCAAGCATAGTTTGTATACCATGCTGTGTTTGTTGACATCTCTTGTGTCATGTGCCGTGTAGCAGGAAACCCATTCTCGCCGTTGGAAGTGTCCGCCCAATAAACAACGCACGTGCTTAGTCAGGGCCTCATGTTACTTCATCTACTCCTCTGTCATGAGCAATATTCTCTTAATATTTACAGTGTTTTTCTGGTGCTAGCATTCATATCCCCTCAGAAGAAGAGCTGTCTTTACCAATGTACTGTACTAACATTCTTATACCGAATCCTTCAAAAATATTGACTTTTCAGAACAAAGTGGAAGAGGTCCAGAATTGCATGAAACAATGATCTAGGCATATTTACTGAAATTCTCTTGGGCAAGGGCTGACACATCTGAAGATTCACTTAAAAAGCCTCTGACTGTACAAGGCACATTATGATCTTATTGAATAAAAATTAGTCTATCCAGGAAAACTGTACAACTCTGTTAAGTGCTTTCAGATCCTATGGGACAAAGGTGTTCTACAAACATGAGATGATGTTTATTACGACTGTACTAGATAAGATCATGTAGTGTGAATAGCTCACTAAATAGTTATACATGTTAAAAAGAGACAGAAAAATAGCAACCACAATTTATGCTCCACAATATCAACCAGTAAGAGGAAATACCTGTGCTGGCTTGGTACTACACTGACAATAAGCAGGCTTTCAGTAGAGACGAGCTCGCTAAGGGCGTGTGCGGAGCCTGTGACAAACCGTGATTAAGAGTGATGCTTTGAAGGCGTAGGATGGCAACTTGCAGTTGCATTCAGTCCTTCCATCATTTCAGAGAATCCTTTCCTTATAGGTCAGTGGTGCTCAGCATGTCCAAGGTGCCCTGCACTGACTTTCAGCTTCCTGAAAGTACCCAAGAAGTGTCCTATTGGTAGGAATATGGGGAGTTTGAAGGGGTGGCGGAGATTTGGAGACGCCTCGAGGAGCTGATGTAACATGAGGGTGAGGAAGACAGAGGGAAGCACTGACAAGAGCAGGGAGGATCAGGACTATTCAGTAGCTTGCCATGGCTGGAGGAAGATCCTCCAAGGAAGAAGGTGCTATTGGCAGAGGGAGACAGCCCTGCTCTGTCTATGCTGAGGCACCGTCCTCACAGCTGGGTGGATCGCAGAAGTCCTGATGGCATGTTAGGGGCTGTGATTTTTTTAGAGAGCAGACTGAGCAAAACTTTTTGGTGCAGAGACGAGAAAACATTTTTCTCCTCCTTTTCATTCTGCTTTCAGGCAGTGGAGTGAGATGTCTGGATCCACACCGACCCCTGCCCTAAGCACAAAGGTGTGCCCAGGTTCATGGGAAGGAATTTATTTGGCTGTCAGCAGGTGTAGTTTGAACAGCCATTTTCCATCTTCTCTGCCCTGTGTACAATTTACTCTATGAGCTTTCAGCCAGACCATGTGGATGGATTAACATACATGAATAAACACAAAGGCGTTTACTCTGTAAAAACAATGCAATTCTCTCCTCACTTGAGAAGGGAAATTCTGCTGACTCTGTTGGAGTCCCTCCTGGCTTGTGCACTTCTCTCTGAGCTGAGACTCAGTCTCTACTTTCTTTTCATCCTTTAAAACCTTCACACTGCAATTTACTGTATTCCTGACTCAAAAGCAATATGCACTATGCAAATTATTGGCAGAAAGAGATCATTTTGGATCCAAGGTCAGCACAAATTTACACTGAATTCGTTATACTGCAATTGGCTTGGAAAGGCTTTTGAATGCTAAGATTGTTTATACAGTTTTTATTTCTTTATCTTAGTAAGAGTTGGTCTTACACCTAGAAAGGTATTTTGATGTTTTAATGGAAATCTCTAGTCATTTTGCACAGAGAATTGGAAAGGAATAGGAGTGCTGAAAGGACTCTCTGTCCCTTGCTATTGCTCTCTCTGAATCTGCAAACAAACCAAGAGCAGCTGGCTGCACGTGCAGCCACAGCTTTTGCATATATACAGCAGGTAGTTGTAAATGAAAATGGGTGATTTATCAGCCCTGCTATACTAATGGCTGCCAGTCACATGCCCTGAGCGACTGTGATTCACTGTGTCAGGCAGGATCTGTCATGGCAAATAATGTGAGTGATGCTGGCTGACATGTAGTGTCATCCAAGGAATCTGGAAAATGAACAATGTGATAGAATTCCTTCTTTCTTAGTCTCGCTTTTAAGATCTTCCTGATAGCCATGCCTCCTGAGCAGTGCATTTCTTTCTTTTTTCCTTTTTAGGGGAAAGAGTTTCCATCTTATCAAAACAGAAAATCTCAATAACATCCCATTGGGGAAAAAAAAAAATCATTCCTGAAAACCATTCAGTTTGAATGTATTCAGCAATTTCTGCCAGAAAACTCTTCCACTAGAAATTTTTTTACCAGCTCTACATAAAACTTAGCTGAGCAAAAAGTTTCTTCAGACTGAGGAATTACATATCAGACTATGTAAGAAAAATTACTTCCTGATCACACTTTTAAGCAATTTCATGGAGTTTGACTGCCCTGTAGCAGTCTATCTTTAGCAGGATCATTATGAGCTATTGGATATTGAATTAACAAAATGCCAGCTGGATTCCAAGGGTAGAAGGGTGTAAATCGATAGTAGCTGGAAATAAAGAGTGTTGTCCAATAGCTAGATGACGAAAATCAGAGCTCACATGTTTGTACGCTTCACTCAACCTGAGATAATGATTCCCGCTGTGACCTTGGGCAATCTTTTGGCCTCCTTGCATTTGGTACTGTTTTACTGCATAACTGAGAAGCAGGAAAACTTTGCCAAACCCAGATTTATGGATGGAAATCTTGTATGTTTGGGAAAATTGATTTCCAGAAATATTTCTTATTTCTACAGTGATCCTAAGCAATTGATTCTTTGGAGTGCTTTCAGTTTCTGAAATGGGAGTGGAGTGTAAAAGAAGGAAGCTGTCAAGGACTAATATGAAAGAAAAGGAGCATATAAATACCAGGAATGGTAACCATAAACTGCCATACTAAGAGTGCATTCCTCTCCTGGGAGGATGTCTTCTTGACCAGGTGTAGCCATGTAGAGTTGCATTAACTCCATCTGGTCTGGAATCTGCTTAATAAGTCAGCCATTTATCGCCCTTATTCTTTACATGAATCCACGAGGGATAAAATATATTACTACAGGCCCAGAGGTGAGCAAAAGGGACTTGACTTGCTTGTCCTGCCTGCACAGGCATACTCAGAGCAACAGATTAATTTCTAGATGCTTCAGAGAAGTAACATCCCCTTCTGATGTCCCCTTGCCAGGAAGTTTCCTGCAGCAAGTTATAGCCCAACAACCACTGGAGCAGTGTAAATGTGGAGCAGGACATTTTCCACTGAAAAACAGCGGGGCAGAGAGGGGGAAAGAAACTGGAATGGCATATTGTTTGTCCTAGTTACGATACGCAGACATTATGAAAAAAACCAGCACCAGGAAACCTTGGGATATGTGTTTGTAAGAGTTGGATTTACACTTAAATTTTGTATTTCTAGTTCCTGAAAATATTCTTGGACAATACTGTGCTACAGACTCCAGATCTCTTGTTCAATTGACTAACAAGTTTAATAATTTATTCATTTATTTCTTATGTGTTTTTTAACCAAGAAGTGTGTTACAGCTGATATGAGACAGCTGTTTAGGGAAGGCTTGAGACCAGATGTGACATTTTCAATATGAAGATAAGATAGATGTTGTCAGTCCATAGCACCTAAAGGAGTTGCAACTCCGCTAGAGTTACCTGAAACTTCTTTTGAAAAATAAGTGTGGGACCTGGGTGCTGTTTCTGGGATTGACTCACATCTCTGAATGTGGAAGATAGCATGTCAGCCATGACAATAGTTAGTGACATATGTTAAGCTGGATAATGGAGTCTTCTCCCAAAACCATACCAGGTGCTCTTGTGCAGTGGTACAAGGCAGGCAACACGGGCCTTCTTTTTCACACTGTAAAATGGAGCTTTGGTGGCTGCAGTACAGGTCCTGCTGTGTGTCTCTGAGAAAAAATAAACAATACTAATTCTGTCTTAGGGTCTCAGGTGCATTGCATGGGGCCTGAAGGAGAAGTGGGTCCTGCTAGTGTGCAACCGCTGTGGAAGGTGGACCTGGTTGGTGTGCTCCAGGGCGTGGATATAAAGAATTGTGGCCTTGCAATGGCTTTGCACCACTGGGTCAGGGAGTCAGCAGCCATGCTGGAGGCTGCTAAAGCAACGCAGTATGACCCAAATGTTCAACCTGCCTTTGATGGTGTTGACTGCCCCATTTCCCCACCTGCAGACAGTCTGCATGGAAGACTCAGAGCAACTGCTCTGCCCAGATGGATGGAGCTTCTTGCAGGATCACTTTGTTGTGGGAGGTGAATGTGAATCTGAGGAGAGCTGCTGGGTCTTCCTTTCTTTGGCATAGCTATGGGTTTTTCACTTGGCTGAGGCACAAAGGTATTTCCCCAATTTCCCAATATTTTAGAGATACACATCCAAGAAATGTCTTTCAGATGAAAATGTAAGACCTTCAAGGAGGAGTCAATGAGCAAGTTTGCCCAACAATTTCATGTAATGGGAAGCCACAGACAGTGATGTGGAATAAAAGCGGACAAAAAGCCAAAAACCTTGTATTTAAACGGTATCAGCAGCAGTGAGGATGGATAGTGCCTTCAGACAGCAGAAGAGGATAGTGGAGTGCTGCAGAAGGAGGCTTCCTGGCTTTGATATAGCAAATAAGAAAGAGCCATTTGACTTCAACATCACAAGCAAAGCAACATCAGCAACACAAGCAAAGGCCCTTCAGTTGCTTAACAAGTCAAACTAGCCACTCGCAGGTGGTTAGAGACCATGACTGTTCAAGCACACCTCTAACCTGTAACACTCGTCAGTGGTGTCTACTCAGGGTAGCTGTATACGGGAAAAAAAAGGTATTGAAATATTTTATGTTTATTGCAGTCCAGATTCTCTCGTGTCCCCAGAGCACCATCAGGACAGTGAACAAGAAGAACTTACCACCTTGGGTATAATACATATTTTATAGCTGGGTGACAGTTTCAGGTTAAATTAGTCAACTCTATTACTTTGAGAGGGCTAAGAGGAGGGAGCACTGAGATGGAAGCTGTGACAGCATTGAAAGCAGGGAATAGTCTTTAAAAATGGAAGCAGGGGGCCCTGTAGAGAAAATATGGTTTCCAGTTCAGTTTTGCAAGGATTTCTACCACATAATGCTTTACCACTTTTTTTGTATGAATAGGAGTTTGACTGTAGGAATTCAGTCCTGTACGTCTTTCCTCAAGTATTATCCCAGACAGTGACCTCCATGGCTGTGACAAACTTGACACTTTCTCTTTGATCAAATAGGATCTCAAATTATTTTATGTCATTTTTAATTTTAAAAATAAGATTTTAAAGTTGCTTTTTTAAGTGAGAGGAAAAATATCATCTTATTTTGGTTTCTACCCTCGCCCTTTTCTCCTTTTTGACAGGAAGGCAGGTGCAAGTAAACAATGATGTTAAGTGTTTACTTCAGAGGAGCACTTTTGATTTTTCTTTTACTTGTTCACCTCTGTGTTACACAAAGTCAAATTTAGAATGGAGCTTCTTTCTTTAAGAATTAATGCTCACTCTCCTTCCCAACGTCTTTGCCCCCTCCCTCCCCTTATTTCACTGTTTTAAAAGAGAGGATTTACTAAATAAAAACCGTGGGGTACTTTTGGATCCAGTTCTCAATTAAAAATAGTTTTTCACTCAGTAAAGAGATTTTCCTTTTTATTTTTTTCAGTACGTTTTCCGTTATTAAAAGGTACAAAATAGATCCATCTTCAATATCTGATTTATTTTTCCTTTCAAAAGTCTGCCCATGCTGATATTTTCTCTAATTTAATTTCATGCAACCTTTTCAGAC
Organism: Phaethon aethereus; assembly: GCF_964289735.1. Lineage (NCBI taxonomy): Eukaryota > Metazoa > Chordata > Aves > Phaethontiformes > Phaethontidae > Phaethon > Phaethon aethereus. The sequence continues at coordinate 16,176,821 of NC_138582.1, forward strand.
TGAAATTCCTTACTTAAAATAAAAAATCTTCCTGGCACATTTAAATTTACTCTGCATGTAAGAATAAAATACGTATCTATGATACTAATGCCAAGATTATATATTGGATCCAAGTGTGTGCTTTGAGAGATTGGCAGTGACTACTTGACCTTGCAAGTAGGATGTGTAGGCAAAGGGTGAGTGAGATTGCCTTAGGCTGAATTTAAGCTCTTGGCATATTACAGTGCCAGTTCTCCTTCAGCTTCACCTCTTGCATTGACTTTTGTACCCTTTCTTGGGGTTACAACCCCAAAGCTGAGCAGTGCCAATTCAACCTACTTACTCTTTCTTGATCAGTTCTGTTTCTGCTACATCTATCTTGAAATGACGTGACCCAAGTTAATGCCATTTTCAGGACACTTTTTTTTTTTTCCTTATTTCACCTTTTAACTCTCCATAGCTCACCTCTAACTGGCAATTTACAGAGCACATTAACGGTGTTTCTCATAGTAGAACATTTCAGTGACTTTTGTGCAAGATAGTCTGTTGGTAGGTGACGGCAAAGCTGAGTTTGATTCCCCTATGTACTAATGCCTGACTCTATGACTTTGTGGATGATCTTTAACTCCTCTCTTCTTATTTTCTTCTTCAGTAGAAAGGGGATAGTGATTACTTTTCACCTTTAAAAAGTCACTGTGACTATGAAGCGCTCCCATAGGATTCAGAATCATTACTTTGCCTTTGACTTCATTCATCTAAGGTTTATCTACCTTTACCTAAATTTCTTAAAGCCTCCTTAACTCAGGCTTTCCATTAGTTTTACTGTTTGTTACCTCGCTGGCATCCTTGCATTCTTTTCTTCCTTTTGAGTCTTCAAATCTACCCTACTGCTATCACTGTAAAACTGCATACATATGACATGGCCTTGACAAATCAGATGTTTAGCTATCTTGCTCTGAGCTTGTCAGCATTGTTGTATTTGTTTCACAGTTAATACCCTATCTTTTTCCCATTCTGCATGAACATACAGAAAACGTAAAGAAATAGTTTGTAACCTACAAAATATATAGCCAAAGGGGAAAAAACAGGCAGAAATGGGGTTGGGAAAAATGGGCACAGAAAGTTGAAACAGCTGCCTCTGAACCCTGGCTGCCTCACTTGAGGTCCACCCCTGCAATCACTGAACCAGTGACTATGATTCCCCTGGGGCCAACCTCTGATAATCCATTATATATAGAATTTTTTGCTGTGTATGGCAATGTCTTCCCACAAACAACCCTAGCCATCTCCTCACACTGCTTCCCACTCAGCAGTCAGAGCAGGCCTGTATCTTGCTTTGCTTGCTTGCTCTTCTGCTCCTCTGTCTCTGGCCTTCTCTCAGCAGAAATTCTCCATCACTGGTGACGGACTGCAACCCTCATCCAAACTTCATTTCAGCCCTTTGCTCTTTACTCAATTTGTTAACAGAGAATCAAATTTATCTCCCGTTGTTATTATTTAATTCTGCAGTTAGGGTGCTTTAGTTTGCAAGGCACTTTGGACTGTGGATTTCAGGAGAGGTGGCATACAAAATAAATGTCTATTGACTTGGCAAGGCTGAGGATGTCTCATTGATTCCAATGTTCTCTGTATTATTCTCAGTCTGTTCCATGCTCAATATCCCCTAGCTTTTTATTCTTGGGTTTTTTTTGATTGCTGCTGCACATTGAATACATGTCTTCACTGAGCCGTCCACAATAATGCCTTTATCTTTTTCCTTGGGGGTTACAACTAATTCAGTTCCCATAAATGTTTACAAATTGTTTTAAACTGTTTCCCACAAACCACATGTCTAGGCTGTGTTTCATCTAGTATACTACTGTCCAATTACCTAATTTGGTTTAGTCCATTTGGAGCTCCTTGCAATCTCCTGTCTTGGCTAGGCTGACTTATTTTTTAATCAGTATGTTTTATCCCTTCCCATTTTCTTTCTGCAGGTTAATGAATGTGTATTTTTTATTACAATTTTGTGATGAGTTGCAGTGTGATATATGGCTGTTTCTTTGAAAGGGAAATAAGGCAGCTATCTATTGAGAATGACCCCAGTCTTGGACTATAATCTTTGGACAATGCTATTTTCTCATCTCCTGGGAATGGGTTTATTGACTTCTTTTTATGGCATTTTAAAATGTAATTATTTACAAGCATAACAACACATGGCTTTTCGTGATCTGCATTTACCTGAAGATCTAACAGCACCTTATTATTGTGAATATAATCTGACAAAGTCCTTGCATTTCTGGAATAAAGGTTTTCTCCCCCATTTTGCGGATAGAAATCAAAATCACTTGGAAAAAAAGATTATGAAAGATAACAGGAAAAAGTTCTACCCAGTCCAAAGCTCAGTCCTTCATAGGAATGGGACAGAAAAGCAGTGATACTTTCAGGATACTATTCTAGCCTTCAGCAACTTGGATTTCTCAGGGATTTCCATAAGCAGAGTTGGTATGTTCGCATGTACTAGCCCTCCATGGCAAACAGGCATTTAAACCCAGGATAAAGAAAACTCTGGTAAAAATGGGGGAAGTTTTCTGATTGGTTCCTGCTCTGGTGGCTGCTCCTGCTGGTGAGGTTCTCTGGGTAGCTGCTCTGGGTCGTTTCTCCAGAGGTAGGAAAATTGTTCTCAGACAGGTCCAGGCCCGGACCACAGGTCTCTGCTGGAGAGAACATGCCTGTGGACATACATATGCATCTTCAACACAGTCATCATCATCGTGTCCTTGGCCCCAAGAAAGCTACCCCTGCTTTGGTAGGCACTCCCATGGCTTCATTGTTGGTTATCCCTTTTTTTACATCCGACAGGCATGTAATAGCACGGCTTTAACCACTGGGGAGAGCTTTCCTTGAGATTTCTCCAAATTTGCATAGCAAAGTAGGACAGTGCTGCTGGAAGCCCTGCCCTTGCTCCTATATGCTCCTTTTGCCTCTCCTGCTAGTTAAACCACAAATCTCTGTTCCTAATCTTGGCTTTAATTGGCATTGCTGCTATTTCTTTTGCCAGAGACTCTCAAGTTTATTCTTTAGCATGCCTAAGTTTCCAAGGTCTAATGGGGCCTTCCATTGCTGTCTTCTCAGCTGGCTCCTCTTTGAACACCACAGATCACAGGATTGCAGGATAATTCAGGCTGAAAGGAACCTCAGGAGATCTCCAGTCCAAACTCAGCTCAGACAAAGGCCAGATTGTGATATTGGATCAGGTTGCTCATGGCTTTATCCAGTCTAGTCTTGAAAACTTCCCAGGATGGGCAAAGAAGTTTTTTCTAACACCCAGTTCAAACCTTTCTTGTTTCAGTCTATGCCCAGTGTCTCTCATCCTCCCACCATGTATTTCTGTGAAGAGCTTGGCCCCATCTTCTTGATCAACTCCTGATAGGTCCTGGCAGGCTGCTACCAGGTCAGCCACAAAGCTATCTCTTCTCCAGGCTGAACAAATGTAGTGCTCCACCTCCTAACACTTTTTTCTCTGTATTTTTCAATGTCTTTCTTGTGCAGGGGCCTGAAGAGGACACAATGCCTAGATGTGGTCCAACAGGTGCTGAGCGGGAGGACAATCCCTCCCCTCAAGCTCCTGGCCGTGCTCCCGTTAGCACGGCCCAGGGTGCCATTAGCTGCCTTTGCTGCCAGGGCACACTCCTGATGCACGGGCAGCATGCTGTCTGCCAAGACTCCCCAGGCCCTTCGCAGCAAAGCCAGTCACCCGCAGCCTGGCTCTGGGTAGAGTACAACCCATCGACCATGCTCCTCTGAGCCCAACCTTCCAACCAATTTTTACCCACCTGGTTGTCCACTCATCCAGACCATAGTGTCCGAATTCAGAGACAAGAATGTTGTTGGAGACACTGTCAAAAGCTTTGCTAAAGTTGATGTGAGTGATCTTTCCATGTTCACAAATCCAGTTGTTTTATCACAGAAAACAATCAGTTTGATCAAGAATGATTTACCTTCCATAAATCCAAGTTGACTCAGTTTAAGGGGACCCTTGCTGTGCTCTTCCCAATGAGTGGGATGGGACCTGTTCAGCCCCTGAGTCTCAGAAACATTCTCAGAATATAATTGCTTTATCACTTTTTATTCTTTGACCTTGAGTTCTTTTTTGTGTTTCATTTTTCTCTATTGGGAAAGTGCATTCCTCTCTTTGGCAACAGTTCATCTTCCTCCCTCATGAACAGTGAAGCAAAAAGTTCATTTAATTTCTCTGTAATGCCTACCTCTTCTGGCATCTGGTCTCTACTCTTCAGTCTCTGGGAGACCCTAATGATTTCTTTGTTGACCTCTTCTTCTTTATATATTTGAAAAAAAAAGTTCTATTATTTACCTCAAGTTCCTGTGTCATCTTCATTTCACCCTTTCCTTAGCTTTTCCTGTTTGTTTGGAGTGGGATTTTTTTGTAACAGCCATCACCTCATGCTGCAAGATTTCTCTGTCTTCCTTAGTGCAGTACCTGCTGGCTTTTATGACTTATGTTCTTATCTTTGATTACTTTTTGTTAAATCTGAATTTGCTGCACTTCATCTAGCAGGAGAACAGGAATATTTTACTTTTTTACTAGTTTTAGTATCACACTTTTTTTTTTTCCTTTTCTAAGTTATTTTCTAAAATTGTTGTTCTCTAAAACGCTGACTACTGGAAGTCTGATATAGGTATTGGGCAATCTGCAAATACAAAAGACTCCATTTTCTTTTTAGTCATAGAATCATAGAATCATAGAATAGTTTGGGTTGGAAGGCACTTTTAAAGGTCATCTAGTCCAACCCCCCTGCAATGAGCAGGGACATCTTCAGCTAGACCTGGTTGCTCAGAGCTCTGTCCAACCTGACCTTGAATGTTGCCAGGGATGGGGCATCTACCACCTCTCTGGGAAACCTGGGCCAATGCTTCACCACCCTCATTGTCAAAAATTTCTTCCTTATCTCCTGTTGAAATCTACCCTCTTTTAGTTTAAAACCATTACCCCTTGTCCTATCGCTACAGGCCCTGCTAAAATGTCTGTCCCCATCTTTCTTACAAGCCCCCTTTAAGTACTGGAAGGCTACAATAAGGTCTCCCCAGAGCCTTCTCTTCTCCAGGATGAACACCACCAACTGTCTCAGCCTGTCCTCATAGGTGAGGTGCTCCACCCCTCTGATCATTTTTGTGGCCTCCTCTGGACCCTCTCCAACAGGTCCATGTCTTTCCTGTGCTGAGTCCTGCTCCTCTCTCCTGTTTGGGGAATATAGGAGCAATGGAGCAACCAAGGAGTCCTTTTACCATATGGGCTTTATTGACCGCTTCCCTGCTGTACAGCACTGCTATTTTACATGCATATGATATCTCAGTTACCAAAAGGCATGGGTGCAGTACTATCTGTTCAATGTCCTTCTCTCACAAAAGCCCTTTGAGGAGGATAGCATCATTTCATCCATTTCACAAGCAAGGATCTGAGGAAAAGAAGGCTAAATCTGTCAGGTCCCTCCTCTGAACACCTTCCAACAGGTCCATGTCCTTCCTGTGCTGAAGGCTCTACTGCGTCCAGCTCTGGAGATGTCCTTTCTCATTGCAGGGGGTTGGACTAGATGACCTTTAAACGTCCCTTCCAACCCAAACTATTCTATGATTCTATGACTCTATAAATAACATATCTAGGCCATGGGAGACACAGACTTGTAGGACTGTACTGACTGGCTCCTTTGGGGATTCCACAGTGTCCCTGAATCCACTGGTTTCTTCCCATAACTAAATCTTAGACAATATACAATGAAGTACCCAAATGTACTGTCCAGAATTGAGCAACTGGCAAAACAAAGTCCAGGTGTCATTCCTGGATTATAGATGTCCAGAAGGGCTGGCGTGCTTTTTTGAAAGGGGAGGAGTAGTCTTCTTTTCTTGAGTTTTACATGGGATTTAGAAGTATAAAGTATGTCATTCCTAGAGAAGAATCACAGACAGATTTGTTCTTGGGTTTTTTTTCTGTTTGGCGTTTTCTTAAAGAAATCTCTGGTATGCTTTTCACTTCCTTAGTACTTGCACTTAGGTTATTTAGGGTCTCAGCTCTGTGTAATGTTTATTTCAGTCAGTACTTTCATATTTAGAAGTTCTGGTTACTATGCAGAAGGCTGCTCCTTTGCTTCAGGAGAGAATTTTTCCCTGAGTATTTCAAAACATTTGCTAAATCTCCCTGTAATTAATTCATGGAATATTTTACTGAATACCTGTGGTTTGGTAGGTCTTTCAGGATAATTGGGCAAAGATTGTTTAAAAAAAAAGTAACTAGTCATAAATTACAGACACAGCTGTAACCTGCTCCCTCTCCTAGTCTAATCAGAAACCCATCCTGCTCTTGTATATCTAATTTTCTTCTTGTTCTCTTTCAAGGGACTTTTTTTTTTTTTTCCAGTTTGGTCTTCACTAGGGGAGAATAGTGATTAAAAAATAAGGCACAATAGCTTTAAGCATTCACGACTCTATAATGCATCTTTATACTTTTTGCAAATAGATACATGCATGTAATATGTATAATATGTACATATATTTATAGAGATCCAGTTTTCTAAAAGCAGGATGATGACTTTAGCCTCAGCTCCATACCCCTGCATACAATTACTTGGCATGATTTCCGGACATGCCAAGTGTCAGTAGCTCCTTCTTTGCTGCTTGGAAGAGCTCATTGCTTGACAGAAGTGCAGTTGCTGCCCTTACCCAAATGGCCCATCCTAACTAGGGAAGAAATTCTGAGGATTCAAGGAACTGCTGGAGGCTCCCCTTGAAAACTCATCGCAAAATAGGAGGTGGCACCTCGCCAGGCAGGCAGCCCCCTGATCTAGCCATCTAGCTTGTGTTTAGGGATTGCTCATACATGCCTTTCTCTTTTCATAAAGGCAGGCATTAATAACTCCTGGCAGGGGACAAGTATTTACCCCTCCAGCTCTTTACCACCCATGAAGATCACAGAATAAAGTGAAGGACATTGTCTGACACTCAAACAGTGGAGATTCTTGTCTGTGGCTCTACAGCAGTCAACGGGCAGCTGTGAGAAGATGCCCAAGCCTGGCACTTCTCACGCCTGCCCACGCTGTGACTCTGGCTGCCTCACCGTGCGCTGCTTGCAGTGTACTTTGGGTGGCCATATGAGGGGACACAACAACCTTGTAGGTATCAATGTCCACCCAGGGGCTGAAGGGCAGCACGTGCTGGTGAACACTGCTGGCAGAGCAGCTGGTGTATGGGCCACACGGCTGATGAGCTCAGTCTCCCAGGTGGGTGGCCTCTCCATCAGCATGTAGTAGGCAGGACAGCTGTCCCCTTCCTCACCCCAGCTGCAGGCATTTTTGCTTCCAAACTCATGCTCCTGTGGGATTTTGGGGAGTAGCCCCTCTCCCACCTCTAACCAGGTGTACTGGTTTAGGCTGGGATGGAGTGTCTGCTTTTGCATTGAGCAATGCAAATGGGTGCTGGTGGGTCTCAGGGAGGGAGTTGTCCTGTCCCTACCAGCCTACACTGGGCAGACACATCCCTTGCAGGTATCTAGCATGCATGTTACAAAATGTGGAACAAAACTCAGAACTTACTTACTGTTATCCTACCACTATAAATGCTGTCTCAGCGGCCCTTTGGCCAAAAACTTTGGATGACCAGCTGTACTCCCTTGCTGCATTGTATCTGACATACCTATTATCCCATCCTGTACTTCTTTACCTTATGAAGCTTAACTCTTTTCATATGAAGCATCATTGTGACTACCAACTCAGTAACCATTGTTTTAATCTGTGAAGCAGGAAAAAAAGGTGAACAGTGAGCTTGAAATGATTCACTTAATTTTCCAGCGTGAAGCAGAAATCCCAAGTGCTCATGGTGTTGAGGCTGCCTGTGAGGAAAGAAAAACAAAATGTGTTTTGTTGTTCATGGATTTGAAATAAAGATGTTGCTCACCAACACAATAGGAAAATCATACGACAACTCTTTTAAAATTATTTAGTGACCTTTCTAGCTTGTCAAAAGTTAGTGAAGTAATTTTAAAACAAAACAAAAAATTATCAGATTTATTGAGAATTGGTATGAAAATTAAAAGGACTTTTTTTCACCATCAGGGTGAATTTCTTTGCATGAGAAAAGGAGGAGTAAAATGAATTTAGCCCACCTAATGTGATGTATGCACTTAGAGTGATGTGACAGGGAAAGATAAACTCCCACCAGTCACACTGTTTGCATCTTGCAGGAGACATTTTATATATATACATACTGGCTACACCACTTCTTTTCCCTTGGTCTATGCTCTATTCATTAAATTATACGTGTCATTTTGATTTACATAAAAATATTTTATTGTAATAGAAACACAGACCCACTATGAAGAGTGCTTATGAAGACAACCTGTGGTTCTCTCCATGAAATTTTAGATCCTTGGTTTCAAAGTTTTAGAGCTTTCAGGCACTGCTTTGCAGTGATGGTCTAGCAAGCTATGATACCCATCGCAGTTAAAACATGTAAGACTGCTTTAAAAATGCAGTATTTGTAAGAAATAAAGCAGTCATTCAAATCTGTTGGGAAAATTTACCAGCATAGCTACAATATCTTCTCATCTGCTCTCTGCTTCCATTATTGATCGTAATGGGGAAAATGTATTCAATGGAAATTGCTCATACCGGGTGACTGTAATTTCGTAAGGGAAGGTCACAGAATAAATGAAAATTAGTTTTATATGATTTTGCATTGTAATTTGACACAGATCCTTAACTGGTGTAAAACGGTAACTTTGCTGAGATCAAGGATGGTAAACAAATTTAGTCTGGCTGAGCAGCTCTGGAGTACGAGACTCAATCAGAAATGTGACACTTTTAAGTCAATTGATCTGAAATTTCCTGTTGATGAGATTCATTCAGCTATCTTTAAAAATCCTTTTTTTTCAAGATCAGTTAGGTTTCATGGATTAAATCCCATCCTTACTGAAGTCAATGGAAAAAAAGACATCCTGCTGTCTTCACTGGAGCGTATGCAGAAATAGTGCCTTCATATACTGCTTACAAAAATGAAGGGAATGGAGGGGGAAAAACAGCCAGTGGCTACGCTACAGTTCTTAAGTCAGAAACTAACTGCTGCACTTAGTATTTGTGCTTGCATAACATGCAGGTGTCCTGATCTCATTCACACTGAATACTTGATGCCCACAGAATATAAAGGGGAGTTTTAATAGTCTCAAAAGCCAAGGGCTTACACTTTGGTAGTATATCATGAAGCTACAGGGAAGAGCAAAGAACTACATCTACTGAGGATGTGGTGTTTTTAAAAGAAGACTGACAAGTGGCCAAAACATATAAAGAAATGCTGCATCCAAGTGTGACTGCAGCATGCTTGGAGACTTGAATGAAAGGCAAAAAGCAGAGGAAAGATAATCAGTAGTCAAGTCTGTCTGCGTTTAGCATCAAGGCATGAAGCCATTGCAAGGTCTTGTGCACTACACAAGCTATGTGAGTACTCGTACAAACACTGTTACTCAAGCTCCTTGTGATGGGGCGAATTTTAATCTTTTGAAAGAGTTTATGCTCTTTGAAAATTTTTTTTTTTTTTTGCTAATATATACTAGATTGCTTTTTGGAGCCCTGATTTCTAGGATTACACAATCGTTTTTCTAAGATGGCCTTGCAGATGGACTTGGCCATAAATCTGTGCATAGGATGTGCAAAGATGTCATGTAGAGCTTGCAGCCTGGTAAGCTGTGGTCATTCTGCTGAGGGGAACTGCAGCTGCTGATATCTGTGAGTCAAATAAACCTCTGCCTTATTATCGCATTGCTATTTAAAAATATGGAACAAATATCTCTCTTCAAATAAGAGAAAAGTTGATTGTTCTGTGTCTTGGGGGCACAAGTTTCTGAGGTCAGTAGGCACAGCAAAAAAATACTGAAATAAAATGAAAATGTTGGAGGTTTGTGGATCTCTCTGAAAAATAATTCAGCTTCAGTTTTATTCCAGTGGGGCCTGGGGATCTGCAAAATATTCTTGATCTACCAGACATTTGCAAAGTTAGTGCTCTTTAAAAAAAGAAATGTTTTCATATGATTCCTAATTATAATCTTTTCTAATGAATGGAGACAATTTCAGATGATTTGTGTCAGGAGATAGACAGAAATGATGAAAAATCAAATGGAACAATGTACGCTGATGACTTTCCTTGAGTCTCTGTAGGGTGATTATTATTGCCTTTTACCAGACATAGTGAGGAAAGTGTACCAGTGAATTGGCACAAGGTTGTTCTACATTTCTTTCTCATTTCCCTAAGAATACAACGATTAATCTTTATTTAACTCACTTCTCTCTAAAGTAGATCCATTAGCAAGACAAGAATCAAGCTATCATGATAGACATCCTCAGTGCTGTCACATACTGATGCTTGCCTTCCCATCCAGCCACAGTCTATAGAGAGCTGGTGGCATCCAGCATTGGCTTTCCTCCCTCACATAAAGCCTTGCAGACCCCAGGACTAGTCTGGACTGCCATTCCTATGTAGAGTCAATTTTCAGTCTTTCCTTGCAGCATATCACAGGACAAGTCACACTAATATCAAGGTATTAAAGTTTAACCTGGCTCTGTGGTGAAGTACATGAGGTCGTCATAGAATCTTTGAGTTGGAAGAGACCTTTAAAGGTCTTCTCGTCCAACCCCCCTGCAATGAGCAGGGACATCTTTAACTCAGAGTCCCGTCCAACCTGACCTTGGATGTTGCCAGGGATGGGGCATCTACCACCTCTCTGGGCAACCTGGGCCAATGCTTCACCACCCTCATTGTGAAACATTTCTTCCTTATATCTAGTCTGAATCTACCCTCTTTTAGTTTAAAACCATTACCTCCTGTCCTGTCACTATAGGCCCTGCTAAAACGTCTGTCCCCATCTTTCCTACAGGCCCCCTTTAAGTACTAGAAGGCTGCAATAAGGTCTCCCCGGAGCCTTCTCTTCTCCAGGCTGAACAACACCAACTGTCTCAGCCTTTCCTCATAGGTGAGGTGTTCCATCCCTTTGATCATTTTTGTGGCCTCCTCTGGACCATCTCCAACAGGTCCATGTCTTTCCTGTGCTGAGGGCTCCAGAGCTGGACACAGGACTCCAGGTGGGTTCTCACCAAAGCGCAGTAGAGGGGCAGAATCCCCTCCCTCACCCTGCTGGCCACGCTGCTTGGGATGCAGCCCAGGCTATGGTTGGCCTTCTGGGCTACAAGCAGACATTGCCAGCTCATGTCCAGCTTTTCATCCACCAAAATTCATTCATCCATCATGTGACAGGAGGGATCAGCTACTCTATCCTCCTGCTCAAAGCAGGGCTAACTTACTGCAGGTTGCTCAGAGCCTTGTCCAGGCTGGTTTTGAATACCTCTTAAGATGGAGGAGGCACTGCCTCTCTGGGCCCCTGCTCCCTCTGTGAACTCTTCTTTCCTTGTTCTGGGTGGGGGTTTCCTTTGCTGCAACCTGCGACCATTGCCTCATCCTTTCACTGTGACCCTGAGCAGAGGGACTCTGGGGGATCATCCTGGGGCTGCAGCTGGACGAGGCTGGCAGTGAGCACAGGAGGCATTATAGTGTCCCAGCTCTGGTGGTACATCTGGAAGTGTCCCATCCTTCTCCTTTGAAAGGAAGGTGCCAGAAGTCCTCCACTGATGAGAGGTACTGCTTTAGGCATCCTCTTCATGCTAGTCATTACAGATTGGCTCCAGCAATGAAGTAAGGCTTCAAGGTAAGCATAAGAAAGATTATTACTCTTTTTAGTAAAAGTCTAAACTGTAATAATTTTCACTTACACCACCTTTAGCAAAGCATTATTCACACCCAATCCTTTCACCTTCTCACCTTCAGTGGTGCCCTGCAGCACCAAGGTTCACAGCAGAGGTCCACTTGTTAGGAAGGAATTTCTTCTTGTATTTGAGTTGATTCAGTGTTTAATTTCATTGCTATTCCCTTCCTACCACCTCCATTCCTGACTCCAGCTTGTGCCTTGAGACAGGAAGAGCACAAATGTCCCTTCTGCCTTCTCTAAGGTCTTCACAGCCCAGAAGGGACCTGGCCCTAATGATGCCCCCTCCATCTGACCTGCACCATGTGGCTCAGCAGTAGCTCTACAAACATCTCTGATAGCACTGCTGCACAAACGGGATCTTCCAAGAGGGCAGCACCAACACCTGGAGGTCAGAAATCACTGCAGCAATCCTAAGCTAACTGGTTAGCTTATATAATATATAAAATAACTTATAAAATAACTTATTCATGAACTGGGACTTTCAGGTAAATAACTCCAATTGTTTCTTCTCCTAGGAGAATGTTTCCAAGACTTTTGTTGTGTCTGTAGGCCTGCCTTGCTTTCCTGTAGCCCTGTGGCTCTGCAATACTCTCCGTGAAATAAGGGGACCCTTAATTCACATAGTGTTTATTTGACAGCCTTTGTGTATTCAGAGAAAGGGAAGACAATGCTGGGGAGGCACGTTTTCCCCATTCCACTTGCTGTGATCCCAGTATGTTTTGTCTCTTCTGCCTGAGTTGATGTGGTCATGTAGTCGGCACAGACTGAAAATGTCCCGGGGCTGTAATGTTCAGCGTTTTAGCTTCTAACTCTTTGCTGACCCTGACCCACGAACAAGTTTAACAATCAAGCCAAGGTGAATATTTTGTCAATGCCAAATTTTTAGAATAACAAATAGACCAGTAGTTTATTTAAAATATGTTCTCATTTCATAAATATTTCCACAAAAGCTTGAGGAAGCTTAATTATATGGCAATTCTTCACCCCATTGTGGAGAAGCAGAATTATAACTAGCTTCTCTTTCCCTGATCACTAGCTCTGTGATTTCTCATCATACCTCTAAGTGCTCAGAAGCAGAACCTGCTTTCCTTTAAGAGATTGTTAAATGATACAGGAATCATATCTATCATCTGGAGCAATTGTTCCAGTGTTCTTCACAAAACCCCATGATGGGAAAAGCATTACTCATTTTGTAAATCTCTTGTATTTCTTCCTTTCACCAAATGTGCATCTTCTATAATATATCACTGGGTCATTTTTAATTTTTCTCTGAAGAAAACCATGCTAATTACAGCTTGATTAGATGAGTAGTTAGTGAGAGATACAGTTGCCTGCATAGACTGGAAGAGCAGTTAGAAAAGGTTTTAGCAATTGAAGCTCACAGGAATATACAGCTTAAACTTTTCAGAATGAGACCGGGCATCCAATCAATTTTTAAGCCTATTTCATGACCTTTTCTCCCTGTGATTTTCACTTGCTGCTCAGCTAACCAAGAGCCTGTGATATGACCCTTTCTATTTTAGTATATCTTTTTTTGCAAAGATTGATACAGGAATTCTTAATGCTGAAAATCATTAGAACTATTTCACCTCACAATTTCTTTGTTAGACTACAAACAGAATTATAGATACATACAGGAATCTGGAGTCTGAACACTCCATATTGACAAAAATCCAGGCTCCACTCTCAGCTGCACCAATGCACATCAGAAGAATTTTTTTACAAACCAGTGTAGTTACTATAGCTTTTAGCTGATATAACTCTTAAGAAGATTATTTTCAGGAAGAAAGTTCTTACAAAGCCAAAAATGGTACATATATAAATTGCTATATTTCTATTTATCAATTTACATTCTTGTTTTCCACTGAACAATCCTTTACTGGTGGAATTTAGGGATTCAGATAGGCACTTGGTAGTTCAACAAAGGGAAAATGTAAAATGCAATGAAGAGTCTCTCTAATTTCCTTTAATCTCACGCTGAGTTACTATCAGCATGACCCTGAGAGAAGTATTACTTCCTGAATACATAGCCTTGATGAACAATAAATTTTTCTTTCAGGACAGGTTTATTCCTTTGTTGAGGAGTTGCTTGAGAGCTATTTCACTGTATATAGTGAAGGTGTAATTGGACTACAGCAGGCTTATTCCTTTAATAGGTTAGGCAATAATTTCACGTCACCTTTCAGTACACAGGGCTTTCATTCTGTTAAACTGATTGATTACTTTATCAGGATTCATTTGTTGGCATTTGTACAAAACAGCGTCTTGCAGAGGGAAGAAGTATACAGCTTTTTTCCTTTGCCAAGAGGGCAGGATCTGTGTGAGATGAGACACCGGCAAAGCAGCCTGTGCTGCAGAGAGGTCTGCCAGGGAGTTCAGACCAAGTTGTCCAGTCTCACGTGCTGTTCAAGCCAGAGACACTTAAACCATTTGTCTTCCCTGCCAGACATTTGTGGAAATTGTTCTTAAGGTTCTGGTCATCCTCTGCAGCCTGAACCTGCAGCCACACAAACCTCTCTTTTATGCCTCTTTTCACTGATGTTGGGAAAACAATGTTGATGCCCACAGAGGCAAAGACATACTTTGGGAAATTGCACCCCATCATGATGGAGCAGGGCCTCCCCATCCATGAAAAAGAAATTGTCCCTAAATTCTGAAAAATATTTATCATTGGCTTTTCAAAAGCACTTGCTGTTGTTCTGACTATCATCTAAACTGGATTATGCTGAGGAAAAGCTGACTTTCTTCTTTATCCAGCAAGGTCTTCTACTGGAATTTGATAAATAAAATCAGTCAAAAGCCACTTAAAATTCCTCTTAGAATATTTCCCTAGATAGAAGCCAGAGTGAGGAATATTAGGCTAAATTATCTCTCGACATAAATCCATTGAATCTAAATTAATCCACCTCTTGGAGCAACCTGATTGTGGCATCAGGTGACATATCCTTTTGGCATGGCACCCAGGACCTAAACTAAGTTACATCGGCAGAGAATTTGTTTTGCTATCACTGCAGTCAGAGTACCGGCTCTGATTTTAGTACCACAATAATAAATCTTCCTTGCAATGTTGCATGATGAAGATTCAGCAGTAAAAACTCACTTGGGTTTCCTTACAATTTTAATTTACAAAACTGATGCAGAGAGAAAACTGGAAGACTTTCTTTCAGAACCAAGAATGATATTTCTGTGAAGTTTTGAAGAAAATCTATTAAGCTATGTTTGAATCTCACTTCATTAAACATTTAGGCTGACTTGCTGTTTTGATATTTGTTATAATGGCTTTTGTGTCTCACTTAAAAACTTGTTGCATTGTTGCCCTCAGTACAGAATTTCCGGAGAGCTACACCTTTTTGGAAAGCAGAGTGCTAGTTATGTGTGAAGGAGCAGTCATCAAGTGAAAACACTGAGGTAATAATATCTGCTTGGGTATTTTTGCCTACTGTTGTTATGATGAGCCCAAAGCACAGCCTGCAGTAATGAGAGTTCCCAGACATTACCAAACCTAAATTTCTCTGGATGAAGCAAGACAGACTCTTGCCTCTGTATTGTCTCTCTCATCTCTATATTTGGCTGTGTAAGGTCTTCTTATTGAGGTACAGTTTTCATGCACATTAGTCACCCTGAGCAGCCTGTGCAAAATTGATCCTGATCTACACTGTGCCATGGCTTGCCAGCAGGCTTCACTGCTAATACACCATGAAGGATGCTTCATTTGCTGCCAGGTGGGTTGCACAGAGGGGCTGTGTTGTCCCACTTTTCTTATCCCTGTCCAGAAAATTGCAAGCATGCTTTAAAATGGGCAAGTGGAAAAAGGCAGCCTCACATACCATGCACGCATTCTGCCTCATTTAGCACCTACATGCAAAAAAAAAAAAAAAAAAAAAAAAAAAAAGTTAATAGAGCTGCCAAACCAATTACATTAGATTAAATTAGATTAGTGAGCCAAAAAATTAAGACATCATGGCAGACAGGTCGACGAATACTGTGGCAAAAAGGAGCATGGGATACTCTTATCTGGAAGAAATGAACTTACTCAGTGAGCTACCACTGAAATAAAAATATTTTTAAAATGTCAGATGGAACTAAAACATTTTAGACATATGGTGCATTAACCAAATGTTTAAACATTTGCCTTTAGCTACATAAATGTAAAACTGATGGAATGCGTTTAGCAAGCGATACAGATTATCTTTAACTGCATTAAACTGCACATGTTCATTGTAATGCAGGCCAGTTACAAATGCAATACAGACCACATCTCTCTAATCTCATCTATTGATAATATCTATACTTTCCTATTGCTTTAAAAATTGTTGGTCATCTTTATCTCAGGGTATTAGTTCTGTTGGCTGAAAAGATGGACATTGAACATTAGTAAGCAACATTCCCCCAACATCCGAACCAAGAAATGCTTTGATTTCTCTAAGTAGGGTACTGGGCTGGGTGTCAGAAGCAGCTTTTGCTACACATACTATAAATGGTCTTGAAAAACCACTCAATTCTCTGGGTTTAGGTAGTTTGCCAGATTGCGGAGATAGCCATCTGATAAATCAGAAGCAGCCTTCTCTGTTAGCCCCTATCTGGTTTGTATAGATGCACTGGGAGTTGTAGGGAGCTTGGACAATTCAGACAATAACTGCAGAAAATATATACTCAGCGGGTGTTCTCAGATGGATAGCTATCCCTCCCACAACGTATAAAACTTCCGGGGTTTTCATAAATATCCACCAACTGTCTGAATAAGAAACAATGTGATAGAAAACCAAACTATCTTTATGAATAAATCTGTGAAGAAGACAGTCAACTTTCTGTGTTGTGCAACACTTACAGTCTTTCTAAAAATTATACTCTTTAAAAAGCGCCAAACCAAACAAATTTCTGGACTTTGAAAGTAGATGTCTTGACAATATTTTCTTTAATTGACCATGAACACTCCTCAGTGAAGCAACTGAGAGCTCTACAAATTGTATGGCTTGAGATGATGTTTAGGGCTGGTTAGAATTTCTACACCCTATTATTGCAACCTTCAGACAGGCACAGAGATCTATGAGGTGGGAAAGGCCAGGGGCTGATAAGTCAAAGTGGAAAACATGTAATTGCGGAGATACCAGTTAGAAAGCAAGTGAACTCACTGCAAAGAGGGAAGGATAGGGTCTGAGTTAACCTGTGGCTAAATAGTGGCTGCGGTATATCGAAACCATCTGCAGGTGCTGCAGAGATGTTTGAGGAAGGCCACTGAGCATGGTGATAATTAATGGCCCCAGTCAGAAATGCTTTAAGTCTTGTTTTAAAATCAGGCAACATCAGGAAGTTGGTGATATTGTGTGGCAGTGATGGATTAACACCTTTCCTTGTCCCATGATAAGACCGAATACAAAGCTTCCTCAGCTCTTTATCCAGGGACAAGAAGTAGAAAGCTCGACACATCGGCAGAGCTGTGCTGGGGGTATGAGCTGTGAGCAGGGCTGGCGAGCACAGCCCAGCCCCAGATGGGTGCAGGAACTGCTGTGGGGCTTTGGGACTCTTTGCTGTCTATTCTAGCACAGCTCTCCTCCTCTGCCTTCTCCTCCTCCTTGTCTCTGCTCTCCTATAGTGTTTAAATAAAGGTGTTTCCATTGTCAAGACCATAAGAGGGACATTCTGGATTTTCACAGAATCACAGAATCATGAAGGTTGGAAAAGACCTTCAAGATCATCAAGTCCAACCATCAACCCAACACCACCATGCCCACTAAACCATATCCTGAAGTGCCAGGTCCACACGTTATTTGAACACTTCCAGTGATGGTGACTCCACCACCTCCCTGGGCAGCCTGTTCCAATGTTTGACCACTCTCTCAATAAAGAAATTTTTCCTAATATCTAGTCTAAACCTCCCCTGGTGCAACTTGAGGCCATTTCCTCTCATCCTATTGCTAGTTACGTGGGAGAAGAGACCAACACCCACCTCACCACAACCCCCTTTCACGTAGCTGTAGAGACTAGCATGTAAAACTAGCATTTTATAGCTAGTTACCCCTTTATCTTCTGGGCTTGCTAGGAAAGAGCAGAGCAGGAGCTTTTCCTTCCCATTTATCTTGCAACATAACTTCTAACACCATATGGGGGACCTACTTGCTCCAAAGAGCATATGCAGGTACACTGTTTTGGCACACGTATGAGCTTCATGAAGGATAGTTTGATTCAACATGATTTCCAGACCAGAGGAGAACACAGCACGCTCAAGACAAGCTAAAAACCGTTGGCAGTTGTTCTGCTAGTCGTTGCTTTCCAGCTGCTCTCCCTGAAGTGTGTTGAAGCTGGGGAGCCAGCAGGCTTGCTGGCTAGTGGAGATGTCTGCTCTGCATGCTAACGGCAGCCTGATATGGCCTCATGGCCAGCCCCGCTTCTCGTGCAGGCCATGCGTCTGCAAGCGTGGGCTGCGGCAGAGCTGGGGCACTTGGAGAAACACCTTCCTCCAGATGCCCATGGTGGGGATGGGAGGGCTGGGGCTGGAGGAGAAGGCCAAGCCCGGCGAGCTCGCGGCTGCTCGGCACGCTGCTCTTTCCAAGTGACAGAAACATGCCCAAAGCGATTACTCACCTGCCTGAAGCAGAAGAGGCCCATATGTAACAGGACAATTTGGCCTCTGGTTGTTTCAGCAGGTTTCCATATCACACTAAGAAGTGTTCAACAGTATCAAAACGGATATTTTTCTACATTTGTATCTGGTTCAGTCAAGGACAACCCAAAAAATAAGTGCAGAAGCAAGCTGGCAATACTGGCTTGGGTTACTTTCAAGACAGCCAGGGCAAAGGGATAGGCAGAGGAGGGAAATGGGGACCTCCAGAGTCAGTTTGTCATAACGTGTCTTCTTGTCTAAGACAAGGACCTCCTGAAGCTAAGCCTGGGCTGTGCCTCTTCAGATGGGCAGTGAGTCATGATGGCTCTGGACCCACAGGACATGTCTGGTGGCACCTTGGGAGAGGGTGGCAAGATGAGGAGGGTCACTAGCTAAATAGCTGCAATACTAAAAGACAGCTCATACTTCTCATGAGCTTTTTCTTCAGTCTTTTATCCCCTATTTCTCCTTCCCACATAATTTTTCAGGCATTTGGACCAAAACAGACATGGACCATACCCAAACAATGTGCAAGAGCTTAGGCTGTGCTGGGAGAGGCCACTGCCCAAAGGAATTTAGCAGCCCTGTTTACCATGATATTGAATTGCCATTTTGGTTTTCTTCCATCTCTGCTTGCCAATTTGTATCCTGAGATCTCAAAGCAGATGCAAAGGTGGGTAAATATTCCTTGCTGATAAAGGCATGGCACAAGAGTAGTGGCACAAATGGGCAATAACCTGACGAGTTCATGTGGCAATTTAACCTCCTGTACAGATAAGCATTTATTTAGCTCTTGAGAGTAAATCCCTCCAGTCAAATTGAGAATCTCCCAGACGTAGGAATACTGAGCCTAAGGCATATTACCATCTTAATACTGAGCTTCTGCGAGTAGTATTTCTGTGTGAATTGGCCTTGTTACTCCAGATAATTATAGTGCCTTTCCCAAACAGAAAAACTGTGCTAGAGAATCCCATATAATTTAGAAAGAGATGACCAGAAGCCAGTTCTGTGAAAGGAATGAGTTTTATGTGAAGATAATATATTTGGGTGTGACAGACATTCTGAAGGAAAACTGCTTTAAAATAATACGTGTGCCTCAGAAGCTGTGGCTATCTGCCCATCCTTTCCTGCTTGCACTAACCTACCCAGATGTATGTGTATCTCCTCTCTTGGAAAATACTTTCTAACTCCCTTGCCTTTACGACTGACTGGCCTAAGTCCAAAGTCTCGGTAGTATCATATTTCTGTCTGCATGCCTTAGTGTTCACAGCTAAACTAATCACGGCAACCAGAGTCAGTTAAGTACCTTAGTGTCTGGATGGATGGATGGAAGAACACTGCTGGAGAGGAATTTCTCTGCTTTAACACTAAAATCCGTGTAAGAAAGCTGGGCCAAACCATCCTCACCTCTTGCTATCAGGCTATTTCAATGGACATTATCACATCTCTCATACTGGGCATTGAGGGGAGTAAACTGGGACTCAGAAACAAATGACTGACCCTTTTTTGGTCCAATTGTGTGCATGGAAGCTGGTATGTAATATTGGGCAATGGGGCAGATGGCACTTACTGGACACAAGAGGCTGCTGTCTAACAAATATTCCATGAAATATGGTAAGAGAAGCATCTGCTTTTTTATGAATGTGGACCTTGTTTTAATGATCTTCTGGCTGCCTCACAACTGTACCTCTCAGGTGGTTCCTTGACATTACCCTGGACATGTTTCAGAAGTTGAAGCAAGTCCTTGGTGCAGAACACCGCTTGCTATGGTGATTATTACACTTGCAACATGGGCAAAAATTGCACTCCTTGTCCATGAGCTTCTTGATTGAATTCAAAAGCTTGGATGACACTACCAGAGAGAGGACTTTTCTTCTTGAAACAAAGTTGTCACTTCTGATAATACTTGACCAAAAATATGGAGTCTTCTGTTTCACACACTGGCAGCCACAAGGAGCTCCCAGCACAACAGTACATCTACAAATATCATTTGATTTCCCATCCCAAACCTGAGGAAATCTGTGACCCTTATTAGTCTCTGTGGCTGTTGCAGATGCATGCCATTCCAACTAATCCCTGTTCAGGTTTTAAAGTGTACAGTGATGAACAAACACATTCATCTTCCACTTACTGCAATTCCTTGTCTTTGCTTGATCCAACTCCTTCTTTAAAAATAGAAAACTTTTTTGGAGGGTAACAAATCAGGAAGCATATGTTTTGCTGCTGTCTTTGATGTGAAGCTGGTCTGTGATGCTAAAATGGCTAAATTAGACCAAAATTTGGAAACGGAAATAAACACGATAAATTAACTCATATCAGAGAGGGATGTGCACTAGCAGCGATCACTTTGAAAATACTGGTCTTACCTCCTTGAAGGTGAAGGTGTCCCTGTTTCCACAACTGAAAAGCCAAGATAAAAAGGCCTGCCTGTCTTTACAGGGGTGGTGTTACATTTGTGAGGGGGAAAAAAAAAGTATTATCTGCTTATTTATTATGATAGAAATGACACTATGGCAAGCCAAACTAGGATAGGAAAGGTATTGCTAAGGCAAAAACGTCCAGTTGGCAAAGAATGCTTGGAATACCTGTAAAACAGATACCTCCCTTCATAAGGGAAGTCTTTCTCTATTACAGAAGCCATGTCTTCAGAAGGTGTGTTTTTTGGATACACTCTGATGTAATAAAATTAATTTATTGAGATGGATCACAGCATCTTATTTGTATCATAGCACATCACTGCATTGCTTGCTTGGGTCTTTGGAGCTTTTGACACATCAGGCTTGATATGCATAAGTTTCTTGCTTCTTTTGTTATGTTGATGGTCATGAATTCCTAACTCCTTTGAATTAGATTTCTAAAAAGACTGAGTGGAAAAAAGTGCTCTCAGTAAACATCTGTTAAGAGCATGAGACACAAGAAAGGAAACTTTGCTGTCACGGCAGCCGCCTTTGTTCAGAGTAATCTAACTAGTCATCTCCTGTACTTGGAGCTATCTTGTCAGCTAGGTATTGTTTCCCTTCTGCTGAGCAAAATCAGACTGGCTTTTGTGTTACTAATTCCCTGAAGAAACCAGAATCTTTACACTCTGAACCATTTCTCAAAGTATTAAAGTTTTGGGGTTTTATTTCACATTCCATGACGGATTTGGGTTTTCTATTTCTCACCCGGCTCCTCAGCGTACGACCCCCGCCCCCTCTTTCCCACCTCCCTCCGCATGATGCGAACACCATTGAGATTTCCTCTCCATGCACAGCGCATACGACAAGGGCTTTTCCTCCTCAGTGGCCTCTCCCCCAGCTCCCGAGCCAGCGTTTGCCTGGAGGAAAGCCAGCTGCGCCTGAAATCACTGAGAGAAGAACAGCGATGTCAAAAGACACTGCCAAATAATGCAGGAGGGAGCTGAAAGAGATGCGAGATGCTCAGAGGCAATATTTCGAGTCAGACCAAGCATCCTGCAACATTTTCTTTCCGATCAGACTGTAAACCAGGTGAGGTTCAATCAGATTTCAGGTTGCAGACCCATGGTTCTAAGGCTTTTTCCCTCCTCATCTTAATATACCATAGTCTTCAGGCGGCCATTCTTGACCTAGTCGAGAAACGTCTTCGGGGTTGATAGACAGCGCTCTGCAGATTGCTTCAGAAGTGAGGCAGACGGGTGAACTGTCTCCTTTTTCACACTTTTCTGATAAAACCACTAATGCTCTTCATGAGTAAGCTGTGGCAACCCGTGAACCATTAACCTTAATCCATTTGACATTCTCCTTTCCATGTTTTAATTATATTTACAGCTTTCCAGCAAGTTCTTAGCCTTTCTCTTATTATCATGGGCTTTTCTCAGTGGACCCCAGCTTCACTTCAGTTTCTCCTGCACGCACTTAGTAACCTATGCAATGTACCTTTCTGGTGCCCACAAGAATCGGCTTGTAAGAAGTGATTTGAAAAATAGGAACATGAGTATATTTTTGTATTTGTATTTCCAGGGCACTTATCTACTAGTGTTTTTCTGAGCCCTTTACATAAAAACACAATACATCAGGTAAAAATAGAAAAAAATCTAATCAATGTTGAAGGCCATCCAACAAGAAATGGCTCTTGCACTGTTTACAGCTTGACCTTGATTCTCCCTTGAATTCTGGAACCTGCTCCTTGCAACACGGCTGCATCTCATGGTTGCTGTAGCCCAAAGTGGAGCCATGTGTATTGTTATTTGTTCACATAGACACTGGGCTTGAGATAAAAGGCATCTAGTTTAAAGTATAGAAAAGTAGCTCAGAGCATAGTTTTGAAAAGAAAAGATCTGCTCCGTGAAGCTGAAGGGCCTTGTCAGCAGGCAGTGATTCACAGCTACCAGAAGAGCTCTCTTCTGTCACTGCAAAGGCCAAAGGTCCCATCCGTGCTGATCAGTAGGGCAGGCTTCTGCTGCCATTCTGGTCCTCAGGGGTCAAAAACCAAAGCAGCTCGATCTCACTTGAATCACTCTGTGGCTGTAAAAAACTGAGTGCAGTTGATTGTGCCCCTGCAGATGCCCTCAGGACCTCTTTCTCTGTGGCCAGCCCTCCAAAAGTGATGGGACCCCTAGAAACATGGAGCCTCATCTGGCAGCCTCACGTGGTTGTCCTGGGTACCCAAAAGCATCTCAAAAGATAGTAGACACCTATTTGCAGCTAAATGAATTGGGGCAGCTTTTGTCTACCTTATACTGCTGAAGAAAATTGTTTAACCACTGCTAACAGAGATAGTCCTTAAACTGGACCAGAGCTCACATGGGTTCAATTTCCCTGCAGATTTCTCTTAAATAACTTTTTGAAGGGCTCTAGTTTTTGCCATCCAGGACGCTAATGTTAGTAGTGGTATGACGGAAGCCATATCAAGTCATGACTGGGTTTTCTCTGCGAGCCTGGAACTTGTAACCCAGGTCTCTCTTCCATTACTTCACAGGAACACGGCTTACAGGGCTATGTCAGCAGAACCACAGATGATTGTATTAAAAGAAAGAGATTCATTGTCACGGTGTTACTGTGCACCTCTGTGCTTCCAGGTAGCATTTTTTTACCCTACTCTGAACCTGGGAGTCATTAAAGCATTCTGCTGAAGTGAATTCTGTTCTTTATCTTTCACAAAACCAGGGACGGACCATGTCTGTATTCTTACAACACATTTTTTCCTGCCTTCTCTGTAAATAGGGTGTCTACCATCCCTCGTTACTGCAAAGTCAAGACACCTCTCAGTCTTTCACATCACATCAGTGAGGTAGGGAAGTAGAGCAACTGCCATTTAATGAGGAGGGACTAAAGTCCTGTGGAAAGAAAATTGAGAAAAGAGAGATTCAAACTCATTCCCGACCAAATTCCCAACTTTGTTTCTTACTCTGTTGACGATCCTTTACTGACGATTAATGAAAGGTGCTGAAATGATCGATAGTTGGATAAAATGGCAAACAGTCAGATCAAAGGCTTATGTAGTTAGGTATCCTTGTGTGTGGGGGGAAGAGTGAAGATGTTTGTATAACGAAGACTGTAAGAACAAGACAAACATACATGATACTGGGAGCAGCTTTCAACCATTTTCAGCTCAGGGTTTTCCTGTACCTGAAATGATTGCTACTTCCTCTCCCATTAACTTGTCGGGTGTTCAGTGAAACCATGCAAAAAAATTTCATGCACAAAATCCTTTGGCAAAGATGAAGCCCTTATCGACTGGATCCCCTTTACCCACGTTTGTCAGATCCTTCAAAGGCCTGTCATAGAATTCTGAGGCAGGACTTGACTTACCTTTACAAAAGCTGTGCTGACTCCCCAGAATACATCATATGTATTCAGGCATCTCTTATTTCTATTTTTACTACAGTTCCTACTAATTTGGCTGGCAGCTGTGTCAGTCTTAGATGTTAACACCTCCCTCGATCTCCCCTACAGAAAGGGAGGACATTACAGCTTTCCCGTTCCAAAGTGGTTTTAAGGGAGAAGGTAAAGTATTCAGTATTCAGATTTTTAATCTGCATAGGTTCATCTTGACAGTATCTGCATGCCTTGCACTGATGCTTTAAGTGATGTGATTAATATCTATCATGTGATGTTTACTCTTCTCCCCTCCTCTGGAGAGAAGTGTGTGCCCTGGAATGTCTTATTTTGGTACAGCTTTATCAGTTTTGGTTTTGTTTGGCTTTGTTTTCTTTGAAAAATGCACATGTCTCTCTGTATTTATTTTAGAGACAGCAAGGTTAGAGAAACAGAGACCTTAAGTCTTGAGGGGGCTCATTCCACAGTCGCAGGCTGACCAGTTCTGTCCCGTCCACAGCTAAGATTTGCCCTAGTTTTAGAGAGGTCCAATTCCAGCAGAAGAGGAAAGTTACTGAGTACAGATTTTACTGAGGGCACTAAGCAGTCTTTAAGACATTTTGGGCCAAAGATGTGATCATTTGAATGATCCATCACATCATGACCTCCATTTGGTAGTCAGTCAGTTGGAAGCCAACACCAGACCTGGACAAAAAGTCTGAGTTCTTGTGGTCAGCTGTATTATTTGGAGGGCTGTGTGAACCTCTGGGGTACAAGCTGGATGCCTTAAGCCAGATATACCACACTAGTGATGCAGGAGTAAATAACTGAAGTGGGTCACTCCTATGCATGCAACACGTCCCAGCCAACTGCAGAAGCATGGGCAAGCCCTCATGCAACAAGTTAGCATTGACAGAGAATGACCACTCCACAAGAAAAGACCAAGAGAACCCTCCCAAAGGGGCTGGGTTTGGGCTCCAAGCTTCTCAGCCCGGCGACACACCAGAATCCCTCCTTCACAGGGGCTCTGCACGTGGTTTCAGGCTCAGAGAACATGGATTGGTTGAGAAATTAATGACAAAGCAGAGGGAGCGTTCTCATTAATATTAATCTGTATTCTGGTGTGTCATGAGATGCCTAAACAATTGCATTCCTGGTGTTCAGGAGCCAACCTCACACTACTGCTAGTGCTTCCTGTGCTGCTCTGAGCAGCCACCAAAAGGGTTGTTACGGAATGGCTTGAAGTCTTCTCATGTTTAAGAGGTTGAGACTGATGCTTTCTAGCCCTGCATGCTCAGGTGTCTCTGCTGTGGTCGTTTAAAATCCTCTCAGGGTGAAGCTGAGCAACAGAAAAGGATATTTTTGCAACGAAGGACTCACTAGGAATTTGGTATGAAGGGAGGGCATCTAAGCTTGCTGGTGCACTCCTAGGTTTTTTTCAGGCATTCATCCAGTATTAGACGCAGATTCCTAATTTCCTTCAGACTGTGATTTCATGTGGCTCAGTTTATTCATAGGTACCCGAAGAGTGTAAAAGTCTCATACAATCCAGAAACTTCCTAATGACCCCCAACAGCTCCATAAAGCAAGCAAGCACTGGAAAAGTAATAGCAACCATAATAACTGCAGATTACTTCCTTGAGCTTTAAGCCCTCCTTCAGAGCACACAGCCAGGCAGGGTTAGCTGGGTCATCCGCTGCGTAGGATGCACCCAGGTAGCAGCCTACATCGGGACCTTTTGCGAACTACAGAGCTGATTTCAATGTATTGCTCCTTACTCCCACCGGAGCCAGCTATAAGGGAGCTGTGCAGTTTAGTACGAGGTCTAAGAGATAAACCAGGTTTTAGTTCCTCCAGATCAGTGCAACCGCTATTGAGCTACCGATGGCAGTCCCCGGGCTCCTTGGCCTGATGACAGCTCGGGTAGCTGCAATCTGCCTACTTACGGTCTCCCTGGAGTTCCTGTTGGCAGCATTATTCTTTTTCCACTTCTTGTCCTGATTTAGTTGGGTCATCTTTCTGTGCACTGTGAAATGCTACCACAATCCACATCAGAGGTGGCTACACGTCAGGTTTGGGTGAAGCGATCTCTCATCAGAGGAGACTGATCTTCCAGGCGTCACTCCTGTGAATAATCCGGAGGTGTGTAATTAGGCTTCCAGAGGTCCAGCGCTACGACCAGGTGATGCACTCAGAAGAATAACATCACTCGAGTGGCCTAAAGTTTTATGTGCATATCTACACAACATCCTTGCTGCAAATGTGAAGTCTTTGTTTAAATCTGCTGTTTCAAACTGTTCGAAAATAAACATAACATTTGGGGAAAAAAGTGAGAAACTGAAGGGATTTACCTTGCTTGCTCTGAAACCATTAAAAGCTTGGGGCTTTGAACAGTCCTGTATGCTGAACAATGATATCCACAGCCTTTCAGCTCAGTTTGAGTTTCACCCAACAGGAAATAACATACAATATGTATGCACAGATTTAAAAATCACACAACTTTAAGGTAAGGTATACATGGTGAGTTAAACATGCGTTTGTTTTCAGATGCAGTCAATATCTATACTGGCAGGAGATTTTTAGGTTTTGATATACTGCTCTGATGATTGCCTATGTAGGGTGAAATGCATCCTTAAACACCGCGCTGTCAAAGTAATATCCACAAATCATTCAGCGCCCATCAATGGCAGATAGTAAATATTTTATATCTTATTGAAAAATAATATTTCTTCTTCTCAAGTATTGCTCATGTGTTCCCTTTGGGCAACTCTCAGAACAGTCTTTCGGGATTCATAAAAACTAATAGTTCCTTTTATGCTTTTAGAGCTTTTGTCACATGGGCTCCCCAAAGCACTTCCATGGCAGCAATCCTAGTCACTTAGTTTGAAAGATGAATATATATTAAGGGGAAGGTAGGGAGAGTAAAACTTCTCTCCTCTGTTCCAGCATGAAGATGTCACCTGTGGTGTGTGCAGGACTGCCACTAGCATGGGTGGCCTCTCCGCAGGGCTGCCATGGAGGAACAGCCCTGCTCTGGGAAGATGCTTCGAAGCAACATAAAAGCAAGTGAACTGTGTGCCTGGGAAAGGCTACTAGGTTCAGTAGAAAGGCTATGAAAGGAAGGTGTTCTATTTCCTTTTTTTTTTTTTTTAATCCATGCTGTTGCTATTTCCCACATCCTGATCCATCTTTTTATTGCTGTGTTTGCAGGTGGATTGAAATTATTTGGTTTGCTGATAATTTTTGCTTTAGAAGACAGAATTCACTTACATCATACCAGACAAGACTGACACTGAGCAGGATTTCTGCAGTGACATTCTGGCTGGCCCATGGACACCTCTGCCTTGCTTATTTTCAGGCTGCAGGTTAGCATGGCATTGCTCAGTAGCAAGCAATGTCTATCTTGTCATCCAAAATTAGACAGTAAATTGAATTCTGCCACTCCTCATGACCTGTGTGCCTAGCAAGGCTGTTAAAACCTGTGCATAGGTTGTCCTCACATTATCCATGTCACCACTAGTTCCCAAAAACTACGCCTGTGGTGTAGGGTTGTACAAAGATAAGTCACTCTGTGGGGATCTCCTTCTTAACAAGTACCAGAGCTCTGCTCAAGTCCATGCCCCAGATGGCCCCAGCTGGGAGGTGGGTCTCAGCCAAGCACTAGGTATGGACTCTGTGGGCAGCACATAAGCTGTGGGGATGCACTACCAAGGCAGGTACTAAATATCACTGTAGAAATTGAATAAGGTTCTGCAAGTGCAAAAGAGCAGATCACACTGCCCACAGATCATTCCTTCCCTGCCATCTGTTGCTGAAATACTTTCCCTCCAGCAGTGGAGTAGGCTGACATCGCCTGGGCAGTCCCTGCTCTCTGTGGTCTGGGGAGGAGGGAGATAGTTGAGCCATCCATATGCTATAGCCCTTATAAAGCTAAAAAATGGCACCAGTGCTGCATGATTTTAGCTGCTACTGTTGATGATGCTGGCCCAAGTTTCATTTGCCATGCTTATGGTTTTGAGAAACAGCAGTGTGTCATTACATCCGTGGAAGCTGGAGATTATAAAGGGGAGCACAGAAATGGTGCTGATGGTGATGATGATGATGATGATGATGATGATGATGATGATAATAATAATAATAATAATAATAATAATAATGTGGCTTCCAGAACGCTGCTTGTGAAAGCAGTCTAACATTCTGCCCTTGAGCTATTCCTCCAAACAATATTTCCAGCATGTATTCTCCCCTTTCAAACGTCTAATGGAGTGTTGAGCCAGCAAGACAGCTGGGAAGTTCGAGTTTCTGCCTGCACAATGGCAGCAGTGTCTGCACCATCAAAATTAACTCTGCATTTTTTCCTGCTCGTGCTGGAAAAAAGATCTTTCTAACCTTTGAAAAATATACTGTGTGCTCAAAGATCTTATGTTCCTCCTCTGGTTTAGTTCAAACATAGCTGGTCAAAAAATTCAATTCAGACAGCCAGTGATATTCAAATACTGGTATCATTGAAGGTATATTTTAAACACATGATGTCAGGATGTGTGGAAAAAAAGCACAGTGGATCACTGCTTGGCTAATGAGGGGGTGAGCATTACATAAAAACCTGAAGAGAAGCATCATCTCAGCTCTATAGATTTTCCAGACTAGGTTGACGCAATACCTGCTGTTACTGGCATTTACCAGGTAAATCCTGCTCTGAGTTCCACTTACCCAAGGAACTTCATCATGGTCCCCCACAACACCCTTCTCTCTAAATTGGAGAGATATGGATTTGATGGGTGGACTGTTTGGTGGAGGAAGAATTGGCTGGATGGCTGCATACAGAGGGTAGTGGTCAATGGCTCAATGTCCAGATGGAGATGGGTGATGAATGGTGTCCCTCAGGGGTCCATATTGGGACCAGTACTCTTATGTCTTCATCATAGTGACATAGACAGTGGGATCAAGTGCACCCTCAGCAAGTTTGCAGATGGATCCAAGCTGAGTGGTGCAGCTGACACACCTGAGGGACGGGTTGCCATCCAGAGGGACCTGGACAAACTTGAGGAATGGGTCTGTGTGAACCTCATGAGATTCAACAAGGACAAGTGCAGGGTCCTGCACCTGGGTTGGGGCAACCCCTGGTATCAGTACAGGCTGGGGGATGAAAGGATTGAGAGCAGCCCTGCCGAGAAGGACTTGGGGTCCTGGGGGATGAAAAGCTGGACATGAGCCAGCAATGGGCGCTTGTAGCCCTGAAGGCCAACCGTCTCCTGGGCTGCATCCAAAGCAGCGTGGCCAGCAGGTCGAGGGAGGGGATTCTGCCCCTCTACTGCACTCTGGTGAGACTCCACCTGGAGTCCTGTGTCCAGCTCTGGAGCCCTCAGCACAGGAAAGACATGTTGGAGCAGGTCCAGAGGAGGCCACAAAAATGAGGGATGGAACAGCTCTGCCGTGAGGACAGGCTGAGAGAGTTGGGGTTGTTCAGCCTGCAGAAGAGAAGGCTCCGGGAGACCTTATTGCAGCCTTCTAGTACTTAAAGGGGGCCTGTAGGAAAGATGGGGACAGACGTTTTAGCAGGGCCTGTCGCGATAGGACAGGGTGTAATGGTTTTAAACTAAAAGAGGGTAGATTTAGACTAGACCTAAGGAAGAAGTTTTTCACAATGCAGGTGGTGAAACCCTGGCCCAGGTTGCCCAGAGAGGTGGTAGATGCTCTGTCCCTGGGAACATTCAAGGTCAGGTTCGATGGGGCTCTGAGCAACATGATCGAGTTGACGATGTCCCTGCTCACTGCAGGGGGGTTGGACTAGATGGCCTTGAAAGGTCCCTTCCAACCCAAAGATTCTATGATTCTATGATCTGTGGGGTTTTGCAGCTGAAAGGGAGGAGAGGATCCAGCCCATTTTATTACGCACCTAATTGATGTTGAATAGTGGATTTTGTGATTAATTTATCAGCCAATGGACAAACTGCATCACAGTATCAGACACATGGATTGTCACTTTTTGACCCAAGTTGCTGGACAAAGGAGGTTTGTACAGGTTTGTAATACCCACTTCAACTTCTCTGCCTTTGATGGTAATAGCACACGTTCTGTTTGAGCCCAGTTTTTAAAACATCAGTGACCCCCTTGAGGATCTGTTCTAAAAAACTCGGGCTTCTCAATGATGGAAAGCAATGTTTTTCTCTTAAAGGGAAGGAGGGAGGCAGGTAAGGAGTGAGTACTGTGCTCCTTGGATATGGAAGGCACATGTAAATGCAAGATGCCATTTATCATT
The DNA here is from genome assembly GCF_964289735.1 of Phaethon aethereus. Lineage (NCBI taxonomy): Eukaryota > Metazoa > Chordata > Aves > Phaethontiformes > Phaethontidae > Phaethon > Phaethon aethereus. The sequence goes on from NC_138582.1 coordinate 16,207,234, forward strand.
ATTTGATATATAGCAAAATACAGTAATTTCATTTAGCAGCAGGTTTTAAGAAGATTAAACGTGCTAGGAAAATTGTTTTAAAATAACAATGTAACAGGATATTGTAAATTATTTTGCAGCAGGCTGTCATGCCATGTTACCATAATTCTTCAATATTTAATTAAAACCCACAACAGCTTAATATTCAAGTCCTGTCAAAAAACCCTAATTGGATACAGGGACCAGCTGCTGGAGAAGTTTGGATGTCAGCTTCAAATGGTAATGTGGGTGGTTCACACTGCCTTGTGGGTACACATTTAAAAAACTCGATCACCATGGACTTATGGAAAAGGCTGGTTTTGTTTATAATAAAGTCTCGGCATTTTAGCCAGAAAGATTCATCTTTAATGACAAGATATAGTAATCCTATTTAATTAGAGACTTTTTATTTTTTTAAAAGCAATTACCAGTTTAATGCTCTGTGATAGAAAATTCTCTTTTGGGAAAGGTGATGCCTACCGGTGTCCACGATTTGAGGCACCTCTGCTTCTGCGTGCCCAACAGACCTTCCATTTCTTCCCCACCTCTGAGATGAAGCTCTTTTAAGGTAAGAATGGATATTTCAAATCACTAGTCCCCTTTTTAGCACTGTAATCGTCGTACTGGGCTGAGCGCCCACTGGATCAGGCTACATGATTATGGGGGGGTGAGTTTGGGAACTGTAGCACCCATTGGATTGGGCCAGACACACTGGCCAGGTTTCATGCTAAATAACAAAAGCCCTGGCACTAAATGCATTGCAGTGAATCCCACGCCTCTTCAGGGTGATATTTTATAGCTCTGCAGTCTCAGAGCTGTGTATGTTTTTTAAAAAGTAAGTTTTAAATTACAAGTGCTTTGTACAGCTCATTTGTAAACTCACAAGTACTGGGTATTGCAAGGTATCTGTATTTCGGTGTTTATCAGAACACAGAACACTGCAAATTGCTCAGGAATAGAAAAAAAAAAGTTTAAAATGATGGAAACTAGCATAATAGGGATTTATAAATATTGTGTTAGCAGAGCGAGTAGGCTATGTAATTCACTTACCTTTGCAGCATTATAAAATACCCACAATAAAAGATACTCTCTTTTCTAGTAAATTGTTATGATTTTTTTTCCATCACTGATTTATATTGAAGTGCTGAACTACAACACTTTTGTTGCTAGCTAGCAATTAAGATGAAAGCATTGTCCTTTCTGAGAACAGCATTCATTCAGGTGATATGGAGGTCTGGCACGGTTTTGCTCTTTTACTCAGCAGTTGTTTGCAAAACAATAGAGAGGAACTGAACCTGATTTCATTGCCTTAAAATAAATGGAGAGAAAAAAAGAGGGAAGAAAAAAGGCTGGAAATATTTAGCTTGCAAAGAGATGAGAAATGGGTTTTGCAGGGAGCCACTGTCATGCTATATGGAAGCTAATCCAGCAAATGCGGAGTAAATGCAAATTCTGTATGTTAGGCAAATTAGAGATGTTTGAATTAATCATGGGTAAGCGACCAACATTTGTGCTGCTTCCGTGTGGGTTCTCCAGGTGATGCTGATTTCTGGTTATGCTCTCATTGCTGCCTAAGATTCTTCCATGGCTTAATCCTGTGAGTACCTGAACTGCCTGCAGACACCAAGGACACCAAGACGTCTCGTGATATGCATCAAGGAAATGCCTCTCCTGAGAGGGGATGTGTGCTGAACCACAGCGGGAGTCCTGGTCCTGGGACTTGCTCCCAGCTCCTCTGAGACGGTCAAGGACCTCATCCTGGGCCCTTGGTGGTCTGGATCTGACCCTGGGGAGCTCTGTGTGCCCTACTGAGCCTCGTGCTCAGGTTGCACTGCGCTGGCCTTGTGGCTCTTGTCCGGTGGCTGGGAGACACCCCTCAGGCGATGGAAGGGTTCAAGCGGGGCAGAAGCCACGTGTCTTTCCTGGCTGAGAGCTCTTCCTCAGCCTCATCTAGAGAGCGATGCTGGGCGAGCTGCTACACCAAGTGAGTAGTACAGTCGGTGTTAGCCCTGCTTATTTCCCATTTTCTGTCTTGACAGTGCTTGGGCAGGGTCTCTGCAGCCCAGTGACACGGCTGCCATGGGAGAGCAGTTGTCCTTGTCCCCGTGATGCAGAACGAGCATCCACAGGACCTGGCGGTGAGACTCCCCTGAGCTTTTATCACATACTAAATTCACTGGCGGTAGAACCAGATCCTTCTAGGCTTTGGTTTGACATCAGGTGGTGAATACCTCGTTCTTGTAAAGCCTGTTCTGCCATGGAGAACAGTGTTCCTCTGCGTTAGATTAGTGTACATCCTCCACGTGCAACTTCTGCTAATTTAATGAATTATTTAGCAGTGCCATGCTCACAGGCTCGTGCCAACATGATAATGGAATTCTGTACCGGCTACGGGTATGGCCAGATGTTGACAATTTTTATCCCTCTTTCTGCACAGATTTTCTGCAAATTGCAGGAAGAACAGCACTGCCATCACCACCTTCTCCGTTAATAAATCCCATAATGGACTCCACGCCTGTACAACCCAGCCCACAAGGGACAAGCTGCCGGGTGTGATCCTTAGCCTTTGGGAGTTGAAGGTGCTCAGTGGTGGGAAGGTAAGGGCCACCGGGGCCATTTCTTCACTCGCCCACTCATGCTGGTGTAAATCGCGTGTAAAGCAGTTGGTAGATTTACACTAAGGTGTTGTCAGGGGAGAACTGGGCTCGGCAAACTCAGGAAGAATTAGGTAAGGTACAAAGTTAAATGGTGATCAGAAGGTGATGACAGAAGCACAGTAGGAAATCCTGAGCAGTAGTGCGTGACAGTTTTACAGAAACCTTTTTCCTTTTTAGTTTTTTTTTTTCCTAGGGATTGTTTTTCCAGTGCTGGTACGATTTTACAGAGAACCTAAGGAGCGAAGAGCTGGCCTGACTCTCTCCCTGTATCCACTATTCAGTCCCCTCCTCTGAGGATTTACTTGTGATTTACGCTTCCAGAAGTGAGAAGAGATTCAAGCTGTGCTTGTGCAATTATACTGAACGGCGGAGAGAGGCCAGCAGATGCGCAGTCGGTGGGTGTTGGGGCTGGGGCTGTTTCTGTGCAGTTGTGCTCCCTGCTCAGCCGTTCACACCACTGCAGAGCGAGACGACGCGGATCCAGCCGCTCCGGAGTCAGAGCAGTTTAAGTCCAGGGCTGCTTTTCAACTCGTAATGACACCCCTGCTTTGAAAAGTTTTTAAATATGAGCTTTGCTCCTAACAACTTCATTGCAGCACTTAAGCTTAAGCACGTGCTTAAATATTTTTTCTGGAGCGGGTCCTTGGTTTGATAGCATTTTGTACATGAGGTCAAAGTTAATAAGCACCAGGCCCGCTACACGACAGCGTGAGAATTACCCATTTATAGAGATCTAGAAATGTCATTCGTAATTCAAGTCTTTCAAGGGAAGGCTGATTGTTCAATTTTGCACTGCTGCGTGGGAAAAAACAAAAGCGGGTTACGTGTTTGTGTGCTCTGTGCTTTTTTGGTTCTATGTCGATTTGCTTTATAAATTGCTCCAGGTTTTTGGGGGCTTTAAATCCACCTGATGCTGTAAAATGCTCCCTATACAGCAAGGTCTTGCACCCTGCCATAGCAGTGGGCTTTTGTGGAAGTGTGCTTGCTCCAGACTCCATCTGTGGTCCTGCTCACCCCGAGTGCCTATTAATTACATGCTAACTTCATACCCTGGCATAGGGACTGATGATGGATGATCTCCGGCCAGAGTGTTCTCTGCTTTCTGGTCACTTGAGTCGCCTTGCCAATGAGGCTGTATTTCTGTTTACTCAGTTAATGAGGATCAGCGCTATGAAATGCATGGCAGGGATTCAGTATACATTACCAGTTAATAGAGATAATTGAGTGGAAGGAAAACCAGTTTCTGATGTCACAAAATGTCTCTTGTGATAAAGCATTTGGGATATAATGGTTAACATTTCATTTAGCACTTACGGAGATTTGTGTACTGGTTAATACGTATTGTTTGTGAAATTATAATGACATAACTGCTTGCAGATACATTCCTATTATATTGGGTGAAACCTTCCTCTTAATTTTTCTTGTCTATCCAGTCTTACTAATTCTCCAAACACACCGTCAGACATCTGGTGCCAGGATTTGAGTATATCTTTTTCTGTCTCCACATCTAGACTCCTGAAAAGATAGCCAAAGCTTTTTCTTGTTTTGTTTTGTGGTTTTTTTTCCCAGAAACCTAAACACTGAGATCAGTGGGAGATGAAGACTGAGTAACACTTCAAATTAGGCAACTTAGCTATGCTATAGCACATATGTATGTAGCAGACCAATAGACCAAATAGACCAAATAGTGCCAGGAAAGGACACTCAGAGCGTGTAGCATAATTTATAGACTTGGTAGGACCACCAAAACTTCCTGTTGTGCATTGTACAGAAGAATTCAGCACTTATTGACACTCACCTTTGGCGGTATTAAAAAATCTTGGCTCTGGTTTGGGAAAACAGCTAGCAAGCTAACACTGTTTACCTGCTTGTTTGACCACCATCTGATTTAACATGTGTTCCTCAACATGGATTTTTATTTTGGAAAAATCACACTCAACTGAGACAGCATTTTACTTTTTTTTTTTTTCCCCCCCAGCAAGTCCTCATATCAGTTTCAACTAAAAAGATGTATTTAACTCACAGATATATTTACTTTTCCAGCATGGAGAACCCTGAGAGTAAGAGGAAAATAGGAATACATTGGGGGAAATAAACAGTACTTTCCTCTTTATATATAGCAATAAATAATGTCTAAAAACCTTTTTGCCTCCTACTTGAAGAGATTAAAATCCTAGAAGCTTCTTATATGTGCTGGTTGACTGAAAATAGAGAGCATATATCATGTTATCATTTACACAGAAACTGCCTGCATAGACTGTGTAGTCCCCGAGCTGCAGGAGGCAGGGAGGATATTGCATGGTAGTACCCGTATATATGGCTGTAGTCTTCCCTTGCTTTTCCTCAGAAATAGGATATTGGGCAACACATCCCTTTGGGCTGACGCGTTATGACCAACGTTAGCTTCTTAAGCTCAAAAACGCAAGTTGCTAGTCAAGATGCTGGTAAATCACAGAATCACAGAATCACTAGGTTGGAAAGGACCTTCAAGATCATCAACCATTAATCCAGCGCCACCATGTTCCCTAAACCATGTCCTGAAGTGCCACATCCACACGTTTTTTGAACACTTCCAGAGATAGCGACTCCATCACCTCCCTGGGCAGTCTGTTCCAATGCCTGACCACCCTCTCAGTGAAGAAATTTTTCCTAATATCCAATCTAAACCTCCCCTGGCGCAAATTGAGGCCATTTCCTCTCATCCTATCACTAGTTACTTGGGAGAAGAGGCCAACATCCACGTCGTCACAACCCCCTTTCAGGTAGTTGTAGAGAGCGATAAGGTCTCCCCTCAGCCTCCTCTTCTCCAGACTAAGCAACCCCAGTTCCCTCAGCCACTCCTCATAAGACTTGTGCTCCAGACCCCTCACCAGCTTCGTTGCCCTTCTCTGGACACACTCCAGCACCTCAACATCCTTCTTGTAGTGAGGGGCCCAAAACTGAACACAGGATTCAAGGTGCGGCCTCACCAGTGCCCAGTACAGGGGCACAATCACTTCCCCCCTCCTGCTGGCCACACTATTCCTGATACAGGCCAGGACGCTGTTGGCCTTCTTGGCCACTTGGGCACACTGCCGCCTCATGTTCAGCCGGCTGTCAACCAGCACCCCCAGGTCCCTTTCCGCCGGGCAGCTCTCCAGCCACTCCTCCCCAAGCCTGTAGCGTTACATGGGGTTGTTGCGGCCAAAGTGCAGGACCCGGCACTTGGCCTTATTAAACCTCATACAGTTGACCTCAGCCCATTGATCCAGTCTGTCCAGATCCCTCTGCAGACCCCTCTTACCCTCCAGCAGATCAACACTCCCACCCAACTTGGTGTCATCTGCAAACTTACTGAGGGAGCACTCGATCCCCTCATCCAGATCATCAATAAAGATATTGAACAAGACTGGCCCCAGAACTGAGCCCTGGGGAACACCGCTTGTGACCGGCCGCCAGCCAGATTTAACGCCGTTCACCACAACTCTCTGGGCTCAGCCATCCAGCCAGTTCCTCACCCAGTAGGAGTAGTGTCTTTTGAAGTATTAATCAAAATAAGAAAGAAGAGACTAGAAAATAAAGCAGTTGAACTTTAGGCTTCGCATACTTCATGGGGTGTACTTTGCTTCATTTTGTGCACTGGCATGTGAGTGCTCTTCACATACTTGTCGTAGGAGCCAAGCACGTGTTGCTGAAAGCGTCTCTGAGAGTCTCCAGGCTGCTACTGTACGCTAATTTGGCTTAAGGATGGACTAAGGGGGCCTGTGGATGGAAAGATGAAGGTGATTTGTTCTACCAGCTAGAAAAGTAATAAGTAATAAGTAGGTGAGGGAAGATCTGGGGTTTGGGCTTAGGCACCCTTTGGGAGTCACTCTTGGCATAGCCCAACCTCAGAAGACGATGTGAGCCAGACTGTCTGATGTTACATCTAATTTCTTGATTTACTGCAGGAAGAGGCAGGGAGTTCTTGAGCTGATGCTGGCTGGGCTTTGCCTCAGATGGATCAGCAATTGCTCCTGCTGGCATACAGAGAAAGCTGACTTCTCCAAGATCACTCAGATGGAAAGGTGGCCAGGGACAGGAACAATTTACAGAAAAGGAGGAAGGCACTGCTTCAGGCAGGGTGGCACCGTCACAAACCAGAGCAGCACAGGAGTGAGTACAGCACCTTAGCAATAGCTCTCAGGCAACAGACGTCAGTCAGTGTGAAATAACCTGTGAAACAGCCAGAGGGAAATGCCTGTTACAAGGGCAGTGAGGGCTGGTGCCACGTCCTGAAGCATCCACCACAGCTGTCCCTAAGTCATCCAGTCCTTGCTGATACTACCTGCTTACGAGGAACTTGCAGAGATGTAAGAGATGAAAAGGAGGCCACCACAAAGAGCTAACCATATAAAACCTCTGTTCTCCTAGCATTCACATGCGTTTTACAGCATTGGGTCTTCCTTCATTTAAGCAGACCTCGCTCATTCGCTCTGGTAACTCAGTGCACCTGATAGTTCCTGTGATATCTTTTCTGTTTGAATGAAGATGGCTAACACCTCAGAACTGGATGGATGTACAACCAATTTTCCCTGCCTACCATCTACAAAGGCTTCCTCCTTCACTTCATGTAGGAAAATTGTTCTGTAACACCAGCCGATGCTGTCACAGCCAGGCCTGCCATACATCGGGGAACATTAACCCAAATATACTTTGTGAAATATGTGAGAGTGGCTCGGGGGAAATCTCTGTCTCAGACAAATTTCCAGACAGGGTTAGTGCCTTCATTTTCCTTCATTCCAACTTGGAAGTTTTGTCAGATCTGGAGCCTGTCCATGGTCCAGGGATGAGGGAGGTGATCACGGTGCAAAGGTAGAAAGCAAAAAGGAAAAACTAGGGTAAAAAATAAGTAGGAAGAAAGCTATTGGTTGTGTGATCCAACCCATGCTGTGACTCATTATTATCACTTGCAACAGCAAATGTTGATGTAAGGGCTGCAGAGTGCCAGTAATTAGTAGGCATGCCTCTCCAACTGCTGCAGCATGTGGTCAATGAGTTCCTGCCTCCAAGAGATGTTCTGCACTGTAAGAAAAGAGATTTATGCTGCTGATAAACATAAAGAAAGATTGAAATACAGTCTATATGCCACATTAGGAATGAGATTTCTCCTACACCTACGCATTGGGAGAAACAATCTCCGGCTGGAGAGCTGGTGGAAGGTGAGGCTCAGCATCTAGGGTGCAAGTCAGAATATAATTCTCTCTGTTTTCCTCCCCTCAGACTCCCACCAATCTGTTCAGCAATATCTGGGAAAAAGAAATCAAACCCACGTAACATGGAATGCTGCTGGGTGGCTTAGTGACATTCAGTTATGCATGTCCAACAGCAATTGTCATTATGGCTGACGCCTTCCACAGTTTCCATGTCTGTGTTGTACAGCATTCTCTTAAGTGAGAATTTTCAGTCAAGTTCTTTCTGCCACCTGTAGGCTATACACATTTTGCAAGCCCAGTAAATAGGGCTTGAGCAAAGAAAATGATAAAGCAACGAGAAGGGACAGAGTACTGTGCGTTTGTGAACGAGATAGCCTTTAAGCAGGAGCTGACATGGTGCCAGGCTAAGTGGAGGCAGTGATGGAGCTGCAACCATGTCACTTGGAGTCTTGCATGGTACGCTGCTTGGTGGGGTACATAGGGGAAGGGGCCTAAATTCCCCTTCAGTCCTGGGTAGATCCCCATCCTCCTTCAATGCTGAATGTGGCTTTGCACTGCAGACCTACACTATGCCACATACAGCATGGCCACATAGTGAAAAGCTCAGCCCCCAAATTTACTGCTGAATGAAGTCCTTTAGAACCTCATGAGGATGGAGGACATCTTGGGTTGCAGAGTCCAAGTTCCCTAGTCACACACCACTGTGTCAAGCACCCTCCTGGCAACCTTTTATTAAGCTGCATCTTAAAGTGAGTTTGTTATTTACTTCTACTTCTGTTAAAATGCAGATCCAGGAGTTAACTCCTCTGCTCACTAGGTAGCTTCTTTCAACTTTTGGACTAATTTTAGAAAATTATCTTATCTTACAGCCATGAGCTCTTATGCTAGTAATAGTCTCTACATTTAATCAGCACTTCTGCCTTGCTCACGCTTGCCTCTGATATTTTTAGGGAGAATGACCATATGATCTCCCAGCCTCCATTTTGCTAAGCTAAACAAGTCAATCTTTTCTAGTGTCCCCCCAAAAAATAAATGCTAAAATCCCTGCACATCCTATGAGGCCTGCTCTGCCCCATTCCCCGTTGAATTCTTCTTTGTTACCACATGGCAGGGGAATGGGGTATGGGACTCCAGGCACAGTCTTACTAAAGTATTACTCAGCTTTTTCACTAATTGTGCCTTATGCAGGTGGGAACTACCTCGCCTGTACACTCTTTGGCATGAGCAATATAGGACATGGGACTACATGAATATAACTGTCCTCCAGCTTTAAAATCTATGAGCAGCTACACATTTGCCTCTTGTTCAGCTCTTGAGAGGGGCACCTCTTTTTGTCTCCTATAGGAAGAACCATATTGTAAATTAAGAACACACTGACAAATATTTTAATAAACTACATTCTGCTGGTTTGCTTCACACTGGGAATGGGCAGCTTAGAGATCAGAGAGCTTTCTACATACTCTTAGTTTGGCTTCCTGTGAGCCCATGCTTCTGAAAGCACACACTGCATGCGTGTGTATGTATATATGTATATGTGTTACTAATAAACTTTCAACCTCTTGACTAATTTCAACCATATTTGACAATCTCAGAGGTACTGAATGCCTATGGATTTAATGAAAATTGGCAGCCAAGTAGAGGAAAGAGCTGAACTGTCATTGCCACTGAAGGAAAGGTTGCAGCACAAGCCTTGTCTAACCCTTTCTCAGATGCTAGAAAACCCTGTTGGGTTCCCAGACATGGGGAATAGTTATCTGGAACTCACAAGTTATTATATGCTGTAGAGTCAAGCCAGGACACAAATCCATAGGAAATCAGCCTCCACTGCTACTCTAAGTTATTTGCTATATTTAAGAATTTTCTCTTGCTTAGAGAACTTGGTATCTCTGTAAATGTGTATCCACCCTTCTCTTTCTGCTGCCTTGTAATAAGTCTGGAAATTGTATATCTGTCAAACATATATTTGAATACATCACATAAATTAAGTTCTGCCTTTTACTCTCTCACACGCATCTCTCTCTATCCCTGTATATTCCAGCTGTTTGAATGCTCCTTATTTACATCCTTTGCTCATTATATAGATTTTATTGACAACATTATAGACAACTACATTACCACCACCTGTGTCTTCTCTCTCTCCTCACCACCAGGTGTGGGACCTATAGGTGGATGCGTTGTGGTCATCTATGGGACGCAGAAACACTGACATAAATAGGAAGTAATACGCTCTCCTGGGAAGGGGGTGATGTGTTGGCGGTGTACAGCACAGTTTGTAGCTACCCCAGAGGCTCTCACTAGAGTCAAGATTTGTCCACAATTCAAGTGATAGATCAATAAATATGCTATTAGTAATACACGTCTGTTAACAAAACATCGGTCCAAGTTACTTAGTCCAATAGTTCACTAACTGCAATACCGCATGTGGCGCTGGGAAGCTGTTCCCAGAGCTTGTAAAGAGAAAATAGCAGTCTTTCTTGGGTGCTCCGTGTTTTCACAATAAACGACCGTAAATAAGATGCTGCTAGTAGACTCCATTTTCTCTGATTACACAGCTACCTGCCTTTCTGTCTATCAGTCACACAGTAAATCTCTCTCCTTCCATGAAGTATCTTACGTTGCGCAAAATCAATATGCTGTCAGAGTACTTCGCTACCTCACTGGCGATACCAGCACGGCATCTCCCCTACTAAGTGTGACTTTGGCCAGCAGAAAAAAAATTCACCCTGTCTTAGGGCTGGATTTAGTAGAGGTCTGAGAGGCCAGATCCCCATGGGGACTTTGTCACTTTTTTGGCTCCAGTTCACTTCATTTAGTGTTCAGGATCCCGCCATCTGGCCCCTTTGGTTTACAGCCCCCGGGGGCCTCCGACGTCCCATGCCTCAGCAAACTTGGCCAGACCGCAGCCACGGCAGCGGCAGCAGCGAGCTTCTGCCAGTTCCCAGCTCAGCATTATCAGTGTTAAAACATTTACTGCATGTGCAGTTCTCAACAGCTCTTAACTCGGGCAAATCAAAACCAATTTTAACCGGAACACTCCAAGATACTTCTCTACAACGAGGGCTATCTATTCGTCTGACAGATTCAGACTCGCTTCCCCCAGCTGCTTTGGCATTAAAGCTGTTTTTTTTTTAAAAAAAAAAAAAAAGAGTTGCAACAATTTTCTTCTTCATAGATGTCAAAAAAAAAAAAATTCTCTTCATATTAAAAACTGGTGATGGCTTCATGCCAACAAATCAAATGAGATTTCAAGTGCAGGAGCAAATAGAAAAATTTCTGTCTGATCAATAGACATTCAAAGCGTTATGAGGAATTAGCCAGAGGGAGCTGGAATGGAAATACCTGGCTGATCTCAACTGCTACATCTAATGTCCTGTCTCAGGGCAGTCTGACTCCCTCAGGGCTGTGGACCGACCTAAGTTTGGGGCACAGAAATGTAAATCCCTGTGGTCTGTCAATGCCAAGCGTGTGACCGGACCCTCCTCCTTCCTACCGGGCACCCAGGCACTCATTTAACTCATGGCTGGAGCATCCGATGAGCCCTTTGAGGGCTCCAGTCAGCCTAAAGTCTGTAAAATTCAACTTTTGTTTTGCTCCCCACTTCGTTTAGCTTCATTGCTGCATTTGCTGGTTCATTTTCAGGTGCGTATGACCAAGCTGTGAAAACAGCAACCAAACAAAATGATACCCTGAGGTCTGATCAGCAGCCACTGGGGTTTTACTTCTTTTAAACTATCATCCTTGATTTTAAATTGGAGCACGGAGCACAGCATGGTCATTTTATTGATTGGATTACAGAAAAATTGAGCTGGCTGATCTGTATGATGACATTATTGAGTTGTGTTTGCAGCTATGACAGAAACAACAGAGTTTTTATTGGATTATTGGGGGCACGGGGAGAAAAGGGGAAAGAAAAGGTAATACAGAGGTGAGCAGGTATTTGGCTTGGTGTCTTTGTGCTTAGACTCTCCAGTAAGAGCTCTCTTCTTGTCTGCTACCCTGTCTACACAGCTCACTGCTGTGTTGGCTACTGCTGCCTTTCCAAACACAACCAACCACATAACCAAAGAGACATAGGAATTGCAGTTCCTCAGTAGTGGATGCTCACATTACACTTGTTCATCACCCAAATGAGAATATTTGTGACCTTAAAAAAACCAACAAAACTCATTTGGAGGTGAATATCCTGTTTAAGGGGCATTTTTATGCAAGCCAGGTGTTTAAAAACTGTGGTGTTGCATGACACCTACTGACAACCAGGGCATATCACAGTTCACACTACATGGACATCTGAGTCACTTGATTTATTTTTACTGGTGATTTATTTTTACATTTGTTAAAAGTATGTGACTGAGAAGAAAGAAATTGATATTTTGCACCATGTGAATATGTGACAGTGAGTGAGTAACTGGCATATATATATATATGTATTCTACCTTATGCTTTATATACCTCTTTTATATGTTTAGTTTATAGACTGTTTTAAAACCACTGTGTCCAGCAGCTTCACTGATTCACTGTATTTATGGCTGAGGAAGAATGTTAGTGGCAAATGTTGTAGTCAGCACAAGAGAGCAACCTACAGGTTATGCTTTTGAAATGATCATATATTTTATTTATATGGTGCCTGTCAGTCATAGAAGCCTCCTGTGAAATATTACTGAAATGAAACACAGCTAAAACTCCATATTAAAATGACACAGTCTGATTCTCCACTGCTGTGCACGCTGTGCCTTAGACTGCTGATATCAAAACATGTAGAGAAGAACCCTATACAGGTATGGAGTGGTTCTACAAAATAAGAAGGGTGACACTGTATATTTGCTTTGCTTTGGTGTGCTTTGTCCTGCTAAATGGTCAGAAAAAATTCAGAGCTGTGGCTGCCCCCAGCACTGGGTTCCAATATTGGGGTTTTATTCCCAGATCAAAGCATTCATTATCTTCTTGGCTCTCCTGTGGCACAGGTAAGAGGACTGAGGGTCAGATGACCAGGGTGCAGAATCGGAGACACACCAAAGGCCGTCACCTTTCTGCCATTGCCACAGCCCGCGTCATGACTTCACCAAACAGTTAATTTGAGACGAAGAGTTTCCGCATCGCAGCTCAGCCCAATTCTCCATTCAGCACCGATGTCTCGACAGAAGATGCAGAAGGAAATGGATCTTGTGAGGATCATCAGCACCATTCAAACCTTAAATGAGACCAACAAGCAAACAAATGAGCTGTAATTTTATCAGGTGGAAACAGAAATCAGTGGAGCTATTAAGTCGGCAGCAGCTGAGACTCTGCTCCTTAAATAAGTTGCACAAAGCCGCTGCTACAACTGGAATGTTTTTCAGCTCAGAAGGCAGCGAGTGGGCCCCATGCCCAAGGAAAAGATACCGACACTGTACGTTTTTGGAAACATCATTTCCATGCTGTGAAATTGCCCATGTGCTAGACTTGTACGGATTTCAGTGGGAAAGCTCACCGTCAAACCACATGGCACCCAGCCCATACAGAGCTTTGAGGAAGATACTAGAGACAGTGCCAAAATCACCATGAAAATGGGACCAATGGCTAATGGTACAGCCAAAATTGGTCCTGTAATTCATTTACAATGCTGTCAAATTAAGGCTAGAGCTGAAGGAATCTCAACAAATGTTATCGTCAGCTGCAGTTTTCTTCTAAGAATGAAATATAAGGGGAAAAATGTGTCTTGTGGACAATCCAGTACTGAGGGGAAAAGAGACCCCCAAAAATCGCTTCCTTAAGGTTTTGAAGCAAACACCTCAGGCTACAAAAGTCCATACAAAACACACAAGTGTGTCTCTTAAAAAAGCACACTATCCATATGCAGTGATGGCATAGTCGTCAGAACTCCCCAAAGAAACAACTGTTTTCCCCAGTGCTGAACACATCTGTGTATATCCTACACGTGTCTGACTTCCACAGACAATGAGCACATTGTACGTACTGGCTTCGTCAGCCCTACTGAAAAGAAGGCCCTAGCTGTTGCCCAGAATGACCCTAAACCAGAAGTCCTTGGAAATAAGTACACCAGCTTCCTGCTGGAGGACAAGAGCTCAGATGTCCCTATGACAGGTCTCTCTGCTTTGGCTAGAGGACAGGCCCAGGATGCCCAGAGCAGTACTGACATTGTGGTAGCTGGGAGGGCTCCCACTGCTCCAGCGGGCACTGAATCTGGCCTTTAAAGACACTGTTGATGCGATCAGTTGTAAAGGATGCCAGTGATGGAGCGAGCAAGGCGCAGTAGGATAAAGTTTGACATGAAAAATGTGGACTGAACATTGGTAAAACTTTCCCATAGGTGAGGTCTAACTGGTCATTGCTTGGTCCTTTGAAGGATGTCTGAAAAAAAACACCAGAAGACTATTACAAAGAAGAGTTCTCCATTGGCACAGCATCCTGCTCTGCTTCGCTTCACCCTTGTACTGTTAGGATCAATTTACACAGGAGATCTTCACCTACTTAATTTTAGTTTAAAAAAACCCAACTCTTCCTCAGGGAAGAGTTACAAGCTTAAATATTATTTTATTAATTTAATGGTTATGGTTACGTGAAATCCCTATGGGAGAATATGGTAGTGTTATGCTTACATCCGAGACACTGTGAACACAATTCCCCTCTAATTTACTTAGTCGGCCCCTGACCTCACGGACCTCAAACAGGTTGTAGAGGAAGCAAAGCAGAGCAGAAGTTAACCCCACAGACGTTTGTCTTGCTGGACTCGATTAGTTTATCCGCTGGCGCTCAGCTGGCACATGGCTCGGATTAGGAGGAGCGTTCCCTTCGCTGGGGACAGCCGCAGCAGGGGAGTTGCTGTGCGTCGGGATGGTGTTAGCTGGAGACGCTCGTGTTGGGACAGAGATCTAGACAGTATTTTAGTATGTGGCAGTGGCTACCCCAAGATTGTTTTAAATATATATGGAGTTTGTGTGTGGTAGTTAATTTAACTAAAGGGTTTATTTACTGCCTTTTGTGTTTGGAAAAGATGACTCATCTGCTACCTGATCCTGCCAGTGTTTATTCTGCTGGTGGGCTCATTCTTTACCGGAATAATGAGAGTAATCCCACTCCTATCAGGCCTATTAACGAGCATACTTTCATGAGATCAGGTCACAGGCTGTACATAAAAATATCCACCTCCTTGCCCTCAGCACTGGTGGAATTTCAGGGATGCTCATGTCATGACGGCCTGTTATAAGGTTTCAAAGGCACCACATTAGCTCTATCCAGTTTTTCTAGGGATAACATTTCAAAGGGCACAAAATGCAAGCAAGAGATTTTGCTGTCGTTTAGCTGAGCACAGAGCAGCGAAGCCCTCTCAGGATTTTCTGCCTCATGCTCTGTGCTCTTCAGGTTCCCCATAAAGTGCCTGGAGGCAGATGAATGCCTCAGACAGACAGTGTCTGGCCAGCAAAGCAGGGAGTTGCCCAAGGTTGAGAGAAATAGCAAGAAAAGCAGCTGCATGCACAAAAAAATGAAGGTTCCTGCGATCACCAGTAAGCACGCTGCACTGAAGCCTAGCCATCAGGGCACCTAGAGAAGGTGGATGAAAGGTCTCTGCTGTTGGTCCCTGCCAAGGGCTGTACAGCTAGCCCATGACTATCTGTGTGCTGTTCAGCTACGGAGTGCCAGGGAGTCTCTAGGGAAAGTGTAATGCAGTTGTGTATGCTTTTAAATCATCCGAATGGTTCCTGGAAACTTTTTTGGCTTGTGCCACCTCTTGGTCTGCCAAAGAGCATCTAGCTGCAACCTGGGAGCAGGAATGGCCCAGGGCCTCTCCGAGGAGGCAGTCTGCATGTGGCTCCCTGCCTCTGCAAGCTTTGATGCCAGCCAGCCTTTGTGACAGTGTGCTTCTGGGTACGTTTAATTTACCAGGATGGCTGTAATCTCTACATGCCCACTCTTATTTTGGGTTCTGCACCAGGGAGGTCCAGAAGTTGTGGTGCCTCACTTGTAGTTCCATGAGTCTTGCTCTTAATTGCCAATTATATGAATATCACTGAAAGCTTGGTGCCCTTGAGGATCCATCTAGGTCTTGGATTTTAGATTACACAGATATTAAGCACCTAAGGACCAAAACAGATATTTAGTAGTTGCAGATCTAAAGGCAACATCATAGGGTTTCTTGAAAAAGAGTTGATGAAGATTTAGCAAACATCAATGACGTGCGTTTCAGTACTTCTAAACTCACACTTGGCATCATGCATCTACCTGGGTATCCTTGAAAACCTGTTAGATTCCCAGTAGGGTCAGATTTGGAATGAGTTTTGGTGTCTAAAAAGATATCTAAATCCACCCTGAGGACATTCCCAAGATCCCCCAGCTCAGGCACTGGGCAACCTCTGGTATCCACCAGTCAGACCATTCATGAGCCATGGTGTGGCGCAGCCAACATCCCTGGGAAGGGCCAGCAAAGCCCAAGGAACGGGCCACGCTCCCTGTAGCTGGATGGCCTGAGCACCACCGGGGAGAGAAGAAGACACAGAGCACCGAAACAAGCAAGAACTGAGAACAACTTTCCAAATTGTGCTGAGTGCAGCAGAGCGATGCTGCTCCTACTTCTGTCTCTGATCGAGATGTGCAGACAGTCTATTTTGCTTCCTTCCAGTAGCAGGTTTGGAAACAGGCTCCTCGGCTGGAGGGGGTACTGGTCTCCGACCCCCCGCCCACTCAGGCAGTCCCAGCTCTCCCCTCGCCCTACCTGTTGTATCTGCCCCCCTCCAGCTTCATAACCACAGGCACTCTGCTTGCCCCAGACAAGCCAGCTTTGGCCGTGTGCCCCTTGTGCACGTACAGTTACATGTTTTCCTCACTTTCCTTACACCGGGATACTACAGCGCACAATATAATGGGATAATGTGCTAAAAGGAGATGCCAGGGCTGTCCCTTCAGAGGGCTCGGCTGCCAAACATTACACCCACTGGATGTTAAATGGAGGCGATGACTAAGTGTTCGCACAGCAGCTCGCTTTCACTGAAGAATTTGGCAGACTGACGTAAATTGAAAGTCTGCTGCGGGCAGATTTCCTCCTACTATTTTTGATTTCATGCAAATAAGAATTGCAGGACGCCAGGCAAATTCTACCTGTGACTGATATTTAGCGTTGACAGTCCCACACTGTTTTTATATCTAAACCTGCAGATTTAATAACGCATGTGGGGCAGTTGCAGATTGCAATCTTTCATCCCAGACCCACCTCCAGCTCCCCTCCCTCCCCTACTCCCAGCAGGCTGCATCCAGCCCCACGGCACGGGGGCTATGCATGCTTTGGGACATGCATGTCTATAAAGCGTGGCAGGCTGCTGCCAAGCTGCCAAAGAGAGCACAACGGTGCAATGTTTTCTGCTAACCAGCCCTCGTCCTGTGTTTCACTCCCCGGTTCTGCCAGATAAAAGCTTCCCGTTAAAGGATTAAGAGGTTGCTTAGTCAAAGAAGCATTCCCCGTCCCCCGACTGACCCGGGCGACGAAGCATCCACTGCTCAAAAGCATTTAAGCTAATCTAAAGGAGTCTGGGAGGGAGGCGGAGCAGGAGCAGGGCTGCTGGGAGAGGAGCGGGGCTTTCGGGGTGACGGGGTGGCAGTCGGAAGCAGCTGCACGCAGGCGGCAGCCAGCCCCGCGAGAGCGGAAACCGGGACGCGCGTCTGAGGAGTCTGAAGCACCGGGTGCACGTGAGGTTTCATCCCCTCAGCCCCGGGTTGCCTGTGGGTGCCACAAGAAGTGCCGGGAAAGGACGGCAGTGACATCCCGGACGTGAAGAGCCTGCGAGCAGCACCGCTGCCTCCCAAGGCCAGGAGGCCGTGCCTGGGCGCGGAGGCTGGCTGCAAGTGCCTTTGCTAAAGCTCACTCTTGGGTAAGCGGCCCGCGAGGCTCTTTCTGCTTGTCCCTGCCAGCCCAGAAATCTTCCTCCATGTATTTTAGTACTCGGTCCAGTGCACTGTGAGATGTGGTGGTTTCATACCCTCTTTTCCCTCACAGTAACCAGCCGTAAAGCCAAAGTCTCAATGAGGCAGTCAGGCTGCCGATCAGAGTAGGCACCAGAGGATGATGTTTCAACTCCCATCACTACCTCATTTAGACCAGGACCTTGCACCCCAGCAACTGCCTATTTGGAGACACGTGCCCTCCCCTTGCAGGTATTCTGTAGTATCATAAATCATAGAATCTTTGGGTTGGAAGGGACCTTTCAAGGCCATCTAGTCCAACCCCCTGCAGTGAGCAGGAACATCTTCAACTCGATCAGGTTGCTCAGAGCCCAGTCCAACCTGACCTTGAATGTTACCAGGGATGGGGCATTGACCACCTCTCTGGGCAACCTGGGCCAGGGTTTTAGATGCCTGTCTTTCCCCATCATGTTTTAAACAAGGCTTAGGCTGTGCCTACCTGCCTACAGGCATTTGCAACAGGGAACACACAACCTGGCCAGTGGCACAGTGTGGATTATAGCCCCACAGCTCAGGGCTTGTCCTCTGGATGCAATTAGCAAATCTAGCATACAGCCTCAGTCTCCACCACACTCCCTGTGCAGGACCTAATACATAATCATTTTTGGTGTTTCTCCTCCCAAAGTGTTTGAACAGATGCGAGACTGTTTTCCACGGTGGTGTTTTGCTATGGTGTGGTCTGTGGCTTGAGGAGGAGAAGGCAGGCTTCAAGGCTTTCTGGGATAGTGGTAACTAATGGATAGTGGACAGATCCAAACTTGGGGGAATCTTGTCCATACTACTGGTGGAAAAGTGTCTCTGAATGAACTATCCTCAGATTGTTACTTAGTAGTGCACATACATCTGTGGGAAGCTAACTGGAAAGGGACCTGTGGGCCAGGCTTCCTCGCAGAAGGTGGCATCCTAGGTACCTAACCTCTTACTCCATAATTCACACAGGCTCTTGAGATATCTCACCCCTCCAGGAGTGGGGAAGCAGGTGCCAAACCAGGCTGAAGGTGCCACTCTTCATTGATGTGCTTCAGAAATAGCCCTGGTATCAACCTCATGGCTAGCACATGCCCCGGGATGCTGTATTCACATTGATACGCTCACAAGACTACCCTTTTCCATGAGCTTTACAGCTCCACTGGGAGAGAACAAGTAGAAGAAAAGCGAGAAAACTCAGGAGTCAAGATAAAGATAGTTTAACTGGTGAAGGAAAGAGGGAAAAAACAAGTGGGACAAAGGAGATCACTCACCTTCTTCCACAAGCAGAGCAGCTGAGAAGAAGGTGAGCTTCTTGGCTGAGCAATGGCCACCTTTGAAGCCAAAACTCCACCGTCTTCTTCCTCTACCCCAGTTTTTATTCCTGAGCATGGCATTCATTATACAGTATTGAATATCCCTTTGGCCAGGTTGGGTCGGCTGTGGCTCCCAGCTCCACTGGAAAGCCGAGACGGCTCTGAGCACTGGAGTGCAGCTAACAGATGCAGGATTTCAGTGACCGACACTGTGTGCAAAAGAGAGTGCAAACCAATTAATGGTCAAACTACCTAAGCCTGGGGGCTGGCTAAAATGCCTTTTTTATGGTTCCATATTTCATAGGATAGCTCTTTCTTATATATTTGAGCTGCTCAACATAAAACAGTGTCTCAGGGCTCTGATACTGGGGCCAAGGACTCAGTCAGTGTTTGTGTTTACAGCCCAGCTTTTATTTACATTCTTCCCTTCAGCAGCTGACATCAAAGTGGGAAAGAGAAGTGGGTGGCCTGTCCCGAGGCTGGTACTAATTATTGCAATTAGGAAGCTTCATAAGAATATACCCAACATTAAAACTGAGCATCCAGTGTTTTGTAGCTTTACTAAGGAATTGTGCGTGTTAATTTAACTAAAAATGCTTGAACTGTCTTTTATTATAAACATCCAGTTCGTTTAGGACTTCGTGGATTTCCAAGAGCTCATGAACAAAAAAGAGCAGCACTGGATCCATCATGTTCATTATCTCTTCTGATCCACCAATTTTAAGTTTCTACAAGAAAACAGAACATCATTTGAGCCCATTGCATGCCAGTGAGAAAACACAGCTGCATCCTGCCACTGCGCCTCTGCCAGTTCGTGCAGACTGTCTCCCTCTCTATTGACATTCAAAGCATTGGCAGGAATCAGCCCACCTTGCCTCAGCCATGCCCACTAGTTCATAAACTTCATTGTTTAGTATCTCTTCTAGTGCCTGCTGCTTATTTTCCATGCTCCTTGCATCCACGTATAGACATTTCAGTACATTAATATTCTTCATCTCCTCTTGCTGAGCTACTCCAGTTTCAGTCTTATTTGTAGGCTGGCAGTACATGTCAGATTATTTCAGTTAGGTGAAAAATTCTCCTCTTTCCTTCACACTGAGTTTTATAGCTATCTGATAAACTTGCCTGGTTTTGAAACTGGGAGTTTGGTACCCTGTTTTGGCAGAGTAACGTTAACCACAAATTGCTTGCATCTAAAAATAGTACCTGATAATTTTGTTCTCTCTCAGAAGCTGGCACACTGCATTCTCTAAAGGGAGCTGAATGAATATATGAAAACATTTTTGGAACAGTTTCTTGTCTATAACAAGTCAATACAAAATCAAGACAGAATTTATACTTTATCTCTTCATAAAGGTTTATTGAGCTATGTTTCAACCATCATTCAGAGCGAATCCTCTGGAGGCCCAAGAAACAAGGACTTATCTTTCTAGAGCTTTCTATCCATAGGGAGACAAGAGATCTGAATATTCATCACCTGGACAGCAGGCACAGATTGCGAGTCTTGCAGAATTTCTTTTTGAAATCAGGGAATCGTGACCATCTTTCATTTTGCTTTCTATTTCTTGAGAAACTTCTGGGCATAGCAACACTTCGCAATTTCCTACCAGGAGTCCTCCATGTTAATTAAATCTCCTGAGACTCATCTCTCCCAGTCTGAGACAAGAGCCAGACATTTGCCAAATTACATCATTTCACCATGTGCAACTTCTTCAAGGTTCACCCTTGTCAGCTGTGCAACAAAAATTGTGGTCACGCCCCTATCACTTCTCCTCAAGACTACTAGAACCTCCTCTTCATTTTCATCTTTTTCCTTTGCAACCTATTTCAAACGCCTCAGTAAATCACCTGCCTCAACAGCGGCACCTCTGGATTCTTCCATTTTCCTTTGGCCTCCTGCATTCAATTTCAGCTACTTGTGCTTCCCTCCAAGGCTCCCCAGAACACTGCTCTGACCTATAGCACCAACTGTAATATTCCCTGCTCCCGTTGTGACTCCACCAGTACATCACACCTCAGTGACGCCTTTATCACCTCCTCCATGCTCCCGACCATCCTCAACAACTGAATGCTTTTTTAATGCAACTTAGAAAGGAATGCACCTCTGTTTTCATACATCCTTTGTCAAAGCACACCTTCCTCTGTTGATCGGTGCTCCTACAGTCCTCCCTACTCCAATATGACATTGCCATTCAGACAAGGCCAAGCATTGCCAAAACTATGCAGGATACCACATTCTGGCCCCTGGTGAGCTCCAGGCTTGTATTTACAATTCATTGGCTAGAAGTCCCCGGAGGCAGCAGCATTCTTCACGCGTTGCACAGTGCCAACCTACTTCTAGACCTACTTCTAGACATCTATAGCTAATAAAACTAACAGGCCTGCAACTAAGTCTTATTCTCCTTTTTATTTTACAGATGGAGTGGTGTTACATTTTTTAAATCAGAGACCTTTCCCAGGTACAAAAAAATGACTGAAGTGAGCAAAGATCAGAGTTTCCTCAGAACTTCTCTATCCTTAATTGGCTGGCTGAGGCTAAGTCCAAGATACTTTTGTTTTCCTGCCATAAAGTGTCTTCTCATATTTAGTCCTAGCTGTCTTATTCCTTATTTAGAGAAGTCCTAAAGGACAAGCGGCACTGCAGGCTCATCCTTCCAAGGAGTGGTGGAAGATCTCACCTGGCCATTGGAGTACCATCAGGCAAGAAGCTTCACAGATCCAGTGGCTTAGCCAAGAATGTCTGTTTCCATCAGAAAAGGATGTTTTTTCCAGCCATACAAAGCGTGACTAGTTGGAGCATAGGTTTGTGATTTTATGTCTGCAGCTGGTGGTTTACAGGTATGTTTGTAGTGAGAAAAAGGGTCCTAGGACTCTCTTTCTTATGAAGCATTTACAAGTGTGTGAAGAGAGCATAAGGAAGAGAGTGTGTTATACATTTTCTCTAATGGAGAATTATCTGGCAATTTTGCAAAGATCTGGTGAAAAGGTATTGCAACCATGTCTCACACTCAAGCCCATAACTGCAAATTCACTGTCGTCACAGAAGCAGCATTAGAGGATCAAATGCATTGCTAATGGATGTTCCAAAGACTGCAGGAAAAGCCCCTGCTGCTGTTTGAGATGTAATATAGGTCTAAGGGCCAACATATCTCATCCACTCGACTAGGGAAGCAGTTCACTGTAGCTGGAGATGGCGAAAATACCCATTTTTGCTGATGGCGAAAATATCCACTGCACCTTGTTTCAGCCTCTTTATCCTTTGGCCTTTGTTGCTGTAGCTAAGGGGAGTACTTGCTTGGTTCTCATTGTGTAATATTTTTTACTCTTCCCTTTTCTGGATGCAGCTATTTGATTTGTACTCAGGAGCTGTATCTTCCAACAAATATAAATTATGCACACGCTCTGTGTCATCTTTCAGTTTTCATGAAATACATGTTTGCTTTTTCTCTCTGCAGTGAGGCTTCTATGTATGCAAAAAAAGACTTGCATATGAGAGAGCGCCTTCCAGACATAAAGTCAGCTCCTTTCAGGCCTGGCTCATGCTGCTGCATCCCTCTCTGCCTCAAGCTGAGCCTGATGTGCCACCAAAGGTCAAAGACCTGAATTTGGGTCTTTCAAGGAAGTGCTTTAATCACTGGTGGAAGGGGTGTTGCATCTCCTTGTGCAGTCTCTTGTGCCTCACTTACTTACAAATGCCTACTAGCCCCAGCTCCCAAGAGTGAGAGGTGATGAAAGGGTCAGTATGGGAGTTTTGCCAACACTTAGATGCTATCTAGGGATCACAGCAGCTCAGTTACATCAAGGCTTAGCGAGCCTGTGATTTCCTGTAAGCAAAACCTAGGCTTCGTTACAATGATACAGACATCTACAGGTTGAGATGGGATCTGAACACAAGACTTGCAACAAATACTAGTGTCACCTTAGTTGTTGGACACGGCACTTGGAACGGCAATACGGCTCTTGGAGTACTCAGGTTCCGAGTGTCCAACACTTCAACAACTTTAACAATAAAGTAATCGCATGCATAAATGGCCCGAATTACGCAGGTTTCATTACTTGCTGTGTTATGTACTGATACAACACAACATCACAGTTACTGTATTTAACAAATTGGTCCCTTTACAGTTTTTCCAGTGCAATGTAGGTTAATGAAGCAAGTTTCTGTCATGGACCCAAGAGGCAGAAACTTCTCTGTAGCTATTAAAAAAGACTCTTGCTTGAAGGATTCATGTTTATAGAATAAAATGAAGACCAGAACGTGCTCCCTAGTCAAGGAACTCCTCCTACCACAGCTATCCTTTATAAATTACATATATGCTCTTTAATCTGTTAGACCCAGAAGAGAGGCAAGATCCAGAAGAGAATGAAATGCTTTCAGTTAAATGCTTAAAAAGTTCTGGTAACAAACTCCCCCACATGAAACTAGAAGGCAACTACCTGAGGCATTTCTGATGCTCTCAGATGCTTTGATAATACACATGCAGAGATAATCTCCAACACGTACAAGATCCAGCCTACAAAGGCCACTTTGTGCACCACCTCTCTGAAACCATTTTTGTAGCAATTACTTGGATATTAAGTTCTACTGCATTTGCCGTCGGCTTCAGTGGAATCAGGCTTTCATCCATGTCATATCAGTGTTAGGGTTCTTTTTCTGTTTTCCCATTTCTGGCAAGATCCAGTCCAGAGAGTAGCTGCAATCTGTCATCTGGTAGTAGATACCGAATGTATGTTGGGGGAGGATGACAAAAACTAAAAACCCACCCTGCCAGGCCTTGCAGCCTTAAACCTTTGGTGCAGTACAAGGTTTACAAAATGATTTAAAATCTGCATGTGTAGGAAATAAGGAAAATGGGCTGACTTTACACAGAAAACACATTTGGGACAGACTGAGATTGATGGCTTTGTGGCAATGACAGTAAAGTTAATAGCCGATATAGGCAGACAACAGACTCCATTTTAAATTTAAAATTGAAGTGTGTGTCGCTGACAGCATCATACTGACCATTCATTGCTAGACCTAATTTCTCTCTGGTAATGACTACGAGAAGCTGAATAGATAATGATGTGCACTGCAGAACATTTGGGAAATGGGATTAACTGCTTTGCATTTTTTTTTCTTGTTTTAAAAACAACTATTTAATGATTACTAGAGGTGGTTATCCTTGAAGACTCCTGAAGGGTAAAGATTAGTCGCTCCTCTGGGAACATCTCTGCCGCCTCTATTTCCTTTCCTCTTAGGAGACAGAAGGGGTGTAAATCGTGCTTGCAACAGACTGGGAAGGCTGACACTGTTAAAATATAAGACCTCGACAAAAACCCTGGAGATGATGTATCACCAGTCTCCTGGGCAGTTGCACTCCACGTTCACATTTGCACACTGCAGATAATTCCTGCCTTTCAACAGCCTGAACCCAAACTTCAAATACAAATGGTCCTGGAGCTGGAAACGGAAACCTGCATGCATTGAAAGAAGACAGTTTTTCACATATTCAAATAAAAATCTGACAAACAAAAAAATGTGAAACAAAGGGAAAACAAACCCTTCAGTCCTGGGGGAAGCAACTCTTTGCTCTCTATTTCTGTCATTAGTCCCTCCTGTTTATCTACCCTGCTCTTCAGGGACAGAGATACCCATTGGTTTCGTACATGTTCACCCTTATAAATAGAGATCTTTACTGGCAAACCAGTATAGGGTTGATCACCAGAGACTTGACTTTACTATGTGTCAGTAAAAGGCCTTTAAAAAAGTACACAAACCATATAATACAAGGGGTTTCCGCAATTTTACACGTATAGCACATGGAAGCAATCGACTTCAGGAATAAATACTTGTGCCTCAAACCTGAACACAGTCAGCGCACATACGTGAGGGTGAATGTTGCTGGCCTTATGCTCTGCCCCTGTAACCTTTCTTGGTACATGACGTGCTAAAGTGTAGCAAAATGGTAGTAGTACATTCCATAATCTGCTTTATAATTGTATTTCAGGGTATCAGTGAGCTAAAATTTTCACCTGTTTTCCTTACTCCTGTCTGTGACACGACTTTGCACAACTGAAGGACTTACTATGTCTCTGCTTGCTTTTTTTTTCAGCAGGAAAACCAGCAGAATTGTTCAAGTCAAGTTCAAAAGCTCTAATCTGAAAGCCATATACTCCTTGCATGAATTAATCCCAACTTCACTCTGGCTTTGTAAAGCTAATCTAAATTATAGTGGTCTCTGCAACTTGACGGAGCTGTAAAATAAGTAAATCTAATTGTATTTGGTTTAACTACTGTCAATCTGCTTATTACTTTCAAAATGGTACAGTGGGGCTCATAGTACCAAACGATTATGATGAGAAAGTGAGACTATGGCAATAGTAATTAAACACACGTAAAAAAACATTTTCCTCTCTGTGAGAAAGTGCAATGCCTACATTCTATTTCCATCCGTTACTTTTGTCTTCTGTGATTTCTGCAGGGCATTTTAGATGTGGTTGCTCAGACTATTCAAGACCTTTAAAAAAAGTTCTCATTTCCTAGAAAGTAATTAAAACCTCCCACACTGAACAAAAATATATGTAACATATGCAAATGCTACACAAGTAGCATGTGGTTTACATAACAATTTATAAGGCTACTTTATATCTGAGGCAAAATACGATCACGTTTTACACACTTAGATCACTCCTCGGTGCCTGTGCTGGAATAAACCTACTCCCTCAGCACAGACCATGCCACGAGCTCACACTGCAAGGTATGCAAGAACTACAGTTGGGTTTAGTATCAGCTGGGGAAGGGTGCATAAATAGCATCACGTTTCCCATTAGTAAAAGGCTTCCTAAGTTCTACCGAGTCAACTGACGGTAATGGGGTATCAGCTAGTGCTTGGGCTTTGCAGCAAGATCAGAGAGGAGCTCTTCACTAGGAAATCACAGAATCATAGAATCACTAAGGTTGGAAAAGACCTTCAAGATCATTACGTCCAACCATCAGCCCAACACCACCATGCCCACTAAACCCGAATTGCCACATCCACACGTTTTTTGAACACCTCCAGTGATGGCGATTCCACCACCTCCCTGGGCAGCCTGTTCCAATGCTCTCCGTAAAGAAATTTTTCCTAATATCCAATCTAAACCTCCCCTGGTGCAACTTGAGGCCATTTCCTCTCGTTCTGTCACTAGTTACTTGGGAGAAGAGACCAACACCCACCTCACCACAACCCCCTTTCAGGTAGTTGTAGAAAGCGACAAGGTCTCCCCTCAGCCTCCTCTTCTCCCAACTGAACAACCCCAGTTCCCTCAGCCGCTCCTCATAAGACTTGTGCTCGAGACCCCTCACCAGCTTCGTTGCCCTTCTCTAGACATGCTCCAACAGCCAAATGAATGAACATGCTCCAGATGAACCAGAACTAAGGGCCGGAGGCTGGGGATGTGGGGTGGGGAGGCAGGGAGGGAGAAACAAGGTACTGCTTCATTTCCTTTTCTGCTCCTATTCCGCTAACAGAAATTCCACGAAGGCACGGTAACCTGAAGAGGAATTTCAGCAGCAAATCATCACAATGACGCCATGAAAGCTTCTTTAATACTTGCAGGTGGCCTCCAGGCCAGGTGCTCTGGGGAGCTTATCATCTGACAAATAGTCCTCTGATGAACAGACACTTTACAACTGTAAAATCTAAAGGTGGAAAAACCAGTGAGGTCAGTTCAGTCCACCTCTTGCTTTACCAGGGCAAGATAGGATCTTTTTTCCATTTTCCTAATGCATTTGTCTTGTCTTTTTGTGCTGTTTAGTTTTTACATTTCCAAGTAACCCAAGAGACATCTTCTAAACTCTAGGGAAATTAGTATTTCTTATCTTACCATTAAGAGGTTTCCCCTACCCATCCCTCTTCACTGCTGTTTGGTGAAGTAAGCTCTTGCTTACCTTCTTTCACTGTTCTGTACTACAGCCACTCCAAATCACTCTACCTCCCTCCCCTTTGCATCTACCCAAAAATTTCTACATTTGAGCCTCATCTTTGTTTTCCCAAGTTATTCTAATGATTATTCATATGGTGGCACATCAGTATTCTTCTCTTTCAATGTGTTAGTAACATGCTGACCCCAAAACTAATGCAGTATTTCATGCAGAGTTACTGTATCAGAATTACTGGTCTCAGAACAAGAGCTCTCACACTTAAACTCCCTACTATGCAATATTTGTCATGCACCCCAAAACTGCAGTGGCCTTTTTTTTTCTCTCACTGCATCCCAATTATCTCTTTAACACAGGTTTAAAATGTGTTTTCCCAAATCCTCTTTCCTTGCCTCTATTTTATGGCCAGTTCATGCTCACCTAAGTTTTTATTGTTGCTGCTATATTTCTTCATATTTTCCCTTTGTTGTTTGAAAGTCTTTCCACTTCAACAATGTATTTCAGTAACAGACTGTCTTCATGACCCTCTTCCCCCTTCTCCAGGACTCTAAATACCACTAAAACCTCCACATGGCTATAAAACCAACTGCATTGCTATCCACTGCTACCCATACAACTTCAAAATCACATATATTTCTTCCTATTTAGGAAAATCTGAATTTATTTTTCAATCAAGATTTTGTGAGAAAGCACACGCAGACCTAGGAAAGGATTTTATCACAGATGTGTACGTAATTCATTCCTTTCAGCCACTCATTTTCAATTCTACTCTAGAACATTGCTCTATACCTTTGTAGTAGGGGCAGTCAGCTGAGAAGGGAAAGCGAGAGCAAGAGGGGCCAAAGAGGGACAAGCACATCAGGCCTCCTATAGGATTTGGGCAGAAAAATCACAGTTTATACAGCCTCAGCAGTGACTATCAGATATCAACAGCTGCTGGGAAGATGCACAGAAGCAGAACTCTAAGCAATTAGGTAGCTTGCAAGTTGAACATGAAGCACACAACGAGCTGAGATGCTCCCAGAGTTAAGTGCACACAAGAAAACGTGTCTCTGCTTATTTGCCTCAAATATGCCTATGGTCTTTACTGGACCTAATCCAACGAGAAGTGCTGTAAAACATGTATTCTGCTTCTGACCACATTCACATCAACACAAACACTGTTCCCAACTTTCAGTAGCGTTATTTGTTGTGTAGTGTTGTAACAGATGCCAGAATGCATCCCTTATGCAAGTAAGAAAAAATCCTTAAAATTAACAGAGAAATTAGATTTAAGAAGACAAAAGTTTCACTATATTACATTTATTTGCCTCTTACATTCCAGTTATCCATTACATTTTCTTAAAGAAAAACTGGCATTGGTACATATTTTTTGTCACTTTCATTCATATCCTGCTATACATATCAGCCAGCTTGCTGTTATGTATAAACTTCCAACTCATCAAAAAGCTTCTCTTTTAAAGTCCTGTTGCTCTACCATATCAGTCTTCATTACTATTAAATAAGGAGAGTGAGCAACTCCTCACTTTCTCCTTCAAATATTTTTTTCTGCACTGACGTATTTGTAAATTTCTTTTATAATTCCCCATTTCCTTTGTTAGCACAAAGTAATTAAACTAATCCATCCCCTGTGAACCTCAGTTGACTCAGTGTCCCTGGGTGTCACTGACTCCTTTCTTTTGATATTTTTTCTTAACTTCAGATCTTCAAAATTACATGCAGATCTTACTGTTTTCCACAGCAGTTGTCTGTCATCCTTCAGCTGCAGGCTTGTGCAGCCATCTTGCACACCAATGAAAACTTGGCTCCTTTGAGACCAGAATCCTTGTCCTACTCCACCTAAATCCAGTTCTTTACGGTGATTAATTTAAGTAGCACTTGTTCCCATTTTCCAGTTTCTCCGTCAGGAGTAAATACTATAACCAGAGCAGTTTTTCTTCTACAGGACAACAAAACCAGTCATGGTTTATTAGTGCACTCTGGATGTGGCCTTGCTGCCTCTATGAAAGACAAGAGGAAAGGTAAACTCCTTGCATCTTTCCTGAACGTGGCATAAATCTGCTCCGCACTCTTGTCTTTTTACACAAGACAGACCTTGGACCTTTGCATACTGCCTAGCAGGCATCTTCTGTGTTGTGACACTGAACCGAACATTGAAAATCTGTGATATTGTCTATAGAGGCCTCAAGTTGCGCCAGGGGAGGTTTAGACTGGTGTTAGGAAAAATTTCTTTAGTGAGAGAGTGGTCAAGCATTGGAACAGGCTGCCCAGGGAAGTGGTGGAGTCACCATCACTGGAAGTGATCAAAAAATGCGTAGACGTGGCACTTCAGACATGGTTTAGTGGGCATGGTGGCGTTGGGTTGATGGTTGGATTTGGTGATCTTAAAGGTCTTTTCCAACCTTAATATTCTGTGGATTACTGGCTTCACTTTGAGGATATGCATTAACTTGGGGTGCTCCCACAAACATGCTAAAAAGTATTCATCATCTTACCTCCACTGCCCCAAGTCCTCTCTGGGCAAAAATAGAGCCTTAGGAACCCTAACCCCCTCAAATATTTCTATAATGCAAAAATGGAACCATTGTAGGTTCTGGTATCTGCTCCTGGGACTGCCTGTATGTTTATCCAGCTTCTGCCTAATCAGAAATACAGAAATAGTCAATGATATATAAACAAAACTGAAACATCTGTGTTGGTATTGCTTTGCTGGTGTTTGTAAATACTTCATGTGGTGCCATTTCATTAACCAGCAGCTAAAGTTCAGTTAGTGTTAAATAAAATATTAAATTTCAGCACGTTGATACCCAGTAATTCCTTTAAAAGTGTTTCACAGCTGAGGAATTGCCACATTCTTACAACTGTCATCTTCTTGGCCAAACCCTATACTTATTCATGGATGTGGTAGTATACGAATAACGTTTGCTACCCTTGCTTTCATCTGTGTAAGTCGAAGTATGTGGTTTTGGTCCAACACCTTGCAAAGTTCCTGCTTTGACAGTACTTAGTGTGATAATTCACAATTTCTGCACTTCGCAGTTTAGCTACTGCTCTATCTATTCCAGTAGTGGTTTAAAGCATTTTCCCCTCTCTCCCAGATGAAAAATTGTAGTATAAAACTTGGCTACTGCTAGCAACTGCACAGAGTAAGCTGAATATTGTATTGGTCAGACATTTACTCCCAATATTTGCAGCCTTATTCACATTTTAGGTTACTTCTGCACTGTTTATACGCTATAAAAAAAGTCAGCAAACTTTAAAGACATTTAGTAAGAATACATAGACAGAATACAGGCAGTACAGCCTGTACAGTCTAGTCTAATCTCCATTTTCCGTAATTGTTCCAAAAATAGAACAAAATACTAAGTACTGAGAACTTACACTCACAATTAAGATGTTGCTGCCATTTCAAAATCCACTTCAGATACACTTCTGCTAGGCTGGATGCATGCTTATACATACATTAAACAGAAAGCTGCCACTATGCCTTTTAAATACAAAAACGCGCCTGCATTTTAGACAAACAACAAAATAAAATCTCTACTTGCAGTCTTCATCTCCTTGGCAAAATCTTTGTATATAAAGTAGGTATGTCTCTCACAGCTGCAGAAATCAAACATTATTTCTGACCAACAAGTCTGCTGTAGTGGTCAATCTAAACGGGGAACGAACAGTTCTGCTGCTAGCTTTGCCACTGAGTGAGCTATCCACTTTTCCATTTGTAATATGGGAGAAAAGAGAGTGACCTTAATCTGTAAGATGTTTTGACACCTATTCACATTGTATTGGGTTTGCGTGGCAAGTTTTTGGTAGTGGGGGGGCTGCAGGGGTGGCTTCTGTGAGAAGCTGCCAGAAGATTCCCCTGTGTCCGAAAGAGCCAGTGCAGCCGGCTACAAGACAGACCCATTGCTGGCCAAGGCCGAGCCCATCAGCGATGGTGGCAGCGCCTCTGGGGGAACAGAGTTAAAGAGTAAAGAAGGGGGGGGTGAAACAGCAAAAGCAATTGCAGCCAGAGAGAGGAATGATTCTGTGTGACAGCAACAACTCTGCAGACACTAGAGCTTAATGGTGGAGCAGATGTCCACCTGCAGCCCAGGGAGGACCCCACGCCAGAGCAGGGGGATGCCCGAAGGAGGCCGTGACCCCGTGGGCAGCCCACGCTGGAGCCAGCTCCTGGCAGGACCTGTGGGCCCATGGAGAGAGGAGCCCCGGCTGGAGCAGGTTTGCTGGCAGGACTTGTGACCCCGCAGGGGACCCAGGCTGGAGCACTTCATGAAGAACTGCAGCCTGTGGGAAGGACTCATGTTGTAGAGGTTCGTGGAGAACTATCTCCCGTGCGAGGGACCCCACGCTGGAGCAAGGGCAGAGTGTGAGGTGTCCTCCCCCTGAGGAGGAAGGAGCAGCAGAGACACGGTGTGATGAACTGACCACAACCCCCATTCCCCATCCCCCTGCGCTGCTCAGGGGGAGGAGATGGAGAAATTGAGAGCACAGTTGAGGTCAGGAAGAAGGGAGGGGTGAGGGGAAGGTGTTTTAAGATTTGGTTTTACTTCTCGTTATCCTACTCGAATTTGGCAATAAATTAAACTAATTTCCCCAAGTTAAGTCTGTTCTGCCTGTGATGGTAATTGGTGAGTGATCTCTCCCTGATCTCAACCCACGAGCCTTTTGTTATATTTTCTCTCCCCTGTCCAGCTGAGGAGGGGAGTGATAGAGCGGCTTTGGTGGGCACATGGCGTCCAGCCAGGCTCAACCCAGCACACCCATCTAAGTATTGTTATAATTACATATCACTTTCAACACTGGGTAAACTAATCAAAACAAACATTTCATAACTGTGTTTATTTGCAATTATAAGACTGGGCATCCAATAACCTGTTAAGATTTAAAGCCTTCAAAAGGAGAAATAAAAGACAACTACATTGTACCTAATTTCAGGGAAAAGTCATATATTGTCAACCAGGTGTGATCAGACCTATTAGATGCCAGTGATTTTTACCTCAAGGAGTAGACAAATGGGTTGAAATTATTAAAAACCACAATAAAAAAGACTGATAGAACAACAAACCAGTATAACATTTTTAAAACCATATATCTCAAATCAATAAACATTCAGTATCAAAACCCCATACTATGAAAAGGATATCTTTTAAAAGGATACCATTTAACTGGACTCTTCAGAAGATTCTGAGCTATCTTTCACACAAAACTATTAAGAAATCTGACTGGGCATGGAATGAGAATTAGAAGTAATACGCAAGAAGCAAATCATAAGGATGGTCAGTTTTCAACTTGACAAATATTAACAGTAGAGTGCCTTATGGATTTGTATGGAAACAGTGTTATTTTACATATTTATTCATCTGGAAATAGAGACATTGGAAAAATAGTCCACTGGCAGCATCTATGGATAACAAAAATTAAGACTGTTTTCAGGGCTAATGAAAATTGTGAGGAATATCAGAGGCAGAACAAAGAAAGATGAAGGTTGATGATTAATCCAAAATAATGAACTGCTCATATACTCCAACGTTTTCTAGGACTGGCATCATAGGGAAAAGATTAATGAGGTATTTATTCAGTGCATTCTGGTAAACAAAACCAAAGTATTCCAAGTTCATGTCGAGGATATATGTATGTAGTCTTCACTTAAAAAGACTTAATTATATCCATAAAGATACAGCGGTAGTTTTATGTAGCTTTTGAATTTTGCTCCAATTTATCTAATATAATATATATGCAGTGATAGGATATGGAATAAGATGAACCTATATGGCATAGTAGCCTGTAGCATATGTTTGCACAATGGGGAAACATATTGCAATGTACTATCTGATCACTTATTTCAGTCCTGGAGCTTACATGAGTGACTTTTCTGTACTGCAACTTTTTCTGTGTGTAGAGGTGGTTTGCACTGCAGAATGGCATGCAAACACATGTTTTTAAAAGTGTTAATTGTATTATTAAAAAATCCAGAAATTCTTAATTTATTAAAAAACCCATTTGCATAGCAATCCAAATTATTACTCTAAGTTACTTAGGCTGAATATAATACAGCCTAAGTGAATCACTCAGGTAAAACCTGTAGGATGAATCGTTTATAAAAACAAAACCAAGACCATTGCAGTTATTACAAAAAAACCAACATTTTAATCTTGAAGACTTCAAACATTACTGCAATATGGTTGTGGGAAAACACGTTACTTCTTAGAAAGAAATTAAGTGTATCCAAACAAATTTCTATCTTTTCCAGCCACAATGCTTGCTTCTTCTTGTTCAGTTCCGCATTGCCAACATGGCATTTATGTCCCAAATTAGATTCCGTAACTGATCCATGATCTGCTTCAGCTGCTGATTCTTCTGTTTTAGTTTCTGCGGGAAGAGTTTATTACAAGGGTTTTTTTGTGATTAGTTCAAACAGTGCACTCAGAAATTCAACAAAAGTTACAGTATTATGAAACACTATATGGATTTTTTTTCTTAATTGTCTCTGAGCAGTATTACGTGAGATAATACATCCTCTTTAAAGCACACCCTAAAAATACAAGAAAGTCTCAAAAGTTAAGGACCATTGCTAGAGGAGGAATGCTGTTTCTTTTCACAGCAGTCTTTTTATCAAAACTTGATCCCTTCAAAAAGTGGAGTTTTGTGGGGATTGGTCCTCTCTTTCCAAAGTCCAAAAGATAGCACTTTTTAAGCAGGAAAAAAGAATTCAGGGAACAAGTAAATTTATGTGAATACATGTTGTATAACTTGGGTGGACAGAAAAAAAATGAATTAACAGTAGAAGTTTGAATAAAGCACAAGGTACAGGTGAAGCCAAACAAGCTTTTCCAGCCTATATAGGTCAACCCTGATGTGCTAAAGGGTCCCCTGTCTTGAAACAGATATTCCCAAGCATGTTGAATTATTTAAAATTATGTATTTGTTTTTGCAAACTGCAGAAGCATTTGAAGGAACAGAAGAACGTGCTTTTTTTTGAGTGCATAACCAGAACTTAGAAGTTATGAAAGATCAGTGCATTAAGACATCACAGGATCTCCCTAACATCTCATGTTTCACAGAAATGCATTGTCTGATTTATTCATTTTCCTGCTCAAATCAAAGCTGTCAAGAACTAAGTTACTCTGTATTGTTAACAGCAACCTATGTCCTTCATTTCATTCCTATTTGATAAGAGATCAGCCTTCTCACATTAGAGATCAAACTACTCATTCATTAGGGAAGTCCAGAGTTCCAAGTAAAGTGAAAGCACAGGAAAGACTCGCTACCAGCAAAAGAGGAAAAACTACTCAAAATGTTTCAGGTTTGGTATAACTTTGTTACTTGTACTACACAAATGGCAATACATTAAAAGGGTCACTCGGATCAGTAATACAACCAAAGTAACTGGAACAGTGATAAAAAGAAGCAACAAAAGAAGCAATAGCCTGAAAATCAGTCTCCTGAATTTTGATGTGGACAACACACCAATATTTTTAAGTTGCCCAGCTGGTCAGCTGGGAAGGAAGTCCAGAGAAAACAGAGGAAGTCTATTCACTTCAGACCTGTAAAAGTGGTCTGACATAATACGGTAATTAGGTTTAGATTACATGGGGAACATGGTACTTTGAGTAAGGGAAATATTCCTGAACACAGACTTTGGTGGACACATTTCCTGGACGCAGAGACAACACTCAATTCCAGACTCCTGAGAAGGATGTAAAAACAGATGTAGGACAGTTCATGCGCACTAACTTGGAATTTCTAATCAAGCATTTGACAGACTAAAAAGTATTTTAAAGATAACTATGTGTATTTATCTAACGCTTCTTTCTTTTCCATTTGCTAATCCAAGACTTTACAATATACAGCAGAGATCCAAATCCTTAAGACAAGAGAGAAAACCAAGTAAGTAGTTACCACAGCATCCAAATGACAGAACTGGATGTGTGCTTGAGAAAGCACAAGAGGGATGAGATAAACGAGCATGTTCATACCTGTGGCATTTTGAACATACTTCTGTTTGCTTCAACATTCAATCTTGGAGAAATCAATGAATGTTACACCAAAATTACTAGTTTAATGCAAGCTGTCACTCACTGATGCTGAGGGCATGCCATTTCATGATTTTTTCAAAGCCTTCATTAATAGAAATGAAGGCTGAATGGTCAGTGATGGTTATTCAAGACACAGAAAGAACCACTGACTTCTGACACTTTTAAATACTGTTACGTAGGTAAGCTCACGTGAACTTTACATAAGTTACGCACGAAAGAGTATTTTCATTTCTTGTGTTATGAAACTGTAAATTGCTTAATCTTTATTTGATGCTAGACAAGGGAACCTTCAAATTGGATTTCATTTGTTTTCAAAGCATCTGTAAAGACAAGAAGTATACAATTGTTACATTATTTATCCAAAGATAATTTTAGATCCTTTTCTTCAGTGAAGAGCTATTTTCTTAGCTCTTCTATTCTACTTTTTCCAGAGACAGGAAAAAAACATCTAAGATGAAGCACCATCTCTGGACTGCTAGGCTGTAAAAAAAGAAGAGAGATAGGGGAAAAAACCCACTTCAGAGAGCATGGTCTCCAAATTGAAATGCATATAGTGATCTTTGTTACCACAGGCAATGGTCCACACCACGAAGTACTTATTTTTATAATATTTCTATAATTATAACATAATTAATATGTTCTGCACCACAGGCAGTGCTGGCCTCTGCTTAACACTTTGCTGAGCCAGTAAGAACATCTCAACACAGGTCTAACCTTGGAAAGATAGGTGAAATGGCCTTCTTCAGAAATGGGCAAGTTCTGTAAAGCTTCTGCAGCAATGACAAATTTTTGTTTGAACAGATTGTTTGCAAGTTGTCTCCCACTTTTTCCTCCTTCTACTGAAATTACTTAGTTGAACTCTAGACTGCTGCTCAGGATTAACAGTTGTATGAAACAAGAAAAGGTACTTCATCCTACATACATGCTGCAGCTTCTGACTTTATCTGTTTTAAGATACTAGAGGAAAATTATCTTATATGAGGCAGTTTATATTGAGTTTAAGAGATATAAATTCATGTTATACCCGACAGGCACATTTCTGCTAGTCCCTCTTTGTCAGAAAAGAGAATCCTAGGGGGTTGTCTTTGGTGATACTAATTTTCAATATGATTAACTATCCATTTTGACTGACACTGCAAGTACTATGGCCATCATGATGGAGTTGGCAAGGACTGCACCTTCCACTAACCAGCAAGACCTTAGCAAGCTTAGGTCAAGTAGGACATTTATGAAAAACTCGTACAGAAGCATGAAACCCACATAAATGAAACTAGTGGAAGAACCATAACATACATCCAGAAAATAGCTGTCTTTCCAGGAACATGCCATAAATAACTTGGCATAGTTCATACAGATTTGGGTTCAGTAGGATACAATATTTCAGCTTTGACTGAAATCAATTTTTGACTTCAGCTTATTTTTGGTTCACTATCATTTCATTTGAAATCAGTGCTGTCTAGACCAATGCATAACCTTCTATCAGAGACGTTATCAGAACTCTCCTTTGAACATCGTTCCCATCTCTATCCTCATCTTAAGCTCATCTATCTTTCACATTTTAAAACATAAACACCACTATAAGTCGTTATTCTGCACTCAATCAACTTGTTAAAAGTCTCTTCTTCAGGCAAAGGTAATAGTGTAAACACTGTGGAAGAGTATTATATTCCAATTGATGCCTGTAAAAGCATCAAAAGCACTTGCCTATGTTGTGCAGACACTTCTGCTTGTGAAAAAAAGAGGTGTTTTCATCTTGAAATATGAATGAAATATGAACCTTATATAAAAGACCATTCTCCTGAATGCTATACCGGCTAGTTTTGACCTGCTTTGTTCCACAGCTGACCCAAATGCCTGCCTGAGACAGTAAGAATAATATACTGCTATATATATGTATATAAAAAAAAAAAAGTCTGAGACAGTAACAACTTTTTTTTTTTTTTATAAATCCTGTGATATGTGAAACATTATTTCTTACTCATCACCTGAGAGGCCCATGAGCTCCTGCTGAGAGCAAAGACCTGCAACAGTACAGGCCAGAAGTACATCTAAGCTTAATAAAGCATTAAATATTAATAACAGTAATACCTTTACTTGCATAAATCTCAGCAGAATTAAAACAATGTGTT
Source organism: Phaethon aethereus (assembly GCF_964289735.1). NCBI lineage: Eukaryota > Metazoa > Chordata > Aves > Phaethontiformes > Phaethontidae > Phaethon > Phaethon aethereus. Next base: position 16,244,385 of record NC_138582.1, read on the forward strand.
TACTTTATTGATTATGACTCTACTACAGAGAGAGCTTGCATCATCTTCTTTTTCATGAGCATGTTACTCCTTCTGACTGGTAAACTGCTGTAGGAAGTGATTGCTGAAAGTCTTACGAAGGTGATAGTGGCCTCTGCTTTTCCATGTAAGTCAAATCCAAAGAATTTCTACAGAAACACAATGTTTGTGATAGGCGAGAAAAAGTACAGCCTGCCCTGGCAATTTATACTGCTATTTTTTTTAATGAGTCCTTCATAATGAAATCTCTGAGGTGAGGAGGTGGAAAAAACTCCTTTTTTTTTTTTTTTCACTTCACTTTTCTAGTCAAAAGATTAACAATGCTATATGCACACAGCAGAAAAAAATGATAGAAAAAATGTCTCAACACTTTGCTCAAACTCCCTTAAAGCTGACAGGTGATCTTCTAACTTGTGGCTACTCAATTGATACCAAGGCCCACTGTCCATCATAATAAATTCACATATTGATCTATTTATAATATTTTTTCAAATGGACAAAAAGTATTCATCACTAATACACTAACTGCTGTGCAATTAAACATTAACATACTGTTCAGTAACTACAGCTTTTCCTGATGTCATTCACAGGCATAACTGTTCTATCTTACTAGAAATGAGAGAATGGGTTTTCTGCCTCCCTCCTCACTGGATAGATGAGAGGAAAACTGCTCCTTTGGCATGCATAACTCTCGTTCCTGAAACAGAGGCACCAGTGACAGCCTGTGCTCCACTGCATGCTCAACACTTTTCACACCAGACAACAACTGCATGTATCCACTGCTCTGTTGTTCAAATAAGTGTGTTCATTAAAATAGGTGGACGCTTGCTTCACAACAATATGAAGTCCGAGGTCTTATTTACTGAGTATCTTCTAAACTATGCAGCTTGTAATGGAATTATCCGTTCCCCAAGGTGCTTCTCCACCACACTCCTCAGTGTTACATCCCCATTCTTAACATGAAAATCACACAGATTTATGATCCTCAATTACAGATGGCAAACTAAAACACAGGAACACTATGGATAAAACTGGACTGCCTACTAACTTTGTGCAGAGACATCTAAGATTCAAGTCCATCACTAAACTTTGTGTTTTAACAGCTTCCCACATATTCAAAGGACAGCTATCACCAACTGTAAGGGGAAAAATGAACAACTACCACGGACATTTTGTCACAGAGTCAAGTAAAAAATCCAGTTCTCAAGAGCAGCCTTCAGTTACTTACTCACTATTCACATTAAATCCTTCCTTCTCATTCCCAAATTCCCTGCTTATTCAAATACCCTCATGCAAGTTACACAATACATAAACCAAGATTCTTATAATCTTATTTATCATAATACCGATTCAATCTTAACAGTGCCTATTCTGCAGCAAAAGCAGAACAGCTCAAGGACTTTTCCAGAAAAGAAAGTGGATGGAACATGAGATGACACAGGGGAAGAAGAGGAACCAAATGTGATAATGTAATAAAGGTTCTATAATATGCATTTATATGAGGACAAAAGGGGACAGATTTAAGGTTGGTGTTTCCTAACTTTTCTCAACTTTGTAACCATGATATTGTTTTGATATAGGAAGCTACATGAAAATCTTGGCATCAAACATTTTATATGAAACTAAAAAGGAAATATTTCATTATATGGAATAAAATGCATCTCAGTGCTGAGAGATCTGGCTGATGACAAGACTACTCTGCATAATTTTCTACTGGAGATGGGGAGAGGCTCCTGATGAAAAAGCAAATAACCCATCAAGAAAAGCAGGGAGGGGGATCCAGAAAATTACGGAAACTACACTCTGGTCAGTCTTACCCTGCATCCCAGAAAGACTATGCAGCAAATCCTTCTGGAAGTCATGTCCAGACACATGAATGATAAGGTGACTGGGAACAGTCATGCTGGATTTACCAAAGATGTGTTGTCCTGACCAACATGATAACCTTCTGTTGAGAAATGACTGGCTGTGTGGCCAAAGGGAAAGCAAGGGAGTTTCTTTACTTTCATATTAGTCAGGCTTTTGACACAGTCTCCTATAGTATCCTTGTAGCCAAGTTGTGGTTTGGATAGGTGGATTATAGCATCAACAGAAAACTGGCTAGACTATTGGATTCTAAATGTTGGGTTCAGCAGTATTAAGACCAAGTGGCACTCTTGGTGTTTCTCAGGATTGATACTACGGTCAATATTCTTAGTATCCTCATTAATGACTTAGCCATACTTAATGACCTAATCACTATATCAAAGTATCAAATTTGTGGACAATACCAAATTGCCTAAAGTGGTCAACATAGTGTCAGGATGTCCAATTCAGAGGACCCTCAACAGGTGGGAAAGGCAGACTGAGACCTACCTCAGGAACTTCAATTAAAGCAATATCCTACATCGGAAAACAGAATAAACTCATACAACAGCACAGGCAGAGGGCTGACTGAATAGAAAGCAGAAAAGAGACTGAGGCCCTTTTTGGAACTTTCTGACAAGCTGAACATGAGTCAGCAGTGGCTCTCTGCAACAATGAAGAGGAACTGCATGTTGCGCTAAATTAGCAAGAGTGTACCTACCAGGTCAAGTGAAATTGTTATTCTCCTCTGTTTGGCTCTGGAGAACAATTGTCTAATTTTGAGCTCAATACAAAACACTAACATCCTAGAAAACATCTAGTGGAAGGCCACCAAGATGATTAGAGCTAGATTTGTTCAGTCTCAAGTAGAGAAGGCTAAGGCAGGATCGCGATGTTGTCTCCAGCTCCCTAATGAAGATCATAGAAAAGACAAAGCTGGACTCGTCGAACATACACAGCAAAAGGATGAGGGGTAGTGGACATGTGTTACAACAAAGAAAATACCTATGTAACATTAGGAGAGCTTTCACAGTGAAAGCTGACAAACACTTACAAAGGGCTCAGAAAGGGTAGAATTCTCATCCTTACAGATATTCAAAGTGCTCCTGGATATGAGCCTGAGCAACTGGATCTAACTTTGATAGTTGGCCCTGCTTTGAAGTGGGGGTTGATCAGATAGTCACCAGACCTCTCACTGAGCCTAAATACCTCTGTGATTCTACCATTGCAGAGAGCCAGTTTGGATACCCAAAACAGGATGGAACGGCACCCAGTGCAGATTAGTCTGATGAGATGTCCAAATAAACAATTCTTCCTCTCTTGTTAAAGTGTTCCTTGGTGCACATTCATATTTGGGGTGAAAAAGGACTCTACAAATACAAAACACATAAAAAATACATGCAAATAGCGTGAAAAAGAGTTTAAAAGTAACGCAAGTTTTCAGCATAGTCAAAAGTAGTTTTCAGACAACATTCTCCAAAGAGAAAGACTAATTGCAAATTGCTGTCATTTTAAGGACTACTTCCTAAACAACATCAGCTGCAGTGCACAACAGTTTTGTTATCAAAAGAGCCCAGAGCTAAACTCATAACAGCTTAACTTAGAAGCCTGTCATATAGATTGTCTTTTCCTCTCTTAGCAAGATCACTGTTGACCAGTTAGCAAAGATTAATTAAGAATATCAAACTTGATTATTTTCTAAAGGGTCACCTGAAATGTCCACCTGAAATATCATATAATTTAATTTTTCACCCAAATGTATTGAGAGTACTAATTATGTGATGGTTTTCCTAAGCACTTCATTTGAAACTGGACCTACAGCATGCAAAAACCCAAAGCTGTACTTGGGCCATTTCTGAAAACAAGCAGTAAAGAAAACTGATGATAAGGCAGCAACACTGATTAAAATGTTCTCAGTCTGTCATTTGGTATTTTCTGTTGTAAGCCTGTCAAATGTCCTACAAGACCATGACCCAAGGTGAGCCTGACATCTTGAGAATATTACAGATGATGCTATACTTAGAAGGTAAGAAACCTGCAGGCAGAACATTACAGACTCAAAAAATATGAAGACAAGTGAGAATCTTGGCAACTGCTTCAAACTGTTGCAAAAAGTAATTATGTTCAATGAAAACTGGATCAGGACTTGTATTAGTAGACCAATGCAAATGCTAAACTGATTCTGGAACAGTGAATGATTTATTCCATAAAAGAGTCAATCAGCTCAACAATTTAAAAACTCAGGAAAGCAAAATACAGTTAAAAGGAATAAGCAACATTTTTGGGAACTGCAGGAAAGAATTGTTTGGTACAAAAGGTAGAGGTAGTCAGTGCTCCATAAATTGTGTTCCTTTGTTTTTTTATAATAATGGTACACTCTTCTTAGTAACTGCGTGCAAAAAACCCTTTGGTTTTTAAGCTTAATAGGTTTCATTTAAACCTACAGTTGCTAAATATTACTGAATTGCTAGGACAAAAATTCATTACCTTGTAAACTGATTTATATTTTAAATTAACAGACAAGTACTTCTTAGCAAAGGTGAGGGCATTAAACTTTCTGACCTAAAAGATAAGTCGAATATATCAGAATAAATAAATAAATAAATGAAGATCAAAAGATGTCACTATACAATAAACCAACATCAAAAGCTACCGCAGTATTTTGGAACTCTGCTACACCAACAGGTTCTTCTGCCCCAACAGTGAGATGGTGAGTATAGGAAGTACATGATGCTCCCCACCTCCTCCACTGAGGATGACCCTTCCCAGACAACTGCTGTAGCAAAGCAGAGCTCTTATGTTTCAAGTCAGTGGTTCCTGGAGGGAAGGATGGTTTTGTATGAGAATACATGATCTACAAAGTTTATATGATCAACTAGTTTTGGTTGTGCTCCATGCTGCAGAGTGGTTAGTGTCTTTCACGTGCATCCAGAGCCACTAAAGAGATCAGACTGGCTGGAATAACACAGAAAGAAGGGCAAAATTAAAAGACCCAGGAAAAGTGTAAGAATTCAAATGTCTCAGTAGCATCAAAGTATTGGGTTAATGCAATGCTTTTTTTGGTATCAGTAACATGCAAGACTGAAAAGATACTGCCTATTACAGCAAAAAGAGCCAGATGAAAGCAGGACAACCAGCTAAAGGGAGAAAAAATAATGGGTCAAGAATATAAAAAGCTGCTTCATCTGTCACGTTGGTTTCCCTGTCACAGCATTTTCATCAACATTTTGTATTACTGACATTTTGCTAAAATAAATTAGGCAAAATTGAGCTGGAGGTGGATGTTGCATACTACAGCAGATTGAGAAGCTGTCAGGAGTGCCAGCTAAGAATCAGAGAGGGCTATCTGAGCCGAGCAGCCAGTGTCAAAATTAGACCAATTAACGTGATTCTAGTGGTTTTTTTCATAAAAATAAGAATATCTTTATTTCTAGTCATAAAAACCGAAAGCACTTCTTATTCTGTAATGCATTAAAATTTGAGCTTTGAAAATGGTAGTGGATATGCTTATACAGCTGGAGAGAGACGAAAGAAAAAATTCGGTGCACTTACAAAAACAACCAGTTTACATTTCTTTTGCAGCAGTTAGTAAATATTTGTCCACAAAAATACTACGGAAAGTTCAATTATCTTCTGAAGATTTACTGTGGAAAATCTAGAAACTAGGTCTAGGCATTTAAGTGTAAATACAGGATTTCAGACCAGGTTTAAGTGAATGTCTGCATGCATTCCTAATTACCAGTTTGCTACCAATGGTCCTGTAACACCATCAACCTTTTTAAGGTTTAGAACTCATCATAAACATTTATGAAATTCTTTTCACAAGATCACACCAAGGAGGTTTAAAAACATATTAGCATACAAGTACAACAACAAGGGCAAAAACATGTCATAAAACTATGAAAACCACAGCAAATATGGACAGTTAAGCTTATTAACACTTAAAGATTGCAAATAAATGTGCATAAATTCAGGGTACAACACTGCATACAATATAATATATACAACCCTGCTACACAAGCACTGAACAGAAAGAATACAACAGGAAAGCTGACAACTGCTTTTCTCTAAATTCACATAGTCCTCATTTTCTCCTGTTCAATATGCATGCACTTTTCTAAATAAACGTGTTGTGAAAAATTTGGTACATCTCCAATTGTTGAAGACAAATGAAAATATCAGAAATATTTTAAAAGCTGAAAATCCACCAATTATTCTCTCCATAAAGAAATGTTTTACTCATTTATTTCCCTTGTTCAGTTATTTTTGAAGATTATGCTTCCTTTTTACCAAACATTTACAGACATTGCAGCTACAGAAATATTTAATGCATTTTATCTTTGTACTTTACAGACTGAAGAAACAATGTTCAAAATTGTGGTCTGGTAAAACTATATATTTTTAATCTCAATATTAGCATTTACTAGAGCATATTTATTTTTAGGTTGGAATCCTTCTTTAGTAATTGTACTCAACTGCATACTGCCACTCAAACTCAAAATTTAACAGCATCTTTATCATACATAGTACTTTTTTTCTGAATGTGTCAAAATTCAATAGATACTACATTTAACAAAAGGAATTGTTTTCCTCAAACTGTCAAAATGCAGAAAGTAGCCCTGAAAATCATTTACTAACTCACATCATTACGATAATATTTACACATCTGACATTCAGTATTTTTAAATACCCAGTTTTTTAACACCTAAGGCAAGTTTTGAAAAGAAGTAAGTTCAACAGGCACCCTACCTCAATCTGTACTGCTGATATCTAGTGGGTTAAACATAAACACAATACAGCATATATAGAAGAATATATATCAGTTTAAAAAGAGGCACAAGTTAAAATGTCAGGAAACCTAAACTCTACAGCCAGAGGTACAGCCAAAAAAAGATTGCTTACTAAAAGGTAATTCTGGAATAGTTACATGCAAGAAGTATTTATAATGAAGTTGACGGTAGTCATCACACATGCTGCATTTAGTACAGCAATCTAGAAATTTCATCTTTGTAATGACAAAGTGGCAGTTTTAAGCAAATTAATTTCAACTTTGTTACCTTATTTACTTCCATGATTTCCCTTCTCTCTTCACTAGCAAAACGAAGCTGACTTGCAGCACCACGATCATCATGCTTGGAGCCATCTTCTTCAACATATGGAATAAGTTGCTGTGAAGACAAGAAACATTACATATAAAAAAAAGGGGAAAAAAAAAAGAAAAAAGAAGAAAAAAAGAAACCAAAAACAGGAGATACAGGAAATACAAAAGGTATTACCATTTTCTCCAAAGGTTCAAACTTCCCAAGAGGAAGTGGAGACAGGCTTACTTCATCACCTCAAGCCCAAAGGCCTTGCAACGACTTCAGTTCGTTGTCCAGGAAAATGATGCATTTCAAAAAGACACAATCCCACATATTACCATGACTAGATCTAAGCAATTTCACAACTGCAGGCAGAACACAGTCTTTATGTTTTAAGATGTTTATCAAAGGTAATCTTTGTATTCTTGAACTCCATAGATTGTGTTTTAAAATTTACTATTCCACACTAAGAAATACCACAAACAAGAAATTATCATTATTATGAAGTATTTCAGTGAAACATTAAACATAATTATGACTGGCTTTACATAGCTACTTGGCTAATACCCTAATTATGACTTGCTATTTTAGTGGCCCTCTGTTTGGCTATTCTTAAGACCAGGCCCGCAGTTACCTAAAAGGATTTTTTCTGTAAGAATCTCCCACTGTGATCTCCTCAGGCATATAGTGTACTATCTTTTTTGTAAGCTTCTACAAAGCCAAAAGTCTTTGATAAAGCATTTCTAAGTTAATACTAATGCATATTGCCTTCATAAAAAAAATTTAAAAAACAGTAAACATAATAGACACAGATACATGCTTCTGTGTCAGAACATACCCAAGCTACTAACATCTTATCCAAAATTATTAGCTGTAACATTTTATACATAACATACATCCACAAAGTCTACAGACTATTGTTTATTTGTCGGTCCTGAACTGAGAAAAGTTAAAGTTGATAAAAAAATTACATCCTTGTTCACATACACATTACAGACAAATGAAAGACTAGTAATTGATGCAAATGAGCAAGAAGACACTACTTTGAAAATCTGGGAGTAAGTTGCTCATCACATGCATATTAACTTATTACTTAGGCTGGGCTGTAATTTTGTCATAGAATCATTTACATTGGAAAGGACCTTTAAGATCAAGTCCAACCACTAACCTAACACCGCCAAGTCCACTATCAAACCATGTCCCTAAACACCACATCTATACATCTTCTAAATACCTCCAGGGATGGTGACTCCACCACCTCCCTGGGCAGCCTGTTCCAATGCTTGACAAACCTTTCAGGGAAGAAATTTTTCCTTGTATCCAATCTAAACCTCCCCTGGTGCAACTTGAGGCCATTTCCTCTCCTCCTATCACTAGTTACTTGGGAGAAGAGACCAACACCCACCTCACCACAACCCCCTTTCAGGTAGTTGTAGAGAGCGATAAGGTCTCCCCTCAGCCTCCTCTTCTCCTGACTGAAGGAGCTCAGCTGCTCCTCATAAGACTTGTGCTCCAGACACCTCACCAGCTTCATTGCCCTTCTCTGGACCTGGACATGCTCCTGCAACTCAATGTCATTCTTGTAGTTAGGGGCCCAAAACTGAACAGTCTTCGAGATGCAGCCTCACCAGTGCCAAGTACAGGGGGACAATCACTTCCCTAGTCCTGCTGGCCACACTATTTCTGATACAAAGCATTCAGTATCATCCTTCAGCTTTCTGATGGAAAACTTACTTTGATTTAACCCACTGAAGATTTAATTTCCTTCTATACCGAAATTTTTATAGGCCATTCTTGTTAAGCTTATCAAAAAGGACAAAAAATATCACACTAAACTCTGCCATGAAAACGTAGTAAAGGTTAACAACTTATTATATTTGCATACCATAAAGAAGAAGTAGTGTGGCTGCTAAATACTCCTGGAAAAAACTCCTTGTCTCTATCATGGAAAAATAATGTACCACTCAAAACAGAACATTTCTTTTGAAAACCTTCCATCTTTCAGAAAAGCTAGTAGAAAAAAACACAAAGAAAAGCAAAGAACTACACCTAACACACAAATAAGGCAGGAAATTTAATCAACTAGAGAACTTCGTAGCCAGATCTGCTTCACAATTATCTCATGCCTTGCTATGTTGGTTAACAGAGAGTTGATAAGAATACCTATTAACACATTAACAACAAAATACAAAAACGTTTCATCAATAATAATATACTAATACATCAATATTAGTAGGTACCGACTTCTCTTGACTGTTTAAAAAAAGAGACTTGTTGATATTCTTTAAAGATATGGTTAGAATGTCAGTCATTAAATAAAACGATTGAGACTATTTTTGAAAAGCTGAAATAAGAATTTAGGAAAACAGATCCAAGAGGAATGGTGTGTCACTTTCATTCACCCTAACTAATAAAACATGAGGAGGCAGCCATTCTATTAACTGCAAAGCAGAGAAGACTACATAGATAAAAGAAAAAAGAATTCAGAATTCCAACTATTGATACAAAACTCTGCTGTGCATAAGGTATCAGTGAGACCTTGCATTAAAAAAGCTTAAAGGGACTACTAATTTTCTCTATAGAAATTCTTTTTCAACCTGGTAACAGGAAAAAGACTGTGTATGTGGGGGGAAGACCAACCTCACCTTATCCCAACTGTATGTGAAAACAAGACACATCAAAAGCTTTTAAAGGGGACACAAGTATTGAGTTATTGCACACAAGTCAAGAAACCATGAAAAAAATAGTGGTGTTTTTTTTAATTGGGAAGTTATCTTACTCCCTTGCTTGCTCTAAGGTTTCCAAATACACTTCCCTGAAACACATGGCAGTGACTGTGGACAGAAGTAGATCAGTAGTCTAGAATCGACTGTACAGAATGGACTCCTTCATTTCTTTATTCCTCTTCAGTGAAGAGATCCAAATATAAAATATAATGCTTAAATGATTAAAACTCAATGGACAATCAAAAGTCAGTTCATAGAGTTGCCTCAGAATCCAGAGGTCAGTAGTTAAAGAACTTCATAGTTCTGCTTAATATAGAGCTGTAGTAACTCAAATCGTAACACAAAACAGGCTTTGGGAATATTACTAGGAATTAGAAACAATCTAACTTATGAAGGGAGAAAATTAAGTTTTACTAGGAATAGCATTTTTATTAGGAAAAAACTTTGGCCAATCCTGCTTCCTGGAAGTCTTAGGCTGTTCACTTTTCCATCACCATGGCACATTCAGATTTGGTTCATTTTGGTCCAGCACGTTAAGAGTACCTGAGTGAGGGAACTATGGAGGCACAGACTGATGGCCAGAGCAAGGGAATAATGCATACTGCTCAGGGAGCTAGGCTGGCAGGTGAGAGCTTGAAGCAGACTTTTTTCCCACTGTAACAACCTCTTCAAAGAAAAAAGTTGCCCTGACTCTTTTGACTCCATTTTTTTCCTAGTGGAAACAAACTGGTGAATGTACCAAGAAGCCTGAGGAAAAAGGCTAACATTTTAAATGAAGTTTGATTTCAAAATCAGATCCCTCCCAATTGGTAAGAATTGTCGATGTTAGTGAAAGTTTCAGTCTTTCAACCAGCTCCAAATAATAAAGAGACTTCAGTCCACTGAACAATTCCAGTCTCATTTAAAACTTTTTATGAGACTCCTGCAACTCAGGAGAATGGATGAGATACTAAGCAGAGAGTGGTTATTCTGATTTGTACTTTATATATGAATAAAGATACTTACTTCAATGGGAACAGGATCAAGCCCAGCACAGTTTTCATTGCATTTGTCATAGACTAGTCTCAGTTTTCTGAAGAGTATTGATAGCTGACGGAGATGTTCCTGCAGCTTTCCCAGTCTGTCTTGATATGTTCCAGTATGATAAGTAACACCATTCGGTAACTTAGAGAACCAAAACCCCAAAATGTTAAAATACTATGTTAAAATTTCTATCACATGAAATAAACAAACTAAAATAAATCAGACAGGGTTTTGTAGATTTTAAAATATGACAATCACACTATCCCCACAGAAATCATGGAAATTTCTGTTTTCCTTATCAGCAAAATTCTGTATTTTATCTGCTCATCTGATGTGCCAAATGACTGTTGTAAAACAGCTTCATGTATTCCATACTTTGGTCATTGTCAATCCCTCTGTAACTCTTTTCAGTGAATGACTTCAAAATGCTTAAGCATGACACTGTTGTTCTCTGTTATGAATATTACACTTTGAGACTTTGTGTCTCAACCCCAGGTCACAATTCAGAGACACAATCAAAGTGAATTCAAGTTAGCAAACTCTAAGTACATATACCTATACCTAAGATAATTACAGAAGGAAACTGCCAGAGTATGAAAATACAGAGGGAATGGGAGTGATTATTTATCCTCTGCTCTCAACAGAGAAAGACAACAAATGTTTGTATGCTTTCTCAGTAAGTGGCCACAAATAAGGATTATGTCCCCTTTAATAACAAAAAGAAATGTCAAAAAGTTCTAGGCAGAAAATATTGCAGAAAAAGATCAATGAAAATTCCTCTAAAATTACTCCCCCAATGTTAACAAAAACAAAGAAGCATAACTAGCATAGAAACAGACTTCACTATTCAAAAAGGAAAACATTGATATTAAGTGTATTTAGAGTACATTTATAGTGGGGGCAATAACAATTCCGCGTTTCTGAATTTTCTTCATCTTCACTTAATGTACAGGAGTAAGGAAATGTATTAAGAGTATTATTCCCTTCTCCAAATCAATCCCCCTTTTCAAAGCAGTTTGATCGAGTTGTGTATTTAAATGTTCTAAGCTGTCTCCTGTGTCTACATAAACTGGCAGTTGGTGGTAAAAACATGGGAAGTTGAGGACCATTAAAAGAAAGTTATTTCTTACCTGCATGTTCCTCAGTAACTGGAAGATTTCCATGGTTCTAAATACAATGTCCTGTACAGTCTCTTGGCCAATGCGACAGAGAGAAGCTGTATTTACCTCCCGAGCTGCTTGAGCCTGCGTCCCTGAGAAAGCACCAGGCGGCATGGCCGCTCCAGCGAGAGGGGGAGTTGACATCTCTTGACGTTCACCAGTCCCACTGAGCCAATCTGCGCAAAGAAGTTAAGTACTTGTTTGAGTCTATCACAGTAAACTTCTGTATGGTGGCTACACAATTCCTTCTCCCCGTACGTGGTCCTATCCAAGATAAAACTGTTCAACTGATAAAAGACGGCTCAGCACTGTACCCTTTGGTGTGGCTACTGCTCCCTTAACCTCTACAGCTTTGCTGGGCAGCGGAGCTGTGGGTGCTGCTCACCACCCCCCCCCCCCAAGAGCGGTCACCAGGAGGGCCCTGCCCCGATCTGTCGCAAGGGGACACGAAAGGAACTTTTGCCCAGCTCCAAAAGGAAATCGCAGCCCTTCTGCTGGGCTCCGGGACCGGCACCTGCTCAGCGGCCCCTCTCTCCGCCGCAGGGAATGGCCGGAGGCACCGCATACCCACCCCGCAGCCCGGGAGGCCAGAGCACAGGCGGCGCCACGGGTTCCGCAGAGCGTCACGCGCTCCCGCCTGGGTCCCGGCCCCGCTCCGAGGTTGGAGGCCCCAGCGGAGGAGCAGGCCCACCGGCGGCTCCCCGGCTAGCACCGGGAGCCAGGCGGGGTCACGGGGACAGGGCGTGACAAGTACTCCGCCGCCCCCGCCCCCAGGCCGCAGCGGCACCACGCTGCCGGGACAGGAGGCAGCAAGCCCCTCCCCTGCGGTGGGCGAAGGCCCCCCCCCCCAGATTCTCCCCTCGGGCGGCGGCCGTAACTCACGGGGCAGCGGGGCGCCTCGTTGCCCTGGAAACGCGCAGGCGGAAGCACTCCTTGCTCCGGCGACGCCGGGCGGAAGTGGCGTCCCGCCCGCCAGTGGGGCGGGGCGGGGCGTGAGGGGCGGTTGGGCAGTGGCGCAGTGGGTGAGGGGCGCGTCGGGCCTGCTGTCCCCTGCCCGGGGTGTCTGTCGTGCTGCCTCTCCTGAGGAGCCGCGCCGCGGGCCGCAGCCCTCGCAGGCTTGGCGCCATCCCTCTGGCCGTCGCCCGCGGGCCCTCCATTGAAGGCCTTGTGCGGCAGCCGGTTCCGTGTTGTGGCTTGCTGAGCCCCGTGAGGGTTTACGGGTAAGTCAGCATCTAGAGGTGTCGGCCCGAAACCCTGCTGTGGGTTGAGGTTGAAAAGTTAGCACAAAATCCTGGCACGGTCGCGCAAGTCACACCACCCCTGTAATGAAGGTGAGGAGTTGGACGGCAGGTCACACTCATAAATGGCTGAATATCCATGCCCGTATGTGAGAGTGGGCACGTATACCCACGTATGTACAAAGTAGGTGTGTATCTGTGGGTGTACACATGCACACCTATATTCATTTTATACTTTTATAGGAGTACCACTTCTTGCACAGGCACATTTTTTGATACTGTAGAAAAGCCTTATACTTGAGCCTTCCTGTAGCACAGTATTTGTGGGGGTATAAAATGCCTGTATGTTGTCCACCCTGAACTGGTGCTGTTTTAATGGTATAGACAAGGCCTCCTGTGTGAGGGAGGAGAAATACACTCAAAAAGAAACAAGGCAGCATCTGTGAGGGCTGATAGATATGAACCATCTATACAGTAGTTAATGCTTACTGTACGTATAATGAAAAATTTCATCATATGCAAAAATTGGTAAGTATCAAGGTTTCGTTGTGCAGTTGGTGTCATACCTGGGACTCTGTATTTGAGTGATTTTGACAGTAAGTACCTGAAAATGCAGAACAGGTCATTTATATACCTGCGGCTTCTTACAAATTCTTGGGAAGTACAGACTTAAAGTAGTTGTGCTGTATTAAAACGGATGTTATGAATGATCTTTTGTACAAAATGTATTGCAGTTGTAATGCTGTAAAAATAAATGAGAAGTTTGACACATGATACACAGCCTTTGCTAAAGAAAGAAGAAAGCAGTCAAGGAACATTCAGGGACAGAACCATACAAACTTGCTGTCAGAGGCATTTTGCTGTAGAAAACATTTTTTTACCTCAGAAACAGATTAATGACAGGAAGCACCACCCCCTTCCCTAAATTGAAGTTTTTTGCTGCCTGGCTAAATTGTTTTTAGCACGGTGCTTTAGCCAAGGCACAAAACAAAGCATTTTAACAAAGATCTTAGTGTAAAAGGTAGAAAAGTGGTTTCTTAAATGGGTAGAAGAAAATTTTTCATAAAAATAAGAGGGGGGTATTTTCAGACAGTAAAAGAACATCCCATGGTGTCTAAACAATGATTGGGTAGAGCAGCCCCCAGATACTTTCTGAGGGCTTGTGTGAGGGCTTGCATCTCCGTTCACTGTACATTAAGGAAATGATGCAAGAACTGTTCAAGAGTTGAGCACAAAGGATAATGTTTTCCTCTTCTGATTACATGCCCAAGAGCTCTGTTCACACTGCTCAACTTACTGCCCCAAATCTGATGGCATGAGAATAATGAGCGATTCAGACCACCTACTGTTCAGGGCTGCCAGACACAGGCTCCATATACAGTCATATCCTAAAGTATGTAAGTGCCATATACAGTAGGCAGCTGAAATACAGAGCCAAGTCTGCATGCGAAGGTTGCTGAAGAACGTTGCTAGGAGGCCTAATGTTCTTCATTCCCAATCTGTGGAACCATCTAAATCTGATTTTTCACTCCTGGACAAAGGAATCTCCTCCTTTTAGATTAGAAGTGTTGTCTTGGTTGAATGAGAAAAAAGATGAATATATATTTTGCCTTTTAAAAGCAATCCGTTAAACAGCCATTGTCTGACTTTAGTTTGGGCCAGTTGCTTTCATCTGGAAGGTGTCCAAATCTTTCATCCATTTCAATTTCTGTGGCAGCAGTTCAACCAATGTCTTAGGATGCTGCAGCCTTTGTGGTTGGGTTATAGAGAAGCTACCAAAAAAAATCACAAAGAGCATATGACTACACATATTATTCTACTCCAATCAACTTTAACCAAAGTTTGAAATTAGGACTCTAAAGCGTAGCTACCTCAGTGATTACCATTTTCACAATAATAATGGTTTATGATTTTTTTATATTTTAAGAGGTTCTCACTCATATACCCATAGCAACTCCAAAGATAGTGTGGCTATACTCTGTCAGGAAAGCAAAAATCCTCAGTAGTGAGGCAAGAGGATAATTGTTGCTTTTGTTTAAACGATTTTCTGTAAATCGCTCAATATGCTTGCAAGGCAATATGAACCATTCTATTTAAAAATAAGCAGAACTGGTGGAATTCCTGGATCATGCTCTGTTTTCCTTGAAGAAGAGCATACTCCCTCCCAAGTCTCCTCACACGATTCCTTAGCAGCAGTGCTTTGATACTGCTCCGAGGGTGACAGATGGGTTTAGGGGAAATGATTTAACTAGGAAGGGACTTTCATTCTCGGTCCTGTCCCGTTCAGTGTTTATGTGTGGATTCAAGGAGAAATAATGGGACTTTGTGGAACCTTTGCCAACCATAAACAGGCAAGGCAGGATTTTACTGTTACCAAGGTGTGATAGCTAACAGCATGGCACATAACTTTTTTAGTATGTGGCCAACACAGACAGTTAAGCTGGCTGGAGTTTAGTTCAGCAAAAGTTACATTTGTAGGCCAGATGAAACAGTTATGGACTGTGATTAGGTGAGGCGGATTGTGGGTTTGGGTTTTTGTGTGTGGTGTGGGGTTTTTTGTGATGGTGTTTTCCCCACCCAGACGGGTATTTTCATGAACTATGAAGGCAGCCATTTAGAGGGAAGCAGGATCATCCATGGTAGTCCTAGGTAGGAGGGGATAAATTAGAAGCCCAAAACACGAGAGCAAAGGGCAGTACTCCATGCCTGTGCTCCGCAGAGGCTAGATACAGCTGTTTTCAGGCTGGAGGGGAAGGTGGGGCTTGGGCAGTTATAATCTCTCTGCCCTTAAGTGATTCTGTTGCACAGCCCTTTGGTGCTGCAGGTGGTAGAAGGACAGCAAGAAAGCAACATGAAAGGAGTTCAGCCTCCCTGCTTGCTACTTTTCTCCTTCATCCTCTATATATCCATGAGCAAACTTGTCTGTACTTGCTATGTGTTATTGGGACCTTCTGCTGGGCCGCAGAGAAGCAGGATAAGACTTGGGTTTCATACAGATAGTATGGGGTTTCATACAGATAGTAACCAACTTCAGTGTTTACCATAGCCCAGCCTCTGCATGTTCACAGAGTGGTCAGAAAAAATGATCTGTAAAACTCTAATTTCAGAATGGCCTTACGTGGTAGGTTGGCTGCCAGGTGCCCGCCCAGCTGCTCTCTCACTCCCCCTCCTCAGCAGGGCAGGGGGAGAAAATAAGACGAAAAACTTGTGGGTCAAGGTAAAGGTGGTTTAATGAAAAAAAGCAAAGGCAGTGTGTGGAAGCACAGTTCTGCCATTTGTTATAGACTCATCAAAGCAGTACTGGAACAGGTATCCTCTTACGGTATAGATACTGTCAGGACCTGCATTGCCTCCATAACTCAGAGTCACATCCATTTCCCATAATATGAAAAAATGGTACATGTTACAAGCATTAACAGATGATAGGGAAGTCAGGCGAAGTGTGATAGTTCAGTGTACATTTGGGGAGCTTAAAACATGATGAAGCTTTTTGGTTCTCATTTTGCAGTGGGTCCTGCATACCCATTGCTTGATCTTGACAGGTGTGTATATCATAAATTCTTTACTTCTCTAAAGTTTGCTTTCTGACCTTCAGCTCAGCCCTCGACCCATTTCACGTTCCTTTAAACACCTGCCCTCGTTTCAGCTGGGATAGAGTTTATTTTCTTCATGGAAGCTAGTGTAAGGCTATGTTTTGGATTTGGAATGAGAAAGTGTTAATAGCACACTGATGTTTTGGATTGTTGCTAAGTAGTCAAGGATAGTCCAGCTTCTTGTGCTGGCCTGCCAGCAAGCATGTGTAGGGTGTCTGGGAAGCTGGGAGGGGGCACAGCCAGGACAGCTGACCCAAACTGACCAAAGGGATATTCCATACCATATGCTGTCATGCTTGGCATATAAAGCTGAAGGAAGAAGAAGGAAAGCGGGGACATTCAAAGTGGTGGCGTTTGTCTTCCCAAGTAACCATGACGCGTGATGGAGCCCTGATTTCCTGGAAATGGCTGAACACCTGCCTGCCCACGGGGAGTAGTGAATGAATTCCGTGTTTTGCTTTGGTTGTGTGTGCAGCTTTTGCTTTACCAATTAAACTGTCTTTATTTCAACCCATGAGTTCTCTTACTTTTACTCTTCTGATTCTCTCCCCCATCCCACCGTGGGGGAGTGAGCAAGCGGCTGCATAGTGCTGAGTTGCCAGCTGACGTTAAACCACGACAACACCAAAGAACTAGTTCCGCATTCACTGCTTTCTGGGATGAAGATTGTTGAAACATCCTTCCCCATGTTTTACATGATGGCCCGTTAACACCCACCGGTGTCTGTACACTCACCGTAACTGTGGCATAAGAACAAAGAAAGAAATAACAGGAATTCACCAGAATTTTTCCAGGTTATCCCAATGCGTAAGTCCTTATCATCTTCCTGCTTTTGCAGTTGTTCAGTTGCTTGTGTCCAAAGAGACATTGTGGCGTCTCAACGTAATCTCAACATTGTGGCTTTAGACCCAAGCCCATAAGCAGACCGATCATGTCTCCTACCCAGCATCTCTCCTGCAGCCTCTGTCTGTATTGGTCCTCCAAATGCTGACACTGAAAATTATTCAAACACTATAGTACCAAGTTTTTCTTCTTGCCCCAAAATAGCTGTGGGCAGTCTGTGACTTCTTGTACTGGACATTCAGATATTTCCCCTAGTCCTATTTTTCCTGAGCAAATGCTATCTTGTGGGACTAGCTGTTTGGACAAGAAGGCATTCCAAATTGCAGTTTATATAAACTGTATATCTTCATCAGCCAGATGTGTATTAATGATGCCTATGGATAAATTTTCAGCATGCTTGTCTGATGGCTTCTCCTGGGGCTTGCACAAAAATGGCTTGGAAATGGAACATTTGCAAAGAAGCGGATACTGGCAAAAGAAAGCATTACAATGAGATGTAAAATACGTGCACTGTAATTTATACAGGCAACTAGCTTCTGGAAAACTTGACCTCTGGCCAGTAGAGAACAGAAACATATCCAAAGAGACCACCGAAGCAGTGACTGGTACCCAATGGGACAGAGATGGAGGGACTAATTATATTTTTGCAGCTGTTACACCAATGCTGGAAGTATGTTGGTGACAAATGACTTTGTGGTGGACAGCACGGTAGTTAATACTGGAGAAAAGCTAGTCTGCCCTCTCTTTTGACTGCTTATGTGCTATTAGCATTATTAGCAGGAGTGCAAGGGTGGGTTTTCCCTTCAGGGGTCATTGCTGGTATGCAGTTTCCCACTGTTGCTCCACAGTTGGAGACACAGTTCTCATTAAGGTGTTGACAGATGATATTCCTGTGACTCACTCCATAGTAGGAGGGAGAGAGAGAGGTCCTGTGCTCTTTCCCAAAACATATCCTATTTTGTGTGAGGGGATCCATGCTGTGCTCTGTAGTACGTGGCTTTTTGTCCTAGACCGTGAAAGGCACAGCAGCGTGGGACTTTTCTCTTCATCTGCCTCTATTAATGGTTTATTTCTCTCTCTGACTATAAATCCCTAGTAGCAGGTGAAAACTTTATCTTTGAATTTACAGGAACAAGCCCAGCCCACTGTCATTTGTGGGGCACTGGCCACCCATCAGCTGACTGCAAAAAATTCTTGTATTCTTGCAGTATTGTAAGCCTCATTGTTGTTTCTTATATCTGTGGCAAGAGATGCTTTCTTTTACCTTAACTTCATTCTTATGAGCAAAATTAATTGTGATTTATTCAGTGTCAATCAATTTAGATTCTCTCGTCTCCTTTCTCACTTACAGGTTCCACAGTCCTTCCTGCATGTGAATCAGATATTGCATGCAAACATGGTTGGCATGTAAAACAGGTATTAACAAGGTGGTAAGATCAGCCCTTTCATTGCTACAAATCTGGCCCTGGGAGTTTTTTGCAGCTGGTCAGTAGCTCCCCTACACATATAACCTTTCATTGACTCATTCTGTCTCCTTCACTCCCTCATTTGGACATTCATTCACATAATCTATTCATCCCAAGGTGCATTTGCCTCATCTTGTTTTCTTATTGGTAGCTTTAGAATGACTTAAACAAAAACAGACATACATTATTTAGTAGTGTCAGATATGTTATGTTAGCAGCAAAAGACTCCAGACAAGAGTACAGCCTCTTTCTGCTCTGTGAATACAGAGGGAAACAGTCCTTGCCCTGGATGGTTTACCATTAAGAGATTGTATATTTCACACCAAAGAAGAAGATTTAAAAGGGACCTAATGGCTTCTGGATAAGGAGGCTGGAGTGTCCTAATTTGCCATGGAAGTCATCAGCAGTATAAACTGTAATGCAAGAAAAGTTACAAGGTCATGAAAAATATATACTGTAGATCCTGTCCACAAAAGCCATCATCTCTCGACACAAGTCAAATACCACTTGTGTCTTCCAAATGATATAAGACTATGTGAACTAGGGAATGGAATAATAGAAAAAAGCATAGCTGGAGGCAGATGTTTGAACACAAATCATCCCTTTAGGCTGATGCATTATTGCGGGGTTCCTGGGTTGGCTCATTGACATTATTTATGTAAAACTTCTGGCCACATTCCCTCCCTACAAGCAATACATTACAGAATAGAGGATGTCCTCTATTTCCCCAGAGTTTTCTATCCTGTTCCTGTATAGCCTTCTAGATGTTTATCACAATTACTAGCAGCAGTATATTTCTCATTGTAACCTGGAATCCATATACAACATCTGGCCATTTCCACTAATCACTTTGCCAGCTAGTACAGGCTTGGATGGTGGCAAAACTCATCATTTTGCCTGATCTGTACTAATTGCACATTAGATTTTAGGCTTTTTTTCCTAAACATTGTGTATCCTAATTTTGTTATGGAGTGTTGGAAAGTGTTTTGTAACTTGTAGGGTATGCTGTGTGTGAAACAGATGTTCAGTAGACTCTGTATGGCTGCAACTGTACTAATAAATGAAATGTTCATCAGGCTGTTCTCTGGGTGCAAGGGCAGTTGACATGGAACAGCCCATACAGACCTGTTGGAGCAGGTCCAGAGGAGGCCACAAAAACGATCAGAGGGATGGAAGACCTCTCCTATGAGGACAGGCTGAGACAGTTGGGGTTGTTCAGCCTGGGGAAGAGAAGGCTCCGGGGAGACATTATTGCAGCCTTCCAGGACTTCAAGGGAGCTTCCAAGAAAGATGGGGCAGACGTTTTAGCAGGGCCTGTAGTGACAGGACAGGGGGTAATGGTTTTAAACTAAAAGAGTGTAGATTTAGACTAGATATAAGGAAGGAATTTTTCAGTGAGGGTGGTGAAACAGTGGCACAGGCTGCCCAGAGAGGTGGTAGATGCCCCATCACTGGCAACATTCAAAGTCAGGTTGGACGGGGCTCTGAGCAACCTGATCTAGTTGAAGATGTCTGTGTTCATTTCGGGGGGGGTGGACTAGATGGCCTTGAAAGGTCCCTTCCAACCCAAACTATTCTATGATTCTATATGTGTACTGTTTGACTCTTTTCAACTTTGAAAAAGGGTAGCAGCACACATGCTGCCGACTGGAAATGATTGCTGTCTCGTGTTAACTTCCACACTCTTGGTGGTAGAGTGTTAGCTGACCAGGATAGTCTACTCTTCTTTTTGCAATGCAGTCTTACCAGCGAGTATATCCATTACAACTGCATTTTTTTTCTTTGTTCTTATGACCAGTATCTTTGAAATGCAAAACAGGATGGAAGAAAAGAGAGCTACTACAGAAGAAGCCTCATAATCTTGTAAGCCATGTCATTTTTAGGAGGATAATGGAATTTGGTGGAGTTGTTTGTTTTTTTAATTGTTATAGGGGCTTTTTTAACATGAAATGTGGCATGAGCAAGTGCTGGTGTTATTTCAGTTTCACAGGTTTGTCAGTATCTGGAGCAAGGCTTTTCCTGGAACGAAGATGATAATTAGTGATCTGAGATCTAAGCATGTTCTGAAGTTACAACTCAAAAAGGCTTAGTAGCAGAGTGAGCGTACTGTCAGATGCGGTGTGACAGCATGAAGGTCTCCGAACAGGGTAATGCTTGGAGAATTCGGAGAATTCCTGCTTTGGATGGGAACAGCATACTTCCACTCATCTGTGAGTAGAGACTCAGCCACAGCTAGTAGCAATGCTTTTACTGAAAATAATGACAACAAAAGGAAGAAAGGAACGTCAGCCACACAGAGCTCAAATATCAATCTGTGCCGCTGTATGAGGCTGTTACAGATGAGGAGTACAGTGATGTTCCTTTGGAAGGGGCTGCCATAGACTTGCTGTTGGTGGTGCTTTAACAGGGACAGCAGAGGAGCTGTCTCAACCCTGAGAAAACTCTCCCGTATGCTTCTGTCTTTACATATACATGAAGAGCAAGGATGCAGGCAGACAAATTGTGAGGGTAGAGAGGCAAAATACTTTAAAACTATGTGGTGCCATAGCACAGGATTCTGAGATAATCCAACTGTTTTAAACCAATGCAATGAATTCTCAAAGAAAAGGAAAAACAGAAAAGCACAAGTCCCCATTCACGTAAAGCCTCGCTACCAAGTCCTTCAAGTGGGTCTTCAGCTCCTCTGCAGAACTAGCTGAAATCTTGCTGCGTTAGCAGGTGGCATGGTACTGTTTTTATTTTTGCGCTGGCGGTGCTGCAAATCACCTTGGCTCCATCCCTGAATACTGTGACTGTTGCAGCCAAGTGTTACCGTGGTGTACCTCCATCCTCCAGCTCAAAGCAACCATCATGGGGCCCTTCAGCTGCAGTTGTCTCCTTCGTGTAATGCAGGAAGGTTTGATCTGGATTTTAAAAGACCTCATTTAAAAAAAAAAAAAAAAGGCCATAAATTTAGGTCTTAAAAAAACAAACATCATGCTAAAAGTCAATGAAGGTATTTCCACCAAATATTTTTAATATACAGAGAGAAATGCACGTGTGGTGATACCAAAGAGAATTGGTTAAAAAACATATTCTCCTCATTCCCATCTCTTTCCACCTCATCTCCAGTGATTCAAAAAAAGTGATGAAAATTATTTTTGTTTGTTTTTCATTGATTTTTTTACATCTGAAATGTTCAGGGGGGAGGTGTCTTTTTTAAAGTGCTCATCTTTTGATATATGATATGAGGAGTAGCTACAGATGTTTTCATTTAACTGAATAGAAGCTTTTCATCAAATTAAAGTTTTTGATGGAAAATTTCTGGCCAGCACTATCATCTGAATGACATATCACATAGCTTTGTGATAATAATAATAAGAGAAAAAAACCTGAAGTGAAACAGACCAGAAAGCAGCAGTGTGAAAAGAAGCAGCTGACTAATTAGTTTGATTGCTCAAGCAAAAAACCCTCAACAAAGCAAGATAACCAAACCCCTTCAAGCTTACTATTTATTGTGGAACTAGACATTTGAAAACTGTTCCATTTTAATGCTGTAAGGGCATTGTTAGCACATATGACCAGTATTGTAGCTTTGGGGGTAAGAAGTGGGACTTCTAAAGAATGTTATTTTAACTGATACTAACCTTTTAAAAGATACCTTTTTAAAAAACATTAGCAAATACCATCCATGTAGTTATCAACAAAAGAAAGACTCAGATATGAAAATGGGTGTATCCTCTTGGTATGGTGCTGGTAACAATAATAATCCCTGCATCACTGTAAAACAGAAAAGACAAAAGACATATACACCTAGAAAAGTAGAAGATATTCTGCAAGGAGCAGTACTTTATTGTAGACTTCTTTTTCAATTTTTAATCTCTAGAGGTATTATCCTTAGCTCTCATTGCTTGAACTGAGGAACTTCAGGCCCGTATGTCTTTATTTCTCACGTGCAAGTGCCAAATTACTGTATAGAAAAAAGGCATATATAAATAATACAGAAAATTATTTTTTTTTTTAATTCAGAAAAATCCGTGAAATCCTTTTTGCAGCCTTTACAGAATGAATGTCTGGGTCTGGAAAGAGTGCTTACAGATAAAATCTGTGCCCTGTTGCTACTTCTGCAACTGAGATTAAATGAATTTTTAGTTTCATTTAGAAATATTATAATTTACCAGCATGTGTTCCACACACTATAGTAGGGTCCTTCCTTTGGACAAGTAAATACATGTCGTTCAAATATTCCTTTTTGTTCTGTCAGCCTGTGCACATCTTCCCACCAGAGATGCAACACTGCCACCCCATCTTTCTTCTTAATGTTTAATGATAGAAATGTGTTTAGGGATGCTGCTTCCATTAGTGCCAGAAGTGACAGGGCAAACATAGAGTATTAAGAGGGCGTGGGAAGAGGTCCTTCAGCAGCTGATATCTGCTGAGTAATAGCTGCAGGCATGAGGAGAATTAAAAGCTTATCCTCAAGCATGAAAAGAAGAAACCTACAATGCAAAGGTCAAGTCAGTGTTTCATCATTTGTGCATTTAAGTTGAACTGGTTTTTCCAATCCATATCCTCTGATAGCATGAAATGTGGTTTTCTAGGTGACTTATCTTTTGTCTGTATGTCACTATATGACAGCAGTGGCAGCATCTAGTGATTCATGTCTTTGGGGAAGTGGATAACAGGAGGAAAAAAATGTGTATTGGGGTTGATGGAAATTGTCATGGTTCCACTGACGTCAAAGAACCAGCTATGAAGTGGCAGGGCAAATTTACATGAGTTGAGGATCTCTGCCATCCTGTTTTTTATTAACTGACAATCCTGACTGAATACTAATGAGGGCAAAACTTAAAAATTTAATTCATATAAATTCAGAATGTGAACTGCAGAATTTAAGTCTTGTTTTGAGAGACTTCAGAATGTGGGATTGATGAACTTGGTCCAGCTCACAGTAAATAAAGAGCCATTTCTAAGATGCATATCTTTGCTGGGATAAATATTTGAAACCCAGACTGAGAGCACATTCTTCCTGTGTTACCTAGCTAACACAAGTTTAGAGGGTGTCTTTACAGGACACGTAACCACTGGTAGGATCCCAATAAAGTATGATAGAGAAAAGCCTTTCTCTAATTTTAATGTCTTTATTTTTAAATTATTTTTGTTTATGGTTAAAATTCTTCAGAATTAATTAACCCCATAGTTCAGCCTTCCATGACCAATAGAGTTTAAAAGTTGTAATATATCAGCTAAATTAATTAACACCAGCCCAAGTAATATATTTCAGATGTTAATGACATCAAATCTGCAGGCTAAATGGGAAAAAATGACAGTAGGGACAGGACTACAGCTACTGAAGTAAAGGAAAAAACAGCACTGAATCATTAATGGCCTAAACATCAGGTCTGAAATAACAGTGCTTCTCAGACTCATAATCCCAGGGGGACCAACAATCTTTCATCTTTCTAGAGTAAATATACTAGGAGTCAGTAGTTTGCTATGCTTTGGTCGTTAGCATTAGAATTTAAGTATCAAGATCTTGTGTTTCATATGAACAGTACAGATCTTATGGGAAGAGCACGGTTTAGTTCATCCAATTTGCCGTTGTTTTCACCAGTTCATTATCTACATATACTTTCCCCTACTTTTGATTTTTCAATGGTGCAGTAAGTTTACAACAGGAAAGACACAGGAACTCTAAGTGCAAAGCAGGAATCCAGGTTAAGGGCAGTGCTGGCAGCTGCTGCACTGAAAATACTGAAATAATGCTGCATACAAACAGAGGTTAATTAATCTGTTAAACCACTTAAGATAATATGTTGACAGAGGGACCTGGACAATGTCATGAGGTCCAACAAGGCCAAGTGTAGGGTCCTGCACCTGGGTCAAGGCAACCCCTGGTATCAGTACAGGGTGAGGGATGAAGGCATTGAGAGCAGCCCTGCCGAGAAGGACTTGGGGGTCCTGGTGAATGAAAAGCTGGACAGGAGCCAGCAATGGGCGCTCGCAGCCCAGAAGGCCAACTGGATCCTGGGCTGCATCCAAAGCAGCATGGCCAACGGGTCAAGGGAGGTGATTGTGCCCCTCTACTGTGCTCTGGTGAGACCCCCATGACCCCACCTGGAGTCCTGCGTCCAGCTCTGGAGCCCTCAGCACAGGAAAGACATGGAACTGTTGGAGTGGGTCCAGAGGAGGCCATGATAATGCTCAGAGGGATGGAAGACCTCTCCTATGAGGTTGAGACAGTTGGAGTTCAGCTTGGAGAAGAGAAGTCTCTGGGGAGACCTTACTGTGCCTTCCAGTACTTCAAGGGGGCTTCCAAGAAAGATGGGGACAGACGTTTTAGCAGGGCCTGTAGCAAAAGGACAAGGAGTGATGGTTTTAAACTAAAAGAGGGTAGATTTAGATTCGATATAAGGAAGAAAAGTTTTGCAATGAGGGTGGTGAAACAGTGGCCCAGGTTGCCCAGGTAGATGCCCCATCGCTGACAACATCCAAGGTCAGGTTTCACGGGGCTCTGAGCAACCTGACTGAGTTGATGATGTCCCTGCTCACTGCAGGGGGGTTGGACTAGATGGCCTTGAAAGGTCCCTTCCAACCCAAAGATTCTATGATTGTATTGTATTTTTGTACCATGCATATACAAAATTGTTTATATTGACTCATAGGTGTTGCTGTTGTATCACTCCAGCTATGCATCTGCAGCATGTTTTTGTTTTTTGCAGGAACTCGAAAATCAGTTTCTGTCAACATATTATTGTTTTTGCAGTCCCTTAATATGGACATACATGACAGATACAAACACATACGCAGTCCACAATACCCAGGACTGCACCTGAATCTCCTGGCTTGGCACCTTTCCCCATTGTTTAGGGACATATTGGGGTCAGTGGAAAGCAGCAGCAGTCTTGCTTTTACACATGGTCTGAGGGAACAGAGTCAGGTTCTCGCTGGGATGCTTTTGGCAGACCCTTCTCCTGCCCTCAGCTTCCTGTCACGTCCAAGAGGGGGAGTTAGTAGTGTCTCTTCTTTTCTTTTTGTTTGTATCCAGTCTTTCTATGTAATCTACTTTAAAAGGTTCAGTGACCATTTCCATGCTAACGATTCATAAGTCTACCTTTAATGAATCCCTCATCTCAACTGGTTTTATTGGCTCTGATCCAGGGAAATACTTAAGCATGTGCTTAGCTTTGAGTTTATTGACACTCCAAACTCAGGCCAACATCACACTTTGGAGAGCTGTCAAAATAATAACTAATTTTATTATTGAAAATGCTGTGCTTTGTGCTGTAAGGTTGACACAAAAATCAGATTAGTATTGACCCTTCTAAATAAGGGGTATTAGAAAGTCATTCAGCACATAAGTGATTTCTGAAAAATTGAAAAAACAGACAACATAAATATGTTTAAAATGAGTTATATGCAGCTGAATGTTACATCATAATAATGTATCCAATACACAAATCTACATTTAGGAGAGTGCATTTATTAAAACGTATGAACCATATAAGCTGATGTTACATATTCTAATACACAACATGCAATACGCATGTTAAATGTGTGTGTATAAGTATCTCTTTGTAGGTACCTGTGTATCCACATGAAATGTATACATCTACCCAGTCATCTTCATGTTGTAAGCTGTCATATTAAAAACATAGATGAAGAAAATAATTCTTTCTGACCCCTCATGTATTTTAACTGCTTGACTGAAATTCTGAGAATTGCCTGAACAAGACTGTTTGCCCATCTGTCTTCACACTAGGAGAATGATAGCAGCTCATGTCTTGTCTTGTCTGTCGGTTCCTTAGTAAATGTCAGCAGTATAATTGGTCTATAGGAATTGTGCTACTGCTGGTAATGTTCTGTGCACTCATATGTAAACCACAAGAAGATGCCAGTGTATACTGGTGTGTTTATAATGGGGAGAACATTTTCAGAGTCAACTTAACTGAAGTGTTCCTTAGCTAGAGGAGAAAGGAAAAGTAGAAAATAACTTCAGACGAAATGTTCCTTAGGCGCAGATAGGATGCTTATTTGACCATATAAGGCAAGACCTAAATTTGAGCGTGAGAGCCAGGAACAGATTGGCTTCCTGGTGAAAAGTGAGAGAATTGCTTAGCAGCCTCTCCTCATTATGTTGTTCCTGATGCCATAAACTTTGTTACAGTGATAATTGCTGCTTCTGGATTCATACATCATCTCAGCATCGGATCAAGAGTAGAGATCAGCTCAGGCCAAACTGCCTGGGGCTCCTGATCATTGCGACTTTAACAAGCTGAAAGATCTGGAGTAACTTTCTTCCTTACCATCTGATTTAAAGGCTGAACCAAAAGCTAGTGGGGAATTCTAAGCTATGGTGGATAAATCCAAACCATTTTGGATCTGTTCTTAGGAACTAACACTTGACTAACTTAATAATGTGTTATACGGGTATTTCTGAATTATGGATATTCACAACCAGATACTGAGTGTGGATGTGAATTTCATATTTAACCTCAATTTTTATAATCATTGGAATCAACAAGCTCCATTCCAGATGCCTGTGAACATTCAGAGCTTTGTGGCTCTCTTCTGCTCAAAATCTTAATACGTTGAGATGAGGAAGTATGAGGCTGGATCAGTGACAGCTGAAAATAGCAGGGCAAACAACTGCATGTTTTTGAATGCTGAATCTATACTGTAATACAATCAAATTCAGCAAACATGAAATATTTGCAGAATATAGGCTGAATATAGGCCAAATTGAAGAGAAATTGAGAATCATTCTCAAGTAATCTTCCTACTGTCTAACAGAAGAAAGCTGGATGGATACGGTTGACTGCTGGTAGAACTCTTCACCTGCCCTTGGAGGATGGCTGTGTCCTCCTCTGTTGGCCTGATGTTTAACAGGAGCTAGAGTGGTGCTGCAACCTTTCCTGCACTGGAGGCACACATAGGCCCTCTTTTATCTAACTGGGCACTCTTCAAACACAGAATTTGAGTCTTGCAACATTTTATATCCCGAATAGAGATGGCTGGTAAGAGATGGAAGAAGGGTGTGGTTAGAGAGATCTGGGATGGAGAGTAAGTAGTGATAGGATTTCCTCATAAATATTGGTCATCTGAAAGCTGTGGTGTGGAGACTAACCGTGTTAGTCCAGACTTTCCCATTAGTCAAAGGAGAGTGAAAGATACCTGCAGAGAATGATGTCCCTAGGACTGCTGGTGATGCTTCTCTTTTGACTGTAGAGAGCAACTTAGACTGGACAGCTGAGCCAGGGAAGGCAAGCCTCATTCCCAGTGACAGTGGCAAACCTCCCAGAGAAGTCTGTAGCATAGTTAAAAATTGGAAGCAGGTGTCCAGAATCCAGTCTCTTAAGTGCAGTGCTGTCCTTTATTTTTGAAGTTGAATGTTTGGTGACAAAGAAGGATGGAAGAAAGGAAACTTCCTGCTGAGGCAAAACTGAGGGTCATTGGTGTAGATCTGGAGCTTATTCCTGAGAAATCGTATCCATTTCAGAGATTTCAGATTAATCTGAAGGCTGTATGGAAAGTGAAGAAGTGAAAATGTGGCTGTGAGGCAGACAAAATGTGCTTAGTTAGCAGACAAGCAGGTTCTAGTTGCTGTAGAGAGCTGAATGTGACAAAAGAGACTGTCCCCTTCCTCTTGCAAAGATGGCCTACTGTGCTGTGTGACAATGACAGATATAATGTCATTTAAAATAATATAAATTGAGAAGCAGTCGCTTTGTGGGCTTGACTGATGAAGCCACCCAGAAAGTAAGACCTCCTCCAAAGGGGATTAGTGTTTTAAACACAAGGCTTGGTGTCCTCCGAAGGTTCCCAAAGGTGAAAGGCCATCATACCAAAGGAAAAATGGCACTTTGCTACTTGGCCTCTGTTCTCAGGATAAATTGCAGGCAAGGGAAAGGAGAGTGAAGATGTCAAAAAATAAAACATCAGTAAAAGAGTAAGAAAAGGAAAAGAATTGTAAAACCATTTTAAGTTCATTTGTGATAAAATAGAACCTATTTACAGAAATGTCTGTAGCAACCTTCTTTCATCTGAAAAATCTTATACTCCTGCATCAGCCAAAGTTAATAGGATTCATATCTGAGTAAGATTTGATTTTTATACCGGAGCGTCTTCTTTGATATCCTTTTATTTGTTTTCTGGCACTGTCTGCCCTACCATGTTTGTACGTTTAATTTTGTTTTCTGTGGAACAATTTTTTTCACTAGTTGTACCACAGATGTTTCCCTTTACAAAACAGCTGGCGGTCCCTATAGGCAGCATGGATATGTGCATGAGTACTCTGGTTCAGTCCAGTGAGGGTCCTTAAATGCAACATTCCCTTTACAGTGCGTCACTGGCAGCTCTTTTAAACTCTGCCACTCGTCACTGGAAAGGGGACTTCACTTTGAGCTGCCCACTATGGTCTTCACAGCCATTGTAAGTCCTTCACTTGCACTATAAGAAGAGGAGAGTGTGTAGGCAACTCTACATTTCTCTGACATGAAAGCTAGTATTTTCAGAGAGGTGATCAAGGAGACAGTGGAATTCACACTAGAGAGTCCATGTGCATACAAAGAGAAAGCAGTATGCCAACAAAGCTGCCTCAATACAACCATCTAGCACAGATGAGACGCAGAGGCTAGTGACCTGAATTACCTCACTCGGTATGGGGACATGAGGATTTTGTTTTTATCAGTGTCATCACCCCTACCTTCTCTAGCCTTTGTTTCACTTCCCCCATCTCATCCCGTAAAATGCTTCATCTGTCTCAAGGATATTTTAAGGGGATTAATGGTGTGGTTTGATTCACTTATACCCAGCCTCAAATCTCTTTCAGGAGGTGCCAAGTGCTCCTCTCTAAATGTACCAGCTTTTTGTATGCCAGTGGTCAGAGATCCTCACATCCAGTAATTCTAAAAGCCGAGCCGCCTCTGAGAGTTCTGGCCTTAGTCTGATGGGTTTTGAAGTTTGAAAGAGGTTCTCTGAGTTCAGTTCATCTGGTGCTAAACAAAGGACACAGTTTGTGTCATTTGACGTGTTTGCATTATTTAACAGACGCACCTGGCAAAAGCCCGCGCACCCCTTACATCTCCTGCCCCTTCCCTCTCCCGGCGCGGTACTTTCAGTCCTGGGCAGGTAAGGGATTCAGGTTCCATTCCCATGCTCACTGTATTGACAGATTATTTCAGATGAAAGAGACAAAGCAAAGGCAACAGGAATTCATACAGGCAGCAAGGAGCAGCAAGAGATGCATATTGCCAAATGCCCAATCTATCACCATCAACATCACTGAATCCAACATCTTTCTGCACTTTTGAATCATCATGGGCTTTATACAGCCCCCTCTAGTTTCTAAATCTCTTTGTCGGCCTATATAATTTTTCTTTCTAGTGGATATTATCTTCTTGGGTTTTTCTTTGCTTCCACACATATTTTTATGCAAGTCAGAAAAGATGTTTTGTCACCTGCAGCTAAGCTGCCAACTGAAACTGGCAGTGCACATTAGGCCAGGAATCTGCAGGCTTCACTGGCTGCTAATAAAGTGGCAGATTGATGTTAAGATTGTCTGACTTTTAAGTCCCTATATATAGAGTCAGCCTTGTTAGCCTTATTATTTATTTATATAGTACTAAAGGTATATGTGGCACTTTACTGACAAATGAGGAGATGAAGTCCCTGCACTGAGCCACTTACAGTCGAGTTTAGATTGCTATGATGTGTAAGAGATTAGTGGACACATGCAGGAGTTGGGGCAAATAACACTGAGGAGGAACTGAGTCATGTAAGGCTCCATGAAAGCAGCAAAGGTTTAACGCTGGTGGCTTTAAGGACATCCTTCATGGTGACTGCGGGTAAAGTCTTTGGTCTGCAGCTCCAGAGCTGGATTTAACAGCTGAGTCTTAAACAGATCTCCTGTTAAGCCCTAACAGTGCATAGAGTGAACTGCTGTTGTGCTTCAAAATAAAGTCTTAAATACATGTTTAGTTTTAACTCTTGGCATCTAGAGTTCAGTAGACCTGTGCCAGCTTACATCAGCTGAGGATCTGTCCCTGAAAATAGAAAACCACAAGCTACCTACTTTAGCTGAGTTCTGAAGAGACATCTGCAAACATTTGTGCTGTTTTGTCTGATGTCAGTAGGGTTTGTTTGTAATTTATCTGGCAGTAGAAGGTGGAATACACCTCGCATACCATTTCCAGGAGAGGTATGTCGGAGAGTAAATCAGTGTTAACATACTTTATTTTTCCAGCCTTAACGTGCATTTTCTTCTGCTATTGCACTAGACACACAAACAATTTCAGTTCTTTTTTTTTTTCTCTTGACTTGTTGACAAAGCAATGAGCCAGCTCTAACGCTGATCTCTAAGGAATGCAGGCATTCTTTTCAGTGGGTGAAAGATTTGTTTATGACAACCTGTTATTCTTATCCCATTGTTCTACTTTTTGCCTTATCTGTTGATGCTTCTTTCTTCACATTAGACATTTGTTGCTGGTGGGCTGTGTTATCAAGTGCTCTAGGACATCTTAGCTGAGGGATGCATCTCTCTTGAGTAGCATGTCGGAGGTATCTTCAAAGAAGTCTTAACAAAGGATGCATTTGAAGGCAAGAAAAGTCTGGCTATTTTAACTATTCTTCCTTTTGATCTCTGAAAGTAGATTGTGAATGTGACTGCTCTGTATTTTCCCGTCGGGTCCCCTGACTCTTTTTCTAAAAGGTTATGTTAGTTATTTTTCTAGTCCAAAGGGACTCTTTCCTGTACTAAAAGCATTTCTGAAAATGTCAGCTGAAACTCCTCCACCTTCTATTCCTGTTTGGTTTTAATATTCTTAGTTTCATATTACCTGAATCTTGAAGCACCATCAATTTTCAGATCTTTCAAACTTTTCAGAGAAGTTTGGTGCTATTGAATGTCTTGTTTGTCCTTATCACTTTGCTGTCTGACAACAACAGTGATCCACCTTTTGCATTTCAGAACGCGGCATATCATTTCATTTCTACTGTTATTGTCTACTCCTCTGCAGCCTCCCCTGCCCTTGTGCAACAAACCAGCTTGAAAATCTGTTTTCCAAGCTTTAGTTCTCTTACTGATTCTTTGCTTTAATTTTCATTGCTTTAATTAAAAAGTAACAGCAACCCATCGCTTTAACTCTGTCTCAGGGTAGACTGAAATAGAACTTATTGTTTAAGACTCATGAGCAGAATCATTTTCCTTTCAGTTTTAGTGGGTTTTGTCTATAAATTGCCTGCTGTTGAATTAGCATAGCTAGAGCTATGCTAATTAATAACTGTTGAATTAGCATAGCTAGAGCTGTACAGGAACTGAATTACTGCTGATTTTAATTTTTCTTTTAAAATCTGAATAAAATTAGCAACTTAAGAAAAAATTTCCATGAATAAAAATATTTCATTCTGATCAGCTGACACTTTTCACTAAAATCAGAAATTTAATGTCAGTTTTCACAATCTTAATTCTCCAGAATTTAAAGGTAAAATGCATATAAAGATCAATGTGATTTAAAAAGTAAAACTAATGCATTTATTACTCAACATGGGAATAGTTAAATTTTTGCATTGTATCCAGGCTTCTCTTTTTTCATAATTGCACCATCTGGTCTAATAAAATGTTATATCTCCTTACAAACTGATTCAGTGATGGATATGGGTAACTCATATATTTAAAAATCCTAACTGGCATGCTGTTTATAAAATTGTTGTTGTTTTATCTGTGTGATAATCGGAATGGCTAGTGTTAAAAATGGTGTGAGAGATGGATTTCTTAGAAGGTGCAGGAGTGTTAGTGAGGAAGGCTGTACCAGTATGTCGGAACTTCAGCATTAAGACTAAAATGGCTGTCAGCATACATGCAAACGTGTTTGCTTCTCTGAAATCTAAATACTAATGTGGATTTCTTGTCAAGTCTTTTTATTAACCATTTTCAAGATGGCTGGTTATAGCATCTGATGGGAAAATCTCTTGATGGCTGTAATCTGCCACTTTACTGTAGTCAAGTGCTTCCCTGGGACTGCTCGATTCCATTTCTTCCTGCTTCAGACATCAGAGACAACATATCAGCAAACTACATGAGTGATGTGGTTAATCCATCCAGAAGGGAACTGAGAGAGATGGGAGGAATTTTAATGAAAGATTTATTGTTCATAATAAAAGTAAATGCTGTTCATTTTTTTTTTAATTACAGCTTTCCAATCAACCTGGAACTGATTCCTAGTCCAGTAAGCTATAATAGTGTTCAGTTTACGCAGGTGAAATTAGACACACACAAGAAAATCAATGTGTAAAACTGAAACATAGTATGAGACTTGGCATCTTCAATAGGAGATGGTTTTACCTTGTCCTTCCTTGCATACATATGTTTGTAGGGAAAGAAATGATGAAGAGGAACAGAGTATTTTCCACTTCACCATGGAGAGTTTGACACACTCCCAAAATGACAGCAGAGATGAAAGGTGGACAGATACAGGCGTGATTTCTTGTACTCGCTGTAGCTCTACATAGTGTAACCAGAGCACATAGAGCCTGGAGTGACTATTTTAATCCAGGTAGCCTTGGTCTTACAACTTGTAAATCAGAGTCTTTACCTGTGTCATGTACTTTGCTGTGGATTATTTAATATCTTGAAGGCATTTTGAAGTACCAGCATTCCCAATGCCTTAAATTAGGCATAATTTTGCTATTTGCAGCTTCATATTATATAATTTTGTCTCATTCCTATTCATTCATTTTTACAGAGAAGACAGTCCCAAACAAATACTCAACAGCAGGTTCATTTACGGGGGTGTGCGGCAGCAATTGCATGTACCACAGAGCAGCTGACACAGAGAAGGACATCACAGGAACTGGAAGTTTCTGTGTGAGGAAGACCCACACACTGGAAGGTCATGGTGCTAAAAGAGAGAAGATTCTCCACTGAAGGCAAATTTAGGCTTTTATTTCATAAAAGTCACCAACAGTGTGAAAAAGCTAGTGAGGATTTAAATTTGAAAGGCTCTACAAAAGTTCAAGAGGAGGTACTCCCCCCACTTTTCAAATAATGTCAAAAATAAGGGCTTTACTATTCTCAGTCAGTCCTGAATTTCTATCCAGTCCAGAAACCTCACGATCATGTAGTAAAATGAAGATAGTTTTACCTCATCAGTCTCAGAAAATTATCTTACTATTTCCATGTTTGTTATTATATGAAATATGTTCACATATGTGGTGTGTAGGAGTGTTAGAATACATTGTACATGAAGTATGATTCTTTTCTTTTTTAGTTCAAGTGTGAGTTTTATCCTTGGGGCCCACAGTGTGGGAAACTGTTGCACACATATACAAGAAAATCTGTTTCCGAGCTTAAAGGGCTTGAAGAAAAAAACCAAGCCAACCAGGAAAACACATGTTTTCAGGTATTAAAAATAAATGTTTCCAAAGGGAAAGATAGAAGTTCTATTCTAGAAGGAGGTGAAAGATGCTTCTTTATCCCTGATCTGTCTTTTGAATATCAAATCTAAGGGTGTGAATGGGATGCAATTCAAAGAGGTGACTGCTCTTGGTATCAATATACCTGAGTTAGCTTTTAGTTAGCGTGTTTGGATCTGAAGAGCTACCATTACCAAGTGTTTATCGAGGATTTTATCTGACTTTATGCAGCCTGTGCCATTGGACAAGATGCTGTTTGAGTACCTGAGTACAGTCTCTATCTCATCTAATTGTGGAAAACAGCACTAGAAGGGTCCCTGGCAAGTCCTCTAGTCCTTCCTCTGCTGCTCTTCATCCTAAACCAGTCTCACTTGTTCCTGAAAACGGTGTGATGAGGTCTCCAGGGCCACTCTATGCAATCATTTCCAGTGCTTTACTCTCCTTGTTGCAGTATTTTATCTATTGTCTAACCTAAATATCCCTTATGTCAATTTAAGCCCATTTTACTTCTTGTCCTATTCACAGCAAATGTGAAGGGCAGTGTACCCCCGCTCTTCTTTGTAAGGATTCCTTGCATAGCTGAAAACTGTTAGTGTGTCTCTTTTCTCTTTTCTCTAAAGGAGATGAGCCTCTAACAGTAACACAAAGAGAAATAATAATAGCAATAATAACTATCAAGCCCTATTCACTGATACGTCTTTCCAAGTTACCTACTCTGTGTCTCTTACTACCCTCACCATGAGATAAAGACAGAGGAGTCACCTGGACTAAAGGACGGGCTGCTATCTGGTCCTCTTTCCAGGACATGTGCGCCGATCGCAGTCCCCCGCAGCCAGCTCGCCCGGGAGGCGAGCGCAGCGGTGTCGCGCCCACGCGTGAGCCGGGGGTGCCCCCTGGTGCTCAGCCCCGCCTGGCGCAGGGACGGGGAGATGCCACGGGAGCTGGGAGGGGACGCGTACGGACCCGCGGCAAACCACCCAGCAGCCTAACGACAGCCTGATAAGGATAAATTCACCGCCAGAGCGGATAGGAAAAATCTCATCGCTGTCAAGAAGTCCAAACCCTCTGAGTATGATTTCTTTTTTTCAGCAGCAACCTCTTCCTCATGACCCAAGCTATGAAAGGCTTTTCAGAGCTAAACATTCTCCTAACTAATTTGAAGTTAGTATGAGACCCAGATGTACAAGCCTTGAAACAAAGGAAAATCTCCAGGTGTAATCTCTTCCTCCCACTCTCTGATGTCAAGATCTTATTTTAAACAAAGTTGACGACACCAATTAAGCAAGCAATCAGCTGAGGAAAATAAGAATTGTTCTGAACTTTGTGATCTGTCTCAAGTAGAGCAAACTTCTATGAGATTTGATTTGGCCTGGAAAATTACAGAACATCCGTGTTTTCCAGCTTCACCTAGTGGGTCGTGGGTAAGTCAGGCTTAATACCTGGTGTTCAGGTTCCGGTTACAGTTTCTAAGAAAGAATAAATTAGTGTTGCTATTGACAACACTCCAACAGGGGAATAATAAACATAACTAAAACTGGCCAATAGTTTCTAAAAGAAGATGCTGATTTAAGGAAATAAAAATGCTAATTAGATGTATTGGTTCCTCAATTTTTAATGAAAAAATATTGAAGCATCATGTTCTGGCAGAGGCAAAATATTTTATATCAATGTATATATAAAATGCTTATTTTATATATGGCTATATATTAGTAAATGTTAAGAAAAAACAGAGAAGACTACTTCAGCAATACTGAAATAATTGACTGAAAAATCTTCTGGCATTTCCTTGCAGTGAGACCAAGAAACGTATTCCAACTTTTTTAATATTTTCATCTATCTATGGAAAATCCAGATTCTATATGGCAGAAAATGGGGGAAGTGAGAATCGTAATTACTGAAGTTAACATGGAGAACTGGGAATAGAAATGTATAAAGCAGATATACAGAGGGGAAGACCACAAGAAATTAAAATGCTGGATCAGAGACATAAATAATTGAAGTAGCAAAGGAGGAAAGAAGGAACAAGATCATCTTTAAAAGACCATGGACATTACTCTTGTATTATATCACAGAATCACAGAATCACTAGGTTGAAAAGGACCTTTAAGATCATCAAGTCCAACCATTAATCCAGCGCCACCATGTCCCCTAAACCATGTCCTGAAGCGCCACATCCACATGTTTTTTGAACACTTCCAGAGATGGCGACTCCACCACCTCCTTGGGCAGCCTGTTCCAATGCCTGACCACCCTCTCAGTGAAGAAATTTTTCCTAATATCCAATCTAAACCTCCCCTGGCGCAACTTGAGGCCATTTCCTCTTGTCCTATCACTAGTTACTTGGGAGAAGAGACCAACACCCTCGTCGCCATAACCCCCTTTCTGGGAGTTGTAGAGAGCGATAAGGTCTCCCCTCAGCCTCCTCTTCTCCAGACTGAACAACCCCAGTTCCCTCAGCTGCTCCTCATAAGACTTGTGCTTCAGACCCCTCACCAGCTTCATTGCCCTTCTCTGGACACGTTCCAGCACCTCAACATCCTTCTTGTAGTGAGGGGCCCAAAACTGAACACAGTATTCAAGGTGCGGCCTCACCAGTGCCCAGTACAAGGGCACGATCACTTCCCTCCTCCTGCTGGCCACACTATTGCTGATACAGGCCAGGATGCTGTTGGCCTTCTTGGCCACCTGGCCACACTGCCGGCTCATGTTCAGCCAGCTGTCAACCAGCACCCCCAGGTCCCTTTCCGCCGGGCTGCTCTCCAGCCACTCCTCCCCAAGCCTGTAGCGTTGCATGAGGTTGTTGTGGCCAAAGTGCAGGACCCTGCACTTGGCCTTATTAAACCTCATACAGTTGGCCTCTGCCCATCGATCCAACCTGTCCAGATCCCTCTGCAGAGCCTTCCTACCCTCCAGCAGATCAACACTTCCACCCAACTTGGTGTCATCTGCAAACTTACTGAGGGAGCACTCGATCCCCTTATCCAGATCATCAATAAAGATATTGAACAAGACCGGCCCCAGAGCCGAGCCCTGGGGAACACCGCTTGTGACCGGCCGCCAGCCAGATTTAACGCCGTTCACCACAACTCTCTGGGCTCGGCCATCCAGCCAGTTCCTCACCCAGCGAAGGGTAAACCGGTCTAAGCCACGAGTCACCAGTTTCTGCAGGAGAATGCTGTGGGAGACGCTGTCAAAGGCTTTACTAAAGTCCAGGTAGACAACGTCCACAGTCTTTCCCTCATCCATTAGGCGGGTCACCTGGTCATAGAAGGAGATCAGGTTGGTCAAGCAGGACCTGCCTTTCATGAACCCATGCTGGCTGGGCCTGAGCCTTTGGTTGTCCTGCAGATGCCCTGTGAGCAC
Source organism: Phaethon aethereus (assembly GCF_964289735.1). NCBI lineage: Eukaryota > Metazoa > Chordata > Aves > Phaethontiformes > Phaethontidae > Phaethon > Phaethon aethereus. The sequence goes on from NC_138582.1 coordinate 16,282,131, forward strand.
TCTCAAGACCAACCGCTCCATAATCTTCCCTGGTACAGAGGTCAGGCTGACAGGCCTGTAGTTCCCAGGATCCTCCTTCCGGCCTTTCTTGTAGACGGGCGTCACATCGGCAAGCCTCCAGTCTTCTGGGACCTCCCCTGTTAACCAGGACTGCTGATAAATGATGGAGAGTGGCTTGGCAAGCTCCTCCGCCAGCTCTCTCAGTACTCTCGGGTGGATCTCATCAGGCCCCATAGACTTGTGGGTATCCAGGTGGTTTAGCATGTCCTTGACTGCTTCCTCCTGGATTATGAGGAGTACATTGTGCTCTCCATCCCCATCTTCCAGCTCAGGGGCTGGATACCCTGTGGGTACCTGGACTGGCTATTAAAGACTGAGGCAAAGAAGGCATTAAGTACCTCAGCCTTGTCCTCGTCCTTGGAGACAATGTTCCCCGCCATATCCAGTAGGGGATGGAGATTCTCCTTGCCTCTCTTTTTGTTGTTAATATATTTGTAAAAACATTTTTTATTATCCTTTACGACTGTGGCCAGACTGAGCTCTAGCTGGGCTTTTGCCTTTCTAATTTTGTCCCTGCTTGACCTAACGAGATCCTTGTACTCTTCATGAGTTGCCTGCCCCTTCTTCCAGAGGTGATAAACTCTCCTCTTTTCCCTGAGTCCCAGCAAAATCTCCCTGTTCAGCCAGGCCGGTCGCCTTCCCCGCCAGCTCTTCTTACGGCACATGGGGACCGTTTGCTCCTGCGCCTTTAAGATTTCCTTCTTGAAGACTGTCCAGCCTTCCTGGACCCCTTTGTCCTTCAGGACTGTCTCCCAAGGGACTCTCTCTGAACAGGCCAAAGTCTGCCCTCCAGAAGTCCATGATAGCAGTTTTGCTGACCCCTCTCCTTACTTCCCTCACAGCTGAGAATTTTATCATGTCGTGGTCGCTAAGCCCAAGATGGCCTCCGACCACCACATCTCCCACCAGTCCTTCTCTGTTTGTAAACAGCAGGTCCGGTAAGGCACCTCCCCTGGTGGGCTCACTCAGGAAGTTATCCTCCACACACTCCAGGAATCTCCCAGGTTGTTTCCTCTCTGCTGTGTTATACTTCCAGCAGATGTCTGGTAGGTTGAAGTCCCCCACAAGAACAAGGGCCAGCGAATGTGAGACCTCCACCAGTCGCTTATAGAATGTCTCATCCGTCTCTTCATCCTGGTTGGGTGGCCAGTAACAGACTCCCAGCAGGATATCTGCCTCATTGGCCTTCCCCCTCATCCTTACCCACAAGCACTCTACTTGGTCCTCACAATCTTTGATTTCTATGCAATCAAAACACTCCCTAACATACAGAGCCACCCCACTGCCTCTCCTTCCCTGCCTATCCCTTCGGAAGAGCTTATAGCCATCCATTGCAGCACTCCAGTCATGAGAAGCATCCCACCATGTTTCTGTGATGGCAACTACGTCATAGCTGTCGCGCTGCACAATGGCTTCCAGCTCCTCCTGTTTGGTGCCCATGCTGCATGCATTGGTGTAGATGCACCTGAGCTGGGCTATCGATTTCAACTCTGGCACGTTGAACCTACCCCTAGGTTCAACTCTAGTCAGCCCGGTTTTATCCCCTCCCCCCTCCACGTCTAGTTTAAAGCTCTCTCAATGAGGCCTGCCAGCTCATGAGCAAGAATCCTTTTGCCCCTCGACGTCAGTTGCACTCCATCAGCTGCGAGGAGGCCCGGTGGTCAAAAAACCCCAAATTCTGACGACTCAAATCTCTTCATGCATTACAGTATATGAATTTTACATTAGATTTACCCACGTATGCATTTTTTTTCTTTTTTTTTAACAGACTCATCCTGCATGGCAGCATCAATTGCATTTTTGCTATGTATATGTATATGTATATGTATATGTATATGTATATGTATATGTATATGTATGTGTATTTTTGCTAGGTGTATGGAGCAAGAGACTGGGAGGGGAGGTGGGCCTTAAAGGTTTCATATCCAGCTATTCATATATGTGCACCTATCCTCTAGAAATGGCACAGTACCCCTTGGCTTAGCACTGACTGACCACCTAGAGCATCCCTGACACAGTGAGGTGAGCATACAAAAATCTAAGGAACAAAAGGCTTTTAGTCATGAGCAAGAAAATACCAAATTAGCTGTAACAGGAACACTGCTTGGAACAGCAGCTTAAACCTGATGTGCCAGATCATTGTGGCTGCTGTGCTTGCCATTTACTTTAGCAGCTATGAAGAATGAGCAACAGCTGGACATGGCTTCACAGAAGAAACTGATGTTGCTCATCCTGCTGTCAGCAATTAAAGAAGGTTCATTAGTAGATACTGCCATAGAAAGTGACTTTTGTTACGAAGTGTGCAGAGATGCACCTGTGTGAAGGGGGTTCCATGAAGATAAATGGAACTAGTGTATGTTTGATTGGTTTTGTGTAAGACAGATTTTTGTGTATTGAAATAACTTGTGATGTTTTAGAAGTACCACAAAGGAAATTGTCTGAAGATAAAGTTATGAAGTAACTCATGAGTTTAAGACATGACACATTTGACAAAGGATGATCCATTACTGTAACCTGGAACAGTACTGATTATTTAGATTGTCTGACTTGAGGCAGGTGCAGTAGGTAGCAGTCTGGTGTCTCTAGCTCTTCCACCCATATAGTATCACAGAATCATAGAATATCTCAAGTTGGAAGGGGCCTATACGCATCATCAGGTCCAACTCCCTGCTCCTTGCAGGACTACCTAAAATCAAGCCATATGACTAAGAGCATCGTCCAGACATTCCTTGAAGTCTGACAGGCTTGGTGCCATGACCACTTCCCTGGGGAGCCTGTTCCAGTGACCGACCACCTTCTCTGTTGAAGAGTCTTTTCCTAATGTCCAATCTGAACTTCCCCTGACGCAGCGTCCTTCCATTTCCTTGTCTCCTATGACTGGTCACTAGAGAGAGATCAGCACCTCCCCTTCGTCTGCCTCCCTTGAGGAAGTTGTAGACTGCGATGAGGTCACCCCTCAGCCTTCTTTTCTCCAAGTTGAACAAACCAAGTGACCTCAGACCCTCCTCATAAGTCTTGCCCTTGAGGCCTTTTACCATATTGGTTGCCCTCCTCTGGACACGCTCTTGATAGTTTGATGTCTTTCTTATATTGAGGTGCCCAAAACCACACACAGTACTCAAGGTGGGGCCTCACCAGTGCAGTGTAGAGTGAGACAATCACCTCCCTTGACTGGCTGGCTATGCTGTGCTTGATGCACCCCAGGACACAATTGGTCCTTTGGGCTGCCAGGGCACACTGTTGACTCATACTCAACTTGCCATCAATCCATACCCCTATATCTCTTTCTGCAGGGCTGCTCTCCAGCCTCTTGTTCCCCAAATTTTATGTACAAGAAGGATTAGCCTGTCCCAGGTGGAGAATCTGGGCCTTGCCCTTGTTAAATTTCATACGGTTCGTTATTGCTCAGCTCTCTAGTCTATCCAGATCTCTCTGTAAGGCCCCTCTACCACCAAGGGATTCCACAGCTCCTCCTAGTTTACTATCATTGTCAAACTTAATGTACATTTGATTCCTGCATCCAGATAATTTATAAACATATTAAAGAGCACTGGCCCTAAAATTTGAGCCCTGGGGAACCCCACCCGTGACTGGCCGCCAGCCTGATGTAGCCCCATTTGCTATGATGCTTTTAGCCCAACTCATCAGCCAATTACTCAGCCAACTTATTATGAACATGTCTAGCTGTGTGATGGACAGTTTATCCAGAAGGATACCAGCTTTGCTGAAATCCAAATATATCACATCTACTGGCTTTCCTTGGTTAACTAGATTGGTGACCTTGTCATAAAAGGAAATTAAGTTAGTTAAGCAGGACTTTCCCCTTGTGAACCCATGCTGGCTATGACCAATGACTGTGCTGTCTCTCAAGCGCTTTTCAATAACTCCCAGAATAATCTTCTCCATGATTTTACCAAGTGAGACTGACAGGCTTGTAATTACCAAGGTCTTCCTTCTTACCCTTCTTAAAAACTGGGACAACATTTGCCAGTGTCCAGTTGACTGGGACCTCTCCAGACTCCGAAGACCATTGAAAAATAACAGAGAGACGTCCCATGACGACACTGGCCAGCTCTTTCTGTACCCTGGGATGAATCCCATTGGGCCCTATAGATTTGTGTGCATCCAGGTAGAGCAGCAAGCCTTAAAACAAGTTCAGAGTTGACTGGGAATTTATCATCCCCCCAGTCATGGTCTTCCAACACAGGGCTCTGGGTGTCCCAGGGCCTGTCATTGGTGTTGAAGACAGAGGCAAAGGTGGCATTAATATCATGTGGGAATTCTTAACACTCGATTCATCTTGAGGTATTTGCTTAAGTCTGCTTTGTCTTACCTACATTATCCATCTAAAAGATAGGTAGCTACTCTGTGCTACTCATCCAGCTTCCCTCCATAGCAAGAGAGGCAACTGAAGAGGCAAATCAGAGCATCTACAGTGGGTTTCTGCTGAATCATTCAGGAGAAACTCATCTCCATTAGCTATGTGAGAGCACTGGAAACTAGTCCTGCAGTTGCCATTGGCACCTACAATTAGGCAGTGAGAACTCTTGCCTGTACTTTTATGACCTTATTTCTATGGCAGAAACCATTAGACAACAATTTTAAAATTTTATATGCTAATGGCTGGGACATATCAGATAGAACTCTCAGGGATGTCCAGCCCAACTGCGCTCCAAAATGGTAACTACATCAAACCCCCTCCAACAAGCACCCCTATGCGAACTCCCCATCTCTGGAAATCCCCTGACACTAACATTGCCATCTCATATTTGCTTCAAGACTTTCCACTTCCTCAGGTTAACATCCTCCTAAAATGCCAAGGCCAAAGTGTATCTTCAAAACTAGTCCCTTCTTTCCATTGTAAACCCTATCACAGTTGTTGTTCCTTAGTCATCTCTTCCTTTTAACGTGTTTTCTGTGGTATCTCGTTACCAAAGCCTTGTCTCATGCAAAGTTGCCTTGCCCAACGACTATAGTACAAAGGACACTACCTGCTTAATTATCAACTGGTTTCTTTTCCCCAGTAGCCTCAAATCTCTGCTTCTCCATTTTAATGCCTGTGGCAAAACCAGAGATGGGATAAAAATCCAAAAGGTCTCATTACAGGACAGGGACTGTTAACTCTTCCTTACATAGCATCACTCCAAGTGCACCCTTTCCTGCCCAAGGATATAGGGAATGAAGCACCCTCAGCCGTGTGTATCTTCCTTCCTCGGTTCTTACTGCACCATGCCATCATCAGCAATGCCACTAGTTATTCTAGTTCTGAAGATGAACATAAAAGCCCTTTACTTGTGTGAATAATTGCAGCAAACAGGTTTATTTTACCTTCCTCCCTCTGTTGCTGCCTTCTTCCCCTTGGTATCTCAGTATTCGGGTTTGTGCTTTTGGCAGCTGGCAACCCCTGAGTCCCAGTGGCTGAAAGGATGAGACCTGTAGGACTGGAAGGAAGATGTGCTTTTAATTAATCCCTGAAGCAACATGTAAGAATCCAGAAGAGGATATTCTGGTGATTACACACCTTAAATATTTGATACACAGAGTAGGTTTTGGAGAATTGTTTGGTTTTGTTTGTCTTAAATGATAAGCAAACAAGTCTGCAAAGTGAAGTTTGGCTCTGAGAGGTGACTGAGCTGCTATCCCATATTCCACATTTTTCTATCTCTGTGGGTTTCCTTATTGAGTTTGCACCTGCTTACAAGTGTTTTTCCGCTCTCAGTGTTACATCTGAAATCTGGGGCTTTTCTGCTTCCTCAGCAACTAAGTTTATGTGATTCAGTCATTTATAACTTGGTTTCTGTTTGTTGGACATGTAAGTATGGTTGCAGGTGCATCACAGCTAGTTTTGTCCCATACTGCAGGGTTAATAGCAACCATCAGATGGAAAGTCTTTTCCTTTCTTAGATATGTCCTTGGGTACACATGCAGAGCAGACTTCTGAATAAATGGGCTTTTCCAGCTTTTTAATTTTGTACTTCAATTTTATGGGTCTTTTTTTTTCTTGCGCTCCCAGTTTTACTACATTAACTTTGAAAGTGGTTTTCCTGATGTGAGAATGGCCGAGCTGCATGTTTCTAATGACCTTAATATTAAAGAAAAGATGCCATTGAGTCTATAACATAAAGATGTCAAAGAGATATTAAATGTAGTCATACTAAGTAACATTTTATTGTCTGCGTCATTCAACCAGAACAGAAAGTTACTTGCTGCTTTGTAATTAATCAAAATACTTTGACTATGCTCTCAGGTCTTTTAAAAGCCCTAATAGATCACACTTGAGTCCAAGAATTTAAAAAGCTGCAAAATGTGATTGTCATAAGTCTTAGGCAATGTGCTCCATAGCAAGAGTGAGAGTAAGCACTCCTGGCAACCTTTAAGATTAAATAATATTTATTCTGAAATGACAGACTACATGTATCCCACACATGTATTATCCCATGTTGCTTAAAACAAATTATTTTTTTGAAAAGTGAAAAATAATTTCTAAATTATTTAGTATTTTCCATCTCATCTTCCCTGTATTCCACACACCTTCCTGCTCTCTTGGAGAGTCTGAGAGTGCAGTTTGCAGAACGCTGTGAAGATTAAGCCAAGGCAGCAGCAAAACTGCTGGCAACAGTCTGAGGAGTTAGCATCCCTGAAATATTAGTGATGAATTAAAAATAGTTATAATGAAAGAAAAACATTTATGAAATCTGAAAATTCTTTACGTCATTTCTGATGAAGCAGAAATTTTCATTTCATATCTAAAGAAGGAGAGAGGAATAAATTTGGGATCTGAATGCCTTTTATCCCATTTGATTCAGAAACTGGAATAAAAATTTAAATATCCTTTTTACTAAATAAATTGTAATTTATAATTATTTCATTGTCACCGTTTATAATTTAATATTAATTTAAAGTTAATTTATATTACTTTATATTTCCATGCAAATATTGTCCCAAATAAAACCCATTTTAGAAAATATGTCTTTATTAGGTGCAAGTAGAGATTTCTATGTAACACTATATTGCATGTACAACTGTATAAGAATCTACTAATTGCGGGTATATATGTACGTATTTTTTCATTTTCACAACAACCCTTCTGAACAAGCAAACAAAGAGGGGGTCTTTTAGCAGCAACATGGACACCTCCCTCAGAAGTCCTTCGAATAAGAGGTGAGCCCTGCGGTGCAGGTGAGGCTTTGCTGGGCGAAGTGTTACTGCTTCACCTCTCCTTCTGCTCTTGCTTGCGTTTATGGATCCAGTGCTGCGAGTTGGGGCATCCAAAAGATTTCAGTTACTATGGCAATGGATTTGAGGCAGGCAGAGCCATCGCTGTCGCTCAGGGCTCGTGGTTGTCCGTTGCAGAGCCAGGAGGACCAGCCGGTGGTCAGACACACCGTGGAGGTGGGTGTCACGGCGTGGAAGTTACCCCCGGCTGCCTCCCCTGCGGCAGCGTGCAGGGGTGCAGAGCTGCGCTCCCTCCCCAGCGACACCCCTGGCTCCTGCGGGGGCCAGGCAGAGTCACGGGGATCCCCTGGCCTTCAAAATCTTGTCACGGGTGTTTGACACGGCATCGTTTAGGTCCACGCAGTGCCAGTTCATTTGCCATCCACCAAAGGCTCTGGGCTCGTTGTCCACCGTGACAGTTCCTGAAGAGTTAAGCTCAGCAACAGCGGTATAGAAATAGTAATTCCAATTAAGGTAATCGCCAGGGAGCAATTGAAGGAGAAATAAAAACGTGGTGTTCTCATTTCCATAAGCAAATGAAAATAATTTAGATGACTTGTATCTAGATGAAGGAGAACGCCTATGTAAAAACTAATTACCCTCTGTGCTAATTACGACAAAGAGGATAAAGGACAAACCTTTTGAAAAATATCCAAGGATATTAAATGGAGTTTTATTAATAGATGAAATAAGCTGAAAATGAGAGTTGTGATATATCGTGTTTGGGCCTAGATTCAATAAAAACTCTCTCTGGCTTCCGCTTCGCAGCAGCCCCATAAAATCAATTTATTATATGAAGCCAGATGGGTCTTTTATTGAACCTGGACCTTATTCATTAAATAAAAGTAATTATCATCAGACTTAAAAGAAACAATACCTACTGCTTCATGAATCAGTCACTATCCCATACATTTAAGTGATAATGAGAAAGAAAAATATATTTTTAAATCAATAGACATACAGTTCATCAAATATAAGAGCAGGGCCTGTAATATATTTTCTGGTGTAATTTGTTCCTAAGCACAGGGTTCATTTAAATCATAATATCTCTTTGGCTGTTGAATTTGGATCAACCAATGGCACCGGTCACACAGAGCATGATGGCCTTGACCTTTTCCGTGGACCTCCAATTTCAAACACAGGAGGAAGAACTGGGCCTGAGATGAGGAACGTGAAAAAGAAGCAGTGGTACGAAATGCAGCTTCACCTTTCTTTATGCCACTGTGTTTGACATGAGCTTTGTTCTAACTCCTGTGCTGGCAGTGCTTTACCCCGGAGACCAACCTCCCTTGAATTTTGAAATCCTCTCTATACCTCTAACATTGTTCCAGGTAGGACCTGGCATGAAATAAAAAGAGATGTAAAAGTAGGCATCTAATTTATCTCGGGTGACACCTCAGAAGGGACATCAGTAGATCATAGACTCATAGAATCATAGAATAGTTTGGGTTGGAAGGGACCTTTAAAGGTCATCTAGTCCAACCCCCCTGCAATGAGCAGGGACATCTTCAACTCGACCAGGTTGCTCAGAGCTCTGTCCAACCTGACCGTGAATGTTTCCAGGGATGGGGCATCGACCACCTCTCTGGGCAACCTGTGCCAGTGTTTCACCACCCTCGTTGTGAAAAAATTTCTTCCTTAATAGCAGAAGGGTTGTAGGATGAATGTATAGACATCTCACCTGATCTAACCTAAGCTAGCATGTTGATAGTGAATGAGAAATGGCCACACAGGGTAGGGCTTTTGTCTTGTACAACTAAAATGGCACAGTATGAAGGAAATTGGAGGAAGACACCGGGAAGACCGACCCATCCCAAGGGACTGACTGGGAACATGGTGTTTCAACAAGATTGGGAATGCAACTAAAAATGGACTGAAGTCAGACAAGAAAGAACCTTCCAGCAGGGTTTTGTCGGTGCTGTTTGCACAGATGTCATGCAAAGATTTTTATATATGTCACCAAAGGGAGTCAATGGACTTAGATTTCAGTAATTTTTAATATTTGTTATTTTTAATATTACCATATTGAATTATGTCATTGTCACCAATCAATCACTTTCATGAAAGTAGTCAATTCAAATCAATACTAGCAACAATAGCATGATTCGATACATTAATACTTAAAAAACAGAATATAGGTCTTGAAACCCAATTCATTGTCTTCAGCTGCTGCTTCTACTACAGTGCCTTTCTCCTGCTTCCCTGGAGAAGTTTGTATTTGGGTTATATCTGCTTAGTCACATCTTGCTGTGTACTTTATAACACACAGAGGATAAAAACTTCCCTCAGTTAAATCACAACACACTCGAGCGCAGCCTCTAGTTTAAGTGCTGACCTGGAAAGTACGCTTCCCTTTTCAATTTTGTTTCTTTAGGTATTTTTTCCTCTGTCTTTCAGGATGATAATAATGATGATTTGTGTTGCTGCAATCCCGCTGCGTTAGCCACTCTGTGAGCACCGAACAAAAAGGTTTCTCTGCAGGATGTTTCTACTGCTTGTTTATGGCCTTTATTCCCGGGACACCAATAGTGGGATTTCTGCTTGGCAGAAGAGCTGAAGTGCTTATCTGGTCGAGATGTAAGTCGATTTTTCCTAAAACTTTAAAGCGCTTGGTGGGGTGAGACCCTGAGCACTGGGAGGTAGCCCCGTACCACAGCGAATCCTTTAAAGGCTGATGAAGTAGGTGAGTTTAACCACTCACCGGAGTCGTCCCTGGTGTCTTCAAAAGAGGGAAATCTCAGGGATTCCGCTCCTCATTGCTATTGGAATGGACGCACTTTGTGCTGGTAAACCTTTCCTGGCCTCTGCTATCACACAAAAACTGGCAAGGTCTTTCTCTGACACTTGTGCTTCTTCCCCAACACGAGCTGGCTTGGGGCTGATGTACAATGATAGCAGAGCCTCAGGAGCGTGCTGGTAACTCAGGTTCTGCCACCCCTGTGCTCCTCTTCTCTCTCCCATGTTTTCACAGAATCACAGAATCATTAAGGTTGGAAAAGACCTTCAAGATCATCAAGTCCAATGATGGACTTTCCTCTGAACTCTTTCCAGTGTTAAGGCACTGCTTATGCCTGATGACCATATCTGGTTTCTTGGGTGGCAGAAATAGCTAAAAGGCTTAGGGTCCTCCTTCAGGCCACCAAAGACTTCACCTGGATCAACAGATCCTGGCTGGCAGGTGATTATCTGCACATACATAGTCTTCGTAGCTGAAGCCAACGTTCAGTATTAAGGTCAACTGTATGAGGTTTAATAAGGCCAAGTGCCAGGTCCTGCACTTGGGTCACAACAACCCCATGCAATGCTACAGGCTTGGGGAGGAGTGGCTGGAGAGCTGCCCAGCAGAAAAGGACCTAGGGGTGCTGGTTGACAGCCAGCTGAACATGAACCAGCAGTGTGCCCAGGTGGCCAAGAAGGCCAACAGCATCCTGGTCTGTATCAGGAATAGTGTGGCCAGCAAGAGTAGGGAAGTGGTCGTGCCCCCCTGTACTCGGCACTGGTGAGGCCACACCTCGAATACTGTGTTCAGTTTTGGGTCCCTCACTACAAGAAGGACGTTGAGGTGCTTGAGCATGTCCAGAGAAGAGCAACGAAGCTGGTGAGGGGTCTGGAGCACAAGTGTTATGGGGAGCGGCTGAGGGAACTGGGGTTGTTCAGTCTGGAGGAGGCTGAGGGGAGACCTTATCGCTCTCTACAACTACCTGAAAGGGGGTTGTGGTGAGGTGGGTGTTGGTCTCTTCTCCCAAGTAACTAGTGATAGGAGGAGAGGAAATGGCCTCAAGTTGCACCAGGGGAGGTTTAGACTAGATATTAGGAAAAATTTTTTCACTGAGAGAGTGGTCAGGCATTGGCACAGGCTGCCCAAGGAGGTGGTGGAGTCACCATCTCCGGAAGTATTCAAAAAACTTATGGATGTGGCCCTTCAGGACATGGTTTAGGGGGCATGGTGGCGTTGGGTTAACGGTTGGACTTGATGATCTTGAAGGTCCTTTCCAACCTTAGTTATTCTGTGATTCTGTTATTGAAAATTTATTGAAAGGGACATATGCAGAGCAGGGAGGAATGTGGAACAAGCCAGCAGGAACTGGTAACACAGGGATGTTCCTGAAATATGTCTCTTCAGAGCCATGTGAGGAGGCACACTGGTGTCCAGGTCCCACAGTTCCCTCCTGCCAGTGAACACGTGCTTCTCTTCTTTCAAAAGCAGAACAGAACTCACTTTCAATGTACAGGTGCTGAGGGGTTTTGTTCTTCAGTGCTCAGAGCATGCCCCTGGGGAGATGTGCAATGGGCTGACATGGCTTCCTGAGTCTTCTCCTTACACCACGCAGTTTACATTAAACCAACACTACATTAAAAATTCAAACAATCTCCTCCACCCATTCTACTAGGAAAACAAATCTGCAACTATATGTCGTTTGCAAGCTGATCCTGTTGTGTGTTAGGTATTTGCCATACACAGCTGTTGGCTGTGGTTGCTGAGGAGACTTGGACGCTGTTCCACACCAGCTTCGAGATTCAAGCAGGGCTTCAGGAGGAGCAGGAGGTTTGCAGACACAGAGTTACAGGTGGATCCAGACCTTCCTGGTGAACTTTCAGGCTTGAAGTGAGTGGCAGCTGTTCAACATGAACTTTGGGGTTGTATTTTAGGCTGAGGTGGCTGACATTTGAGTGAGTATACTGCATTGCATTTGATGGATACACAAAAGCAACTATGAGCATATTGGCTCGTGGTCCACTTACCTTCAGACCGTGCAGCTCTCTCACACGTATCCTGAACATGAGCTCTCTGGATACGGTTGACAGCATCCCGCCAGATGTACCTGGCACAAAAACACCATACAGGACAGCCCTTGGCTGTGCCTGGAGCTCAGCTTTCCGGTTTGCCGTTAAAGCAGTGGAGAATCGGCTGTTAAAGGCAGCCTGGAGGCAGCTCTCACACTGCAGTGCAGACATATATCCTAAATCCTGATTTGCACCCTACCTCGGGGCTTTCACCCTGCCATGCTCATCTCTCCCAGTCTGTCTTCTCCTGCGTCCTCTCTCTCCTGATGGAGCAGTGAGTAGTTCCTTGCCAAGAGAGGAAGGAGAGACTCTGACTTTTCAATATGAAATCTGAGCACAGCAGGGGTGCCTAAAGCTTACAGGGCAGTATGTCGCTGAGCTAATGGGACTGTCTTCCCTCCTGCAAAATATCTGAGACTCGCATCAAGAACTGGGGATGTTGAAAGATGCTCTAAGTATGTCTTGGGGGTCAGAGTTCACCACGTGGGGTGGGTGGCTGTGAGTGGAGGGATTCGTTATGTAAATCCCCTTGCTTTTATGTGCCTAGGGATGTTTAACTGCAGTGTTCCAGCAATGCAGTTTGTAAAAGGTTTGTATTAACCACAGGATCAACCTTCATTTTAAGTAAAATTATTTTGTGGGTGATAAACATAAGGATTGTTCCTCTCCAGTCTCAGAGGATGTTAAAAATATCAGTGGCTTGCACTGTGGTTTTTAGAATGGCTTATCTTAGATATTGATTCAGGTCTCCTGTATTATCCCCCTTGCTCCAAAATGTTTTATTTCAGAGACATTATTATGAAACAGAATTGTGTGAGAAAATCTGCAGTCCACCAAAGCTACGATCCACAAGAAACCTCTTTCCTATTTCCAACCTATTCTTAATTCTCGTTTAGTCTTATGCGATATCGATCTTAGCCTTGTCATCCTTTAATCAGGGGTTTGATACCTGATCAGGAATGTTTGGGATATAGAACGGAAGAAAAAATCCCTCTCGGGAGAGGAGCGCTTCAGAAGGGCAGGGGAGCCTCTAGATGGCAGAAGTGCACTGCAGAAAACGCCAAACCTTAATTAAGCAGCAAGCTCAGAAGGGTTGTGTGCCGGCTGTGGGGAAAAGGTGCGCTGATTATTGACTGGTCCACTGACCTCTTCCTCCTCCTCCAACTTTAATTGCCGCTGCAGATGATCTGTGCTTTACAGCCGCACAGACATGATGCCAAACTGGGTCTGAACAAGTTTGCTCATGGATGTAGTTTTTGCCTTTCTGCAAAATGACACTCCGGCTGTTTTTTTTAAAGGTGAAGTGAAAGGCTTCTGGCAGCTGGCAGTATCTGGAGTTTGGGCTGCCTTCTCTTAGCAGTTAATGCCACCCCTGAAACTTCACAAGGAGCTGCATCCCTTATGAGCCTTTGTGACTATCCCTTGGGAGGTGATCAGCAGTCTGCAGTCCTTTCAAAAATAAAGACTTCATCGTCTGTATAGGTGGGCAGTACACATTTTAAGATCTTTTTGACTTAGAAAAAGTGCAGAAAAGTTTCAAGTGCCCTTATCTGTCTGATAGAGCTGTCAGCAACTCCTGTTCTAATCAGTTACACAAGAAGAATCCCGTGAATTTTGGTGCTGAAGCACAGAGAAGAAAATCCTTCTGTAAATCTGAGGTTTAAGCTGACACATCGCTAACTTCTGTGTGTGTGAATCCTGTTACAGCTTGGTCAAGATCCCTCTGCATGGTCACCTTGAGAGAAAACACGAATGCTTAGGCTGACATGGTGCCAGAGTTACTGAATCTAGAAAAAAGTCCCATTTCTAGCTCTGCAGTCTTACACTCAGTCTGGGTAGGGAGTGATTTGATATTTCAGAGTTTTCTGTTTCAAAGGAAGGCCTTTTGATGTTGGCTTTTGGTTGCTGATTAAAAGCCATTAGATGGTATTCAAAATACTTGGATGGGTCTTCAGTCTGCCATATGGCAGGCGTGTCCTAACCTTGAGACAGCTGCAGGAATAAAGCAGTCTTTCTTGAGATTTCACTTAGTATTAAATACATAAACCAAGGGGGGAGGCTTGAACCTCTTTGCCCCCTACCTAGTGGGAGTGTGTGCAACACATTTCCAGTAAGCCAGGCTGAGACCCAGCCCCACAGTTGTATGGGAGTGTGGGACACTCATGAAAGTGGAAGATCCTGGTGTTAGTCCCTGGTCCAAAGCAGGAACCACTGCCTAAGACAATGTCTGGGCTTCAGTTTATCTGCAAAAGTATGGCAAGAAAACAAGCATAGGAATATTTTTGTTGCTTTCAGACAATTTGCTTTTGACAATACTTACAAATGATTGGCTTTTTATGACAGCTTGTGCCCGTCAGGTCTTCCTTCTTTCCATGGACCCTAGGCATGGGCTAGACACCAGGCAACATACAATAATATTGATTGTAGATCACAGCTGCCGTGGTGTCTCAATAGAAATCTTGTAGTGAACTATCAAGTGCTGTTTAGCTGTGTAAAAAGCAGCATAAGCTGTTCCGGGAAGTTCTGGAGTTGTATTTTTTGTTGAGCAAAAACTGAGTTAGTAATTTCGAAGAGACATGCCAGCTCCAATTCAGCTGGTTCTTGGGCATTCTCATGCAGTCAGTGGGACCTCCTGTACACTGTCATCATAAACATGCTGGTAAACTTTTATGGGTTTGTCTGTATTTTTTCAGGAATGCTGACTGATTGTTTACTTGGCCTTCTCTTTTTTAAGGTGCCATTTGTACTTCAAAGAAGCAGATTTCACATTTTAAGCAAGGGTCCTCAGTACTTGACTTGGAGACTCCCAAAAGTATTGTAACAAGATGTGTGACTACAGTAAAGACAGATATACTCGATATAGCTGGCTAGGCAGCAGTGAATATGTGGCAGCACAATTTTCAGGGTAGTCTAGCGACTCAAGTAGCTATTCAAGCTCCCCCATGGGCCTGTCTAGCACACACAGTTGTGGGAGACCACAACTTCACTGCTGTTATTAGCATTACTGTCTAGATAGAAGCTACTGTCACAATTTCTGCCTGCTTCTGCAGCATTTGTAGCATTTGTCCTTGTTCTCAAGATACCAATGCTAATGACAGGAGACAGAATTGTTTATCTATTGCATCTCATATCTTTTCATCCACACTAAGCAGTAAATCAATGTACCATCATCAGGTTTGAGGCCTGCTAGCCAATTCATCAAGTAAGAAATAGAATCAAGATATTTGCTGTATTTTATAAAAAAAAAAAATCCTTATGCATTTTTAAACTGATCTAGATTTTAGGCTTGATTTAGCTAGAACTTGGGTAATCACAAGTGTCTATCCAATTTCAGATAGACTTGTCTTCATGGTTGTGTATCCATGATATTTTCTGCAGCCTTGCATTCCAGGAACAACTGCATTTCAGGGAAAAGTGAGCTTTTTTTCAGGTATGCTGTGTGGGGCACAAATATTTTAGGTCCTTCAATAGATTCTCCATGTTTTACTCAGATTCTCATTAGGCTAAAGGTAGACCCAGGAGTTTGTACTTTGTGTTTTACTTCTGCTGGGAAAGTTTTGCATTGCAGACAGCTTGGCCAATGTTGCATAAAAAGCCTAGTGCTCTGTAGTGATAAAAATGAAATCCTCATTCCCATTCACATTTAGAGGACTCTTGAATAGCTGTTACTTGAGGCTTGAATTAATCTGAGAGTTTGTGAAAAGAAACACATATTGTATTTTTGGCAGCATTTGATAGTTTTAGAGTACCCTTCCCTCTGAGAGACTGTCAAAGCACATAGCAACCTCCGTGAGCAAAACCCTTGAGGGGCTGGAGGGAGCGTTACCTTCCATTCATCAGGAGGTACCCCAGCCTCCTGATGCCTTTCAAAAAATTGTTAGGATCTATAGGTTCTAGTTGGGTATTTAGCCTCTGTGACTCCTCAATCTCACTCCTGTTAGGATTACAGTCTTCTAACTTCATACTTAAATATGTTTATTGTCTTGTTCTTACACTATCTTTGTTTGCTGACTTAAGCATCTCTTTCCTGATTGAGCCTCCAAGGTGTACGTACCCAGGCAAAGCTCGCTTCTCTAAGATTTCATTTGCTGGATTTGAACAAAGCTCCATAATTGTAATTTCCACAGAACCAGCCTTCCTCCTGAATCAGCACATCCCAGCGTGTGCGGGGTTGGGGGCGGTGGGTGGGGGGATTCTGAGGCTGGAGATAGCCGCAAAAGTCTTTGGAAGCTGCAGTCAGGTTCTGCATTTGCTGATGGGTGTCCTGGGGCTCACATGCAGCCACGCAGAATGGTAGGTTTGCTGGTTTAATGGCCTCTATAGAAACCTAGCCCCCCCCCCCCCGCCATCAATCTGAATAAAGCTGTATTGTACTTCCAGAATTTCATTTCAGAGACCAGAGACCAGTCTGAGTTTCCTATTTTCCCACTGAGATCCTGCTGAGGAATTAGCTCTGGGTACCCACAGATCGTTTCTGTGGATGCAACCCACGGTGCTGCTGCCCATCGTAGCAGCAGCAGGATGACAGCTTTCTTGGAGCTAGAGCAATGCTATGGTGCTGAGCCCTACAAGTACACACACATGCATGGAGAGAGGCATCTTCTCACACACCCACCCCAAATCCAGCCCCAAAACCGGATACATAAAGTAAACAATTTATTTACATATGGAGGGGTTAATATTTTCTACTCTCTTAAAATTAAACCCTTTATTAATTCACAGGTAAGCAAACATATCTCAGGAGCAGTAATAATGCCACTGGTGTGTTGTATTAGTAGAGAGATATTTAGATGGACAGAGATAGATATCTTACACTATAAAAGCTACGTTACATTCTTTAAGGTTGAAAATCTTAGTATTTCACAATTACAATAAAGTTATCTTGGCTTTGGTCTCCTTGTGCATTTAACTTATTATATATTTTATATAATTATGTAGTATATACAGATGATATAGTTCTAAAGTCTGTTGTCATGTATTGGTTTTCTGTAGGCCTTAGTCTTTATCTCCATGCAGAAGAAATTATGCTTACTTAATAGGAAAATACGCAATACTTTGTCTTTCATTCTTTACCCAGTAAGTGACCTCATTCACCATAGAATATTACTATAATCTTTTTGTCAAACTGTCTTTTTTTCCCCTCAGTTCCTTGGTATCTGAATACTTTACAAAAGTTCATTAGTTTATGCCACACTTTTGTGAGGCTAGGAGATACTGTATTTCTCATTTTCAAATGGGGAATCAAGTCAGAGAGCTTAACATCAAACGTATCAATGACTCTCCCAGCCAATTTGAGAAACAGAACAATGTTTTTTCTTCATGGTGTGCAGCAGCACGTTTTACTGAGTAGAGCTACTCACATGCCAACAGCTCTGTTGTAGAGAGCCTTTTGACATTTTAAATTATTTTCTAATCTACACTGAGTTGAAAACTCTGAGTTTTACTGCAAAATTGAAGCAGTAAAAATATTTCTCAGTCAGACCACAAGTTCGGTATGTCAGAGACTCTGGGTACTTAGACGTTAATGTTTCAATTTTTTTCAGAGGTAGGTTGAAGTGACTCTTTATCATCCTCATTGAATAGATTCCTTTTGGGTGAAACTAAGCTGAAGGATGTGCTTTGGAGGATACCTGATGCTTTCCAGTCTGCTGATAGACATTCAGTCCAGCAAACCACATGAGCACTAACCTGGAAACACCTATAATTTGGGCTTTGGTCCCTCAGCACTAGCTCTTCTGTTCTACAGACTCATCCTACATTGTGCCACATCCCTTGCCATTGTAGACGGAACCTCAGGCTGATGTCCCAGCTCAACTGCCTGCTTCAAAGCAAAGCTTTTCATGCGTGTATGATTACCTCGAATCTGCCAGAGTGGGGACTTGACCTGCCTGCTGCTGTGCTTGTGCCCTTACCAACAGATTCTATTTTTCCTCAAACTATAGATCATTAAAGCCACCTGTGCCACATTTTGACTTGGATAAAATGTCATCATTCCAAAACATTTTGAGCATCTCTAATGAATGTGCTCTGATCGGAGTTATGGCTGATTTCAGCTGGCAGGGCATGTACACAAATCAGTGCCCTGGCACTGCAAGCTCAGCCAGCCAGAAAATGAAGAATACACCATTAGTGGCTCTGAAAGGTCTGGTCTGTGCAGTCTGCATAGCGGGCGACAGGAGCTCTGTGGCTGGGTCAGCTGCTGATCCCATTTCTCGGGAAAACAGTCGGCTGCTGTAGCTATCAGTCCATCCTCTTGTATTCAGTGCACTTCATTTGCAGATCTTGGGAGGTATTGACAGGACAAATAACACTTTCTGCCATTGCATGATGTTGATCCATGCCCAGAATATGTCCAGCCTTGCATTCCGTAGCTGTGCTCAGTGGTCTGTATCCTTAGGTTGAAGACTGACTGCATCCAGATCTGCCTGGCAATTATATTCAAAATTCAAGCAACTGGATCCTTCCTGACCATGTAAAAATTATAATTTCTCAAAGTCTTATACTGCTTGATCAAGTTTCAGTAGAAATTTCCTAAGACAGGGAAGTGCACCAGCCTGGATTACCATCTCCAGTCAGTTTGGTGCCTCTCCCTAGTTTTCCCTGGTCCTCCCTCCTAGATACGAATGACCAGAGGTTTTCAAAGGGAAAATTAACATAATTTTTATTTATGGACAAAAGAGCATGTCTTTTTTCCACTTAATGTTCAAAAGTGGTGTCACTGTTTCAGCTTGTATGTTCTTCTCCAACTGTGCAATCTCACTATGAACGAAACTATGTTCAAATAAAGGGGGTCTTAAAAACAGTGACTATTGAACAACATTATAAGCATCTTCCAGCAAAAAAACCATCAACCTTGGGAAACACAGGGAGACTCTTTATCCAGAAGATCGGGACATAGCACTGTTTTCCTAAATATACAGGAATGTGTGCTTCGTGGGTTTGACGTAGCTGGGTGCATTGGGAAGGTCCACAGTGAGTGGAAAGCGGTGGGCTCTTAAGAGAAGACAAAAATGTTCTTCAGAGCAGAAGCCTGACTGAGGAACTCCAAATTAAGCACTAGAGGGGTTTTTTCTTCTCATACTCCTCTTTCTTTAAGGGATTCAGTTCATGCACCTAAATTAGGAGTTGCCTTGGGCTCTTTTTACACTCAGAGGAGAGGAGGCACCTTCAGAGGCGATTCAGACAAACTGTGAGGTTTTTATCCTTCATGGATTAAAGTGTTGAAAATTACCTGGATGTTTTTATGTTGCTGGTTCAGCCCTGCTAAGCAAAGTCTCCTCTATGGTCGCACAGTGAGTTTTGTAATATCCTGGAATAGTGGAACGTTGAAAAAAGTACTTTTTAATAAAGTTCCATTCCTATGATTTTTTTCTTTTCTATCAGCTGTAACAGGAATAAGCAGAGGAATTAAAGCACAGTTGTGCATCAGTCTTTATGGTGGAACATGGGGAAAATCCTATTTAAAGGGCATTTTTTATTTCAAATCACATTGTGGCCTTTAATAGGCTGAATCTCCTAAGGAGAAAGTTATCTCTGGTACAACTTGTGAAACCCAGGAGCAGTAAATCACGCGGACTGACTGATACTCATCCAAGGATTTGAAAACAAACAAAGCATTAAACAGGAGCAACATTGACAAGGATATATTACAGTCTTTACAGCAAGGAGGCCTGAAAACTTGAAGCTCATTAGCATGACGCTTATCTCCAAAATGTAGCTCGGAGCCATCTGAGGCTTTACAGATCAGTGAACTTTATTATGATAGCAGGGAACCTTATTGAGGGTTCAATTAGGGATAGAATAGCACAATGCTCGGGTAAGTATAGCTCCTCAGGATCAAAGCAGCACCGCTTCTCTAAGAAAAAGATGTGCTTCTCTACCTTGTTAGAGCTCTTTTGAGCATTAATACAGGGGACCCCATGGAAACAGCATACTTGGATTTTCAAAAGACTTTTTGATAAAAGCCCTCGTAAGGGACTATTAAAGTATAATTGAGAACAGTCAGGTAATGCACATTAGTAAAAATGGGCTACACCTCTGGTAGGCTGATGGGCTCAGATTTTTCAAGGTCTCTCTGAGGAGAGAGACATAAAAGTTGTCACGCAGAGCTCTGAGCGGAGGTGTGCAGCAATTGCTGAAAACTAAAGAGGGGGCTGGAGTTGTGATAAAGGAAACCGTACAAGGACACTGGGCAACACTTGGAAAACTGGCACTGAACTCAGGTGGATCAGCGTGCTCCGTCCCCTCTTTCCTAATACACATTACCCTGAGCCAAATCGACACAAGATTGTACAAATATTTTCCCTGTTCTTTCCCTCCTGCCAGCTTCCTGCGGATGCAAGTTTATGGGTCAAGAGGGGGATGTGCACAGGGAACTGGGAGGAAGAACCAGGGAGCAGCTTCTGGGCTCGCTCCCAGCGGGGATGCTGGTCGCGCCGAATTCAGAGCAGCCCCAAGCAGAATTATGCCTCAGCAAATTGTAGGTTAGCGATAGGCAATGTGATTCCTAGGAGTCTGCAGGCAGAAATGCTTCAAGATGTGCTTGCTGAATAGGCCAGAGTAGTTTCTGGCATATTTGTGTCTCATGGTGGTCAGTTCCACATTTTCAGGAGGATTATGGTTTTTGGACAGTTCTTTTTAACAAGCTGTGCTTTGTGCAGTTTAAGGATGGATTTCCATCAGTGTGTTGTTTTTTTTACAGTGTGGGATTATGGCTTGTATTTATTGTGGAATGACTATATTAAAAATCATAATAATAACGTATTTTTATATATGACATTATTAAGTAATTCTGCAGAGGCCTGATGTAATAAGCAAGAAATACAAGTGGGGAGGTTGGGAAAATTCAGATTAATTCAATGGCTTTTCATTATTTTAAATAACAGCAAACCCAAATATCACTATTTCTTAATCAGTGTAACCCCAGCAGATCTTAAAATGCTTTATAAAGGAGGAAGAGCTCATTATCCTGTCTTACTGATGGGAAAACAGAGGCACAAAGTAGCAATTCCTACAACTAGAAATTAAGCCTTTGTGTTTTAGGTCCCAGGGCTGGGAGCTACCTGATAAGCTGTACCTCACAGACACTTTTTCCCCAAAATGTCTGTGGATGCAAGATATATTTAATATAGTTCTTCCGCAGATGTGTTAATTTGGCTTTAGTGATGTTATATTTTTCTAGCATAATGCTGAAGTTTATATGCAGGCAAAGATCCCAGCATTGATGGGAACTAAATGCAGTTTCCTGGTAATGATTTCTGGACAGGACCTCTGTTCAGTGCGCTGCAAAGCTGAACGGAAGTAGACCTTGCCAAAAAGCAGTGTTTCTGCTTTGTAAAATTCAGTTTTTGAAAGTCTGAATTTGAAAAGAAACATAAAATTTCCAATCTTTCTGTGAATGGTGCCTTCCCAGACCCTGTAGGTGTCTAGTGAAGTTGGTGTGCTGCTTGATTTTAGCAGATAACAACTCTAATGAAGTTGTCAAGACTGTTAGTTTTATTAAGTATCCTGCTACCAGTGATGCTGCAGCTTCTAAGATACCTAACCTGAGGACAGACCAGCAGGAACTAATTTGATGAAAGTCTGCAAAACCTGAAATATTTCAAATGAATCCTTCCCACTCCATAAATCTGCATCTTCTGATGAAAAGTTGTATTGCTGAGAAATTTCTGATCATTTCTAAACATTCTGCTATTCCTTACAGAGCCCGGTGTTTATGGAGGTTATCGTAAGAGACTTTGTTCAGGATGAATAACATTTTGTGTCTTTGTTTATTGTGAAGCTTCTTTAATAAGTATTTTTTCTGTAAGGTGGTTCAACTATAATAAGTTAATCACAGTTCTAATGCACGGTAGAAATGTGATGGATTGAAAAAAACGTTCTTCCCTTTTGCATCAGCCAAAATTTAGTTAATATTTATATACATGTCTGAGCGTAACTCAGGATGCTATAAAGACTCAAGATGTCAATTAGATATAGGATAAAGATCTTAAGGTGTTGCTTCTAAAGGTTATGCAAGAAAAGACTGGCCTGAAAACTAATTAAGATTACTATGACAGTCAAATATATGAATGTATCTTAAAGTTCTTTATATGTTTCATTTAATATATGGATCATCATGAAAATGGGAAAGAAAAGGCCTGTGACTAGCATCACCTAAATGCCTTAAACAACTTTAGTCTCCCTATTATTTCCTGGTAGGCTGAAGAGAACAATAAATATTTTTCATTATTATAGGATGGGCTGGTCCCCCGACCTAGTACTTCTTATTCTGCCTGATAGCCCTCTCTCATGTGTCAAAATTCATTAACTTACCTATTCTGGGTGGAAGTCTGCAATTCCCACATTCTTTGACAGGGCTACTGTGTCCTAAGTGCCACTTGCATGTCTCTGAATTTAAGAGGTTATTCACTTAGGGATCCTTCAGGAGTCATACACAGCATGCAAACAGTCTTCTGGAAACCAAGCTAGTAATTAAATTGCTACATAAGCAGAGATTAGTAAAAGAAAAATGTTTTAAAACTAGAAAAATTCTACACAGTTTCCATCGTGCTTCCAACCTGATGGTACCTTGAGGTGAGTCATAAATAAGCGCCTTGAGTTAGAGTCTATTTTCTAAAATGCTGCTAGAGTGTGTTGTTCTGTTTTCCCGAGCTTTGACCAGTTCTGAATGCTCAGCAGGAGAGTAAGCTGACAACTCAGCATCCTCAACAGCTCTGAAAAGGTTGACAAGAGGCAGTTTTTCTCAAGACACAGCTGAGGTTGGATGGCAGCTCTGGAGATCGCCTAGTCCAAACTCCCTGCTCAAAGCAGGGTCAGCTACAGTGGATTGCTCAGGGTCATGCCCAGTCAAGACTGCAAGGATGGAGACTCCACAACCTCTCTGGGCAGCCTGCTCCAGTGCTCAGTCACTCTCACAGTGGAATATTTTTTCTTACTTTAAGTGGAGTTTCCTGTATTTCACTTTGCACCCTTTGACTATTTTCCTATCACTGGGCACCACCAAGAATAGCTTGGCTTGGTCTTCTTCACTCCCCCATCAGGTATTTGGGTAAGACTTCTCCTGAGCCTTCTCTTCTCCAGGCTGAACAGTCATGGCCCTGCACTGGACTCATTCCAGTATGTCATGTCCCTTTTGTACTGGGGAGCCCAGTGCTGGACATAGCATCCGGATGTTTCTCACCAGTGCTGAGCAGAGAGGAGCGATGACGTCCCATGACTGGCTGCCAATGCTCTGTCAGCCCATTTCTTCAGTCTGTTGAGGTCCCATCCTTGTGGTGCCAGAAGTCAGAAGCTTCCAGCCTTGGTCACTGTGGGATTCTCCATTTGTCAACCAGACAAGCTCAGACTCTCCCTGAGTCTCCTTCAGTACAGCTGAGTGTCCAGGCTCTTGTATCTGTAGAATCTTGGAGAAGATTTGGACCACCTCTTTCTCATCACCTCTGCTGCTGCAGTCTGCCAATCTCTTCCCATAGCTCCTTCCTTGGTGAGAAGAAAGGCCCTCCACCAGGCAATGAGCCCACCTCCCACCCCAGCCCCACCGAGAGGCCCAGGCACCTTCGCGCTGTGTCCTCTGTTGGGAGCTTCATCTGGGCCAAGACCTTGATGTTACAGGGACGGATGCATCACCACCACCGCTCAGGCCGTGTATGCTGCCCTCCACAGAGCTGGCTCCCTTCTGCCGAAACTGCCGCCTCTGATAGCTGCACGCTCTTAGGTGGCTCCACGTGCCTTTCCTTCACGCTGCGGCCCGGACTTCCCTCTGCCGCGCCAGTCCTCTGCAGTCGTACCGCAAACACCTCGGAGGGCTAGCGGGCACGGTGAATAACCGATGGCAGAACAGCTCCACGTGTACGGTCCTGAATGCTGTACAGTACTGGGGCTGCAGGAAAGGATCCATCCAGGCAAGTAACTACCTCACCTGGCCAATTTAGGGCTATAAAATAAAGGAAATGTTTTCTGTAAAGAAAAAAGGACATCACAATGAAAGAGCAAAATTTGTTAGGAGTAAACTTCTCTTCATTGCGATTCCAATGGGATTAAGAAAGGCAAAAGAAAACTTCTGTCTTTATCAAGATATGATTTGATTTGATGAAGCAATTTGAAGAAAGAGTTAAATAAGAACAAAGGAAACAATTCAAACTTAAGTGGTACATTCTATTACATATTAATACAATATATTTGCTAGAGACTGGAAAAGCTTGAGAAACCTCAGTGAGGTGGAACAGGATGTGATTTATGCAGGCTAGCATGGAATTTGCTTGAAAATTTCCTGACATGGGAGATAAAGAGGTTTTGAATCTTGGTTCCTATACTCATGGGAAGTGGCATAAGTGACATCTTATTCCAAAACGCAGTCAGAAGAGCAATGGGAGAGCAGTGAAGTACAGTTGTTGATGTAATACACAAAACTGACACTCATACTCAACAAAAACTCCTGCGACGATTGTTAGAAGTTCCCGTTATTAATATTTGGATATGGGGTTCAGTTTTGAACTGCGTTTTAGGATAACAAACTCTCACCTAGCTGGCTATGGAAGTAGGTGCAAGGGGCTGAAATACAGGAGATGATTTAGAGAGAAAGACGTAGGAAACAGGGATTGTTTAAACACCTAAGAAATTTAGGGACAACAGTCTGAGCAAAAACCTTTGTGCTTCAAATTCATTTACCTTTCAGAATTGGAACTAAACCTGCTTGAAGCACTGGGGTGTCGTTGTTTTCTTTGCTTTTTACCTGCTCGCTGTTCTCAGAGGAGGTTATTTTTAAATGGCCTTGTCAAAACCTAATTGCAGTTTTGCAATGGCTAATTCCCAGGCTGTTTAGGCATTGAAGAATCAATTCTGAGACATGTCTATGAGGGTTTTGTTAAGGCATGGCGGATGCTGCTGAGATCAATCAGCTTCCTAGTTTTTAAATCACACAGGAAATTTGGGTTAAAATCTCTGTTCTGGCTGATTGATCCCATGTCTCAGGGCAGTGCCCTCACTAACCACCTTTATTCTCACAAATTTGTGACTCTCTATAAATTAATTAAATGTGCACTGGGTGAGAAAGGAAGACTTGCATTGAAACCCTGACTCACATTAGCCTGTGGTGTGGGGACTAGAATAAGGACTGCTGCCCTGGTCTCCTACATCTCAGATGAGGGCTCCAGCCACAGGCAGTTCCAGGTGGGACACACATAACTTTCTACTGGTCATTTCAGGCACCACTACTCCATGCGCACACCTACAGGATTGTACCTAGCTGGGAGACAACTCCTAGTTTGAGAATCTGGCTTGAAGATCAATGCCCCAAAGGGCCAGCTGGTGGTGGTGGAGCATCTGGACTTCTCACACCACCAAAAGCCTCTCCAGTTTGGTGGAGATGCGGAGACAGCGGGTACACCATTAGCTGCCAGAACAGAGGGGACCCATGGGGATCGAGCACACGAGAATATGTGCTTTGCAAGACTGGAATCAAAATGTCTTTACTGACAGCATGAAGAAAAGCTTGTGACTGCTCCTGCAACTGAGCCAATCTCTCTTGCATCTTACATGAACAAAATTTCATTTTTTTTAATGCTTGAAAAATCAACAAGCTGAGGGTTGGGAGCAAGGAAAGAAAGACTCAGGCTAAGTAATGTTTAACTCTGGCTATTTAAAGGTCATGATATTTGTTAGCATGTGTATTTATTGGATGTAGAGCAGGGGAATGGAAAATTGTTCAAAGCTGGATTCAAGATACCTGGTGGCTGGGCCAAGATTCCTTCCTCAGGCAGAGTGCCTGTGTCAATGCTGGATTTTAAAGGAATGGTGGGGAATGCTTCACACATGCAAGAGCTGGGCTAAAGAATTTAAATTCTTTGCTAGATTATCCTGAATTAGCCTAGTCACAAGAAGTTTCAGGACTGGTTAATATTTTGTCTGTACTCAACAGGCGTTTTAGGGAGAACAGGAAAATAAAATTGTAACAGGGAAAAGTCAAATAATCTGCCAAGAATATGGGAGATTTTAAAGTTACTCTTACAACGCTACCCTTAGGAAACATTTCTTTACTGTGAGGGTGGTCAAACACTGGAACAGGCTTCCTAGAGAGGTGATCGATGCCCCAAGACTATTTAAGAGGCCTTTGGACACTGCCCTTAATAACATGCTTCAACTTGGTCAGCCCTGAATTGGTCAGGCAGTTGGACTAGATGATCATTGTAGGTCCCTCCCAACTGAAATACTCTGTTCTATTCTATTCTATTCTATTCTATTCTATTCTATTCTATTCTATTCTATTCTATTCTATTCTATTCTATTCTATTCTATTCTATTCTATTCTATTCTAAAATGTCAGCATGTTGTTCACTGCTCTATCAATGCTCTACCGCGTACAAACACACCGAGTACAACTGCAGCTTTCTGCTGTAAGTTAGGTGCACGCTGAGGTGACTCAGTGAAGAGAAAGGTATTCAACGCTTGGTTCAAAGTCAGCCAGCAGAAATACTGCCCTTGAGTTCAGTGAGAAGCAGAATGGGGCCTGCCTAGAGATAACCAAGTGTTACTAGCCTATCACCTGTTTACATTTTTTATAGAGTTGAAATAGTTGATTGTACTATGAGAAGCAGGGAATATTTTTACTTTACCTCTTTCCTTTTTACAAACACTTCCAATAATTGTCCTTAAATTCCCCTTTTGAAGTCCAGAGGAATGACGTCAGGAGGCAGGAGGCCCCCTCCATCTGTCCAGCACTTGGCAGATAGCATGAAAGAAGACAAATAACTTCATGATAACAGAATAACTATAGAAATTTAAGTGAGACATGTCTGCAAGGGATGGCTATCCACCAGTCCCGTTTCCATTAACTGCTGCTCAGTCCTTCACTTTTTTATTTGTGAGCAGAGGGCAACTCCCCTGTAACTGCATAAATTAGAGAGAAATAGCAAAATTTAGTCAGGCTTGCACTGCAGAGCTCCAGGTCAAAAGAATTCAACTATGTTGTGTAAATCAGCACATAAGGAAATTCAAGTCCCGGTCAGATTGTGGTTAGATTAAGCCCAAAAGAAAAAAAGGCTCTTTCGTCTCTTGTCATAAATAATTATCCCTCTAAATATAGCTGTAGACATTTTCATTAGAAATATAAATATATATCTAATTCAGTGTTCTTCTCATGAGAAATAAGAGAATAAGAGAGAAATGAAATCATGAAGCCCAGTTTTTAATCACTTTTCCTAGCCACTGCCAAGAATGGTTTTGAAGTCCACTGTACCGTGGTAGCATATTCTGAAGGTGCTTTTATGATTTTTCTCCCTGTTGAGCAGTAGTCCCAGGGGCGTCCTTCTAGCCCTGCTTGGATAATTTCTGTGCTAGTTCATGACAAAAATGGGGCTGTACACCATAGGCAGGTTTGGGGGGCAGTGGGGAAGAATTAATTTCTTTCTTCAATTTCTCAGTCACTTCAGCCTTTCAAAGTAAAATTGGGAGTGACAAAAAAGTGTCAGTAGTTTCTTAATAAAAATTCTCTCATACTTTCCATGAAGAGCAGCTAGTCCTGTATGGAAACCCAGGGGAATTGCTTCCATCTTAAAACTACAACTGGCTCACTTGTTCATGCATAGACAGTGTTCATTCACCACTAGAAAAAGTAACAGGACCAAAAATCGTGGAAGCTATTGTATTTACTAGTGTAGCAATTGTATCATAAGACCTGAATATAGTTGCAGGTATCCTGTTTGATCAAGAATTAGCTAACTGTTGCTTACTTGTGCAAGAAATAAAGTAAGTAACAAGCCGTGAAACCTTCATATGTGAGATACTTGCATCATTTAAGGAAGGAAAATAAATTGGTGAATTATAATTTGAAGGAAGTATCACATAGAAAACTAGAAAACTGGTAGGTGGTTTCCCCTTTCTCCATCTTCAAGGAAGAAAAAAGCATAGCTTTGTTTAGTACTGCTTGCACATTTTTACAGCAGCTAAGAGTGGTGTTTAGCTCCTACTGGGAGAATATCTGGCTATACCAATTGCCTGCAGCTCTGTGAATGCTTTTCTTTGCATCACGCGCTATACTGTGTCTCATATGTTAAAAGTTCCGTTCCAGGTTCCCACTTTCTTAACTCACATTTTCAATATGCAGTAGGCTGCCGGCACATTTCTAGACCTACAATGAGTTACCATCTCTCTCTCAGAATAAAAGCCACGTACAGTGTTCCTTCAGTCACATCGCTAATCTTGCTGGAGAGGAGGAGAGGTGTTTAAACTTACCCTCTGTCATTGTATGGGTGTTGAAAGACATTCTTCTCTTCCACTTCTGGTTTGTCCCAGAACAAGCCAGCAACTGGTTGTGAAGCTCTCTCATCACGTAGTTAAAAAAGATAAATCCAGGCTGATGCTCCCCTAATATCTAGTAACGGGGTTGTTGTTATTACAGGGTTGTTTCACTGCCTGCTAATCAGCTGCTTACTTCCAGTAGAAATGCTTGTGAAGCAGAATTGTTAGTCTTTGTCAGACGGTTGTGTAAACTGTTTATTGAAGTGAATCCTTTTCCAGCCATGAAAACAGCTCTCTATTTGTGCTCTGGTCTCTGTGACAGCATGTAGCATGGCTCAGGTCATACTTGTGTCCATGCATCTGGTTTCTTTGAGAAGGGTGAATTCAGGAACTGCTTGGTGTAAGCTTGCAAATGAAGCAGCCTATGCTGTTCATTTGTAAATTATGAGAATGCAGTGCCTGAAGATATTTTTATCCTATTTCTGATTTGATGCACTTAAGTTTTCTGTCAGATATCCAGAAATTCATGCTGGTACATTATTTGCATAAACTAAGTATTAAAAAAAATTTAAATCACGAAGCTATTTTTCTTCTTTGTAGAAGTGTTTGCTCCAAAGGTTATGAAATAACATCCAATTTTCCTTACCTCTGTGTTATAAATACTGATTTTCCCCTCCAGTCTAAAAACTGAGTCTCCAATCTTAAAGCTGAGCTGAGCTTTTATTCGAATTTGCAACATCAATAACCCCAGCCAGCCAATTTGTATTCTGGATATGGTGTCAGATTGTACATATTAATGTGGTTATGATGTCTGAGAGTATAAGATTCCAGCCTGACTTTCAGAAATGAAGGGGAAGTTTCACAAACTGACCATTACCAAAACACCTTAACTTGGAACTTGCATAAATATGTTTCTTCGAGACAGTGTAAACCCAGGACATAGAGGGATAAATTTGTATTTATCTGTAAACAGTTCAGCTTGAGAATTTTAAGAAATACATATATTAAGAAAAAAGCTGTTCCATTACAGGAATAGTTAAATGCTGGAGCGGCCTCACTCGCTGGAAGAATTGTGAAATCCCATTCACTGGAGGTCTTTTAAAGCAGCTAAAACAAATATCTGTCAGGCATGTCTGGCATAATTTGTCCTGTGTCAGAGCAAGAGGGGAGTCAAGGCGATCCCCCAAGGTCTGTCTCACCCTATGTATCTACAGTTGCGTAGTGGCGTGTTATTCATTAAAAATAGAAGTTTGTTTATAATGTATGTCTGCTATTTCTGTAGCCCGGCAAGAGTGGCAAGTTCTTGAGGTCTGCTGTACCACCAAGAGGTTTATAATGATGTCACGCCTGTAAAGCTGACACCCTGCTGAAAAGCATGATGCAAAAATTATTGTATCAACAGACAAGTGTTCTCCCCAGCCTGCTCATGCAGTTTCAATTTACAATCGGTTGAATTGTCTTACTCTTAGTGATAGATATTTTGAATTCACTTTCAGGTTCTAGTATTATTTGCCAAATTCAACAGTTCTGGTTCAACAGTCTTCTGACTATCACAAAGAAAAGACCTATGAGGGGATTTTCAGAGAGAGTTTCATGCAGTTTAGCCTCTAGCACTTTATGGCTAGAAAAACTTCAATGATAAACCTGTGTTGCTTTTTTATGTGTTGTGCCTTTCTGATACATATTTCAGAGCTTTGTGAAGTAACTGGCAAATTATTTAGCTTTCAAAGTCACCACAGCACAACTCTGCCATCTTTATTTATACAGTTGTGCAGTCAATATTTTATGCTGCCAATTTTTATTTGAGTCTTTTGGAAAATCTGCAGCATTTATTCCAGGGAATCACAAAGTTTGGGGCTAGGGGCTTTTTCAGGCTCCTGTATTACATAGAGTAAGAGTCACTTGTGCTGGTTTCTTACACCCCCATAATTTAAACCATAGGGAACTATGGATTAATCAAGCTAGTGCAGTCAAGTAATGAATACTGGAACAGCTATGTGTACCTGTGATTAATACAGTACTTTTTATATGGTCATATCTAATTATTTGGAAGCTGATGTTTCTCTCTTTGTCTGTTCCAGTAGTCTCCAAGATTTTTTAATTTGTAGACCCCTGGCAAGCTACCAGTGAAGTTCAGCCTCCTGAAATAAGCTTCTCAGTTCTAATGTGGACCTCTTAGTTCCCAGCTGTTGGGGGGTCCTTATCTACTTCCTTATCTGCTGATTTTAGCCAACTGGCCCCCTCTCACATCTCTGATGGAAACGCATGGAAAGGAATCGGTTTTTAAAAGAACTGCACAGTTTTCCCAGGCTAGCAACACTAACATTTTTCTTTTGTAGCACTGTTATTCACAGTAAAGATAGAGGAAGAGCAGCACATGATTTCCACAGTGTATCTTAAAAGCTGAGTACGGATAAAGAGTCTCCAAAAAGAACCTCTAAAAGGAGATGAATTCTCTTCTCTCTGCAATAAGAAGGCTCACAGTCATCCCCACTTAACTTTGCTTCCTGGCCAAGGCAGTTTCTGACATATGTCTTCACTTTTCAGAGCTGGTGCTGATTTTATAGCTGTGTAACATTAATTACTCTAGGTCTTGGGGAGAATGCACATGCTCACGGAAAACAGACATAGACCACATAGAAACCCATGTTTGGATTAGGATGTCCTGTGCTGACAATGCCTGCAGTCTGGCAGAATAACAGTGGGAAATACCATACACGCTTGCCGTGTTCTTACTTTTCTCCAAGTCGCTGTTTATGGCTGCTGCTAAAGAGATGATATTGGGCTAGGAAGACCTTTAATCCAACCAAACTCTGCTCTTTCTCTGTGTTTAGTAGTTGTGCCACAAAGTCATTACCAGCGCACATGCCATGCAATGTAAGAACTTTCAGCCTTTTCTTTTTAGCAAAGGGGGAGCAACCTCTGCAAAAGACTATGGGCCCCAAACCTCAAAAGAAGCTCTTTGAATTCTGTCTTTGAAGCACCTAATTTGAGTGCCTATGTAATGTCTAGATGCTCTCCATAGCAGAGAGTGAGCTAAACCATCCAGGTGGACTGCCAGAGCAGGATCTTCCTGTGGGTGTTTTGAGTAACCTGCAGAGAAGCTTTTTGCTTTTCACTAACTAGAGGGAGCCTATGGGGCCTGATGGGGGCTGAGAGCTACACGTGTGAATGTCCCTCTGAGGGCCACATTCAGCTTTCAGGTATTATGAGCCACTGAGACTTGCTTGCAACAGACTAGTCTGATTCCATGGCTTGTGTGCAAAGAGGTAATGCAAAGTTAATGCTGAGGTCCATGAATCAAGGCACTCAGAAAATTCCTTTCTGCTTCTATTTTGTTTTCTTTTCTTTTCATAGCACCTTCTCTTCACCCTCCCCTGCACAGAACTGACCCCAGGACTCAATCTTGTACCACTGAAATCAACAACAGGACTTTAATCAACTTCAGGGAATGTCATGCCCCATGTTCATTCGAGTCTATGGCAGCTTGAATATCCATCTACCCTGAGAGATAATGTACTGTTTCCCATCCAATTTCCTACATCAGCTTCAGGGGGTCTTTCAAGTTGCTACTCTCAGGTCCATTCTGTTTCATCTCTATTTTCTTGCCACTGTTGAGTTCCTTTCCCAGAATACCACTCCAACACAGTTACAGTGGCTTTTGCAATGCTAATCCCATCATTGCCATCCAGTAAAGGAGCACTGTAACTTTAAGTGACAGAGTTCAGAGTGTGACTGCTCTGGTTTTTTGTACAGTATATCCAGAACTTTTCTTTACCAAAAAGCTTCACCTTCATGTCAATCCAATGCATTTAAAATCTGCCTCCAGATAATGGGCTCATGGTGCCAGGTCGTTATCTGGCCTGAGAAAGCCCTGATATTTCTAAGGGAAAAGTCTTTGCCACCTAACAAAACAATCAAGTCAGCTGCTTAAAAATGCATTTTTGATCCCTTGTGGTTCCCTCCCAGCCCCCATCCCTCTAGTTTGTGGTTTCACTACGTAAGGTGTGGAGATTGGTCTTGGTGAATTCCTGAGGTTCTGTATTGTTCTCAAACAGCTCCTTGTACATCTGTTAACTAAAGAATTCTACAGTCGTAATAAGAAAATGAAATTATCTGTGGCACAAAAGAGTTTCAAAGAGTTATCTAGATTTGCTGCAAACACTTTGAAGAGATTTCTTGGAAAAGTTCATTGCAGCCTAAATCTCTCAACCTAAATTTATTGAAGCTATAATTAGCCGAGACTGATCCTTTTCTTGTTAGAAATAATGAGAATCACAATTTACATTGCCCTTCCAGGTCAGTCCTGAGAACCAACCACCCTGTTCAAACATCAGGCACTGAGGGCAGCTCCAGGCTTGATGCTTGGGGGAATCCCATGTGATAACATGTACCCCAGAAACGCCTGCAGTAGTCTTCATCCCAAACCTTGATCTTTAAAGGTTAAAGATCTTAAACTTTATGGCATTATGCTACAGTGTCCCTGCCCTGGGGAATAATCTCACCTTCAAGACCCTCAAAAGAGAAGGTGTGGGCAGCCCAGAACCAGAGCTCACACTTTATTCCTCGTGAGAACCTAAATATGTTAGTGTGTGAAGTCAATCACACAGGCCATAGGCAAACAACAGACCCCATAGCCTGTCCCTAAAGAACAGCACTCCCATGACCATAAAATTACCCGAAGTCCTGGAGAGGACAGGATTCTGTCATTTTTGGGGGTGACTGAGGGTATGCACAGTTGGGTACTGGGAGGGGAAAATCAAGTTAGGGTTCAGATAGCTGGGGTTTGCTTGTCTGCATATGTTCAGTTCTGTAATACTTCAGAAGGTTTCAGGGAACACTGTTCTGTACCTGTGGCCGTACAGAAACCCCCGATCGAGGAGTTCTCTCGTACAGGCACCTGGAGAAGACAATGCCAGACTTCTCATCAGGATACCCACACTGCAAGGTTGGGCCTCACTGACAAGTCCCTTCCAGGAGAAGATCCTTGTGCAGGGAACTTCTGTGAGCACCAAGCTGGGCAAGGCAGGCTGGCGTCTGGAGGTGCGGCAGAGGGGAAGGCAACATTATGCGGGTGGTGCGAGCAGCCTCGACCAGACAATGAGCTGGCCCAGGAGTGGGGCACCTCCATGTGGGTCCTGGCGATTCTCCTTTTTGCCTGGCACTGTAGCATGCAGGAATGAAAGGTCAAGCTGTTGGCAGCAACAGAGATGGAAAGCTTGAGGCATCACGGATGTTGGGCTCTGAAATGAAAATGTTTTCTGTCCTAGTAAAGACGGATCCTATTTGAAATATGTGTATTTATTCGTGAATTCTGAGTGTTAGCTTTGTGCCAAAAAGGCAACGTAGTGACTTCTCCACCTGGCTTCTGCTCTCTGATGGCAGAGGACCTTGGTTAGTACTGTGGGCAGGCAGATGGTTTGGTCTTGGGGAGTGGCTGTGTACATTGCCCTTCTGTGAAGGTAGCCTGGTGTGGGATTCTTCCATGGTCTGAAGGACCTACCAGTTGGGAGGGCTGCCTGTGTGACAGTGCAGTCCGGCCAACAGAAGAGATGACCAAGCACCCCGCATAGACCGTGTGGCTTTACAGAGAGAAACCACACATGATTTCCAGGGTGTGATGTGACAGTGTGAACATGCAGGAAATTTGATCTCGTGGATATGGCTGGAGAGCAGCCTAGATACCGTATGAACCAAAGAGTCCAGGGAATTAGACCACCCTCCTTGCTCAAGTGTTTGAGCTATGTGCCGCCTGAGGCACCCATGATTACCAAAATGTGGGAGTGAAGAGGAAATACCCTGTGAAAGAAGACAGCTATGAGTGGTGACATGAGGGGAAAGTGTTGGCGCAGCACCAGGCTACTT
Organism: Phaethon aethereus; assembly: GCF_964289735.1. Taxonomy (NCBI): domain Eukaryota; kingdom Metazoa; phylum Chordata; class Aves; order Phaethontiformes; family Phaethontidae; genus Phaethon; species Phaethon aethereus. The sequence continues at coordinate 16,316,292 of NC_138582.1, forward strand.
CTGTATCTGGTCCTAGTCTTGTCAGCAGGACTTATTAGCTTGGGCACAGTGCCACACTAATGCTGCTTTTGGACCCATGCTAGATTATATCTGGCCATTTCAGAGTGTTAGCAGAGGGAGTATGGTTCAGTTTGCTCCTTCCTGCATAGACGTGCCCTAAGGGGGTTGGAATAGAGTCACTCATAGTGGAATTTGCTCAGGAGGCTGTTAAGTTTTAATCAGAGAAATCTACCACGTTATATTGACTAATAAGTGGTATAGCTCACTTCTGACTGAAATTTAGTAGGGTGAGTCTCTTTTTAGCAAGTCCAAGGACACTTCAATTATTTTCAGTCAAGCAAAAACTTCATAAATTTGCCAAGAATCACACATGCATGTGATTTACAGTGTGGTAGATTAAGCCTGAATATCAAATGCTCTAGGCAGATACTGAATGCAGCACTGAACCTTGCAAGGGATTGACATAAACCAGTACTGAGGTCAAGTAGTTATACAATACAGCTCCCTCAGAACAATGCAGTTCACCAAAAATTCTTATATTTATTTATAATCTTCAGTCATCAGTTCTTTAATATCTCTAAAGAAATTTATCAATCTGCTAGCAATTCTTCAAAGAATAAAGATGCATTTGTGTTAAAGTAATCTAAGGCATATGGTCCTATTGGGAGGGAAAAGGATTAGTTTAGAACACCAAAATCAAATGTTTCAAATTATGGTTTGAAAGACAAATTCACAGCGGGGAAATGTAAGTGGGCAAATGTGTACAACAGGGCAATTAAACACAAAGTTACAATTAAAGAAGTAGAGATGGTACCAATGTATTCTAGTCATACTTGACATCTACATACCTGGAGTGACTGAGTTTGTGTCTAAAGCCATCTGTCATCTACAGTGTCTTTATACATATATATGTGCAAACAACTCTGTGTGCTAGTACCAGCAAACTTGCTAATCCTCTGGGACTGCCCAGTTGCGCAACAGATCCAGCAGGAATTCAAGAAACGTGTGTCTATTTTAGAGATTGTGTTAGGACAGCATGAGTAAGTATACGAAATCCAGGAACTACAAGTATTGCAAGTACTCCAAAGGGTGCTGGAGATGGCTGAAATACAAGACCTCTGGTCCAGAAGGTGAATATGTCAAATTCAGTAAGTTGGACATTTTTTTTCAGTGAAGTGCTCTAGCAAATGAATTACAGACAGCTTTCTGTTTTCTTATATTAAATACCAAGTCCTGGAATCCTTTCTCACCATCTTCACAGTGAGTACCTTGATAAGTAGACTCATTCAATCATATTTTCTATATAAATGTACTTAGTTAGACAGTCCAGAGGGAAACAGCTTCACCAGAGGAAGGAACAATGCCCTTCTGCAATGGCAGTGCTGAGGTACTTTTCTGGAAAGCAAAAGACTTCCCACTCTGGTTGGGGAAGGAATCAAATCAGTGTCTCTCCTCCAGGAAGGTAAACTTATTGGGAAAAAGCAGAACAAAGAGGAGCCACCACCCCTGCGACTCACCGTGGAGCCCATCTGCTTACACTTCTCTGAAACTGTCCTTCAGGTAAGATAGAGAGACAGTTGAAAATGTGGATCCTGAAAGGGTTTAGAAGTGAGGTGAGCTTCAAGTTATGCAGCACTATCTGAACCGAGCAGCCTCTGGGAGACGAGGACTTAGGTGTCTAAACCGTAATCTCATTCTCCTGGGGACAACTGGAACACAAGGTGGTCATTATCGTGATGTTCCTGAGGGTAAAGAGCAACACAAGGTGACAGGCAGGCCTGGCTCACTATCTCCTTTTGCATCTGTTTTACCTGTTGCACAGCAGTCTTATACTGTTTTCCAAGGGATTCTGTGTTTTATCACAGATTTATTGCGGATCAAGTAAAGCATTGCTCCAGGGAGTATGTGTGGATTGCAGAGCTTCAAGGCAGCACAGGGAACAATGGAAAGATTTGGAGATTGGTCTTCAGAAAGAGCTCACTGCGAGAATGAAATTGTTACTTAGCAGCAGCAAATAAACTAATAAAATGAACAAGGATACAGTTAACAAGCCAAGGCCAAGAAAAAGAAAAGACGCCAAGAACAGAAAACTTAAATAGAAGGAAATGTCACAAGAATCAATAAAATGGGCCAGAGAACTGTGTCTTTCTGCTTTAAGTGATGCAGACAGTGTGAAACAGATGCTATTTCAATGTCATCAGCAACTTGACAAGCTGGATAAATAATTGTTGCCAAGGAAAATAAAAGCATGTGCTGTCAGTGTGGGTGGTTGCCATGATTGCTGTGGCCTCTGGTTCAAACGCAGTTGCAGAGATGATGAAAAAGAAAATAAATATGGAAGTGGCTGAGGAAAAACAATTAGCTTCCCACAGATGGGCCTTTGGCATACCATAAATGGTAGCTGCCTTTTTCATCATTAGTTTGGGTGGAAACCTGGGAAATAATAAAAGGTGGAGAGTTATGGGCACAGCCATTTCCTGAGTCCTTCCCGTAAAAGGGGAGGAACTGTCGGTGTGGAAGAAGAATTGTTATAAGGAAACTGCAACAGACATTTCAGCAAAAAAGCTAGACACCAGATTCCCACCCAGCTGCCACTGAAAGTGTCAATACCTTCAGAGCCCCCACTCTGCAAGCGGGTACCATGCGGGCGTTGATACGTCATCGCTAAGGACTCTTAGGGACCTCAAAGTCTTCTTCCAGGCATTTCTATATTTGTGCGATGTGGTGAGGGACTCAGTTCATGCATACGTGCCCCAAGGATCCATGGTGAAGGCACTTCAATGCCTTGGGGTATCCTTCTCAGATAATAACAGGACATCAGCTGTTCCTATAAAACATGACAGGAGGAAGAACAGTAATTCTTTCTATTCATTGGAGAGCACTTGCTCAGGTCACTTGGTCTAGAGATGTTGGCTCCATTCCCACCTTTGAGGAGAGTAACCCCTCATCTACAACCTCTTGGGTGAAAATAGTACCATCTTCTATGCAGAATCCTAGACCGCATCACCTGAATATCACCTGTGTTCATTCTCTACACACATCCTCTAAATCCTGTAAGAGCTGAGATCCAGAGCCAGATTTATATTCATGTCAATCCCACTTAAATTGTTCTTTAGGAAGGTGAGAGACAGGAAAGACGTGCGTTGAGTCAGTTACTTGCACATCTTGTCTGTATCTCAAGGACAAACAATGTGTTTTTATACCTTCTCTATCTTCATTTTCAATTCCTTAAGCATTTCAGCCACTGAAAATCTTCATCTCTCAATCCCTGAGCAATTTCACTTACATAAATACAGAAGTCGATGTCAGTATCATTTGCTACAATTCCAAATAATTTGTAGGGTAAATTGTCAATAACAAAGCAATCAGTGAGTGATCATCAAATAAATAGCGACGTGGTTCTTTACTCATGACACTTTGTGTAAGAAGTCAAGTCTGGCTGCAGTTGCTTGGGATCCTGATTTGTGACGTGTACTGAATGATGGGTGAAGGAAGAAAGTATAAAACTTTAGACTACCGACATGATTCATCCAGTTAAAATAAAAGCCTTGCCTACAACCTTATAAAAATATCATAATAAGCATCAACAATGATGACATAGCTAGAGCAGCGATAGTAAAACTTAAACTCTCTGCTTTAGGATTTGGTATAAGACAAAATGTCAGCCTGTTTGTTGATTCTTGATCTGGGGCTGAAATACACTGAAGTTGGGTTTACATATTTTGACTAGAAGGAAACCCAACCACAAACTATACATCCGAACTGTCAGTGTGGCTTTGTCCTACATAGGACAAATCTGCTGGCCTGGCTGGGCCACCCACAGCAAAAGAGCAGACGTGGCACAAGTATGAGCTGCGGGCAGGGACTGGCGTCCCTGGCAGGAGAGAAGCAGCTGGCAAGTGGCTTGGCTTTCTGGTGCCACCCTAATGCCAGAGGTGTAATTTTCACATTATGAAAGGGTATTACCAGTTTTATGTTTGCCTTAAATTTCTTAAAGTTTACAACCTTAGACACTTTTTTTTTTAAGAATAGAGCTAAAACCTCTTATGGGAACACTTTTGAACTTCAACATCCAGAATCCAAGTCCAAGGTTTAGCTTCATCCCTCATCCCCACATGGATATGATGGAGCAAGGCTTCATCCTTGATGTAGATGAAATCTCATACCCAAACTTGGCTCAGATCACAGTTTTTGGTCTGCTCTCTGGTTTTGTTCCCAGACCAAGCAGAAATGTCAAGTGTTTTGTTGCAGAACTTTGCTCTAACATCAGTCAAATAAAACCCAGACTCCAAGAGTAACACCTATTGTTCTCTTTGATGGTTTAACAAGAATAATTAATGCTCTTTTCATGAACAGAGCAGGCAAAGAGGCATATTTAGTGGTCAGTTGGGAATGAGGAGGTTCTCAGATTGAGGGGAGGATGACTGATCCCTATCTACTGCTCCTTAGAAGCCACTGTTTCACACAAGGCGATATGGTTAATGCCTCTCTGATTCTTGAATGCCTGCCGAGTTCCTCTGTGTGATACTATCACTAACGTTGATAAACAGGTCTGCCTAAAGCAATAAGGCCACAACATATTTGCTTCTTTGAACTAGAGTAATTCTGCTGCCAAACCGGAGCTCCTAGCCTTTCAAGGTTCAGCTAGCAGTTACATGTATATTGACATTTCTTTTTACCTCGGGCCACATGAGGGAGAAATGGTTTCTTGCTTTGTAAAGCACTTCCCACTGTGTGACAGACTTTGATACTGCATCTGGGAAGGAGAGTGAAGGTGGTTTCCACAGAGATAGAGAGATCTTCAAACTTTGCTGTTCCCAAAGAGGAAAGCCACACTTCATTCACATAAACAGGACCAGAAACATTTTTATACTTGCCTTTCCAGCAACCTACAGTGCCATTCCTTTGAGAGCTGCTTTCTGAACTTAATCAAGATCCTTCCCAGCCTGTTTGCAGATTCCCATGGAGGAGAACAGCTCTCCTTAATGCATTGCTTTGGTCTATGTTGCTCTTTCCTATCAGATCACCCAAGAGTTTTTGAGGACTTGTCAAAAAAGTAACTATGTGTGTCATGGAAACATAGGAAGACACTGCAGTCCATTTCATTATCTGCTGTTCGGAGGATTTAGTCATAATACTGCAGACAAAGGTTTATGTGTTATGAAAGCTTTTTATAACATACTTTTGCTACGTTTCTCAACAGGTTTAATTCTATTTTATGCAAGTTTATTTATGTGGAAAGAAATATAGGTCAGGCTTCTTTCTTCAGAAGAGTGAATTCTTTGTAGCAGCCTGAATCTGATGTCTACCTAAACATGCATTTTTATCTTACAGTATAAAATAGATGCCTATATGCCTATAATTTCTGGTCCTGGTGACAACATGCATGACACGCTATATTGCCTATTCTTCAGCAGAGACAACTTCAAGTAGATATATCTACTGAAGGTCTGACCTTCCTATCCCCTCCCTTTACTCCCAACAAGGCAAATATCATTTTAATGAAAGGCTATTGTAGAGTATGATATCTCTTAGAGTGTAGTATCTATCTTATACAGTGTGGTATCTCTTAGAAGAATGGGCTGTATAAAGCTAAACTATGCCATGGTATTGGAGTGTATGCAACTTTTTAACCATATTCTGTGGTTCGCTGGTTCTCTTTTTCTGAAGAGCACATGGATATGCTATAAAAGAGACACACTACTCACCTTTCGTTATCTCACCAGAACTTTTGGGATCTTTTTGTGTGTTTTTACTGAAACATTTAGGAGTTAGTAATTTCAGCATTAGGAATTTCAAGCAGAGGCTGAGGGAACAAGCATAACTATCACAAGAGCTCTCTTCATCTAAGCTTATTCACTACTCCTATATTAAAGGTGTTATGTCTGAAATAATTTTGATCTCTTGAGTTTAATGCCAACGCAGAATTGAGTCCACAATGTAGTTCATTCTAGTCTCTGTCAAAGAGAGGCTGTGTCAGAGATATGCTAATTTAAATTTATTTTAATCCCATTAATTTAATGCTATAACAGCAGTTAGAGGTGGAACAGACCTACCAGGTCGTGCTTCTGATCTATACCCATGGACCAACACAGGGTGTTTACAGAATCATAGAATCATTCCAGTTGGAAAAGACCCTAAATACCATCAAGTACAACCACTTTTCCCAGTCTTCCTGTTTGTCTTCCTCCTACTACTCCTTTTTCCCCTTTTCCTCCTCCTCTTCCTCTTTTTCTTCTAGCTTTTATTTCTGCTATTCTTTTGCTAAATACTTCCTCCTGATTTTGTTCATTTTCATTCTTTTTTTTATCTTTCACCTTCCCATGTTGTTCCCCCTGTTCCTCCTTTCCTAAGTCTTGTCCTCTCAAATTTTAAATATAGCTTGATTGGTGGCTAATTGTCACATTTTTAAGAGTTGTTAGGGGCAACGACATTTACATAGGGGAACTGCATTTTAGAAACCTGGTGGAAATGCTTCTATTTTGGGCTCCAGTAAATTTTCTACTCTAAAAAAGGTAGAGTAGGTTGACAGTATGGAAGAACAGTTGTAAAGCTGGAAGAAGGTGTTGGAAAATCCAGATTTGTTCTTGTAAAACCTGTCAGTTCAAGAGATTGATGTTTTCTTTCAAAACAAGCTCCAAAGAGCTGTGAGTAGTGTCTTTCTTTTATAGCATACCCATGTGCTCTTGAGAAAGACAGAGAACCAGTGAACCACAGAAAAAGACATATACACTCCAACACCATGGCATAGTTTAGCTTTATACAGTCCATTCCTCTACTTAAAGAGAAGAACTCAAAACTGAGTCAATCGATCTAAAAGAGTAACCTTTGTACATGGTACTTTAAGGGCTAAATAGTGCAATAGTTTTCCTGAGTGAAGACACTTTCATGGACATGAATGGCACATTCTTAAATCTTTAGATGATTTATTTGATTTATTTTGAAGTGATGTATTTTGAAATGTGACCACACAATCACACATCTATTTACAGTGCACTGTTTTCTCAGATCTAAAGGCACAAGCATGACTACACAGCAGTGATTCTGCAAGGAACCCTGACGCAGGGCTATGCACGGGCGTGTTAGAAAATGAGGCCTTGATTGCTCTCGCAAGTCGTGAGCTCCTGTTAGGGGCTAAAGAGTTCATGCGTTTTGTAGCCAATCCAAGCGCATCCCTCTGTCATCTCATGCCTCTCATGCCATGTCTCACAGACTCTTTTTAATTCTAACACCTGCAAATTGTTTGGCAGCACCGTGATTAGCACTTAGTGCCGTGGCCAGGTTTACCTTCTGATGTGCTCTGGGTTTCTTGCCCTCTAAGCAGTCAGCAAACACCTCCTGGTGTGTACGAGATGGGAGGAAGGATGTGGCTGGCTTTTTCCCAGGGCATCAAGACCTCAGTAAGGCATGGCCAGACATGGGAAGAAAAGCTTTGTTGCAGAACGTAACTGTAGTGTCAGTCACTGGTTCCTCTGGACTCTCCAAGTATTTGCTCAGTTTCAGGGATTAAAGTTGAACTAGCCTTGGCTTAGACTAAGCATGTGCTGAAGAGTGCTGTTGGTGCGCAGAGTATTCAGATCTCCATAGCACCAAGACCGAAAGCAGAAAGATATTTTAGCACGTAAGTCCAAAGGACTTCAAGGGACCTATTCATATGATTAAAGGTAGGCACATGCTGAAGTGCTTTGCTGAATGAGGCCATTTTGAAAATTTTTTCGTATTTCGTGCACTTGAAAAATCATATGCATAACTGAGAAGACCAAGAAATAAAAAGGAAAAAAATTGAAAGAAATATGTAGGGATATTTGGAATTCTAGATGTAAAATATTTTCAGCACCTATTTTATGCAGGCATGCCCATTTGTGTGTGCATAAAACAGAATTTTTTTATTGTATCCTATGAATTGACTGTAGACTATGTAATAAAAGTGGGACATAAAGGAATAATGAAAAGAACAAGATATGACTAAGTCTTCTGAAAGTTTTTTTTATGGCCTTTGTCAGGAGAACAAAGCCCCTATCCCTTACTTTCGAGCTGTCATTACCTTCGCATAAAGATGCAACATTAGAACAAAATCTGTTCAGAAAATTGTCTCATTCTATCCCCACAACAAGGAAAGCATCAGAATTAGTCACAAAATGAATACACTAATGTTGGTTACAAGCAACATGAACTGGCTATTCATTTTGATAACTAAAATGGGAAGCTGAAATGGTAAAAGAATTAACTCTTTTCCATGTCAGGTATAAATTCCTGCACCTTGTTACTATTTTACTACTTTTTCACTTGGATATTCCTGTAATGTTGCAAAGATAAATGGTTAGAGTATGCTGGCTGACAAAGACAGAGAGAACTAATGTTCTGACAGGCGTACAGCTTGGGGAGAGTTTCACTGTAATGCCATTATGTGGCATTTGTGTGTAAGTCCATTTGGTAGAAAAAAAAAAAGGCTCATCTTCACCACAAAGCCATTTTAACTTTGCTGGATACAGCAGCAGTTGAATGATTTGTATGATATAGTCAGAATACTCTATGATAAAAACGAGGTATTGATTCAAGGAGATTTTAATTTAGATTAGTTCACTTAAAATGAGTAATAAATTGAAATGAACTCTACAGAGCTCACGTTCAGAATGAATTATCTTGCCACCTCATTGAAACCTTAGGCAAGGAATAATTCTAGTCATTGCCCTAACCCAAATCACCAATTTTAAATAAGAACTGTACAAATAATTTGGACAAGAGAATGACAGATGTGATATCTGATTTGTAAATGAATTCTAGGGAATGGAAAGGAAAAAGAAGAAAAAATTGTGTTCCTAAAATAAATCAGAAGGAAAAATGTAAGTGATTTCAGTACTATGCTTTCATATTAACAGCTACTCATGTGTCAAATGCTGCATTAATATTTGATAAAATCTTGCATATTGCTACTAGTTTTTCTTGCGAAGAATACTTTTTTTTTCTTCTTTCCCTCCATCATCTTTCTGGGTAGGATTTTTAATGAGTTATTCCTATACTGAAGCCTTCTACAATAGCTGACAGTTCTGTTTGCTGAGATGTCTTGGGCTGATTTAACCTATTTTTCTTTACACACTGTTTATCCATGCATGTTTACAATAGGCATACTCACCACCCACACTCAGACTGTTGATGTATATAAGCATACATTCACACACTTCAATATATGATTTCCTCTTGATTTATTTTTAAAGCCTCCAGTTCCTTGCCCATTCTTTTTACTATAGTTCTGATTAAGATTTATTTTCTTCATTCTGCCCTTTTCCCTGTATATCATTGAATTTCTTTCCTAATAAATGGGGAAATACAAGTTCTAAAATAGATAACAGAATTGAACAAAAATGGGATATATTTTGCTTTTACTTTTTCTGTAATAATAGCTTGCTTTTTAATCTCCACCTTATTTACTTTATAAGATACTGGGTTTTTGTTGGCATTTTTAATAATAAGTATTCATCTTAGAACTGATGGCCTTTGTTCAAGGCTTAGCTTGCTAGGCATTCTGGGGATCCTTTTAGGCATCTAAACTCAATGATTTTACACTTCTTCCAAGTGAATATGAGGTGTCCAAAGATGTCTTGCTTACAACGAGTAGATCTTCTGGATTTGTCACACAAGTGTCTGTTGAATGGCAGCATTCATACTCAACATTTCAAAGAAAGGCGTGCAGATGTTTGAAATGCTACAGAATATCTCACGTAAGAGGTAGGATCTTTGATAGCCAAGCTATCATCTACATCAAATCATAGCATTCTTATTTAGGTATGCAAAGCTAAGACCAAAATACATATTCCACTACCTATAGCACGGCTACTTTGGTCTTTTGCTGCCTGTGCATGGTCACCTTCAGCTCCCAGCTCACCTCCCCTCATGGAGCAACGTCACTCTCGCTGCCCCCTGAAAGTGGGACTGGAAGGTGATTTACTTTAAAACAATGCGGATTTCACTCATGCGCTCTCACATGCCCACAGACAACACCAGGATGTACACACACGTGGTCTGTCCAGCATCAGAGATGCTTGAGCTCTGGTGGTCTGCTCAGGGTTCCCAGTGCAGGACGGGACACCATCTACCGACTCCTCATCTTGTCTCATGGGTTGGGAACCATGTGCTGATTTCTGCATGTGCCTTTCCGTACACTTTTGGGCCGCATGGTGATTAGTCTCTCCACCCCATCCCACCTCTGGGAGTTGTCAGGATGTCTGTCCTTGTCTCTGACCTGGGCGTCCTGAGAAGCTGCACTTTGCTGCATGCTAGGATTGTGATAAGCTGCTAATCTCTAGGTGTTTTCAAAACCTGGTCAGACATTGCCATTTATTCCCCATTCACACCAGTCACAACATTCCTATTACTTTTCTCTACACATTCTGCACAGATTTTTTTATGCACTGAACACTTCTAGTGGTGGTCAGATCTAAAAATGTATGAGGGTGCCCCTTCTCTTTCCAGGGGAATAAATCAGATGCTACTATCAAATTTTAGACACTTTAATTTAAGAAGAGATACATTTCCAGAAGCAGAGATAAAGGGGAAATTAATAAATTTTCTCCATGTCATAAAATAAATTCAGGTCTAGACTTACAATTGATTGTATTTGGCAACAGAAGAATACCTCTCTTCACTGTCTGATTCAAAGGCTATTCGGCAGAAAGAAACAAGTATTCTGGATGCGGAAAAAAGCCACCAACTCTTTGAAAATATTTTCTGTGTTGCAAATGTAGTTATCCATGTAAAACAGCAACGTTACAAAGGCAGGCATTTGGAAAAAATACGGTCATTCACTTTCAACAAGGTTTAAAACAGGGATTCAGTACAATTTGGCCCTTTCTGTCACCCTAATAATGTGTCTGTTTGTAGCTTCTGCAATGAGTAAGAAGATCATAAAATTGCTCATTGCTATCAACCAAATTTACAGTTTGTATTATTTCCAGAGTGCACCCCGTTTCCCTGAGGAGTTTGTGACCATATACAGGTAAATTAAATGTGTCCAGGACCGTTCTGCAGCACTGAGGGCAACCGGTACGCCATAGCCCGCATCCATCAGTCCCAAAACGGGTTAGCCATGTGCAGACCGCCATGGGAATGACAGCTTGGCCGTGCCAACTTTTGAACCGTGTCTGGGAAATATTTAGGAGGGAACTAACTGGCTTGGGGCAAAATCATGCCAGAGTTTGTTCTAAGAGTTTACCGCTGTAAATGAATGAATTACCATTCCCAGGACCTTTGGCACAGTTTAATTTAGCAGTATAGACATAGCCAAAGTGGACTAAGTTCTCTGAAAAAATACAATATATCTCAGCACTTAGAGTCAGAGAAGGGGAATGACATATGCTGCACTGTGTCCAGATGTGTTGTGTCTAGATGGTTTTTCTTTTTTTTTTTTTTCTCCATGTCTGCTTCAGTTATATTATCTCCAGAGTGGATATAACAGTATTTAATCTTCCTTCTGACTGTCTTTCAGGAGATTAAGTATAGAATATTATTTAGATATTATTTAGATAATTAGATTTTCTCTAACATTAGATCAGCTCCGATGTTAGTAGATATAACTTTATGATCTCTCTCTTATTAAAATCAAAGTCAATACATTTGAGTCCTTTCCTCAGATTTGATTAAATGCTAATTGCAGGACTGCTATTTGCTCGTGATAGTTAATAGGATATTTAACCTTGCACGTTTCCTAAAACATTAAGCTTTTCTTATTTTGTTGCTGCTGCTTTTCCTTCCAGCCTGATTCTTAGCTAGAGGCAGTTAATCTCCATTTTACTGCCTTCATCATTTAACAGAGAAAGAAATGGATGTGAGATTTTTCAGACCTGTGTTTGACAAATAATTCTTTCTCCCGGTGATAGGCTGAAAAGTGTTTTGAGAGTGATTTGGAGACAGAGGCGATGCTTTGCCTGGGACTGGGGGAAGAACATCGGTTTTCTTTCTTTTGTCTTCCTTTTGTTAATTTGCTCTTCTTAAAGTTCCACTTCTCCTAAATCACAAACTGAGGACATTACTGGACTTACTCATCCTCCTCCTCAGTGCCTTGAAGAGTTCATGGATGTGCTTCTTAACAGAACATATCCTTGTTTTGCAGTAGTTTTCCTCCAATATTCACACCACCAGCAACAAGGAATATATAAAGTTGCTGCAATTGCGACGTTCCCATCAGTGATGGGGGCAATTGGCTCCACATGTGTGGCAATTAGAACAGCACTAGAAAATTAGATTGGTTATAGAAAAGAGGATCCGTTCAATCTCTTCAAGCAGTGTGAGCTGCCAGATATAAGATGACGAACGCAGTTGCCAAGCTACCAGGATCAGGTCATGATTCACAGAGCAGACAGCCATATTAGGAAATACCTTTAAAAATAACTACAATTTGAAGGAGGGCTATTTTTATCTACATTTTAATAACAAAAAAGCTGGTCTGCTTGTTATTTATAAATTATTTATAAATTATTTGCTAAAAGACTTCAGCTTTCTGTCGGAATAAAGCAGAATGAATTACCAAGTTATCAATATAGTCAGTTCACGACAGCCATCCATGAATGGAAGACTGACAGCCCACAAGGAGACTCAAGTGTCTGCATAAATACAGGGGAATCCAGCACCTTCCTATTGATTTCCCTACATCTGGTAAGATTTTTTTTGCATGCAAATGGATATGCAACATCATAGATGTGTCTGCAGACCGAGATTAATTTGTAATAAGAGGTACAAGAGAAAAATAACAAGCCACTCTGATCATCTTAAAATAGAAGATACATCTCGTTGGTCAAGGATTTATAAATAATATGCCAATGCAGTGATCACGTACGAGGCAGCAGATCGGCAGCTGCAGTAAAGATCTGCTCGGCCACTTCTTGTGCTAGCTGTGCATTGACCAGCCCCAACGCCTGCTGTGCTGGGTCGGGGATTAATGGCTTTTTGGGATGGCTTCTCGCGTTGGTTTGCTGCAGGATCGATGGTGGGTATGGTGACTACCCTGCAGGCAATGCAGTGGAAAGGGCTCGTGGTGCAGTTGTGTTTCGAGTTAGCCGAATTAGTAACTGCCCAGACTTTGTAAAAGCGGCTCCTCAGCTGTGTGGACACTGCCTGGTGAGGAGCTGCCAGGCACGGACAGACGTCATCACAACTGACTGCATCATCTAGGCATTTAGGCAGCCGTGTTCTTCCCATGGCCAGTGGCAAGAGAGAAGCGCTGGAGGAGGCTGAGCTGTGCCCCTCCCTTGGACCCCTGTTGTGGGAGGGGAGGAATGAGATGCTGCTCCAGCCTCAGGACCCCCCCAGCCTGCTGGCTGCTGGTGTTTGGGGAGTATTGTGGGGAAGTTTGACCGTTTGCTTGAGCTGTTCTGGTACTTTCCACATGGCATCTGGAGAGACAGTACAGGACGAGGTGGTCTGTCTGCCTCTCCCTGTTCTTATTTTCATTTGTTTAGAATTACCTCTGGGTTTTCTATCTGTTTCCATGGATTTTATATGGCACTGAAGTGACTAGCTTAGACTAGATGCCTTAGTTTTAGATAAAGTATAATTATATGAATTCTTCCTTAAAGTATTAACATTTGTACCTCCAGAAAAGCAAACATGCAAAAGGTTTTCACTCCTTATCCTGCAAGTAAATCTATAATATCACTGGGATTCAGCACGCGTTTAAAGGTTCGTTAGTGCCTTCATAACTAAAACGATACTGAACCATTTTGGCAATTACGATAACACAACTCTGCATGAATAGAATATTTTTCACTGCACTATGGTGTAAGCTATGATATGTTTGCAAAGTAAACCTGAAAATACTTGCTGTTTAGCCTTTGTTGTCTCTGAAATTTCAAATTAATTCAATCAGGGACTTTTCTGTTGACTTGAACTGGCTTTGATTTGAACACTACTTAAGATGGCATTATGCAAATTCATCGCAGATGTGCAGAACATGATTTTTCAGTGGTTAATCATTTTGTCCAATCCCTGTCTTCCTAGACAGTGCTTCTACAAAAGACCGATTTCCTTTTTAAACAGTACATTTCCTTTCCCAGGCCCCTAGCTACATTTGAAAAGAATGAGAGGGTTTGATTTTAGCTAGGAGAATGATTTCCTCTTCTTATTGTTCAAAAACACCTGAAATGCTGGTCCCCCATATCCCTTTAAAAAGAGTTCTCTGTAGCACCCCTTCTTAAGGTTTTATACAGAAAAGTGAAAACTCCTGCAATCTGCTTGTCAGAGACCTGTGCCACTTCTGCGGTTACAACAGTAATGTTGCATCATGACGAGAAATGTCATTTTCTATTTGGAGGAAGAACAAAAAGTCTAAATTCCAAGTTAGTAATCAAAGAGAGTAGGTCAGAGACTCCTTCATATGATTAGTTTAGGCAGGTAGTCTTCATGGATTTATGTGCAGTTCCTACTTAAACTACTTAGTAAAAATTTTCAGTCAATGGGAATTAATGCTCAACTATTACTATTAATTGGATACTTTCATTCTTTAGCTATTTTTTAAATCAATTCCCATATGTCTAGGTAATGAAATGTCATTCTGCCAACTAAAGCAGTTGTTATACTGCAATGCGGTGGAGGAAAAATACAACATGCTGGTGTAAGGAAAATTTGTCTGGCTTCACCTTCCACTTCACTCAAAATTTTGAAAAAATTGCACAACAGTTCTAATAAAACCCCAGGGTTACAATGCAGATACAATATCTCCAGAGGTGTTTTCATTCTGCTGTTACAAGGTGTTGCGGTTTAACCCGGCAGGCAGCTAAGCATCACACAGCCGTTTGCTTACTCCCTCGCAGTGGGATGGGGGAGACGATCGGGGGGAAAAAAGGTAAAACTTGTGCATTGATATAAAGACAACTTAATAGGACAGAAAGGAAGGGAAAATAATAATCATGATAAAAGAATTACACGAAGCGTGTGAAGCACAATGCAATTGCTCACCACCCGCTGATTGATGCCAGACAGTCCCTGAGCAGCAGCCACTGCCCCCCGGCCAACTCCCCTGCCTCCTCCCCTTCCCCCCCCAGGTTTATACGCTGAGCATGATGTCATATGGTATGGAATATCCCTTCAGCCAGTTTGGATCAGCTGTCCTGGCTGTGTCCTCTCCCAGCTTCTTGTGCCCCCCCCCAGCCTCTTCACTGGTAGGGCAGTGTGAGAAGCTGAAAAGTCCTTGACTTAGTGTAAGCACTGCTCAGCAACAACTAAAACATCAGTGTGTTATCAACATTATTGCCATCCCAAATCCAAAACACAGCACTATACCAGCTACTAGGAAGAAAATTAACTCTATCCCAGCTGAAACCAGGACAATATCCACCCCTTATTCTATATCATCTATGTCATGCCCAAGTTCCACACTTTCCAATACATCCCAAGTAGTCACCACCACCTTTCCCATCTTTTGATTTATATGCACTGATATCATTCCCTTAGTCCATGGGTCATCCCTCTAAAATGTATGTTGAGTTCCTTTAGTCCGTGACTTTGGGCTCTATCTGTCATAACAGTCCTTCAGGGCAGAAGAGGTGGTGTGTGGTGTTGGATTGTTGCATGCTGAAGCCAGTTCTGGTTCCATCACTGCTGCACTTGTCCAGTTCTATCATTGCTGCACTTTGCTTGGTTTCATCAAAATTTATTCTTCATTAATCTGGGATCTGGGTGATTTTTACTGTAATACGGTTGATGTGGCATATAGCAACCATAGGAGTAATGACATACAGTATTATATAGCAATTAACATTATACAGCTCAGATCATCGGCTATTCTCACCCAAAATCAGATCCCCTTGAGGTACACATCAGACTTCCCCATCCTTTTGCATTACCCACGCAGGTAATTATATATCTACCTGTGCACCCAGGTCCTTGAGCAAAAGCAATCCCACGGATTGTTTTACCTTTGCCTGAGGCAGGAATAACCCAGACTGACTTCCCCAACATATTTTTTTGTGTGCACTGCAGATACTTTATCCCCTTCCACAGTAAGTGAAAGTTTTGATTGAGCAGGGCCAGCTCAGTTGGCAGATCCCCTAGTGTTGACTAGCCAAGTGGCTTTTGCTAAATGCATGTCCGAATGTTTTAATGTAATACATGTGAAATAATTGGAAATCTTGGAAAAAGAAAAGCAATTGACCATAGATGTGAACTTACTTTGCTCTCCTCTATGCAAACTTGTATTTTTCATCAAACTTTTTCCTTGTACACTACAAAAAATGCATCTGCAGGATAATCTTTTCCCTGGCCTATTTTTTGCAAGAGTCCCAAGGAGATTCTTCCTGATGTTACTCCTTTTCTAACAAAAATAGCTTTCTAGTACAACAGAAATGTTCGTGTAAAACAACTGCTTTCCCTCAAAGCCTGTTTTTTGTCAGGAAATGAAATTCATGCTCAAAAATCTTTAATCCAGAAATCCAAAGTTCATCTGATTTATGCTGGCATATATTTACACAAAGCTTGTATATGTAGGTTTAAGACACCGCATGGGCACTCAATATTAACATGTCCTGTGGAATTACCAGCCTCATTCCTGTTTATTCATGACACATGGGAATGAGACATCTTTACTTCAGCAACTTCTGTCATTGCAAACCTCAATCACTGCTTTCTGCCATCTCTTCTTCTTATTTTCTTGCTGTCATCTGTATTCAACAGTCCATCCATCACCATTGCTTTGATGATTGCCAGAGCCCCTGCATCAAGACCACACTGTCAGCTTGACATCCTGCATGTGCAATAACCTTCGCACTGCAGTAGGGATTTCTAGCAGCTCAAGTGCCATGGGGACAGGCTATTCTTTGGAGCTGATAAGCATGCAGATGAAAAGAACTCTTATCTCTCCTGCTTTTAGGTGTGGTTTTTTTATTGTCTGTTTTGATTCGTCTTTTTGGTCATCCTGATCTCTCTTCTGTGCTCATGTTGCTGCTTTGGCACCATCTCTTATCAAGGATTACCTTTTGAAAGAACTGAACATGATTTTACTTACTCCAGGTGACCACGGTTAGCGGGAATGCATTGCACCATCTGTATTAGGCCTGATTTCTCAGTAAATACCAGCAAAATGGTGCTGTGAATGCTAGCTCTCCTGAGTTTTCCTTAGTTTGCATCAAAGCAGTTTTAAACAGCATGTTTTAAAGTGGCAAACAGTATATTTGCTTTCATCTTTTCTCATATGTGTAGCTGCCCCCACACACGTACACCTCTATGTATAAAGCTATCAAGTCATATACATGAAGCGGGATAAAGCAAGACATATTCAAGGCATGAACAGAGCTGACATGGAGGTAACCGTGCTACATCCCATGGCACAGTTTAGCTTTTGAAGTGTCAGTGTGTCCTTGCATAGCTGGGAATTCCTTGGAGAAGGAACACCATGAATGCTGTCTCCCTACCACGTCTATACAGCCTGTGACATGGAAGCAGGGTCAGAGGGTTTCCGTTTTAATCAGTCATAGTCAGTTAGTACACTCATGTCTTTCATTACATTTTTGATGAAAAAAAAAAACATAGAGAATTTTTTTAAGTTACATTTTGTTGTAAAATGTGTACTTTTTCTTCTCCCCAGTGCATACTTGTGCTCTTGAGAGTCTTATCCTGAACAGCTTTTTCTTGCATTCAGAGCCTTGTACTATTAAATTGCCTAATTGGTCAGTCCCACAGCATAGGAATAAAACATCCTAGAGCATAGGATACTGCAAAAGATCTGTTTCAAGAGCTTCTTCCCTTGTTGCACATTTGTTGTATTTCTCGTCCAGACCAGGACTGCTAAGGCAATGAAAAGTTCCTGTTTTGATGTTTGGGGAATGATATTGCCACAAAGGATTTGCATATTACCCACCATAGCAGAGGTTTTCCTGATTGTAGTCAGCATGATGCATACACAACGAGGAGACTTACTGTTTTTCACACTTCAGAAGAATCAGCTAACATATAAAAATCAAGGAAGCTTGAACATCTGCTCAGAGATAATAAAAATAAAAGCTATATTGGGATAAGGCTTTGCTTTCTACTTTGTTGTCAACAATCATCATATTTTTCACAAGAAATCAGGAGGCAGTCACTGTCCTCATAGTTACAGTTAATGGACAGCATCATCACTTGCAGATCAAATAGTTGCGCACTTTATAGTTTTCCACGTACAGCTGCAAATGGAAAGGCAAAGTCCTCCAAGTAACAGAAAGAGTTAAAGAAACTAATGAGCAGCTTCTATACAATCTTGGAGACAGCATTTGACACAGCATAAAGATGAGAATGTCTCCAGAACTGGAGGAAAAGTATTTTGGAAAGAAGCTCCAATCCAAATGTTGAAAGACACTGAATTATACAAAGTGTTAATGAATACAATTCGATGCAACTATCAGAAAGGAAAAATACATTTAATATCTCTATGGCAGAAAGCACACCAGAGAATAAAGGGAAAATGGCACTTTATTACTGGAAAAATGAGCAGGCATAATTTCCTGAAGGCAATCAATTCCTGAACTACCAGTAAGTGGTCTGCCTGTGCCCATGGCATCCATGTCAGGAATTCATCTGTTCTTCTCAGAAAGTTTATAAGTAACTCTGCCATTACTTGGTCAGATAAATTCCAATTTTGGTAAATATGTGTCATTCAAACATATGAAATTTACAAAAAAAAAAAAAAAAGTATAAGCAGCAATAAATTTGAACATGAATGTCCAGAATCATAGCTTCCAATTTTCAGTAAAGGTAAACGTCTGTCCTGTGGTGCTTAACTGCTGGATGGAGCTAAACCACGACAATGTCAGACTCTTCCAATCCTAATTTTAAGATGGCGTGTCCAGTATTGGCCAAGTCACCCATTATTTTATGAGGAAGGTTCCCAAAATAGTTTAGATGCTTTTTTTTAGAGGCATATAAAACACTCAAAAAAAGAAAGTGCTACACAGACCTGGAGCGGGGATAGAAGTAATGAGATGTGGACAACCTCTCCCACCACAGCAGAACCAGCCATTTATCCCAGCCTGGCTTCATGTGTAAGCAGCGCTGTTTGCCTACCAGAAGAAGGAAACTACAAGAAGAGAGGAGAAATGAAGTCAGGAGGAGGAAAATGGGTATCTCCCTTTGCCCAGACTTTCCCGATTCTTTTTAATATAATTCTTGCGTTAAATGCCTCATGGGCCAAGGATAGGATGCTAGCTTGGAAGATAAATTGCCCTCAGAAGAACCGAAAGGACAGAAGGACCACCCCCTTTTGTCAAAGATGACAAGAAGACTTTATTATTGCCCATCCCCAAGCATTCAAAGGTCATGGTCAAGCTCCCAGTAATGAACCTGGCTTGAAACTCACAAGATTGAATGAGAGGTTAGATTTATTGTATTTACTACCTGATTCTTGAGCCTAGCAGTAAGCAGGCATTTGTGTAACACTTTCAAATTTCCCGCTGACCATTAGGATTGGACCTTGTAGCTGCCTTTTTTTCTTTTAAAAAAAAGGAGTTCAGATTGGCACTGAGTCACTTATTTCCAGAGGTAAATGCCCAGAGATAAACCACAAACCTGTGCAAGAATCAATGAGATACTGACAGTTGTCAGCACCAGGTGTACTAAAACGTGGCAGTAATCTGACTTCAGCTTTGCAGAAATAAATAATACAAAGTGCCATTTCAAAGCAAGCAGGACTGGGGGCAAGAAAGGCTTTTGCCAGATTCATGTTCTCATTTCCCTATGGATCTTTCCCACTGCCCAGGTGGCTGTATTTCCAAAGGCCTGTCAAACTTTTCTACTGGTCACAGGATTTTTAGGGTAGTTTGAAGAAGAATATTCTCCTTTATCAGAAAGTTTTTCTTGCCAGGTGTCTTTTGCTGAGGAACTTTTGCAATCTGAAAGTTTCTCTGTGTCTACAGAAGTTATCTTACAGAGGAAGATGTTTTGTTTAACATAAATTCTACCATAGATTTATGAGTTTAGGCTTAATCTGGTATCTAGTAACCCAATAATAATGACATTTCACAGCCTCTAGGACAGCAGGCTGCCGTGACAGAGTAATACTTTTTTCTGTCCCCATTATTTGCCAGATATGGGCCATCTATTTTCAGTGATGGTGGACTGATCCCAAAACAGCTCTGCTGAAGCGATTCACTGGTGTGAAGGAAGGCAGTTCAGCTCACTTCCCATTCATCTATTAATCTCCTATATTTTCACATTTCTTTGTTGTATTCTTTCTGGATGCCTGGCAGCGTGCCTGTGGCCCTCGCGGGGTCCTGCCGATGCGCCGCGGCGGGAGTTTCAGCTGAGCAGTACCCAGCATGGCGGGGCCTGGCGAGGCACCGAGGCCCGCCCGCGCGCCGGCCGCGGCGCCGGCCGAGCTCTCCTCTGCCCGGCCGCCGAGATGGGGTCAGTCAAAGGGCAGGGCTGAAACAAAAGGTTTATTAAAGTTTAAATGACCCAGCTGCTGTGAAGATGTCTTTTATTTGTTCTGACATCTCCACTGTCAGCAGGAATGACAAAGTGTTCATCACTCACCTGCTTTCTCTAGGGCTGAGGGAAATGGAAATCTGGAAAGGTTTAGCTGGGGCATCCAGTCAAGATGAGCCACGAGTTTTGATGGTGTGATGGCAAATGTCAGTGAACAGGCAGGGCAAGGGTTGCCAAGAGGACACTTAATGGACACCAAGTCTTCTTTATTACTGATGTCCCCAAGGTGCCCTTGTTGGGGAAACTTCGTGGCATGTGGTGAGGGCCTCCAAGCAAGAATCTGTTTTGGATCTGCCAGCGGGGAATGAACTCTTCAAAAGGCAACCAGGTCCCCAATTCTCACTGAAAGCTGTGGCTCTGAGGACCAAGGCCTGAATTTCCAGTGCTAGAGAACTTGGAAAAGTGACAGTATAAAACGACATCATTTTTTCATGTTCTTTTTATGCTTTCCCAAATTCTCGGTTACCCTAGTGTTACCTCACTCTCATGCAGTTCCTCACCAAGGGGCACTCACAAGAGGTGCTCACATTCATCAAGCTTTCTGAGGTAGAAATATAAAACTGGCTGTCCTCAGGATGCCCTTTAGGCCATGTCTCCTCTGAACTAAATTGAGCATTTGTAAAAGAGTAATTAATCTGCCTTTCCATTAAGGCTTAGGGGTTGAAGAGGAATTGTCCTGCCTTACCCTCAGGCTTTTTCTCTTCAAGGGTTTGCAAGTCAGTAAGTGCCACATCACTCCTGGCTGCAAAGTTTTTTCTAGATCAAAGCAAGGACAACTAAAGACTAACAGGAGTTTCCTTGTCTCTAGGAAGCCATGCTTCTCGCTCTCAGTCACACAAAGTGACTGACAAAAACATGTACCTTCAGTAGATGGCCAAATGCAGACATCAGAGACTGGGACTTGTAAGGCAGAGATCTTCATTATGGACTGCTTTTCTCTTGTTTCCCACTAAGTGCCAGGAGTGAAACT
Source organism: Phaethon aethereus (assembly GCF_964289735.1). Lineage (NCBI taxonomy): Eukaryota > Metazoa > Chordata > Aves > Phaethontiformes > Phaethontidae > Phaethon > Phaethon aethereus. Next base: position 16,337,704 of record NC_138582.1, read on the forward strand.
ACAGCCTTAAATTGATCGATATTTTTCCATCACCTTGAGGAAAGTAAAGATTTCACCTGCGGAGATTGAGACTTTTCTTCTCTGCTAATGTGTGCAGAGAGGGCAAGGGTAGGCTTCCCAGGGAACCGAAGTGAAGAAAGGCTTTCCATTAAAAAAAAAAAGCTTTATTTTATAAATCTAATTTTAGTCTTCTGTTTGATACCCTGTCCAAGGAAAGGACAGAGCACTGACTACTGTCTGTTTGATGTTGCTGCATTAGAACTGAAATAATTTTTGTTAGAAGTAAGTGACTTGAGGCAAGGCTTTTTAAATTGCTAACAGAGAACATGGTAGTTATTTGGGATGTCTTACAAGTAGATCAGACAAAGTTAGGATAATCTTGGATCTTGACACTAGATATTTGGTATTGTAAGGGTTAAATACTTTAATACTTTTTCTATTCTGTTCTAATAAATAACTAATATTTTGTATTGCATCACAGTTACTTTATAAGCATTGCAGATGACCTTTTATTTCTCTTCATTAAGACACTGGTCATATTTGACAGTAACTTATTGAGATCAATAAATGCTTAATGTGTTAACTTCTCAGTCTAATTTTATGTGACACCTTGCTGAGCCAGCAAAAAGAAGGGAGGAGAGATTGGGATGTGCAGTTATATCTGAGAGGTATTTATATACAACAGCTATGGATTTGTGCTAGGATTATTAAACTATTTTCATATCGGTAAGTCCTCTAACTACCTGTCCATAACATGAAGAACGGGTCACCTTGCAGGTCAAATGTAGAACTCCGTTTCAATAATCAGGATTTAGTTCCTATCCATACCATAGATTGTGTCTGTGATCTTGGGCAAATCACTCTCCCTGCCTCTCACTTCTCTGTAAAATGAAGTAGGGATAACAACTCCTTAAAGCTGAGAATGAATATGTGGCACTCACACTGCTATTCAGCTCAGGGTCCTGCCTCTGCCTTGAGATAAGAAGTTGATCAAATTGTATTTCACCAACAGTTTGTTCCAAAGTGAACTTCTTGCTCTTTTAATATTTAAACACAGTCATAGACAGTGACGGGGCTGAGACTGTTCCCAAAATGGTCAGTTTGTACCCTGATAGATTTGAAGACATTTGTTCAGCCTGTCTTTGGTACAGAGTCCCTTCTCCTCTCCCAAATATTAAATCATATTCTGCCTTGATCTAACTCATTTCAGAAGCTGAAGGTGTTCTGTGTACCCAGCATTGCCACATAGCCAGACTTCATTTTATCAGTGTAACAAGGCACAGCTGGAAAGGAAAGAAGACCTTGGATAAAGAATTTGTCAGGGTTTTTTTAATGTGAATTATACATTGATAACGATTTACATAATTCAGCCTGGTCTACAGGATGCCAGGGGCATGAGTATCTTGTGTATGCAGCAGTTAGCCAAGGTAGCCAGCAAACACATAACTCAGTTATGTTTTGTTAACAATGAAGATTTAATTATCTTTCAGAATACTCTGGATGCTCAGAAGTTTGCTGTTGAAAAGATTATCAAAAGGCTTTTGTACAGTTTTGGTGTGTTATGTGTAATCACTAGGATGCGTACAGTGACATGGTGTGGTTCTTTGCCATCTACAGCTGCTGTGGGCTTATCTGTCTTCCCTTTACACAAAGTGGTCTTCATGATTTTATGTACCTGGCATGGGACTTGGTTAGTGTTCGTACGTCCCAGGGCATGGAAGAGACCTAGGAAAGGTCATAGCTGTGTCCTTCCCTCCCTTTCTTTTCCCGTAGTTGACAAATGGTTCACACAGATTGCTGCTTTTTTCCTTCCCCAATGAACAAGTTCCAAGGGTCGCTTGGGAAAAAATCAGCAAAATTTCTCCATGGCGACAGGATCCTAAACCCCCACCACATGGTAGCTACATGTTACAAGCCACAGCAAAGCCCTAGATTTGCCATATGCCATTGCCTATCCCTGATAGTCAGAGGCAGTGATAAAGCAAATAATATTGTGTTCTGCATTTAAAATCCCAGAAAGCATCCAAGGCAGCAGGAAACATGCTGCTCTGATCCTGTGAACAAAGTAATTGCCATCTCCTCTCCATCAGAAATGCCAAACCATGCTGGTTACCCACTGGGTCAGCCCTCATGCTACCTGAGGTGCTAGCAATTAAAATCACCACACTCTGAACTGAAGTGAATTTGCCTTTCTCTTAATGCCAGAAAAAAGAAAAAAGAAAAAAAAAAAAGCAGAAGTCATACTCAATCTGCCAGCCAGCCTTTGAATAGAAGTACACAGAAAATTCCCAACAGACATGGGATCAGTGAAGAGAGCAGCACTGGAATTACTGAATATAGCTGGCACACTATAAAAAAGAAAAATAGAAACCAGTTCTGTCTGCGTTATCTCAGATGAAACCATCTTTTCTATTGGAGAAACAAACTATCTTAAAATGAAAACAAAGATAAAAAAAGATATATTGGGCAAGAAATGGGCACCATTCTTTCAAGTTCTAGCAAGTTCGTGTCATCCTGAAATGGGAACCATGATAAATAATTGTTTGTTACTGACAGCTTAAGTTTTTAAATTAGAATCAAAATCTCATTTTGTTGGATTCATAAAGGGAAACAGAGAGCTTAGAGCTGTCCTGAGGTGCTGCTGTGGTCTCAAGTGCCTCAGGGGAAGTCTTTAAAAGAGCACTTAAAATTAAAGAGAAACATATTTCCACAGAGAGGGTTTTTTACATAGAGAGGGACAAAGGGCATGTTGAAACTGTTGAAATTTACAGAATGAAATGTAAAAGAAAAGGTCAAGAAAACCAAATATGAACTAATGAGCACAGTTTGCCAAGGGTGAACTAGATGTTTGGCCAGCTCCAACCTGTGCCAGGACCGTCAGAGAGGTAATGCCTACATCCTTTTCTGTTTCTGAAGCTGTAACTCATAACAGTGACCTTGCTACTCACATGTAAGCTGTACATTGATGAAATTGCTGGTAGTATTAGTGAGAAAAGTCAAAACAGCATCTTCTGAACAAGTACCCTTTAAAATCAGCCTTTTCCTTACAAAAGCAGACACCGCACGCACGCTGCGTCAGGACCCCTCTAGTCCCTTCAGTAAATTTATGACTGGAAAGACTCTGCCCTCATCTGTGAATAGGTTGCTTCAGCTAAGCTTGGAAGAATAGAGATAATGAAGCACTGTGTGCATGTTGTGTCCCCTGAGGGAGAAGGGCTGATCCGCATAAGAGGATTAGAGAAACAACTTCAGTGAATTGATGTGGGTTACATTCATCTTTATATTAAACTTTATATTAAGGCCCTAATTTCAGCTTCCAATGAGAATTCATGGGTAAGGTTGGTGTTTCTTGAAAGTCTGTACTCCAAATTGACAAATACGCATCTTAACTTGTTAAAAACTTAGTGCTAGGACGGGTATGTCCTGATATAAGACTAAAGAAAAATTTGATATAGTGTCCCAAAGTTCCTGCTGAGATTTCATTATTCTTTAATGGTGATTCCTTTGGTCAAAGTCTTGTTTGCAATCATGATTTCAGACTCCCCAGTACAAGAAAGGCAATTACAGACTGGAGTGAGTCAAAGGACAGATCACCAAGATGGTCAGGGGCTGGAGCACGTGACGTAGGAAAAGAGGCGGAGGGCTGGGTTTGTTCAACCTAGAGAAGAGATGGCTCAGGGATATCTCACTGCTATCTGCAACTGCCTAATGGGAGGGTGCAAAGAAGACAGAGACAGGTTCGTCTCGGAGTTTCGCAGGGACAGGATCAGAGGGCAACAGACCCAATATGAAATTTGGATAATTCCTTTTGACATAAATAAAACTTTTATTGTGATGGTGATCAAATATTGGAATAAGTTGCCTGAAGAGGTTGTGGAATATCCACCCTTGGAGAGATCTAAAATTCAACCAGAGTTGAGCAGCCTACTCTAATTAGACCTGCATTGAGCAGTAGGTTGGACTAGGTGACCTCCAAAAGTTCCTTCCAACCTACATTATTCTGTGAGATTATGAGTCAGGTCAACAAGGTGTTTTCATTGGTTGATTCAATGGCTTGTGGTTTCCACATTTTGAGATACTGTCTTCCTGAAGTGTTGGCAAAGAAGAAGTCAGAGGGGGAAGAAACAAGCCTTGCTCCCAGCTTCTGCTACAATGGATATGAGCATGACCTGCTTGGATCTTCATAGTCCTGGGCAATACGGAGACCACATTCAGGCAGAAGGAAGGGACTGAATGACAGCACCATTGGTGATGGCTAAATTCAGCATTTGGAGCATAAAAGCTTTGTTTCTGTGCTGTGCTCCTTAAGGTGTTTTTTTTTCAAGTGAAAGGATAAGGTCTCTGGAGGTCTTATAAAATGCTGCGTGTTTCAGCTGCAGCTGGTTCAGGCCCTTAGGAGGAGCAGAGAAACTGATTAAGGCCATTTGGTGAAACCATAATAAAATAAAAAAATATAAAAACTCTGCTGTGATCAAGCCTGCTGCTTCTAAAGTCTGAGGGAAATATATCGACTGAGGTAATTAAGGCCTGAGAGCATTTCACCTGGGTTTTCCTTCAAGAACTAAACACTACCCTGTTTTTCAGGTTAATCTTGGTGCTTCATCTCATTCCACACTGGCATGCTTGCAACTGAAGGAAATATTTATACAGCAGAATAATTCACAGCACTCTTTTCCCTCCTATATGAACCTACTCCTGATTTTATTCCTTTCTCCACGCTCTCCATACACATTCGCCAGCCCAAATTGTGTTTGTTACATAAGATGTCAAGTTATCTGTGTAATGTTGTGTTAGGGATTTAGCTAGAGAAAAAAATTCCCTTGGTGTGTCAGTAAGATTAGAAGAGCATGTGTATGTGATGGATTTGTGGACTGAAAACTCATTCAATTTTAGTTTGATTATGAAGGCAAGGTTAAATGCAAACAATATTAGCAGAAGTATAGGCTTGACTTTTCAAAAACCCATGAACTTTAAAATCTCTGCAAAACTGTGTTTGGTGCATCAACATCTCGTTAAAATTGGCATGTCCTTCCTCTCTAGTTTCTATTTCTTCCTTCAAGCAACTAAAATTGCCAAATACTTCAGTAATCAGCTTTCCTAGCCCCACTTATTTTTCTCAAGGCCAAATCTTCTGGATGCTCTCACAAGAAGAGTCATCCCAGGTTCATGTGCACTTTTTGGAAGAGTGGAGAGAGCAAGACAAAACTCTTACTGGTGCCATGACTCGGTGTCGGTGATACCGTTGCCACAGAGGCACACAGAAACATCCCCAGCAGTGCTCCCTGCTCTGCTGTCTAGTCTGAACACGGCAAAAACACAGGCTGGTGCAAGAGGCTATGCAGTAGCAGTGAGTCTGAAGCTCACTGAGAATGCCCTCCAGCCCTGGCTCCTCTCTGCTTTTGGAGCAGTCAGGAAACACAAGCCAGGCAGGACAGGCTTAACGTCACATTTCTGCCGTGAGATTTGTTGCCCACAGCCATCCCCAGACCAAAGGCATCCTGAGCGTTGAGAGCTGGCCCACTCGGGTCAGCTGTGAATGGGGCATCTAAGACTGGGTGAAATCCACTTCCCATGCAGACGTCATGTCTATGAAGGAGTTCGGTGTAATCACTGAGGCTGACACACTGTATTTCATGGTGCTTTCAGACTCAGAAACAAGACAGCTGGGGTGGCCTCCTAAACCAAAATTCCCCATGACTCTGCTAATGAACTGACTAAAATTAGAGGAAAGTCTGGATTTGATTTCACTGTAGAGACAAGTAGGTATGGATAGGTCATTTTAAAGAGGCCCTTTCACATAACCAGCATCAATGAATCCAGTCTGCTGGCTATTTTTTGTTGAAGAAATAAGAGAAATATTAGGTTGTGCTTTCTCAGTTTATCAGATGGTTTCTAAACCCCAGAGAATTAAAGGCAGAGGTGCCACTGGAATGCAGCAGGCTCTTCTCCTTATCGTTTGTTTTAATATAACAAAGCAAAGCCACAATTTCAGGTAAAACTGCAAGTAAAAAAATATCTCCCCCGTATTTAACCAAAGGTACTAGTAATGTTATAAACCTATTTATTCTCCAGTGAGTTTAGTTTGTACATCCTTTCAGGGAATAAGACCTTTCTAAAGTCTAAATAAAACTCAGAGGGAAAAATACACCTAAACAAAAAAGACAAAAACCCAGACTTCTCCCCTTTTGCAAATCCTCTTTGAATAACCCAATGAATTCACATGGTGTAATGGTTCAAACTGAGAACAGACATATACCCTGTTACTCTTTTGAACAAGCATGTAAAACATAGAGCTGCACTGATAAGGTGAGGTTACTGAGGCACTTTACTTACCAGAGCTTAAGCCTGTATTACTTGATGGACTCCTAACCAGCTTTGACTTTTCATTGACTTTCCTCACCTTTAATTTAAGACTGCATTGAATTTTCCTGTCACCTTAATCCATTTCTAGCATTAAATTGCTGCACAGCTAGCTATAATGCTACTCAGTATTGATTATATTCTTTCTTCTCAGTAATGTTTTGTTACATAAATTGAAAAATAATCAAAGAAGTTTCCTATTGCTTTGCTGCTTTTTAGTAGTTAATAATTCCACTGATTTTTTAAAAAGTGTTTTCTTAGTGTTTCATTGCTCATTTAACCCAGGACAGTGTTTTGGAGAAGGGAAAGCTGCAAATCTGATGTGGTGCAGTGGCTATGCAGAACATATTTGATCCCTGGGGTTCACCATAAATGACAGCTGCATGACAGGAAATCCTTACCAGGTCCTGGTGGTGGCTTTCCAAGAAGCCAAAGTCTTGTTGCATGGCTGATGCCCAAGTTGTTTCCAAGCAGGGTCACTACAAAAGGAGGAGGGTAGCAAGGAGGAATGAAAGCTGCCTCGGTCTTGGGACTTCCCAACTGTATAACCCAACAACAGGGAAACACAACACCCCTGGGGATTTGGGGATCATACTTAAAGACAGTCTGAGCACCCTCAGCTCATGAGCACCTACAGATGAGCTCCTCGGGGACGCAGCAACGCTAGAGAAGTGAGACCTGTCTGTGTGCAAGGCTTGCACAGACAGCACCTGTAAAGCCAGGACTAATTTCCTCCATGCCCTTGCCCTAAAATGGTGGCAATATTGCCTTTTCATGCAGGTCTCCCTTACAGGGAATGTGGGTTTTTACACCAAGGTCCTCAGTAGGGGCTCACCTCCATTACAGTACCTGATTAAAAGGTATTTCTACGTTACAGAAGAATTGGAATTACAGAAGTGAAAAGATGGAACAAAATATAGTATTCTACAGGCAAATATTGTATGGAATAACACTGTGTTAGCTGAGGCTTAAAATACTCCGGGGAAATTTAAAAGTTGCTTGAAGAATTACACAAGGAAAGATACAATCTTTTTTTCCAGCCTCAGGATTTAAGCTTGAATTTATTGCTCCATGACAGGGTGTCTCCTCTCACCATTTAGTGGATCATAAAAAGAAAACTTCATTTTTCTTGTTTCTACTAAAAAAAAGTTACTCATGCTTGCAGCACAGGCTCTGTAATGTGCCTGGCTGGGTAGGTCTTCAGTACTCCTTTTGGTAGAGAAGGGAAGGGACATATCCATGATATATATGAAATGTTTTTTATATTGTTTGGATGAAGACAAGTGCTGTGTTCATTCCCGTCTGTCTCCTTGGCTAACCATGTTGTTGCTATGCAGGCTCACTCCCTTACTTGGATATTATACAGGAGATGTAACACAGGGCTCATGGAAAGCAAATCTCTTCTCCCGTAAGACTGCCTTCTCTCCCAAGGCAATAAGGCACAGCTTTGCTTGTCCTCAAAGTCAGCCTGCTTAAGTGGACACATCACTAAAAAAGAAACTATAGAATTTAGAGGAAATTAAGGTGATGTGTTCCAATACACACTTCTAGAAGCAGCTTTAAAAGAAGATTTTGTTTTGGTTTTTTTCTCCTTGTGTCTTGTGTTTGGTGTCTTTTTTTGTTAAGGATGGGTCCTCTCTGATTTTCCTTTTTTCTTTCCCATAATATTAAAGTAAAACCCAGTCCGTATGGGTAAGTGCTAACAGGTATATGATTGTGTGTCTGTTCCTGGCAGGGCATTAAAGCATGCACAGAGAAAGCTGGTTTGTATAACAGCCTCCACCACATGGACCTCAGATGTGACCTCAGAAAAATCACTCTGATTTTCCCCACCGTGTTCCCTCTCCCATCCCTGGTCTGTCCAGTCTTGGTAGAGCAGAGCCTTCTGGGGGCCGAGACCATCTCTCTCCACAGGAACCTGAACTGTGCCTGCTACCAACGCTACGTGCCAGGAGAATACAAATTAACGACATTAAACTACTGTTGAAAAGCCTTATTGACTCATGTCTTTTATGCAATATTGAAGCCTATATGGTTCTTAAGCCTCTCTGTCACATTTAATACCAGCTTTCAGTCATATCTTTGCAACTGAAACTCAGTGGGGGACTAATGGATGACCAAGTATTTTCTGCTAATACACGTGGAAGAAATGAGTGTGCCTGATCAATTCTTAAAAACACTCACAGTAAAAGAAGGTACTCAGAGAAAGTCAAAACTATTCTTTTTAAGAGAACTTTTTTTTATGATCCCTGATTCTGCATTTAATTCTGTAAGTGTAGTTTAGAGGGCAGAGAGAGTTCTTAAATTTCATTTCACATTCACGCTCTTCTCCCGTTGGCACTCCTGTGGAATTGTTACTGCTGCTCACGCATATTGAGGGGCAGTGCACCCCTTTGCAGGCAGAGTACAGCTCTGCAGCTCACTCCCAGACATTTCCCAGATGCTTGGCACTGTGATAGCATTGAAGCTTTCACAGGATTTCCCATTTATGCCCTTACCATTTTTTCTTGCTTCCTACAGAGGACCTTCTTTTGCAAAAATCATCTCTATGGCAGAGGAGGGCTGGATGCAACGTCCTCATAAGCTCATCAGCAGTTTCTGCTGCTACTTCAAAGCACACCACATCCTTCAAAGCCCAGCACATCCTTCAAAGCTCTTCTAACACTTGCCTGTCAGCAAATGAGAAAGCAGGGCAGGAGCCAAAAATTAAAGATCCAGGTTCCACGCCGCTGCTGGTAAGCGCACCAGTTCCAAGCGTTTTGACATCAGAATTACTGCCTAGACCAGGAGCTAGCCCAGAGTGCCCTGTGCCTCTTTGTGGATTAGCAGGTTGTGCCATGATTAATGAATTCCTGCTCTGTCTCTTTTAGACAGAAGCGACATGAACAGTTCTAGTTAGCTGTAGTCTCCAAGAAGAAAATTAGTACAGAATATAACTACAGATCAGGAGAAAAAAGTCAGAGCTTCACCAAAGCCTGGGTGATCATTCTGCCCGTGCAATTCAGGAGGAGTCCTCATGGCTGAGAAGCTTGTAGCTATAGCATGCAAGGAGTCATATGGCACGTGTCAGAGCAGGACACCTTCCGTTTTGTGCCATGGCAGTTTCTGTGCTGTGTGGTAAGGAGACACAGCACATCACGGCAGAGCATGCGGCAGTGCACTTTGGGAGACAAAGTGACAGAGCCCTGCTGTCAGAGAAGAGTGCAAACCATGGAGTAAAATGCCTCTGAAGCCATGAGGAATGTTTCACAATGCAACCCTTCTAACTTCAGTTCTTTTCATCCTTTTTTTTTTTTTTAAATCAAAAGTCAAACCCCAAGATTGCGGTGAAAAGCAGACTTTTTTCTCATCACCATAACACCTGGGATGGAAAATTCTGGATGTGCACTAGTAACCATGTAAAAAACCCCTCTCTTGTGCATCCATTCCGGCCACTGTTCTTACTGGGCTGCTCTCCAAAGCTTCCTCTGCTGCAGTCTGCTCCTCTGCAAAGTTCCTCTGCAGACGGTCTGACACAAAGTCCAAGCAGAGAGAAGTCGAAGGAGGCAGTTAAGCAACTGGATGTCTCTAATTCCTTTCTTGCTTAAACTGTGTGTACCCAGATGGGAAAGGATTTTATTTTTCTTAGCTGAAAGAGATTATCAGCAGGTTGAGAACACGAGAGTACCTTAAGCTGGAGCCAGCTCAGATAATTTTTTGGCTGTGAAATTTCTAAATAACTTTAATACAAACTAAATATATAGAGGGTTTTACAGGGGCCAATAGGTGATGTTTGGAATGGCTGTTGTTGTTTTTTTTATTAAGTCCCTGTTATTATTGTGCTTACAATAGAGTCAAATGAAAAAAGATGGTTCATTATACCATGTTTTCAACAAACACGGAGCAAAAAGCAGTTTCTTTCTGACAAGCTTTTATCTAAGCACAGAGGTTGAAGAGGAATGGGAAGGACTGTAAGCAGAAACGATATTCATCTCGAATACTGTGTTCAGTTTTGGGCCCCTCACTACAAGAAGGACACTGAGGTGCTGGAACGTGTCCAAAGGGCAACAAAGCTGGTGAAGGGTCTGGAGCACAAATCTCACAAGGAGTGGCCAAGGGAACTGGGGTTGTTCAGTCTGGAGAAGAGGAGGCTGAGGGGAGACCTCATCGCTCTCTACAACTACCTGAAAGGGGGTTGTGGTGAGGTGGGTGTTGGCCTCTTCTCCCAAGTAACTAGCGATAGGACGAGAGGAAATGGCCTCAAGCTGCGGCAGGGGAGGTTTAGACTGGATACTAGGAAAAATTTGTTTACGGAGACAGTGGTCAAGCTTTGGAACAGGCTGCCCAGGGAGGTGGTGGAGTCACCATCACTGGAAGTGTTCAAAAAACGTCTCGACATGGCACTTCGGGACATGGTTTAGTGGGCATGGTGGTGTTGGATTAGTGGTTGGACTTGATGATCTTGAAGGTCTTTTCCAGCCTTAATGACTCTCTGATTCTGTGATATGTGATAAATATCATGCTGGCATTGATATTTGAATAGGCAGCCAGTTAAGGCTTTGCTGAAAAAAGACCAATGGGGAAAAATAGAAGAGCAGAGACTAGAAGGGGACTAGAAGGATAGTCAAAGGAGATGAAAAATGAAGGAGAGCACATCTGCTGTGGCTGAGGGGAAGGCACTGAGGAAGGTGTGTTGGAGCATGCTAGCTTTTACAACAGAGGAGAAAATGCTCATACAAAATTGTTTGATATAACCTCTAGATATTGGTAAGAATGATATTGCAGACTTACACAGTCCTTTTTGCTTAGGCCACCGATGTCCATTTGCTGCCATGGACAGGACTGGGACATCTTGTTTGGCTGCCTTCTGGAGATGATGAATCACTGTGGTGATGTCTTACACTAAGTGAGCAATATAGTCCTCAACTGCATATCCAATTCTCATGATCACTTCAATTTCAGACAGGGGAACACAGGTTTATGTCTATGACTATACGTACAATAAGAGACTGTTCCGTTGATGCTAATGACAGATTTGTGCCTTAACTGTTTCCAGTTTGAATAATTATAAATATTTCTGTCATTGTTTGATGGTCATCCCAGCATAATATTGTCACTTTAGGCCCTTTGTCAGTGCTTGAATAAGGAAAGTTTAGCTTTGCATTTGCCCGTTTCATGGTTTCTACTCCAAAAAGTCTTGAGCTTCTACAAACTCCTTATCCTCAGGCTCTGATCAATGTGTTAGATTTTGGTTGTGGAAAGTGAAAAAGAGAGAGTGCTTTTGGGGGAATGGAGAACTATATAATTTACAAGCTGCAAAATGACTACATTAAAATTTAGAGGAAGATGAATACACTTATGTACATAAAATTTTAGTGCTAGCCCGTAAAGCCATGTACTTGCCCAGACCACTTACGTGACAAATACTTTTCTGTTTCACAGTATTCTTAAGAATGATTTAGAGAGAGCATTTTTTTGTCCATTTTCTTATAGTTATTCTGCAGACAATCAAAAGGATGTAAAGTTAATAAAAGCAGAAAAGTCTAGAAATTGTGACCGAATTTCTCAGCCCTGGCCTCTGTAGATTGCAGTAGCATTTCTGCATAAATCCTCCCCAGCCAGTCAGACAGTATTCTGAAAACAACCTTGTACCAAGATAATATCCTTGAGGGTCAGACTAGATGGGGATGGACAAATATACCTTTTACATTGATATACATAGTGGGATCATTAAAGATTCAGCTCCTTATGGCAATATTCATGACTACAGGTAAATATTTGCTCTAAACTGATCTTCAATCTATCATATTTAGGTAAAATTTCCTTAGGTTTTCATAAACCATTGTGTTACTTTTGCTACAGTGGTCTGCTAGAGTAAATTCCACAATAGAAAGGAGAAATAATTGCACTGTCTCTAGCTTTTGCTAAAGATACATGGTTAAATTCTTTCACCTGAAATACAAGGTCTACTACAAACACAAACTACTCCTCTTCCTCCCTATGCTTGTTCTGACCTCTACTACTCACATACCCAGGCTCCCATTCTGAGGGTTTGATGGATCATTGGGATTATTGCGGATGGCAGCTGCTACCTCACTTCCTTCTTAAGCTTTCTTTTTTACAACTCCCACCCACTCCCTTTCATTAAGGATCATTATTTTGGATTAACTCCTTCTTTCTTCATGTCTCTGTATTTCACGGCTACATTTTCCATAATGTAATGAAAGACTTCCCCATCCTTTCAATTAATTTGTACAACAGTATCAATCATCAGTCCTGGTCCTGGCTGCTGAATCTTTTTTTCAGTCTCTCTTATGTTGGTTCCATCCAGCTTTTCCATGGCTCTGCTGCTCAGTGTAGCTTTCTTGGTGGACCATGTCACTTGTCTGTTTAAATTTTTTCCAAGATCAGCACTTGCTCTTAAACTTCTGGTCTTTGTCTCCACCTCACCCTAAATCTCAGAACTGAATCTGTGTCCTATATGGATGCTCCTGTCACCCACTCATTATCTTTTCTGTTGTCCTTGACCATAAATCTGTTCCCAAAAATTCCCTGTTATATCCAGTTCTGTGTCCTCATCTTATCCAAAACACTTTGAAAGACTTTTTTTTTCATACGAAGTCCACACTATTAACTTATCCTCTCCAACTAATGAAAAGGATGCTTGGGTTACTTAACAAGTACAGCTGAGTTGCCTTTAGTAGGATGCAACTATGCTAAATTATACCAGCAGAGCAACTGGCCAAAATACAAGTTAATTTCTTCATTTAGGGTTTCTTACTGTGCTTTGATTTATCTGTGTCTTATCTTCTGCAGTTTCATCTGCAAAGGGCAAGAATTGTCTTTATCACTGTACTGACTACCACTGCTATGTTCTCAGTTCTTTCAAGACAGTAAATAATGAGATACTCATGAAATTCTTAGCTGGTGTTGTGTTTTAATACCTTATCTGATTTCAGTGGGAGGTTTACCTGACTAAGATCTGCTGGGATGCCTCCACAAAGCAGAATGATTTCTCGTTCCCCCTACCAGGTAACAAATGCCAGCTTAATACATCAAGCTATCATCATAGTTATGTATTATCCATAGCCAAAAGCCCCTAATAATAAATTCTAATCTCCTTAGGATGTTAAAGTAGAAAATGAATGTGAGCCTATTGCAAATAAAACTGAATTCCCTAAAAAGCAAGACCACTTTATACCTTAATAACACAATGCTCTTTCCAGCTGTCAGCCTAAAAACTCAGTACCACTCGGTATCGCATACTTTATTCTGTTCTAACAAACCTGTTAATAATAAAATGAGGCTGACAGCTGTGGGAGTGAGGATTGTGGAGCAGGAAAACATTACGTCCAGTTCTGCATGGAACGTGAAGTTGCAGTATTATGGCCAAGGGCAGAACTGAAGGGTTTTTTTTGTGTGAAGAAGCAGTTGAGCATGCATTTTGAAGTGCAACCCTTGTTTTTCCTAACAGGTGAGAGTTTAATTCAGTTGACTGGACAAAAATAGAGGCACTGCAGCAAGAACTGCCTCTTTGTTCCCAATTCTGCAGTAACTGTTGCCAGGTATGCAGAAGAGGAAGATTTAACACATCCTGTTAAGGAATCTGGGAATTAGCTGCCTGAAGGAGAGGCACGTCCCTTCCCTGTACAGTGAATGGCTGTGTGATGTGTCAAAGGGTTTTTTAATTATCTGATATAACTATAATAATATAGTGGATATAATAAAAAGGGATAATATAATAACTATATAAATAATATATATAGTAATAATAATAACTATAATAAAATGATAAGGGATGTAGCATTACTGGGTAACACCCCATAGGCCATACTATGAAGGACCCTAGACGTGATGTTCACAATGGCCTACAGCCTTTCCTTGTCCTAATTATTTTTTCCTTTTCTAGGAGCACCTGGTCTATTTTGTTGCCATGACCTGGCGGTACTTTGTGATACGGGCACCCAAAGATCGATTACAAATGTTCCATCACAACTTGTCATGATGCAGTGTGATATGAGTTACAGGTTGTCGTGATAGTAGAGAATACTGTCAATGTGTGGCAGAAAAGAGTCTGGCTGAGGGCTAGCTGAAAAATAGACAGGGCTAGCTAAAAACCAAAGGGCTATTTGCCAAATGTGGGTGGTCTGAATCCTCTTGAGATTCACGCTGCAGAATGTGGTGCACATCTGATACTTCCCTTATATGCAGGAGGAGGAATGTCTGCCAAAAGGCAGGGAAAGCACATGCCACCATCTCTTTCTCAGGTGTCTCCACGCTTTGTGCTAATTTAAATTTTCTCTTTTATCCTGAGCAAGTGTTGAGCTTTGCTAACATCAAACTTACATTTCATTACATTTTGTGATAATTGGTCTGCTGGTAGTTTATTTGTTATTTGTTACCTGTGATTACAAACAGGCACTCTTAAATGTTGCTTTAGTGGCAATCTGCTGCTCTAGTCAAGAATAATTTAGATATTTTCTCTTGTAATTGAAAGTAACCACCGATGGACAGGTAATCTGGCTGATGGATGGACCAAATACATGTTCTTTCCTGGTAGATGGTACCAACAAATAAAGGTCCGTGCACTGCTCACAGTGGCAGGGCATTTTAGTTCAGTTAATCGCCATTTGTTGTTAACCAATTACATATAACCAGCACATATAGCCTCCATATGTGAGAGGGGTGATCGTTATTTTGCATAGCATATTGCTCCCTTTAATCCCTGGGCTCTTGACAGAAGATGCAGTCTCGTTTCTGATCCTCTCCTGACTCAATCTGAATGGTGATGGAGTGGAAGCTGTAGTGCTCAAACAGGGCTTGAGTAATATTTCTCAAAATCTTCTGGCTGTCGGCTGTGTCTGCTGTAGATATCAAGCAGAAAATAACCTAAGTGCATATAATGTAATACTTTAAAGGAGAGTGAATGTTTACTCACAGAAACTATTTGCAAACTTCTAACAAGAACTTCATTTTGAGAAGTGTGTCTTGTCCTTTTTATGCTCCTTTCAGGAACCTGCATGTCAGCAGAAGTTTGTTTATCCAAATGTGGTCGGAATAGGCGATTTTGAGAAGAGCTGAGCTGAGAGTAATCACCAAAGAAATTCAGTTTGGCAGAAGACTGGAGGAAAGCAGGAATACTTAATAAAGATTTGTTCATCCAGTCAGGGGGTAGCAAGAGTGCCAAGTGATTCCGGTGGCTGACAGGCCCACTCTTTTTGGGAAGTGGGAACTCCATGGAGGACTTCGCCTCTGAACCCGTTCTTGGCCAAATACAGGTGGAATTTTTTTCTTAAATAAACCTTAACACGCATAAAGCAAACAGATAAACAAGAAAATTGATCCCAGTAGTGGAGAATTTTTCAACAGGGATAAGGACTACATTTAAAAAAAAATATTTTTAAAGATGAACTGTTCCCCTGGAGTTATTTCTATGGTCCAGGCTATGTTTTAAAGCTCCTTTTACAGCTAGAGATGCATCAGGAATGCAGATTTGCCTTGTAAATTTTTCTTATAGGGATCAACAGTTCTGAAGTTTGACAAATCCACTCCAAAATCTATTTGATATTGTGAGAAAAATCCAGCCTGGGTCTAATTCTTCTAATTTATTTAAAATCTCTTGTAGTTTACTTTTTTGTTCCACAACTTCTGCAGTTTTCAAGCCTGGGGCTAAATAGAGGTCCCTGTTGTTTTGGCAAGATTTCTGGGAGGAGGATTTGAGAGCTTTTGTTGTTGTTGTTATTTTTCCAACAAAATGATGGCATTTGTTTTAACAAGCAACAGATATACAGTCAGTTGTATCCCAGTCAGGAGAGACTGACCTTTACTAGGCAGCAGCTGAATACTTACTCCCTGTTTACAGAAATTTACTGACCTGTGGCAACATGAGCAGATAGAATAGTTTGATTCATTGTCAGTGACCAAAGATGAAGGTTGTGAACAGACTCCACTTTCTCAACTGCTAAAATTCTTGCTTTCACTGCATCATAAGCAAATCCTTTTGATGTTCCTTAAAAGGAGAAATTGGTGGGGAGAAAAAATATTTTGAAGAGATAAGAATGTTGATCATTAAAGGAAAATGTGTTGTTTATTCAGTTAGATGTGTAATTTTTATAAAAATATTTATTTTATAAAATATTCAATGCTTTGGAAAGCCTGTCTATTTGAGAGTTCACTGTGAAATTTAATCCTATCCCTTGTTTTATACTTCTCCAGGGAAGAATGAGACTCATGCATGTCTTAGGAGATACTCTGAGGGTCCAGTTTACATAACAGTGAGCTGTTTAGCCAGATCAGGTCCTGGTTTTGCACCAACATCTTTTGTGAGTACAGGTTTTATGGCATCACCTGAGCACCTCTGAGGGATTCTGTCCTCAATATATTTACACAATAGAGAAGCATCTGTTTAGCAGAGAGGGAAAGACAAACATAAGGATTAAAATGATGTGACTCAGAAATATTAGATGAGATTACATCCCAGGTCTAGTGATTGAGTAGATCAGTGATTGTTTTCCTAGATGATCCTTCTTATAAAAGGTGATGATGCTGATGACCCTCCTTCAGAGTGAGGACAATTGTGATAGGGTGAGTCGCAACATGAAATTCAGAGTTTAATCTAAATCCAAATTTGACCAAGGAATTTAACTACAGATCCTCTCCAGAGTGAGACTTGGGAGTTTGGAAATGCACCTCTGTGCCCACGTGAACAGCTATGCTCACCCCGCTTCACTTGGATCAGTAAACTGAGAAATATTTTTAATGCCACCAGTTATGAAGTATAATAATGGTAAGCACAGGATTGGTTAATTTTGTCTTTCATACCATAACTGATCATTATTTGTAATTGTTAATGACCTCAGTGTTGTATGCTTTGTCCTGTCCGTTTATTACAAGAACGATACGCAACATGGAGTGCTGACTTAGTAGGATAAGAAGCTGAGGTTCACACGCTCTTTAGATGAAACCATGGACAGTCAGTGCCTGCATGACAGTCAGTCGCAGGGGCTGTGGGGCTGACACCCTGGGACAGACTGGGGGCTTGGGGTAAGAGCCACCTCCAATACCAGCTCCGACACCCAATTTCTCTTCAGAAAATTCTGGGCAGAATATGCTACTTAGGAGGCAGGAGACTGGCTTCAGAGACCTCCCCGGAAGGACAGCATAAAAGGGCTTGCTGCAGAGGGAACAGAGCGTTGCCCATGCTGGCATGTCTGTGCTGCTCACGGAAGCTGGGAATCAGTGCTCTGAGAAAGGGACCCCTGAGTGTCAGGGGCCACCAGGCCTTCCTGATAGTTTGATTTTTTTTCAGTAACCAAGAGATCTTCTGATTTTTTGGCAGCCAAGATTTTGGCAGCAGTTGCTGCACTTTGTCTAGGTACACTTCTACACAAATGTATCTTCATCTCACAATCACTGAAAACAAACCAACCCTAGAGTGAAGCTTTACAGTAAAACAATAATGGAAACTTTCTTTCTTGAAACAGAAATAGGTGCAAAGTGAAAGAGAGAAGTAAATAGCCATGCAGACAGGCACACTGAGTAACTCATATGCGTTCAAAACCTACGCTGTTAGAGCTACTTTTCCCTTTAACCCTTACGTCTAAATAGCTGAGAAAGAGGTTGCATTGTGTCATTCAGTGTAAGGAAAGCAAAAACATGCATCTATGACTGCTCAAGTCATTTGGCCTTGCAAATCAAATGTTCAGGCCCATAGCTGACAGGATTAAATACTGCTAAGCCGAGTTCTTCTTGCTGCTGATGTGCTGAGAATTGTCTATTCCCTCGCACCTGAACACGACCGGCAAGCTCCGTTGGCTTGCTTTTCTGGACTGGTGTAGCTAAAAATGTTTTTAGTAACTTCTTTTAGCAACTTCTTTAGTAACTTCAATGTAACTTCTGCCTCTTGCACTCAGCCCATTTCACAGTTCAAAGCACAGTCTTTTTCTTTGGTTCTTTTTGGGCAAAAATATGTGTATTGCACATGGGTAAAGGAATTACACAATGAACAAAGTGAGTAGACATCTCTCATGCCATAGGGGTGATAAAAAGCAATGTTATACATACGACAGACAAAAGCAACTCAGTTCTAGGAACAAGTTGGGAGTTCATTAGCAAAACACCAGTACACAGATTTTCACGAAAACTGCATGTGTATAATTCTTCTAGTGCAATGGTAGAAAACAGTTTTGATTAAAATTGTAGTCAGGTTTAAAGTATGATCAGAATTATGAGAATATTGGAAACAGATACAGAAGTGTGCTATTATTCTTTTGTCAGCAAGTATAAGTGTTATGGAGAAAGAGAGAGAAAAAAACCCGAAATATAACTGTATTGATTCTGGAATCAGGTCCTACCTTCCATTAACACAATCAAAATATCCCTTAAAATGGTGATGGTGGTTGCCAACACAAAGATGGAAAACACGAATGTGCAGATTGGGTCAGCTATTTTGTATTCTGGCTAGAAAAATATGAACACATCACTTTATTAATTTCATTATTGTTGGTTATTGCCATTTTTAATTAGTTAATCTCAAAGAATAATATATTCCATCCGTCTAGTACAGAATGAGTGCTGACCTCCTTTGCCAGTTAGGGAGCCTCAGTATAGGGAATGAAGGCGCTACAAAGAAAGGGAGAGACGTGGAAGTATCTTCCTCGCAGTTGAAACACCAAGAAGCAAGTGTTACACTCTCAACAGTCATTTCAGTTCCCAAGAATAAGTATAATTGCCTTTGACTAAATTACAATGTATGTCATTAAGACGGAGAAAATATTTACATAGTACCTAGTATCAGTATGCTATGAAAATAACTGTTACCCTTGATCGCAAGGAAGGCAAGTGAACTAATAAAACGAACCTTAAAGAAGATGATAAGTGCACTAATTAGCACACTAATACTCTGGAACAGATCCCCGACGGCGTGCACAAAGGCTGCCCGCAGGCTGGCGTTGCTCAGAGCTGCCTTTTCCGGAGGGGCCGACCTGTGTTCCCTGGCTGGTGCCCCATGGCTGTGCCCGTGGCCGGTCTGGTGCAGAATCAGGCTTAGCCTGCAACAGACATAAAGCTGCAAATATCAGTGGGGTTATCACATCTCTAAAGCAGTGATGTCACACACGTCATCAGTCCTCTCCCTCCTGAATGCTGAACAGCAAAATCAGACACATTAGGTAAAAATACAGAGTGGCTAAGCAGATAATTCCTAGGCGATTCAGTGTTTTCTATACAAACAAGAAAGTCTGTGAACCTGGGAATTAATGAGGTCTCATTTTCTATAGAGTTCTGGAATGTTCTGACATCTAATAAAAAGTGAGGTGGAGATTAATCTTTCCCTGGAGCTTGTGCATTTATAATTTCCCTTCCCAGTGTGGCAGCTAATGGAAAAGAGGAGAGTAACCGCAACCTTCAACAAGAAGAAGGATCTCTCTTCTCTACCCCTTTCCATATTCTCATGAAACTCATAAACACTTAATATTTTTGAGGCCAATATCTCTCTATCCTTTTTTATGGAAATACAGAAGCAGGTTCAAGGTTCCAAATTTATATGGAGAGGAAAACAAAGTAACTTACAGGATGTTGGCGAGCACGGCACAAGCAGAGGTAATGAGCATCACCGTAGCATCAATATCGTAATCAGGGCGTAGCAGCCTCATGCTAGCCAAATATGTCAACACACCAGTCACCATCCAGATGATTATCATAGATGTCAAAGCTCCCAGAATTTCTAGGAGTTAAAAAATTCTGATTTTAACAGGAGTCATAACAGAAACGCGAAAAATTTTAATGGACTGATGGTAATGGTTCCAGGGTTGTGAGCTTTGTAGTCAGCAGTTATTTCCCATCTATTGGCAGCCTTGATGCTCACAAAGCATGGACCGAAACTCCTTCTGGTCACAGCAAATCCAGTGGCTGCCCAGGGCAGCCCTATGCATGTGGTGGCCTAACACTGTTCTACCTGCTCCTACTTTTGTGCCCATCTCAGTGTTGAGTTCATGTGTCATTTGGCAAAATTGGAGAGATGAAAAAGATTGTTTGGGGAGTTTTGGGAGGAGCAAAAAGAGTTGTAAAGGTAAGGAAGGACAACAGAGCAATTCTTTTTCACCTTACATTGTTGCCTGGCCCTGCCAGTATGGTTTGAAGTCCCCATGAACCAGCCCTCCTCCCGCAACAAGATCATCTTGGTCACGGAAGCAAAGTTTGGAGGGAAGGAGAGAGGCACAGCTCACCCAAGCCCACTGGAAGACATAATCCCCCTCCAATAGCCTCCCTTGTTTCTGCACACTTCTCCTCACTTCACCCTTCAGAAAGGCAGTGACAGCCCCCCGATGAGGTCCTGCCAGCAAAACCTCTCCTTCTTCTCTCCTGAGACTCATCTTGCCAATGCCACAAAATCATTTTTGTGCCACCAGCAGTGAGGAGGATAAAAAAAGTTATTTTTTCCCTGGGGCAGCAAAATTTAATACTGTCTCTATTGGCTCTGAGTTGGGCTCAAATAAATCCAGTCTCCAAGCCCACCTTTTATTGTATTGCCAGAGGCAAGGTCCAGGGACGTTCATATGAACGTGCAGCGTGTTTTTAATTGGATGTGGGACTAGTAATTGCCATGTGACTTGAATGGGCAAATGTGGCACTTTATGAGTGCAACTGAGACAATACCAAGGAAAATGAAAGTTCACAGTGAAGTGAAAGGCAGTCGATAGCCAGAAAGAGCAAAGCACTTGCATAACCTCCACTGTTAGCTCATGAAAACAGCTGAAACTCACCTTATGCTTTTGAATGTATTTTTATGAGGGTCACACATTTTGCAGCAATCCAGGCTCCAGATGCTTATCAAAATAAACATTTTGTCTAAAACTGACAAATAATATACAAAAGTGCACTGACAGGGAAATCTAGTTTTGCTTAAAAGTAGATAGATAGAGAGAAACTAACAGAAAGCATGGTGTTTAATTTTCTGATAAGCCCTGTGTTTATGTTTTCTGCAAGTTGCAGGCTGAAACCCTGCAAGCCAGGCCCAGCTGAAGGTGTTGATGGCTCTGCTATCATTGGCATGAACGGAGCCAACAGCTTTTGCAAACACCTGCATGAATATCTGTGTGTGTCTGTGCGTATATTCCACAGCTGAAAATGTTGGAGGTCATCTTTACTTTTCCATGTAGTATCTTAGCAAAAGTTTAGCTAAGCTTATGGACCAGTTCAGTAGTACTAAATATTTTACTCAAGATGTTCTCTGTTACATTTCTTCAGAAGTACTAGCACTAACAGAGCACAGCAGACAATAGTGTAGGAATGTTTGGGAAACTCTGAATCATACCAGAGATAAAGAAATTGAGGTTGAAGAGAGCTCTCCTAGCTGGAAGCAGGTCTGGCTCATACTATCAGTCTCCAATATTATGCTTCTAGGCATGTTGCTGAAAGTAGCTGCACACCCAAAGGATTGTGTTGCACTGCTGTCTTGACTGAGCCTGCTGCCTGGTGCTGGCTTAGAAGACAGGAGGCATTCAGACGGCTCCTGCTAAACCCTGTCGTACACCCTGTCTGTCAATCTGACAAAAACCATGAAAAAAACAGGTTCCAGTGTCATGGAAGGCTGCAGCTGCAAGACTTCGGTAGTCAGCACACAGTGACTCTGCCACTCACCTGACTGCCCTCAATGACTCTATTAAGGCACCCACCTGCATATTAAAAGGGAAATACAGCTGGGAAAATAAGCAAGAAACAGGATAACTATCACGGAATGCAATAGCCACTGACACACTGATGCAGGGATCTCTTTGCTACCAGGATAAAAAGGCAATAAAAAATTGAAGTTCTGCATTGCAATGACAAAAAACTAAAGACGATAACGCAGACTGAGGGCAAAGTGACATGAGGTGGAGAAACCAGGACACCTGCCTACCATCTTGTCAGAAAGAGAGGTCTCTCTTTCACTTTATTTGCAGGCTAAGAGAGCATAAACACAAAAAGACTTTATGGATCAACTGATGGTAAGTCATAGTTTTCTAAGGCTGCAAAATTCAGCTGTGTGTTGGCAACATAATGCCAGCCATGTTTCAGTCATCCTAAACCTCCCCCTCATCCAGCAGCCTGTTTCCAGCAGCATTGGTAGAATATACTTAGTGAACAATATAAAGACAGGATGAGTATAGCATATGGTCTTCTCTGGTACATTCTGCACCTACAGGCAACCTTGACCTGCAGACATTCTGAGTCAGAAGGTCTAGAGGGGGCCTTCTGGACCTTCATATTGGACATCCTTGAAGCATTTATCATCTGAGTCTTCAGTTCGGGTGCATAGGTGTCTAGAGCCATTTGAGATACACTGACATCTCCATGTATGACTTGACACAAGATGTATAAATGACCCATAGCCTTCTAGAGTGGCAGTTGGAGACTTTGTGGAACACATTAGGACATTTCAAATAGCACCAATCCCTTACATATGAGCAAAGAAATGGAGCCCTAAGACACCCAGCATGAGATTAATTTCCAGACTGAAGAAACGGAACTAAAATGTCTACATGTAGGTGTGAGCTAGGTGTCTAAGCTCCCATTGTGGACAATGAACATCGAATTAATGGTGGTTCACTCAGTTCCCTGCTCCATTGACTGACTGGGAACACA
Source organism: Phaethon aethereus (assembly GCF_964289735.1). Taxonomy (NCBI): domain Eukaryota; kingdom Metazoa; phylum Chordata; class Aves; order Phaethontiformes; family Phaethontidae; genus Phaethon; species Phaethon aethereus. Next base: position 16,360,666 of record NC_138582.1, read on the forward strand.
TCCTAGTTTCTTAACTACGAGTTTCTGGTGGCATTTGAGATTCCCTGGTCTTGTGCTTGGTATCCTGTGCAGTCTCCTGTGGGTCTTGTGCCACAGCTGCCATTCCCATGCATAAGTTTCAGACACCCTAGGGATGTAGCACTAGACCTCCATGTTTAGACAGGTGAACGGAGCCTAGATTGCTGTTGAATGTATCAGAAACTTGGACCCTGTGCTTATATGTGCTCACTTACATGTAGACATTGATATTTAGGTGTCTAAATCTTGAACAGAATCACACCCCCAGAAAAATTTTCTCACAGTTAATATTTTGCTGATGCCTTGCCTTTTGTAAAAGCACTTGTGTTTGATTGTGAGGCTTTTGGTATTAGGTGTCATTTGTAAATACATTGGTTTCTATTGAGGACAGAGAACTTTCAAAACCTACCAGTGCTTCCATCTGATAAAAACCAGCAGTGGTAAAGAGATATGCAGGGAGAGGATTTAGAACATGGCAATTGTTAAAGGCAAATGTTAAAACGTTATAACTTTTCTACAAATATAACATTGTTGTCTTTTTTAAATAATTAAATTATTTGTGTTATCATGCTATATAATTCTGTAATTCTATAAATTGAGTAGACCTTTATTTTTGTGAGTATTGCTGCTTTTATAGAAACTTGTATTTCATAGTAGATTGAGGACTTGGTCTTCCTCACACTCAAGTCACCAAGGGAAGTTGCTGTTATCTCAGCCAAAGCTAGCACCAGCCCAAAACTATATTCAATATTGAACTGAAAGACACATTTGTAGATAAAAGATGAATGTGCCTTTTACTTCTTTGAAGCTCACTGGCTTGCTCTGTTTGTCATGTAGGGCTCTGAGAGCAGTCCTGGGGGGCTTTGAGAGCATTAGTGCACTATTTCTAAACCTCTGCAGACCGATGTTGGACATCAGCACGTTTTCCAGTCCCTGGCTATGATGACTTCCCCTTCCCATTCCACATGTTCATACTGTGACGTTTGCTACCTGCTCGGTGCCACCCAAAAGTTAGCTGCTTGGTGGGAGGTTTAGAGGCAAGCCACAGTGAGAAGAGGCTGATCAGGAAGCTTGTCAGATCCACCAGGATGTGTGCCGCATCGGTGATCACCGCCAGGCTCCCAGCGATCTGCCCACCTGTGTGAAACATGTCCATACTATGGGTCTGGTCAGAAGTTTGAGCGGACCAGATCAAACTCGAGACTTGCTTTGCTGTGAATCAAAGGGAGCATTCAATTTTCAGTAATCATACATGCAATATAAGACTCTTCAAAGTTAGTTTCATTTGTAGCTCATTCATGCAGTGAAAGGTATGAATTAATAGAAATAAATAAATAAAATTTCTTTGTCAGAGGGAGAGTCATAAGGACAGTAAGGGTTGTGATATATTAGTGCTGTGGTTATACTACAGTTGGACTGTTTTACTGTAACTATTTTAATATCAGATTTCTTGGTGAAAAGCAGTATTAGGGATGACATTTCCAGCATCCTCCAATTATCTCTTAACAGATTGCTAATATTTTCATATATGTACAAATACTCAGACTCTTAGCTCATGCAATTAATTTCCTATTTGTTATAGGAAAATACGCATGTTCTTCCTGAGTTTTGGATGGCTGGATGCCCAACTTTTTGTCACAGGCAACACTTACACAGGAGTAAAAGGAAAGGTCCCAGCAGAAGAGCTGTGATAAACAACCAGCCATTTTGGTGAGGGCATAGAGAAAAATGTTCTGTTTGCAGGACTAATCTATCATTTTGCATCTGTAATGCATGATTTAACTTTGCTGCTAGAGCTGGAAAAATGTGGCTGAATGTCATTTTACTTTGGGGGGTTTTGGTTTCATGTGAATTCTGAAAAAAACCCAAAAACAAAACCCAAGCCATTTTAGGCTATCTGAAACCACATTTCTTTTACCCAGTGAGCCAAATATCATTATTTTGCCATTTTTTCCTAACCATGTCTCAGGGCTAAAGGCAAATCCAAAGAAACTAGAAGATTGCTCTAAACTACCCCAGCTGCCAGTGGCTGCAGAAGACAAGGATCACAGGCAGGAAGCTGTCCTGCCAACTTGTTATAGCAGGGGATTCTTTTCATCAGAGTGGACATGTAGAAAAATGGAAATGTGAAATAATAGAGCCAAAACATGTAGTTTCTGCATTCAGCAATATATTTCCATCCTTCTTCAGTCATTTAATTAATTTCGGCTCACTTGTTTCTCCTGACTACAACCCATATGAGACTCAATGAATCCTGAGAAACATTGTAAAATGCCTCATTCAAACCTTTGGCAAGATACCACTGCTGAAGGGACATAGAATCATAGATTTACAGAATAGTTGGGTTGGAAGGGACCATTAAAGGTCATCTAGTCCAACCCCCCTGCAGTGAGCAGGGACATCTTCAACTAGATCAGGTTGCTCAGAGCCCCGTCCAACCTGTGGACACATCTTTTATTTCCATTTAGGTGGAAAGTCTTCATGGTAGCAGGACGGACTGTCTGTTTAATTTCCTTCTATATGCAGATTTTAGATTTGAATACCTAATACTGTATGGTTTGTCAGTGCAAGAGAATGCATATTGCACATATAGGGCATATATTACATTTTTTTGTTGCCTCCCTATATATCCCATTTACAGCTGCCTGGAAGTTACTTCCCAGATAGGCAGCAGGCATGATTACAGAATTCAGGAGCATCTCATTCCTTGCAGTAAAATGAAAAATTCAACAGAATGGGGATTTCTGAGAACATGAGCAGGTGTAAATGCACGTACACTTTTTGGTCATGACACAGCTCCTAGACGTTCACTGTCTGCGGGGTAGCTGCTTCCCGAGTGGGAAGTACTTTTGCATAGCAGAGGGGAGCAGACTTGTCTGGCAGTGCACAGATGTTAACAACCAAGGCATCAGCTATCTTTCAGCAAACAAATAAGTAGAGTACAAGCTGCCCGGAAAACCCTATTGCATTTTAGATACTGTATTTCCATGTTTTGTGGGACAGCATTACAAGAGCTTGCTTCTAGCCTGCCATCTTTGAAAAATGTTGGCAAATTATTATTTTATGTATTGCTGGCATAACTAATGCCTTGGGTGAGTTTCTGAGATCTCAGGCTGCTTATCTTAGCAACCTGGTCAAGTCTTTATATTCCTTTTTGACATGATGACACATGCTGGGTTTGTCTCTCTTTCTAGTGCCCAAATGGAAATAAAGTATTTTGAAATCCACATTTGGTCCTTAGCCACTAAAAATCCCTCAAAAGCACTTTTATAACAGGGCTGCACATAGGGTGTCATCGGTTTGACTGATATCTCCAAATCTATGGAGATTTTGATAGATCTGCATTAGAAGAACAGAAGATAATTGTCTTTCAGAGACAGTTGGTGTATCAGGCTCAGCCAACAGTGCCCCTTTTGGGAGAGCAGTAAGGGGTAGCATAGATGGTTTGAGCAAAAATATCATGGGAAAGATCTAGGGATTCAAAGAAGCACAACTTTTCAACCTCTTAAAGAGTGACGCAGCTTTGTTTCTTCTGTTCAGCATAATAATGCCCACAGAAGTGGTTTGCCCTTAAGAGCAGAAGGAAGGAGAACATGTCCTTTATTTTCAAATGTGTAACAGTTATAGGCTTTTATTGCTTTGTATCAATACTCCCAACAAGTGGCCTTTGTGACTTACTATTATCCACAATGGATGTTTATAGCTTTGTATGCCACAAAGCAGTAGAAACTGTCAGTCACTCAATGGTCAATCATCAGACACAGGCTGTCTAGCCTAATGATTAAAAAAATTAAATGTATGCTTCATAATTACAAAAATCTCCATAGACTGCTGTCTGTAACTGCAGTTAATAACTGGTTTGTCAAAGTTTAATGGTCTGAAGCAAAACGGTCTTCAAGCCTGTTACTTAAGCTGTCACTGCAAAAAAGCTGTATGATTCATTAAGCAAAATGAAACATTTAGTTAACATATCATCTGTCCTTCCAATTATCCTCTAGCATTGCTGCATTCACCAGACTTAAGCCTACTGATTATATGGTTTTGTTCATAATGCATTACTTCTGGCACTGGAAATTACTGCACAGACGTTAGTGGTATGCACTGGTTTTCATGGGGAAATGCGCGTGACCTACAAACAACGGGGCTTCACGCAGGTGAAGCGCGTGGGAAGGAAGAGTTGGAGAAGTCCCTGCTGGGTTTGGCAGTGAGAGGAAAAGGCAGAAATGCAGTGGCTCTTTCATTGCCACCACTTCTCACCTGTGGGAAAGACAAAGCCTTTCTATTTCATTTTCATGGGGCTCCAGAGATGCTGAAGCAGGGAAAACGTGGGCTTCAGAGGCCTTCCTGACTGATTTTTGTTACATCCCCTGGGGCACATGTGGCAAAAGCCTGTGGGGTTCCTCATGCCTCACCTTACCTCACCTCACCACGGAGAAGGGGAAATTAAAGAGCCGGGAACTATCAGGTGCGTATAAATATCGCAGAAGCCATGCAGAGAGCACACGGTGGTACAAAACAAAAGCTAATGCTCTATGAGCAAGCCAAAAACTTCTATTGGATATTGTAGGATGGGTCCAGAAGTGGAGGCTAATGAGACAGGGGAATAATCTTCCATTGATCCAGAGACACACCAGCAGGCCAATTTAAAAGATAAACGTGCCCTGGTATAAATACATTGGCTTAACTGAAGAAAAGCAGATGGTGAATTTGGCCCTGGATTTCCCTGGATTTTGTAAAGACTATTGCATTTAGTATCAGATCTTGCTGCTAGCAGCCGTCAACAGTGCTGAGGTCTCATTGTTCTGGATAAACGTGTAAAATCTTTTAATCTTTTCCAAAAAATGTAACCCAATTTATTAGAAACCTTTTGTAACGGGATGCTAAGACATGCCGGCCACTTGTAGCTGAGCTAAAAGACCTGGGAGAACAGTTTAGACTGTTAACTGATCCTTGTATTCCTACCCAGATATAATCCTTAAATGAATATATGAAAATATTTTTATAATTCCACTTTTTTAAAAAAACATAATTCTTTTAAAGGTTGGGGAGAAAGGAGGTGAGATGTACTTTATCCCAGGTGGGTTCACCTCTGTACGTCATGGGTCGCTGCACTCAGAGTAGGTGCAAAAGGGAAAGAATACAGCTGTGCTGGGCACCAAACTGAGCTCTCTTTGAGGAAATATACTCCCCTGTAATCTCAGCAATCATGAAGAAGATGCAAATTACTGATGCTACACAGAGCTTCCTCCTGGCTTGATGCTGCTCCCTTTTTCTGTTCTCATAGGCCTGTGAGTAGCCGTGACAGTGATACGCTGGATTAGCTGCAGTATCTTCTGCTTCCTGCTGCTGCCTTTCTTCATGTAAATTCTTCTGATGCCGGCTCATTCTTTGGGATTGAAAGAAACAGAAGGTTAAAAAAGAAAAACCCTGGTTGTTTGCGCGTCTAACTTTGCAGCCCCAGAAACTATGTAATTAATGCTTTTGAAGGATAAAAGCAGCGCTGGGAACAGCGGAGTAGGTCATAGAATAGGCTTGCTTGCACAAGCAGGGCTCTGTGGGAGGGAGTTGCATGTGAAATGACTGCTCTGGCTGTGTTTCCCAGCTCTGTGGGCTCTCCTACCTCATTTAGCAGTTTATGAAGCACAGGGTGACTTTCTTAGGCTATTTTATACATACCGTCTGATTTTCAAGAAGTTCTACCTCATGCAAATAGCAACCAAATTCAGCATAGCATGGAGACAATTCTACAGAAAAATTCAGGTGTTTATTCCCCCTGAAAGAATCTTCTTTTTCTCAAATATAACTGACTAAAGATATTCCTCTCCTCTCTTTGCATGCAGAACTACTTTTTCTCAAATTTCCAAATATGTACAAAAACTATGAATCTTCCAGCAGGGCCTGAGCATAGAGAATATTAGCTCAAAATTTTCAAAGGCACTTAACGAATCAAAGAAATCAATTCTCCATAGTATGCTGACTCCTTTGTGCCACTGATTTCATAGAAAGGCAAGACGTTGAGCAGAAGTGGCTCTTTGAGCATTGCTCCATCACAAGGTGATTTCCCAGCCAAATCTGCTCTGGAAAAAACCTCAGTGCTGTCTTTTGCAGGGCTCCTGCACAGGAAATATGGGACGGGGTAGAGAGCTCCGGGGCCGAGCACGTTGTATTGCGACTGCGGGAGCTCCTGGATGACCATGAGCTCATGGTGCTTTCACTAGAGCAGCCCAGAGACTCCTCCACAGGGGGTTTGGTAAGCAAGAACATTCCCTCCTCCTTATCTCTCAACTGAGAAGAGCTCAAATGGCAAAAAAACCTCCAACTAAATCCTGTATCAGGAGGCTCAACTGAAAACCATTATGTCTCTCCGGATACAATATTTGTTGCCACGACTCTTTGCTGGTGGCCACGTACCGAGACTTGTGGGAGCACACTGTGGAATCAAAAAGTGAATTCTGCCCTGGTGCACATATGTAACATCCGTATCACCACGTGTTACAGCTATGTGAGGTCTGTATGTGCAGGGCCATAGTCCGCAAGCCTGTCTAGGAATGCAGCAAACTCCACTGCTGTTTCCAAGTTCCACTGTTGGGGGCATGACACGGGGTGAGCTGCCCCCATCAACAACAGATTCTTCTTTTCCTCATTTGAACTAAGGACGTTCCTTTGATACCAGAAAGAGTTGTTCCTTCAGTTGTGTGAAGGAGATCTGTGCTACAGGAGGTACATGAATCCTGGTGACTTTCTGTACCATTTCTGCAGTGTTGATGGAAAGTTCAAGGTGCCTAAAATCTCACTGGAAAGAAATCATGCTGGTGGCTGCCAATGTGCAGCAGTTGGTATCAAGAAAAAAATTTCACTGAAGTAACAAGCTTTTTCCAGCTGCCTTTTTGGGCAGCCTGAGGGGGGCTGCAGCTGCTCAGTGGGTCATGCCAGGTGCCCCACAGCCCACAACCCACCAATGGGTGGAGGCAAAGGCAGCCACAGAGATGCAGATGCCTTGGCCCCTCGTGTTCATCTGCACTGCGGAGGTACTGGCGAAAGGAGAAGAGCTGACACACCTTGGCAACCAAGCCTTGCACCTGTAGATAATCAGCATGGATCTGGTTTTGTAAATATTATTGAGATGTTCTGAGGATGCAACATGTTCCCCTGAGTCAGCCTGTTTCCCAGCCAGGTTAGCATGTGGTCTCTGTTTGCTCAGCGGAGGCGACCGGTCCCCCCGTACGTGAGGAGCTTGAATGAAAGAGCAACTGGTCAGAGTTAATGCCTGATGACTGGAGATAGTGAGTTTTCTTAGTCCTTTTGTCAGTTTTTTCCTTTATTTTCCCCACAACAACAAATAAATGGGAGCTGGGCCGTCTGGGGAATGGGCTGCCCATCTGCCAGTCGGGGTCCCCACTAGCCAGTCCTTCTCCAGTCCTTTAGTTTTACATTCATCAGGCTCCTCATCTGCACCGTGTCACTTATGTACAATATTTTGCTGATGAATTAGACTCAGAAGGTACCAAAAATTGATTCCTTCCAGATGGCTGAATAAAATACTGTAGTTCTCCTGCTGTCCCCTGGAGATCAGGGCATGTAAGTTTTTCTTTCTCATGATCCCTCTCTGGAGTTAACTTCCAAGGCTTTTCTATAGTTTGCATGTAAAATTAATTTCTCTTTAACTCAATTTTCATCAGCTGGCATTGGACGTTAAAATCATCTTAATGACATGAGTCATGATCAGCTCAACAGCCTGTCAGGGCAGGGATGCCAAAATTACCCCTGCAGGTTTCTGAGCCACCAAATCCTTCCCTTGCTGTTAATAAAATAGGTCGCTTTGTTATCCCCCTTCCCTTTTTTAATCTTGAAGTCTCTCCATCAGCTAACAAAACCTCAGGGTACCACTGAGGGTTAGGAAAGCACACAAGCCCACAGATCTTGTTGAACAGATGCAAAAGCAAACAGAGACAGCGTAAACCCACAAATGTCACATTTTTCTGTCTAAAGGGTACCTAAATAAAAGTGGCCTGGTTGTCAGAAGCGGTGAGCATTCGCTGCTCCCTTTGAACTCACAGAGCAGCGTCTGGCCCGATGAGTTAGGAAGATTCCTGCCAGCTCCTGTGAGTAACCATTATTTTTTTCTTCCAAGAGCAGCCTGCCACTAATTAAAAGAATCTAAGAGATAGTTTTATAAATGTGTGAATCAAAAGCTTAAGGTGCACAGATCAGCTCTGTCAAACCATAAATCCCTTCTGAGTGTGTTAGAGCAAGATGTAGCCTTTGAGCATCAGATCTCTGCACCAGCACACTGCAAGCAGAGTCCAAGATTAAAAAATAATCTTTTCTCCATTCCAAATTCTCTTTCCTTTGTAAAAAAAGATAGTTGGGGGAATGTCACAGAAAGGTTCCTACTGAGTCATTCTCGGAAGGGGGGAAGTAGCAAATATCAATACATATTGCAGATTCCACACAAATCATTAGCAAGAGCTTTTGATTACAACTTCCTTTTGTTTGTTTTCACTTCATCTGTTGGGTGCCTTGATCTGCAGGCTGATGGGAATAATTGCCATCCTCCTAGACCATTATGAGATCCCCATTCAAAAGAGCAAAATGTGGAATCACTGCACTTCCCACATGAGATGATGTCCTTCACCAGGGAAAATAGTAATTTTTTGGTGCCTGAAAGGATAAATGAGAAATGAAACTGCCTTCAGAGAAAAATCTATCAGTGTCATAGTCACCTCCCTTATGTTGGCACCACTCTGATTTCAACTGCAGTACCAATCTTGAATATTTACATGTCTTTTAAGACCCTGTTTATAGCCTGGCTGTCCAGATTCTACTTTTCCTTATTCTGGGCACAAAGGCAAATATTTATATATTTGCATACATTTAGATGTTTAGTATATGGTTATTTCACTTAGTCTCATTTTGAGGGCCTGGTCATGTATGCATCAGTGTATTGTCAATAAATTTCCTCCTGCATAACAGTATAGCAATAGCTGCATGCAGTTAGACCAAAGGTGCAAGTAGCCAAGTATCCAAACTCTGTCATGAGCATGAGGATATATGTAAGGACAAAGTACGAAAAAGGAAGATGTCCAGAGCGGTATTTCTCCCCAGTTGCACATATCTGGAGGCTGGGAGGTGGCTAAACCAGATCCTGTGTCTGGTAGCCCTTTACAGATCTTTATTCCACAAAGCTGGCTGACTTGTGTTGAGTTCCACAGTTTAATTATGAATTGTGTAAAAAATAATGCATCCTTTGTTACTCTTAAGCTGTCTGCCTGATATTTTAATTAGTTCTTGTACTGTTAGAAATAATGAATGACCATTCCCTGTTTACTTTCATCACATCATTCATGATTTTATGTCATTGTTATACCCCTGAACCACCAATGTTCTGAGCTGTTGTCCTAGTTATTTAATTTCTGTTTCGTACTTCTTACTACCTCGGTTCTAATTCTCTTTCCGAGGTGAAGTGGCCATAAGTGAAGTGGACATAATAAAGACAGTGTACGGCCAATACTGGGCAGACACAGTCCTTTCTACAGGGCCCTAATGTCACCTAACGTGAGGGCAAAAGCAATGGGATGGGGTTTGCTGAGTCCCCTAAGATACTGTGTGCTCTTGGGAGCAGCTGGCAAGACAGTACAAAGGAGACATAACCACAGGGCCCACAGCTAAAGCCCTTGAGCATTGACTTCTGCAAAGCACAAGGAGTGGTGGAAATGTCTTTATTTGATGAGGACTTTTTGATCTCACAAGAGTTTTCATATCGCCTGCAAGAAGGCAGAAAAAGAAGAGAATATTCCCTATGTGGTTGTTAGAGAAACTCAGTCTCCACCTGAAGAAACCATCTCCCAGGCTCACTTCGAACTTTTTGCCTACTGGTAGGAGTCTGGCAGACAGGAATCAATTACGAGCCTAAGGCTTCACGAATAAGTAGGAATAACTACAGGTCACATTAATGCCCTGTGTTAAAAACTTTTAAATGAAGACAAGCCCTAAGGTTTTTACACATCTTTCCTGCTTTCAGCATTGCCCTCCCTTTTTTTTTTGTTGTCTGCTGTCTCAGAGACAAAATAAGAAGAAAAACCTTGAGACTAGGAGCCTTGAGTTTCACTTGTGTGATGGTATTCAAAATTCCACTATAATGACATATAAGGAACATAATCAGAAATCCATGCTTGGTCAATCCAAAATCTAGAGTTCACAGTGTAGTTGGTACAATCTGATGCAAATCCACTGATTTATGAACTGGGATATTGGATATTTCTGGTCAGTATTACACTGAACTATTGTCAGCAAGAAATAAAGCCATCTGGTCTCTCTTCATTCATGGAAGCTTCAGGAATTTGGTCAAGACATTCCCTAGACTTTGATAAGTGATTATCTAGACCACTAGATAAGTGGTCTAGATAAAAATATAAAAAATAACATAACAAGTGATGAATTTGTCCTCTCCCACCACCACTGACTGTAAAAAGACCATAGAAAGCTATCTTAGACACCTAATTCAGACCTTTAAAGAGAGATGATAAGAATCTGTCTTGATATGACTTACAGACAACACTTTTTGCATAAAGCAGGAGGTTCTGAGTGCTCGGCTTCAGACCCTGTTACCGTTACAGTTCATGCCCTTCCTGGTGCCTGGTGAGAAGTGGTGTCCTATCCTGGGACCAGTCCTGTGTAATATTTTTTGTCTGTTACCTGGAGGAGGAGGTGTAGTGCACCCTGATCAAGCCAGCAGATGATGCCAACCCAGGGGTGCAGCTGGTACATTGGAGGGCAAGGCGGCCACAAGCAGGCTGGAGGAAGGGGTCAGCAAGAGCCTTCTGAAATTCGACAAGGACAAATGCAAAGTCCTGCACGTGGGACAGACTTTTGAGACCACATCTAGAATCTTGTGTCTGGTTTTGGAATCCCCAATACAAGAAAGATCAATAAAATGACACAGATTCAGGAGAGGGCAACCAGGATGGCTGAGAGCTGCAGCCCCTGTTCCATGGGAACGGGACTTGTCCAGCCTAGAGAAAAGGTGGGTTCATGAGCACCTAGCTGCAACCTGACAGTATTTTTGAGGAGGCTATTTGAGAAGATGGAGCTTTATTGCTGTGCATGGAGGAAGGATGAGGACAATGGTCATAAATTGAAACAAGAGAGGTTCAGACTGAATATAAGGAAAAATTGAGGATATTTCAGTATTGGAGCAGATTGCCCAGAGAGGCTGTGCAGTCTCCATCCTGAGAGATTCTTTTCAAGACTAGACCGGCTAAAACCCTGAGCAACCGTGTTTGATCTCTTGGCTGACCCCACTTTGAGCAGGAGGTTCGACCAGAGACCTCCTGAGGTCCTGAATTATCCTACAAGCCTACAGCTGACCTGATTTTCAGAGAGCTTAGTTAAAGCCCAGCCCCTTGTAAGCATTTCAAGTTTGGCATGGGAAACCTCAATGCATCCAAACCCACTAGTGACTACAGGCAGGCCTGGCACGTGCAAAACGCTCTCCCCCACAGCCTTGTGTGCAGGGAAACAGGTCTGTTTTCAGACTTCTTATTCACATGGTTAAGATTAAACCAGTTTTGTTCCCTGTGTATTGTAATAACGGCATTTATTAAAAAGAAAGAGGCTGGGGGATGGCAAAGAAATAAGCAATCCGTCTACATAATAAATTCTGTTGAAAGCGTTAGAGCTGTTCATTAAGCCTACGCACAGGGCACGGAAAAATGTGGTAATTCATACCAAAGGCTAAGATGAGCTTATTGCTGCTGATCAGCTTAAGACACCTGAAGCTGTGCGGGCAGCCGGCCTGCGCAAGCCCGAGCCCAGCAGGCGGCATGGCCCCCGCCACGCTGGCTCCAGGCCGCGGGGCTGCGAGGGGCAGTGGTGCGAGGGCTTCCCCTGAGCTGCCCGCTCGTCCCAACAGGACGGAGACCCCGGCTCTCAGCCCCTGTTTCTGGTTATTGCCGGGACGGAGTAATTAGATCGTGCAGTTAATCAAATTTCACCTGGCAAGAGAAGCTGAGAGGAGGTGCAGCAGAAAAGCCACAGGCCTGGACGAGAAGTTCTCCTCCTCCTGGAGAGCTGTGTCACCCCTCAGCCACCCCAGGACCGCTGCCACGGAGCCCTCCTGGGACTGGCCCTCAAGCTCGGGGGCTGTTGGACATAACTGCAGCGATCAGCCCAACAATTGCAATTGTTGCAGTGATTCACCCCAAGTAACTTCAATCCTAAATTAAGAAATAATTATCCGAAAAGAATCGACTCATCCAGAAGGTGAGTCAGCTCTCAGATGCCGGGGATTCTTGCCCCCATTGTGAGTCCCACCCCTCTTCTCACTGGAGATATTCCCTGTTCCCGGTGATCCAGGGAAAATGAAGGCTTCCTCACGAGGCCCAACAACTATCCCTGTCTCAGGGCACCCTTCCCCGCACCATGTGGAGGGTTCATCCAGAGGTGTCCTTGTGTCCAGAGGTGGCGAGGGACCAAAGGACCTCAAGCACTGAAGCTGTGCCCACAAAACTGCGAACTATCAAAAAAGCTCTGAGAGTCTTCAGTAACTGAAATGAATTGCAGAATCATATGGGATCTTTTTAAAATATAAATATTACCACAAAAGTCATTTTGGACAGTGCCACGTATATTTATGGAGCCATGTAATAATATTTAAATAATAACCCAGACACTCAAATGACTAAAATACGATGGCAGTGACCCCAGTATAAGAACACGGAGAGACAGATTTCCATTTGAACTGACAGTGTTTACGCCAAGTTTCTGTCCCACGCGTTTTAAGGGAGCCAAGCAATAAATAACCTGAAAACCAATGAGATAATGGAAATGTCAAGAGGTGCTAAGCTGTAACTGAGCAGCTATTTTCTTTTAAAAATACTTGCTGGTCTGAGTCAAGGGGAAGAATGAAAATAAGTTCAACTGCAAAACTATTTTTTGATAGACATTTATAGTCATTTTTTAACCCAAGCTACAGCATACCATATGTTTTCAGACGGTCTTTCCTCACTCAAGCAAGCACTTACTCACAGGACCTCTGGCACACGAGAGGTACATCAGCTCCAAGTCTGATGGACTATCCACATGAATAAAGTTTTGCAGGATCAAGTCCTTAAACAACATCGCATTTCTTTCAAACCAAATAGATAATTTAGACATTCAAGCATGAAGGAGCCTTGAATCAAACATGGTGTCAATAGCACTATTATAATTCAGCCTAAAATTGCAGCATAATCCATGAGGTTTTGCATCCTACAATAAATCTACTAAGCTTATAAAATACATAGCAGGAGACACTTGCTTCAACAGTAGATTGGTTCAATCCATCACAGCTTGCAGACGCATCAGGCTGCTGTCTAGTAAATGCATCAAACATTTAATAAGAAAGTTTGGGAAGGAAAAAATCAAACAAAACAATTTGAAAGTAGTGAAAGATCATCCCTGTACACACTGTGAAACTCCCCGTACTTTGACTTCTGCAGCCCGTCGGCAGATCGGTGATCTTGTATTGCTCCCAAAGACAAACCGATGGCAGTGAAGGAAACAGAGAGTTGTGTTACCTGTCTAGGGCCAAGGAGTACTTCTTGCTGTCCCTCTCGCTCACAAGGCAAGCTCTTTCAAGACCCTTCTTGTCAGCCATGAGGAAAGTCAGTGGGATTTTGCTTGGGGTTTTTCCCCCTTTAAACTCTTTTTTCTCCGTTGGAAGCGGATGTAGGCAAAAACGTCCTCCTGACTGTCTCTGCCAAATATTTTTAAATGAAAAGGTTTTAATAATCTTCTCAATAAACCCACTGCGAGAGAAAGCTGCTTTCCTAGTGGTGGTGGCGTCACTAACGTGCCAACCAGCAACTTGCTGAGCGTGTCAGATTGGAGGTTTCGAGCCTCCCTCCCTGTTTTTCTTTTTTTCCCCTCCATGTTTGATGCTGTGATACGCTCTTTGGTCACGCGGTGGGTGCGTGCTCTCCCAGTCGCTGCCTCGGGGTCAAGCGCAGCTGCGCGCACACCAGTGCACACACGGGCGCTCGCACGGGCGCGCTGAAAGGGAGAACGAAGGTGATTAGATCAGCCCAATTTGCCTGGAAACAGTCAAATCACTGTTTGCCTTTCTGCTTCCTTGGCTTGGGAGGAAAGCACAGCTCCCTCACCCCTGCTCGGGGCAAGCCTCTTTAATCTAAGCCATCGCTCTAAAGGCTTATTTCTACCCCCGGCACGTTTGCTCCTAACGGTTCAAAACAGAAGAGGCTGCTTATTGTTGCCGTTTGTGACACGGGTTATTGAAATCTTCATTTCACCAGGAAGGACTGCAGGTTGTTATTTCTGCTTTATTCGGTTTGTTAGTTCTGTCATCAGCCATGGTCCCTGGAGAGGAGAAGACCTCCAGCCTCACCTCTCGCAGCCTGGCCTCAGACACGTTCTTCGGCGCTAGTGGGAAGTTTTGCCCTGGTGCTCTCTGTGTTTTACCGTAGTCTCAGCAGAAGCAGACTGTGACTGAGATCCCTACCTGTGTACTGGCTTCGCAGGAGAGATTAGAAATGGGCAGTGAGCAAATGCTGGGTGCTGCATTTAAGTTCTGCAGCCTTTTTTACCATGGGTAGCCTAATATGTATATGATGTGCTGGGATCTTCCCTCCCTTCCCCTTGCTTGCAGAACACATACTCTGTCTGAGATTCATGGGGGCAGGGGAGGCACATTTGTACATCATATAAAAGCAAAAAATTAGTTTTATGCCATCAGAGATCCACAAGTTGCCTCCCACATGTCAGCTGTGCAAACACTCCTCTGGAACCTGTGAGCCAAGGAGCTGATGGTATCTCAAACACCTTTCTGAACAGCCACTGGCAAGCGGCAGAAATACATGTTTTTCCACAACATGCTGTCACCTCTGCCTCTCTAATGTCCTTTTCTCAAGAGCCTTTTCCCAGGTGCTTATACCCACCTACACACCCTTTGGTGGAAGAGATCGATTTTCTGACTCATTCCTGGGGACTTCTTAGCTTCTTCTGGACATGAAAAAGTTCCTCTTTAATGTTTTTTAAAGTTGCAGCCACTTACTGGACCTGACAATGTGGATGGCTGGAAGGCTGGTTTGAGAACAGACTTGGGTCCAAGGATGAATAGTTTGGACCCAGGGCATTTGCAGAAATCTTACAAAACAGAAGTACCCCATTATTTACCACCCCAGAAATACCATTAAGTAGCAATTTTATTCTGCCACCAAGAGGGAGGACGGAAGGACGGACAAGGGAGGCAGCCTTTCCAGCTGTGCACTCTGGAACCTAACGCAGGCTTATAATTCATACCCAACAAGGGCTCCTGCTTGGCTCCCCACCCCATAAATACCACTGTTATTGCAGGGTCCCTGTGTGCTACTCAACTCATCTTTCCTTTAGAAATTACCTAACAAACACCAACATCGTGTCACAGCCCGCGGATGCCTGAAAAATAAACCCGGCCTGGGACCTGATTTACAACAGATGTCAGTCTTTCTAAGGTGCTAAGCCAAAGTATCAGGTCTAAGCACCCTCAATTTAAGGAAAATTTAAAATCCACCTCAGAAGATTACAGATAAAGCCTGTTTCTCTTTCAAATCACTGGAAGCATATAATTTTTGTTAGTGAGATAGATGAGTTTCCATCACTTTGCAAAAGGGTCTTGAGCCTCAGGTGCACACCAGCAAAACAAAGCCATAGATCATTCCCAGCGTTTAATCTAGACCTTTTCTTTGTGTTTATTGTTGTCGGTGCTGCTGGTTGTGCTTCTCAGGAGACAAGATGTGAGGCAGGATAGAAAGAAATCTCTTCAGAGCTTTCCACAAAGACTTGGGTTTCCTCTTTATACAGACTCTGAAACTCATTAGGAGAGAAACAGCAGCTGTCTGTGGAATTTCTGCTTCAGAGAAATTATTCAGACCATCTCAATGAATTCATCTTAGGCTTTCAAGAATAATGCCATTTGTTTCTGAGTCTACATTAAAAATGTCACGTATCCAATCATACCAGTTCTAATGACCCTGGTCAAGGACATTTCTCAAAATTTGCATCCAATGCAGACATGTGAGGCATCACACTGGCAAATGAAAGCTCCTCGTCATTATTACCCAAAATCTCCATCAGTAAAAACAGCACATCTTTGATCCCATTTCAATTTTAATCAGCCACACTTTAAAAATGAAAAAATAAAAACGCTCATCCTGTCATTATGGGAGTAGATACTGACAGCTTAAATGTACAGAGGAAAATTCTGTGCATCTATTAATTGAAAATACCAGTGAAGTCGGTCAATTTTACCAGGCATGAGACATCTTAGAGATCATCTGCAAAGTTCTTCTCCACTATTCTCTGGCATCAGCTCGAGTACCTCTGTACAGCATTGCCTGCTACCTACTGATCCAGGCACTTATGATTTCTGGGGCTTGATTGTTACAGATTTTGCCTTTAGAGCAAGAACATGCTTTTTCACCCAATGGAGCTCCAGTGCCTTTGACTGGAACCTCTCCAGCCATCTGTCATTTTGAGATCCAAGGCTGGAGGCAAGTCAAATTGAGAGGAAAAGCACTTCTTTCTTTTTGTGAAACTAGTAATGCAGTAACCTTTTGTAAGTGAGTGTCAGAAGGAAAATATCTACCCTGATTCAGAGCCAATTTAAAAATCATTAAAAGGATGATAATGTTCAATATTTTAAAATACTGAATTTTTAAACTTCAATATTCTTATCTTGGGTTTGACTCCAATATTTTAAAAGAATGGAGACTTTTGAGAGCCACTGACTATGTCACCGCTGAGGGATAGAATTCCTCTGTCATGTCTTGGATTGGTATTTCAAATTACACAAAGTAATTGGGGAGAAAAAGACTTTTCAGGCCCTTGTCAAAGAAATTCGAGTTTGCATTGGGAGTGGGGATCTAGCAGGAACAGAGCATGGTACCATTTTTTGATGTACACCATTAACTCCAACAGTAGAAGTTTATGCTGCCACCAAATCAAGTGGGAATTCTATGGAGGCTGGAGCCTTAGGTATCAGAGTATCAGACATCTGCTCCCCATGTGGGGAAGTGCCCAGGCTCAAGAGTTTCACTTAGGCTCCTGGTCAAGCCAACGGTGTGAGACAGCCCCTCCCCAGACAGGTGTTTCTGAGGAGCTCAAGAGCTTGCCATGGATAGCGCGAGAGCCCAGGGTGCCCAGGCTGGGCAGGGAGCAGACTGGTAAGTATGTGAGGAGATGTGGGATGAATCTAGACCACAACATGGGAGTCCTGAAGGACACCGCAGACAGGAGCCTTGCACAGCTACAAACTTCATATGGCCCGTGCCAGCTCTCTTGAAGGTGTTCTTCCTCCAGGGCGTGATACGAATATGGGTTTAATCTGTATGGTCACAGAAAAAGTAAGGTTTAGCACTTTTTGTCCTTTTTAATCTTATTTATTCAAACTTTTTATTTTATCTTATTTTCTCAGGGCCACCATTTCCGAAGTGCTCTGAATCAGCTTCTCAGCATCTCAGCTCTCATGGTTGAATCCACATTGTTCAAATAACCCAGATCTCATTAAGTTCCTTGGAGGGAGCAGACCTTCAGAAGTAAATAATGCCAAAAATTGTTATTTTGATACAGCTGCTTTGCTTTTCAGAGAGTCTGGCAAACTACTTTGGTGCCTGAGTGTCCCAAAAGTCCTGTTCAGGAGTAGCACGGAGTCTACCCTTAGAAGAAGTTTTTCATTCTAGGCTATATCTTAAAAGAAAAAGACAGTAGAGTTGAAAAACAAATGCTAAGGACTCCTCAAATGTTATTGTCAAAGAGTGTGTCAGCTTTTGTTATAAAAGCATATTATTATCTTCCTCTGAACACTTAGTGTTCTTCTGTCTCTTTTCTGTTCCTATTGCAAAGGGCTTCTGCTTGTTTTTGTTTTTATGATGTCTGAAGTTGGTTGGGGAATTAAGCCTGTAATTGCATTGCTAACAAGTATTTCTTAGATACATTTATTTTTCCTTGGGGAAAGAGACTGTTAGGAAGAGAGTACACATATTTTGGCAGCAAAAGAGACAGCTATGACATTTGGTTCCGAAGTTACTACCTGGATATCATTTTAATTGTTTTCTTCTACTAATAATATATAGTAACTTTACTGCATTAGTTTCTTTATTATACTTCCAACATACATTTCATTGTCATGCTCTTCCTAAGTATATTTGGGTCATGAAGATACATTACAATATATATTGAGAGCCAGTTTGTTAAAGACACAAGCAGTTCTGCATTATTTCTCACCAGTGCAAAACTAATTGGTTTCTCTCAGCTACTGCATATATATTTATTTTCCATTTTATCATCCCTATAATTGCAGTTTGAATTAGGAAAAGGACAGAGCAACCTGGTAAAAGCATTTGCAGGGACATCCTGCATAAAGGCTTCCCAGCAACAGGGTTTTCTCAAGCCTGTCAAATTGCAGTTGGTGTTTAAACAGTGCTCACTTCTTGTCTGGGCCATGCAGGCGCTGGCCGTTGCTCAAGCACTTTTTCTTTCCTGCAGGACTTCTAAACATTTCTTTGCGACAGGATGTAATATTACTGGGAGCTAGGAAACCAGGGTTCACAATTCAAATGCTCAAGAAGAGTGAAACTTTGAAAAAGTGAGCTGGTTTTGTTTACTCCCTTTCCAGTTTCTGAGTAGGTACAAGGGGCTTGGGCACCAGAGCCGGCTGCAGCCCGGCGGCAGCACGAGGGCTCCCTGGCCCCACAAGCACACTTGCGTTGCTGCACAGGGACGGCATGCCTAAGACTTTTTCACATTTCTCAATGGTGAAATGCAGCCCACATTGCTCTGTCTCCTGCTAATTGCGACCTGGGTAAGATTTTCTCTGTAGCCACATAGTTTCTCTCTCTTTTCTGCTGAAGAAAAACTGGACAGTCCAGTACAAGTCCAGGGCAGGGACTTCAAAGGCTGCCACTCCTGCATATTATGGCATGCAGCAATGGACCCGTGTAAGGGGTCCAAGAGGGTCACGCCAGCTGTGTTTCAAGGCAGACAATACCGGGGATCCTGGATCCGGCATCTCAGAGGTGCAGCACATAGATGATCCCCAGGCAGTGCCCACCTGCATGCCCAGCCAGGACGGAGGCACATCAGCCTTACAGCTCAACCTATGGAAGTACTTGAAAGGCTTCTAGTTTAGGGAAGCAAAACACACTAGATAAGCTATAATTTTAATGGCATTTTCCACACATGCATACCTCTGAGCTGCCTACCATAAGTCTGTTTGCTGCCTGGGTTCTCTGGATACTCTTTTATATGGTGCACATACAGCATCTGGAAATTAAATGAAGAGTTAAATAATGGCTCTCCTGTGTACGGAGCACAGTAAAAACTACGCAGTGAGTTTTTATAACTTTTTAAATATAATAAAGTTAAAGAGACTGAATGCTGGTTTTATGATATGAGATTTCCAGATTGCTCCCAAGTCAGCAACAAGCTATTCATAATCTTTTATTATACCATTGTCATGATGACTGTAATCAAGTCCCTGAGCTACCTGATGATACCAGGGGAGGTGTGAAGCTGGTAAATACTGATAAGTTTGCATTTAATATGACATTTAAAGAATCTGGTTCTTGATTTTTCTAATATTAAAGCCTGTTGATAAATTTGGATGTAGTTTACTCTTTTAAAAGTATCTGGGTTTTGTAGATATCTTTAGAACACCCTACATATGAGATGATTTGGTAAAATCTGAGTTAGTGTTCCTACTATAAAAAAACCTGTTTCACCATCCTCCTTCTGCACTCCCACACTGTCTAGAGTTTTCAAACACCAATTAAAAATTTGGTCTAAGCAAAATCTGGCAGGAAGGTCAGTAAGAGCATGCTGATTATTACAAAGGTTGGTCACAGTCTCCTGCTAGGCTTTTTTCTGCATATATATACTAGTACATTGCAGCATCAGCTGGACCCCAATTCCTGCAGAGCATCTGGGCTAACATCCCAAGGGGTGAATCAGAGAGTTTGCTTTGATGCTTTGATTCCCTTTTCCTTGTGTTCCTAACATTTTGAGGTGCCATCTGTAAAAACAGGCCTTCTATTGGGGTTTGCACACATCAATAAATGAAGTACTTACTCCAGGTCATCTGTGTGCTAGTGCCACACAGGCAGCAGCATATCGCAGCCATGAGATTTGCATTTAGAAAAAGCAAATCTCCACTTGCTAGCACCAAGATCAGAACCGTTCTTCCCCCTTTTCAGCCCCATGGCTGGGCTGCCCATTCCTGTACAGCCTACGCACACTGTTCTAGCCTCCTCTTAAAAGCCTCCAATGATGGATATTCCTCATGCAGTCTATTTCTGTGCTTAATTACTCTTGCTATTAGAAAGCTTTTCCCATTGCTTAATTTAAACCTTGCTGTAATTTAAGCCATTATTTCATAATGGAGAATTAATTCCTTCCCTCTCTACAGCTACCTTTTATGTGTTAGAAGCCACAGTCATGCCTCTCTGTTCTTTTCCTTTTAGCAAATGGCTCCAGTTCCTTCAGGCTGTGGTTTTGGACCGTTCTCCCCTGTACACACACCAGTGGCTGCATCGCTTCTGAGTCTCAGTGGTTGGGCACATGCTCCAGCTGGGACCATGCCAGTGCTGAAAGAAGAAAGATTTCCGCTATCTGTCACATTGACAAAATCCTACTTACGTATCGCATGGCAATAGATAATTCTTTGGAAACAGTATCATGTTACTGACTTTGGTTCACCTTGTGATTTACCAAGTGACCCCCTTCCCCGAGACAAATCTCCTGTTGTACAGGTGCTTATCCCACTTTGGCTCTTGCATATTTGAGTAGATGATTATCACTACCTGTGTATAAATACCTTTCACTTGGTCTGACTGAATTTCATCTTCTTTTTTTGTTTTAATCATTTATTCAATTTGTCAAAAGTATTCTGAATTCTAATGCTATTTTTCAGTCCTCCAGGTAACCCTTTCCAGATTGGGGTCATTTGAAAAATTAATAAACATATTCTCTATGCCCCTGTCCATAGCAATAATGAAAATACTGAATAATGCTGGTGAAGGACAGACCACAATGAAACCCAACTGAATGAATTAAAGTGCATTAAAGTACACAGTTTGCTGTGATTTAACATTGAACTCACAGACGTGGATGCCTACCTGCATTTCCTGTGACGGCTATGGCGCTGCTGCAGTGTGGTAATATACAGCTGCCAGTCTGGCAGAAGCAATGATAGCACAGTGAAAAACTTTGGGCATTATCCTTAATTTCTACCAGGAGTATAAATGCTGTCTGGAGCCACGCTTTCGCCGGGATAATAGATGGTGTCCTGGAAAAAGTCCTCAGGAATTTCTTTAACACCAGTGCCCAAGAACAGGGGGAAATGTTGGTCTGTATCTGACATTTTTCTGAAACTTTGCCCTTCACATTTGCCACATGGAAACAGTCAGGTCAAGGCCTCGAGAGTGGATTAATTGTGGGGATTCGGTGGCTGCAGTTCCACACCAGTAACCTGCCCGATAGCGAACACACATTCCTGCTCGTGTGGCTCTGTGGGGTCCCCATTTACATCAGGCTTCCTTCTGCCCTGAAACTCACAGGATCCCTCACCTTTTCTACAGGGCCTGCAGCGAGGTTTATTTGTTTCAAAAGAATTATACTTTAAACTGACATTAAAAATGCATTGTATATTTTCACATATCATCAGTTAGGCAAAATGAAGGAACAAAAAATCTCTTACGCATTTTAAGAAATTCCTCTGTTGAAAGAGGTGAAAAAGAAAAAAAGGAAAGAAAACTTGCTATGAAAACCACATCTGTTTTTGTTGTGAGGTTATTTTTCTTGGGGAAAAAAAGTTTCAAAAAAAAATTTCAAGTGGTTCTATGCCATGTCATGTCATCTGCCTCTGAAATCCTGTAATGACCTTTGCTGTGGCAGTTCTTGATCAGCTGACAGCATATAATGGCTTAATAAATGATCTGAAGCAGTATCAAAATCAAAAAGCAATCATCTCTGGAAGGCAAAATGTCAGAAGGAAGGTATCAATCAACAGGGGTGAGTTCAGCTGAGGGCCACTGAGATGCTCCGAGTGGCAGCTCTTGCCCTGTGAGGAGGGGCTGAGGGAGCTGGGCTGGGTCAACCTGGAGAAGAGGCAGCTTGCGGGGAGACCTACCAGCAGCCCCCAGTGCCCCTGAGGAGGCCATCAGGGAGATGGAGCCAGGCTCTTCACAGCTGTGCCTGGTGGGAGGATGAGAGGCAATAAGCATAAGATGAAAAAAAGATAAATTCAGGCTAGATTTAAGGAGAATCTTTTTCCCCACGAGGCCAGCTGGGCACTGGAGCAGGTTGCCCAGCAAGGTCGGACCGTCTCCATCCTGGAAGCGTTTCAAGTCCCAACTGCATACAGCCCTGGGCAACCTGTCTGGCCTCAGAGCTGCCCCGGCTTTGAGCAGGAGGCTGGGTTATGCACCGCCTGCGGTCCCTTCCAGCATGGGTTTTCTGTGATCCTGTGATTTGCACACTGACCAGGACAGGCCATAGCAGTGTTTTGAACTTCCACTTTGAATTTGCTCATGACTTTAGCTCTGGATTGCACATTAGTCACATACGTTATTTAGTGTTTCTTATGGTGTAAATAAGCCGAACAGCACCTATGTCACCCAGTGAGGAGACACTGGTTGTAATGTAGAAGTAAACAGCCTGCTTTAAGAGAGGGAAATATGTCATGCTGTCTAAGGAAACACCTGCAATTAAAATAATTGCTGTGCTGGAACATGGCATTTATTCAGGAAGAGCCATAGGTAGGTAGAAACAGGCATAATGTATCATTTTCCTAGCTACCAAATCTACAGTAGTCTTACACCACAGATTTAAAACTTTTGAGTGCAGTGAAAGATGATTTATCTGATCTATATGGTACAGTTCAAACGTTCTGTGATAAAAATGAGCTATTGATCTCAGGAGATTCTAATTTAGATCAGTTCACTTAAAAAGAGTAATAAACTGAAACAGCCTGGGAAGCTTATGTTTTGAATGACTTATCAAGGAGTTAAAAAATTTAGTAACCTGAGACGGCAATAACTTTAACAGTAGCCAGAGTCCCGGATTTTACTGATCCAAACTTTTTCGAACTATTCACACAAGTATGTGGATAACAGCTCTTTCTATTACACAGATGACCAGAGAGATGCTCATTTGTAGTAGATCTTAGGAAAATAAATTAAAAGTAAAAGACATTCTGGAGAACTCAAAACATAACCTTAGCAGTGATACTGAGTAATGGAGTTTTGGGCATAAAGTGTTGTAAGTAAAGTATGAGGAGGTCAGTCCTATTTTCCCATAGATTTTCCATCACTGAAACTTGAGGTTTTGCCAAAGATTTAAGGAGATTACTATAAAAAGCTTGATTAATGCTTTATTGCTGAAAATCTGACTAAATGGGTACTTTGACTGTCCAGTTCCTCACAAACACAGTTTGGTTTTAACTGCCTAGCCTGCGTAGCTCTGTTTTTTTAGTGAAGTTTATGAAATAAGCATGAATTAACTGGATTAAAACACTCTAAAGGTGAACGTGCAAATTGCTATAAGATAGCACTCAATTTTCAATAACGCAGAACAGGCTGTGTCCCGCACAATCGGGTGTATTGTCTGACATCCCCATTAACTACCTGGAAAATGGTAAAACACGGATGTCCTCAAAAGTGAAAACAATGAGCAAAGGGGGACTGGAAGCACTTGAGAGGGTTAGAATTTAAAACAATATATTGGAGAAATTATCTGAAGTTGTGAAGAGGAAGCACAGCATGGAAAAGTGCAAAAAAGTGCTACACTTGGAAAGAGGAACAAACTGAAAAAGGAAAAAGAACTGGACAGAAGCACAGCAGAAAAGCTGGTTGTAGGAATCATAATCTAAACATGATATAACTGATGTCATGCTATTGCCAGAAAGGCAGCTTCTATCCTGGAAAATAGTAGTTCTCCTCTTGTCAACACAACTGAAATCAAATGGGTTTGACTTATGAAATGTTTAAAACAGATATGAACTGCTCCTTCAAAATGCACTTTCTAAAGGAAGCCATGAGTTTCCAGCTCTTAAACAGACTCCCAGTAGTAGGTAAGGGGAGTCCCAAGCAAGATGTCGGAAGAGATTGCAGGAAGTCTTACTCAAAGTTACACAACAGAGTCCTGGGGTATGAAGGATCCATGCTTAATCTGGTCTAATCACCACATGATACCTATAAGATGATAGATGATCTTTGTTAAAGACATCCCACTTTCAGTAAAATAATAAAATATGAATTAGCGCAAGAGTTGAAGTCCAAAACAAGAGTTTCAGGAGTAAGATACAGGCTCTATTTGCTTTCTACACCAAAGGTGAGCTGCTTCCATGGAGGCAAACTCATGTTTCTCTTTTCTGTGTGTTGAGTGTGTTGGGGGCTGCTGCTACGCACGTTCTCTCAGTGCCCCAGAGCATTACACCATAGTACACTTGTTGCACAGACACTCACAGACAGAGCATTTGTTAAAAATAAATAGATTTGAGGGGTTGTTTCCATAGGGTAATGCTCCAAACCCTCAAACAGCATGGTTGTCCAGATAGTGATGGGAGTCTCTGTTGTGAGGGTACTTCCAGCAGTATCTTCAGTTGGACCTGGTGAGACTCTCCAAGACTCTGCTCACTTGTTATGATCCAGCTGGGCCGTGGTCCTGCATGACTGCAGCACACGCATGGTCTGTTTCTAATGTTAGTATTAAATGATGCACAAAACATCTAACTACCTTGACTGTGTACAAAAGGCTTGCTATGTGCCCATTTCTGCATCTGCAAGAACAGTTTCCACTATTTACAAGTATCTTATCTATGTGCAGTCTGGTCAGTTCTGTAGCAGGAGCTGCCTGGGTGAGTCCCTTGGATGGCCAGGTTCTCGGCCAGGTTAATCAACACATCTAACACATAAATAGTGCTTCTCCATCCATCCAGGCACAGCAGGAGTTGCCCAGGGGATCTCCAGGCCAGTTTGAAACTCCACAGTCTCTTGTCTTGGGCAGATCCCTTGTTTTATGCATGCAGAGACTAGCTAGGAGCTCTGGGACTAGGAATTAAGGATGAAGCTGTGCAGGCACAGCCCTGATCCCCAGCTACACCACAATTACTGCTGTAGGACAACTGGAATTTCAACCTTAGATCTCATTTATGACTGAAATTCCATGTCTTTTTCCCCACACACGTTCACAGAGCAAAGGGTACACACTAAGCTCCAGAGTGGAGCCCTGCATCTGCCAAGCATCCTCTGCACCAGTTATCACCTTATTAGTTTCCCTGACAGTGCTTTTACTCTTTCCCAAAAGAATGCATCCTCTATGCTTTCACTATTTGTCATCGTAAAAATGAAGCTCTTTCTTTGTTAAAAGCTTTGCTTGCTGGACAAATTTAGAATCATATAAGCCTGATGAGATAGCAAATTAATAATGGCCTGCCTGCATCAGGCAGTAATAGAGACGTTGTAGTTTAAATGACTGTTTCACGGGTGGTAGATAAGACTTTTTCTCTCCTGTATGCAAACTAAACTTCCTGACCCAACAATAATGGCTGTCTGTAGCAAGCACGAAGTCCTGCTCATATTTAATCCTGATACACATTTCCCAAACTGCGGAACTCTACATTTTACTACAACCTTGAAGGTTTCTTCCTCATGACTTTTCCTACGTATTTAGTGTAGAGAACACAATAATGGTACAAAATTCAGTTCAAAACATTGCAGCTCCCACTTTGCAACTCCACCAGTCTCATGAGACCTTCGATACTTCTTTTAGCATTACCTGTGAAATTATGTTAAATGAATTTCTTTGCCCACACATGAAATGGTTACACATTGTGTCTGGTAGTTTCAAAATAAATGGCCACACTGTATTTCGGATGTTTTGATGGGGAAAAATAAGATGAAGGATATTTCAAGGTGGGGGAAAGAAGAAGTGTGCCTATTATATAAGCAAATATAGAAACGTCTACTCCAAGGATGTATCAATAGATTTTTGGGTCCCTGATCATCCTCTTCTTCCAGTTCTTGGCTGGACACAGAGTGGAAGCTCTGAATGAAGAAAAGAGAGCCACACTCATGAAAATTCAGAGAATCAAAGATCAAGTAATGCTCTGCTTTGGACATAAAATAAGCCATAGCTAATTTCTTCATTATTTTTTCCTAGTTAGACAGCAATCTAAATAGTGGCTATGACTTCCCTGGAATTAATTTTTCACTTACAAAGAAGGATACAACTCCTCACCGCTACAGTGTGAACCTACTAAGAGTTTGAGGCCAGATATCACATCACCAAGGACATCAGCGACAGGTTTTCTGAGGATATAAAGCACCTAAAGGAATTCATTTCATATGCATCCACTGGGAAGTGTAGTGAGACAAGGGTATATGGCTAAGAACTTTTCAAACTGAAATATAGTAGGGCCAGGGATAGCCCATGGGGATGAAGTTCTGAGGATTTCAGTTCCTCTAGCTATAAAAGCAGCATAATGGCACTGGTCTTCTCTGGAAAATATTTTGAGATAAAAGGAACCTGATAGCATTTCAGGAGAAAAATGAGTTGGGAATCATGAAGTTGCCATACCCAAGTGGATAATCCATCAATATAAATATCCATTGACTGCTGAGAATCTGTTTTTAAATAAATGGACATAATGCATTTTTTGCAGTATTTTAAGGGGGAAAATGATTTCCCTTTTACCGAACAGCCTTACTCTTTATATGAGCCATGGGGATTGCTACAGCTTTCAGCATCACAGCATCTGAATGAAGGATTATATTTATAGTCATAAACACAAAGAGCCCCACAAACACTACTCTGCTGCACACTCAGGACTTCACAGACATAACCAGAAGAGAGCTCCAAAGCCCACTGGAAATGACTATACTCATTCCAGCTACTTCAGTGGCCTCCAAATCAGACCAGAGGGGCACAGACTGCTTGAGCTGAAGCAAATTCCTCTTTTGCTCTCACATTGAACCTACAGTGCTTTAGGCCTCACGGGATGCTATTAATAAAAAATTATGTATGTAGGACTGGCTTGTGTAACACTACAGCCACAATGCATTACTGATAGATGTGTATAGTTCCAATAAGGATAGGCAGAGAAATGGGTTAAGGACCTACATGAAAACACTTGAAGGTAATAATGTGCCTCCAGCCACACAGGCATCTGTCTTTCAACCCATCAGGGATGGTCACAGCATAAGGGCTTGGTACTAAACAGACACGGAGACTAAAATTTTAGACTTTTTGAGCTATATTAGCAGTCACTTTCATGGATTTTCAGAGTATTTTTGATGCCAGGTTTAGATATCCAGCATCTTTTCTCCCCATATAAAACTTCTTGATTTTTATAACTGCAAAAATACCAGTGTTGGTATTTAAATAGCAGAAAAAAGCCATGTTGTTTTCTGCAGTTATCAGATTTGAGAGGGGAAATAACTCCCCATGGACAGCAACAAGATTTCCAGGTTTAAGGAGGATTTGGGCCACTTCATGTATGCAGGATACATGCAGGACATCCATGCACTCATGGTTGGGTGTCTAAATCAGCCTGAATTACTGCAAATGATTCCTAGTAGGAAGGGACCCAAATTCAGCATAGAGATTATTTGAACTATGTTATGTTGCAGTAGATAGCCTGTCCCATCTCCTGCAGTTCCCACTTGTTTGCATTCATGAGCTGTATCAACACCACTCTGTTACTTACTTTGCCGTATTTTGTCAAATGCCATTGCTTTGATGCTTGCTTTCTCGTTATAGACCAAATTTTACTCTTACTATCAAAATGCTACTCACCTGATGTCAGTGCAGTAACACAGGTGCAAGAGGAAACCGGTTGTGTTTGTACTCACTCTACTGCTGGCTGTTGAGACCTAGTAAAGGAACTTGGGAAAAGACTAAGCAGTCTACCAGCTATTAACTTACAGACTGTTTCACACTCCACATGCTGTTTTTCTACTTTCAGAACTGTGTTGCTTAAAAAGGCTTGTCAAATTTTAGTGACTTTCATAGCTTGTGCTCATGCTGCCTGCATTAGTTCACTGGTTATGGATTTCCAATCTCTCTTTTACATTCTTATAGTTTCTGCAATTATGCTTGTCTTCTATCATCATCTGAAATAGCAAGAAAGATGTCAATTTTATTTTGTCCTAATTGCTGCTAATGACTTCTTGATGCAAGTAGTTTCTTTCTGTCTCTTATTGTCTTGGAGGTGTTTATATATGGGTTTTTAATGAAGTATCAGGAGAAATATTTCTTGGTAAAAGCTAGGCTCTGGTGTAATTTTCTTGATTCTACTTCAGTCCAGATCTACTGAATACCTCACGAGATGTTGGAGGTCAGAATACTTAGAATTACTAAGGACAAGATTGTAAAGGTATGGAAGTACCTGAAAATTTACATAGCTGACTACTGACAGTAAAAAATGCCCAAGCATCTAAGCTAAACTGAAATCAGTGACAATGATCTGTGAAATAGATAGCAAATGAAATAGAAAGTGTCAGAGCACAAGCAAGATACGTGTTCATTGTAGGCTTTTAATTCTAATACTTAAATGTGCGAATAATAAAAAATGGTAATTACTGTCCCAAGAGATAGCAAAATAAGGACAAAATTTAAAACAAGTGATTTCAGAATGATAGTAATTGGATTTGTGCATGCAACACTTTTACCATTGTGGTGGGTTGACCTTGGCTTCATGCCAGGTGCCCACCAAAGCTGCTCTAGCAATCCCCTTCTCAGCTGGACGGGGAGAGAAGATATAACAAGAAGCTTATGGGTTGAGATAAGGACAGGGAGAGATCATTCAGCAGTCATCATCATGGGCAAAACAGACTCAACTTGGGGAAATTAGTTTAATTTATTGCCAATCAAAATCAGACTAGGATAATGAGAAATAAACCAATTCTTAAAACACCTTCCCCCCACCCCTCCCTTCTTCCCGGGCTCAGCTTCACTCCCGATTTCTCTCCCTCCTCCCCCCAGCAGCACAGGGGGACGGGGAATGGGGGTTGTGGTCAGTTCATCACACGCTGTCTCTGCCGCTCCTTCCTCCTCAGGGAGAGGACTCCTCACACTCTGCCCTGCTCCAGCCTGGGGTCCCTACCACAGGAAACAGTCCTCCATGGACTTCTCCAGTGTGAGCCCTTCCCATGGGCTACAGTTCTTCACGAGCTGCTCCAGCCTGGGTCCCCCACGGGTGCCGTCCTTCAGGAACAGGCTGCTCCAGCCTGGGCCCCCCACGGGTGCCATCCTTCAGGAACAGGCTGCTCCAGCCTGGGTCCCCCCACAGGTGCCATCCTTCAGGAACAGGCTGCTCCAGCCTGGGTCCCCCCACGGGTGCCATCCTTCAGGAACAGGCTGCTCCAGCCTGGGCCCCGCACGGGTGCCATCCTTCAGGAACAGGCTGCTCCAGCCTGGCCCCCACGGGGTCCCAGGTCCTGCCAGCAAACCTGCTCCAGTCGGGGCTCCTCTCTCTCCCCACGGGGCCACAGGCCCAGCCAGGAGCCGGGCCCAGCACGGGCTGCCCAGGGGTCACGGCCTCCTTCGGGCATCCCCCTGCTCCGGCGTGGGGCCCTCCCCGGGTGCGGGTGCAGATCTGCTCCCCCGTGGAGCTCCATGGCCGCAGGGGCACAGCCGGCCTCCCCGTGGGCTTCCCCAGGGGCTGCCGGGGAACCTCTGCTCCGGCGCCTGGAGCCCTCCTGTCCCTCATGCTCTGGGCTGGGGGTCTGCAGGGCTGCTCCTCTCACATACCCTCACTCCCCTCTCTGGCTGCAAAATGCCACGTGCCCTTTTTTTTCCCCTTCTTAACTCTGTTCCCCCAGAGGCGCTGCCACCGTCGCTGATGGGCTCGGCCTTGGCCAGTGGTGGGCCCATCTTGTAGCCGGCTGCACTGGCTCTGTGGGACACAGGGGAAGCTTCTGGCAGCTTCTCACAGAAGCCACCCGGCAACCCCCCCGCTACCAAAACCTTGCCATGCAAACCCAATACAACCATCCTGCACAAACTGATATTTCAGACATTTTTCATCTTCTGTAAAGCAACAATAGAAAGACTCTGAAACATTTTTCCTGAATGACCAGACAGGTCCATTCCCTCAGTGTGTTTGTGTTCATAATGAGTAAGCCTGTCAATACTGAATGTGCTAAAAACCTGTTACACAAGTAATATGCGTTACTCTGTGCTTACGACATTCACTGTTGGAGCTCAGTGTTAATAACAGCATTAAAAATGAGACAAGCGTAAAATGGGACCCCATTGCATGACTGCACGTGGCTCCTGTTGCACTGAACAGCTCCACTGACTTTACGGAATTCTACGTCAGATCAGATAAGGCGAGAATTGCATCTGCGATATCTAAAGCCATTCCTAACACGGTCACTGATTTGGTGATTTGTAGAGGGCTGTTACCTTTCGCAGAAGCAAGTTCCTCAGTAGCAGCTCTACTGAAATCTCCACAGCTTCCCACTGCTTGCCCACAGTCTCTCTACTGGTGCAATTAGCTGTGTGGGAGGTCCTGATCGAAGGATGATGGCTTGGAAAGCTGTGATCAGACTTCTGGAGGACCCAACAGACCACCACAGAAAACCTCACTTAGGCTATCATAGGAGGAATGAATGCAGAAAGTAAAGCAAGAATCCAAGGTACTCGGAATAATGCTCAGCTGGCCACATGTAACAGGGAAAAATGTTCTTGTTCTAGACCACAGAGTAATCTGTGGTAATTATCTTGATGAATGTAAAGATGACAGGTCAGATAGGGCACAATTTTCTGCTCTTAAAAGGAAGAGTGTGTCTTCTGTTTCCAAGACTGTAGTCCTTAGGAAAGAGCTATTTAGTGATATTTCATGTTATTGGTATGGCACTGGCTTGGAAAAGTGTTTCTAAACAGTTATCTATGCTTCTAAAGAGCAGTGCTAAAAGTAGACATTAAACAAGTTAAACTCAGTGAGTAGTTGAGAAAGAAAGTGGGGGTTTGGCATGCACGGTCAGCACTTCTTTTGTCCATTTTCTAAACTATTTAATTTTACACCTGTTTGGATTAGTCTCTGGAATTCAGCAACACACACAACATACCTTTAATGTAGGATTTGTATTTTAATAAATTCCAGTTTCATTTTTAGTTTCCAGATGATTTTTTTTTTACTTTTGTATTTCATTAAATGCAAATTCTGATAACATCTGTTTTTTTCAAGATATGTTTAATGTTTTAATGCTGGTTTAAACAAGGACAGTAATGGCATCTGTCAGAGAGATGCTGTCAATAAAATTCTGCATAATTTGTGCAGCAGAGACTATAAAGGACATCTCTTATAATAATGTCTTTCAGAAACATGGTTGTAAGAGAGGCTCATATCTTCCTGTTTGCTCTCACCTTGAGATTTATCATAATAAAAGTTCATGTCATAAGACAATTCAAGGTTGTTTTCTTCTAAGTGGCAGGAAAGAACTGGTTTTAATACTGTAAGAAACTGGAAAGTGAATTTTGGAAGTATTTAAAATATTCTACCATTTGATGTCCCTTTCTGTCAAGCTTATGGTAGATATTCCTGACTGAAACAGAAGGCCACAATCAAGTTCATATTATTTTTAATGCAGTGATTGGTGCTTAAGCCAATTGTGTCAATAAAAGAACAGGACAGCTCTGAAAAAAAAACATAATAATTTCTGAACTACAGCTGCTCACTGATATAAGTCTCAGAATTTCCATAGGGGAGGCACTGTTTAATCTCAGACAGCAGAAGGTAAAAAGAGAAAGTTGTCCTTTCATAGTCACCTTTGTTATAGTCATAGCATCCACTGAAACGTTCAGGGGGAGGCTAGTACAGGCTAGTATTTGTATCAGTTGTTGAGTTCCCGACAAAGGCATACACACAGAGGTTTTCCTCTTTTCACGTGTTCTGCCCTCCATTTCTGAATTGATCCTATAACAAAGACTTCATGGGTTGGTCTCAGTTTGGGATAGAAACACCTAAAATGAGCTGTCTGCAAGTAAATGTCTATATGTGGTCTTGGTGCTTATACTATATAGTCAGTACTCTCAGTTGTGGTTAGGGCGATCCAGCTGCCAGTCTGGTGAGTACTGACTCTCTCTATGCCCCTCACTCTAATAGTAATTAGGGTTCTATTCAATGAGTAAACATAGGTGTCTAGTGCCATTTGAGATGACCTAAGGTTATACACAGAGCTGGCAGATACAGCACAGGACCTCCAGGACACCCATGGTCTTCTGAACTTGCAGCTGAAGGCCAAATGAGCATCTTGAAAAGCACTAGACACTTATGTTTAGGCACCTGAATCAAGCCCTTACATTTAGACACTTTAATTTAGGTGTCTCAGTCTTGAGCTGAATGCTTGTACTGCATACAAAGGATTTTTTTATCTGAATTACCTTTGATCACTGAAGAAGTCTGCAAGAATCATATGTTCCTAGGAGAGAGGTAGGGACTCCCCCTGTAGCACCAGATTATGGGGAGGATCTTTATAGGTAGTAAATCCTTCCATGTGGAAAGCACTGCTGTTAAGCTTAAGTGGCTAAAGAAATCCAGTCACGGAACTGGGGGATTAGAGTGGCAATATACAGTTTCATCTGCTCAGGCAAAGAGAGGATATTGACTGTTCCTGTTAAACCAGGGATTAGGTAAAATATCAATGTCACAGTTATTTTAAACAGCCTTAATAATTTTTTTAAAAATTAGATGAGTCAATAAGTGGGAAAACAGGTTTCTAGACAGCAGAATACCATTAGCATAATTAACAGCTAACAACCCACATATTCTTAGTGAATAAAGGTTTACTGGGGCAAGACAAATAAAAATAGGAAATGTCTACTCAAATTCCTAACAACCATGGGCTCCCTTTTCCCATAGGAACTGAGAGATAATTAGCACCTCTGAAAATTAGTTCATTGATTTTAATGGCTACATATGGATGCAGGTACTTCACTTCAGCATAAATTGAATATTTTGTTATCTTTAGTGGTTTCCATAAAATACTACCATGGAAATAGAAGAAAGCCATGTGTGGGATTCCTGGATGTGGCAAGTTAGATAATTACACTGATTAATAAACATTTTGGCAGTACAATTCAGTACTTAACCTCTACTGGGTCATGGCTCAGTTAGAGAAAAAATGCACTGGATCTGTTGAATTATTACACCATTCTTACTGCTTTAATGGTATCTTCTTCACATCTTTAGATTGATTTCTTCTTCTAAGCTCTGTTGTAAATCTTGGAAGTCCCCAAAGACAATGGAGTCCCCAGCTGCAGCCTGGCTGTGGTTACAGACTTCAGCCAGGCTCTTTTCTCCACTAGAGCTGAGAAGTTACAGTCAACCAGCTCTCCATTGGCATGGGTTGTTGAGGGTTGTCTGCCCCAAGTCAGAAATCATATTAGTGGCTTCAGCTTTCTCTATCAGAGAAAAGAAAGGAGAAGACAGCAACTGCTTCCTCTGCTTAACTTGCTGCTTCATTTCTTTCCCAAGAGCAGCCACAGCCTGAAGGAAGAGGTCACAGTGACCAATTCTCCCACACTGAGTGCAGGAAGAACAGCTGAAGGAAAGGTCTCACCACCCTTTCTTCCTAGTAGGTTTTTGTGGTAGGAGCATTGAAACCAGTATCTCAGCAGTCATCTGTCTCAGTGTATGAATGAATTTCCAGAAGAGATGGCCTCTCTCCTCTGAGCCTCCCATGTAAGCATGTTGCTCCTTAATTTAGTGGTAAGCCAATGTGTGCATTTATGCAATGTGTGCTTAAAGTGCTCTGGGTTTGGTAAGTAGCAAACCCACCAAACTCCACTCTTCAGGGAGATCTTATTGCAGCCTTCCACTACTTCAAGGGGGCTTATAAGAAAGATGGGGACAGATTTTTTAGCAGGGCCTGTTGCGATAGGACAAGGGGTAGTGGTGTTAAACTGAAAAAAGGCAGATTTAGACTACATATAAGACAGAAATTTTTCACAATGAGGGTGGTGAAACACTGGCACAGGTTGCCCAGAGAGGTGGTAGATACCCCATGCCTGGCAACATTCAAAGTCAGGTTGGACGGGGCTCTGAGCAACCAGGTCTAGTTGAAGATGTCCCTGCTCACTGCAGGGGGGTTGGACTAAATGACTTTTAGTTTTCCCTTCCAACCTAAATTATTGTATGATTCTATGGTTCTATGAAATCTCCAGTGGGAGCCATGGTTGCTCCATGAATCAGGAAAAGCAAGGTCTTGTAAAACTCACTGCCTTCTTTTCCATCTCCGGAAGATGTAGAGTAACCAAAGAGATGAAAAATATGTTGTGTAGGAGTGTGCAGCACATTTTCAGGTGATGTTCACAGGTGTCTTGGCCATGGCATGATTGACATGAGCTTCACACACCCAAATTGTGGAGATCTTTTGTCGTCTGAGGAACACTGTCTGTCCCCCATTGTACGTATTGAGGGGGACCTGGTGAACCTGCTTCATGGTCCTGCTTAGCTTTGATCCTTTTAATAGCAAGGATTTGAAACTTCAGTCATTTTTGGAGGCCCAAGAGAAAGGCAGGCTCAGTGCAGTTTTGACATCAGACCTTAGGAGGAAGGTTGCTTCTGGTGTGTGAGGGGGTGGTGAGCCATTTTAAGTAAGTAGTCAGATGTATTCCTGTCTTCTTGAATCTGCACAATGACATGAGAAGAAAGAGTGTGTTAGAAGTATGCTTGAAAGAGAAAGACAAGTTTTTAAAAACTCTCATAGAAAATAGTCCATAAGAAATTCTGAAAGTTAAAAAGAATTCAGAGGGAAACTGTAGGAAGGATTTGTGACCTGGAGAGAGAAAACCAAAGAAGGTGAACTTACTTAGCCTCTGAAAGCCAAAGAGTATTGCAGAATGGTTAAAAGTATCTATAACAGAAACATATCAGATAATAGCAAGATTTCTACAGAAATAGTAGGTCATTCCTTAACAACAATATCAAATGGCTGGAGGCTGAATTATGAAAATAAATTGAAGAATTAATTAAACTGCCAGCTAAAATAATTGAAAATAGAGCAATTCTATTTGTTTTCTAAATAAATGACTTTGCAAACAAAAAGTTTTCTCTGCAGAAAGGTTAATGTTTTCTATCAAAAATCATCTAATACTCCAAATACTTAATTTTCATACAAAGACTAATTTTCAGTACAAATACGTTGTTCAATGTCTTCGTGGTTCAACTTAGTAGCATGTTGCCCTGTTGTCATCAACATTACATGTCTCATTACGCTCCTTTGCAAAAAGGTATCATGATGTATATAGTTTCTCAATAAAAAGGGAGAGACAAGTGTAAGAAGATGTAAATTAAGCAGATTTGATTATGGTGAGTTTGAGCAAATCACACCTCCTGTATTGGGAGCTTTCAGAAACATTCTGAGAAGATACCACACTGATTTCAGGATTCAAAATAATTAAAGGGAAGGGAAACATTTTCTAAACAGTTCTAATTAGTACATGCTATGATTAAGTACTTGTTGCTCAGACCATTCTTAATCAAGACCTGCTATCTTTTTAAAATGTATACTTCAGTTAAGAAACAAACTTGTGTTTCTTTCATATACATGAAATTCTGGTTAAAACTATAACCATGCTCTTGAACACTAGGTGAGTAGTCCATCTGGCCTTCCTTTAATTAAACCATAAAAATATTGGAAAATTGTAGAGCCTAAGAAGTAGAAAACTATTGCAGAACTGACTGGATTTTTTTCATCTACTTACCCATGCCAACTTTTCTGTCAAATACGCTTCAGTGAATATAACAAAAGGAGTTTGTACGTTTGATGATATTTCAGAATGGCAGAAATAAAAGGAGTGTAAAAACAGGTCAGTTGAATTTTATGTTTCAAAATGGAAAAGAAACAAGAGAAAGAAAAAGAATAAAGAAAAGAAAAAGAAAACTTCCAAAGAGAGAAGATACCAGTTGCATGGAAAACTGGTTCGGTCTTATTTTGTGCTCTGCTGAAATTCCTTCCTTTGCACTATTTAGGTTCCGCCTTTGACTCAGTTCCTAGTAGTGCTCTAGGGAAAAGTTACACAGATGGCAGAAATTTGCTACAAGAAGAATTTACTGTCATTGCTCCTGTTAATAGATGGGAATGTAATATTCATTAAAAAGATTCCAAACTTCAGTCATCCCCTAATGATCATTCAAATTCCCTCATCAATGCATAATAGAACAAAAGAGATCTGTGCATTAAGAATTACTTCTACCACTTTCTATGGCATTTCATTAAAATGTCTTATTTCAATCAAGCTTTTGCAGAAGCTACTTATCAGATTTGCTTATGGGACACATCGGAATAAAGGGGAAATGGCAGATGCTTCCCTGCAGTTCTGTTTTGTTTTAGTTGGCTTGGCCAGACTTCCATGTGCCACAGGTAAAATCCAACATAAAAGCTTTATGCTTGGTGTTGATTTTTATTTCTGCAATACAAATGAAACATCAGGACCATTACTCCCTCCAAGACGTGGGAGGATTTTGTGAAAATCTTTGCATACCCAACAACAAGAAACAAGCAATTAGAAACTCTGTGCTACTAATTCCCACCCTCTTGCTTGAGTAATGACAGAAGGTGTCTTTGATTGGGGAGCTGGTTTGTAGTGATTTCTCTGTCTTTAGGTTGCTTTACATAATATTTTCACTCACAATAGTGCAGATCCCTCAAAAAAAAAAATCAGGAATTATTTGGATCACAAGCCCTGTCATCTGCCCAGAGTTACAGACAGCGGTGAGAAAAAACTGCAGTGAGTTACACTCAAGAAGTAAATGTTGACAGGGAGATTTTCAAGTCAGAGTTAGGCTGGGAAACTGGGCTGCCAGTAAGAGGGAAGGGTAAGAAGGATGGGCATCCTAAATTTAGTCCAATTTATATTTCTGTGCTGAATTGCTCTCAGGATGCTCTTTCCCTTGACTACTTGGGCGGTCCACAGACTAACCTTGTAACTTAGGTAAAGTGTCTTAAAATTCCTCGCATTGACCAAGAGCTCTTCTTTCAAGCACATTTCAGCTATTACATGCCTAGAATAGCTGTAGGAAGATCATATATGATTGCCGCTTTCCTTCTGCTGGAAAAACCTAAATTTTAATTCACCGTGAAATAAGACCATGTGCTTAAATGATAACTAAAATGACTGTGAAGCTGTTCAAGCTTTGTGAGCTCCGAAAAACCATGAAATGCCTGAGGAGAATAGCAAAACACCGAGCCCCTGATGGTGTGTCCTTCTGGTCAGCATACCATGCTCAGGGGTTAGGAGAGCATCACTCAGGTCACATCACACTAGGAACGACCCACCACTTAGGGCTGATCTGATCACCATAAGAAGGTGTCTAGAGCAGTTCAGTGAAGAGCAATAATATTTTTGAGGTGAGAAATGCAACATAAACCCCTTGACCTTGGTGTACTTATTCACCTTTGAGGATATGAATTTCATTTTCTCTTTCTCTGTAACAGCATGTTGGAAAATAACAAGGCAAGGCTCTGGATTCACCTCAGGTGAGGTTCATTTATCAGGTAACAAGTTGCTCTAAAAACAATTCAACTTCTACATAACAGAGAGTCAGTAAGCATTAGATTTTTTTGCTAAATTTCTGCCAAGGTCTGTGAGTACAAGAACATTTCAATATCAGTTTTTTTCTTTATCTGATGATGACACTATTCAAAAGGGAGTGGGATCGAAGGAAGGAATACAAAGTCATGCTTGAGTAACTTTAATCATTAATAACTTGCTCATTTATAATTGGCTAAAAAGCCTCCCAGGTTTCAGTTGTTAGTTCAATGGATTAACATCACAAGGACACTGACCTGTCGTGTCTTTGCAGGAGGAACTTGCTGAGTGGAGATGCAAGAGCAACGAGCTCATTATGCATCCTGGGCAGGGGAGGATCAATTCTACTTCAGAGAGGGAAGATGGAGAACAGCAAACGTGGTAGAATTAATGGAAAAGCTTTTGGGGTTTTTTTTGTGCTATGCTTTCTCTAAAATGTGAAAAAAAAGAGGGGTCTATGTTAGGTTTGAACACAGGACTAGGTGTAAAACCAGCTTGTACCATTTTAAGGGAAAAACATCACTCTAAGGTATTATATTGGCTTGTCAAAAGTGTCAGGCAGAAAAGAGGACACAATGGAACAAGCAATGGATATAAAGCATATCAAATTTGGAGAAAGAAAAGATCACTTCGAGACTTCTCCAAGAAAGGGGACGCTTTGCTGAGTAAATTATTTACTTCCATTCCTGGTTTCCACAAGTAATAAAAGAAATCTGATTTGCACCATCTTCTTGCTGCAGTTCAGATAAGTGACAGATTGTGGCAAGGCGTTTGCTGTGGGGCATCAACACAGCTCTTGTGGATCAGCACACTCCTGTTGTCTGGACCATGAGCTCAAGTTGAGCAAATAGATTGTACTAATCCTGGCATTACCATTGCAGGGCTCAAAGAAGTCAGGGTGGTTACTGACTTCCACCAGCCAGGGCCCTGGCCCAGAGGTTAATGACCCTCAAAAATTTAAGCTAGAGAAAGAGTTTGACCAAAGCTCTGCAACTCTAACCCAGTTAGATTTCTGTCAATTTTTACTATTCCTATTGGCAGGATCAGACTCCTTAAGCTAGAGCCAGCTGATGGATCAGTTCTTCAATTGGAAAATGCAGTTGTATTAAATTCTAAGAGTACAATTTGTTTGCATTTTTCAAAGGGAAAAAGTCCAGCTGGCTTGTTCTGACAGTGTCAAAATGCTTTTTGTATTTATGTTCCAATTTTATTCAATAAACGAGATATTGTGCATTGTAGGAAATGTTTTTTTCCTAATACATGACATTATCACAATGAAAAGATTTTGTTGTTTTGACTCAAACTATCTGAACTTTTACTGAATGGGAAGTTTCACCATACTGATTCTGTTTTTGTTTAGAATTGAGAATAATGCCAGGAAAGTCACTATTTCCTAGAGAACAACAGCAAAAACACTGTTCTCAGTTCAGGTCTACCACTGACAATGATTGGAGAGAAACTGGGGAGAAAATGGAGAAGATTTGGAAAAAGCAGGCAACATTCTCAAAGCAACAATATTTATGACATGCTTTAATTAGTATGATAGCTCATTCTGCTCCATCAGATATTACGTTGATAATTTACTGGAAAAGTGCTGCCTAGTAATGAATAAATTTTCTTATCTAGCATATACAGATGTTTTCATCCTTATTGCATATTTCAGGGTTTTATACCTTTACCTACTCTCATATGTGAGGAATGCCCACACAAATCAAGCCTCAAAGTGAACTCCCTACTGGAATTCAATTTCGGTACTTTGCCATCAGAGTCCCTGGTGTAAAGAGTGAGGTTGTGTTCTGCCCTGACTTTGGCATCCAGATGTTACACAGCCAAGTCTAACCTCATCAGCCTACGCATCATTGTCACTGGAGATAAGTGGGCTCAAAGGACCTGCCAAGGTAGACCCTTACTGCTGCCTTCCATTTCATCAAGAAGATTAAGGTAAGTAAATACCAATCTGTGGTAAAAACAGCCTCTGAAATGTATCATTTTCTTGAGGAAAGTACAAACATCTTTAGTTTTAAGCAAATCCAGAACTGTTTTCAGGGCAAAGTTTGGCTGAAGGCTCCCTAACAGTGTCATTGAATGTTACTCTGAAGCTAGGTTGCATCTCAAATAATAAAACCACAGATCTTTACGGTAACAGCCTCTAAGTGATTGTATGATATTAATTCTGTTGTGCAAAATGCCAGTCTTTTGTAAGTTGACATAATTTCCTTCCTTAGAGCAGGAACTTTGCTGTCGGACTTAACAGTGATTTTCTGCAGCACGAGAGGGACCTATACCACTTCTGTGGGACAGCAGCTAAAAGGGCATGAACGGTGGCCAATGAACTTTCTCTCAAATATATTTGTCATGTGAGTATATAACGTGGCCTTGCTCTGGTGCATATCTTGCAGCTGTATTTCTAGCTGTGACTTGCAGCCTGTCTGTTTTTCTCTTGTATAAGTACACCAGGATGATAAATATTTCCAAGTGTGTGTTACACCAAGAAGAAACAAATGTATATTTATATTTATCTTGCTTTGTATTTATGGATAAAAGTCCTAGGGATCCTCCTCTGTAACAGACAGCTGCAGGTATACACAGGAACCTGGAAGAGAAGATGTTTTCCTAATTTCAAAGGTGTGCTGTAACAGCATCTGTTTCATTGCAGGGCAGTGACTCTGTGGCAATAAGCGTGTCCCACCAGTATGCAGTGACAGAGATGCTGAAGAACAGCATCTGAACAGCGTTTAGGGACTTTCAGATGCACTTGCACTGATCGGACGCTGCTGATCAGGAGACATCCCACAGGAATACTGGAGTCCATAACCAACAGGTCATATTTCACATAAGAAATTATTTTCAGCCTTCCTCCAGCCCTGTCAAAGCCAGAAGGAATAGAAAGGATGGAATTATACATGACCTTAACAAAGTTCGATTTTGGCTGGGGAAAACCACAGTGAGTGGTAATAAGGGCCGATGTCTGAAAGCCCCTGTAAGCCCCAGGGACGGGATTTTCAGGGGCAGAGCTGCAGCTCACCGCAGCTCACCGCATTGCAGAGGCTCCCGGCAGCTTTCACCTGCCCATGCTGCTCCAAGGGCTCTCCAGCCCTGTTTGGATGACTTCCCTGTGCTATTTAATTACAAGATCTTTCTGGCTCCTTATGCACTCCCATGGCTTCATTATCTGAGCCCTCCATTTCCCCCCGTTCTGTGCTTTGAGTGGTCCCATGCAAAACCCGCAGTAAACATTTGCAATCGCACCAGAGCTCTTTTTATACTCGAGCCAACAAGCACCCCATAAAAAAGTCACGCATAAATACAGCACACACAAAATCTAGTTATAAATGAAAAGTTGCAAAATAGGTGTAGTATGAAGGGATAGGAAAGGAACTGCTTTTATGAGTACGTTAGCAGGGACAAACACCAAACATGGAACCCTCCGCAGCAGTGACATTTGGAGACTAAATCAAGATGACATCCACAAAGACACAACAGAGAGATCTTGCTGTTCCTGTGATTGCTGCGACTGCTATTAGGACTTCTGCCATTCAGCAAAGCAACTGCTGTTGTCTTTGGGAGCACCAATTCAGGATGCGCTTCAGTGGCTGTAATTTAATAGTAAAGGCATCAGAGGTTGAAACCGGGAACTTGGCAGGCATGCCTGGGAGAAGAAGGCTTTGTGTGTACGAATCACTAAACCTTCAAATTCCTGCTGCAGCTCTGCTTCCCTCAGTCATTTTTTTTCCAAGAAATGTACAGCCTCAGCATGTCAAAAATGAGAAGCATGGATAACCAGCCAGTGTTAAAATCGCTGAGGTTTACATTGAGCTGCAAAGCCAATTTGAGAAAATTAGGAAGACGAAGGAAGCAGAGCCCTCCCTTCTGCCCTTTTCATGGATGCTCTGTCGAGCTGGACCCTGGGCTGCAGGCTGGGCACCCGCACGCTTGATTACGGATTCAGGCAGCAAACTTCAAGCTCGGGCAGTTTGCTGAAACTCACAGCCTCTTACCCAAGGGCTCACGGAGATGCTGTGCCTCCGCTGAGTCACAGCCTGTTTGCATTCCCCGAGCCCATGGCAAGCACAAGCCGGTACAGGTCAGTTCCACCAACACGTTAGGCTGTGCAGAGCTAGAGCAAAGCTTTCAGCACCTGGGAGTGACTTAGCCAGGCTGTGCATTCCCCACGCCAGCAGGAGCCGAGAGAGCCACGCAGGCTCCAGACAAGCCGGCACCCGTCTGCATGCTTTATAGGTCACTACAAAATGCCACACAGACAGCAGCAGCAATCTCTTCTTCATCATCCCCTAACTCACATCTGAATTTGCTATATTTTTTATTGGGCTTATTTTCGTTTTATCCAGGCTACCTGTTTTTACTAGGTGATTTGAGTGTAATTTTCATTTGCCTGTCAACTCTTTGCTTCACCCACGGACACATGGCACCTCGGCCAACCACGGAGCCCACAGCAAAGCTGGGTGCAGGGATCTCTGCCTGATCCCAGGGAACACTCATGCTTTTCCAGTTGTCCTTTAAATAAAAGCTCTGGCAAGCCAAGAAAGCACTAGTACAGCTGAGCATTCTCAGGGCTCCTTTGTCAGATTGACAGTCATGATGCAATTAATACACTTTCAAAAAGACAGTGTATGC
The DNA here is from genome assembly GCF_964289735.1 of Phaethon aethereus. Lineage (NCBI taxonomy): Eukaryota > Metazoa > Chordata > Aves > Phaethontiformes > Phaethontidae > Phaethon > Phaethon aethereus. Next base: position 16,402,888 of record NC_138582.1, read on the forward strand.
TGTTGGTGTTTAGCTGGTGTTTAATAAGTTAGGATGATGTGTTTTTCTGGGTTGAGAAGTGAGGTCAAGTCTTAGCACTCAGGTCTGGTGCCTACAGTAGTTCTAGGCACCGAGTTGAATCCAGGATGTGGCCATAGCTGAGACAGTGCTGAGTTTCACCATGAGCATAGGAGACAAAACTCTTCCACTCCTGTGGACAACCACACGAGTACATGAATAGAGCTGCTGCTGCTGCTGAATTTTGCTGTGATGGAGTTAAATCCTTGTGACAAAGATGGAGAAAGGGAGAAACTTGAGTGCCCATGTCCATGTAAGCCTCAAGTCTGCCCCAGAGCACTGGCCGCAGGGGCAGGAGCGGGGCCAGGCTGGCTTCCAGCAGTGCTGGCCAGGACCTTGAGCAGAGCCCAGCTGAAGAAGGACAGGGATGATCTCTCCAGCCAGAACTGGTTTATTCCCCATAAACAACCTGTGTAAAAAAATCTTTTTTTGAAAAACTTGCATTTTCCAAGGAACCCAGTGTTCTCTAAAAAAAAAAACGAAATTAGCGCTCTGACTAATGCTACTATGTATACAGACAACACAAATACATCCCCACTTTCTCCCAGTTCTCTTCCTGTGCGGTCCGTGGAGAGGAGGCAGAGTTCTGCAGACAGAACCTGCTATTCAGTTTATACCTTTAAAATAAAACCAAAGTACCTTCTGGAAGGGCTCTTTAACACAGGGGTGCCTACAGCTGATGCTGTACCATACTCCACTGAGCTTTAGGGAAAATAAAAGAAAACACAAGTGACTTTGAGCACCACTGTAACTGATCTTCTATTTGAATTAAACATTTCATTTACTCTGTCACAGTGACTGTGACCTTTTCAACTTCAGTTTGGCTCTAAATGACTGATGTTCTTCACGTTACACACACGAGGTGCAACAGACTTGTTCTGTCAAAGAATGAAAATAGCTCTGCGGGTATTTTGTCTCCCTGTTTTGCAGAGATATAACAGTGAATGCAATAAAAAGTAATGGTGTGGAAGAGATCATGCTGCTGCTTTCCAAGGGTCACGTCTATATGGCTGGTAAGGAGCCCTGGCATTTCCACCGTTTACTGAATTAAAAAGCAGCGATGGGCAGCACCAAACGTGCCGCACAGGTCCCATGTCGTCAGAGGCAGCATGACCTCTGCAGAAAACTCAGGTTAGACTCCTAAGGGTGAATTTTCAGAATAAATGTGCTCTGAGTTAGGTGAACTCTTGAAACCCTTCGTTTTGTTTATCATCCAGGGACTGCTACTTACAGGGGGCTTGAAACGATTTTATGGGGAGAATGGCCCACCCGTCCCCTGCTCCTGGCTGCACGCAGCCCCCCGTCAGAAGGGTCCATTGCGAGAGGGAGTTTGAAGACGCTTATCCACACTCTGCTTAGCTGATGCCAGTGATTTTATTTCTCTTAGAGAACTGAGGCACTTTCCTCCAGGAAAGAGAAAGGGCACAAGTTTTTCAAGTATCTCCGCATTAGTGAGCCCCAGGCGTTATAAGGTTCATTGGAACAGTAATAAAACTAGTTCACTTTCATATTTCACTTCTCTTATTTTTCAGATTACCTCCTTTCCAAAGCACTTTAAGGAGAGAAGCAAGACCCCTCTCTGGATGCCACTGTGTCCCTGTGGGACAGGAGAGCTGACACCGGGTGCCTCAGGAGGACACACACAGCCTGGAACGCCTGGGAGAAAAGACCTGGCAGCTGGAAGAAAGGGCACAAAAGCTGTCACTGGCTGGTTTCTTCAGGATACCACAGGGTCACCTGTGGTCACTTGTGGCATGTCCTTGATCACAGCCAGAAACAAGCAGAGCTGAGTGCAGCTGGATGGCTTGAGGCTGGGCTTCAATACTTGGGAGGAGATAATGTGGAGGCAGAAACGGCTGAGTAGGGAGGAGAAGGGACAATACAAGCTCTGCTGCCTTTAAGTGCTTGTTGAACTATACTCTGATTTTAACACACAGAGATACACCAGAGATTGATCTGCTCTTCAGGAATAAATGGTCTGAAAGCACGCACAGACCAGTGTCAGGTATGCACGGAGTCATGTAATTAGCAACAGAAAAGCACTTTATGGTACTTTGCAACCTTGTGAAATCCCAGCTTGACCCAGGAATAAAGATCACTTCTGACAAGAGACTGCTCAGTTTTCCAGTCAAGGGCTGCTGCAGTTTCTGCAGAATGAACCAACTGGAGAACACTACCTGAAGAAGGAGGGTCAGGAAACAGAAATCATTGAGGATGGTACCTCTGATATTCACAGCCAATTCAGCCCCAGTGCAGACAGTATCATCCCATGGATGTTCACTGAGCATCAAAAGGCTTGGCTATAATAGCCATGAGACTCTGTACTTGTGTGGATAAGTTGGAGAGATGAGAAACTGATGGGGGTTAGTTCACTGAGACCCCACAGAGGAACATGAACAGGACACTGAGGCAGCCAAGAGAATGGGGAGGCCGAAGGCAGCCTTCCCCTACAACATCGGTGACAAAAGCTGGAGGTGTCTGAACATAGATCAAAGTCCAGCCATTAGATAGCCACAGAAATAATGACCCATATATGAGCCATAATATATAGCTTCATGTTGTAGAAGGCAGGGGAAAGAAAACTGAGGAAACACAGGACTAGAGAACTCACATGGTCCCGTAACAGGTTGGCAATAAAGGGTACAAACAGGACATGGGTCCCAGCCTATACATTGAAAGACTAGTCCTTTTTAATGGACTATTTCTTTGAAGCAAGCACGCAAATTCCTCATCGCAAATGTTCTTTCACAGGTTTCCAAAGGGAGATCTAATCTGCCTAATGTATGTACCTAAATTCCTAACCCACTTGGCTAATTGCTCATAAGTGACAAAAACTCACAGCTACCATGGCTGTTGGCTCCAGAAGGTCAACAAAAGTTTGTACCAACACTGACAGTGAACTGGGGATGGAGAGCAGCAACTCATACCACAAAAGTGTTGACTGATGACCATGGCAAACCCCATCAAGAGGCAGAAGGCTTTTAGTGGTGAGCTCTCCTTTCTCACATTTTATTTGTGTTAGCACTGTGCACAGAGGATGCCCACACAGTTAATTCACCTGTATTCTCCAACTGGAAAAACTATATATGCTGCAGGTGAATAATGTTTTGTATTAAAGTACAGAGTGTGAGGGGAGAGCCAGGCTTACATCCCACGCTCCTATCTTGTGATATCAATATATGTGACTCACCCTTCAGCTGCTCTCATAAGAAACCAAGCAATATTTCATACAAAACCTATCCAGAGACTTATTTGTCTTAAAAAAAATTATCCCATGCCTCCTTCCCATTGTTTTTTGTTTTAATCAAGCTTTATCTCAGAATAATACATTCTGCCCAAAGCTTTTCACACACTCCTAAATACCATATAGCTATGCAAATTCAGCCTATACTTATTCTTTGTGCTTTCCCATCCATTTCCTTTCTTTACTTGCAGAAGCAGTTTTCTGTTAGGAAAGACAGGGATAGTTAACTATATCCATAACCCTTCTTCTGTGCTTTGCAAAACTTTCCATCCTTATTCTTGTGTCTTCACAAGTTATTCCCCTGCACCGAGAAACACGGGCAAGAACATTCTGTACCCTGTTTGTAGCTCTCGCTGGTCTCCTGCTGTTTTCCAATATTGTGGGTGTTGTTTAGCTTCCCAGGGAAGAAAAAAAAAAATATTCTTCTTACTTTATCACCATTATCGTAAAAACTGCCAAGAACTCCCTTGCAGACTGTAAAATCTACAGCTTATAGATGTGCAGTCAGAACTTGCAATAGTTAGTTACAAGGTGATTATCCATAGCAATCGTGAGCTTGTTTCGGAGTCCAGTTATTAGGCAAAGCAGACTGTGTGTTTTGTGCATATGTGCAGCATTTTGTTAGGTTTTGCCAGCAGGTAATTGCTGCTGATCAGTACTCTGTTATCTTGTCTAAAGAAAGACCATGTGCGGGCCACTTGCCACGGATATGCTGATTGCCACAGAAAACTCAGCATGGGTTTCAGTTTTTATCACTGTTTTTCCATATTTAGAGGAGATGAGATAGCTTTTGACAAGTGAGGGCTCTCTTACAGCTGAAAGATAATTCAGTATTTCTCCAGCTATGTTTATGTTAGTTAGCCCTATTGCACATGTCAATTATGCTCTCAAATTTTAGACTTTGCCATCACAGTTAGCATTTTGCCTGGCACTTTGCAGAACTGCAGGAGATCGAGATCCCTGCTCCAAAGAAGCTTCCAATCCAAGAACTAAAATGGGAGCAACCAAACAGTAGGCCACGGGTAAGCAGGGCAGCGTTATCAGGTCACCCTTTTGTTGCAAGACCAGATTGCAGGAGATGAGGAGTCCTTGGGCATGTGGAAGCTCAAGGATTTGGGCTGACGAGGACACAAGAGGATACATGCGTGAAAGACTACGTGACACTGAGCTGAGCGTGAGCATGGCGAGCACTTCCAATGTCGACACCAGTCTGCCTGTCTGATGGGGCTGCGGACCCGCGGCGGCCTGACAGGAAGGTGTCCTGGCAGAGGTGCCGCCCCGATGCGGTGCTGAGCCGGGCGCTGCTGTGGCAGCACACACCTCAGGAGCAGGGGCCAGCTGGCCTGCTGGGTGGCTGTGTGAAACCAAAAGAAGCTTAATAGCACAAACCACTGGGTGAAGATTTTTAAGGTGGTGAGATTTGGCACCTGAGACATTGTTCGGGTTACTAAAAAGACACAGAGAAATAAAACAACCCTCACAAGACTGCCAAGGCATTATTCAGCTCAGATTCGGCTGCTTAGCTAATTTGGAACCGAAGGCCCATTCCCCTTCCGCCACCCTTTAGTTATTAGCTCAGGCTTCCACGTCTCCTCGCTGCCCCGGCAGCTAAAGCACGCTTGGGAAAGGCAGCCTGTCAAACACCAACCGCCTCTAAAGCCCAAAGTGAGTGAAGGGGGAATAAGCAGCGCGAACAGCCGCAAAGAATCTCCTGTTCTTTCCTGACCGATCCTTCTGCGGCTCCTCCGCAGCCCGCCGGCAGCCCGCCCACAGCCCGCCGGCAGCCCCGCAGCCCGCCCGCAGCCCGCCGGCAGCCCCGCAGCCGGCTCCGCAACCCTCTGGCAGCCCGCCCCACAGCCCGCCCGCAGCCCGCCCGCAGCCTGTCCCGCCGCCCGCCCACAGCCTGCCCCGCAGCCCGCTGGCAGCCCCGCAGCCCACCGCAGCCAGCCCGCAGCCCGCCCCGCAGCCTGCCCCGCAGCCCACCGGCAGCCCGCCCGTAGCCCCGCAGCCTGCCCCGCAGCCAGCCTGCAGCCCACCCGTAGCCCTGCAGCCCACCCCGCAGCCCACCCCGCAGCCCGTCCGCAGCCAGCCTGCAGCCCACCCGTAGCCCTGCAGCCCACCCCGCAGCCCACCCCGAAGCCCGTCCCGCAGCCCGCCCCGCAGCTCCGCAGCCCACCCGCAGCCCGCCCGCAGCCCGCCGGCAGCCCCACAGCCCGCCCCGCAGCCCGCCCCACAGCCCGCCCACAGCCCCACAGCCCGCCCCACAGCCCGCCCGCAGCCCGCCCGCAGCCCGCCCCGCAGCCCGCCCCGCAGCTCCGCAGCCCACCCGCAGCCCGCCGGCAGCCCCACAGCCCGCCCCATAGCCCGCCCCACAGCCCGCCCGCAGCCCGCCCGCAGCCCGCCGCGGCAACGCGAGGGGGCAGCACGCGCTCGCCTTTGGGCAGCGCGGGGCTCCCCTGCACGCCTCTTTTTTGTTTTAGAGGTGTTCTCCACCTCGTTTTCCAGCCATTTTGTGAAAAATCAATGTTCAGATAAAAGAGGAAAGAAAAAGGCCTTTTCTTACTCAGTCTCTGTATTTAACTGTTTTGCTCACGGGGAGCGGAACTGGGGTCATATTCCAAGCTCGGTTAGAACCCTGCTCGAGTCAGGAATGTCACTTCAACGTGACACAGTTAGATATCAAATTAAGATCCCACTCGGGAAGGCTGCTCAGCTTCAAAAAGCGGCTATCGGGGGGTCTTGCCGCCTGTCAGATACCATATGCACGGTAAATGTGACTAAAACTCAGGGATGTGTTTCTGACGTGGGAGCACAGAAAGCACCGCTGCTCCGGGGGCAGGCGGCAAGAGAGCTGCGCTACAGAAGCCGATCCTACCCCAGTGTCATCTTTCTTGTGCCTGCTGGGGAGGTACTGCTGATTTAATCTTCTGATTTAAATTCTGCTTTTCTAATGCTTCTGATTTAATTGCCGTGCCAGAGAAGAGCCGCATCCACCGACTCTAGCGGAATTCGGTCCATGTTTTTATTCCGCTGTCCAACTGCAATATTGCGTTTCATTGAGGAACGCTTTCCTAATTGGAAGGGCATGTGAAAATATATGGTATTATACAGCTATTTCCAGCACAAACACCTCAACTGTCTTGTAGAGTTTGAATAAATCTTTGGATCAAGTTCATCTCCTGAATGACCCATAGAGCAGTGCTGAGCTCTGCTATGGTATTCAGTTATTTAGTCATGATGTCTTCCCCACTCTTATGATGAAAGAAAGATTTAAAGAGCCATTATGGTGTTTATGGAAGTGTTAACCAATTAAAAGCTCAAGGTTGCATGCTATTTCTTCTGAACAACAAAATTAAAAAAAAATCAGGAGAATGATTGATACAGTTAATATATTTATTGGCATTAGTACATTCTCTTTTATTGCTGCGATCAGGGTGACATCATTCATCATAAAGACAGCATAATTGCCTTTGAATGCTATAAAAGGTGAAATTCATTCTCCTGGAAATTAAAGAGAACATTGCAAAGCTTCGGTAAAAAAAGGGGACTGAATGATACAGATGATAAAATGTACTGGCTTTAAATTTCTGTCCATAAACCTGGAATAAAGCTACTGAGAATTAGTCCGAGATGAAGATTGTAATGCAATAACCTGAAATTAGTTTAGGTGTTCCTCTAATCTCATTTTTCACGGTGTAGAACTATTTATCATAAAATCTGTTTTCCTTCATTGGCAGTATTTCAGCTGTCTACTCACTGAATGAAAACAGCAAAGAAGGAGTGAAGACACCAAATGAAATACATGTTATTTGTTCAGGCAGAATTAGCTCACTGTCAGCAAAGCAAAGCAGAGAGAGCAGCATCTTCTACCTGGTCTTTGCTCCCTACACTCAGAACCACTCTGATCCCTTACTCCCCTTTTTCATATGCAAGTTTGGGTTTAGGAAGAGGCCTTGACACCCTGATGAAGTGTCACTCCTATGGAATTTTAACTTTGCTTAGATTTTGCTTTTATCTCCCTGGATAATTTCTTATCTACAAGGAGACTCGGAAGACCTCTGTGCTGTTCCGTTGAAGATCAGCTCTGCCACTCCTGCCTGCATCAAGTAAATCTCACTCTCTGACTCTGGACTGAGTCCTCTCTCCCAGTCTGATGCTGCCTAAGAAATGGGATGCAAAAAGAGAGAGGACAGGGAGGCAAAAGGCTGAAGCTTCTTACTCAGGGCTCTACAGGCTGCAGTAAAGCTACATGTTCGTCCTTGCCTGAGCAAACCTTTCCAGACCTGTCTCATGCTTTCAGCTTGTTTGCTGTGGGAGCGCCCTTCAAAGAAGTTACTCATGGGGAGGGAAGTTCCCATTGCAAGATGGCCAGCATCATTTTTCATGTTATAAATCAAGGTGGACATGCCTAGTGACTTAGAAAAACTAGCCTTCTGAATTATGCAATAGCTGTATATGCCTGGCTTTATCCAAGTATGTTTAAAATTAGCCTTTAATCTTACACAAGCCCCGATGTTCCCCAAAAATGAAATTGTCAGTGCAAACCAGACCATGCTAAGCGGTATTAATTAACACCAGAATAAAAACACAAAGGATTCTCTTTGATCATCTCTTGAAGACATTTTGTGCTTACCTTTAATTTCCTCTCCTGATTTGAAATAGCAAGTTCAGGTTATAGCTCTTTGTTAGAATAATAATTAAAACAATCTAGTCTGTGCATATACGTTGTTTAGCTAAAGGACACTAATTATGGGCATACGTTAAGGGATTAATTGAGGTTAAACCTGGAAGGGAGCAGCCCTTAGATTCTTCAGGAAGCAAAAATTCCTATTAAACATGACAGTGTCAACCCAAATCTGTACTTTTCATTGTTTTCTCTTTTTTCAAAGGCATTAAGAGAATCTTTAAGTCTGCTTCTGAGTTCTCCTGTCAAAGGATACAGCTTTTTAAACACTTCCGTGAGGATTTCTCTGCCTTGTAGATGTTCAGAGAGTCACAAGAAAAAAAAAAATCAGACCAAAGGAGCTTCTCAGCTGATGCTCAGTGATGCCCTGATGGGACTGACCAGCTGGAGGGGGCAGGGATGCTGCCCCATTATGTGTCCAGCCCCTGGGCTAGAAACAGAGAATCACAGAATCATTAAGGTTGGAAAAGAGCTTCAAGATCATCAAGTCCAACCACTAACCCAACGCCACCATGCCCCCTAAACTATGTCCTGAAGCGCCACGTCCACATGTTTTTTGAACACCTCCAGTGATGGTGACTCCACCATCTCCCTGGGCAGCCTGTTCCAATGCTTGACCACTCTCTCAGTAAAGAAATTTTTCCTAATATCCAATCTAAACCTCCCCTGGTGCAACTTGAGGCCATTTCCTCTCGTCCTATCACTAGTTACTTGGGAAAAGAGACCAACACCCACCTCACCACAACCCCCTTTCAGGTACTTATAGAGAGCGATAAGGTCTCCCCTCAGCCTCCTCTTCTCCAGACTGAACAACCCCAGTTCCCTCAGCCGCTCCTTGTGAGACTTGTGCTCCAGACCCCTCACCAGCTTCATTGCCCTTTGGACATCTCCAGCACCTCAACATCCTTCTTGTAGTGAGGGGCCCAAAACTGAACGCAGGATTCCAGGTGCGGCCTCACCAGTGCCGAGTACAGGGGCACAATCACTTCCCTCCTCCTGCTGGCCACACTATTCCTGATACAGGCCAGGATGCTGTTGGCCTTCTTGGCCACCTGGGCACACTGGCGGCTCATGTTCAGCCGGCATGAATATTCATTCATATGTTCAGAAACGGCAGGAGGAATGGGATGCCACTGGTATTTTCCTCGGGAAGCTCCCTTCACTGAGCATTGTGCCTCCACTCTTTGGACTTGAAGTGGGGCCAGGCAGGCCAGCTGGACTGCATGGTCTCTTGCCACGAAGCAGATAGGGTATCACAGCCACACTCCGAGCCTGTTCGAGGTTTTTCTTTACATGTAAGCGAGAAGTGTAAGAGGAGTATTGCCATGGATGCACTGGAGAAGGTCACAGCGTTTTACCCTTTTATGTAAAAAGCGAAGCAGGGACGCAGTCTGTCATTGCTAAAGGCAACTCATCTGTAGTGAGCAAAAAAAAAAATCACTCTCTGTCTACCCTGTATTACAGACAAAATTTCAAGATGTAGAGAAAAACCATATTGCAGTCTCAAAAAAATTAGCTAATGTGGGGTCAAGTCTTTCCCCTTCTGAGAAAATCTGGAGCAATTGCATTACCCAGTGCAGCTATTACAGGTTTTAGCACATCCAGTCCCTGACTAAACAGGGACTCTGCAGCTGTCCTAGGCAGGATAATGATTACAAGAAATAATCTTCATGTTTCAAGAAGCATTGCTGACAGAAGTCAGGGAGAAATGCTTTCTCCCTGTACCACAGTAGCCAGAGTATTTCATAGCTATCCAGATGCATTATAAGAACTTTATGTCTTTCTCTAAAACAAATGGTGGAAAGCATTGTCAGAGAAAGCACAGATGGATTGTATTTCTTCCTGCCATATATCACTATAGTTAGCTGGAGATTAAATTTCTCTTTTGTATTTAAGGCAATCTTGCCTTTATTTTCTTACCAATAGCAGCTGGAGGGGAAACGCTATAAATCTGTTTATTATGTATGCACCACATGACTACTCTGTATTTCTTATAGTAGCACTAGTTCTGCTGTTGTTTAAATCAAGGGTTGGACTTCGTGTTAGTTACAGCGTCGGTATCTGTTTGACTCCGTCGGTGATCGCACCGCAGAAGCGCAGGGCAGGAGGAGACAAGGTTACAAACACTGGCACAGCTTCATATTGACTATTTTACTGCCTGGGTGTTTTGTGCTCGGTTCTTTGCGAACTCCTAAAGATTTACATCCCAATCCATCCAAATCACTGTGCAAGGCTAAGTTAACCTTGACAAAGCTGTATCCTTCGGTGGCAAATTTAAAGTTAGAAAAATGGAGTTTCTTCTTACACAGCCTAACAATTTCTCTTCCAAATCTGCCACATCTAATAGCCAACGCACAGCAAAGTTTCCTCCTGTAGACATCAGCAAGAGGAAGATGGACAAAGTAAACCCAACTGAGCCACGGAAAGTGCTTTGGCTTCACTCAGAAAAGAAAATTGGTTCAGAAAAGAACAGATAAGGATGTTTGAGCCATGATTGAATGGAGGAGCTCAGGTTTAGGTACACTGCCTCCAACACTGAATTGACCGTGTTCTTTCTGGTAAAGGCAAAAACAAAGTAGTCGGTAAGCTGGGCAGAAAATACATGCTCCCAGTTGCTTTTATTATAAATAATTAATTATCTACCAGTTCAAGCCACGTACCAGCTGCTGACTATTCGAATTCCATAATTGCTGCAGTTCCTTAACGCTTAGCAGCCATTAATCTCAAATAACAATAACCATTTAATAACCATTTATTACCAAAGAAATAGATTAATGGCAATTTCAAGAAACTTTCTCTTCAGGGATGTCCTGAGAACTGCCATCTCGTGGGATGCAAATGTTTCAAAATTTAGGTGCTTGTGACAATGGCTATTAAGTTATATTTACGTGTGTGTGTTCGCAGACAATGCTTAGTGCTATAATATGGCGACATCTCTGTCAAGAGCCTCTAGGTGCTGCCACAGTACAAATAAACAGGACCTCGTGCTGCACCCGTTTCATTGTTCGGAAAAGACAGTAATCTTTATTTTCAAGCAAACTGGTATTCGAGCAGGATTTTCAATAGATATTGAGGAGCAGTATTTTTCCTTTGCAATTCCTTCGTCAACAGTTTAATTGTAATCATTTCTCAATTAAAAAAACAAAAATAACATGTCCGTGCATTAACATCCTTTCTGAAATGAGAAACCACTCAAATACCTGGTATGTGGAAGTCTTAGTGTATTTTTTTTAATTAGTGAAAGGTTAAAAAAAAAAAGCAGCTTAACATGCAGCTTCAATTTGGAGCTATTTTGCTTTGTTCCCTCACCTGCCCAATCCTGTACACACACGGATTTGGTCTGCTCTAATTCTTGCAGGGAAGTCTCCCTCTCTCCCCCACAATTTCAAACGATGATCAGCTACAAGGACTGGAAGCTGGTGGAAATTATTTCAGACTAGAAATGGAGGCAAGTTTAAAGCAGCTGTTTAAAAAGCATCTTCCAGTGGTGGTGTTCACTCGCAGACCAAAGACCTCACAAAAAAAGAAATCTTGCCCACCAGCAGCTCCCAAGGATTTTTCTTCAGTGGCCCCATCTCTCAGTTGGGATAAAGGAGCACAACTTCAAAGAAAGCGTCCTTATTTACACCGAGGACCTGGTCCGAAAGCACTGCTCAGGGAGCACGGTGCCGCCCCGCATTCGGATGCAGCTCCGCACCAGACTCAGGGGCTCAGTACCCATCCCCACGTTCTTCGGTAACACTCGTCCCCATGCTCTCATAGATAAGCACACAGAAAATCTGTAGGAATGATTTTTACAGAGAAAAAAACCCTCATTGGCATATACAGCAGTCATAACTACCACTGCGGCAGCAAAGCTTCAGAGACGCTAAGGCTGGGGCACCTCCATGGCACCCGCATCCGCCCGAAGGCCACGTCACCAGGCCGCGCGGTGGGCCCGGCGCTTCCCCTTCCAGAAGGCTGCCCCGAAGTTTCACATGGGAAAGGCCAGTTGCAGCCACAGCTCCTCACCAGCACTGTTAGGCTTTACCGTTGGGCAGGGTGGAGAAGGGCACCTTGTTTCTCATTTGAATTCGTTTGCCTGCTGGTAAAGCCCCTCTCCATGAGATTTATGAGCCTTTTGTTGCCTGCCGAGAGGACGGGTGAAAATTTGGCCTCGAACAGGCATGAACTCCAGCAGCAACTGACGTGCCTTCCCGGATGGCAACTTAAATTCCTCCTCTCTGTGTCGGAGCTCCTGCGTCCGAAGGGACGAGGGCTTTGGTTGGCAGCTGGGGCCAGGAACTGGCGGTGCAAAGTTTGGCAGGACAGAAAACTTATTTCCTGATATTAACTTATGAGAAAGATACGTGGTTCCCTTATGTCTCCTAATACAAGGAATATAATTTTTAGATTAAATTATATTTATACAAAAAAAATCTTCTCCCACCTTTCACTCCCAGACTTAGGAAAACCTGTTGTAACTCCTCACTTACCTTTATCAGCCTAACTACAATGTGTCCATGCAGAAGATAAATGCTGTTATTATTTAAAATTCCTAGCACCAGCTCCCAAAAATGCTGACAAGTCACTAATCCCAAGAAAATGTATGGTAGTTAATTATAAGTGAAGCATGCAGAAGTCATCCAGGAGACTGCAATCAACAAGATTCACTGAACGAACACTTTGTTCCTCACCGCTAAGGAGACAGGTTGTTCTTCTACCCTTCCTCCTCCTCTCAGCGGGATGTCGGGATAACAATGAGCAGAAACTAAAACAAATGAACAAATGAGGCTTCAGCCCCAGAGACAAATAAATCATCTTTCAGAGCCGAGCACTTGGCGATACACGTTTCCACCTTTTTCAGAGCTGTCCTGCTGGCCAAGGAGGGGTTTTGGCTCATTTTACCTAACCTTAAGTTGAATATTGAACAAACCGAGCCAAACTCCTACTAAGCAAAGGGGAGCCATGACACACCTGGAGGCACGATGGGGTGCTGGGGTGCCCCACGCCGCTGGTATGGAGCCGCAGACGCCCCGCTCAGCAAGCTGCCTAACGGAGACCCTCTGCGAGCCGTGGGGAAGGAGAAGCTCCTCAAGGGGGTCCATTTCCCCAACACCGGGTGGGGATGCCTGGGTGTATGGGCACGTACACAAGACACGGTGTGTATCAGAGATGGTGTTGGGGTTGCTGCAGTGGTGCTGGTGTGGCCTCGCTGCTGGCACGGGGAGACATCCCCTCCTCCTTGCTGGTGTTGGCTGGTGCCACAGAGAGCAGGGCAAGCTCTTCAAAGGAGTTTGCAGCAGAGGGGACAGGAGAAAAGGGAAAAGGGACAGAAATGAAGCTACCATCTCTGGTTCATCTCTCAGGAAACCCTCTCAGAAGAGTGCAAAGCTCCAGTGGGTGAACTCAGCCCTGAGGAAACCCAAGGTCCTCGATGACTTTATCCATGGCCAATGAGGCAGATTTTCATGGACTTGGATAAAACACCCCATTTCCTAAGAGCAACATCTGGAGGCAACAGATGGATCCCAGCCTTCCCTGCTCAGATGTTGTAGGTGACTGCGGGGGCAAGGATTTTAGCAGGCACACAGACCTTGTGACCATACTGAGAGAGGACATCATCAACAAGATCTCAGAGAAACAGGATGGAGCAGGCTCAACAGCTCCATACGGGAAGGAAACAAATGGGGCATCAAGGCTGTTGTCATGCCAGCAGAGCAGCCTTTACCTTTTTGGGCTCTTTGCTACTTCAAAAGCAAAGCAAAGCTTAGTGGGAACACACCCATGGTTAGGACACCTAAAGATGTAGCAAGAAAAAATAAATGAGGAGTGAATGGCCAGACAGTGCACCCATAACACCCTCATTCTTGAATTTCCCTTACAGGGGTCCTCTCTCCTCCGGTGGCTGCACCCAGGCATGGTGTTTGGTTCGGGGCTTTGCAAGGAGAGGGGGTTTTAAGATCCATTAACCAAGACTGTAAAGATGTGTCGTATCAAAGTGGCAGTTTGTCGCAGGCTTATGTCACTTCCAACCCATGGAGACAAGAGCACCACTGAAGTGTGCAGACCAGCCCTTCACCTTGGATGTCTCCTTTTAGTGCTGAGATCTTTTTCACAGAACAACAGGCCTAGCATGGAAAACATCATCTTTCTGAAACTAATTTTATTTGTTTAAACAAGGCCATTAGAAACAGCAGATGCTGTTGATCACACCTGATGTGCTTTGGGGAAGTAAATTTCAACACGCTGTTTGTATAAAGTGAGGACATCATTTATTAACTCAGCTGAACCACTTCACCCAGCGGAAGCTGGATTGCCTGAGATGCCATAAATTGCAGGGAATGGGGAGCTAAAGTATTGAAGTTATTGTGTTCCCATTGGATATTGCAAACGAAACTGCGCTTCATAATCCTCCCAGCCATAATCAACAACTTCCCCAGCAAAGTGGTCCCCTGTTTCTTATTATAAAGGGAAGAAGGCAGGGTTTCCATCATATTTATGTCTAGCACCTTTCTTCTAGGAAAATTGATACGATCCCCAGGCACATTCACAATTTAGATTTAAATAATTTTCCCTAGAATATTTAACGTATATTGCTATAGAATGATATAATTGTAAAGTAATTCATTCTGAATTAGTTTAGGGGTGCTCTGTAAGGAAAAATATTCTGGTTTTGCTATTCAACTTCAGAATGATTTTCCTGCTTCTTATCCAAAACAAGTAACTAGTGCATGCAGGATGAAAAGCATTCTCTGGGTGGAGCAAGGGCTTTTTCAGGTACCACAATTTCATCTCTGCACTTTCCTATTATTATTCTATTACTTACGAGGTCTCTTCCATCAATAACACTCTCTGGTCTGTATCATAATAGTAGTTTCTTCCCAAATGGTTTATGTCCAAATAAAGATAAAATGCCCTGGAAAGTTCAGAAATGAAGCTTTATTTGTGTGGAGTTTTGGGAGGAGAAAGATTTGTTCTATTTAGATACAGACACATCTCTGAGCATAGACATAAAAACATCTCCCCTGACATTTATAATGTTTTTTTTTGTTTGGCATTATGGAAGACTAAGGCACAGACAACAACTTTGTGACCTGGAGTTCTGAGGTCTTTTTCCATCAAAATGGACAAAAAGGAGTGATGGCAGCCAGGGAACCAAAGAGCAAGACTAGCATATCATTACTGACAAAAACTATCTGTAGAATAGGAGGCAGCGACAGAGAAAAACTATGCTGCACTGGTGAAAGGAAAAAAAAAGTGAATATTACAGAGCATGCAGAGGAAGTTAATATCCATGGAGATGAGTGATATGTTTAGACTGACAGCTGAGAAAGACAGTTTTGACAGACACATATTAGATGAATTGGAGTAGGATGGTGCAAGTATATATGTGATTTTTTTAACCTCCCTTTTTCACTTCCACTATTTTTCAGCTAAGCATAATTTTCCCTTACACAACATTTACAATCTCAGCTCCAGATTAACAAGGCTTCCACCAGGCTCTGGGGACTGGGATGGGTGAGGAGTTAGAAGGTATTTTCTAAGCTGAGAAGTAAACAGATTTGCATTGCTACTTCCAAAGACAGGATGGATTTGTATTCAAACCCCTGAAATCTGAGGCTTGTGGCAAACATCTTAAGTGATTTTTGGAGGATTTTTATGTAAGCTTGATGACATGCAGGATTTCCAGACACTCTTGGGCTTAGCAAAGTGTGCTAACTGTGCCGTACGAACGATTCTTTTGAAGTCCAAAGCCTTTGGCAGCTCTGCTGCAAATTTACAAATGATTTAGAGACATTTTCCCACAGGAGGCTGAGTCCTTGGAGACTGCAATGACTGTACTGAGCAAGCTGGGCACTAGAGAGGCATGAAACCGTGTATGAGACTATATGAACATCCCCAAGTTTGCCTTGATGACTTCAGAACCAGATGCATTTCTCAAAATTTCTTAAAACCTGATACTCCTAATGTAGCAGTTATTCATGCCAAGAGTCACACTAACATCACCAGAAGAGCTTAGTAAAGCTCAGTTTGGTATGGATTGCCAAGTTGAGCTCTGGAACCTAAGAAAATCTTCACAAACAGTTTTTCGAAGACAGAAGGGCTTAACTTTAGATATGGGAAAGTCAGAAATGGTGTGCTTCCTCTTGAGCTGAGTGCTGGACTTTCATCTAACATGGGATAATACATATTTATCACAAAATAATCACAAAATTTGCCTTGCCTCAGTGAGGAGGCAAGATCTCACTCTTACCCTAGGGGCAAATCTAGACTAACTCCCCAAAATGTCTTCATTTCTAAGTAGGACCCCTGAAATTCAGGAGGCAGAAGTGTGTTCACTCTGACAGGTGCTTGTTGCGCTTGTCACCTTCCCCATGTCCCCAGACATCCACAGGTGTCATGTGGAAGCACTGGTGTTGGATCCCTGCGTGCGTTGTTCTTAAACCTGGTGGCACACAAAGCCTTCCTGAAGCGAGGGATTCTGTATTGCTCTGGAGAAAGGCAAGGCTGAAATAGCTGCCAGTCATTACAATTATGCCTTCTAGAGGTTCTTAAAGTCAAAACCTTCCCTGAAATGTAATAACATGTGTTACTTGGACTGAGAACAACAGAAATAGAGCTATACGCCAATTCGTGTAGCATTATGCCCATTTAATTGAATTAATTTAGAAATAGAAATAGGGCAGGATGCTATGCATCCAGCTACAGAGGATAGAGCTGCCGCGTGCAGGGCAGCTTTCCTCCTGCCCACCCGCCACTGCCCAGCTCTGCTGGCTGCTCCGTGCTTGCTGAGCCCACCATCGTCACTCCTTGCTCTGGTCTGAAATCGTCTCACGACAAAGTTACAGAGAAGTCCTGCCATCCACACCAGCGTCACCAGGATTTCATGCTGCAGCTTTCCTGCACTGCCTTCTGCATCCCAAGTGGGCTCTTGCCGCTCTTCCCGAGCCCCTGTTCCCAATGCTTACATTTGAGATCTCTGAAATTAAGTTTCTGACCTTGTGTTTTCCTAAAGTCAATTATCTAAATGGCTGCAGATTCTTAGAGGCCAACAGGGTTGGGAAGATGGCTGTACCCTTTGTGAGACTGCTCACTGCTTAGCGTTGGGAAGGACAGACCAGGCACCATCCGGTACCTTCCCAGGTACAAGCTATTCCAGCTTCCCCTGCTGAGCTGTTAAAACTCCACTCAACACTCACAGTTTCTTTCATGCCCTTGGGCACAGCCAACTCTCAAATATGCAGCGCTATGAAAGTTAAATTGAATGTAATAGCTAACTAAATATCACCATGGGCGTTTTCTGATTGCATTGTACTGGGAGAGGGACAGCTGCTGCCATGTGCCATGTAACCTCCTGTGCTGGATACAGCAACAGCCCTTTGAACAGACATCAATGACAAATCTAAAGCTTGGCTTTACAAAGCCTGGATATCATAAACTTTTTTTCTGTTTAGGTTAATGTAAGAATGGATAGTCACCTCTACCTTCATCTTGCTGATCCTGAACACCTCGCTTTAGATATGGTAAAGGAGTGGGTAGATTTTTTTTTAAAGTACTACAAACTTTTAGAAGTGTTGAAAGTCTAAGTGATTTCTGCTTTTAACATCTGCAATATCTTTACACCTTTTCCCTCCTGTTTTGTGGAAGTTGTTGGTTTTTTATATATGACTTGTTCTTCTTGCAGTTATAATGTCCATACTGTTTCTGTTTTTCTCTGTCTGTAATGGATGTAGATACAGCTTGCAAATAAACCATTATCTGCAAGAGTTCTATACATTTGGCAGAGGAGCTCTAGGAGGAAACAGCGAAAGTCTTTAAAATAATGAGCAATTTTTTAAAAATAATGCTTTTCACTTGATCATTTGAGCACAATAAATTTTAGATCAAATTATCTGGAAAACTCCCAGTCCCATCTAATAGAGGGTCATAAACCTAAAGAGCAACTGGCCTGTTGCAGACTGGTTGCTCAAGACGATAAAGTTTTAAATGTTCGAAGCCAGACAAAGATCCCAGCCCAATACATTTCCTGTATTTTTGCACTCCAGAAAAAAAGATAAAGGGTCTATAAAATTATACGCTACAGTCCTGACTGATCTCTTATTTGTGGACACAGAGAACACACAGGGATTTCAAGTTTCTCCTAAGACTGAGTGAGCACCAGCTGCAGATGTGGACCTCTCCCACGCAGAGCCTGGCTGTCTGCCACCTGCTGCAGGAGATGGGAGAACTTGGGGCATAGAATCATAGAAACTTTGCATTGGAAGGGACTTTTAAAAGTCATCTAGTGCAACCCCCTTGCAGTAAACAGGGACATCTTCAACTAGATCAGGTTGCTCAGAGCCTCATCCAACCTGACCTTGAATGTCTCTTGGCCTCATGACCACTGCCTCAAAATACCCCATTACTTCAACTCCATTACGCAAAGCTCTCCTCCTTGCACCCCTTCATTTTTAATCTAACTCTTCAGGAAAATGCACTAGGTGAAGAAAGTAAACCACATGGTTCAGAGCGTATCTGAGCCTCTGCAAAAAATAGGAGCGGGTGAGGTCAAGAAGAGAGCAAAGGGGATGGCACTGGGTTATGTTAGGAGCTCCCAGGATGCTGTTTGACTAAAAAACCTAAACAATTCCAAACTGTTTTTGCCAACAAAGGAGATATAGGATCTGCCTGAAGAATCCTTGTGCACATCCTTACCAGAGCATCTTCACCTGCCTTGAGCATTCCTAGCAATTTTCTTTTGGAAGTCCCTTTTCATGGTACTGCTAGTTCAGGCTTCTCCTGGTCATGTCACCTCTTCTCAGACCTTGTCCAACTTCCCTTTACCTTGCTTAGATCAAACTGTATATATTCTCTCATTCTTCCGAATTCTGGGCCTGTAAGAGAAAGAGTTTTGCACATTGCTTCTTCATTCCTTCTTTTCTGCTAGGATTTTTCCACAGCCTTAATGCCACCTGACACAAGCAATCTTAGGAGCCCTGCTGCTTTCCTGCACTGCATCTTTCCCACTGTTCTACAGAGCTTGCACTTGAATCACAGATTATCCAGGTTAAGAGTCTCCATTTTTTGTGTCAGTCTTTACAACCTAAATCTGGAGATAGAGACCCTGTTAGGAAATGGCTGATTCCACGTTCACTGAGCCTACACATTTCAGCTCATAGCGGGTTTTCTGGTCAAGGGCATTGAAAGCTGTGATTCCCAGTTTACACTGGTGTGCAAAAAAAAACCTGTCTGCAAATTAGATGTCATAGAAAAACTTTACCCATTTTCTTTCATTTTTGGGGGCAACTCTACTGGTGGACACACCCTGAATACTTTGTTATTATATTAATAGTCTAATACCAATAATGTACTCTTAAGTATAAACGTGGCTCATGGTATTTACAGATACGAAACCTTCATAAACTCACCAGACATCATCATTTTAACACACAGAGATTTTCCAAAGTGTCACACTGGGCGTTCAGAGGATGTGTGTGGTCTTGTGGTGTCTTTTTGTGCAACTAGCACAAATACTCTGTTTGCCAAATAGGACCCTAACGTGCAAACTGAAGCTTAATGGCTATGCTGCAGTGGAACAGCACAAGTTGCTGCATTTTAATTGCCTCTTATTTAGGAAATGGCACAACAAAATGAAGTTCTTGGATTCTGGCCATGACTCCTGTCTCCTGTGTGGTTCTGTCCTCAAAACTAGATATCAGAGCTCAAAAAGGCATTCTCACTTTCGATCCTTTAAAAAGACTTGCAGCTACTCTTTTAGGACAGCACTGCTTTCAGAGGCAAACTGAAACTACTTTACATCTCACTCTATGATACATTTTGCACATATGCGTCCTTTCCGTGCGGATATTTTGCAATATCCCTTGCTGAGGTTTCACAAAGTGAAAAGCATCTGTCTCCACGTGCCAGACAGGTTCCTGCTCTTGCAGGGTCCTCAGCTACCAGGACAGCTGTCAGGCAGTGCTCATCCCTTTCCTGGCTTTCTGCATAGGAGACTTTTCTTGTCAGCAAGTCAAATTGTCTTGTCTTGGCCTCTCGAAGCCCTTTTTGACCTGGAGACCAGAGCAGTGTCCCTGTGCCTGCAGGACTGTGGAGATTTCCTTCCCAACGCTGTAACCTCCCTTCCCAGGCATTGTATGGTGGGAGTTGTGCACTTGAGTCTGCAGCACAAAAAAAAGACGTGCAGACCTGAGACAAATCTGAGTTATTAATTAAACCTCATAGCGGCCTGGGGAAGCAAGCGGTTATTAGCTTAACTGAGGGACAGGGAAATTGAGGCAATCTCCCAAGGTCACACTGTGGAAGAGATTAATGAATAATCTTGTAGCGCAGACCTGAGATCTCATTTCCAGACCATTTTTGTCTCTTAAGGTATATAATAGATCACCATCGAAATTATGCTATAGAATTCTATTAATAATCACTAGTCAAAAATATGACACATCTAGCAATAACAGCTGGGGGAAAATTTAATAATTTCCTTTTTAATGTATTTCCTTCTGTACTACAGTGTTTGATATTAATTAAAAGAGACCCCTGAGCGGTGCAGAATAATAAAAACCTCAGTCAGTCATAGCTGAGAATATGCTAAAACTTTGTGTGTTAAACTTTCAGGCATGGCTTTTGGTTTAGGTTGAGTGTGTGCTCTGCTTTCTGTTGGCCTGGTTTTAAAATTCACATTCCTGGCAAATCAACAGAGTCACCTGAGGAGTCTCAAATCCAATCAAAGAGCGAGTGATTTCTTCAAGCTTTGCAGTCTTGTTATTTTTTAATTCCTTATCAAATAATTTATATGAACCTTTACCTATATCATAGTTCACTGATGCAAGTAATTTCAGAGGTTTTTGGCAAAATAAACTGCCAGTAAAAAATATTCTTGGTTAATAACTAATGTAAAAAAGACAGAAGTATTTTACCATCGCTATAAACTGTGAGTTAATTTTAGAGCCCTGTTAAAGTGAAAATAATATTATTTCTGGTCCTA
This sequence comes from Phaethon aethereus, assembly GCF_964289735.1. Taxonomy (NCBI): domain Eukaryota; kingdom Metazoa; phylum Chordata; class Aves; order Phaethontiformes; family Phaethontidae; genus Phaethon; species Phaethon aethereus. The sequence goes on from NC_138582.1 coordinate 16,423,837, forward strand.
GGCCCATCAACAGCCATGGCTGTCAAGTGATAGAGCAGGTTGTCTGCTGTGAAACTATACTGGTCTTGATAAGGCCAGTCGGTCAGGAAAATGCATCATCTCCATGGTCAGCTCTGGACTCACAACTGATCTGAAGCTGTAGTCTACCCTGAGGGTCTCTAGATGAGCAAACTTTCTGATGGGCCATCAGCTCGTAGGCAGTCTGACCTTCCTCTTCTAATTTGTGATCCAAGCTAAACCAAAGCTTCTCTAACTCAAACAAACTTGCCCTTCTCTCTGTCCCACCCCTCTCACTGCTCAGCATGGTCCCATTTCACAGCTTCGGTGTGTCCAGAAAAGCTCATAAATGTGTGGTGCTTATTAGAGTGTAATTGCTTTGGGGGATCCATGACTCAGGCCTGGCATGCGCATTGGAAGGCAGCGCATTGGAACACAATCTCTCAGGATGCTCTTGGAGATCTATGTGTGTTCCCTCTCCTCCTCACTGGCTTCTGATAACCTTCGTCCTCAAGGCAAGAACCTTCATGCAGTTCTGATGACGTGGTCCACAGTGGTATTGGCTAAGAACCTCCTGCACTGTGAGGCTGTACACATAGCTCTCATCAGCACCTCATATCTGCTTCTTCATGCTGATCCTTTACCATAAGGAAGATATGGCAGTTCTTTAGGAGTCATATTTTTCAGAGACAGGTATCTAGGAGAAGAGTTTAAAACCAGCACCACTATGCCAAACATACAGAGATACAGAGGTAACAGCTGAAGTGATGGTTGGATTCCAAGCTCCTCATGATTTCAAGTGAGATCCAGGCACATATTTCACACAAATATACTGCCGTGACAGAATGAAGCAGAACTTTCAACACTTAGGAGGATTATCTGTTCTGGATGCTAAGACTATACAAAGTAATTCTCTGTGCTCATTAACTTACCTCTACTCATTACCCTCAAAGACTTTGAGACAGTGTATGACACTGATCCAATAAATAAGTTTCTGCGGCACTGCTGAAATGATACCTCCACAGGTGGAAATGCATTATTTGTACCAAGTGTTGGTGAGACAGGTAAGGGAGCTTCATGCTGGCATCCAAGATCCGAAACAGGAGCACAGTGACAGGATGGCGGCAGACTCGCAGGGTACCACAGCGAGCATCCCTTCCAGCTCTGCATGGACCTGCCCTGATCGCCTCGTATCAGGAGAAATCTTTCACGAGTTGCCTCCTTGGAAGACTGCCTACAGAAGCAGTTCAGTGCCATGATATATCTATATATTCATTTCTATATATATACACCTAGATATATACATATATACGTACACATGATCAACAGCACATTATAGTTTTGCACATCTCAAATCAGTAATCTCACTCCATTGCATAATGTTCTCACTCTGAACCATAATGCTGCCAAAAGCCTAAAAATCACCATTTTTAACTTCCTCATATTTTTAGACATATAGTGACATATAACGACAGACAGATACTTCACACAGGCACAACCCAAAGAAGAAACACAAGACAGCAAACATTTTAAATAGGCAGCTAATACAACAGAGCATTTACTCTGAGATCAATATAGATTTCCATAGGAAACTTTGTGCGCCCCCAAATATACACGATTGATAGAAGCAAAAAAAAATGAAGTTCCACAATTTATACAAGCAGCGGGTATGCAGAATTAATAGTATTTGTATTTCTTACTGGGTGATACTTGGCTCCTGGCAAAAGGTACTTCACTGTGGGTTAGACACATTGCAATTTACACTTTCAGAACACTTTCCTTACATTAAATTAATCTAAGATAATTAAAGAAGACTAGGACCGTGACGTAATGGCCTCAAGTTGCGCCAGGGGAGGTTTAGATTGGATATTAGGAAAAATTTCTTCACTGAGAGGGTGGTCAGGCATTGGAACAGGCTGCCCAGGGAGGTGGTGGAGTCGCCATCTCTGGAAGTGTTCAAAAAACGTGTGGATGTGGTGCTTCAGGACATGGTTTAGGGGACATGGTGGCGCTGGATTAATGGTTGGACTTGATGATCTTAAAGGTCCTTTCCAACCTAGTGATTCTGTGATTCTGTGATTCTGTGATTCTGTAATTAAATAGACATTACGCTCTCATTAGCAGAAGTGAGTGACCTTCCAGTGCCATGGATCAAAGAGGAAGATGATGACTTATATTTTGGGAGACGGTGACTTACATTTTCTCCTTCCTGATAGCAGGAGCTGGTGGAGCAATTTTTGGTATCAGACCCAAGCAGGGTGGAGTGGTCCTCAGCTGTGGCCAGGGGAGGCTCCTGATCAGCAAGGACCAGATCTGCTGGTCTCCATCACAGAGTGTGGGAAAGCTGACAGCCAGGCTGGAGACGGCTCCTGTCGTCCTGTCTGACACTGTCCTCTTTCAGAGACACACCTTGCAGCTCTTGAGGTGCAGAAATTACACCTTTTATAACTTAATCCCAACACAGTAAGATCCTGATCCAAATTCAGATGAAATTACACACTTGCACTGGCTTCTGGAAATTCCAAAGTTTTAAAAATCCTGCTGTATTCTCCAAAACTGATTTTTTGAAAGGTGATTTCATTAATAACAGTATTTACAGCCTGAAAAAGGGTTCAAAAATGCCTGTCCAAAGCTTCAGTGACGGTTTACCCTTAAATCACAAGGCCAAAATCACTTCTCTCTGGCTACAGCGTTCTCCCGGCAATGTGACTGAGAAGCCTTTTTCAGCTCTTGGGCTCCCAACAGCCATTGACACTGTGGTGTGGATTTTGTCCTCTGGAGGGACAGAAGACAAACCCTCATTATTACCTATGGGTCATGGAATTACTGAAATCTGTTTCCCATTTCTGCATAATTCTTTAGGCATAATTTAAATTTGATAGAAAAGAGGAAGATGTCCCATTTCCATCTCAGTTCCTCCAGATATACAGTTCCCCAAACAGATTAGGCCTTTGAGAAAGAGGTTAGTTTAAAACAGAGATTAATAGTTTCTGGATAAATAAAGTCTCTTTTCTCCAGATGCTATCATCAGTAACTCATTCTAATATTTAAGTCTTTTCTTTTTTCCCAAGCAGACCGGCCGCACCAATCCATTTCCAGGATAGGCCCTACCCACAAACATGACAGATGAACTAAAAGAAAGGAATTGTTTTTTCTAGGAATTTGAATTTTGCACACATTATTTTTCATGAAAGTTCAAGTGAACTCAAAAGCAGCCACTTAAATCCCAAAGCACAGAAAGTGGAGACGTAACTAAAGGTGAGAACTAACTACAAAACTGTTTATGGACCTGAAACAGCCTGCACTATAACAGAGAACCACTGCTTGAACGAAGCTGTGTGTGCATAAGCATAGATTTCTGAGATTATAAACGAGGCCAGAAGACAGAGGACCCAGGGGAGTTGTGCTTCACTCTGGAGTGGCAGGTGAAGACCAGGTGAGACACCCAAGTAAGCCAAGATGTCTGTGTTTAGGCAATGCATTGACATCCTTCATATCTTAGTGGATGATCATGAGTTATTTTCCTGCACTCCTTCACAATTCGTTTCCACTCCTGAAGACAAAATCCCATTAGTTTTTTTTTTACCTCTACATCACTTTTAACCATCTTCCATTAAAGTAATTGAGAAAAGAAATTATAGGGGAGGTAAGATACATAGCCAAAAATTTCCCATCTTTGAAGTCTGCTGTGAATTATTTTTCTTGTATCTCATTTGAGCCCTAGGACTCTTTCAGCAGCCAAATGTGCTCAGCAGCTAAAAAATCAATAGACTCCTACTGAGGAGTAAGTCTCTTCCCATCTCCTGTGCTGATTTGTTCTGTAACCTCTGACAAGACCACTTTCCTCTTTGGCTCTGGCTTTGTCTGCTTGTGCAATAATGGCCCAAGTCGTGCAATGGCAACACCCAGTGCTGGGGAGCACATTTCCCCCTCCACTGAGAAACAACACACACTTCTCCCAGCCTCTAGGGCTTCCAGCAGCAGCAGCAGATTAGAGATATTTGCCTCCTTTGTTCATCCTACCCTTGCCCACCTTGGCCAATGCTTTCTTTGGAGAGCCCTGCGAGATCTGCAGGGCAGCATAATGCAACCGAAGAGCAAGCTCTGGTGCATGTCCTGCAGTAAGACCCCCTTGCCTTGCCAAGCCCTGGTGAAATGATGAGCTGAACAGGCATTTGCCAGCACAAAACTTGCTACAGAGCTAACCAGGACCCACACTTATATTATCACTGTAATTTAAAGCCAAATCTGTACTTAAGTATATGGGTAACTGCAAGCCATGCTGGCTTTATAATCACAATATTTCTGAGAACTGAGACAGTTGTGTTAAAAATAGGATCATTTACATGGATCTCTTTGTAAGATCATAAACCAGGTTTCTTCCAGACTTAATACTGCTTCATAATCTCTAACAGTTAGCACCCTTACTGTTTGGGTTGCAAGAGAGCTAATTCGTCACCCTTATGGCTTCTACCAGCAGTAGGGTAAGAGCAGCAATTTTAATTAAAAGTTTATATGCAAACATATTTCACAATTTTTTGTGTGACAAATGGTTATCCTCACCCTGTGGGTATCCCTGCTGCTGGTCAGAGCAAAATGCTTGCCTTTGCAAAATGGTACTTTTTTGTCAAAACACATACAGGAAAACAGTAGTGATTCTCACAGCTTTATCTTAGACTTTCATAGGAGAAGCAAATTTCTTTCTCTCAACCCTACTATTTTGTCTGTTTAGGGCTTCATTCCACAGATGATTCTGTCTGATCTGTATCTTCACATCATTAGTTTGTGCTTTAAACAAGGACTATTTTCTTCTGCATTCATGCCTAGTACAACAGATATCTCAATATTAATATGCTGAAAAAATTATGATAAACCTTGGAAGTATTTTCTTTGTAAGTCATTTTACAGCATTATGACATACAGTGAAATAAAATGTCCAAAGCTATAATTGTACAAGTTATGTTAATGGTAGAATAATGTGAAAAATTATACAAATAAATACATGTCTAATTTAAATGCTCTGGGTATGTCTGCTGAGTGTCTGTTATATTTCTTCATAGGGCTGTGTTTCTTTTCTCATATTAGCTGCCATTTTCTGATTCTTCCCTTTCCATGCAACCCTCTAAGATGGACTATTCTCTCTTCTTACTGTGTGGCTACCTAAACCATATTCTCAGCAGGCAGTTGCTATAATTGCTGATGTAAATTCTTTCCATAAACTGAAAGAAAGATTTATGATTTCCTTCATATCAGCACATTGCAGCAGATCAGTCCAATATCATCTATCTCTCACGTCATTCTGTTCAATGCAGATGCATTACCATGTAGTCTTGGATCAGGACAGATGAAGTCTATTTAGTACAGTTTTCTGCATGCATATGTAGGAAAAAGCTCAATGTCTCTCTGAAGCCTTCAGATTTTGTGCTGATGTGGGATCTGGTGGTACTAACTCAGTGGGAATCTTTCTTGTAAGAACAACTTGTAAGAAGCCGTTTCATTTCAAGGTAGAATATTGTGTTTCATTGAGTTTCAATGACATTAAATAATTATACTGATTTCTAACAGCCAGGAAAAGAGAAAAAATACCTGTTTACAAAGCTTATTGGCAAAGTTTGTTCACATTCTGGAAGTTGAAAGAATGGGTTTAAAACCCACTGTATATAATTATAGACTCCACAAGGATGAAGAAATAGGGAACAGGGTAGAGAAGACTTGGGGGAACACAATAGCAGCCTTCCAGCGCTTGAGAGAAGGTGACTGAGAAGACAGAGCCAGGCTTTGCAGAAGTGCCTGGCAGGAAGATGAGAGACAATGGTCATCAACTGCAATAGGGGACATTTTGATTGGTCATAAGGAAAAGCATTTTCATCCCCAGGACAGTCAACACTGGAACAAGTTGCCCAGGAAGCTGTTTGTGGTATCTACTTCCCTGGAGATTTTCAACCAACTAGACAAAGTCCAGAGAAACCTGGTCTGAATTCAGTGCTGACCCTGCTTTGGGCAGGAGACTGGGCTAGCGACCGCCCAAGGTCCTTTCCAGTCTCGGTGATTTGATGATTCTAAGTTTGGGCTTGGCAAAATGATGCCTGAAATTATAATTTATGGTGTAGTTTGACTTGCACTATGAAAATGTAAGCATGGGACTTGCAGGGTACAGTATGTTGTGATGGGGTGAACAAGGTTGGTAAGAAAAAGAATATATTGTTTATGCCTTGCTGGAAAATAGTCAATGCCATGCATTTTCATCAAAAACGAAACACTGACATTCCAGCCCCTGCTCCAATGACTTTTTATAGAAGCTGGAGTAAGTCCAATGGAAGAGAATGTGGAAAGAACGAATTCCAAATATTTTTTTTGTGAAATATGGATGTTTTCCAGCCCCAGACTCCACCATGAACTGCTCTCTTTTGTCACCAGGTGCCGTGCAGCCCATCTGCCTACGCAGCAGTAAAAGACAAAGATGGAGGTGGAGACACATTTGCCTCCTGCTGGCCTGGCTCTTCTCCTCTGCACTTCTCAGGGCACTCTGCTAGGGTGCAGAAGCTGGAGTTCATGTCCTCCCAGTCTCTCATGTCCTTTGTGAGTGCTCATCCAGAGAACTATTGAATGAAAGGTCACCACTACTTTTCTTTCAGTGCTTTCTGCATTTTTTTAAATCCAGACCAAATAATTATTTTTTTCCTGTGGAAATTAAATACATCACTTCCCTTTGGACTTTTTACAAATCATGTGTTGAAAATAATTCCCCTACTCATAAACACCAGAGAGGATTGTGTGGGCAAGATCCTTAGCCAGCGCTAACCTCTGGGCTCCATTGCTTTTCATGGAGCTGTACCTCAGCTGAAGATCTAGTCCAAAACATGAATCTGGCAACTGGTCTGGCGGTCCACCTGAACCATCCTCCCACTCGTGCCAAGGGTGCCAACACCTGACCTCTCCATAGCGATAAAGTTCACAGTCAAAAATCACACATACAACCCCATTACATAATGTACCCAGATGTCTGGAGCCAAACAGTGGGACATCTGTTTTCATCAAGCAACCTTTCATACTTAGTGGATATATTTGGCTGCCTTGTGTTGTACTCAGGTGCAGTGCTCCAAATACATGCAGACACTAATCTATGTATTTCAATGCACAATTATTTAACTGCAGGCAGCTGTGACATCCAAACACTGTCACGCACAATCCTCTGGAGTGCCACATCTGCATTTATTGAAAGATTCCACATCAATATACACAAGCTAGTGTTTGCATATGTTTGGAGCTCTGCACCTGTGTGTATACCGAGATATCCCAAAAAAGGAGTTATGGATTTGTTGCATTTCTCACTCTTCAGTGATTGAAAGGTAAGCCCATATGGGCAGTCCTTTTCTGTTCCTCTTAGGAGAAAGAAATATCACATTTAGTCTTCTTGGCACATTAAAATCAGAAAAAAAGGAATAAGATATATGTTCAAGAAAATGTTTCTCTATTCTTAGCTCTCAGCACACACTCAAAGCTCCAAACTTCAACAGTTCTTGGTACAGCAAAAAAACTCCCAATGTGAGTCTCTCTTCATAGTTGTTAAGGTCCCCCCTTACTCTTCCAAACTATATCAAATTTTCCATTATCTTATTTTCCAGTTCATCTGTTGTTCACCTCTAACAGCCTTGTTGCGCAAGTTGCTTTTGCCTGAACAACAATGATGAATGAGATTGTCATTCTGTTAGGAGATGTTTCCTAAATGGTTTGTTTTATCATCTTTCCCAGTATTTTTTTTCCTAAGCTTTTCCATTGCCTTTGCCTTCATTTGTAATTGTGAATAGATGCCTTCAGTATTTAGCAAGTTCTTCATCCTCTTAATCTGTGTATGTTATGTTTGAACTTACAAAATCTTAAATGATTGTCTGAACAGCCCTTTTCCCTTCCACAAGTGTTATTCCAGTTGCGGTGTATAACTGCATGCAGTTATTGAATAAGCAGCAGTTCCATTAATCCTCGCAATGAAGCTATTTCCCTCTGCATCCACATCTTTCTCCTCAAAAGTCCATGAAATGAAACCGTTGTTTGCGCTATTGTTGGCAGTGGCCTTAAAATTTGCTACTTAGAGTGAAGAAATTAATAATTTTTCTGATCAGTTCACTGTTAATTTATTAGCATGGTTTTTTTTTTAAATCTTCTTAAAAGAAAAAAAATGCATTTATGTTAATGGCTTAAATATACATTTAGAATTCATGAAATGTGTGGAATCCACTAATCACCTTAGCTGGATGGACCTGGGAGAACAGTAATAACAGATCAACCAGTTGTCAGATTAATAATATTCCTCTGTGTATAAGGAACATCGACACCAATTAACACAGAAGCAAAAGAAAGTGAAAAGACAGAGAATCAGACAATGTCCCCAGCTGACAAATGCAAATAGGTCATTAATCCTAAAATACTCATCTGGTATTTACAAAATATTTACCCAAAGTTCCAGCTATTGTGTTCCCAGTCTGCTTTTATTATTCTTGGGAGGATGCACCATTATGTCAGCAATAAGGAAAAGGACGCATAGTTTCGGGATTTGTCCATGGAAAGAGAGGAAAGCAGCAAGATGTTAGAAAAGGGCCACCACAGGCTGCAGCTGTTTGGCACTGCCAGATTTAAAGACCCAGCTCCAGAAGCAGCCGCCAGGAATAAAAGCCACAAACAAATGTAGTTTTGCCAGCGAGAAAGTCAACAGGTTTCAACTTACACTGGCAAAACGCTCCCAAAAAGACTCTTTCCCTTGCGGCTTGATAGAACCACGGTGCTCTATGTCATGATGCAATGTAATAACGTGGAAGTTTTCTCCTTTTTTCACGAGAACGTTTTGTTTAGGAGTGGAATATCGTTGAAGTGGACACACAGATAACTACGAGGCACAAGTTTACGGTGAGGGTCGATAAAGGGCTACAGTCCAGAAGAGCACACAGCCCTCCAGCTCCACGCCTGGTTGAGAGCCACATGGTGCAGAGCCCAGTCCTGACGAAGGCTGCCTGTGCCCTTGAATAACCCATCTCAGAAAGCCTAGAAAAACAGCTAGATCATTCCAAGGCACTCGTTGAAATCTCTTCTAGTAACTGAGATCCTCAAGGTGTTGCTCTCCCTTGTTTCTTATTTATTCTTGTTTGCACCTTCTCTTCATTCATGTTTTCATTTCAAAGCAATTTTTTGCTGAATCTGTATGGATGTGCAGAATGGTGTAAAGTAGATAAACGTGAGATGAGAGCTAGAAGTACCAAACACTTCCTGCTGCTCTCCGGGACACAACATAGACACGTGCTTAGCTTCAAAATTGTTGCTGAATTCTTAATAGTTCCTTTTCACTGTGCCTGACTGTCCTTTATACCAAGAAAGCCATGTTCCCCCTGCAACTAACTTAAGCCAGTAGATTTGCAGTGCTTTGGAGTTGTCGTATCTCAAGATACTGTCACATCCTCCCTTCTAGCAACAAAGGTCCTACTGAACCAGAGGGTCAGTCAGTTTTTCCACAGGCACCGACGCAGTCTGCCACCACAGAGTCCTCACCCTGAGGGAGAGCTCCACGTTTTACCTGCATATAGATCCCACTCACACATTGTCAGCCTAAAGGAGGTCAGTGCTATATATGCATCAAGGGCAACAGACATCTACTATTACAATAAGAAATTATTTTTATATGAAAATTTGACCTCTGTCCACTCTAATGGTTTTAACCTAAAAGAGGGCAGATTCAGACTAGATATAAGGAAGAAATTTTTCACAATGAGGGTGGTGAAACACTGGCCCAGGTTGTCCAGAGAGGTGGTAGATGCCCCATCTCTGGAAACATTGCAGGTCAGGTTAGACGGGGCTCTGAGCAACCTGATCGAGTTGAAGATGTCCCTGCTCATTGCAGGGGTTGGACTAGACGACCTTTAAAGGTCCCTTCCAACCCAAACTATTCTATGATTCTGTGACTCTGGTGGTGAAACTTAGACTTGCATGTAATTCAAAACCTTCTTTGAATAACAGAAACTCAAGTATATTCTCTGATAAGAAAACCGGAATATTTACTTTTGTCTTTACTCCTCAAGCTGTTGTCATAGCCCAAAGTCACAAACATATGCAATAAATGAAGCAGTAAGATATCTTTCCTTTTTAAGGACAAGAGCAGTTTCAGTCAGAATCAGACCAAGAGCAGACACATTTTTTGGTGTGCGGAGGACACTACTGGCAGGCAGGGATCCCATCCCAGGCATCCCACCGCTGCTGCCTATCCCTGCTCACCCTCTCAGAGGATACGACCTCTCAGCTCTGCTGGAATAGCTGCTTGCATAATGGCTCCCCACAGATTTTGTCAAGACTCCAACTAAAATTTGCAGGACTGCATTAAAATTTACACGACAGATATACATCAGCAGGTCTGGGAGAGCAGTGCCTTCCAAGGTGGGACAGTACCTGGCTACTCGTGACATGCAGAGGGGTTTGGCCTTAGTGGTCTGTGTTGGCTCTGAGCAGAGCAGGATGCTGCCCTTGCTGTGAGAGCAGGAGCCTGGGCGCAGCTGAGCTGCTGTACCATGGCCTGGGCACGGGGCAGAGATCACCTGGCTTGCGCTCAGCCAGCCAACTTCGGAACGGGATGTCAGAGAGCTGCGTCGCTTCACCCCAGTGGCCAAGCGCGGTGCTGAGCCGTGACGAACAGAGGTAACAACTCCCTTGGAGATTGCTTTGGCGTATTTTAAGTGCAGTTGCATTGCAGCATTTTTTACAGCCTATGCGTCTCCCGAAGACCTTGTCTGCTCACGGGTTACTATGCCACAACACAGTGCTGTGGCTTAACCCGGCAGGTAGCTAAAACAACCACACAGTCGCTCTGCAGCGGGATGGGGGAGAGAACCAGCAAAAAAAAGGTAGGACTCGTGGGTTGAGATAAAGAGAGTTTAATAGGACAGTGGAAGAAAAAAAGAGTAATAGTAATGATAATAATAATGGTAGAAGAATACACAAAACAAGTGATGCACAGCACAGCTGCTCACCACCCGCCGACCAAGGCCCAGTTGGTTCCCGAGCTGCAGCACCTCCCCAGCCAGCTCCCCCAGTTTATGTACTGGGCATGACGCCGTATGGTCTGGAATATCCCTTTGGCCAGCCGGGGTCAGCCGTGCCCCCTCCCAGCTCCCGCGCACCCCCGCCTGCTCGCTGGCAGCCCGGCATGGGAAGCTGGACAGTCCTTGACTGCTCAGCAACAACTAAAAACATCACTGTGTTACCAACATTATTTTCACCCCAAAGCCAAAACAGAGCATTATACCAGCTATCAGGAAGAAAATTAACTCTATCCCAGCCGAAACCAGGATACTTATTTACTTCTTGCAGACGATTAGCATGTCTTGAAAGTGTTTTTCTAAAGCTGCCTCTTGCACATGCCCCTAAGCCAAAGAAAGCTCTGTGTTTTTGTTAAGTGTGCATTGCTGTCTGCTTAACTGTGAAAAACAGAAACAAAAAACAGAAAGGAAAAGCAGAAGCTTCTGTGACTTTGCCAAAAGGGTTTCATGTAAGTATTAAAAATCAAGGAACTAACACATGTCCTCATGTTCCCAGTCAGAAAGCAGAGAGTTTTGCATGCAGGTGGTTATTTAATATAGCAAATAACTCAATCCTCCCAACATATTTCATCAGATTAACAAGGTTCAATACACCTCATGTGAATTACCTGTTTCCTCACATCAGATGTTCAAAGAACTGAGCAAAAGCAGCACTGAAAACACGGTACAATATCAGTGGGAAAAAGCTCATGTTCACTGTCCATGAACAACGTTTTAGCAGCTGTTCCTTAAAACAGAACTGACATAATGTGAGCCCCACTGTGGCCCTTGTTTTCTTTCATCCTGGGCCCGAGTTGCTGTCATGGATATCCTCCACTCACGGTGCTTACTTCGTGTAAAAGCACTGCTGTGAGTGTTAGAGGATTTCAGCAGACTGCACCGAGCCAGATCATCTCCACGCCACTTTTGAAACCTGCACTCAAATTTGAGAAGCCGACCACCTTGTTTCTTAGGTGATTGCCAACTTCTGCCAGTGCTGAAAGTGCTGGTGAATTATCTGTGCATCTCCCTTGATGGCCAAGTTTGACATCCTAATGTGTGGGAAGATGTCCTATCCATGTGAATAAGGGACTACTAAGAGAAGTACCACTGGGAGGAGGTCCTGGTGCACTAGAAGTGACTGGGGCAAACTGCCTTCAGTCATCTCCATCTAATTTTTCCATGGAGAAGTTTTGGAGCTATTGCTATGTATCTCATCTCTGCAGAGGGACTTGATCTCACCATGTCACACCAGTATTCTTCCAGAAATGCCAACATGAAGCATGAAAACAAGGTACCAACCACAATATCCATTGTCATTTGTATCTCTCCATGTTTCTTCCCTGCCACAAATCCAACACCCATGCATATCTCTGCAATGCTCTGATGTTCTTTCATCCACTCTTTCTAAAAAATGTCAACACATCATAAACACAACTACATGGTGTTAGGAGAATGTCCTCTAGTGTATTCAAGTACTTTATCACCTCTACACATGGACAAAATTAATCATCATCCTGGGCAAATAAAAGTCTTATGCTAACATAACATCAGCCGAGGAAATGTCAAGGCAAGACCAGGAAGGCAGTACTTCAGCACTGCTTCTGCGTAGAGGGCTTGGAGATGTGGGGTGTACTGCCAGCAAGCCCAGTGCCACACACACACGCGCGCGCACACAAGTAAGCCCTGTGGACACAGGCAACCAAAGCTTTTAACGTGCCAGGAGAGGTGTGTGTGCAGAATTTGATTTGCCTTTTCAAATGCACAGGACGGATGTTGGCATCCAGTAGCGCAGACGGACACGCCAGGGTAATATTTCAAGCAGGATACGAAAAGGTGACTGAAGAGATAAGCCAATCCCACATGAGCAACTTCTGGTCACTGAGAGAACAAAGTCTGGACTATTAACTGGGAAGAGTAGAGCTGTCTTGGCTCCAACAAAGTTAGAAGGGTTGTTTTGCCAAGGCCGTGTGCGAGGATTTGAAGGATTCTGGCCAGGTCTCTACTACGAAGCTTTACGAGCATATCTGTGCTGGCTAGGAGCACAGAAAAATCGCCCCTAGCAATGCTAGCAGAAGCCCTGGTCTGGGCACAACCATGCTTTCAGACAATACTTTGGTTCATTCGACTTGTGTCATTTGGGAGGGGTTTGAGCGAGGCTGGAAGCACGCCCCGTCAGAGGTCCCCGCCGGACACCTCTGCTGACATGGCTGCGGCAGGGTGGCTGCCAGCAGACGCCGGGCAGACGCGCAACACCGAAACAGTGCTAAGGTCACTCAACATGAGGTTGTTCAGGTTGAAACCAGCTTTCCTCCAGGAGCAGGCAAATTCTTGCTAGCCAGCCAGCATGGACTGGGTGCTTCAAACCCTCCTCCGCAGAGAACTCCTGCCGTTAAGGGTTAATGATGTTCAGAAACGGGATGGTCACTTGGGGCATGTCAGCAGTCACACCCCTCAAAGGCAGAACTGCCAGGACTGAAAAAAAATCAGATGGGCTGAGAGAACCTTCTAAAGAGAGAGGGAGGAGGAGAGGGGGGAGATGCCTTCACGGGACAGGGTACCGGGCCACCGCAGCTCAGCAGCTCGGGAGATGCTCTCTGGCAGAGCCCGGCAAGCAGCGCTCCGGCAGCCGGCGCAGGAGCCGCGTCGCGCTGGCTTTCCCCTGTTCTTTTTTGAACAAACGGGACACCTTGTAAAAGAAGGAGCGGTAGTGGTAAGGTTAACTGCCAAGCAGATAATCCACGAGTGTAGAAAAAGTGGTGTTATAAATATCTGGTTATTGAACTCTGAAAGCTCAAGTACTTGCTGTTAATTACTTTTAGACTACTTTTTTGATAATGTGTGTGTAAGACTGATCATCCTGAAAGCCATGACATTACCACTTATGCAGAGGGCAAGACAAGCAATGAAAATAAAAGATGAATCTGTATTTATTTTGCAGGCTAATTAGATTGCTGTGTATGAGTCTATTTAAAGTAAATGACAGCAAAAATCACTGATCATTAAATGCAACGATTTACACAGTGCATGAAAATCATGGTCAGCATCCCCTCATGCTTAGAACATACAATTTTTCATGTTTTATATATTTTGTAAATATTTTACATATGCAAATCTTCTTTACATAGCATTCTTTATTAATGAGAATGTGGTATTTAAGATGCAAAGGTATTAAAGGGATGTAACACTACAGTATTTAGCGAAGTACATATCCAGTAGTTTTAAAGATGCCTGATTTAAGTAGTAAGTATTTTTCCTTCTACAGAAAATGTCATATTGGGGTAGCAAAGGGTAATACCATCTCCCCCAAATGCCGTTATGCTGAATGTAACCAGCCACAATACAGTGACAGCGTAGTCTGTAGTGCTGACTTCAACACCTCTTAAAGCCCTAGCCACTAAAATCTGAGACCAGGATGAATACCCCATTTCACATTCCCTAATGAAAATTCAGAAGTCTGTCATCCTCTGCAATATTAAAATTCTTAACTTAAGAATGGATCTTGCATCAGTCCCATCCTCACTGAAGACACTGGAGTTTAACCATACAGATTATAATATTAGGTTTTCTTTATGATAGTAATTTTGCCGTCCAATCTTCAGCATTTTTATTATCATGATATCTGCCTTTCTAAAGAGCCTGTCATTCTAGGTTTTCAACCATTCGGATTACATTTTTTTAAGTTTCCTCTATATAAAGAAATATGTTTTCCCTGCTCTCCTTTTTGATGCTAATTTTCATAAGAAGTAAGGATCAACAGCCAGTTTTTCACTACGGAAGATACACAGATATGCCTTCCAGTTTCTTTTAAGGTGAAATCTTTTGCAAAGACAAAAGCTGCGTCACCCAGTAAAGCAATTACAGAGATCTGTGCGATACTTCTAGTACTTTAATTGCAGCATATAGGAAGAGATGCAATATTACTGTCACTGAGTAATACTCATCCAGCTTTCTTTGAAGCCAGTGGTAGACTACTGTTGCCATCAGTCAGAAACAAATTGGGCCTCGAATACGTACCCATTTAAGTAAATTGCTTGTTAGCTTCCCCCATCAAAACTGCGGCTGAGCCTCCCGTTGCCAGGCTGAGATAACACTCACAGTCATTTAGAGAGGCAATGCAGAAGTGTAATGGTTGCGGAACATGAACTGTTTCGGCTTCTCTGCTTCCCTCAGCCACCCCCACAGAGGGGAAGGCAGGCAAGGCAAAAGCAGCCAGCACGCAGCTCCGGCTGATACAAAGCAATGGTCTCTAGCAGCCCGGCGTTGCCGTCGCTGGGTACGCGCCAAGTTTGCCGGGTCTCAGAACAGAGGCTTGCACGACTTGCTCTGCCCAAACTTGTCTTGACTTGCTTGGAGCTTTGTTTTTACTTGGTTTTCTTGTTTTCACTTAGTTTTCTTCTGACATGCTGTTTTGGTTTTGGCTGGGATAGTTAATTTTCTCCACAGTAGCCAGTATGGGGCTGTGTTTTGTATTTGTGCTGAAAACCGTGCTGATAACACAGGGATGTTTCCGTTATTGCTGAGCAGTGCTGACACAGAGTCAAGGCCTTTTCTGCTTCTCCCCCCACCAGCGAGAAGGCTGGGGGTGCACAAGAAGCTGGGAGGGGGGACGGCCGGGACAGCTGACCCCAACTGACCAAAGGGATATTCCATGCCATACGATGTCATGCCCTGCATATAAAGTGGGGGCAAGAAGAAGGAAGGGGGGGACATTCGGAGTGATGGCGTCTGTCTTCCCAAGTAACCGTTACATGTGATGGAGCCCTGCTTCCCTGGAGATGGCTGAGCACCTGCCTGCCCATGGGGAGTGGGGAATGAATTCCTTGTTTTGCTTTGCTTGTGTGTGTGACTTTTGCTTTCCCTATTAAACTGTCTTTGTCTCAACCCACGAGTTTTACTTTTTTCTCCTCCTGATTCTGTCCCCCATCCCACTGAGGCTGGGAGTGAGCGAGCAACTGCGTGGTGCTTCACTGAACATCATGAAACCACAACACATGCAATCCAAGTACTGGATCATAAGGTGCAGCTTTCCTGGACTTCTGCAAAAGCCTGGAGACCTGCAAGAGAATCTGAGACATGGACGCATATATCTGCATGGAAGCAGGACTCCAAGCACCAAAATGCCTGCTTGTCCTTGTCCTCTCTGAGGAATAACTGAGAAGTCAATACAGAGTTTCTAATAGGTTTTATTCCCGGAGAATACAATATGATCTTTCCTCAGCACATTTACCAAAATGAAAGTAAAATTTGCTCATTCCACAAACCTCTTAAAAAGCCCTGCATGCAATAAAAGGGTTAATAAGTCAGTTTCTCCCCTGCCTGTAGACATTAGTTTTTATGGGTAAATGTTAAGTTTTACAGTCACATACATTTTATATGCACTGATTTTTATTGCCTAGACAGTTCTGCATTTATCATTCATCCTCAGATCCTTTAGCTATTTGAATCTAGGAATGAAGATTAAAACACTGCATGGTACTAACATAGTTTGGTGTGTTTTTTTTTTAAAAAAGCAGCTTACAAGCATTAAATCCAAGGCACAGTTAAAAATTCTCATTTTCAGGAGAGTACGTTTAAAATTGTGAATACCTGAAGTGACATGTATCCCAGTGAAACATTTAAAGAACTAAAAATTGTACAAAATTATACACATGAATAATAGCTTGAGAATGAGACCAAGACCCTTTCCTATACATGCATACTTATTAGACACTTTTTTTAAAGCGCAAACTCTTCTGCACAAAAAAAAAGTGAAAGAGTAAACTCTAATAAAAACATGATTTTCCCCAACACCCTCACTAAAACATTTCGGTAATTTTCAAACAATGTGTCCTGGTTTTGGCTGGGATAGAGTTAATTTGCTTCCTAGTAGCTGGTATAGTGCTGTGTTTTGGATCTGGGATGAGATGACACACTGATGTTTTAGTTGTTGCTGAGCAGTGCTTACACTAAGTCAAGGACTTTCCAGCTTCTCACACTGCCCTACCAGTGAAGAGGCTCAGGGGACACGGGAAGGTGGGAGAGGACACAGCCAGGACAGCTGACCCCAACTGGCCGAAGGGATATTCCATACCATATAGTGTCATGCCCCGTATATAAACTACGGGGAAAGCTGGCTGGGCATCAGTCAGCGGATGGTGATCAACTGCCTTGTGCATTACTTTTTTTTCTTCCCCTCCTTCCGTTTCTGTCCTATTAAACTGTCTTTACCTGAACCCACAAATTTTACTTTTTTTCTTCCCGATTCTCTCCCCCATCCCACTGGGAGAAGGGGAGTGAGCGAGTGGCTGTGCGGTGTTTAGCTGCCGGCCGGGTTAAACCACAACACAACGCCATGTGTTCTGCTACCAAATTGGATCAAGAAGCTCCTGCAGCTTATCCATAATGTTGTTGTCAGAACCGTTTATGGAACATGTATTTCATCCGCAGGGTCTATGTCTTGAAACATGGTTTATTATTCTGGGCTCACAGCAACGTTCAGCGCTTTGGATTCAAAAGCTGCTGACAGTTCATTTTCGTTTCTCAGTCTCTGCATTTCTGTGTTTAAATCCAGTCCAGTCTTGGCAAGCTGACGACTCGGGGAGCGCACCTCCAGCTGAAGACACGGAGGAAAAGATTTTTATTAGCAGAAGATAACCATCAAACTAAATTACAACATGACTCTTTATGGACAGATAGATACATTTGGGTGGGAACATAAAAGTAATTGCTATAAAACTCATTAGAAAAATAGGCATTTCTCAGACCGTTTTCAAGTGATATAGCCTTCTTGCTAGCTACAGGGCAGCCAAAATAAAACTTCACTGGAGAAGCAACCACAGGATGTATATTTATTAGCTGCCAAAATAATCTGAAAAGGAAGCAAAAATAATTAGCATCAAAAAGTGAACAATCAGAAAGCTGAAATTTACCATCAAATGCAAAGTGTGTGAATTAATAGACTTAATCTTGTAAAGTGCTGATCTCCGAACCAAGCCCAGCAAGCCACGTAGGCACACTTTCTAACCGTAAATACCTCACACAAGACCCATCGGGGTATGACTGGGGGCAGTTGTTTCAGTGTGGCAAAGAACAGAGACACGGCACCCAGCATCCTGCGGGATTGCACCCTTTATGCCCATTTTATACATCCTGGAGTGTAAGATTTAACTGCATATACCTTCCAAACATACCATATCTGCAGACAGGGAGGCATAAGCATGCGGATCTAGAAGTCTGTTTCTCCACTTATATAGTGGCTACTATAATTTAAATGTTTGTATAGCCATAATTTAGAGAGAGAGTTTAAGTTTAAATGATACCTTTCCAGCCCACCCATCAAGTTGCAAATCCTTTTAAAATGAATTCTTCAACCTCTGTGAAGTTTTTGTCCCTAAACAGGTACTTTTTCCATCATTCTCTATTTTCTTTAATGTTTTCTTATTAGCAGTAGCTGACGTATCTTGCCTATCATGCAAAGCTGTTAAAAAATAATTAAATGTCACAGAAAATGCTGGACATTTCCTAGAGACTATTGCATGCCTTTAATTTCTTAGAAAATTCAGGTTGATCTAGGTGTAGGCAGGAGTTCTGTTGCAAGGAGTTAAGAGACATAAAGTATGAATAAATTCCAGCATTCTCAGATGTTTTTTTAAAAATGCACAATGAAACCATAATGTGATTTCATTATAGTCAACACCAATTTCCGTTTTAACTTTATTAAATGATCAGTGTATCATGACAGGTGATCCTGATCATCCTAGCTGTCTCATGTTTTCCCAGGAAGTTCTTGTTTTCAGTGCCTTATATTTTGCCAAACACAAAAATTTAGACTACATTTTCTTTCTTTACTCTAGCTGGTTATGGTTTTTTTTGATTTTTAGGTACAGCCGGTTCAGCTGTTTCTGAGAATTACGGAGGGAAAAAGTCAACAACTTTGCAAGAGCTTGAACTAACATTTTAGATGCTTTTTTTTTTTTAGCGACCTCTTTGTGTTTACATATAGCAGTAGGGAAATGCAACTTAGCAAAATTTGTGTTGTGCATGTGAAAAACCTGTACTCTGGGCAAATGATAAGATTCTAAAATTTTTTTTTTTTTGTATATATTTTATCTATTTCCTATATACATTCACTATATATCCATTTCTATATATTCCTATATAAATTTTATATATTTTTTTTTTATATATATATAACCCACACATTTTTACACATGGTGATGGGCAGAACTTAATGGCAGTTTGCTGAAAATATCAGTGGGCAACCCGTCTGCACTGAGCATGCTTTGCCCCCCCTGAAACAACTTATAAATACCAGGTATAGCAAGCATACTGTCCGGAAAAGATTTATAACTCTGAGTGAATTTCCACTGCAGAAATCACCCTTTGACCACGGAAAACAAACAGTTAAACTGGGGGCAGAGGGGAAACCTTTTTAGCTCTAAGGAATTTGCTCCTCTCATTCTCTGCTGCTCCAGTGCAAAGTGTCTTCCCTGAGCTTCCTACCTCTGATCCCCCACTCGGTCCTCACCTGCTGGTTTTTGCCAGCCCACATCACTCCTGGGTAGCCCACAGAGGGGCAATGCAGAACTGCAGAAGCCAGCTCCGTTATCCCTGCGTTGGAAAGAGCTGACTCAGTACCATCTATTCCAACAGAAATTAGTCCACATTGCTAAACTGCTAACTTAACACCCCAAATGCACCACACGCCTGTCCGTAAAAAATCAGAGTAAGCTTCACCTCAAGAACGAAGAACTGAACCCACAGTTCATAACCTGCATTACTGTCTTGTGGCTAACACAGACTGACCTCAGCAGCCCCCAAGGTGTCCTTCAAACCTTCGCCTGGTGGCTGGTCTGTGTGTTACCAGCTACTTCTTGAATTCAACTAGTGGAAGTCTGTGCTGTGTAACTAAGTGTCTTTCGGTCAGTGCTAGTGACTGTCCTTTGTGGCTCTACTAAATGGAATTAGATGTGGTAAAATAATTTAACCAATTTTTAAAGACGTTTTAAAAGTGTTAGAAGAATACAACTGAGTATTCCAAGTTAGGAAATACGAAGATTAAGGTTGTTCCTTGTAAATTGCAGCAAGGGAAGAGATGTGCTGCTGGACTGATGAGCTCTAACTGTGCCATCCCTGTTGTCTTCAAGTCTTTCCCCATAAGTAGGTTTGATGTGAATGGCATAGGTGACAAAGACGATAGCCTGAAAGGCTGTAGCTACATGAAGACATGATAGTTGCCTGAACTGACCATCACTTGGATCAGTGAGAACGATCACTGGAGATTAGCACATGGTTGCAAGAAGAACACAGAAAAGTCAATTATTTTACTTCTTTGGGAACACAGGAGTGACTGATTCAGCTGCTGTCCCTTTCACAGAATCACAGGATGGCTGAGTTTGGAAGGGACCTCTGGGGGCCATTTGGTCCAACCCCTCTTCTCAAGCAGGGCCACCTACAGAGAGTTGTCCAGAACCTTGTCCAGATGTTTTTATAATACCTCCAAGCTGGGAGACTCCACAACATCCCTGGTCAACCTATGCCACTGCTCAGTTACCCTCACAGTGAAAAAGTGTTTCTTCATGTTTGGAGGGAACCTCCTATGTTTCAGTTTGTGTCCCTTGCCTCTGGTCCTGCCACTGGACATCACTGAAAAGAGCCTGGCTCTGTCCTCTCTGCATCCTCCCTTTAGGTATTTATATATATTGATAAGATCCCCCTAAGCCTTCTCTTCTCCAGGCTAAACAGTCCCAGCTCTCTCAGCCTTTCACAGAATCACAGAATCACTAAGGTTGGAAAGGACCTTCAAGACTATCAAGTACAACCATTAATCCAGTGCCACTGTGTCCCCTAACCCATGTCCTGAAGCGCCACAGGACGCTGATGGGTGCTCTCCATCCCCATCTTCCAGCTCAGGGGGCTGAATACCCTGCAGATACCTGGACTGGCTATTAAAGACTGAGGCGAAGAAGGCATTAAGTACCTCAGCCTTGTCCTCGTCCTTGGAGACAATGTTCCCCGCCATATCCAGTAGGGGATGGAGATTCTCCTTGCCTCTCTTTTTGTTGTTAATATATTTGTAGAAGCATTTTTTATTATCCTTCACGACTGTAGCCAGATTGAGCTCTAGCTGGGCTTTTGCCTTTCTAATTTTGTCCCTGCTTGACCTAACGAGATCCTTGTACTCTTCGTGAGTTGCCTGCCCCTTCTTCCAGAGGTGATAAACTCTCCTCTTTTCCCTGAGTCCCAGCAAAATCTCCCCGTTCAGCCAGGCCGGTCACCTTCCCCGCCAGCTCTTCTTACGGCACATGGGGACCGCCTGCTCCTGCACCTTTAAGATCTCCTTCTTGAAGACTGTCCAGCCTTCCTGGACGCCTTTGTCCTTCAGGACTGTCTCCCAAGGGACTCTCTCAACCAGTGACCTGAACAGGCCAAAGTCTGCCCTCCGGAAGTCCATGGTAGCAGTTTTGCTGACCCCTCTCCTTACTTCACTCACAACTGAGAATTCTATCATGTCGTGGTCGCTAAGCCCAAGACGGCCTCCGACCACCACATCTCCCACCAGTCCTTCTCTGTTTGTAAACAGCAGGTCCAGCAAGGCACCTCCCCTGGTGGGCTCACTCACCAGCTGTGTCAGGAAGTTATCCTCCACACACTCCAGGAACCTCCTAGACTGTTTCCTCTCTGCTGTGTTATACTCCCAGCAGATGTCCGGTAGATTGAAGTCCCCACATGAAAAAGGGCCAGTGAATGTGAGACTTCTGCCAGTTGCTTATAGAATGTCTCATCTGTCTCTTCGCCCTGGTTGGGTGGTCTGTAACAGACTCCCAGCAAGATATCTGCCTCACTGGCCTTCCCCCTCATCCTTACCCATAAGCACTCGACTTGGTCTTCATAATCATTAATTTCTATACAGTCAAAACACTCCCTCCCATACAGAGCCACCCCACCACCTCTCCTTCCTTGCCTATCCCTTCAGAAGAGCTTTCCTCACAGTCAAGATGCTCCAGTCCCTTAATCATCTTCATGGCCCTCCATTGGACTCTCTCCAGTATGTACTGGAAATACAATCCCAGTTTTGAATTTAACTTTTAACAATTCTATAGCCCAAAGTCATAAATTGCATGTAAATATTTAATTACACACATTTAATTGGACCAGGAATGTGCTTTTCCCTGATGTAGATTTATGAAATTGACTGTAAAAAGGGATGCTACTTGACTCTCCTTTCTTTTTTATGACAGAGTATAAAGCATTGTCAGTATTTTAATATATTATTATTAATGTTTAACTGAAGTGTATAACTTTTTTATTAGAACTTTTCTTTGAATAATTGCTTCAAATTAAATTTAAATTCTTTTTTAAATACGACAATGCTATGGACATTTTGACTTCTCAGACTGTTGTTAAAATGAAGGTTAATAGCAGAGAGATACATTGGAGATTTAGCATCTGCTGGCATCGTGGAAACATTACTGAAGAAACTTGACTTTCAAAGGGTCAGTGTTAGCTCCTGCCTAAGTTTCACATGGCGTAGATTCTTAAAAAAAAAAAAGCATCAAGCAGATACAGACTAAATGAAATAAGCATGCACAGTACTGCCTGGCAGAGGGTTCCATTTATGAGCACCAGCAGGGCAGAGGCAACCTCCTTACGCCACGAGCCTTCTAAGGCGAGCTGCCTCTGGCCACCGTGCTCTCGGCAGATCACAGAATCACAGAATCACAGAATCACTAGGTTGGAAAGGACCTTTAAGATCATCAAGTCCAACCATTAATCCAGCACCACCATGTCCCCTAAACCATGTCCTGAAGCGCCACATCCACACGTTTTTTGAACACTTCCAGAGATGGCGACTCCACCACCTCCCTGGGCAGCCTGTGCCAATGCCTGACCACCCTCTCAGTGAAGAAATTTTTCCTAATATCCAATCTAAACCTCCCCTGGCGCAACTTGAGGCCATTTCCTCTTGTCCTATCACTAGTTACTTGGGAGAAGAGACCAACACCCTCATCGCCACAACCCCCTTTCAGGTAGTTGTAGAGAGCGATGAGGTCTCCCCTCAGCCTCCTCTTCTCCAGACTAAACAACCCCAGTTCCCTCAGCCGCTCCTCATAAGACTTGTGCTCCAGACCCCTCACCATCTTCGTTGCCCTTCTCTGGACACGCTCCAGTACCTCAACATCCTTCTTGTAGTGAGGGGCCCAAAACTGAACACAGGATTCAAGGTGTGGCCTCACCAGTGCCGAGTACAGGGGCACAATCACTTCCCTGCTCCTGCTGGCCACACTATTCCTGATACAGGCCAGGATGCTGTTGGCCGCCTTGGCCACCTGGGCACACTGCCGGCTCATGTTCAGCCGGCTGTCAACCAGCATCCCCAGGTCCCTTTCTGCCGGGCTGCTCTCCAGCCACTCCTCCCCAAGCCTGTAGCGTTGCATGGGGTTGTTGTGGCCAAAGTGCAGGACCCAGCACTTGGCCTTATTAAACCTCATACAGTTGACCTCTGACCATCGATCCAGCCTGTCCAGATCCCTCTGCAGAGCCTTCCTACCCTCCAGCACATCAACACTCCCACCCAACTTGGTGTCATCTGCAAACTTACTGAGGGAGCACTCGATCCCCTCATCCAGATCATCAATAAAGATATTGAACAAGACCGGCCCCAGAACCGAGCCCTGGGGAACACCGCTTGTGACCGGCTGCCAGCCGGATTTAACGCCATTCACCACAACTCTCTGGGCTCGGCCATCCAGCCAGTTCCTCACCCAGCGAAGAGTAAACCCGTCTAAGCCACGAGCCGCCAGTTTCTCCAGGAGAATGCTGTGGGAGACGCTGTCAAAGGCTTTACTAAAGTCCAGGTAGACAACATCCACAGTCTTTCCCTCATCCACTAGGCGGGTCACCTGGTCATAGAAGGAGATCAGGTTGGTCAAGCAGGACCTGCCTTTCATGAACCCATGCTGGCTGGGCCTGAGCCCTTGGTTGTCCTGCACATGCCCTGTGAGCACTCTCAAGACCAACCGCTCCATAATCTTCCCCAGTACAGAGGTCAGGCTGACAGGCCTGTAGTTCCCAGGATCCTCCTTCCGGCCTTTCTTGTAGACGGGCGTCACATCGGCAAGCCTCCAGTCTTCTGGGACCTCCCCTGTTAACCAGGACTGCTGATAAATGATGGAGAGTGGCTTGGCAAGCTCCTCCGCCAGCTCTCTCAGTACTCTCGGGTGGATCTCATCAGGCCCCATAGACTTGTGGGTGTCCAGGTGGTTTAGCATGTCCTTGACTGCTTCCTCCTGGATATGGGAACGAAAAGATGGGAACGAAAGAGTGTGCTGGAAGAGGAGCCTTGGCAGGCCCCCCATGGCACCTTCAGAGCTGCTGCCGGGGCCCTCGCTGTGTGCTGTGCCACCTAAGAAGCCCTCGCTGCGGCGCGTGCCCCGAGCTGTCGGTGATGGGGAGGTCCCGGGGCCTTTGCTTGGTCTGAGGGGCTGAAAGCTGGGAAGAAAAGCGGGCACAGCAGCTCCTTCATCAGCGGCTTCCGCTCCCATCGGACCTCTCTTCTGCGCCTAGACAGTAGTTTTTCACTTTAGCTGGCCTCTGCCTAGCTCACAAGTACTAAGATGAGCTCATCAATTGGCTTAAATGAGTAAGGTGAGTTCCAGAATGATTGGATTTAGCGTTAGTGACTTCTTGTAATCTCAACATTTTTCGCACCGCATCTGCTGGCTAGGATTGAGCTTTTCGTAACAGCCCAGCTACCCTGAAGTCAAAACATCACCTGACAATGATTGTTGCTAGTAGGAGATGGGCAAAATTTGTCATAGCTTAAACTAACTACACAGTCAGTGGGGATGCCACAGCTTGGGTCAGACTTCATCTGCTGCTAAATCCAGCCCCTCCCTTACATTAATTGAAGCAGCCTGCATAGACCTAGTGTGGTTTCACAGCATACATCAGCACTGCTTGCTGCAGGGACACGCGGATACCTGAACCGCTTTTAAATAAAAACGGGGTAGGAGAAGCCATACTGCCGCATTATAACAGAGCCCCACGTGGATTAATTTTACTCAAGACTGCTGACGCAAAACGCAGCGCTGCTGCAACCAGTTTGCTTCCAGCACTTGGCCTCCCTCATTCGCAGCTTGTCTTAGATAGTTTTTATACCACACCAGAATATGGCCCTGGAGACCAACGCTTACAGAGTGCGGTCCCTCCGCTCTCATCTCGCCTCCGCATAACACATACGAAGGATTAAGCAGAAGTACTAATGCGTTGGAGACCCTGAGGGACAGGGACGGGGACCTGCTGCTTGGCGACTGGGGAGGGACTGGGTTGCAGTGTGTCCCATCAATCAGCACACCATGTAGTGTCTATATTAAACACCCTACCGAGTCCCATCAGGAGCGTGAAATTTCCAATGGCAGAAGATAAGAAAATATTCAGCAGGTTTTGTTAAACAATTTATATGTTAAGGGACTGAAAGGTCAGCGAGTGGAAATCATGTTTTATCTTCCTTGCATATATATTGCTTGATGATTAGGTAAAAAATTTTACAAATATAGATGTGAGTGAAAAATATGACTGTTCATAGGCAGAGATGAGAAAACACAGGGGTTTATTATACTGTTCATTTTAGTCCCCCAAAAAACGATTCAGAGAATGGTTGTGCATTGCTATAGAATGGGGGAGCTGCTTTTCTGTCTCTTCTGGGTATTTTTGATCTTTCGCTTACCATGCCTGCAAAGCTTGTGTAAAATTACTAGCAAAATACACTTTTTATCAATTCTTGGCCATCTCCAGTTCAAAAATGCATGAAGAGCTCGTTCAGCCTTCAGCTGGCAATATTAGATAAGTGCAAATTAGTTACATTTCCTTCCTATTGACCGCCAAGGGGGTTGATCTTGTCTTCAAACACTTGCAGGGATGGGTAGTACCTCAGTAGACCTGCTAAGATTGGTTGGATAATTAGTGCTGAAAAGTCTGTAGTGCACGTTTCCTTTTTCACGGAGTAGACGTATGCTGGCCTTTGTGGAAAAAGAATTCATCGAAGGGAATGGGACAGACCAAATCTGGACCTTCTGTGTAGGGACTGTGCCTTGCTGAATTGAGTCAGAAGTTTTTAGCAATGAAGCTTCTGTTATGTTGAATTTAAGAACAGTTTTCATTTCAGCAAAAAGAAATGAAAAAGAATAAAGAATTTCTAATGGATAGGGCAGGCAACAAGGCATTTCTGGGCTTTTTGCCCAGATCTGTCATTGACTTCTTGATTATTTAACTATCTTATGGGTCTGTTTTATTTTTTTAAGGAAAAAAAGTGCAATAACCAGAATGTTAAGAAAATGGTTAGGTTTGATTCACTGCAGCATGATCTGCAGGGTCATGTTGCAGGCTGGGTTAGGAGACCTTCAGTGTATTCCGGTCCTTCTCTATATACATTTTGCCATTTGTCTTTATTATGTGCTGGCTGTAATTCTGTGGTCTTCGGGGCAAATGCTGTATCTGACTGTATGTGTACAGTGAAAGTAGCAGTGCAGGATAGAGACATCTGTGCTAGCTCTAAATGATACGTCTCATTAAAGAGGACATTCGTACGGGCAAAGTCACCAGGCTTCTCTGAGATGCATGAAGGTGAAGGCTGACCTGGTGAAGATGCTTTTGATGCTTGAGCTCACTCTAAGCCATGATGCGATATGCAGCAGAGAATTATCTCCATACAGGAGTTTTCTACAGGGATGGTACAAACAGAGCGTTCACCTCATGCCGCAGGGGACACAGGAAGGGCTGCTTACTCTACTGATCCTTGCCACAAACCCCTCTTCTCGGCGAATTTGTGTGAACAGGCTCTGCAGATACATGCCCGTGTGCATACAGAGGCAGTTACCAGAAAACAGCAGGAGGAGACGAATGCATGGAGAGGTAGTGTGTAAAGTCCCCCAGAAGCTGATAAGCTCTGAAGACTTGTGCTCCTGCTGTATCCGAGGTAGCTGATAAACTCAACAGCAACAGTCCGTGGAGTGCGCCCAAGGCCATCAGCGTGCACGAGCATCAGGTCCAGACCATAGCCAAGGAGGTGGTGGCTGCTGTCTGCAGACACAGACCACAGGCTACGGGGTGGGGAAGGACAGAAGGACGGCCTGGGGAAGGACGGCACTTCTGAACACCTTCCTAAAAACCACGGGGGCATCAGTATGGCCCTCTGCTTCTCAGTACCCAGCCAGGGCTGGCCTCCCCACTGCTGGTAAAATGAAGGCCTGAGGGCGATAACTGAATGCGCTGTACAAACAGGTACCTACTGCTAATAGTAACAGCTTGATTCAATTATTAATAATAGCTTAGTTCATAAAATGTGTTCCAATAAATACTGGTGGTAATCTCTATCTCCCCCTGACTTATTCCCGTCTGGAAAATTTACCTCCTTCTCCCCCATAGCTGGAGACAAGGAGGCAATGCAAAGATGCCATACTGTCCTTGTAGGGGCTGGGGGAGGAAGGGACGGACGATGCTCTGTGGGGGCAGGCAGGAGGGAGGAAGGCTGCTACAGGGGCAGGGAAGGAGAGGCCAGCAACATAACCCAGGTGTCAAGGGCTTACTGAGGTCACTCAGCACATGTAGGTACCGACAGAAATATAATATAGATATTAACAGTAATGGTGGCATCAAATTACCAAGACCCCTAGACGAACAGTGCTACAGGTTGTTCTGCCTCTTTCATTCGGGGAGTAAAAGAGATGTAAGTGGGTATGTCATGTAAAGATTACAAAGTATTCCTGTCCACAGATGACTTTTTGCAGAGTCTAACCCATTTTTGAATGCGGTTCAATTTCTGGGAACAGAACACCTCAGTCCACAGAATTTTTCTCTCATTAATAGTGTTAATAGGCTCGTGAATGGACAATAAAATGTTTGCCTTTATGTTCTCAAGCCCTGTTGCTAAGAGCTATATAGAGTAACAAACTGTTCACATAAATTTTCACATTTTTTTTAGCTAAAACCCCAACAGGAAGAAAAAAAAATCTGCAGACATTAACAAAGAATTTGAAAAAGCTCCTATGGCTTTTGCCGTTCCAGATTGCCAGTTTACAGTCTGGGAACATTATCGCAGCTTCATTTCCACAACAAAAAGGCCCCATTCTTTTCTTAAAGGTTTGACCGTTCATCCTGTCCCTGGTGTTTTGCATCAGAAATGCACTTGTGTTGTCAGCCTTTCTATCAGCACTCACTTACCGAGGGTGCCAAAGACAAGTCTAAGAAAAGGACAAGTGTCTAACAGGTTACTATAGTTTCTTTTGTGCTCTTAAAATTTGCAGACTTCAGGCGGCTAAAAATGTAATTAACACTTGTGCATATGATAAATTTAAAAATTGGGTGAACTTTTCACACTTGAATGTTAACAATTTCCATTGTCTCTTCTCCAGTACATTTCAATCACTGGTTATTTTTACTCTACGGATTTTTGCTGGGCTGTAATCCTGCTGGGTCGTACTAAGCATTTTACAGACACAGAACAGGAAACAGCCATTTAAATTTTCAGTGTAAATCCAGCAAAATAGAAGGTATTTTCCCTCCAAAGGTGAGAGAAAAGGATTTCAATTGTTGCAGGCTGTTAGGTGGGAGGCGACTTGCTAATATTACATTACCGAGTTCTTTTTTTCTTTCACTGTCGTTTTATATAGTTGTTTAGTTACAAGTTATGAAAATGTATGAATAATGCACTTATGCTACGTCAACTTGCTGGGTAAAATACAGTCCCTTTAAACAAATCAAGTACAATTTTGGAAACATCTGAAGGTACAGCAAAATTAATGCAGTTGAGGATGGAGAGATCATACAGCCAGAGATCTCACATAACAGTGTTCTTCCACTGAAGTACCCCCATTAAATTCCAGAGCCTACTAATTGTTAATGGAAATTATCATCTTATGTTTACCTGGTGTCCTACAAGAAGCGAGTCCAATGGTTGTAGTGTTATCTTGTTTAAAGCATACTGGTGTCTGTATCAAAACTATGTATCACAACTCCGTATCACAAAATTGTGATTAGTTTTGTGATATAGAGTTGTGATACATAGTTGACAGCCTGGTTGGCAAATCCCATGTCTACTGCATTAGCCCCCGGTGACAGCATTTGCAGGTCAGAGTGAGGTAAGACAAGACCAGGAAATCTGCACTGTGTATATTCCATGGTAATAAGCTGAACTTCATTCTGTGAGGCTGCCAGAGTGATACCTACCGAAGGTGCTAGTTCACATGGTCCTTAAAAATGCAGTTGAGGCTTTGTCTGCAGGAGGATATTACACCACCTTGAGCGATTAGAATTAGAAAGAGACAGAATTAAGTCAGTACCACCGAATTTTGTTGACGCGTCTCTTTAAAGATTGGTGCCCAAGAGAAAAAAATAAGCTGCAACATAGAATTTGAGAGTAAACACCTCAGCATTTTAATAACTGAAAAAGCCATTTTTGTTTGAATGCCATGAACGTTATTGCTGCAAGATAAAACAAAGGACAATCCTATAAAACAGCACATAAAAAGACAAAGACATTACTTGTCACACTGCTTATTTCAGGGCTAAAATGCTGGCTACATGTTCCCATTGCACTACTTTAATGTTCCCAGCTGGCTTCTGCAGGGGTGTGCTTACTTTTTCTCACAAAGGAATGAGACTATTCCTTCATCCAACACGATTCATATAGGGAACACAGGAAAACTCTCTCCCTGTTACCTTTTTGCTCCCCTTCTCCCTGGGCTGGTGAGACAAAAGGATACTAGTTGCAGATCACTAGCACTGATAGGAGATTTTTGGAAAGCAAGGTAAATACATCAATGTTGAATCAAAAGAACGTAGTAAGTTTAGTTCAGAAGCCTCACCCCATTGCACGTAACTATAGTCCCTCTAGTATGTATGTGCTGGTGTTGAGTGTGAGCATCACAACAGTATTAAAGGCATTAATCTGCCTGCTAATGTCAGAGATGATAGGATGAAGAAACAGAACCCAGAATATTTATTGCTCCCCAAATGGCAAGGAGCCTGGAAAGAAACGACAATAAATGAAGATCCTGGGAGTCAAAAAAGCGGGGGGGGTTGTAGGTAAATTGAGAGACGTTCTTGAAGGGACAGATTACCCAAAGCATTCGAAAGGATTACAGATTAAGACTCAGAAAGCAGGTGAAATTATTCAGATTTGAGGAAGACATGGTTAGAAAAGAGAAGGTGAAGATGACTTTAGCACATTTTATTTAGATAACAGCAAAAGGACGGTTGGAAATGAGGGCAGAAACATTCATTTTAGCAATGAAGATAAATTGTCATGGATAGGCTTGCTAATGTCACATGGAATAAAATTATTTAATAAGTGTGCGGATGGAGAGGCAAAGGGAGAATGAGAAATCAAAGGTAAGAGTAAGGCTACAAGACAAGGAGGACAGTAAAATTCAGAACAAACAAAAAAGGGAGAAAAGAGCATCCTTGGAACTGCTAAAAAAGTCTCATCTGAAGAGAGTTTGAGATGGCAAGGTAACACCAAAGACGGTATGTCAGAAGCAAAAATTCCCAACAGGAGGAAAAAAAAGTGGTAACTAACAGAAACTGTTGGGAAGGATGAGTTAGTCAAAATAGAGACTATAAAGATAAAAGGAGGAGGACTGAGGATGAAAATCTGAAGGGTGCCAACAGATAGTTGCGAGGAAGTGGGAGGATCCACCAGAGGAGGTGCTGAAGAGAACAGTGCTTGAGGTAAAAGTAGAAAGCAGAGATCTCCTTTTGGCTCACCAAAGGATAAGGTGGAAACGAAGAAGATGTGGAGAAGTGCCAGTGGTCCTGAAGACTGCATTAATCATGATCTGAGATGAAAGCAGCCCTCTGGTTTGGCTAGGAAAGAACATCGGTGAAAGGGGTCTCAGTGGATACTAAAACTAGGTAGTAAAGAAACTCTGATAAATACTATCCGGGAATGAAGGTTTGGAAGTCTAATTGGGTGTGGGAAAAGCTCAGGGCGGAAAGGGCAACCATGTCTACAGGCTGACTGAAAGAAGCCAGAAACTGAGGCAGGGCAACGGAGCAACGGCCGAGGAATAAGAGAACAAGGGGCAGTTAGGGCTGTGTTGAATAGGGAGCAGAGAGATAACACCAAAGAAATCCTACCCTCCAAGGCACAGAAAGCAAGGGAGCTTGGGTTTAATTGAGAGACAAACAGAGGAGGTAGAAAAATCAAAGTAGTTTTAATTGTCTTTAAGGGGATTTTGCTATTTAATGTTAGCAAAGGATCGCACACTTTGTCCCCTGCAACTGCAAGATCCAGAAGTCTCAAAAGAGGTAGTGCCATGTATTAAACTGATGCTATAGCTGACCTTGTTTCCTGAAGGAGAGACAAGAGATTAACTTACATGGAAGCTTTCCAGCCACTAAAAGTACAACAGAACTAGACAAAATATCATAAAATCTGTCGCAGTTATGAGGCAGTGTAGCCATTAGCATTGAGGTGAGAATATTTTGGAGAATCATTAGGGTTGATTAATAGATTTTCAGGCCCAGTGTATTACAGAAAAAAACTCTGTGGGGACGCCTACTTTCAGTCTTTCTTTTTCTGAGGAGACTGTAGGGACTACAGAGACCACACCAGCCTTGAAGCTGAAGTATCAAGGCAAGCTGCTGTTATTAGAAGATCAACCTAGTTGGCATGGTTTGGGAAGAGAACTTGCACCTAGATGATCAGTTTAGGAAGTCAGCACAGATCTTTCATAGTTTTCCAGTCCTTAAATAACGATGGCAAAGAGGCCAACATTCAGTTTCCAAGCTACTTGTGGCTTACCAAACAATTTATGTTGCTCAGAAGGGCTGCTGATGAGACAGGCTCTACTCGCAGCTTGGCACCAACTATTTATGCCCTGGTTCCAAGGTGAGGTGCAACAATGGTCTAGTGTGCTATATTGGCACTCTGGTGCTATACCCGCACTGCCGTGAAGGCTACAGTCCCCTTAGAAATTCAGTAAGTTTGCCTCAGACACTAAAATATCCATCACTTCAGTGCCAGCACAGTATGCAGTGGCTGTTTGTCACGTCCTCATTGTACACGGTGGAGCATTAGCCGTGCTAGCAGCATTGCGTTAGTTGAGTATAGAATAAGTTCTTGGCCTACAGTTAATCACTGACTAAGGCTGTCAGGCTGGCTCGTGTCTTAATCTGAAATATAAAAGTGCCTTTATGTATACAACATCGAAAATGCTAGGGCACTCTCCCTATAACCAACAAGAAATACATCCTTGCAGATGACAGCTAACTTCTCTGCAACAGGACAAGATAAATAAATTGTAAAAAGAGCTCCCTAAATATATTGTTCCTTCTTCCTTGTGTAGAAGAGCAACCAAATAATAAATGATAGGAGAATAAAAAATGTTTTTAAAAAAAGGCACCTGCCATTGTATGCCTTAGCATAATTTAGTTCATTTAGTAGGGCAATGATTTATCTCTTCTACCGGACCTCTTGCAGATTGATCTTGGTAAAGATGTTAAACAAGCAATGCATTTTTAAAAAGTGATCACACTTCAAATCACGCAAACCAAAAGACTGAATTTTATCTGCTTTGAAAATGGATTTTTTATGCAACACAAAATCAGCAACACAGTAGTCAGCTTTCTATTTAAAAATGGCATGGTAGGAGGATGCTTTCAGGGTTTTTTTCAAAGATTACATATTCTTTATGGTTTAAGTACAGAGACTGCCTAGCTTTGTTAGGAAGCTGGGTTGACAAAAACTTCAGAGAATCTATGCAAATCTATACATTAATACATCTGATTATTAATAGTGTGTGAATTTATCACAACTCAGATCTACTTATATCTAACAAGAGGCAAGAACTGTGGTAAAACATCTAGTGAGAAAGAGACCCAGAATCTCTTTTCAGAAAATGTTTGTTTTATCTCATTTGCACTAGTCTGTCCTAGGGAAAAATACAGAAAGATATAATTTCCCTACTCCTATCTCTCATGTAGATGTTGACAGAATTTCTAACTTGCTTTTGAAATCTTCACTCTGAGAAGAGTTAAAGGAAGTATAAGAGGATGATAAGATCTGGCAGATGAGATTTGGCACAAAATGCTTGAAAATCAAAAGCATATATGACTGATGAGAAGACGTGGCATCCTTAGATGCATCAGAAATGCAGAGAGAAGATGCATTTTATATAACAACTCACAAACCTGTAGTTTTTCCATGATTCAGTCAACACAGCTGAAAAATATCCTGGGCACCAGGAATCCAGGACAAATTGAGGTTGGATTTTAATGACTGAAATTCATTAATAATGGTTGGCTGTTTGGTAGAAAATCAGCTGTGGTCCAACTGCAAGTCCTTGTAAGTTTATTCTTGCACGGAGAAGCCAGCACAATGTTTGACCATGTAGTCAACGGTGTGTGGTGGTGGCTGTTTAGGAGCCAAGAACCACATGGCTACAAGGCTGAAACATTTTCTTACTCAAAATATTACTAGAATGTTACTAGGGCATCTGTACTCATGGCACATGGTAACTTGCAATTTTGAAACTTTCATTGTATTTGTTCTAGGAATCATCACAGGATTTCACTCCAACTTTCTTATGCTGGCACCTTTAACTAGCAGATAAGTAACAAAACTATGTACAAGATCATTTTATAAATGAGAAGAAATAAACCCAGGGAGAACAAATGGAACTCAGGATTTTGGGATTTACATTTCATTTATTTTAAAACTACTAGAATTCTATTTAAGTCTAATAATACACATTTAAAAAAATTAGGATATACTTAATTTAACAACATAATTTTTGTGGGACCTACAAAATTGTACTTCATGCTTATAATTTCTTTCATATTACTAACCCTTTCTTCAAACTGACCTGAGCTGGCTGGGTTAGGAGCTGTCCTAGGGAGACTTCAGCATCTAAAGTGGCACTGGAGCTCCCCTTCCTCCTCCTGTCCCCCTTCACTTGAGTACTGGGGACATTATCCCAACAGAATTCTCCCCACAGCCTCACTGAGAAGGGAGGAGATGGAGAGGGTAGGCAGACAGACAGACACTAGCAGGCCTTGAGGACAGGAGGAAGGACTAGGCAGAGCAGTGCAGCACTGGGCAAAAGACCAGGAGTGAGGATACCGTACGGGTACCAGCATCTAATGATCCTGATGCTGTTGCGTATTGGATAAATCAGAATCACTCATCTCACTGTACATTGTTTTGTTGCCCTTCACAACTGAAACGCTTGTGTCAGTTTAGTTATGCCAACAGAGGCCTCTAGCGGGAGGACAGCAAACGCCAGACAAACACCTTCTGCAAGGATATTTCAAATGGCTTTACACAAAACTCTCCTCCAGAGTTGCGACAGCTCAGTGGGCTAGTGGGGTGGCTTTTTTTCCCCCATCCCTAGCTGGCACGGGATAGCATACACAGAAACACTATGTACCAGCCAAGCTTGGGATCTGGAGGTTCATGAAGCTGAGGCTCATCACAGAGAACGGCTACACTTGGGTATCGGCATCACAGAGCTGGTACCAGGGTCATTTATGCCCAAGAAGAGACAGGGTAGAGCTAGTAGTGTGCAATGTGCACACCACAGGTGCAAGCACAGGATATTATGACAAGAGATGGATAAGCTTGCAGCAGCACGGCAAGCCGGCGTGTGAAGATACTGTGTGGGTGAAGACCACCTCTTTGTGATGCTGTACGGCCACCCACTGATCAAAGAAGTTTTAAAAACAACCTTGTCGTAGTATGCAAGGATTTAAAGCATAAGCTCTGACATTAATCTCTAACATTATCATGATCTTCGACATTAAGTAGTTGCCATTTTATGTCAGTTCTACAGGGATTCCCTAGAACTTATTTCATCAGGAATGGCACCAGTCTGACATATGTAATGTATACTGGACCTGCTTCTTTACTCCACTGTATCAGTTTTATTCCAGTGTAAAACTGATATAATAGAGAACCAAGCCTCCAGCCTTTGTGTTTGAATTGCCAGACCTTAGCCTTAGTACAGAAGAAAATAAATCAGTGTATCTGTTACATATTTCTTGTCTTTCTTATCTCCAGAGGCAAAATCATTTTGAATAGGTGCCCTGGAGAGCAGAAAAGACCATGTGTTTTCAGCTTTTGTGATACTTGTTGCTTTTTTGATCAGAAGATTACACAGTATTCTCAACAATAAAATAAATTCCAAACAATAATAATCCAATGTTTTAGCTGTGTGAAGAAAAGCCTTCTCAGCGAAGACTTTGAAAAGAAATAGGAGGTGATGGAGAGGTTAATTTGGATGTAATTTTACCCTTAAGGAAATCTGACTCATTACTAGGAGCAGCACTACTGAAGAAAATGCATTGAACCTCTTTGACGGGACTTGAACTCAATCACTAGCAAAAGTCCTGTCAACAAGCCTACAGCAGTGGTCCATGATTCCCAGGCAGCACGGCCAGTGAGCGGGTGATGTGACCACCACACAGGTGCAGCACAGCCCAGATGGGTATTATGCGTCGCTCTGCCCTCTTCTCTCCCATCTCCCCTTCTCTTTGCCCAAAACAGGTTTTAAAACTGCCTTCGTGCCTCCCTCCAGCCCCAAACTTCACAGTTTTCTCCTGATTTCTGAAAGGATATGCAGGTATAGCCTTGGATATGAACTTGCGTCCCAAAGCCAAGTTCTATGAAAAACAGGTAGACGCTTAGTGAGAACATGATTTCTCTTCACTCCTGTTCATGCTGCAAAACAACGGCCGATTTCATACACACACACGCAGCTATAAGGGCCTCCGTCTCTGAACAAACATACGCCGAGACGTGAACGGTTGTGGTTAAACTGGTGAGTCAGCTGGAAGGACAAACTGTTGGCACGCTGAGGGTTTCGGAGCTGGGTATGCGTTCCTCACAGCTGTTAGTTTTCCACAGCAGGCACAAAGTTTACTCTTTGAAAAGACACTTCCGTTTTCCTATTGTTACTGGCTTGGAGAAAAATAACACATTTCAAGGTTTCTTTGCACATTGTAAGGAAACACAAACAGGATACAAACAACATTTAAAAAATTCTCTGCTGGTCACTTTTAAAAACCTACAGTTTTCTGTAAAAGGACTCTGATGCATTTTCTTGCATTAAATCCTTTCTGTCTCATGTCTTCTCATCGCTCTGTTTCTGCTATACGTGAAAAAGTATCTTAGCCACATAATGTCACGTCAGGGGCAAAATTCTCCTATGATGTTGTTGTCCCAAATGTGGGTTCTCCCACCCGGTGTGCAGAGAGCCGAAAACCACACAGAGCCGAGATACTTGCTTTTATTCCAAATCTGCGCAGAGTTGAGTGCTAGGTGGTGGGCCCACAAAGCCGGCACGCCTCGGGAAATATTTATACGGTTTGAGCTACAGTTATCAGTATTTTTTAAAAGTTGTCTCCATTCGTTACCCTTGTTCCCCTTGGTTCTCACAAGCCTCGTCTCCAACTTAAAGTCACAGCATCCTTCTTTTTTTTCTAGGCATGGTCAGTGAGGAAGGGGCTTTTGCGAGGAGGGGGTTTTCCCCGCCCAGGGGCAGGTTTCTGGTATGCCAATTATATGTTAATTAGATGTTAATTAGGATAGTTCGCTCGAGGTTCAGTAGTTGTGTTCCTTTTGTGATTATCTTGTTCCTTCCTTCAGGGTTGCACCTTGTCAACTGCTCACAGAGATCAAACAATACCCCCAGCTAATTCCTTGCATACCTTCAACAATGTGACATACTATCACAGAACACTTTTATGAATCATCTGAGCTGGAGTTAGATAATAGTTTATTTTCAATTATGATCTTAAAAGGTATGTTACACTGTCCTAGGAAGGAAAACAAGGAAAAAACCAAAACTTAAGAGACAAAAAAATGCCACAGGAAACAAACTGTAGAGATACACTTTTTCATAAAGGTATAGATAAAAATTGTGCTAGAGGACCCAAAATATGAAAG
This sequence comes from Phaethon aethereus, assembly GCF_964289735.1. Taxonomy (NCBI): domain Eukaryota; kingdom Metazoa; phylum Chordata; class Aves; order Phaethontiformes; family Phaethontidae; genus Phaethon; species Phaethon aethereus. The sequence goes on from NC_138582.1 coordinate 16,460,815, forward strand.
TTCTCTTCTGTACTTACATGTCTTTTCTGGTAGATGTTCAAATCAAGACCTAACTGAAGAAAATAAAACTGCTATAAGAAAAGTCCCTTTCAACATTGGACAGTGTTCCTCAGCTACAACATTTTGACTGTCTGTCCACATCTCTTCCCAAAATGTAAATCTGCACCCAGTGCTATCACGTTAATGTCTCCCTAAACATTCCAAAAGGACCTTTATCTGGTAATCCAGCGTGCCTTTATCTTCACATTTGTTATCTAAACGTCGGCCATCTAGTTCGAACCAGTTGTCCAGGGAACCTCTTCCATCAGTGGAGGGAGACAAGTATCTTCAACAGACAAAGATACACATCTCAAATGTGTGTTTGGTACCAATAAGAGGAACTGCCCTCTGGATATGCCTGTGTCAGCCCACTACATGTGAAGACAGCTAGCTTAGGCAATCTTGACTTTTGCATGACTGAGGATTGGTGAGATGAAGCTCACCACAAATGTACTGTTGCAGTGGGGCTGTTGTAAGGCTCAGATTCACTTCACCTTTGTTTAGGTAGGTTTCCAAAGCACCTTCAGGAGGAGTCACTTGCCTGAGGGACCTTCTATAGAGACTGGAAAATGACAGGCACATCCTGAGAGTGAGCCATACCACCAGGCTGCACAGAAGAACATGACAAAGACACTCTCAAAAGTCCATTCAGGCCACCTAAGATCTGCTGGGAGATTACAGAAGGAGCCAAGAGAGAGCCTTTTCCATCTCAGGCAACCTAGACAAGTGGTTAACATTATGTGTGATGAGCCTGAGGCTTAAACCCCGCTAAACCGTGGATTTCCACATGTACTGTATGGCACTAACTGCAATGTCATACTTTGCTGTAAGATAAACAGTACCCAATAACAAGGCAAATCCATGGTTGTCTGAAATAGTAGCTCCTAGAGAGTTTTTTATAGCAGAGCAAACCAGATGTTGACTTTATGGATGTGATAAACTGTTTTAAAAATTGTAGCACAATAGGAGTTCAGCTGTTAGCACAGATTCTGCTAAGTCATCTGTATATGTCCATGGAGAAAATTTGTCCTCAATGACTACACTTCTGCTTATTCTTAAGTGGCAATTTAAAAACATCAGTCAGCATGAAGTATGGGAGCCAAGTGGTCTCCCGCTATGTTTATTAATTTCAGAGCAGAGCCCTTTTACCTTTGTTTTTTGCCATTCAGATGTCTGTGCACCATGGTGCCCAGTATTTCTGCCTGCAGTAGTGTGGTGCTTGGAGATATGCACAGAGCTTGTGAGTCAGGCAAAGGCTGCTGAAGTGTTTCTGACTCAAAGCTTGTCCTGGAAGGTATCAAAGTCAAGTATCCAAATGAAGTATCCAAATCATCACACCAGGAGTCTGGCCAACCCTACAACTTCGAGTTGTTATGGTTTAGCCCTCTTGTCCACCCCACAAACTGTGCTCACCTGTAACACTACTCTCAAGTGTAAGCAGACTCAGCTGAATGCAGTGAAACAAAGGTCTGAGACAAGGAAAAAGGTTTTAATATGTAAAATCAATCAAATGTGGGTTTTGTACATTTCCTTTTGTATGCCAGGATTGTGCAAGACAAAGTACTGTGGACAACTTCTTTTATCTTAACCAAGTAACTGGCAGGAACCGATAAGAACCAGTACAATGTTAAAATACAAGCTAAGCAAGTAGATAAGAAAAGAGTTCCTCCGGAGGACAGACAAGTTGAGAGGACCAAGTACTGTAAAAACCCACCAGAGACCACCAGAGGACCACCGGCTCATTTAACAGCGCATGCGTCAGGGACATTTGAGTATGTTAAACATTCCTCGGAAATGTCATGAACATGCTAACAATTGCAATGACTATGAATGTATGTACTCGATATAATTCAGATGCTGGTAACACGAGGCATGCATATTAGGAGGAGATATCCCCCATGCGTCTGGTGCTGTAATAAAGATGTCTGCTTAATAACACTTTGATGTTCTTAAGTTTGAATTTCTTAAGTTTGGATTTCTTTGAATCAGCAGAAATACCTTTCTTTCACAAATCTCCCCTAGTCCAAGTCCTACTCTGAAGTACAGCTCCTTGGTTATTTCTGCTGTTGCTCGTTTAACTGCTGTTATCTCAGTCCTGTTGGATCATGGCACAGTAAAGTCAACGCTGCTGCTAAACTAGGCTGGCCTCCACCATGCAAAGACCCACGGCCAGACTGGTCACTCCTTCAGCTTAACTCTACAAACCTCATTAGTTAAAATCAGATACCCCTTCTCCTTCTCCTTCTCCCCTTCTCCCCTCCTCCCCTTCTCTCCTTCTCCTTCTCCTTCTCCTTCTCCTTCTCCTTCTCCTTCTCCTTCTCCTTCTCCTTCTCCTTCTCCCCTTCTCTTCTTCTCCTTCTCCCCTTCTCTTTCCCTTTCCCCTTCCCCTTCCTCTTCCCCTTCTTCCCCTTCTCCTCCTCCTTTCCCTTCTCCTTTGACTGCATCTCCTTACCAGACTGTCCATACAATCATGCGTGAGGAGCTCACTGCAAGGCACCTCCTCTTCATTTGTTCCCTTTCATCACTAAGGTAAAAACAGGACTCTACTGACATCTGAGTAAAACATAAGCAAATAATACATAAAGAGAAATTATCAAGTAGTGTAATTCATATAAATTAATCAGACTAAAGTCTACTTTTCTCCCTATACAGGGAACAGAGATTTCTATGCTTCTAAATAATATTCTTACAACATTTACATTTCATCTAAATTGACTTTGGGGCTCTCCCTGGGTCACTGTGGACATTTTCCCATCACCACTGATTTTCAAGTTCTTTCCAACAATCTTATTTTTCTCTGTGCTAAAAATAAGATGGTAAACTTACCTTATGTTGAAGGAACATTAAAGCCAAATTTGTAACAGCATGGTGTGTTTAACTGCAGGGAGCTGAAGATACTATATACAGGAAGTTTACTGGAAAGCTCAGAGCTAAGGGTTTTCTGCATATTAGTTATAACACCTCTGGGAATATTTAGATTTTGGATCAGAACTCAGGTGGGCTTCAGTGACATCGATTTTATCCCGAAAGGAATATTATCATGCTATAGGCAAATAGTACTGGCTTGTTCCTATGTAAGAAAAACTTTATTTGTATTAAAAAAAAAATGATGTGCTGACTAGGTGAACTTCTCTGCTGTGCTGAAAGATTGCATAAGGTTTATGCAAAACCTTATTCTGAGGATACATAAAGACCTCAGAATAGGATGTGAGGGGGTGTGTATACATATATGGCTTTCATCCTCAAAACACTATACTGATAAAGGCAAGGAAAAAAATGGGATTGTTGTGCCCCAGTTAGCCTGTTAAACGTTCACACTAATAAATATAGTTACTAACTGAACAAACAGCTCCTGATGTCAAGATTGTTATATATTGGAGTTAGAGATAAGCAGAATTTGTTACAGGGAAACTAGAACATAGGTAAGTAGGTAGGTGATTATATACTAGTAGTATTTCCAAATTTAAACCAAAGGCAATTCACGAAATTTCTTGGAATAGAGGGAGCCACAAGACAGGGGAAATAGTTATTTATTCCATGTTAGATGATTTAGATAGGTTTAGCAGCTTTAGTTTTCCAATGGCTCGAAGTAGGAATTTGGAGCCCGGCACAATACAAGCATGGTCCTACTGATCTGTCCTTGGCTTTCTCTGCGAAATGCTGTCTACAGCAGAGCAAGCTGTTAGCCTGAATTTGAAAGGAAATGAGGCTTATTCAATTAAGGTGTCTGTCAACCCTTCCCTAATAACTTTTGAACCAGATGGCCAGTTTAAAAAAAAAATAAAATAACAGAGACTGAAGTCTCTGCAGTCTGAAGATCCTAAAAGCTTTGAAAAAGAAGGAAATGCGAAAAGGAGGAACTAAATATTGCATACCCAGAGGAGAAGACGAGTGAGCTCAAATTACCTGTTGTGTTTGGCCTGGCAGGCAGCTCCTCAGCAGCAGCACATCCAGGGAATTAGTATCCCAGCAGTCCAGGACCAGCCACAGCACACACTTTCTCTTGCCTTGCCCATGGGAAGAAACTGAGGGAAAAAAAGGCTTAAGGGACACGAGAGAGGAATATTTTAAGAAAAGGCAAAGGGCTAGGGGCCGTGAGGGAGGCTAGTGACCTCCCAGGTGAGGGCAGAGGGAATATGTAGCAACACAGACACAAAGTGATAGGAAATGAGATTTAAATAGTTCTGCTGCTCATGTGGCTTCCTGCTTATTAAATATAATCATTATGATATCACACATAAGCCTTTTTGCTGAACTGACCTTTGGCAAGAAGGTCACAAAAGTTGTGATATGTATATATTCATATACATATACATATACATATACATATACATATACATATACATATACATATACACACATACACATACACATACACATACATATACACACATACACATACACATACATATACACGTACATATACATGTACGTATTTAGATCTGATTAACCCTGCTTTATCTGAACCTCAGGTACATAAAGATATTTCTGTTGGCAACAAGAAGGACACTTTAGGCAAAGGGAAAAACAACACAGAAAGTGAAAATTCTCATTTTCTTTCCTAACTGTAAGACGAAATATTGGCTTGCAGTATTTAGATTTGAAATACTTGTCTTTTTTGACATACCTATTACAGTGACCATGAAAGCTCTTCCAGCAAATTAAAAATTATTTTAAAATACCTACAATATTATCAGAGTCAAAAATTCCTTTATCTTTTACACCAGCTCAATAGAAGGCAAGCTTGAAAAATGTTCTGTAATGTAACAGATGAGTTTGCAGACCTACAAAGAAGGGAAACCAGTACAATGCCAATTGATTTTACTGCATCTTTTATTATTGTGAACTGTACCTTAATTTCTCCCACTGCTTTCACGTTGCTGCTATTTTTATTAGATGCTGTATATTCTATATGTGTTATCATAGCATCACAGAACAAAACATTGCCCAGTAACAGATGTCACCAGAAAATGCTGGAAGCCCTGTAGTGAACAATTATGGGGCAGACATATTGGAGACAACCTGTATATAGGAGAAAATGTTCCTTTGTTTTCATAAGCCAATAGTAGTGGCTTTATGCAGTGACATACAGGGTTTATATTACTGGAGAGAAGTCTGTCTAAATGTGAGTATATTATCTACATAAATATCAAGGTTTTTTACGTACCTCACTTAGCCTTGACTTGAGTCTGACCATGAGTGCCATGGGTCGGTCTTACATTAGATGCTCCATGTATTCTTTTATGAATTTTATAAATATTGCCTTCTGATTGCATTGTGGGTTCCACTGCAAGCTTTTGCTAGTGGCTAAACTCTGCAGCCAGGGGCTGGCTGTGATCTCATCTCCTTCTCAGTCTTGCTCTTCTCTAAGCCTAGAGGCCTAGTCTATTAACTTAGACTAAACATAGGACTTTTGGACAACTTAAGCAAGATAAACTCCACTGGAAACTTCAAATCCAAAGATGTAAATAAGGCTTTTCCCATTGATCTTTCTGGATAGTGGCTGGAGGCATTAAAAACCTTACTGTTTCCTGGCACCCTGTGTCTCCGATAGGTTAATGGTGTATATATTCCTCTTTTATCGCCTGTCTTACAGTGTGCCGTGCCTAACTCCCACTCAGACCCAGGCCCTCCTGTCTTTTGATCTCAGTTTGATTGCTTTGCTCCTTTGCTGACTAGATTCTCACAGCTTACAGGGAACTGTGATTGAGAAAGCAGTTCAGAACTAGACCAATCCTAGTACAATTTAGGAACAAATAGAATCATCCCCACCACAGTATATGAGTTTAGAAAAGGTTACAACTCAGACAAATTACTAATGTGGAGGTTTTTTTGTACTGAAAAGATAACAAAATGGCTTAAACACATTTTAGTTATCTATATTTGAAATAGAAATGCTCTTCTTGAATAGGGATTATCTGCAAAGGTTTAAGAAATAAAATTACAGGTTTTAGGAATGTCAAATAGGAAACAATCTACCAATCATGTTATATCATCCCCTTCACAAACTAATGAAGCTTTATATTAAAAAAACAGTTAGGTAGTTCTTTTGACTCTTGCATTTCCTATCCTAGAGGCATAGTTTTCTGATGTTTGGAAATTTTAATTTCTAGCTCCAGTTTTCCTGCGAAAAGATTATAGTTTGTCCTTGAGTCTTGCCAAAAAAACCCCCATCATATCCTCTCTGCTTTTGTCTCATTAACTTAAATACACCGATCCCTTTTATTCTCTTGACATAAACAGGTGCCCTGTTCTCCCAATTCTCTCAGTACTCCCACCTCCCAGTACTGCAAGTCAAGTCTGTGTTTCTAGGAATGGAAACCTGTAAAGATGATATTTATATCAATAAAGAATCATGTAATACCAGGGCATGAGGGCACAAGTACAGGATCACCCATACTGTCAAAACGCTAGCCTGTTCCATGGCGCAATGTTAGCCCACGCCATCCAGCACCCTCCAGACAACGCATGGTTCGGGGAACAGCACCATCATGGCCATTCCCAGTAGATACTTCGGGATGAACCCCGAGCTTCTCTTTTAGGCGTGGCACTTGGGAAGAGGAGATGCAATTTAAGCTTATGAGTCATTTATTTACTAATAGAGATACAGCCAGGCATTAATGAGACTTCACTTACATGCTGTCAGTACCTCCACTAGAAATACTTTGATACCATCGATGATAGCATTTTCTGTTTTCATGGACACATTACATGGATGACATCACATCAACCAACCTTTTGCAGCTGAGGCCCTTAGAAGCTGCTGTTATTGCACTGCCATTTAATTACAGCTGAAATAATTTCTGATCACTCATTTCAAAATATTTTTCAATGACCATCTTTTCAATAACATCACATCACACAACAAGTCTAATATAGTACAATTCTGATTGGTTCTGTGCCTGTTTGGTCCATGTTCTTGTCAGATACCAGGCTCAGAAATATCTAAATTTTACCATTTGTTCTTCAGGCTATACTGCAACGACAGACTAACACTTAAGTGAATTGCATCCATGTCCAAATTGAGACCTGAGGGGAGATCTCTGGCAAACTTCATTCACTTCCTTCAGGAAACTTTCTTTCTTTTTAACAGTCAATCATCAAAAGGGATAGTAAAACTAATTTTTTTCTGTTTGCATCCTCTTTTGTACAGGATACCCATTTATAGTCTCTCTCATTTAGCAATCTGTTCCACTCCAAACTGCCTTTAATATTTTTTCTGAAGATGTGATTTCTAGTTACTTATTTCTGACCATTCATGCTTTACAAAGATGATTGCTATTCACTAGGTCCCTGTTGCTCCTGTAACATCCAGTTTCACATTCTGTGTTGGTTTTTCTAATTTATTTCCTTCTTTTGTGTAAGCCCCTTGTAATTACTGTATAGATATCAATTGTTTTTTATTGATTATATCAAATTTCACAGACAGATAAGACACAGTCCTTCTTCTACCTTTTTTCCATTAAGATAAATACTTCTTTCTAGTTAGCAGTGTTTTCCTACTCTTTAAGCTATTTCTTTTTTTTTGTTTGTGTACTTTTAAATCAAATTTTATTTTCTTTGTGCTAAAACCAGATGTCTTTTCCACTCCTCATAATTCCCCTCACTTCTTCACTCACATAACAGACTCCCAAGAGGCCAGTATCCCTGGTGCTCAGTACTGTTATCATAAATGTTTTCTAGAAGATGGATATCATAAAACCTTTTTTTCACAGAGGTAATCCTTGTCTGCATTATATTACTATGACTACGTCACAGAATTATAAGAAAGGTAAATTGCAGGATCCACTGCAGATCATCAAGTCCTCTCTTGCTGCTTAAGGCAGGGCTAGCTTCAGGGGTAGATCGTGGGGTGTGGAAGCAGCAGAAGGAAGGATCAAAGGCAGGAGAAGAGCAATAGGAATGACCTCCTATTGAAAGCACCTAAAGATTAGCAGTTCATCATGATCCTAGCACATAGATAGCAGCTTCTCAGGACAGCCAGATCAGAGACAAAGAACAGTGAGTAAATGCTGACAACTCACGGAGGTGAGAGTTGGGATAGGATGGAGAAACTCATCACTGAGAGGCTCTAAAGGGAACAAAAAGGCATGTGCAAAAATCAGCACATAGTTACCAACCTAAGAAGAGACCAGGAAATGGTCAACAGAACTCCTGGACAGACCACCTGGATTCAGGCATCCTGATGCCTGCACGATGGACAGAATATCTGGGTAGAATCACAGAATCCCGTAACAAATCCCATGTGAAAGATTACCACTGACTTTATAGGTTGGTGGAAACAGTGGCCCAGGTTGCCCAGAGAGGTGGTAGATGCCCCATCCCTACAAACATTTCAGGTCAGATTGGACGGGGCTCTGAACAACCTGATCAAGTTAAAGATGTCCCTGCTCACTGCAGGGGGGTTGGACTAGATGGCCTTTAAAGGTCCCTTCTAACCCACGGATTCTATGATTCTATTATTCTATGACTGCTGGCTCATGCCCAGCTGTTCATCCACCAGTACCCCCAAGTCCTTCCCAGTATACATATACCAGAGTGTACAAGTCCTGGTGCTTGTCTGTGGGAGTGTGAGAGCACATGAGTGAAATCCGCGCTGTTTTAAAGTAAATCACTATCCAGTCCCATTTTCAGGGGGCAGCAAGAGCGAGGTTGCTCCATGAGGGGAGGAGAGCCAGGAGCTGAGGGTGACCACACATGGGCAGAAGCAGTGTCCTCACCAACTGGGCACGCTCCCTGAGCAAGGTGAGCAGAGCCAGGTTGACAGGAACAGGGTCTGGTGACAGCCTGGTGACCATCAGATGAATGCAAAAGTGATGGGTCAGGTGTAGGGTCAGCCCAGGAAGTCACAGGCAGGACTGAGCAGGAATGGGACTCCAGGGACGCTAGGAAGAGGGTGAGGGTCCCAGGTGAGGCCCGTCAGGGCAATTAAGGCTTATTGGCCCCTCAGGGCTCCAGCATCCACAGGATCTTTCACATGGGATTTATTACAATGCTGCAACATTATTTTCTACTCACCCAGCTGGTAACATACCGATGTTCTTAGCTGCTGCTGAGCAGCCAAGGACTGTCCAGCTTCCCTTGCTGGCCCACCAGTGAGAAAGCGGCTGGGGGTGCTCAGGGACTCTTTTTCTGATTCTCTCCCCCATTCCACTGTGGGGTGGGGGGTGGGTGAACGGCTGTGTGCTTGTTTTAGGTACCTGCTGGGTTAAATCACAACGGTCCTTCTACACGGGAGTCCCCCAAGGAGGAGCTGTGCTTCAGAACCAACCACTGCCGAATATGCTGCCAATACTGCTTTTTCAGTCGGAGTATAGCGGATCCTCAGAGCACAAGAAGCTGAACAGTCCTTGACTGCTTAGCAACAACTAAAAACATAACACGTTATCAACATTATTTTCATCCCAAATCCAAAACACAGCATTATACCAGCTATCAGGAAGACAATTAACTCTATCCTGGTCAAAACCAGGACACTGTTCCAGAAGTAAAAAATGTCCATGGTAAAGTTTTTTTTCTTGTTTAAGTCCAAATTTCCATCACTGCAGCCTGCAAGTGCTGCTTCTTGTTCTTTCACTACGCTGGCCCTGCCTTTTCTAAAGCCCCCTTCAAATAGTGGAAGATTGCTCTTAGAGCCCACCGGAGTGTTCTCTTCTCTAGGCTGAGGTCCACTTCACTTTGCCTGTCCTCGTACGCAGTGTACTCCCATGGCCTCACCAGATGGTTTAGTAGTCCTCTGCAGCCTGCTGACAACTCCCTTGCATGGGGCAGGGCCCGGCCTTTAACGAGTGTTTGAAATGTGACCTCACCAGTGTTAAGCAGAGGGTAAATGGAGAAGGTAAGCAAAGGCTAAATGAGTAGAGGGCAAATGGACAGAGATGCTCCATTTCCTGAGCATCTCTCCCTAGCTTGCCCCCATCATCCTTGATCTGGTCCAGGCCATGTCATTTGTCCTCAGAAGAATGACAACCAGAGGAGACTCTTCTGGTTCATCAGTCTATAAACGTACATCAAACTACATCTTGGTCACTCTTCCAAGACTGCTCTAACAACCAATGTGTCTATAGCTTTCTTATGACCTTGGTATATGAAAATCTCTAACATCTTCCACCTAAATGCTTCCAGGCACCTTCAGCTTATTCTATATGTAGCTGTAACTTGCTCATAACATTTATTGATCATCTATTAATTCCACATGAAGTATTTATAAATGTATCCTTCATATAAAGTATGATTCATTCATCTACAGAAATTTATTGTTTGGTGGGTTATATAAAACAGATCCTTATTATTAACTGAATTAAATTACAGTATCCTGTAAAAATCATTCATGATTACAAAGACAGAGAAACTATGCTGACATGTTTAATAGCACTAGAAATTGAATAGTATAGCTATTATACTGTATATATAATATATAATTTTTTATGGCTGAACAGAATTTGGCCTCATTCTTTAATAGCTATTTTGATCCACCATTTTGCTCTAACTTCTATCATAATTCTCTGTAAATCATGTAGCCCACTTAAATGGTTTAATTAATTGTTCTACTTGATCAGAGAAATTATTATATAGCCATGCCTATATACCACAGTAAAATATCCAGGAGAAAATTTCAACAGATTGATAGTCCCACATATATATTTTCACATATACTGAAAAATATTTAAATGACCACTTTTAAGTGTAAAGCAACTGCAATCAGGAATTGTGAACTGTAAAAACAAAGAGAAACTGCACAGCTAAAGAAAAAGCTCATTCAGTAAGAAAACTGCAATTTTGTTCCTAAAAGATTTTAAGACCTGACACCTATCTGATATGAAGTACTGTATTTCTACTAACTTCCAGTACTTGATTTAATAACAGGCTGATTTATGCCACTGGGCAACCTTGCCCAACATCCATTAGAGTTACATGCTTTGACTCAGGATCTCTATTCCACATTTTTTTTGAAGACTTCAGCCTTGCCTACAAGAAGGTTACCTTGCAGTAAGAATATTCATTATAATCATGTCATATTAATGGGGATGCTTTATCCATGTTCAATGAGCTGACTTTTACTTTACCATGACTCATTGTCTCTATAAAGGGAATGGAATGTATTTTGAATGACATAGTCAACCTGGGGAAGAGGTATGCTGCTCTCTTCACTCCCCTTTCAAACACCATGCTTTTGGGGAGAGCTTCTCTGAAGTCCTGGAGGATACGTAACAGAAGCCAGTTATGTTGGACATCAATGTAATTCTGAGTATGGAATCAAATTTTTAAAGTGGCAGGATTTGTTTCCAGACATTATTTATGATGCAATTTTATCCAAGTATAATCCTGATACAATTTTCTACAGAGTATTCCATGCTTCAAAGACAGTGGTACAACTTGTACCTTCTTGTATCTTCTGTCTTTAATAAGTCACCACCGGATGACTGCACCTTTGGGAGCCAGACACAGCCGCCGATAGTGACTTTCAAAACAGCGGCTACATCTTACCACTGAGTGACAGAGATGGACAACAAGCAGTAGGAACGGCTGTTGGAGTAGCTTCATTCTGCGCAAAACTGTTTCCAGACCTGTGAAAAAAACTGATAGGTACATTAGCTACAGTTAGCCCCGTAGCTGTAATGCAATCAGAAGGAAGACGAGTACTTTCCCAGTGATCTGTGCAGAACCTGCCTCAGGAGCGCTGAAACATGTGGGTATTTTCCTCTGAAAGCTCAGCACTCTGCATTGCTACTGGGAACTTATAATGAGGTAGAGACAGCAAGAAATCTTGTGATGAAGACAGGTGCCATTATTTAATAGATACCCATGTTTTAGGGCTTGCCAGGAGACTATTAATAGCTTTGCCGCATCTTGGTGTACATCATCAGAAAGATTTTATGGCCGTTGCCTGCACCATCGCTATCAGTTTGAGCAAATGCTGGAATGCAGGAAAGCATAATTTGGAAAGCCTACATGTACACACTTGCCAAAGCACCACATTTGTCTTCTTTGACAATTTTAACACAAAAGACTTATGCCCACCAACATAATACAAGTATGATATAAGTAGAGTAGATAAGTAAAACAATAGTTTTGATATAAACACACCTTTTAGGTCAACACATGGAAAATAATATCAATTGACATCACAGAAAACTGAGAAGTTGGATAAAAGGCAGGGAGGTAAAATCAAATTGCCTAATAAAAACTGGACCAATAATGCATACTTAACACTCTCATTATGAATTCTAAAATTTTCTAATCCATCTAATTACTACAGTGTGCCAAAATGTAGTTAATCTGTATTTTATCTTCCAGAGAGGTACTAGCCTCAGAGTCACACTTAAAGAAGGTTTCATGATTCCTTAATGATTTTAATTATGTACTCTTTTTAAAAAGTTCTCTATTTAGAGAAATGTATGGTAGGTTATAATGGGTAAGAAATGGCATAACTCCTTGTGCACTGTATTTCAGGAATGCTTTCAGACATTATCAATAACAGATAATTTTAATATACATCAGCATTATACACCTTTCTGGTTCTATGAATCAGATAAAATGACCCTAACAGCATTTTAGTATTGAACTACTCCCAGGGCAAATATTACATTAATATCACCATGCTTACAGAGATCTGATGTATCCTTTAATTTCTACAAAGTTTACATTAATGTAAGCCTCTTCTCAGTTAAAATGTTGCACAGCATCAGCACTCAAGGTATGTATAAAGTTAGAATGAAAATCCATTTAAAAATCAACGTTCCTTTTGTATTTCTGATGCTTGCCTTCAGCCTCTCCCTTCCCTGCAAAGCTGTCCCTGTGCTCTTTTCCCTGGACCATCTACTACTCATCAGTTTCCTCATCAGTTTCACGATTCTGATCAACTTTAGAAGTTAAAAATTATCACAAATTGCGGCTAGCAGGTTTGGAGGAGAAAGGCAGAAATGTGTGGTCAGAGTGTAACAGAAGACAGGAAAGAAGAAAGACTGCAGCTGGGCAGCAAGTTGAAACTTCAGGATCAAGAAAGCATGACAGGTGTTTAGTGGTTAAATTTGAAACCTATTAAGGTCCAGTATGCAAGAAAATCTTCATGTGATAAGCTGCAATTTAAAAAAAAAAACAACAAAACTTTCCAGGAAATTAATATTACAAATGGCTAAATGCATACTTCAGTTTACTGGAAACAAAATTTGTGAGGAAGAGAAAGGGAGGACGCTTTCAAAGTTTTCTTCTTGAATAGCAACAAACTAAATTTTCAGCAGAAGTGGGCTGATATGTAACTGAGTCAAAAAGGCCAGTACAAGAATGCTGAATCTATAGATAATTTGAAATTCTTATACCATTTCTCCCGAGCTGAGAAAAAATCCTTTTCATTCTAAGAAACAAAATTACAGAGACCTTGAAAACCCCAATACAAACAAATTTATTTGTACTGATTATGTGATGCATGATTTGCTGTGTCAGATCCTAACTACATTCCACCTATCCAGTATTAGCAAATGTCGAGAGCTGAATTTCCATTGCAATTTCACAAATCTAGACTTTTTTTTTACTCAGTTATATCTGTGCTCCTCAAATGAAATAAAGTGTTGGAAACATCTTTGATTTGCCATGTAAATAATTCCCAGCAAATATAAAACCCTTCTGCCTGGAGCTACTGGCAACTGTACTGTGAACAAAAAGCCGAAGTGGAAAGAATGCAATCTTTTCGGTTATTCATATCTTTTCTGTACTTCACATGGGAGCTGTGCCAGGTGGCCCATACTGAAAACAGAAAGTCTAAAGTACAGCTAGAGTGCAAATGTCTTCTATTGTTCAGAACAGAGTGCCATGTGGTGACAGCTGAATGCCAGTTCCAGAAACCATTACACCTATGGATCCCCTAAAGGCAGTCATGGCTTACAGTTAAAAACTTCTGTCCATGCGCACTTGCAGCAGGAGGTCCCTTTCCAGCACCTCCCGCTCTTCTATACTCTGCTCTGCGGCAGAGCTGACTTGCTGTAAAGAGGCTGAAATTGTTCCTCAGAGAAGGTCCAACATATCAGACAAACTTTGGATTATCTGCCTTGAAATGCTGAAGTTTTTAGAGTACACAGGTTCTAATCAAATTACAGATGATGGCAGTTTTTCTTCTACTTCACATGATAGAAGCATGACTGTGACTGTCCTCAATTTCTTCTTTGATGGCTCAAAAAAGCAATTTATCTGGCAACCATGTTGCTAGTGCTTTGAAGTGATCGGGCAAAATAGCTTAAATTGGAAGGAACTGGAAGATGAGTGTGGTATTTAAGAGACCATCTGGATCTCAAATTTCAAGAGAAAATGTTTATCAGGGAAAAATTGTTACTCCAGTTATTCAAAGGGAATGACAACACGTTGTCCTTTCTCTGAAGGGAAAATTATTTATATATGAATTAAGTTGTTCTGCACTTGAAAATCATGTATCTATCATGCCCGATAGATATTCTATCTATCACGCCTGATAGATACACTTGACCAAAGCTGGAAAAAAAAATAGGCTTTTTGCCTCAGTTTCTTTCTAAATGTCACTGTATAATGTGATCTGCTATACACTAGCAAGAGTGTACATAGTAGTCACAAACTTGCCTCTTTAAGTACCATCTGGAATACATGTGTCGGAGAAGAACCAGAGGAGAAATTCAGCAGAGTACTGAGCGCCGCGTATAAATCAAACAGTGTGCTTCTTTTCTTGTGGTAATTCTTTAGAAAAAAAAAATTGGGGCAGGAAGATGAGTTATGCTGCCTGTCTCAGGCCAGGACATTCAGGGCACTTTCCAATCTGAGTGAAAAGAAAACTGTAACATTAGTAATGAGGAATTTTCTTTTTTTTTAAAGAATTGATCTTCATGAGAACCAAAGCGCAAAAGGCTACTGTTGAAAAATATTTGACTTAAATCATCAACATTGAGGGAGTCATGCGATAATTTAATACAAGATTAATCATGAAGAGAGCTCACTTATGTCCTTTAAAACTGATAGGTCAGTGGACGGAACTCAATGGACATGAGTTCCAAAATACTGCATTTTTTACTGGTCTTCCTTGTTTACTGTACTAAAATTGTTTTAATTTTTAGCAGAATATCTGAAAATTATGCTGAAGTTTAAATATCAACTTGCTCATGGAGTGCATTCATCTCCATAGTAAAAATGAAACATTTTTATATCGGGCAATTAGACTTAGTTTTGGACAATGCAAATGAACTGTCTTGATTTTAATTTTGACGGAAGGAAGCATTCCTGTTAGACGAGGCAGAAAAGTATCAAACTAAAAGACCTTGGGAAAAATAAGCCATATTAAATTAGACTGGCATCATTTTAGAGTACCTTCAAGAATAAATTAGAGGACAAGCTTACAGGCTGATCTACATAGTAGTCACATACTGCCATGAGAAACAGATGTGATAACAATTCAAATCCTTTAGATTTAAATTGAGCCAAATTTAGACTATAAAGTCTCTGGGATTTGCATGTACTTGCTTCTTTGAAGTATGTACTTTTAAAGCCCTATAATAACTAAGTATGGAAAAACTGGAAACTAGACTTCAGAAGAATTGCAAAATCTGACTACAGAGAGTCATCTGGAAAGGACTGGACCTAGGTACTAACTTTATGCTTTTAATGAGATGGTAAGTATTACCAAAAACTTAACTTTAAGCATCCTAGTTTTGGTTTCAAAAAGGATGTCTTTTATAGACAGAATTGTTTGCTCAAACAGTGAAACCCACTTTTTATTATTTGATGAAAAAAATGGGCAATGATTAAGGAAATGGTAGTGACAATTAAAAAAAATCATAATTCTCTCCCATAATTAATTTCTGGACAATACTAGCTAGAAAAGTAATTTTGGCCAAAAGCCACTAATATTCACTGTCTGCCGAGAGAGAGAAAGAAGGATTTCTTATTAAAATGCATGCATCTGAGTTAAGTTCTCAGCAGGGGAAGAGCCAAAGCAAGGCTATGCTATAGATTTTTCAATAATACTGTGGGTCAGGGGATGAAGAGTTTAGATTTCCGACTCACGCAGTTGTGCTATTGCTTTACTGTGTGGCTTTTTCCGCACTCCCCCCTCCTGCACCCCCCGAGAGTGGCTGTTTTACTATAGCAGCAAACGATGCATCTTTGCTGGTTCACACTTTTGGTGGACCTGATGCAATCCAATATATCAGCACTGTTAAACTAATTTAAGTTTCTAGTCACTAGTCCAATGGCTATAGCCTAGAGACTCCCTGGTTCAAAGCCTGGACCACTAATTTATTTCATATGGGGACAAGAGAAGGAAATAAAGAGTGGTAAGACAGCAGATGTTTTCTTGCAGAAAAAACACCTTGAAACATTACTATACCTAGCAGAACTCCACGTGGAGCATACAGAGAATCAATGTTTGTTCTGAATAAATGTTCTAGTGAGACATTATGAATGAAAATGAATGCTGAAATCTGAAAAATTGAATCTGAGGAAAGAGAATTGGGAGACTGCACCTGCATGTTTTTACATAGTATTTGTTGATGCTATCATCCACTAAGATATTATCTGTGTCACAAATAGCAGTAATACTGCTTCAACCTTTGGTACGCAGATTTTCCTGCTGTTCTAACATTATTTTTTCAAACTGATGCCCCATTAAACAAAAAAATATTATTTCTGAAGAGGTTATTTTAATAAGGTTTCTGTATTTTGGGTCTCTTTGGGCTGAAGACTGTTTACTGTTGATCCAGAATGTTATTTTATGTACTCGTAGCTTCAGACATTGTAGTGCCTCAGGGAGAAGACCAGAAAAATCCTATTCCCAAAACCAGCCTCCATGTTTTCCCTTTCCATTCCTTTTACCTAGTCATCGACTCCTTCTGCTTAAGTCCAGTCGCGGCCACACTTCCCTCTCTGTTGCAGCACGGGTGGCTGTCATAAATTACAAAATTAGAAACAAGAAAACCCTTCTAAATCCTGTTGAAATCAGGTTAGCCGAAACCAAGAAAACCCTTGGTATGTGCAGTTGTTCCCAACGTAGCCAACAAACACCCCCACAACATAAAAGAAACACCTGCAGTGTCCCAGATCGCAGGAGTAAGCTGCAAAGCTCAAAAAGAAGACCTGGTGTGTTAACCTCCTGAAGGAGGCAGGCCGTAAAAAAGAATGTTTGTTTTAAATGAGCTCCTTTTGTTTTGTTTCAAAACAGGTTAACTAAACAGAGCGTCCCCTTCAGGGCAGTGCTTTTTGCTCGCTGCGTAACAAGAGCGCCAAGCACCACACGCAGCCAAGCTGGACTGGAAGGCTGTGCTGTCTCCAGGCCGGGCCCAACCACGCACACGGGCACACGGCAGAACGGCTGCCCGCCCCGCCAGGCCAGGCCAGGCCCCGGACGAGGCCCGGTGACGGACCAGACGGCACGGCACGGCACGGCAAGGCAAGGCAAGGCACGGCACGGCACGAGCGGCCTGCCGACGGGGCGCGCCCCGGCTAGCCGCACGCTACCATAGCAACTGCGCGCGCCCGCCTAACAGCTACTTCCGCCTGCTGCCGCTCCCCAGGGCCGCTGGAGCGGCCTGTAGGGCTCTAGGAGCCGCGCATGCGCAGTTAGCCCCAACCGGCCTTGGCCCCGCCCTTTCTTCCAGACGGCAGACCGGTGCGCCGAGGACGGGCGCATGCGCATCTGGCCGGTTCCCACTGGATGCCCGCCTTCTCGCGGCCCGTCGCGCAGAGTGGCGGCACGGCGCGCAGGCGCAGTGGGCGGCGGCGCAGACTAGGGGGAGGAGGGGGCATTTTAACAGTAAACATCCTGCCGATTTGAACGGCTGGTTTGGGCGGCAGGAAGGGCTGTGGCCGCCATCTTGTTTGTTTGAGTGAGCGGCTCGGGGAGGAGGAGCGGAGCGGTTACCGAGCCCGGCCTCGCCAGCCGCTTCACCAGCCTCCCCCGGCCCCGGACCAGGGTAAGGAGCGGCTGCGGCCGCGCCCGCTGCCGCGGTCTGCCCCGGCTGGCTGCCGCCGGCTGTGGAGGGGCATGGCGGAGGCCGGCCGCAGCCTGGCTCTCGGGGCGCTGCCGGCCTACTCCGGCTCAGTTGCCGGCCTCTCTGCGGCTGGGCACAGGCGCGCCGGCTCTTCGGCCGAGCCCTCCCGGCGGGGGCGGGCGAGTGGCAGCGGGAGGGAGCGGAGGGCCCGCCTGGCGGCCCGGTGCGCGGGGCCGCCTGCGATTCCCCGGGAAGGGCAGGACGACGGAGACCCTGCGGCGGGCCTGGGTCATTGGGGTCGCCTGCGCCGAGATCGGGGGCAGCGGGGCCCCGTCTGCGGCCTGGTGGCGGCACGGGCAGAGCCCCGGTGGGAGGACTGCGCGCCGTGGTGGTGTCGGTCTGTAAGCCTAGAGCGGTCACACGCACGGAAGCACAGTGGTCTCCCCGCTTCCACGGGAGATCCGGTTCACGCGGGAGCTGAGGGAGCAATGTGCTGGGATCCGGTGGCCGGAATAATGTAACAGATCCCCAGGTGTGGGGTGGCAAAAAAGCCGGTGTAGCTGCAGGGCTGCTGCAGTCTGGGGAGGGGGAAAGGAGCAAAGTTTCACCTGCCTGTCTCTTATTTTCTAATGTAATTTAACTTCTTACTTGGATAAAGCGGACTATTGAATGTTCTCGCTAGTAACGTACAAACTACCTTCTGATCCCTGTGACTGTTGATCTGCAAATAAAAGGCCCCTTTAAAAATGCCTACCTCTTGAAGACTTGAGAGGGCTCCAATGGACACTGATATAAATATTACTATAGTTTTTAAGATTTCTGTCTGATTCTGAATGAAAGGCTTCTGTTAAATACAAAACAAGGTGTTGTGTTTTTCTCAAAAATTAAAGAAGTTTGGGATCACTGTGATTTAATGGCTTGACGCTGTTTCAGTGAAAATGGCTTTTCGTTAAATTTAGACACGTGGAAGAAAATACTGTAAATTTGGACAAGTCAGCCACATAGGCCGACATTGTGTGAATGTGTGCAGTAAGCCTATACTTTCACTAATCTCTTCCTCAGTAAAACTCGTTACGTGAAAAATGGGGAAACATCAAAGCATTAGTAGGGCTACGTTTGCATTTTATTTTGTGAAGATTCTTTTGTAAATATTTGACATTCTGTGAAACTTGGAAGTGCAAAGCCCACTGATGTAAAGTTTTAACTAGAGACAAAGCAAGTGTGGTGGGGTAATAAAAGGAGGAGCAAAAAGTTCATGAGACCTACAATAAACTTAAATTACCACACAATTAGATTAGTTTCATCTTGCCATCAGGGTTGCTGATATCAATGGGATTTCCCACAGAAATGAGAATAGTTGCCTCAATTAATACATGAGTTTAACTTCTTTGAGGTAAAATGTTAGAAAGTTAGTTTCTTACATTTAGGCTCTTTGGGTGAACAGTGCAGAGGAATAACTGCTGCAAAAGACAGTAACATAAGGAATTCTGTTCTCTTATTCAAATTATGTGTATTTAAGGAGTGTGTTAATACATGGTTTCTGCAAGTGTATTAGTTTGACTTGCATCTGGAATCATACAGAACAGGTTGAGATCATCGAGATAGGGCCTAAAATTAAAAAGATTCTTTTCCACTGGCTGAGCGGATGTACTGAATCTAGGGGCAAAGGCAGGATTCCTGCTGAGGTTTAGATATGAAAATGGGAGTTGGGGGGAGGGAGAAACAGTGTTCCTAGGGTTCAAGAGTCTCAAATGCTGTATAATAATTCTAAGTTATCTGCCTTTTGAATTAGTAACTTTAGTGGAGTGCTTAGTTCTAGCAATTTGATTACGTAGGTGCATAGTATGTTGTAATTGGAGAACAGTGAATGCAGTTCCTGTAAAGGAGTGATGTGTTTTGAGCAATTTTAGACCTGGTAGCGCAACCTTAGCCATAGGAGTTCAGAAAAAATGTTGATGTGAAAAACCAAGACCTAGAGACAAATGGAAAATGCTGTATGCATTTATCAAAGGTATGTCAAGTTGGACTAGTTTCATCTTTTCAATAATTGATTTTGTGGACATAAGAAATTGAGATGACTTGTCACTGAACTTGAGTAAAGCTGCAGGTGCCACAAAGAAATATATTAAAATTTAGAAGAATGCGGATTAACCAGAGAATTACAAAGGTCGTTGAAGGAAGGAGATGAAATAAGGTAGTGCTGAAAAGAAGCATTGAGCTGTAAGGAGTTGCTAGTGGAGTTTGCGAAGACTGGCCCTGTGATGAACTTTTTTTTTTCTAGTGGCACCAGGTGTTCAGTGTGCTATTGAAACCTGCTAGCGAGATGACAGTAGTAAGTGCACGCATCAGGAAAGTTTTAGATGTGTAAGAAGGACTGTATGGCGAAGGATTATGAGTTAAAATTGAAGAACTTGGAGTACAATTGCAGGGTGAGGGTAAACATTCTGGACTTCCAAAGTCTGGCAGGGCCGACTCAGAGTGCTGCAGGTGCACAGGGTGAGTTCACTTCTCCCCAGATCACCCAGGGCTGTAACAAAACAGAAGCATGGACAGCATAGGAAGAAAATATGTGTCAGGAGCAAACCAGCAGAGAAGAGAAGCTGAAGGATAGCATTTAAAAATCAGCCAGTCATTTTAATTCATTTGTTTTTAACTGTACTATGGAAGTTGTCTGCTGATCAGTGGACGAATGTAATTCTGGAGTAGCCTTACAACAGGAACAACAGTAGGTGACAATAAAACAAATTGAAGACTGAACTTAACCTATGAACTGGTGTGTGTATACATAGCTTACCTAGTAGAGTAACAGACAAGTGTATTTCATGGGCTAGAGTGAACCATGGTCAAATTAAAATACAGTGCTGGTGTATCTGTTGTCTGCAATATTATTGTCAACTCTTAGTTCATTAAGCTTCTTTCTGAATGTCTTGAAGGCTGGGACTCAAGCTATGTGAGAGTGCTTTTCAGAGTTTAGACAGCCATTCTAATATGCAGAAGGATTTTAAGACTTAATATTTGTGAGTCAATGGTTAAGATGAAGTTCATAGGTAGCATCTAAACAATTTTCTTGTTGCTTCTTTGAGAGGATCAATTACCAGATAGTCAGGTGGGAGAATGGAGCAGGCAGATTCTGGATCAGACCCTGTGTACTACCTTTATTGTATTAGTTTTGCTTTACATGTTCAGTTACTTTGTGTTTGCAATTATAGCCTTTTTTACACTTCTATAGAAAAAAAATATTAAAAATAAGATTATGCAGTTGTTGAGGACTAATTTAGGCAGAGGAACCTGAGGACAATTGTGGCACATTAAAGTAAATTTGAAGTTAATTAAAATCAAGTTAAAAGTCTGCTTTTAAAAGCACAATTTGGCAAGATCAGGATTTGGTCCCACCTGGCTTTGTGTGATGAATACATCTTATTTTTTGCCTCAGAGCAGTGCAAGCAAGACAGAAAAAGTAAGTTCTTAGAACAAGTTTTAAGGTTCATTCCCAGTCAATTTCAAAAATGAACAGTTGTATTTTACTGTAGGAGCTTTTTAAGAGCTATCAGCTATCCTCTTTCTTTGGAGCATTCTTATGAGTTGCTTTTGCAGCCAGCGGCATATGTTTTATATGTCTACATGAGAGCTCTGCCACTCCAAGAAACTTAGTTCCTTTCACATTCATCCCAGTCTCGAATTATGCTAGAAAATCTATTCCTTCTCCTTTTATGCTACTGCATCAGCATACTGCCCTATGAATTAAAGATCAGACAAAAAGCCTGAAATAAGGAAAAGGATTATCTGAAAAGAAAGAAAACAATCCCGAGAAAGCGAGAGCAACCGTTGGGGCCTGCTTCAAGCAATTCTGCTGATGCTCTGAACACCAGTAACTGGATTGCTGCAGCTCAGAACCATAAAGGTGGTGGGATTTGTACAGTTGCTGTAACGCAGGTATTACCATACAGAGCAGATCACCTGCTGGAATTTGGAAGTGGCAGAGACTCGTATTGTGGCATAGGAAATTAGTGCTTCAGGGAATGGAAGTGTTACTTGTTAATAACAGTTCAGATCAAAACACACTTTAAAACTATTTGTAGTCTGATTGTCACTGTTTCTCTTCATGTATTTTGCTCTGGCAAGGCTTCATTAATGGGTGAAGAGAAACAAGACAACTTCTGTCAAAAGCTAATTATTTTTGGTTTTAATTCACTCCAAAAGTTGCAGACATACCATAACCTTTTCGTTAGTCTTACAGGCAAGTTTTAGGTTTGATCCATAACTCCAGTACTGAATGGTAGTCAGACCTAGGAAACACCACAAACACAGGGGACCGCTTGCTGTTTCTGTGCCTTCCCTTGGTGCAGTGGTTTTCAGCCTTTATTCTTTGATTTAATTGCTAACAAAGTGTATGTTTTGAAACCCATTCATATATGTTAAGAGTACTTTGACTTGGGTTGTCAGTTCTTTAAAAGACGTTAATGATGCATCTGTTTAAATAGAAAAAAAAAAAAGGTTGTGAAATCATTAGCCTTTGTGATCCTGACACCTCAGGTTTTTGGGGAACCTTGCTTCCCCTTACATACCTTAGATAGTAGTTTGTCTTACGCCTGCATTACCCTTTCTATCTGGAATTTAATGTGATAAGTTGTTTCTGTCTGATCTGTCCAAATAGTATGTTTCACATTTAACAAGAAATCTTCAGTATATCTTCAGGGTTACAGTTAACTGCATGTTTGAAGTTTGGTGAAGCCCATGCTACATATTTTAATGTTTGTAAAACATTAATGAATAATTGTGCCAAACTCCGTTAATCAAAGTACATTCTTTTGCAAATGTTTTTGGAAGTTTTTAGCAGAATAATACAAGTGTTTTTGTTAACTGTATGTTTGTGTCTTCCCCTGTTCCTCATATTTATGGGTAATTTACAGGCCTGCTTTTACCAGAGCAGCGCATGGTTGTGGTAGCAACTCAGGATATCAAAATGCTGTGCTGCAAAGTTATGTCTCTGCATATACAAAAAATACTGTGAAGGCTTTGAAAATGCACAAGGGATTGAATTGCCTGCTGGCCTTTAAGGCAGTGTGATGTCTTTCCAGAAACACTGGGGGTGGGGAGGGGAAGTAGAATACCTTACTTTAGTTAACTTTTATTGATTGAGAAGACTTCCAAAATTATTTTGTTGAGCTTCCTAGAAAAACTTGCTCATGTCCATCTTTGCGCAGTGCCATCCTTAGTCCCCACACAATATCAACAAATAAAAATGGTATTTTAACTTGTTGTTAATCTGCAGCTTTATTATGACTCAAAGCTATCAACTTCACTCCTAAAAGTAGTTTTAATCCTTTCTGTCTACTGTGTTAACTTGAGCTGAAGCTGAACATGGCCTTTATTTCCTTTAAATCTCCTGCACTGTGTCCATTCATGGTTATGAACAGAATCAGTGGCCAGTCTGTCACTAAGGCTTGATAATCAGTTCTGTTGTCCAGAGAACTCTGTTCAATGCATCTGAAATGCAAGTTTTCATCATCTTGCACGTTGAATTATACCTATGAGTGGGTATAAGTACGGAGTATGGTACCAGTACAAAGATGATTTTCCCTACCCTTTATATTTCTTCAGCCCCCATTTATTAAAACACGCAAAAAAAGATCGTTGGCCTTTACTTTCAGAGATCTACCCCTAGATCTACAATTTTTCGTTTGTTATCCACAATCTAGAGGTTGGCTTTGCTTCCACTGAACCAGTGATGCCAGTTGCTTCTCTTGCTCATATACTTATTTTTCTAGCAGTCACAGTTGTGCTCCTCCTTTTTTTTTTTTTTTTTGTGTGTGTGTGTGAAGCGTACTGTATAAATATCAACAGCTCTACCTTAGCTGCTTTGGGACTTTTTTTTTTGCCTACAAGGACATTAGTATGGTTTAGGGATTGGTTTCCTGAGAATCTCTCTGGCTGTCATATTTACCAAGGCTTTGTGTTTCCCTGTGTTCCCTGTTTGCTTGTAAGTTGTGTTGGCATGCATTTGAGAAACACGGGGGGTTTTTATGGCCAGGAACTGATGCTCATCCTCATGCTGGCTCTGCCAAGATTAAGCTGCCCTGCTTTTACTGTTAGGTTGCTGTGCTTCCTCTGGCAGTTTTTCTGTAGGCATGGAGAAAGTAAAAACTCAAATGCACTTGTTGCATCTCTCCTGTTCTTTTGCATTTCTTTTTCCCCAGTTACAGATGTTGCTGGAGAAAAAGCTGTTTGTGGAGAATCTTCCACCTCTTCAAAGCAAACCTTTTATTTTCTCAACTTGTAGTTAAACTGAATCATATGCTTACCTCATGCGTGAAATTGGCATGTTTACATCGTAAGACATCATGCTGTTCTGCTTCCTCATGGTTTGATACGGTGGCATTTTTTCAGCCGTAAGAAAGTAGATAAAATGTAACTATTGGATAAAAGGAGGCCTGTTTTTCTGGTGAAGGGTGAAGAGGAGAACAAAATCTTCAGGAAGCTTGGGATAATACAGTCAATTCTCTTACTGTTTCTATCAGCACTTGAATAAAAAATATGAAGTGTTACTAAGAGGATTATGAAATGGAGAGCAGTCTGTTTAGAAATTAAGACATAATTGTACTTTCTGTTTAAGAAAATATGGTGAAGTCCAAAAAGTTTAGGACTGTGTATTTTATAATGCTGAACGTTTTACTGAAACAATGTAGAATATATACTGGTACAGTATAGTAGTAGTCAGAAAGAAATGGAAGTGGTAGAAAACTACTGTGGATGGAAAACTGAGACATGTTTGTTTGTATTATGAGTTTGGTATCATTACTGTGAAGTTTAATATAGTCAGGTTTTTTTTTTCTTGCAGGATGCTAAATATTTTTAAATTTTGTAAATGGTCATTGGTTGCTGTTCTTTCTCTTTTATTTCCTCTGCAATAAAGGTATATATACTATTACATGGCCACCACTTGTAAGTGTTGGCTTCCTAAATATTTTATACAAGTAGTTTCACCCTAGTGATTGAAAAGCAAACATCTTCTTTGCTTACTGCAGGTAAGGGGTGTGTTTACAAGGGCGTTCCTCATTAAAAAAAAAAAAAAAATGAGAGGGAAAAAATTGCCTTTCTCTTTACAGGTTTGCACTTTGTTTTAGACATCTGGGACCATGTTCTATGCCCACTTTGTCCTGAGCAAGCGTGGGCCGCTGGCCAAAATCTGGCTGGCGGCCCACTGGGATAAGAAGCTAACCAAAGCGCATGTTTTTGAATGTAATCTGGAGAGCAGTGTGGAGAGTATCATTTCACCAAAGGTATCTATTTTACACTGATGTAATGTTACCTTGTAGTGAAAAGAAATTGTGTGTACAGGTGGTAGTTACTGCTTGGGTCACTGAAATAAAATTCTTAATGTTGCTGTTTTGAAGGGTGGAAAGGTCTGTTCACATGTGAAATACTTTATTGACTCTTTGATTCTGAAGGGTATTTTCTTGTCAATTTTCTAATGCTAAAGTATCATGCGATTTAGCTACAAAATGTCTTGCTTTATGTAAATAGAGGACTTTGATCTTCATGTACTATGCATCATTTAGAAGCAAATGTTTGGAAGAGAGGAAAGCCCAGGCTTTCTAAGGAGTAACTTTTAAAGGCCTTATAATGACACTCTTTCAGTGCTGTTGTTACGGGGAGCTGTAGAAATAGTACTAAGATATTCTTGTTTATGCTTGTGACCCAAGTTCAAAGCATGTCTCTGGTTAGGTACAGCAAAAAGATTTGCAGTATCACGCTAGCTTGTAATGTTACTGGTTACATGAGGGGAGTTTTCCATACAATAACAATACTACACTGTAGTATAGAAGCCTTGCTTTAGAGACTAAAAGCTTCAGGTTTTTTGGGAAGTGAATAGATGGCAACAAAACTGAAAGAACATAACACTTCTGGATGGCTCTTGTGAAATCAGGGGAAATTCTGAGGAACTTGGGTTTTTAAATGTTGTGTGTGGGTGTGGTGTTTTTTTTTTGTTCCCTTCTACTACTCATGAAAATGAAATTTTCCATTTAAGAACTAGTGGACTGATGCTGTTTTGACTTTTGTCGCTTAACGGATGTTTGAATGTCTTAGCAACTATTGGAAAAAGAAAGAAAACTTATTTTGGTTGATACAAATGTAACAATGTTTCTATAGTGCTACTCTGGATTTTGGAAGAACTCTTAAGTATATGCAAAAAATGTATAGTACAGTCACAGAGATACTTACTGTTCCAGAACAGTTATTTGCTTCAGTGTCAGCTCTGGAAGGATTTAGAAAGAAATTGATAATGTTCATGGAGTCACTAGTGAGCTACAGCATTCTTTTAGAAAAAAGGAGAAATTGATAGGCACTCTTTCATATATTTCACTCTGTGTCAGCTGGACTATTAGAAAGACATTGTATGCAATAAAAATTTTGATTTCTTAAGAGTTAAAGCCTGTATGGCTTAATCTTTCTGGGAGACAATTATTCCGTGTACCCTTCACACAAGTCTCATGCTCTTTCAGACTAAAGTACTTAAGGGGAGTCCTTCCCTGGATTTTTTTTTATCAGTTTTCTGTTCCCACAGCAGATACTTGATTACATAGTAAAGCAGTGAGTTTAAAGAGGAAGGAACTTAAACTTGTTTTAATGTGGCAGTGCTTGTTTATGGACACCCCGCATCTTCCACTATTTCTCTCTGATTTTCTCCTTAACTGCAGGACAGAAGATGGAGAGGTAACAAGTAACAGTTTTTAACCAAATTTTACTTAACCAAATTGTAATTTATAGCTGTCCAAATTTTTGTGTGTTTCATTTTTTTCACAATTAAAGTAACAAAGATGTTAGAAGAAGATACGGGCTTTGTCTTGTCATCTTTTTTTTTATTAGGCAGAGCAGTGTTTGGGAATTCCTGGAGTGCTATTAATTTACTGGGATTTGCTAGTATGATAAATAGTATGTAAAGTATCATCTTGAACTGTAGACTTTGTATTCTTTCTTCAGTTTTCTGATATTTTGATATCTTTTTGATATTTGGTCTTATTGAAAAACTTATGCAAAGCTGACTGAAATTTCATTAAAGGAATAAAAGTAAGGCTACATCTGATTGTGCAATATGTTTTTAGGTGAAGATGGCACTTCGAACCTCAGGACATCTCTTACTAGGCGTTGTTAGAATCTACCACAGGAAAGCAAAATATCTTCTTGCAGACTGTAATGAGGCTTTCATTAAGATTAAGATGGCTTTTCGTCCAGGTATCTGTCTTTATCTAAGAACTTTCTGAAAAGTTACATTGTTATAGAATGGTATTTATTAAGAAGGTATACAACTCTATGTTCATATCTCTGTAAATGAATTATATAAAGTTATACAGGATTATAGGAGAAGTTATTTTCTTTAGTGCATCTTCAGACTGAGTGACTGTGGCTGTGTGACTGAGTTGTATGCTGAAAAACATCTTTTAATTGAATTCTGAACAAAAACTTTTCATATTAGTGCTGATTCAGTAAAAATATCAATTATAATTTTGGCAGTTGTTGGTGTATGATGTTAAATGGAAATATGCTGCATGGTTTTTACTTTTTGTCACAAGTTTGCAAAAGGCCAGTCGCGTGTACTGAGTAGAAGCACAGAAGGGAACTTGTTTCCATCAAGGGTAAAGCCTGCCTTGCCATGAGTTAAAAAAGAAGCATAGAAGTAAGCTTTTTTTTTTTACCACTTTCACAGTTTAGTTTCTGGAAATAATTGAACTGTAATGTGTTCAACAAAGGTATTTTCTCTTTTGTATGTATGACATATAACTTTCCCCTCTGTTGTTGCTTAGTCTAAGATTTTTCCATGAAGATGGGGAGCCATATTAATACCTGAAATTATTTTCCATCCAGCAATGAACTCCTTAGCTTACTCACGGTTGATAGCTTTCTTTAATCCTGGCCTGGGAAACTTTTTTCCAGCTAGAATGTAGCTGTGGCAGTGATGCTGCTGGATACTCACAGCTGCCGATTCATATTCTACCTTTTTAAGTTTGTGATTTAACAGCTGAACTTAAGCAAGACTTTTTTTTTTTAAAGGCAACTCTTGAAAGCACAACAGTAAATTTGAGAAAAGTTAAGGTATACAGTGCCTTTATCTTCATTTCCTTATCTTCACATAGTGATTCAGGCATTGAACTTTATGTAGCTTTCAGTGTCAATTTATTGACTGTTGCCAGTTTTTTGTTTTCTATTGCATTTGACTGCACTGACTGATGAGAACACAGAAATTTGTCTAATTTCACAAGGCAATCTGTTTTCCCAGTTTTCACACTCCCAACAGAACGCATGTAGAAGGTAAAGCACCTTAAAATAAGATTTACAGAAAGTGGTGTGGTGACCTGAAACAAGTTGAGGCACTTGTCTTTGTTCTCAGTTTTATCAGTCTTGTGGCTTAGGCGTTGTCTTAATCCTGTCTGCTCTGAGAATCATTTATATGTTTTATTTTAAGCAGCCAACAGGTAAAAATATTAGATAGGCCTGGAAGCATGGACTAGGTTTCCTTTATTCCTAGCCATGTGCCAAGATGAGTAAATTACAGATTCATGCTTGTTCCTGGTGTCTCTAGACAGTGGTTCTTTGATATCCATTGCGGAGGGGAACCCAGTGGGCAGAGCGTTTCTGAAGTATCTGTACCTCAGAATTGCCTGTATTGCGTGGGTCAGAAGGCAGAGCACAGACCTCAAATGTCCTGCAAGTTGCAGAAGG
This sequence comes from Phaethon aethereus, assembly GCF_964289735.1. Classification (NCBI taxonomy): domain Eukaryota; kingdom Metazoa; phylum Chordata; class Aves; order Phaethontiformes; family Phaethontidae; genus Phaethon; species Phaethon aethereus. The sequence goes on from NC_138582.1 coordinate 16,489,515, forward strand.
AATTGAACCTGCATTTCCCATGCATTCTCAAGCGTCCTGACCTCTAAGTCTTTGAATAAAGAGAGGCACCAACTACTGGTACTGTTTTTGTGTGATGCCTTCTGTTAGTCATGCTCTGAGAATGCCCATTGAATAGCAGATTAAGAAAAGGTAGTATGTGGTTTAGGTAATCCATCTCTTTTAAATGCAGAAGCCTAAGACTTTTTTGTGGCCCAAGTACAGTCAGTACTGTGCTGGGACTTTCAGAGCTAATTGAACTGACTAAATGACCAGGATTAACTAGCTCTTCTGGAGCGTCATGATAAAATGATTTTGTAGCAGGTACCTGCATAGTGTTGTGATGACATACAACGCCTGTGTTAGCACAGTGCAGAGCTGTGCAGCTGCACAAACATTATTGAGTGATTTGAGGTTTCCTGGGTTATACAAAACAGCACAAGGGCTTGAAGGGTGTATTTTGAATTTAGACTGAATCTCAATACTAACATTATCTAAGGTTTCTTCGTAGGTGACTAGCATCGGTTCAATTCAACCATTTAAAGAGAAGAAGCTTATGCTGAGAGAACGATGCTGAAGGCACTGGGAAAAATGCTGTCCTTGTAAGGAATGGTAACTCATGTCTGAGTGTTATTCTCTGCAGGGGTTGTCGATTTGCCTGAGGAAAACAGAGAGGCTGCTTACAATGCTATTACCTTACCTGAGGAATTTCATGATTTTGACCAACCACTTCCTGATCTAGAGTGAGCTTTGTTTGCTTTTTTTTATTTCCATGCAAATGATGTTTGGTTTTAGTTGAGGAGAACCTGGTTATAAACAGCAAACTCATTGCTGAATTAAAAAAAAGTCTGTAGGTAACCTGTATTCTTAAGTCTTTTAATATACCAAGCAAGTACACAATCATCTTTGTATTGACTTTAAGTTCATAGTAGCATGTAATTTTAACCGATGCTAAAGCTGTTCTTACAGAAGCTTTTGAAAAACTCAATATGTATTATCATTTTCTTTTTTCTTCTATGCAAGGTACTCTACATCACATGTGTTCTCAGGTTAGACAAGATTAGTTCTATGGAAATGTCCTTGTTGACCTTCTCTACTGGCACTTTGATTCTTAAAACTTTTTAATACTAATGGGTTACTTTTAAACATAACAACAAGTATGCAACTTGAATAGTTCTTGATCTTTAAAAAATTGATGTTACTCTTGGATTATTCATAATGGGATACAGTTTGCTTTATTTGGTGTTCTATTTGGTTTATATTCAAATTAGAGTATATATTAATTTGAAACTACATAAAAATTCCGTGTTCTTCTGAGAAACATAACACTCTTTACGATGTGTTAAGGTAACCTGGTACTGTTACTAGGTATACTTTTTGATAATTATATTAATAGCTTTTGAAGTTGAAGGGGAGGAAGTCTGTTCTTAGTTATTAATTTGGCCTTTAAAATTGAGCCTGACATAGCAAGGGGTAAGAGAGGTTACTGATAACGTTTCCCAGAAGCTAATGCAATTTGGATCATAGGTTTTAATCATGAATGGTCTTACTGTTTTAAATATTTTTTTTTCTATTCTGTGTTCACCATCAGCTTTTTCATTAATTATGTGTACAGTGTACTTCTTAGGAACTAATTTCGCATTTATCTGAGCAGGTTTTATCTCGTGTTCATTTTTTTAAATGGAGGTTTTTAATAATTGCCTTCTGTTTGTTTAAGTGATATTGATGTGGCCCAGCAGTTCAGTTTGAACCAGAGTAGAGTGGAAGAAATTACAATGAGAGAAGAAGTGGGCAACATCAGTATCCTCCAGGATAATGACTTTGGTAAAAATCTCATGTATTATTATGTGTTATTAAGCTAATTTTAATAACTGTGAAGTTGTGGTTTTGCAGTTACTACAGAATTCCCACTAAGTACAAAACAAATTAGATCAAATATTCTGTGTTTCCGTATGATTAATTTTTAGTTTGTACATGTCAGTTTTTCTAAAAAGCATGTCCTCTAATATTCAGCAAGCTTCTAGCTGCCTATATAAAGCTGAAGAATATTCAGTCAGGTTAATTAGTGAAGTACTATGTCGGTTATAATTTTCAAAATGTGGTGTGAATATTAAGTCAGCCGTTGCTTTAATCATAGGCATGTTTTCAGTCAGAAACTGTTAGGAGATTTCTAAAGCTGAAGCAGTCAGTGGTGACTATTTACTTCTTGAAGTATCTCTTCAAGGACAGTGTTCTAAGATTTGAATCAAAGCCTGAAGACAGTTGTATTTGAAGGTATAATTTCCAGAGTACAACAATGTAATCTGTAATTCAGTGATCTTTTTGAAAGTATAGTCTAAGTATTGATCATCGTGTTGATTTGGTGTTAGTTTGCTCTCTGTACATGAAGACCAACCTCAAGGCATAAGGTACAACTTTTTTTGAATTCCTTGGAATTCTTTGGTTTCAGTGCAGCTAAAATTTAGTAGGATCATCTAAAATAAGTATAATAAAATGCTTTGAAGAGGAGATTGTTACTTTTATAATTGTTTGAACAGTATTTTCACTATGGTATTGCTGGGCATAATTCCTTACATCTTGTCATTAACTCTGCAATGAAGATAACTCGAAATTAAGCTTGGTCTTACATTTGGGCCTTTGCTGATTCATTAGTTAGGTCTCTTGCATCTTCGTTCTTTAGCACTTATAGCAGTGAAATCACATTCTTGCAGGTGACTTTGGGATGGATGATCGTGAGATGATGAGAGAAGGTAGTGCATTTGAGGATGACATGCTAGTGAGCACCAGTGCTTCCAATCTCTTACTGGAACCTGAACAGAGCACCAGTCACCTCAATGAGAAATCTAATCACCTGGAATATGAAGACCAATACAAAGATGATAATTTTGGAGAAGGAAATGATGGTGGAATATTGGGTATGTTTGCGAAATTTGTTTTTTCTCTGTCCTACGTTCTGCCTCAATAATTAGTTCTTGGAGGGGTAGTGGGGAGATTGGTTCCTTTGTTGCCAAGGTCCCCCTCTAAGTTATGCCTTCAGCAGTGGAATTCTGGTTTGTGAGTGGTACAGCAATATAGATGATGCATAGCATGTTAAGTGTTGGCATATTTCGAATGAAGTAAAATCATCCAGTTTTTCCATTCTATATGTAAAGTTCTTTAGAGAGAAAAATCAATATGCAACTCTTCTTGTTCTGACTCCTTCCAAGGGTTTAATTAGTATGTTGAGAATTTTATCGAGTACTCTGTGAAGTACTAAGAAACATAGTAAGATGCAAATGTGTACCATGTATATAGTAATTAAGGTTATCTGTAAGCTCAAAATTTGAGCTGAAATGCGATTTGAAAAAGCACTCCTAATTGCTATTGTGTCAGCATTGAAAGAATAGGTTTCTCTAACCTTTGCATTATCTTTATCTGTGTTGTCATAAATTTGTGTGTACTTCTTTATAAATTTGCTTATACTTGTTTCATGAATTTGTGGATGCAAAACTGATTCTTTCATGTGGTTGTTTCAGATGACAAACTTCTCAGCAATAACGATGGTGGTATTTTTGATGACCCACCTGCACTCTCAGAAAGTGGAGTAATGATGCCAGAGCAACCTCCCCACGATGATATGGATGATGATGATAATGTATCAAGTGAGTATGATCTAGGGCTAGATCTAGAACTACTTGTTTACAACTAATGTATTTGGGATTCTAATTCCTTAAAAGCACGTTGAGCTCAAAAATATGAAATGTGGTAAACCACTTTAAGGTGTAGAGGAGGGTATGGGAAGGGTAGCACAGTTTCTTAATTTTTGACTTAGTGCAAGATACTTGTTCTAATTGGCAGTGGGTGGACCAGACAGCCCAGACTCGGTAGATCCAGTTGAACCGTTACCAACTATGACTGATCAGACAACGCTTGTTCCCAATGAAGAAGAAGCTTTTGCTCTGGAGCCTATTGACATAACCGGTGAGTAAGCTATTTGGGAATATTGTACTTGGGTCATCAGAAACCACCTTAGCTCGATGAAGCGCAAATGAATGTCTAGCACTGCTGCTGACTCTTTCTCAGTTGGAAAAGAAACCAGGGACAAAGTGCTGCATTCCTTTTATTCTAACGGTAGCCTTCCAGTACTTTCCAGGTAAGTAGCTTACATCAATGGTCTTGGAGGATTCTAGTTTGTAGTTTCTGCAGTCAGTATGTATCGTGCCATAATACTGCAGCTTTTGATAAACATGCTAGTTAAAATACAGTGAGTTGGAATAGAACGTATCATGTCTTTTAGTTCTAGGACAGTATCTGTAGTGAGCACAGTTCTTGATACACAATGTTTGATGGCCAGGAGTGACTCTTTACACTGAGAATGAGTCTTTTCTAGTGATTCATAGCTTTAATGAATTGCTGAATTCTGGAGCTGCATCTTTGTATTTGAAGTTCTACTAAATAGTGAAATTCCTTGTCTTTTTTCTCTAATGCAAGACACTTTCTTATTTTAACTGGTACTATATTTGTCTCATTATAAACAGATCCCTGCTTTATTAAAACAAACAAACAAAAAAATCTGGGAAAAACATAGTTTGTGCTGTGCTTTCAGACTGAGCTCCAGGCCCTGCTTTGCTTGGCCAATTAAAAAGCCCTAGCACTGCCGCCTGGTGGTAAGCTAGCAACAGAGGTCCTAGCTGGTCAGCTGGGACCAGCAAAGATGGCGATGGCCAGAGCTTCAGGGTCAGCTGCAGAGTGCCAGGCTGTAAGTAATTTACAGTAAAGTCATTCTAGAGCTGGATGAGAGGTACAGGTAAGAGAGTGGTTCACATTAAAGCTACCAAAGCTCCGATAGGGCTTAGGGGAAGAACTTGGTGTGGTATTTTGACCCTTTGGTCAGAGGGACCTTACGTCTTGGATTTGCTCCTGAAGAACACCAGCCTGACAAGCAAGCCATGAGGCAGGCAGGCATGTGCAGCTGAGGACATTGAGGCTTAGGTAAATTCACTAGAACTACGAGTATACACAGACGAATTCACAGGTTATTGGATAGCATTCATAGTGTTTGACCTTTCATGGTGCTTACAGCTTTTCATTCCTTCTTCCAAAGCTAGCATTGCCTTAGATTATTGAGGCAGCTTTATACATGGGAAAATAAGACCTATAGACAACCTACCAGATTCTTTTATAGTGTGGTATCTGTTTGAGCTAACCTTCATTACTTGCTAAAAATCTCAACAGTCAAGGAAACCAAAGCAAAGAGGAAGAGAAAGCTGATTGTGGACAGCGTGAAAGAACTGGATAGCAAGACTATTCGAGCCCAATTAAGTGACTACTCTGATATTGTTACTACTTTGGACTTGGCACCTCCTACTAAGAAACTGATGATGTGGAAAGAAACTGGTGGAGTTGAAAAGCTTTTCTCTCTGCCTGCACAGCCTTTGTGGAATAATAGGCTACTGAAGGTAATGATTTTGTGCAGGTTCATTTCTAAGTGGACTATATTGAGGATTGTGCCTCACATATAGTAAACGTCAGCATATGAATAGCGATATAGTGATAGCAGTATTCATAATTCTTTGAAAAAACCTCATTAAAACAACTAAGATAACACCAATGCTTAAAATATTTATCAGTTACAGAAATAAATGAATATTTTTAATGTTAGTGCTGTTGGAGGGAAGCTTAAAAATGGGAAAGGAAGATGGCCCATAATTACTTGATCTGAAACAAAATTAAGGACACTGAGAGCTACAATAGTGTATAATGTAACCTTTCCCCTGTAGCTTTTTACTCGTTGTCTTACACCACTGGTACCAGAAGACCTAAGAAAGAGGAGGAAAGGTGGAGAAGCTGACAATCTTGATGAGTTCCTTAAAGACTTTGAAAACCCAGAGGTTCCCAGAGAGGAGCAGCAACAGCAGCAGCAGCAACGAGATGTCATTGGTTTGTGTCTTGTCAAAGATGCTCTGCTTTCCCTTGGAGCTTATTTTCATCTTTTGTGCTTTATATTAAGTCACCAAAGATTATGAATGGAACAGAGAGCTTTGTAATGGTTGTTTAGCTTGATACACAGTCTGTGACTTAAAACAGCTTTTTTTCCTACAAGTGGAAGGTGCTTAGAGATTCGGTTTGATTCAGTGGATTAAATGGGTATTGGATTGAGTTGTATGCACATCTGTACCAATTCTATTTCAGTCACTGCAAAAGCTATGCAGGCTGTTAAGAGTGCTCAATTCTAAATTAATAGCAGATTGGACTCAATGTAATTTGAAACTGTAGCAAAGTATCTAAAACTGCATTTGTTGTGGAATATAGATGAACCTATTCTGGAAGAACCAAGTCGTTTACAAGAATCAATGATGGAAGGCAGCAGAACCAACCTGGATGAATCTGTTATGCCACCTCCACCACCTCAGACGGGTGTTAAACGCAAACTGCAGCAAGTAGAACCAGAGCCGGTGCTACCTGTGAGTATGATTGAGGTTTTTTTTGGAGGGATTTTTTTTTGAGAATGAGAAGCGGGTAGTCTCTTTGAGCAGGAAGTGACACAGATTTGGGGCATTAGCTTTCTGTGGTGTTGTGAGATATGCTGGAGTAGTAACAGAATCTTTGTCTCTGAGTAGTCTTCACGGTATTTTTCTTATGTGAAAAGCTTAATGAAACATTTAAAATGCGGGTAGGAAGAAGAAATGGCAGTTTCCTCCAGAAAAAGTCTTCAAGGACTAAAGCGTATTGCTTACAAAGCTATCAAGTTCTTCAGCTTGGCAAGTGCATATGAACAGCTTTCATTGATAAAGGATTGTGCTAGCTGCACAAACCTCCTTTTTGAGATAGTCCTAGTGTTCCAGGGTTAAGGGTTCAAAGAAAAACTGATCTTCAGGGAAGATTTCCTAGTTGAGTTATGAGTAGACTTGGAAACTAGCTCATATCTACCTCTTCCATAAAAGCTGTGAAAGGAAACCATATTTGTGAAGGGGAGAGGAAATGGGCAAAATGAAAGGTGTATTTTTTCTGGATGCTTGCTAGGTGAGAACAGTCCTGGTTTATGCTGTCTTTCTCGTATTTTTGCATTGTTGGCCCCACTTTTCACATGTTCCTTGGCTAACAGGTTGTGCATGGTAGAATGAGACTTAGATGTTACATTATCTTACTAAAAAGGGTGGCAGCTGCAGGTCCTCTTGGCCTTGTCATTGGGTGAAATTGGCATTGCCTCTTTGTACTTTGTGCTGAAGTCAATTCTGTTGGTGTGTGTTGGGAATTGTTTGATCATGCCTCTAGCAACATACCTGTAGTGATACCTGCAGTATGGCTCTAAAACAGAAGTTATTTTGAGCTACTTCAGGGTATATGTAGAAGCAGTTTCAGGTCTCAAGGTAACTTTACTGGCAAATGCTTAAATGTGTATAGGTTCAGGGGGAGAATACTGTATATTAATTTTATTAAAACTGACTGTTAAGCTGCTTTTCTGGATTTTCCTCTTGATATAAATATCTTCTGAGAATGATACTTGAGCGCCAAAGTCACTCATACATTTTTGGAAATTTTACAAAGTATCTCGGTTGTAATTCCTTCATGCTTGTATTGCAAAGAACAACATTTTGATATTTTGAAGATGTCTTGTTCCTATGAGTTAATGTGTTCATGTAGCACTGCATCTGGTTATGTGGGTTAAGTTGCATGCGCTGATTCAAGAAATGAGGTTGGTAGTTTGGATGGTGGACTAAGTGAAGATACTGGAAAGCCTTTTTCCTTATAGTGGTACTATAACTTCTGGTTTGAGTAGTATCTAAAGGATTAAAAGTACATGTATGGACAGCAAAACAAAACAAATTGCTTTTACGTTTTTCAAAAAAAATTCTGACAAATGGCTAAGATTTAGTGACTCGGGTTTTGTGAAACTGATTTGTAGCATCAGCATTCTTTTGTAAAAGCACTGGTAAAGTGATGCTATCGGTTTAACTGTATTGTGTACTCTTAAAGCATCCACCATCACAACAGCTGGAAATACCACCTGTAGAAATGCCTCCAGAGGAGCCCCAAAACATCTGCCAGCTCATACCAGAGCTAGAACTTCTGCCAGAAAAAGAGAAGGAGAAAGAAAAGGAGAAGGAGGAGGAGGAAGAAGAGGAGGTAAGAAGTCTCTGTAGAAAGGGTTTGTGTGTTCACCAGTGCTGTTTGGATTCATTAAATGGCATGAGAAATAAATCTTCAGTTTTTAATTGGGAAATTATAACCTTTGTAAATGTAGAATTTAACATTATTCCAAGACCATTTTATATTGCTTATATTATTCCATTTTATAAATTGCATATACATTCTGCTTTGAGTTGGAGGGTTCTCCTGTTCTCACACATGGTTGGATTAAACCACTCTACATTTGAACTTAATTTTATGGCTCCATTTTAAATAGTTCATGACACTTAATAAAGGTAGATTTTTATAAGAAAACTGTCCATGTCCTAAAATGTGATAACTGAAGTTGTTTCTTGACTACAATATTTAATATTCTGTGGATATCAAAACAAACTTAGTTGAGTCTTCTCATTTTACGCCCAAAATGCATGATACTAAATTAATTTTTAAAAACTGTTTTACTGTTGGAAAATGAATGTACCTGGACGTGTGAAGTTTCCTTCTGTAACAAGTCACATGTGCAAAGAAACCTGAATTACTTAGTCAATTACTTTAGTCAAGATGATTTTCCTAGGAGTGTAAAAAAGATTTTGTCAGTTGAAAGGGACCTATGACGATTCAACTGCCTGACCACTTCAGGATGTTGCTGGATGCAGAGAAGTGTTACTTTAAAAGTAATACAATGAAGAGGAAAAAATACATGCTGACTTAATTTTGAGAGGGGGAAAAAAATAAAATTGGTCAAACACTTCTTCTGCAGTTTGAGGTTCTTGAGTGAAGTCTGGAAACAAAGCAGACAGCGCTTGCATGTGTTGCTTCTGTGGTGATTTTTTTTTTAATTGCTGATTTGAAATAAAGTTCTTACTTTAAAAGCTAGATGTAACACATTTTCTATAAACAAGTATTGTTCCCTTTAGGTGAGTGCTTCATAGGACATGGGGAGCCGACTTGTTACAGCGGGCCATCACAGCTTTTAGCAACAATCTATTTTCCTTTTCAGTGGTTCTGTTTCCACAGTGAAATGAAAACATGTCTGTGTTTATTAATGTTTGCAAAATAAAAGCATTGCTGATACTGTGTTCAGTACTAGCAATCCTAGATTAGACTGAAGTCTCTTCACATTCAGCTGTTGTGACTGAACTTCTTTGTACTAATTGTCAACCGTACTCCTGTACATCAGCTCACACATGTGTCTTCCTCTGTCCCCCTTCCTGCCTCTCCTAGATGTATTTTGTCACTCAAATTGCCTAAACCTTCTGGCTTGTTGAAAAGAAAAAGCTGCAGTGATGTCTAGAAATACCTCTTTCACTTCATAACTCAGTGGATGAAAAGACTGTTTTGTAAATGTGTGAATTTTGGCTGCTTGCAGGAAGAAGATGGCACAGGGGGTGATCAGGATCAAGAGGAAAGGAGGTGGAACAAGAGGACTCAACAAATGCTTCACGGGCTTCAGGTAAACATGATAATTTGCCTTTCTTTTAAAGTAGCTTTTAAGTGTGCCCACCAACACTTTTGACCTGAATTAAAAGGTTAAGAAAGAGCTTTCTTTGCAGTAGGTGGTACAGGCTTAAAATATCAGTTCTGTCTTAGAACGGAGGAAAAAAATGCTTGTAATTTTATTAAATCATAACTGTCACTTTTTCCAAAGATCACTTCCAGTAAGGTTTTTTGCTTAGGTGTTTCTCAACCTTTAGGTGTCTCCCAGAAGATCAAATTTTAAAATAATTTGGTTTGAGTTTTTAACAAAACCTTAGCACTTCTGACTTTGTGCTATGTGACCCTAGGCAAACCCCCTCAAGGTCTAGGGCTAAAACTGTTTCACAAGATGTTTACTCCTGGACATGCTAGTTTGAAAACTTCTGTGCTGTGATAAGCTATATCTGTAACAACTGTGGGAATCTGACCTTGTCTGAGGTGCAGCATTACTTTCCAGTGTGTGGCTTCAGCCTGCACAGACAATCTTTGTGGGATGATTCTTGCTTGCTAGAACTAAAGAGTGTTTTTCTGATAAGATATTGAACACCCTTAGTATACACTTGAACTTAAGTGCAAGCTGCTGTCCATTTGCACATAGGTGTCTCTGTGTACTTCATATATTCTTGGACTGACTACCTTTGCCGTTCTGTCTAGTTTGCAGTTCCTACCCCTTTGCTCCCTTAAACATTTTGGCAACTCCTGAGATTCTACTGTCACCGTGTTTCATTGTTTCAGTGTTTCAGTTCTCACTAAGCTGTTTTTGTTTTCCAAAGTCATCCTAATTTTTTTTGTGAAATTGATAGGTTCCATCTCTGCTGATAAAAGCTCATTGTCATTATTGTGTCTCTGAACTTCCAGTGTAGTGGGTTGGAGTGGGGGGGGAATGCTGGTTGAGTTATCAGTAAACTAAGATTTAGTAGTATCTCATATTCTATTAAAAGTATGATATAATCAACCAAAAGCATTTCTGGAAAATGTTACTAGAGTTATATCATAAAAATTGCTTACATCTCTAAGCAATGCAACCTTAATTTTAAACTCCTAAATAGCCTTTATGACACTTACATACAATTAAATTTAGCTCACATTACATTGTAAACTAATGTGATTTAAGTTGGTTCTTTTGTACACCTGTAAGATTTGTTAGATTAAGTAAGATTGTTTTAAACTGTTGTGGTTTAACCTGGGTAATCAGCTCAGCCCCACACAGCTGCTCACTCACTAACCCCTTGTGGGCTGAGGCAGAGAATCGGAAGGGTAAAAAGCAAGAAAATCCATGGGCTGAGATAAAGACAGTTTAATAGGTAAAGCAAAAGCTATGTGCACAAATAAAGCAAAATAAGGAGTTCGTTCACTGCTTCTCAACAGCAGTCAGACATTTAGCTGTTTCCAGGAAAGTAGGGCTTTGTTACACATAATTAGTACTTCAGAAGACAAATGCCATAACCCCAAACGGGTGTACATGCCCCTCTTCTTTCCCCCAGTTTTTATTGCTGAGCATGACATCATATGGTATGGAATACCACTTTGGTTAGCTGGGGTCAGTTGTCCCAGCTGTGTCCTCCCAACTTCTTGTGCACCCCCCAGCCTACTTGCTCCAAAACAAAAACATTTGTTCCCACCCAAAACATAGAATCATATGAGCTGATCTGAAGAAAGTTAACTCTGTCCCAGTCCAAACTAGTACAACTGTGGCTTAAAAGTAATTTTTAAAGTACACAGATGTTTAGTTGGTAATGTTGTGTAATGTTTTCCCCTCTGAATATTTCACCACAATTTCTGAAAAGAGCTTCAGAATTCTCTTTGGCCCATGTCTAGCTGCTTTTTTTCAATTCTTTCTTTCCTGTGCCCAAAAGAGCATCACACTGGATGGCTGAAACATTAAGTCTGTAATGAGATTCAAAGTTAAGATCTGTTTAATATAAAGTAATTTGGTTTGGCCAGCCTAATATCTTTTCATCTAGTAGATATTCCAGAGCAGACTGTTCTGTTTTAAATTGAAGACGTCAGTTGTTCTTCTAGCCAGCAAACAGATGTATTTTCCTGAATTTTTTTATATTCTGGCCAAGACTTTGAAAAAATGTAAGTGACTTTGGGTACTTAATTTCAGACAAACAGCGGCGTTTTAGAAAAACAATTGTGAAATTTAGAAAAAACCTTGGGAAAATTATGGATCTTTTAAAGAACCTTAGCTCTTGAAATTTTGTTTTAGATAATGGATCATGATTATTTTTGAGTTACTTTTGTTTTGAGAAATAAAACAGGATTTTCTGTTCCTATTTAAAAATATTTGTTCTATAGTAAAAAAAAAAGACTGGCTAGCTATTGATGCAGAAAGAAAATCTTATGCTATATACTACAGTGCTTCTGGAGTAAGTTGCGCAGATTTAAGACTGATTTTTCACATGTCTGAGGGAAGCCTACTTGGTTTCATTTAGATAAGATCCATATAGAAATTTTCATGTATATGTTGTGATGTCCTCATCCAATGTGGAGTCCTTCCCAATCCCTCACAGTGTGCTGGGGGTGACAACAAACAGAATCTTGCCAAGGGATGTTCTTGTTTGCATGTAATTCTCTATTTAATTTCTGATATCAATGTTTGTGTTTTTCAGAGAGCTCTTGCTAAGACTGGAGCAGAATCTATCAGTTTGCTTGAGCTGTGCAGAAATACGAATAGAAAACAAGCAGCTGCAAAATTCTACAGTTTCCTGGTACTTAAAAAACAGCAAGCTATAGAGCTGACACAGGAGGAGCCTTACAGTGACATCATTGCAACACCTGGTCCCAGATTTCATATTATTTGAATGGTTAGATGCAGCAGAGCTAGTGTTCGTTTCACTAGTGCGTACATGTATTGCCCCATCTGTAGGGCCCACAAGACCATTGCAGAAAATTTAGATTTTATTGTCTGTATAAAGTCCTTGGTTTTCTTTTCGGGTTATTTTGGTTTTTGTATTTTAAATTTACCACTTAAATTTTTAGTGAAACTGCTGGAGTGGGTGGCTTGAGTTCCAACTGCAGAAACCAGACAGCTCAAGGACCCAGACGAAGATTGTTTTAACAACTCAGAGCAGATGTGTGCAATATTGGTGCATGTAATGTTGTGTATCAATGAAAATGTCTTAACAATAATTTGACTAGCTGATTCAATAGTGATATTTTTAACCTATACAAGTAAACCTGAATGGCCAACCTATTGTCTGATTAAAAACTTTGCCAAATTCGTCTAAAATGTTCGGTCTGCTTCTCATAGTAGTGGGATTTTTTTCCCCTTCTCTAGATCTTTGTGCATACCACGGGTCTCTTAAAGCTGCCAATATGAAAGGTAGTGCCTGATATGTCAGCTTGCTTTGTCACTGCATTTTTGCAGTCAGATTTTTGTAGCCCTTGATGCTAAGGGGAAACGGGTGTCTGTGGAAAGCACTTCTACGTGATACTGTTGCATACATGAAAGGACGGAACGTGTTAAGCATTTTAGACGAAACATTCCTTTTATCACCTCATTATGGTCCACTACTGATAATGGCTAATTACTGTTAATAAGCATCAAATAAAAACTCTAGTCATTTCATTTAAACCTTTAAGATATCAAAATGCTTTAGGTTTCTTAGAGCTGTATATAAACTCCAGACTTTTTAAAACAGACTTCTAGATTGTAAATTATCTGATTTTTATTAAGCAGGCATATGAAGATAAGAATAAGAAGTTGAACAGATTGCCTTTGTAAAGATGCTAAATTCAGATACCACCTGTACTGAAAGGGCAACAGACTTGAATATACAGTACCAACAGGCACAGTTCCACTTAATTGTGTAGTGTATTAATGGCTTTTTGGATATATTTATGGTTTTAGTATCAGTTTTTCCAATAATGCACACTCCTGTGTTCAAAACATTTTATCAGTTTTGCAAAAGAAGTCCCATTTGGTTTTTACCTATAAAGAATGAAGCTTTACTGTTAGACCAGGTAGCGCCAGAAATTATGTGAATATGTTGATTACGGAAACCTGTCTTAACTTTTTTTAGGGCAAAATTATTCACACTGAAGGTTCTGGTTTTAATGTTGGCACTTTTGTGAAGTAATTTTGGGACTCAAATTTCAGTGTATACTCAACTGTAAAATTATGTGAATGTTTAAAAAAAATCTGAGACTACACGATGACCATGTTTTAATAATCCTTGAAAAAGTTAATTGTATAAAGTTACTGCGGCTTTATTTTCAACATGATGTGCCTGTAAAACCATGATTTTTCCCTTTGTAAAAAGAGACATTGTAGATAACTTGAATGTTTAATTATAGAAAAGGTCATTAGTTTCTTGTTACACATTTTTAGTCTGTTTTTGTTGCTTTTCAAGGTTAATATTCTTGAAAATAGTTGATGCTGTTATGTATAACTTTTCTAATAAAAGTTGTGTTACAAGCTGTTATGTATTAGCTCTGTACCTTGTTTGAACACTGTTCACTTACGTAGTAGGGACCTAGCATTTACAGGTTGCTTGCTTTGCTATTAGGAGTGGAAGTGTAATGGTTTAGCTCTTTGAGAGATTTAAAGCTTGAATATGTAAATAGATTTCTTGCCATTAGGAAGGAAGAGTTATTTTAGTGGCCGTACTGTGGTTTTGTTCAAGCTTTCTGTGCTAGGAATGTCTGTGTGGAAAATTAGGGGAGACTGTCTATAAACTGTGATTCATCTTCATGCCAGTCCCCTCTGAATGCCAGAACATATCCAGCTGGAATCCTTTTAGCTTTACTGTTCCCTTGCTTCTAGAATTGCCTCTGCACATGGGTGTGTTTGGTGCTTCTGAAGTTATGTGCTCCTGGTAGATGCAGACGCTTGGATCTAAGCCTATATAGAAGCAGCGCATCTCCTGTGGCGTCACTGGGGTCACCTGCAGAGCTTATGCAGAGCCAGGGGTGAGGAATTCTAGTTGACATGGGCCATCTCTGGAAGTTGAAGCACCAGCCTGGATCCAATAAGCTGATGTAATCTGGGCTCTGCACAACAGTGACCATACTGCTTTTGAGCTACCTGTGGAAGCGGAAGGGCTGATTTTGTTTGCGCTGTAAGTCTTGTGGGACGCAGGCTGGCCTGCGTTGAGCTATCCTGAGCGTGTGCGTACAGCTTGCCCACACCGGAAAATAAGGACGTCATTTCTCAGTCCTTTGGTTAAAGGTCTGTAAGGGAGAGAAGTATGGGAACTCAGGTACTCGGACTAGAAGAAAAGGTAGCTCTTCTGCCTTTTTCTTCTCACATGAATAATCTAGGACACTTTTGCCATCAGTTTTGCTGCTAGACCACTGTTACCGGCACTCGAGACAAGTTGATTTTCCCAGTCACATTAACTGAGGCAACGAACGCAAGCTCTGCTTTGTAACGTACAGGATTTGTTACTAGTTCTAAGCATGGCCTCCAAGTAGTACTGAGACACTTCTTGGAACGCAGGCTTCACAGCAATCTACTGCTCTGCTGTTGAATAAGGTCTGAGGAATGGTGATAGGCAAAGCATTTGCTCTCTCTTTCTCCTCTCTACAAGAAGTACATTTCCCTACTCTGTTACTGTGCAGATGGATGATGAGATGCAGGAAGGCTATCTGTTGAGCAACATTTATTCTGTTTTCTCTGTGACTGCTTGATCTTTACAAAGATACTGGAGTACTTAAAATGCAGATGCTATTTTTTTTTTACTATAGTTCCTCTTCAAATAAATGTCTAAACAGTTTAAAAGGAATTAACCATAAGCGTTCAGTTAGTTTTTACTAGACAAGAAGCTGTCTTCCTAGTGGTTCAGTGAGTAACACCATCTACCTTCCAGAAACCAATCTCCTTGTTTGGGATTTAGATCTGATCAGTAACATTCCTGTAAAATGTATTCCTTGCTGCTTTACCGTTGCGGCCGGAATGTCTCTAGTGTGTTTGGCTACAGCGTTACGCTGCAGCAGTGAGGGGAAGGAACTGCTGGGAATACCTGTCAGTGGGGAAGATGGAGCCCTGAGAGCAGGTTTGTTCTGTTCTAAGTATTTACATCAGTGAGTACTATGCATGCCCTGCTTTCCAAGTTGCTCCTTTTTGGTGGGTGAAAACCACTTCATGAATCTAAGGAAATCTTCCTGCAAGCAGATTCAGATGTTGAATGAATTCCTGCCCTGCATGGTCTGGCTGCCTTGAAGATGTACTGCTGAGCTCTCCCTCGAGAGAGCTCTGTTCTCCTTCCAGCTGGGGCGGAAGGGAGGAAGGCAGGCAGGTGATGTTATCTACATCTGTAGGTTAAATAGCTCTGCTGCTGGGAAGGGTATGAGTGGAGGCCTCTCTGTAATTCACAAGACATTTTCTAAGAGAAGTTCTAACTTAACTAAAAGTGTTGGTTGACGGTGTCGCTGGAACTCGCTTCAGGATTTTAAACCAGCTTGGTTAGCAACCCAACTGGCAGCTGTCATGTGCACCTTTGCTTCAGGGATGTTGTTGGAGGGTCAAGTATATGGTGTTGAGGATGTTGAGCTCCACCTTTCCTTCGCAGCCAGAAGATTGCCTTTTCTACTTTGGTCTTTCCAGCTAATGTGCTCCTACACCTGCAAATAGAGGAAGTCAAACTTCAAAGGGTTATTCTCCACTCCCTATTGTCATCCCACTGCCACACGTGTCTGTGGGATCGTACATAACATTAATTCGGGGCGGGGGGGGGGAGGAAGTGGGGTTCTAGTAAGTTTTTCTGTTTCCAAAGCTCTCAAGTGTCCACTAACTTGTGGAACATATTTCCTCAAGTGGTTATCATGCTCGTGCTTTTTCAAAGATTTTTCTTTTATACCTACAAGAATTGGCTAGGCTATATACTGTGAAATTCTGCAAGATGAATATATAGAAAAGCTAAAGGACTGGGAAATAGATTGTCCCAATACACAAGGAAGAAAAGACAATTCTCTCTGCATTTCTTGTGAACCTCTGAACATGCGATAAAGGCACCAGAGAGACAAGAAGAGGAGGTAGATAAAAGGAAGGTTTTTCCCTTGTTCTCACAGGAACTGTTTTTACATTTGTTTTAGTTCAAAACATTTTCATGCAGAGTCCAAAAAAAAAAAAAAAATCCAAAAACTCAGCTAGGAGAAAATATTCGTATTAGCCAAATGCTAACGTTAATGTTGTATTATAAGTAGAATAAAGTGCCAGAAACTTTCTGGGAGCACACACCCTCCAATTTCATTTGGCCCCAGCTATTCCCCAGCAGCCAGGAAGGATACAAGAAGCAGTCTGGCTGTCATGAGCTTGGTCTCTACATGTTCTTCCTTCCCTAGCCCCCCTGCTTTTCTTCTTTGCCCAACTTTTGTTTTCAATAAAAACATTAAACATTATAACATAGCCTGAAACTATCACTAAATAATTGAGGACTGTGTGGTTGACCTTTAATCATGGATGTTTATAAATGTTGTTCGACGTTGATCAAGAATACGTGCGAGGAGAAACACAGCTTTGCTCATGACGCTTCGTATCCTTCTAGAGCAGATGGGGCTTAAAGCCAGTAGTGTTCTCCACACAAGGACTCCTCTCTAAATTAAACTGTTCTGCTACTTTCTGGGAATACTTTCCCCTTCCCTGCCTTGCAGCGTCCAGGTAGTGCTGGCAATTACTTGTACAATTTAGTTATCAAGGTTTGGGGATGGTGGGAACTGATTCAGGGTAAAACCCACCAAAAGAAACACGGCTTTTTTTCCTCCAGCTGGATGAATTCCTACACCCTGCGCACTGGGCAGCCATACAGAAACTTGTGCCAGCATAACACAAGAAGCACCAGGCAGGAGAATAGAGAAGGGAAGGGGTGAGGATTGCTTTTTCAGACGGCTGTGCCAACTTTGCATGTGTGTTAAATCAGTCTAAGAAAATTATTCACAATAATGCTGCTTGAATTCAGGAGTCCCGGCACTGGCTAAAACTATTGGATTGGCATGTTTATCGTTAACTCGCACACCAGTATTAATATTCTGCTTTTCCAAGGCAGAAGTTGAATGTTCTCCCTCAAATCGGGTATTTCTATGGCAGAGCTCAAGCCCTGCCTCTGCCAGAGGATGTGTCTGCACCAGCTTTCTGTGCATTTTGTGAAAGTTAATATATCCAGTCCTCGTGTTTCTTGAGAGTAAGCCAGAATTGGAGTCAATGTGCACTTCGCAGGCAGCGTGTACCACACATTGTGGTGGATTCTAACTCTGAAACAAAGGGATCGGGATACCATAAACCATTCCGTCGCTGAGCATTTTTGCAGAAAAGTTCAGCTAAATTTGGGTTTGTACAAATTAAACTGCTTCTCATATTCCTTGACTATGGGACTAATCTCCAAAACAAAAGAAATGCTGATGTTTAAGGAATAAGAAACCACAGTCAATGTTGTGAGAAAAAATAGAAGGAGAAGCAGCTTAGCATTTGGATTCAAAAGCCAAATTTGATGCTTAACTTAGGAATGTTTCTCCGATTGGTCAAATAACTGATGAGAGACCCTGAAAAGAAACTGAATGTACCATTTTGCGTTGTGCGATTACACGAATGCAAACTTGTAGCTAGTCCTGATGATGCTGAGGGAGGCAGCAATGAGCCAGAAAAGGCACCAAAAGGTTTGTTAACGGTGGCAGCTGCTCAGCAACACAACCTGCAGGTTTCCCTTGATCGCTTCCAAAGACGGCGCCAAGCGCGGAAGGCGCCGGGTGCTTCCGGTGCGAAGTTTCATCTTCGCATCTATCAGGAGCGGTTCCGGTTTGTTAGCTGTGGCAGGCTGCTCCCCACCGTGCGAGCCGGGGCTGGGATCTCTGCCGCCTTCGCCAACGAGCCTCTGGAATTACAAGGGGGGCTGTGTTCGGAGCTGAGCTGATAGCCCTAATACTAAAAAGATTTAAAACCAAGCCCAAGGAGACCAGACCTGCCACGTGCGAGAGGAATGTGTCAGGAATACTTAAACCATCCTTCGCGTCAGCAGCGAAGCCACCGTCCTTCCCCGGTCTCGCCTGTGGTGTCCCCATGGCAGGGGTGACATGACCGCCGGGGCGTTGCAGATGTCCGACAGGTTTTACCCGCTACTGACGAGCCGCTTTTGACGAGGCACAACCCGGCACGCGGCTCAGTCGCTGGTGCACACGGCTGCGGAGGAGGTTTTTGATCCCGATCGCCAAGAGCGGTTCCCTGGGGGCAGACGCAGATCGCGCCCAACACGCAGAGCCCGGGGAGGAGGAGGGTGAGAGGGTGCGCGTCTAAGCTTACCTAAAATTATTTGCATTTGTGGCAAACTTTGCTCCTATGACTCAGTAACACCGTCTCTGTTATGAAAAGGCCCTTCTGGTTCAGAGAGATGCACAGATCATCCGTGGCCCGAGGGAAATCCAGCGGGCACCAAATCCAGCCAGACGTGCTGGGCAGACATGTAGTCGAGCCCGAGGCCAGGCTCCAAGGGGGAGGCCGTGGGTTTTTATCGCAAACGCGGTGGAGGCGTCAGGTCTGCCAGCTGTGGAGGTGGGTTCAGCAGGACGAGAGCCAGGGCCTGCAGTTCAGCTGCTTCTATAGCCGTGGCTCCTGCCTGACCGTTACTCCCAGAGCCGGCACGTGGATGTGGCAGAGTTACACGCAGGTCGTTTCTGAGCGCACAGGAAAATCCTTGGCCTGAGCGTTCTTCTGCCCAAAGGGAAAACGGATGCTCTTATGCTGCAGCCCCAAGTCTGGCACTCAACCATGAGCTGCCAAGAGCTCCCTGACAGCCTCGGGGCCGGGGTTTGCCTCCTCCATAGGAGCTGACGTTTTCCTCGGGGATGTAAGCACTCCTCTGTGAAGGGCACTTGGCCAGTCACCTGGCCTTGAAGTGCCCACTCTCCTTCCTCTCCGGCAGAGGAATTTCCCAGCCTTTCCTACTAGAAGGCCCAATAGTGGCTAACCAGGGGGAAGCCCTTGAGGGAGAACCCCGTGAAGATGACGGAGGTGTGTGCCCTGCCATTTCACTCCTACGTCTTGTCACCTCAAGCACGTCGCAGCCGCAGGTGAAAGCCAATACCCTGTTCCCCATCACAGCATGACCTGCCAGAGGCAGAGGTGAGGAGTAAGGTGGAGAGAGCATGTCTCACCAGGAGCCTCACAGTTAGGACAGAGTCCTTGCACCCAAGTCACTGGTGCGTGGGTGAAGTCAGGTCTTCATCACTTGGGTGAGACTTAGACTAGGGTACTAAGACAAGGCCCATGGCGAGGGACAAAAAAGATGTCTTTATGCTTTAGGAACGTGGAAACAGTGCAACTTGTAAGCAGAAATCAAGCTGGTTTCTCACGCATGTTACACAGATGTCAGTAATGAATGCTCATCCCTGACTCTTTTCCACCTACTCCAATGGAAATGTACCAAGTTAGCACCAGGTTTTAAATCTGAAGAGTTAACTTAAAATGGGACTGGCATTTAAAGCAAAAAATAATGTTTTGAGGTCATTGGACTAGTCTGCTACAAAAACTGTAAGTTATTTGAAAACTGCAGCGTCTAATTAATGCTGTCCAAAATAATTCTGTTTCAAACACAGGATAGAGAAATCCAGTTTAACCAAAAGGTACAGGTAGCAGTGAGGCACTACGTTTATGAAGTTTGACTGCAGAACTAATTGGCTCATAATTTGACAAATTATCACTACAATACATATTCTGCATGCGTTTAAAACATCCTCCTATAACAAGATTCTAGATCCCAGTTAAATGTAGTAGAAGTAGCTAGCATTTAAAATAATCCCTTAGAAACTGTAGTTTCTCTATATTGTTTTCCTCCAATCAACTAAATTAGATCTTCTTTTTCAGGCTTAGGGTTTAGAAGTACAATGAAGTCTGGTAGGTATGAGTCCTTGATTAAAGCCATGTAAGAGTAGGCAAAAGGCCAAGAAAAGAAGATTTAAAGGAGTTAATTTCCTGCTGACTGAAGGATGTGGGTGAGGTCACATGTATTTATCTTCCATCATGACTCCATATTTCCTTCTGGAGGGGAAGGAAACTTGTCTTCATGGTATTTCCACGCTGATGTTTTAATTTTAGAGGACCTCACTGTAAAAGATGGAAGAAGAATCTAAGTAGTCCAGGGAAGGATCTTACGTTTTTGAAACATTTAAAGTAATATGAGGTGGAAGTGGTCCACAGAAAAATGTCATCAGCTGTCTGCTATCAACCTAAATATCTGTCTGCACCTCCACTGAGGACTGAGCTAGCCTACTCCCTCTACGCCTGGATTGCTCTCACAGAGCCAGAAACCTTTCTTGGAAAAAGTCTTTCTCCGAAATCACATTCCTGAATATTCTTTTCATGAATTTGCAACTGTAGTCACTTGGCTCTCAGTTATTATTCTCCAGTGTTGGCAATTTGTTGTTTCTCTCAAATGTTCATCTGGCTCTGTTTTGCTTAATCGTGGTGTCTCCCAAAGGTCTGCACTAATGAGTTTTTGCATTCATACCATATGCTTTCTTTGTATAGAAAACAGATTTTGAGACTCTTTCTATTCCCTTCCTCTTCTACCCTCAAATCTGAAATGTCTTCTAGGCAGAAGAGGCTTCTTGGATCCCTTCACCCTGCGAGTTAGAATCAGACCACATCTTAACAATACTCCCATGTAATTAGGTATGTGGCAAAACTTTGAAAGTAATTGTCCAGTTCCTTCTTTGTTTGGATTTAGGTTGATTAATTGGCTTTTTTGGAGCCTTCATTTGAAATTTCAGAGGCCAAGGCCGCAGCCCAGAAGGCCAGCTGTATCCTGGGCTGCATCCAAAGGAGCGTGGCCTGCAGGTCGAGGGAGGGGATTCTGCCCCTCTACTCTGCTCTGGTGAGAGCCCACCTGGAGTCCTGCATCCAGCTCTGGAGCCCTCAGCACAGGAGAGACATGGACCTGTTGGAGCGGGTCTAGAGGAGGCCACAAAAATGATCAGAGGGATGGAAGACCTCTCCTATGAGGACAGGCTGAGAGAGTTGGGGTTGTTCAGCCTGGAGAAGAGGAGGCTCCGGGGAGACCTTATTGCAGCCTGCCAGTATTTCAGGAGGGCTTATAAGAAAGATGGAGACAGACTTCTGAGCAGGACCTGTAGCAATAGGACAAGGGGTAATGGTTTTAAACTAAGAGAAGGTAGATTTACACTAGATATAAGATATAAGAAGGTGGTGAAGCAGTGGCCCATGTTGCCCAGAGAGGTGGTAGATGCCCCATCCCTGGCAACATTGAAGGTCAGGTTGGACGGGGCTCTGAGCAACCTGATCAAATTGAGGATGTCCCTGCTCACTGCAGGGGGCTTGGACTAGATGGCCTTTAAAGGTCCCTTCCAACCCAAACCATTCTATGATTCTATGATTCTATGGTCATCCACACACTCAAAAAGTGGCGGCAACTCTGGGTCACAAGAGACACCAGCTTCCTATTGAAAGAGCTGCACTTCTCAGGATGGTATTTATAGGCCAAGAGGGATGGGGGATCGCAGAATCACAATCATTAAGGTTGGAAAAGACCTTCAAGATCATCAAGTCCAACCATTAACCCAACACCACCATGCCCACTAAACCATGTCCTGAAGTGCCACATCTACACGTTTTTTGAACACTTCCAGTGATGGTGACTCCACCACCTCCCTGGGCAGCCTGTTGCAATGCTTGACCACTCTCTCCGTAAAGAAAATTTTCCTAATATCCAATCTAAACCTCCCCTGGTGCAACTTGAGGCCATTTCCTCTTGTCCTATCACTAGTTACTTGGGAGAAGAGACCAACACCCACCTCACCACAACCCCCTTTCAGGTAGTGATAGAGAGCAACAAGGTCTCCCCTCAGCCTCCTCTTCTCCAGACTGAACAACCCCAGTTCCCTCAGCTGCTCCTCATAAGACTTGTGCTCCAGCCCCCTCACCAGCTTTGTTGCCCTTCTCTGGACACGCTCCAGCACCTCAACATCTTTCTTGTAGTGAGGGGCCCAAAAGACTGCTCTTTTGCAGTGAGGGAAAGACTGCTCCTGAGCAAGGGGAGGTTTCAGAGAAGGTTTTAGGAGGCTCGAGGTAGCTAGAAGATCAGCGCCAGAGCACAAACTTGCCAGTAAAGGCCAAACCAGCTTCCCTGGAGGTAATCACAGTTAGCAAAGGGAACCACCCAAAGTACTCAACTGATAAAAACAACTAGTAAGTGCTAAATATTCCAGACAGAAAATATAAAATCTCATTTTAAATTATCCAGTTAGGAAACAGCCCAGCAGGGAATGTTCTTTACAAGAAAGTCCTTGGAGGACTATTATTCCCACCCTTTCTGGCAATTGCTCTCTCTCCACTCCCATGAATTCCTGTCCCAGGGCACTTCTGGCACAGATCTGCTATCAACAGCAACACTTAGTTTAGTGAAGCATCACAAATCCAGCTCCAGTAGCATAAAAGAGTTCCCTCCTGCATTTTCCCCAAATGAATCACTTTCTTCCTAGTTTTCTCATGTAGATGCAATGGAAGCAGCGTTCAAATGACATTCCAGGTTTTCAGATTGTCCAGCAAGTTGAAAGTGTACATGAGTGTTGTTTGCTAATCTAGGTCCATGCACAGCCTGTTCCCTGGTACAAAATGCTGCCAGTTGGTTGGAACGTAGGGACATATGGAAGAACTGGTGCTTTTGGTCCTAAGAGAAGCAGCAGGAAGGAAGACAGCTGTGTCAGCAAACCTCCTGGGCAGGGAGCCATTCATGCACTGTCTGTGTGTGAAGTATGGGAAGATGTTGACTGTCCTGAAGGATGGAGACAAAAAAGGACAGTGGCGCTGACATACACTGGGGCTGAGGAGGAACTGGGCAAGCAGTTTGTATTGGTGAGCATTGGGAACACATGGCAGAACAGGTTTGTTCAGAAGAATTTTGGGGAGCAACAACAGTTTTTCTATATTCAAGGAGCTTCTTAGCTTCTTAGACTTTTTTTATGGCACCAGACTAACAACAATATCACTCCCTGCTATCCTTCAGAAAGACAGTATTTTCTTTTTCTGGAGGCTGTCATTTCTCAGCCTGTGTGTTACTGGAGGCTCAGACAGGTCTGGTGCACTTTGTCACTGTCCCAGAGCAGCATCCAACCCATCACAGGGATGCGCTGGACCTACCTTGGCTTCCCTTCATGGTGCTGAGATGGATGTCACAGACCCTCTTGGTGATGAGCGTCCCATCTAAGTAAGAGGCTTACCACAGCTGAAGTTCCCTGGTGATGTCCTGCCCCCTCTGCTTTCCAAGTCTACTGGCAAGTAAGAAGAGCGTTAACACCAGTGGATAGCATTTTACTCTGAGACATTAACTAACTTTCAGGCAATGGCATCAGATCTGAGCTGATTTATCCAGGCATTGCCAGAAGAGCAGATGACAAAACTGTGCTTATGTCTCCAAGACGCCAATTCCAGTTTGTCTGCTGAAGTTACTGCTGCTATGTTATTTTACAGCTTTTGAGATTTTTGCCCAAGTGTTTGTCATATGTTTTTGTTGAGTTACTATGGATTTTTTAATTGTCTGAGTTTGTTTTCTTTTGTCTGGTTTTGCAGACAATTCCCAGTGTTCAGGATGCTTTCACGTAAACACCAGGTTTACCTGCAGGATGTCCCCTGATAAACTTGACTGTCAGTTATACAAGCTCACATTTTTCACAAGCTGGCCAGACTTCTTGAAGCAGACTAAAGTATGTTGCATTAATGTATGGGAAGAGACTTAATCTACTTTTATATCCATTTTCAATAAAACGTGATTTTCTCCAAAAGACCTGCCTACAACCTTTGTCTCCCAACTTGAAATATATTTCTGAAAGTAATAAAATCTTCCATTACACCAGCAGAGTAGATATTAAATTTTATTTCTCTAAGTATCAGAACTTCCCATCCCTCGAGGGATGTCTTCTGTGTATCTTTGCAAACTTGATAAATGAAGTACAATGAATCCAACTGATGTCCCACCTTCAGAGCAGAGTTGTTATAAAACAGGGGGAAAAGAATGTTCCTACAGTAAATGCAATCAGAAAAAAAATCTCCTTGTGTTCTTAGCATACTCAGAAATTTCTGGCAAAAATTATGACAAAGTATTTTACTCCTGTATGTGCACATAACAGTAAGGGCAGCTTGTTGTATGCTTCACTCGTTTAGAGAAATGATCCCTGTGATGGATGACAGAACTATGTAAAAAATAACAGAGCCTGGTGATAAATTAATTGTGCAGCTTTGACCTATTGTCTTTCTAACACTCCATCTCCTTGAGACTTTCTCATTTCAGGGGTCCTGAAACGGTCTTGGCCAGAAATGCCGGCGATCATGTCCCGCAGGAGCTGTGTCACTGCTGTGTTACTGCTCACTCCCACTCACCAGCACTGTAACAAACAGAAACGGTGTTGTGGAAAGGTGGTTGGTCTTCATTACCTCATGGACAGATGTGACCCTCTGCAAGCAAGTGCTGTGGTTACCCCAGAGGTCTGGGCTGGGCTGGCATTGGCCACTCTTTCACTTACTCCTTATGCGGAGAGAACACGAATAACATTCAAGCATTATAATTATGAGGCCGTGGGCCAGTTTGGTCAGTTAACTTACATGCTGCCCTTTTGCTTTAGCTGGCAGGGGAGGAGGAAGTCTGAGCAGCGACCTCCTCATCTGACCCACCTCCCACACCGTGACCACTGCTGGAGACAAGAGCACAGAGACGTACCTCCTTCCCCTGAAATATAAACCTACCAAACATCTGCGGCAATTAAAACCGCAGTCCAGAGAGGAAGAGAGCCCCTTAATTTTTTGCAAGTTGAACGAGATAGATGGAAGCGATGGTGTCTTTCAGGGTTCAAGAGAGACATGGGCAAACTACCTGTCTCGGCACAAGCTGCTTGCTGGCTGCAGGGACTTAGGCAGAGGATTGGCCGCCAGATGAATATCACAGTTCAGTACTGATCACTAGTCTGTTATTTTCTTTCCCTGTTTTGTTATCCTATTGTAGCTCTTGTCTGCTAGCTGTTTCCGTAACCAGTTAAAATTTTCATGGTCGCTCCCCTCTCCAGGTGTTTGGTGTGGTGACGGCAGGCAAGGAGGGCACGGGCTGTAACAGAAGCCTGTCCTTGAATCCTGCAATGCAGATTTCTTCTAACCAGGCTGCCCTGCTCAACAGGAATCTTGAAAAAAATCTTGTAGGAAATGGATGCGGCTGCTGTCAAAGACAAGATTTCAGAAGGGATGTTCAGTCCCTCTTTAAAATAACCTTAGACCAAATTGCATCTTCCTTGGACAATGCTTCCATCCAGCTATGGCAGCAACCTAGGTACAACGGGGCTCTGATGCCCTCTGAGTATATCTAATTCTCCCCCCCACTTTGTCAGAAGCAAAATGGAAAATGCTCTTGATGTTGAATAAGCTACTGTGATATACAGGCACCTGATCTGTGTAGTAGTCAGTCTGATGATCAGACACATTCCTGGAAGAAGGCTTCCAGATATCTGGGGTATCTTGTCCCAAATCTGCAGCCACCCAGGCTGGCTGTTGTTGAAAGTAGGATACGAGACTGAATAGACCCTGGGTTTTATCTTTTGCTCTTAAAAACCCACTACCTTCTTGAAATCCACCCTGCCCACCTCCTCCTGCCAAGCTCCAACCTGCACAACAGATCCTGCTTCCTAGCAGCAAGCCAGGGCTGGCACAGCATTCATGTCTGCTGGAAATGGCAGTTTCATTATTCCTAAAACTGAATTGCTGAACTGGAAATAGAAGTGCTTGGCACAGAAAGATGCATAGCAGATATCACAGACCAAGCCAAGGAGTTTGGGGATACCTCATACCTACTAAGAGGTATAGCCAGAAAAAAAGCCACCCGTTTCCCTCTAAAATGTCCCTCTGTGTGCAGGTAACAAGGACATGCAGCCTGAATTATGATAGTAGCTGGAAATTTTTTAAAATCCGTTTGCAGGTCACATCTAGCAGGCAGGCAGGCTGTCATCAGCTCTGATTTTGCCATTTCATTTCCACTCGCTCTCATTCATGTGGAAAGATCCTGGAGCGCCCTGGGCTGTGATCTGCTCAGTTCTATTTTTGGCTGTCTCCTTTCTGAAGGAAGGTGATTTCTCACATGCGGTTGTTTTCCAATTATCACTTGTTGAGACATACCTCCTGGTTATATTACAAAGAGAATCAGGGGGCAAGTACATATTTACAAGCCTTTATTCTAAGGCACAGGAATACCTTATTGATTTGATTTGAGCTTCGAATTGAAACTGTGGGGACTCTCGGGAATCACGTTTCTTCCGGCTGAGATGACCCAGCCTCGTACCCTTCCACGGGAGGTACAGAAAATTAAGGATCATCTAATTTACTTGTGTGTGTATGTGAATAGAGTGAGGGTGGTTCATTGTACAAGACTTAAAATAACCGAGTGTTCCCTAAAACACGCTGTAGTGTTCCCATTGTATTTGACAGCAAGCAGGCTTCTTTCCAGTTCCTGTTTGCCCACTGCACACCAAGCTGTGACCCAGCTGCTTCCTTCGTTTTAAAAGCTTAATCTTTTTGGTGTATAATATTAGTTTGTAAACCACTTTATCAGGAAATCGTGGATTTGTGAAGGGATGAGGGAGTGAGCTAGCAGCGCTGTGGCCTTTCTCTTTGCTCTACCCCGCTCGCAAGATGCACAGGATTACCTTTGAGCTCTCTCAGCAGCGCAGGTTTGAAAACTGGAAAAAGCATGACGGCAAATGAAATATTTCCATTAGCGGGAAGCAGATGGACTCGTTCTGTGTTACAATAACATATCAAGTACCAGAAAGCAAAACCCTTGGGGCTGCCATGCCGGCTTCTGACAAACCATGCCATGGGCTGTTCAAGGCCACCTTCCCTCCCCATGGGAAGGCCACCTTCCGTCCCAGCAGAGTCCCAGGGCAGGGTCCAGGAGTCCCTGGTCCATCCCGGCCACAACAAGACCAGCAGGGCCTTGCTTGGAGCAGTCTTGTCATCAGTGAAGGCTCCCTTCTGTGTGAACGTGCAGGACCAGCTCGGTGGAACCTCCAGGCACTGGTTTTCCTCCATTCTGTGAGCTCCCAGAAGTGGCAAAAGTCCTGGTGAGATCTGCTGAGAAGAGAGGATCTGTTTTGTTGACGCTGTGGATGTTTCATGGCTCATAACCTTTGACTTTTTTTGGCAGCCACTTTTTCCTTTGCACCACTGTGGTCAGCAGCTGTCTTTTCTCTTGAAACTTGAACGAATTCAATGTTTTTCTGCAGTTTCTGTTACTTTGGTGAGCAATTTATCCCAGGGTCTTTACACAAGCTGTTTTCCTCTTCCAGCTGTTTGCGCACATCTGATGGAATCATTTCATTAGAGCAGCTTCAAGCTCATTGTAGTCAATGCCCTGGTTTCTTTTACAAGTCATTGAGATGCAGTTCATTTTCTTGCTTGTAGTTTTGGAGATTGAAATTAAGCTGCACCAACATTTTGGTAATTTCTGGTTGTTTCTTACCCATTTTTTCATTTATAGAATTCCTACTTTTTCTAGGCAAACAATACACCTATTATCCCCTTCTTTCTACGCGTTGTTCGATTCAGAAAATCAAATCTGAGAACCAACTCCTAGAGCTTTTCATCTCGAAACGCATGTATTCAGCCTATGGTGAGTTGTTTTGGCTCCGGTTCAGGCAAACAAGAGTACCAGATGTAAATATGATACTTGTAGGGCCAGGGACGCTGAAGGAGAAAACCAGCATCTTCCTGGGGGTGCCAGAAGGATGCACACAGGAAGTGTAGGAGCTCCCTGCTTCAGATATGAGGTCGACAGGCCTGGACTGTGCAGCCTTACTCTGTATCTCCGGTGCTGGGGATTTCTGTGAGCCACAGCTGACAGAAAGAGTGCTGAGAAAGAACGAAAAGGTATGATCATGCTGCAAAAAGCACGGGCAACGAGTGGAGAGGTTCAGTAATAGCACCAGATAGCCAGAATGGAAAATGCCCTAAAAACGTATGATTACTCTGCACAGAGGCTTGCAGTTGAAATTTCAATGCAGTAAGTGGACTATTTCCTTATCAAACCTGACAGAAGGCAGAGCGGACTGTAAGGTACCATACAAGTATGAACTATGACCATTATTTAAAGCCATCCTACTGAATAGTCTGACCCCTGGAAATCCATCTACCAGTGAGAACAGTCATTTTGTCCAAATCATATTTCTGAACCTTTCCTACCTGTCAGTAGTTAAGTTAGAAATAATTACGTGATTCAATAGCGTGTTTCTGGAGAAATAAGTAGTATGAAAAACCAGGTCCTTTTCCTCTGTTCAGCTTTGTTTTCCATGCTCCCTTCTGTTCCAGTATCACTCTCCATGTATTATATGAGGGATTCATACCAAGCTGAAGGAAGAATCAAGTGGCCTGGAAAGACCTTATTCTAATTTACACGTGCACTTGGGCTTCTGACCCACGGAGCAGTCTGATAGAACAAACTGTTGTGGTGGATTTTATTGAAATGGATTTTATTGAAAAGAATAAGCAAGGGAGTTTACTCTTAAGGCATTAGGGGTTAATCTGTTACAATTTTGCTAAGTTAATTAAAAATGGAACAATCTCGTGATTGCATCAGGGTTCCTATTAAGACTAAATCAATAAACCAATGGGTTCAAATCACAGAATTGCTAAATTAATGCAGTGAGTAATAAAACTGGAGTCTGAGGTTGGCAATGGAAGGAATTACTTTGTATTAGTCCTGTTTCAAGCTCTCGTGAGAGCAAGGGACAGAGTTTAAGGAAAAGCCAGCTTCCTTTCTGTCTGAGGCTGCAGGCTGTAGTCTCACCAGTGCATGAAATTATTTAGACAGGGAAGAATCATTTTGGTTTTAGGCCCATGCCAAGGAGTCGTTGTAATCCCATCCTGTTTCATTTTGAGGAAATGCAATTTAGAGAGTTCTCAGCGGTTCCTCTTTAACATG
The DNA here is from genome assembly GCF_964289735.1 of Phaethon aethereus. Classification (NCBI taxonomy): domain Eukaryota; kingdom Metazoa; phylum Chordata; class Aves; order Phaethontiformes; family Phaethontidae; genus Phaethon; species Phaethon aethereus. Next base: position 16,518,998 of record NC_138582.1, read on the forward strand.
GCCCCTTCGTGCTCGGCTGCTGCCAGCGGTTACGGGTTAACTGTTCTCTCCGAATACCACAAAAGCTAGAAACTCCCCAGAGAAGAAAAAAGACTCCTTCCATGAGGTGCAAAAGAAATGATACAAAGGGGATCCTGCTGTCCCCAGACCAACTTCCCCCTCCCCAAGAACTTGTTCCCATCAGCAAATGGCCAGGCAGTGCTCTTCTGACCTGTCTGACCTGGGGAGAGGCTATTCCACTATTCCACAAGACACTTCTCTTTTTAATATATCCACAACTCTGAATTTGTTATTCCAGTATAAAATGTCCATCAGATTGTTTGGAGCACACCAAAAGCCCCTTGTGTACGTGTCACGGTGCATCCTCCCGCCAGACCTTCTGGACTAAGTGCCCCTACATGGACTGTCCTCCCTGCCCACTAATCCACCAAAGAAGTGGCAAGACGTCAGAACAGTTTGGAATCATTATTTTATTGCTTGCTTTATTTAAAATGCCTTTAAAATTCAGGCTGTCTTATTTATCAGAAGCGAGACCTCAGCCTCCTTGCTGTGGCTGCAGCTTTCTTGCTGCCCTGCCTTTATCCAGGCAATGTCAACGGAACACACTCTGTAAAGCTAAATGCTATGCTATTTTCCAAACATTTCATGCATTTGCTTCTCAAGACAGAGTACAGCAAGGAAACCAGTGAGCTTTTATTTGTGGAGATTTAGTTCAGGCTTCACTGGTGAAGTTTCGAGAGCCACATGCCTGAAAATCCTGACAGAAAACTTGTAGGATTTTTAGTACTGGTTTTACAGCTGATTTGTAAACTTTTGAGTTTCTAACTCTCACTCAGGTGAATGCCTTTAAAAATCAGGTGTAATGCCTAATGAGTGGGTGCTCTGAGCAAGCGAAAAATTGTCCTATTCATTTCCCTATGCTTAAAAAAACCCCTGGTACTAAGCACTCTACTGTGCAAAGCATCCTGATAGGTATCTTTTCCTATATTTATCCATTTGGTGTATTGCTTCAGTTAAGAGGGTGACCATCAGATGAACTCACTCTTTAAAAGATTATTAGGGCATTATGATAAACAGAAGACAAGGAAACCAAAATGCTGTAATTTTTACCCCTTGCACGTAAACTGGGAAAGTTATTTCTGCCTTTGTTTCCTATAATGCAGGGTAGGGAACCGTGCCGCTCCTTAGCCAAGGTCCATCAGCACAGGCACAGGCTATTACACGAGAGAGAGGGTCAAATCTTTCTTAGTCAGGGTGGCTCCACACCTGATGTAGTACCATCAATAATCAATATAATTCCCGCCCTGGTGCAGGGAAGTCCTGTGTGGTCGCTGATTACACCAAACAGGCAGAAGGGCCAAGTGATTTCTTCCAGCTGAAATCGCTTTTATGGTGTAAAGATGGGGAGTTCAGCCTGCTGAGCATAAATACATCACACCTGGCAGGGCAGTTGGGGTTGTGCCACCACTGGGTAACTCTAGAGAGGCAGGGATATCCATCCCTGCCACAGGCTTCTACAGGACGAGTGAAAAATACACAGACAGACTAGTGTGCTTTACTGGACTTGACATATTTTCAACAAATTAGAAAAAATCCATGGTAAATTCATTAAGACTTTTCCATGGGGGTCTCCAACCAGTGTCCCACAGCTGGAATTTAAAGGTCCTGAGACAAGATGTAAAAGTTTTCCCCTTGGATCAGGCCCAGAGAACACACTGGGAAGATAAATGCACACTTCTCATCTTCTTTCTTTCTCTGTAAAACACTTAGGCTTAGATCTTCCCTGGAGATTAACTGGCACGGTTTCGCTCATTGCAGCAGAGCTGTAATAATTTGTGAAGGGTCTATGCATTTTAAATCACATCAGTGATGGCAGAGAGAGAGGGAATATCGCAAACCGTGATCCCTTCTGAATGACCGCATCCCCTCCAGCTCCTGGTCCCCACCGGGCTGCTCTCCCCGTCTCCTCTTCTAAAGCCAGGCTCGGCGGGGGTTTTCTCACCCACCGGCACCCCGCTTCTGACCCGGGGACAAGAAGCGCCTGAAGGAGCCTCCGCGGGCTTTGGGGTTTCCATTTAGCGGCCCTCTGAAGTAATTAATAGAGAGGGCCGCAGGCTGATTCTGCAGAGCCCATTAATCACTTCGGCGGAGACGGAGGGACTGTTTGTACAGAGTCTGCAGAGATCAGCGCCCTGGCTCTGGCGTTTGTCACGTTGCATTACAAATGGTGTTTTAGTGAGCTCCTCAGCTCCCGGCGGGCCACAACCTGTCTGAGGCAAAGTCAAATATTGTTGAGCGGCAGAGGTTTCCCAAGAAGGGGCTTATCTGCTCCGAATTGCTTGATTGTATAAATAGGACTTCGATATGAGATACAAATGCAATTAATTCCTCAAGGGTTACATTTGATAATGGCACGGAAATTAATCTTCAGTCGCAGAAATAACACTGGCTGTTTCACAGAGTTTAAGTAAAAGCCTGTAGAGATACTCACTATCCCACCAAAAATATTGTTTTATTTTCCCATTTAAAAGAATTATATCATTATTCTTGTAACCTACTGAGATTTCTTGTTTGAAAATGTTTTAACAGGGACTAATTCATTAGTAATTGAAGGAAAGGGCACCGCTGCCACAAAACAGCCGCGTCGCAAGCACTGTCCTGCACGAGCAGGGGGCTGAGCCAAAGTTCCCAGATTTCAGGTCCGCTCTCCCAGCCATAACCCAGCAGAAGGATGAACCGAGATTGAGTTTTACGAAGTCATTTAACGTGCCTAAGTATGCCAGTGTGAGTTAGTTGCCTAACACCATTGAGGAGCTCATTCTAGATGACATAATGGGTCGTTTTCCCGGGGATAACTGGGAAACTCTCATGGTGTTCTACATGGAGATGCTGTTCACAAACGCGTTCCTGGAAAGGTTTACCAGCAAGACAGTCAGATAAGAACAGTCATAAAGCCAAGGGCATTAGTGAAGAGTAAAAGTTTTCAGGACTATACTATACATTTTTCAGCTGTTCTTTCTGCTCTCAACTGCAGACCAGAATTTCCAGTTTTGAGCTTTTACTTAGAGTAAACTTAGTAACTTAGATATACTTAAACCTAGTAACTATTAGTGTTACTGATTCCTTTTTTAGGTTAGGTTGTCTTTTCTGGGCCCAAAGTACCTATACATAATGAATGCATCCAGCGCCCTCCCCAAACTCGTGTTCTCCATCTGGGAAGTGGCAGCTCAGTTCAGTTGACTGTCCATACACCTCGTATGCCCATGCAGAAGACCTATGCACCTAAATGTCACAGGTTTTTCTGTGGTTTTCACAGAGGAGAGAACCTGCAAGGGGATGGAGGTGTGAGAGGAGAAGAGTGGAAAAGAGATGTAAAGGCTGGTGGTATCTGGCTTTGACGCAGAGATGCTGATGCAGGGGTACAGCCAAATTGGTTTTCATGTCACTCTCAAATATACCAAACAAGTGATGCTTACCAGTAGGCAGGTGAGTAAGATATGAAGAGAAATGTGTTCAGGGATTGGGACACACAGTTGTGGCCCAATCATGGAAAAAAATGCTGAGAAAACCTTCAGGGGAAAAAAAATAGTGAAAGCAGGGCATTGGTCTTCTTCAGCATAATGGTACCAGCTTTGTTCGTGGTGGAGGTAGTTTGTGTATAACAGGAGGATAGCTGAAAATGCCTTAATCAAATGTAGTTTTAAAAAAAGCATACATGAAAGAAAAGTTTTGTTATTTAGAAGCTTGGTGATTATGTATTTTGAGCAATCCTACCACCTGCAGCTTGAGTCAGCTAGCTACTTCAGGGACTTTTGGAAGGCACAAGTGAACAGATGGCATGTTCGTGACACCATCAGGTTGTGGGCAGTGAATATTAGTAAACTGGCAAGTATCCACTAAAAATTATTCCAAAGCAGATAATTAAATAAGTTATAAATAACAATGAAAAAAATTAAAAATATATCTCTATAGTTGAAGGAATGAGGGGAGGAAACAAGATTTTTTCAGATTAATTACACAGCCTTCTTTCTTACTTTTTATTAGTCCATTACACACAGAGACCAATTAAAAATCTAATAAATTAAACATCCTTCAGATATTCTACATAACTGAAGCTAATTGTCTGCCATTTTGATATGGTCAAGCATATGTAATAACAATGTTCTAGTTCTCACTAGCATTAAGAAATCAAGTCCCTCAGAAATCACAAAAGGCCAGATGGATAGATGGAAAAAAGTCCACTGATTGGCACAGAGCAGTGATTTGTATGAATGTCATATCCCCATTTTAATTTTACTAACCTCAGCTCGGAAGCTTGGCAGGTCTGCCTGGGTTCTGATAGCACCGATCTTGGATTTTTTGTGCATATTTCTCTCTGAGTCAAGCTTAACACCAACAGTATTGTTCTTGTTTAGGGCAAAAATAAATCAGTTCTTTTCTACACAATGCAAAAGGAAATACTGAAATTCTGTAATCCTGCAATTCTACTGATGATGCAGAAACCTCATATAGTTTTTTAATATCTGGGTTAATTAATTTAAAAAAATCTAATATAAACAACAAGTCTCATTCTGAAAACTCATTGTGGATATTGAGAGGTGAAGTCTAAAAGTGGGATAGAAATACAGTCACAGGACTTGGGGGAAGATTCTGGCTATGGAAAGGTGGCCATACAGCCATCGAGGACTACAAGAACAGGTAGTTGCCAGGGCATGCAGAGATGCAGTCAGGAAGGCTAAGGCTCGGCTAGAACGGAAATTGGCCAAAGATGTCAAGAGCAACAAGAAAGGGTTCTTCACGTTCTGCAGTAAGCAGAAGCACAGGGAAGACATAGGGCCATTGCTAAACAGAGCAGGCAAACTAGTTACTTCTCAGTGCAAGGCCACTGTCTGTAGTATCTGAAAAGTTGTGGAGATCAGAGGATGTTCCCTGATGACTGGAAGTGGGCAACTGTCATACTCATCTACAAGAAAAGCCCAAAAGAGGACCCAGGAGACTACAGGCCCATTTGTCTTACTTCAATCCCTGGGAAAGTAATGGAACCAGTCCTCCTAGAAAGCATCGCTCACCAAATGAAGCAGGTGGCTGGGAAAAGTCGGCACAGATTTACCAATGGCAAATGATGCCATACTTTCTACAAAAAAATAACACCTTCTCTTGACATGGGAAAGCAGTGGATGTTGTTCATCTGGATGTCAGCAAAATGTTACACACCATTTCTCACAGTCTTCTCCTGGACAAACTGGCGAAGTACAGATTGTGTGGGTGGTCTGTGAGATGGGTAGGGAATGGGCTAAGAGGCTGCACTTAGTGGGTGATGATCAATGGTTTTTACTCAGGCTGGCAGCCTGTCACGAGTGGGATCCCCCAGGGATCAATACAGAGTCCCATGCTGTTCAACATCTTCATAAATGATCTGGATGATGGGATTGAAAGCACCCTTGCCAAGTTTGCTGATGACACCAAAGTAGGTGGTGCGGTGGACACATCAAAAAGGAGAACCATCTTACAGAGAGACCTTGACAAGCTGGAAGAGCAGGTTAACAAGAATTGTATGAAGTTTAACAAAACCAAGTGCAAGGTCCTGTACCTGGGATGACATAACCAAAGAGCCCAGTACAGTCTAAGACCTGTGAGGCTGGGGAGCAGCATTGCTGAAAGGGATCTGGGGTCCTGGTGGACAACAAGCTGACCAAGAGTCAGCAATGTCCCTTGCAGCACTGAAGTCAAATTGGACCCTGGGCTGCACCCGCAGAAGGTTACTAGCAGTGGTAGAGACACTATCATCCCACTCTACTCAGTGCTTGTCAGGCCACACCTGGAGTACTATGTCCAGTTCTGAACACTGCAATTCATGGAAGTTGTGGACAGACTAAGGAGAGTCCAAATAAAGGCCATAAAGATGATTGAAGGTCTGGAGAACCTGTCCTATGAGGGAAGACTGCAGGAGTTAGGTCTTTTCTCCCTGGAGAAGAGAAGGCTCAGGGGAACCTCATCACTGTATTCCACTACTTAAAGGGTGGCTACCAGGACAGAGGACTCCCTCTTCACAAGGAGTCACATGGAGAAGACAAGGGGCAACAGGAACAAGTTGCACTGGCAGAGGTTTCATATCAACATTAGAAAGAAATTTTTTATAGTAAGAACAACCAATCAGTGGAACAACCTCCCCAGGGACACGGTGGAGTCCCCAGCACTTGAGGTTTTCATGATGCAGTTGGACAGGGTGCTAGATAATCTCATCTAGGCTCCTTTTCCCATGAAATGTTGGACCAGATGATCTTTCAAGGTGCCTTCCAATCTGGGCTGCCCTATGATTCTATTCTATTCAAATTATCATTTACATATTAATTTTAGGGTACAAGGTTACAACAATAGTTCTAGCATATGGCTGAGTTTTATTTAGGATTCATTGTGTATTGGGCGAAGACTGGGCTCTTACAACAGTGTCAGCACAGTAGCCAGTTGACTTGTGCATGCTAGAGATCCCAATCTCTGAAGCACTTGGGAACTCAGGGAAATATTTACACCATCATTCCACAGGTGAGAAGCCAAGACACATCCAAGGGCAATGGCATTCAGCTCAGGCACCTGGGGAGCGGGTGGTAAACCAAGAGCTGAATGCAGAGTTCCTGCCCTACGTCTTTCCTCACAAGACTCTTGTCCATGCTCTTCCTTGAAGAACATCCAGCAGAAAGCAGAGACACTCTGGTCTTCTCAGGTGGGCCTGAATAAGTTGAAATCTGCTTTCCTGTTAGGTGCTGTTGTTTGCGATGCAGAAGACACTTCAGTCTGGAAAAGAGATGAATGAGGGGAAATAACACAGAGGTCTCTGCAGTCCCGAGTGGCTGCATAGGAAGGGTGACTAAGAAATGACCGTTTAATGCTTCACCCATTACAAGGGCTAGCTGGTAGGCAGCACATTCAAAACAGACACGTGAAAGTATTTTTCATAAGATGAGTTCAAGCTGTGCAACTCCTTACCACAGAAAATTAGAGGCTTAAAGTTTACGCAGTCTCAAGGAAAGACTGGAGAAATTAGTGAAACAGAAAGTCATTGTGTGCTGTTAAAAACAAAATATTTTTCCTGGGTTAGGAACTCCCTAACAAATTATCAGAAAGTTGGAAAGTAATCTGGGGAAGTACCAAAAAAATGTTTTGTCTATTTTCATCCTATTCCTGAGGAATAACTTTCAGCCACTATTGGAAGTGTGATGCTGGGCTAGACAGATTTTTGGACCATCCCAGAACAGCCCTGCTTGTATTCTTGGGAGCTGACAAAGAGGTCAGGGGTGGAAAGAAGGAGCCAGGAATTCTAGAAAACTGCTCTCTCCATTTTTTCTGAAAACCTGCCTGTCAAAATGGATGCCAATTCACAAAGTGAAAAATTTCCTCAGTGTTTCTCCAAGACACTCTGAAAGAGTAACCGCCCTGAAAAGTCAAATCAGTAGCATCTTTGGCCCCACAGGAAAGAACATGGCAGAAAGATCATTCTGGATCAACTAGAAGTCAAGACTACAACAAGAAACTTTGAGGTCCCCTACTGAGTTCCTGGAAGGAGATTAGACTTAAGAAAACCCATACCATGTGTTGGGTCATGATTTCCACAGCCAGAAGAGCCTCAGTCTATCCCAGGCTATTGCTGTGAGTACCCTCAGGAGCAATTAATTACATGGATTTACCCTATCAATAATGGCATGGATAAGGTTGCTCCTGGATGTAGTATCTGCGTGCCGGGCAGCAAGCCATGTGCAGTATCAGGCGAGCTCTACAGAAGAAGGATTTGGCTGCAAACCTGCCAGTGCTGCGAAGTGTGCAGTACTGAAAAACCATGAAGACAAGGAGCGTTTGACATCAGGAGACCTACGCTCTGCGGGAACTCTCCGGCTATCAATGCAGGATCTGTGAGCAGGTTAGTCATTCCAGCTCCCTGTTTTGAAAAGGTAGAAACTGCGTCAGAAAGAGCAATGAAGTTTTCTTAAGGGAATTAGAAAGATTTTTTAAAAATTTGTTTATGGTTTATTGTTCTGTTCCCTACTCTCCTCGACCACGAAGCCATTTCTGGTTCGCCTTTCACTGCTGACCAGTTCCCTCCTCCAGTTAACACCCCAACATATGTTTTTCTCTCTTCCTTTGTTTCTTTTAAATCCCAGTGACTAACCTACTGTCTCGTTTCTTCCTCCCAGCTCTCGGCTCTGGGTTTTTTTTGATTGGACCCTTGTTACCAGCTCCGTTGTTTCCCTGTATCCATACACAGAGCACAGCTGCACGCTCTCCCTCTCAGGCGCAGAAGAAATCAGAAAACAAAGTCCCCCCAAGAGAACCCAGCCTGTAACAAGCCGAAGCAACTTTTGCAAAATGACTGCCTCCATGAGCAGGCAGCTGAGCTCTCCGAGACAAATTTGGGACTCAGCGTGCACAGACATAATAATTACCAGAAATACATCACAACCCCCTCTCCCGGCATTAGTTAGGCCATTCCTAAATCATAAGGTGCAGTCTCTCTCTCGCTCCTGACTCTCTGGGTACGAAAACTTTTGCTTTCTGTCATTCTCAGTACACTGCAATCTTTCTCCCTGAAATTGTAAATGATAACACCTGCTGGGGCTCTTATTTCTTCATTCCCCGTATCTCTGGCTGCTCCCTGTGTGAGATATTACACCCACATAGAGGTATGAAATATACAGCAGCTGCTTATGAAACTTCTATATGAAAGATGCAATGAGTATAAATAATGGTATTGTTCCGACGTTCTTCATCTTGTATCTGACAGAACATGTTCAAGAAACTCCAGGAACACTCTAAAGCTGATGGAGAAGTCATTCACACCGTGGCAGTGCAGCTGAAAACAAATGAGCGGGACTGCTCTGGACATCCTATTTTCCTTTCACCGCCAGAATGTATTTATTCTTCAAGTCATGCCATATTCATATTTACTTTAATGATTCATAAACATCCCAGGTTCCAGAAGCTTCTAATTAACTCATCTATTTAGTATCGTTAACAGATGCTCAGGGAGTGATTTATTGGACAATTCCGGATCACATCAACGTACAAACCCAGCCAATTGAACTGGCAGGCACTCTGGGTGAGTATCTTCTTCTGCTGGTGGATGAGACTCTGTCCTGAACTCAGCATTAATGCCCTGCGGACTGGCTGAAGCATTATTGTTTTCTCCTGCTATTACTCTATACATGTAGCATACATTGTACTGTACAATATTCATTATTTACCTCTTTTTTAAAAAAAGTATTAGTGAGATACCACGTAGGATTCGGGGTATATATTTATCCCATCCGAGAAAATAGGAAATCAATAGTTGCAAAGAAGTTTTCATGCAAGCTGCTTTTAATTTACCGCTGGCTTTCTGTAGTTTCAAAACCAGAACAAGTCCCTCCAACACACTGCAGCAAAACGATCCTACACTTTATTAGAAAAGTCACACTGGGGACCCTGTCTATACTAGAGACACGGCCGATCTCCAGACCGTTTATTGATAGATAAGGGGGTGGGACTGGCCCCCGCGGCTTTGGGCAGAACGTGGAGCTGAACACCTGCATCGGCAGAGTTTGAGCTCCGCGGGTGCTCCCGCAGCAGCGTTTTACACAGCGCCGAGGGACGCTACCAGCAACTCGCCTTGCTGAATTATTAGAGGGAGCCCGGCAATCGTTCCTAGCCTGGGCCACCTAAACCTCCACCAAATCCCGGCAGGCAGAGGCAGCGCAGCCGGGGAGCCCCGGCACGGGGCCGCTGGCAGGCAGCCACGCCGGCAGCATGGACTGGCCGTGCCCAGGCTGGGCTCGGTGCTACAGCTGCGCTTGAGTTTACTCATTTCACGGTATAAATATGGCCTGCCAGCTTCGGCCTGGCGGAATTGTTTTACTTGGAAACTAGGGTATGGGGGGTTGTTTTATTTTTTTCAAGTTTCAAAATGGTATAACACCGCGTGGTTTGATTGCCTCTGCTCGTTGCCTGGGCAGGAGCTCTCTTCCAAAACTGAAAGGCAAGTTATTTACCTCGCTGGAGGAGAGCTGCAGACAAATTATACAGCTTTTCTCTGAAGAGCTCACTCTCTTTTCGTTCCACGTCTTCCCAATGGCAACATCATGACTCAGTCTGTGCTAGCAAAATACTAAGGAAACACAGATAAATATTGTTTTAAATTCCTTAAGGTGGGACTCATTAGAGGACCATTAAAATACTCTTTCTTGCAGTAATTATGTTTTTGTCTGTCTCTAGCCTTCAAAAAAGGTATATCTAAGCTTTGCGTTTCAACCGCACTGAAAGGGACTATTGTAAATAATTAGGGTGTGTATTCTGCTCAGTTGTGGTTTTTTTTTTTTTTAAATTGATGTAGTAATATTACTGGATTTTTAATATGCTTTTGACTCAGAATGAGATTTTGAAGATGAACTGCTGTCTACTCCATCCTTTACATACAGCAGCAGTTTCTGTGTGTGGGTTTGGGGAGAGGGAAGAAGTACAAGAGAGATTTAAGGGGGAATGGGAAGCAAAACTACATTAACGTGGCACTGTGCCCCTGTGCTCAAGTTAAGTGAAGAAGGGAACGGGACAGCTTGAGAAAGGTGATACACATTAAATAATTATGCTGCATTAAGGAATTTCTAGGAGTTATTAAATTTCTCCTCAGGACTCACTATTAGAAATCAATGTAGCAACATTACCACAATGAGCTTGACTATTTAAAAGTTTTAATTATGCTTTTGCCTTGAGGGTAACACCCTTTCTTGCTACTTCCATCTCTCGCAGTCAGTTCCCACAGCGCACGCGGTCTCTCGCATGGAACAATAAAGGCACAGTCCACTCCCAACAGCTCTGTTGGGAGTTCAACCTGCGGCTGCAGACAGCAGCGGCGTACTGTGCTGCATGCAGAGAGCACTCCAGTGTACCTCTCCGGTGCTGGCTGGAGGAAACCTCTGCAGATGCTAGGGAACAACCCTGCAGTTTCTGCTAAGCCTGGCCAACTCCCATCACTCAAGGTAGTTTCTCAAACTCCGTAAAACAAATGTCCTTATAATTTGAAAAGCCAACAGAAAGCATCAAACATTATAGCTGTGTATGTACTCCAGGCATGTACACCAAATACTTACTCCAAGAACCTGTGCAGGTAAGGCACATGAGAGAACCACTTTGCAAATGCAGGATACATGGGTTAAAGGGTTGTTTAAAAAACATGGCTTAAACTCATGTAGGTGAAGAAACAGAAAGCTTTGCTTTTAAGAATTACATCTCGGTTTAGTGGAAATGCACAGAGAAAAGTTAAAAATGTGGTAAAAGATGACTGAGAACACTGTTACAGCACACCTATGCTGTACCATGTACTACACTGCATACCCCTGCACACCCCTGCACAATCTCATCTCAGTCACTCACTTCTGCCTCCTAATGCCACCAAACCTGCAAGGTACAGGAAAGAGCTACTAAAGAAAATCAGGTACTTGAAACAATTTTGGCAGGTCCCTCCTCCAACCTGGTTTTATTCTGTTCATAACCTTACAGAACAGCGAAACAATTGCAACAGGGTCTGAGTCCTCTCACCATCACCTGGCTATATTTCAGGACTCCTCCACAGCTGTGCTACACTGTGATGGCATGAGGTGTTATACCACATATATGCCATATATATGTCACAGTGCTATCATTCAGCATTGTCAAGTTGCAGTCTTCCTCTTTAAAAGGGAAGAACAAACTAGACAAACTAGAGGTGCCATTATAACGTCAGGAATATCAGCACAATCACATGCCCTTCAAGATCTTCTTAATAAATCAAGATCATGAACAACAGATGTATCAGTTCACATGGAGTTTACAGAGTAATTTCGCCTGGAGAGGGAATCCGCTCACTCTGCAAAAGAGTTAACTTTTGTATTCAAACTATTCAGATAAATAAGATACTATGCTCTTTTAGGCCAATTCCACATTCTGTAACAGAACAGCTCTCAAAACTAGTTTTAGTAAGAATAGCAACCTAGAAAGAAGTCCAGTATCCCACCAAAACCCGTGTGAAAGCCAAGCAGCATTTATAAAAAATTGCTACTGATCATATGAACTCTCTGGTAGGAATCAAGATGCCGGAGAGAATACTGAAACATAAGCGTTCCTAAATGTTTTGTCACAAACCCAATTACTCAACAACAGAATAAATCACTAGGACAATAACCTGCAAATGTTGAGATGCAGTAATAAGCAGTACCACTTCATAAAAATAAGCTTTAATATCAACAACTTGTTTCCACATGATTGCATATTAATCTTTCTTTTTGCAAAGGTCAAACAATGTTCAAGTCCTGCATTCTTTTCACGGATGGGTTTATTCTTCTTCATTCTTCTGCACTGACTGCACAGCTTCTGCTTTAACCCTGTTTCGCTTTCTTTTTCTTCTTTTCTTCTTTTCAGCAGAAGGCTCCTGACCCTCCTGTGTTTTCTTCTTTTTTTTCTTCAGACAGCTGAGAGGATTGGGGCCGCCTGCCCTTTTACGTTTTCTTCTCTTTTCACCTGCCTGCTTTGCTAGTCCTTCTTTTTGTTTAAGTTGCACAATACTTTGTTTTTGGTGCTCTGGAACAAGCTGATTCGTCTGCAACTTTTGAACAAATGCCAAAGATTTAGGGGAAGGTTTGTCTAGCACCATAGTGTTCTGAATAATAAAGAGGAGAGGAACGCCAGCCTTCCTTTTCACTTTGTTTGCTAAATCCTGGTCCTGTAAAATTAAGTACTTCAGTCAATATTTTGTGATTAAACGATATTTGCATTCAAATACACCTACCTTTAATACAAAGCGATTAAGATGAATTACATTATGAAAAAGATGAGAAAATTAATCTAGCAGATATACATGCCAGTGCCTTTCAGAGCAATTTAAATTTCAATTTCTCTCCTCATGTAAACATACATGCATTTTTTGAAGAAAAAGTCCCAGTTCATTGATAGGTAGTACACCACAAGAAGTAAGATAATTTCTTTTGTAACAAGTCACTTTAAACTCCTTGTATCTTATGTAAGTATACAGAATTTTACTGTAAATTTTACAATTTTAATTTTACAATTAAAATTTTACCCTTTTATACACGGTGTATATAATTTACACATACAGTCCCAATAACAGACTGAAGAAAAAAACCTGCCTTTCTTATTTGTACACAAGTCCTAACTTTATTCTTTAGATAAAACCTCCAAAAGTTCTTAAAACAGAAGTTATATGGTCATTTAACACTTAATTTCACTTTTCAGATGGCTGTGCAAAACAGTTCAGGGCAGGGGATGCACACATAAGCAATATGCAAATTATCATTCATCAGTTGTTTTCTCATACGTCAATAGGTAGTCAATAGGTTTTCTACACTTTCTGCTAACTAAGCAATATTTTTCCAGGGTAAAAGTACCTCTTTGTTCAAGTAAGACAGAAGATTCCCTACTTCATAATTAGCAAAGACTGCCTAAGGCTTTACAATATTAATCCCCACAAGCCATTTAAAAATCTCATAATCAAGGTTATTGTAGGCTTCTTTATCCCTAGGTATCAAATGATCACTTTAAATGAAATGGAGTTATGTTTCCCATGAACATTTACCTGTGTAGCGATAAAGAAGTGATGAGGGTTGCCTTCTTCAATCATGGAAAGTAAACAGGCCGAACCACTCACAGGATCCTTGTGGTGAGAACAGTTTCGAACTTGAAATCTTTGGGCAATTAATTTTGCTCCATACAGTGCTTTCCCAGTGATTCCAGTTCTTTCAGAACACATCTGAAACCCAAAAGCAACAGTGGTTTCTAAATGAGAAAATAACTACACACTTTTTACAACAGCAAAAGGTTAACATGAGTTAACTAGGAATGAGCAACGCGCATTTAGGCTCTGTGGTTTGTAAATGGCAGCCAGTAATCTGCAGGCAGTAGCTCATCTGAAGATGTCAGCAAGACTTCCTCGGTTCCAAACAAGATTAACCAGTGACAACATTAAGGTACATTAAATGAAAATATTTTGTTTCAGTGACGATGCTACATCCTTACATTCATGTTTGGATATCACCTAGCATATGAACTACTACTTAACAAATAAAATTTCTTGAATTAGCACAAACTGACTAATCGCTGCATGCAAGTTAAATTCTACATTAGCATCCATCACAATGCTTCAAACTTGCTATCAGAATCCAACCAACTCAAGCAAAAGAAGAAAAAAAGATGATCCATATGATTAAAAATCTAGACGTTTATGGCTCCACGATGTTCCAACTAGACAATGAAATGCAAATCTAAAATCCTCCTCTTAGCAGCACTCAGAGCAGACGTTCACACAGGACAGCGTAGCAGTCTATGACGATGCTAGCTTGGATACTCAGAAATGAACAGGAGATGAAACCTGACTTTGGCCACTGAGTCTTGCTATTAAATGTGGGCAGTGGTAGGACTGTGTGGCCTTGAAATACAGCTTCAAGGATATGGCAGCACGGTGATTAATCAGAAGAAGTAAGCAGGCCAAAAATCTCCTTGGAACTTCTATTTACTTTACGCTTATCTCCAAAATAACTGCAAGATATTAAATAAAACTATTTTTCTTTCCAGAGAAGGAAGTTCAGCCTTTGAGGACAGTCTTTGTGGAGACTTGAGCCTGTTCATTTTGCAAAGACTCTCAGAGCAAGGCAGCTCATTTCCTCAGGGAAACTCTGGTCATGCCACTGAGGTGCTGCCTCACCAAATTAGCATTCTGACAGCAGAAAAAAAAGAGTCCATTCAGCTGCTCTAAGTGAAAACAGGTCAAGAAGACCAACCGATATTGCTGAAAGAATAAAGCAAGGAGTGACATTTAGACGACTGCAACACAGTTTGGACCAAAGTGATTCCCAACCTTTCACAGCTGATGTCATAACTTGATATTTTCGACTGTTTAAAGTACGGGCCAGTTCTGTACGCTTTGCAAGATGGCTCACTGTTTAATTTTTGTAGCCTAGGGTATACATCTTCCTGATATTTTCAGTACTTGCCTCCATGATGGGCAGTTGGCTACTGCGTCATAGCAGAAATCCAAATGAGGGGGATTTTATCATACGCAATGTACAAAATCAAGAACAAAAGCAACTTAAAGGCAACTGCAAGGCAACGCAGATACGTCGTGTGCACGCCTTACTTCCACGCCTTTGCCTCGCGCATCCTTGCTCTCCCTTGAGAACGGCTTCCCTGGAAACGATCTGTGACCGGCAGGTGGAAACTCCGGACAAGCGGTAACTCCCTCCCTGCCCACGAGATCTGAGCTTGCCCCTGCTGTTCGCACCAGGCCGAGAGTGGGAAGAGGCCCAACCACGCGTCCTTCCCACACTGGGCCCACCCTTCGCCCCACCTCATCCCCCAGGAGTTTCTGCCATCTTCGGAAAGGCAGCTGGAACCGGAAGAAGCTGATAGCCCTCTGCAAGCTAACTGCAGCCCGCAGCGTTACCTCCTCACCACAGCGCCCACACTCGGCTCCACAACCACGCGAGCCCAGAGCCCCACAGCACCCGCCCCACCGCCGGCGTTGGCTGAGGAGGGGCTCAGGGACCGCGGGCGCCACACCCGGCCCGCGCGCATGCGCGCTGCGCAGAAAGCGCGCCGTGGTCTCCAGCCCCGCCGGGCATGCGCATTAGGGCTGCGCGCCCCCCGCCCCCCCCCCCCCCCCCGCCATACCGGGTGGTGCAGAGCTGCGTGGCGCCGTCGAGGTATCCGGGCAGCTGCTCCCGGATCTGGATCTTGTTGCGGAGCGCGGCCTGGCAGAAGGTGCCGTCCAGCAGCACCTGGAAGGGCTCGCGGAACTGGAAGTTGTGCTTGTAGAAGCCCATGTTCTTCTTGGCGTGCTTCTGCCGCGTCACCTTCATGGCGGCGCCCCCGGAAGCTGCGCGGGGCGGGGCCTAACGGCGCCCCCGCCCCCCCGAGGCCTGAGGGCGGTGGGGCGCGGGCGCACGCCGGCTGGCATGGCCGTAAGCGCGGCGGGACCTGTGGCTGCGCTCTGCCTGCGGGCAGCGGCCGGGGCCTGGCTGCCTCCCGCCCCGTCGGCCGGGCTGGGGGCGTGCGGTGCCGCCGGGGCGTGGCGGGGAAGGTGGCCGCGCTGCCTGCCCGCCGTGCGTGAGGCCTGCAGGGGGTCCCGCGCGCCCCGCTAGTACTTCACACCGGTTACCTGAAAACCAGTTCATTACGCGGTGTTCTGTGGTGCTGCGCGAGCGCCTGACATCAGCTAAGGGCAGATGTACGCAAGGTATTTTTTTTCCTAACTCGGTATAATGACTAAATTACAACTAGTGTCCCAGAGGTTTCACCGTCGGTGTAGTTTAATCATCCGTCCGCATACTTTCTTTAGGAAGGCTTACTCAATGACAGCCTTTATGGTTTGCCTGTATTAGATGCATCAACTTAAGCTCCGTATGCACAAAGTTCAAAATTAATTGAAGTTGAAAAGCATATATTCTACATTTTAATACTACT
Source organism: Phaethon aethereus (assembly GCF_964289735.1). Classification (NCBI taxonomy): domain Eukaryota; kingdom Metazoa; phylum Chordata; class Aves; order Phaethontiformes; family Phaethontidae; genus Phaethon; species Phaethon aethereus. The sequence goes on from NC_138582.1 coordinate 16,535,468, forward strand.
TTTTTTTCATGACACAGAAAATTTAATTTCACCGTAGTCTGGGGGAGTAGCTGTCATTCAGAAGGCTAGACTGCACAAACTCCTCCCTGTTCATCAGAAAACCTGAGCACACCGGACATCTGGGAGTTAAGAAACTGAACGTAACAGCTGCATTTTAGGCAGGCAAAGAGATGTGATATCTTGGCACCAAAATGAAAACTAAGACACCTGTCTCACTGTGCAGGTACAACAGCAGACATCTTTCTGCTAGGGACAACTGTATTGCAAGCAAAAAATTGCAGGTACCTGCCAGTTAGCTCACTCTAGTCAGTCAGACTGCTCTAAGGTCATTTAAGCAAATACCCACCTGTCATATTGGTCTTTTTGCTACCAAATAGATACGGGAAACATCTGCTTCCAAGCAGCTTAATTAGTGTTAAGAGGAACTGAAGAATAATGCATTTAACGACTATTCTAGAAATTCGAATGTTTAAATGGGAAGCTATTTTGAAGTGGCTACAGGATGAAAAGTGCAAAGAACAGGTGATGGAGAGAATTTCCTGTGAGATATGACTGTGCTGTTGACAGTATTTTTCTGTTATTAAATCCTTCACTCCGGCTGTCTTCGGGAGCCAGTTGTGCGTGCTCATGAGTATCACAGACATACAGGGATACGTGCCGTACTCTATGAGCTAAGTGATGCATTGAATTCATTGGTCTTTATTAAACTTCGGTCCTGTGGCTGACGTATTCCCATACTGGTGTGGTGTCCCAGTTCTTCTAACTTCATAGTTTCATTATTTTAAAAATAAGACAAAAACATGTAGCAAGACTCCAAAGTAAAACCTTACTAGATTAATTGTTTTTTCCTCAAGTAGTTTTTCTTTCTTTTGCGGGGGACAACCGACAAATTAACTGCCAAAGACAGGCAATTATGCCTTATTAAGAACACTTTCCAGATCTCACAGCTAGAATGTGGAATCTGCAATGATAACAGCTGCTATTGCAGAATGGAGATAACAAGGAGAAACAGGCAAATGAGAGCTTGAACTAGTCATCATTTTGAACTAAATGCAAAGTAAGATATAATCCAGAGTTGGGTGTTAAATACCATTGTGATGAGATACTCTTTCCCTGTTCAGTCGGTAAATAGTATCATCACAGACAAGTTGTAATGTGATTGGTATGGTAAAATATGTTCAGAAGGCTGGCTAGCAGGCAAAACATCACAGATTTCTCCTTCATTGTGCAGAAGATAGCATTAATTGTACAACAAACTACTTGCAATACCGTTCTGTAAATTGTCTTTAATCTCTATGCAATTCTTTCAAAGTTTCTTTCTAATAGATTTTAAATGTTAAAAGTAATGTCTGTAAGAATACTACAGCAGAGAAGTATAGTTTTCTCTACATTTTCTTTTGACAGTATTTTATGTATAATTGTCGTGACTGAGTGGAATGCATGACCACAATATAAAATTCACCATTTTCCTTTGAAGATCAATTATTGTACTAGTCCCATGAGCCATATGTAGAATGGATTTTAAAAAATAATCTGAAGGATCTTATGGGAGCTGCTGAATGCAGTGGTCTCCGGGACTGGGGCATTGCTGCTCCTGGCTGCTGAAGTCTATCCAGGTACGCTCTTCGGATCCCCGAGGGTTCTTGGGCTCACGTGTGTCCTGGACAAGAGTGTACACACACACACTTAATACAGCCAGCCACACAGACTACCCTGGCACATAAAATTCTACCAAGAAATCTGCTCCCTGTGTCCACCAGTGCACCCACATTCACCCGTCCCCATTCAAATATTGGCACGGCCCCTCAGTCCATCTAATATCCATGCCTGGACCTTGGGCTCCCTAACCCCCCCATGTATGCCGGTCTCCTCCTACTCACTGGCTGGTCCAGTTTAAGTCTGCTAGTGGATTATACATCCACAGGATTAAATACACTGAGGAAAGATACATATTTAAGACAGTTAAGAAAGAGGTTTAGTAAGATAGGATAGGTGGTAATGATCAGGCAGAGAGCTCAGTCAGACAAGTGCACTGACCGCTGCCTGCTCACATGTGAGCCCCTCTCCTCCCCATTTTCCCACACATCCTCCTAGACCTACCCTGATCCTTCCTTTCCCTGCCTTTGGCCGATTCTGTGAACATCCCATAGGAAGTTTTACACAATCCCACAAGCCCCTGCTGATACCCCAGAAAAAGTTTTGCACAGTCCCATATGCCTCAAATATCTTGTGATACTCACGATAATTGTGTTCTGCCCTTCTTACCAGAGACAAAGCTCAGGCTGACCCTCTTCAGGGTGACTTCCTGGGCAGCTCCTTTAATGGCCTGAAGAGTTCTGCTCTTCACTGTTGTCTTGGTTACCACCTGCTTTTTTGGCAATTTTTGTGCATCTGTTGTGTGTTTCATATATCACTTCCTATTTCTTATTTCTTTTATACTGAATAGTCCTTAACCAGATGACTTAACCAAATGCTTTGACATTCCACATGCCCTTACAGAAACCATCTGTAGCACAGCAAAGCTTGTCATAAATCTCAGAGGAAGATACCTTTTTGAACTTACTTGCTATTATATTTTTACTTAAGAAGAGAAGAGAAGAGGAGGAGAGAAGAGAACTTTTACTGGTTTTTCTGAAGACAGTAAACAGAATTTGAAATGGGGAAATTCTTCTTCTGAAACATGAGTCCCCAATCGCAGCTGGACAGGATACTGGTCTAGGGTACAGTTCTGATCGAACAAAACAGTTCCTGTGACTTTATCAATAATATTAATACTTTGTGGGTAAATAAACAGTATTTATGAAAATAAGGTGTCACGCTGAAAACGACCTTCTATATATCCAAAGTAAGTTCATACTGAACTTACCAAATCCGAGCAATGATAGGTGTCATAGGAAACCCGGCTTCACCCACCACACAGCACACAAAACTTGCTTCAGCAGGGTATTAGCTCTTTGCAGAGAAGACCATCTCTTGGCATATATGAGTTCAGCTGGTATTGAGATGCTAGGTAAAGCAGCAGTAAAATTAAATAACATAAAATTGCTGTGACATGTGGATTACTTGAAGCAAAAGCTGTTCTTTATCAAAAGAGCTTTGATGTCGGCCTAATAAAGACTTTCCTTAATAGCTGGCACTTGGCAAATGCTTGTAACTTGGCAAGAAATACATCTCAGCTCCTGATTCTCCCAAACTTGTCCTGTGTCTTTTTAATCTGAATGTGTTGCTTTTGGGCAAATGTTGTGCTCTGTGGTTATCTGCAATAAGTCTTAGCACCAGACATGCTTAAATAGGAAAAATGAACTGATTTACAAAAAAGAAAAGGGTAGGGTTTTCAATTACAAGATTTGGAAACAAAACTGTGCTAAATAAACACAAGACAGTAAAACATTATTGGAATGTGTCTGAAAATACTTTCCTAGCTGTATTTTAGAATTTTTATGGGGTATGTGCAGGCCACAGAATAAGATTCAGTAGCACTTAATATGCTAAATTATATTTGTCAGAATGTTTATTATTCATTGCTGGCTCCCCCTTTCATCGCCTCTGGGCTGGTTTTGAGCTTTTGAATTTTAGCCTTGATCATGTACATTCACCTTTTACAGTACCTATTTTTCTGTAAACTCATGGGAATGCAGCATCTGGATTTATAATAAACATGGCTCTGACAAGCCCTGTTTTTTTCTTTATGGATTGGTACGAACTCAGCAGATGAGAATTTTTTATATGGTAGAGCTTTCTGCACCTTTCTGGCTCTCCTGTTAATAGACTCCTTAGTTAGAAAATTACTTCAGGCTTAAATACCATAACTGTTCATCACAGTATGTCTCACACTAACTGTCTTTTAAATTGTTTATCATAAGAAGCACACACTTAATACAGAGGTTAGGACATTTAGTTTCACCACATACTGGTGGCTTCCATGGGTAAGAAATAGAATACAGCTGGTGTCTATATAGGCTTTTAAGTGACTGATTATAGTAGCAGATACTTTGAGAATGCTCTGGAGAACAAAGATTTTGCAGGCAACTTTAGCTTTCTTACTAGAGCTGAAAGAAATTACAGGGCTGAAAATAACCAGTGGGATTCTTGACAGCTTCTCAAATGTTATACCAGCTTTTCTCTCTTTTTTGGCCTTGAGCTATATTCACATGGTGAATGGTGAACAACATCAGATCTTATCTAATTTAACTATATCTTTTGTCTTTCAGAATAGATACACAGCACTGATATACATCATTTAGGTTATGCAGCGTTTTTGATTGATGCAGCTGTTTAAGATGTACATGTTAAACAACTGGCTTCATGCTGCTGTAAGGACACACAAGAGCATCCTTTCGGAGCAGCCTTTCCTCCCTGCACTGTTCCTTGAGCTCTGCAGTAGTTAGTTGACATTCTGCTCCCTCTATACTTGGCAGAGCTTGTAGAAGCACTTGAGCAATGAAAAGCGCCATAATCTAGAAAAATAGAAAGTCTTCATGGAGTACCCAGGACTGGAATTGTGACTTTAATTTGGGGAGCAGGAAGAATGCAGAAGACAGGAAGACACCTTGCCAAACCCTGATTATGTGATAGCTGATGTGCTAGGTGGGTAGAGGGGAAGAATGGAGCGATGCTTTACATCTTGTCTCCTATTGTGCCTAGGAAAGTATCCATTGCTTCACTTTGAGCAGAACATCACTCTCCCCTTTTTAGTATTTCTGACAGAAAGTAAATATATCAGGTCCATTTTAGTTCTTTTTAACACCTACATGGTTTTACTTTGGATATTACAGGAAGCTGGAAGACATAAAACATTTTGGATTTTTAGTATGCTTACTTCCATTTGTTTCCTCTTTTCTTGTTCTCCTTAGAGAAGGTTGTTATATTTGGCATGTGATAGCTTGCATGTCATCAAGAATCAGAAGGTGCATTAGCTGATGATGAAGACAAGGCTGAACAAATTGACATTGAATGAAAAATTACATGAGAAGCCTCTAACAAGAAATAAACTTCATGGCCAAAATTCTGATTTGTGCAAGACAATTCAGTTCAGTTGCCTGAGATACTATATGTGTCTTTTCACCCCTTCATTGATTTCAGGGAGAAATCAGTTAACTAGGAACAGAGAATTGGAATCTTTACATTGTGGTCATAAGTGATATATACTCTCTAGGCTTACATAATTTTCTAACTTGATACTAACTATAGGAAGAGTCTGGCTGTGCGTAGAAACATACAATAACTTTGTGCAAATAACTTTTCTTTGTTTTACAGGCCAAAATTAGCACATAAAACATCTCAGTCTTTTTTATCAAATGCATCTTCAATTAGGCAATTTTATTGTTAATGCCTATGTAATTTTTTTGTTCCTGTTGTATGCTAAAGGTTTTGAGGTGGTATAGTAAATTATCCATTAATAATAAAAAATAGCTATAAACACCTGGCATGTAAAAAGAGTGGATAAGAATAGAAAGTAACTAAAAACACCTATTGGAAAAGAATTGTTGAAAAAATCAGAGAAAAAGTTGAGCAGTGAAAATAAAAAAAAAACCTTTCCCAAGAGAAGAGCTTATATTTTAAAACATTTCCTTCATGTGTAGAAATACCTTATTATGCTATTGTCCAGGATAGCTGCTCCTTTTTTTTTGGTATAATGCTTTTATATTCAGTCAAGCAAATGCTGAAACCATGAATGGCCTCTGAAACCTCCATTCTTACAGAAAAGAAATTGAATTTTCAGAGCTCACGTTCTGGTCCTGTAGTTCCTTTATTGCATTTGATGTTTGTCCCTGGGGGTTTCTGTGCTGTTGCAACCTCCACCTTTACCATTTTTCTATCACTCCTGCACCTTATTACTTTCCATTTCCTATTTCAAATAAGAAATCCAATAAAACCAATTTTTTCACTTTGATTCTCTTGAACAAAATTAGAAAAAAATGTGGAATTGACTTCAGTATTGGTACCAATAACTTCTAAAATCACAATTAGCCTCATGAGGAATACTAGTACTTAAAAATTCTTTGGCACAGAATACCCATGCAGTTATGTAGCCGGATCTTAAATTTTCACATTGAGCTTCTCTGTGGAAAGTAGTAAGCATTGGATGAATATATGCCACTTCAGAAGATTGTTACTTATCTGTGAAGGAGAATCCTGTAGATGATGTAGAAATAAGTATGCAAAGGGCCTGACTTCAATGACTCGCATTTGGCGAAGTGATCAGTGATACCTGAACAAAGTGGATGCAGAGCACTACCTGATTCATCAGGGAGAACCTTTGTTAATACGGGTTGATATGCCAGGGGATATTTCATTTTCTTTACACTTAAAATGCTGTGGTCAGCAGAACACAAATGGCTGAAAACCCTGAATTACACAAGGCTTATACACAACGCTGCTTCCTGAAGCTGTAGTTGGTATTTGGAATTGCCTGCACATGGCATGCAGCACTACTGAATCTAACTGTTGTTATACAGCTATATATAGTTATACAAGCATGCACTTGGCAAAACTGTGTCTACTGGAGAGACCTGAGGGTCCCTGTTACATCTTCTTCTGTCCCCCCTTTTTTTTTTTGGCAACGAGCAGGTTGCAGGAGAAGCAGGTCGCAGGAGCAGCAAGTCAAGGGACTTGATTCTGCCCCTCTGCTGCACTCTGGTGAGACCCCACCTGAAGTCCTGCATCCAGCTCTGGAGCCCTCAGCACAGGAGAGACATGGACGTGTTGGAGCGGGTCCAGAGGAGGCCACAAAAATGATCAGGGGGATGGAACACCTCTCCTATGAGGACAGGCTGAAGTTGGGGTGGTTTAGCCTGGAGAAGGCTCCAGGAAGACCTTATTGCAGCCTTCCAGTACTCAATGGGGGCTTCTAAGAAAGATGGGTCAGATGTTTTAGCAGGGCCTGTAGAGATAGGACAGGGGGTAATGGTTTAAACTAAGAGAGGGTAGATTCAGACTAGATATAAGGAAGAAATGTTTCACAATGAGGGTGGTGAAACACTGGCCCAGGTTGCCCAGAGAGGTGGTAGATACCCCATCCCTGGCCACATTCAAGGTCAGGTTGGACGGGGCTCTGAGCAACCTGATCTAGTTGAAGATGTCCCTGCTCATTGCAGCGGGGTTGGACTAGTTGACCTTTAAAGGTCCTTTCCAACCCAAACTAGTCTATGATTCTATGATTCCATGATTTAAAAGATTTTGTCTGTCCTGTGGCTTCTGAAATTCGATTTACAAGTCTTCTTGCCTTCTTTCTGTTTTCTCCCCATCCTGTGGGAGAGGGGCATGAGTAAGAGTCTGGGTGGGTGTTTGGCTGTTGGCTGGGGTCAACCCACCGCAGATACCACTGACACAGAGGAACCTTCTTGTCATAAGGATTTTCACTCTCCCTATGGGATGTGAAAGTGGTAGGGAAGTGAGAGGCTACTGTCAAAAGGCATGCTGTGAATAAGAAAGGGCTTTCAAAAGAATCAAAGAGACCATGTCATGTGTAGAATTACATGGAATGAGCTTTGTACTTGAATGTAGGGATTAAGAACAGCCTTATATTCACTACATTTCTCCCAAATACAAGCCTTACTTTACAAGGAAAAGAAGTTAGATACTTACTTCATCTTTAAGCAGTGCACCCAGCTACTAAGGCAGAGTAGTTACGTTACATATAACGGCACACTTAAAAAGGTCAGCGATCTGCTCGTATGGAGATGTGCCAAGTGCCTGTGCTTCTTGATGTTTGAAAGTTTAAGCCTGAATACCTCATCTTTTTGAGAAAACTGAGTGGGGATTTCAGCCCAAGTCTCGCTGCCAGTCTTCAGTGAACCAAACTTCGCCAACGTGAGGGTTTGTGAGCTCTGAGAGGCGTCCCTCCCCCCAGAGGGAGATGCTGGTCACAGCCCGCTGTGGTCCAGGAGAGCTCAAATGGCCTCTCTGAGAACTGCTGTTTATAGGGTTTGGGGGGGGAAGTGATTGACTTCAGGCATCAGTAAATTTCCATCCTTGCCACAAGTCATTTGCTGGTAATTGCTAGAACTCTTGAAATTCCAGTGACACTGGTACTGATCTGTCCAAGTCACAATTAGACAAAATATGTTTCGGGGCTACCAGAGGAAGATTAGTTACGCCCACGACTGATAGTCCTGAGATGGTCAGTACCGTTCTCTACCTTAGCTATGCAGGAGTGCTTGGCACGGGCAAGGGGCTCTCAGCCACCAAACTCTCTGCTCCAAGGCCAAGGCTTATCGAGAGCTCCAGGTACACGGGGGAGGGGGGAAAGAAATGCACCACTGCAACTGGAAACAACTTCTTTTTGTAGGTAATTACTGTTGTTTTAGGCAACTGTAGTTATAAGTGCAACTTTGTGTTTGGAGTGCTGTTGTGTCTCAGTACAAGTACAGACTGCTGTATGTGTATCCTAAGTGATTCTTCCCTATTCCTCTATACTTTGTGATAATGAAATTAAGGCATTCATTATGCTTAGAAATATTTGGAATTGCTGAGAGGGTAGGGAGGAAAAACACAGAATTCAGACATGACCCATTTACCAAGCGGTAACAAGTCATTGCAGGTTAGCTGATCTCTAGTAACTACTCGTGCATGGTCTTAGCCTGCAGCACACACAAACGTAATTCAATTTGGTTTAGCCCTTAAGGTAAAGACAGTCCAACAATTTGGAAGGGATTACATCTTTGAACCCTTAATCAGATAATTTCCATTTAGCAACACTAGTTCTGCTCATAGCATTGGTATGGTGCAGCAGTGCTGTAGAGATAAATGACACATCTGAATTCTACCAAGGATTTTACTTAGGCAGGACTGGGGAATAAAAGGGGTTTGTTTGGTTCCAGCTTCTTTTGATTTAGAGTACCATTTAAAAATGATTAATGGAGTTTGTGCACTACTTGAATTTTCTAAAATATGTTGTGATGGAAGTCTTCTGTTTTGTGGTTTTCCTGAGTAGCTACTAAAATTTTTCAGTCTGACATCCTTTTTGTGGCTTCCTTTTCAAGAATTCAGTATTTTCAGTGGTGAAATTTTCTATGGCCTCTTGCCTGGATCTGGTGAGCTCTGTAAAGTGAAAGTTGATATTTCTGTTTCATTTTTCATGTTAATCATAATTAACCAAATTGACTGAATTATTCTGGCAGTGCATTAAGTAATGTGAACCCTATGCCAGTCCCTCGAACAGGGCTATTTTGGGTGCCCACAGCAACCTCTTTGAACATGCTGATGTTCTGTGCTGTAGCTACTTGTTGGTTTGGCTTTTTTGTTGTTTCCCCCTCCCCCTTTTTAAATTACATTGAGTTTCTGTTCAAAAACTGATAGGCAGGAATGATGTATCACATTTGTCTTATCCCAGGAGTTTTCATTCCTTTTCAGATCCCTAAGAATTTGCCAATGGTAAAGCACTGTGCATACACTGACAGAAGGCATGTTTTTTCTATTTAAATACCTTTCACCAACGTCTTTGAAGTAGCCCACAGATCTCCAGCAGCCCACTGGAGCTGAAAACCACGACATTACCATAATACTGTTTCCTAACCTTAGTTTTCTTTAATTAAAGCTATTTGATCATATTTGTAAATTAAAACTGGATATGCATGTCTATATAAAAGCAAAGTGAAATATTAATATTGAATCAAGCAACTTTGTTCTCTAGAAAAGCTTCAAAAGGCAATGCCAGTGGGAGTGCAACATTCAGTCATGGAAACCTGCTAAGGGTAGGACTCAAATTTGCAACACCTATGTGATGGTTGAGCTCATTGGCCACAGCATACTGCCTTGAAACTCGGGGTTGGTATTGCATCAGCCTCTCTACAAACCTCTTTTTTAGAACAACGCCCTAATACTGCTGCACACGCACACTTCAGCCTCTTTGGGGCACAAGGCACATTTGACCTCAGCAATGCTGCAATTCTAAACTTCCCCTTCAATATGAATTTATCAGTTTTTTTTCTTCCAATGGAAAATGTAAAGTGGGGTTCATCTCACACAACCTTAGACATCTACTGAAACATGCTCATACCTAAGCTGAGTGTCTCGGTTTCTTGTTAAGAGTCAATGCAGATCTAGTCAGTGATATCAGTGGTATTCAGGATATGATTTGCCTGGTGGGGATCATTATTGTACCAGATTCTTTGCTTGAATTTGTTCCAGCCCCGATGCAGGCAGCTGGTAGGGAACATTCTACGTGATGTTAAAGCCATTTTGTAGGAACAGGCAAATGCTGGGCCTGTGTCTGCTGGAAAATGAAGATACATCTTGGTATTGGCGTTGGTAGGTATGTTCCCCTCCCCTAGTTAGAAATTAGTGTCAACTACATTGTTGAAAGGGTAAAGTTTTGTGAGGTCACATATTTGGCATAGTGTCTGGACAGCTTTGGGGTGTTTGGCGTGTCTACCTTTTGCAGCTCATTTTCAGAAAAATGCGTAGGGTTTGAAATACTTAAAAGAAACACCACCAACCAACCAAGAGCAGCAAAGCAAAACCAACAGTTAACTTCTAATACCATACTTAAAGCCTTTCCTAGGAACAACACAAGTAGTTGATAGTTCAGGGCTTTGTTTGCATCTAATGTTAAGATGATGTATCCCCTCTCAGCACAGCAATGACTTGTTATTCATGATCAAGACACATAGACATTCACATGACTCCACAGCGGTCTTCTTTGTTAAAGCTAAAATCCAACGCTTTCAAATCTATTATCTCTTGGAAGAGCCAACGTTGGCGCTGAGGGGCATGTGGAGAGCAAGGCAGAGAGGAAGGCCTCCTCGGCCCCTCTCCTGTCCCGAGTCGGGTGAGTTGGGATGGCCACGGGCGCCTTGCACAACACGCAGGGTTCTTCCTGCTCCAGGTGCGCCTGGGACCACCGCGCCGGCTGCTCGGGCCGAGAGAGGCCCGGAGAGCGCCCGGAGCCGTAGGGGAGGGTCGCGGGCGCCCCGCGCATGCGCCTCCCTCCCGTTGAGTTTCCGCCCGGAGCCGTTTCCCCGCGCGCCGCCGCGGCCTCGCGGCTGCTTCCGGTGTTTCGCTTTTCTCTTTCCGGCCGGTGAGAGGGGAAAGATGGCGTCGCGCAAGGAAGGCTCCGGGGCTGCCGGCAGCGGCTTCGGCGCCTCGAAAGGCAAAGGCAAGGCCGCCGCCACGGGCGACTCGGCCGTCAAGCAAGTACAGATCGACGGGCTGGTGAGCGGAGGGGCCGGGGCCGCCGCTGGCGGAGGGGCGGGCGGGACGGCTGCGGCCGCGGCCGCGTGGAGCCGCCGGCGGGGCCAGGGCCGTCTGTGGGGCGGTGCCGCGGCTGGGGGACTGGCCGTCCCGGGGCCGGGGTCGCTGTGGTCCCCCGAGGGACAGGAGCGGTTTCCTCCTCCTGAGTTTCCCAGCCAGGGGCCAGGCTCCCCATATGCTCACCCTTGGGACGGGGAGCGACTCCCTCCCTTGTATAAGTGAAGGCCGGGACAGGGCAGGCATTAATTGCTCTTAAATATTGCCTGCCTTTCTTCCGCTCTGGTGCCCGGGTTCTCTGTTCCCACCTTTTGTAGCTCAGACTGTTGAAAGCTATACAGGTGTAAGAGGTGGTGAGCACGGTGGGTTTTTCCCTCATCCGTTGTGCTTTTTGTCCTTTGTGTTAGGGCTGCTAACACCTACTGTGTTTTATTAATAAAAAATAAAATAAAACGACGCATTGAAGGGGTTTAGCAGAGAATGAAGTCATCCTAATAGAGGCAATCCACGGAGACCTTAAGCAGAAGAGTGTCTACTGAAGTTGGTTCGTGGCTTTAATGCTGGATGTTTTTGTGTCAGGTCACGTCTCATACAATTGATATTATGCATAGTGACAAAAAGCAGGGAAAAAATAGTTACTTAAACTTCTTAAGGATAGAAGCATTGTTTGTTACTTCTTCATTATCTTTCTCAAGTGTCACTGGGATACTGTACATCCGAAGCGTAAAGGAGAGTCAGGTGTACTGATAATGAGAAGGAAGATTATAATTTTGGAGCAAGCTTTGAAGCCTACTTTTTATTTATTAGTGATACTCCACAGTCATTATCCTGGAATTACGCGGTGCAATAAATTTTGGGAAGAGAAAAAATAACTTATTTGTGTATAGTGGCTCTTATGAAGGAGGAAATTTGAATTAATTAGAGTATTTCTGGAGTATTCTGTTCAGCTGTCTGCGTATCTGTGGCTTTGGTGCACATAGCATTTTCAAGGAGTAGTGAAAGCTGACTGGTTATGAAACATAGCCCTAAAAATATAGCAGCTGACAGCAGGCTGCTGCTGCTGCAAGCAGGCTAGTGCTAGATGGACAGGGGTGTGTGTGTGGCTTTTTTTAGCAAATTTGAGGGAACAATGAAAAAGGGAATGAGGTTGGCACCTTTAATTCCAATTCTGTTGGTGTAAAAGCTGTTTTATCAGTTTTGGACTTAACTATTAAATTTGATTTCTTTTCGTTCCTGATCTAATGAAATGAAGAGAATAGATGTTTCAGAACTGTTCTCTACCATATGTGTAATCTACTTTGTGTACTACTGTTCATTCAAATCAACTGTGAGCGGCCCTGATGGTCTGCTTCTGACAGTCCAGCAAATGCCTATGATTACTTTTTGCTTTATGCATTTGTTTTTTCCTTGTCCTTGTGTATCCTTCTGGTATAGCACAGTGGTGCCTCTTGCATGGAGTCTGTATGGAAGAAAGTGGCTTACTGAAAACAGCGGAAGGCTTTCTCCTTTCCATCTGCAGGAGATCCTCTCAATGGATCTTACACACTGTGTTCTCAGGACCCTTAAGCGTGGTTCACAAACTTCCATGACACCTGTGGTGAAGAGAAGTGTTGGCATAAATTTGGTTGCTTTGTAAACAGAGTGGCTCCCACTGCATGTCCTTAGAATGTCTTACTGAAATTCTGCTAAAACGCTTCTAATATCTTACTGATTTAAATGCCTCATCTGTGCTGTCACAGAGTAACGAGACTTCATCAGTCATCTTCATGATGACCAGGGTGGTTACGTGCCAGAACTGGGGACAGATTTTGGTGGGTGTCAGGGAAGTTAGCGATCTCATTCTCTCCTCTAGTGCCTCATCTCTTGGCAGTAGCATAAGTAGTCCTTTCAAATGGGACTACTTTGAAAGGAAAGACAAGCTACATAGGTTGCTTCTGGGTCTGTGTATGCAAAATAGAAGATGTGTCAGTTTTCTGTATATGAGGGAATGTGAAAGTACTTTTGGAAAGCTTGCTATTTCAGAGGAACTGTGAAGTAAAAGAAAATAACATTAGTAATGAAGAAGAAAAGTTCTAATTGTCAGTACATTACCTTAAAACATAATACATAATCATGCCTACCTTTCTGGTGTCCTTTTAAATTTGGTACAAGTAGAGCATCTTATAGTTAACTTCTTTCTCATTTTAATCTGATTAATTCCTTCTTTTATTACATGATGATGTAGCTTGGATTTAGATGAAGTGAAAGTTTGTTTCAGGTAGCACAATAATAATAAATTAAAAAGCACTGCCATGGCACTAGTAAAAGCTAACAATGAAACCCTAACTAATAAGATAGGCTAAATCTGCATAACTTCTTAAAATGTTAGCACTGCTAGAGTATTCCACAAGAATAACAGCACCAAAATTTAGGAAGATTGAGGGAGAACTGTGTCAGATTGTAGACACTCGATAACTTGATTGAATTACCTGAATGCTTTTTGAAATTAAATGTGAACGTAGATTTCCAGTCTTCACAGTTTGACAGAAAGGAGATGAAGAATACAAGTCTGTACCCTTTTCTCTCAGTTCTTCTGCTAGATAGTTAAGGTCTTGGTCATCAAATGATACATATGGCTAGCTACCGTATCAGCATGATAATGAGATTCCAAGTATTTTATTCTACTTCTGATAGCTTGAACGTGGTTTTGTTTTCCAGTTCATTTTTGAGAGATCTATAGCAGACCAAAATTACCTGTGCATACAGATACATTGGTAGTTTTGAATTAGGAATGTCTTTTGTAAGGCGTGATAAGCAAAAGTGGGTGGTATCTTTCATCTAGCTCAGGAATACAAGGAATGACTGCAATATCAAAGAAGATTTTCTCTGTTGTAAAAGCAACTGGACAGAGTCAAAGACACTGCACGTAGATTTGGAGCCATTGATGTTGAAGAGGTTTGTTAAATAAGGCATCTTTGAGGTGCTCTTGGAACTGGTTATCTTCTGAACTACTGAATTGAATAAGTATTGTGGTTTAGACTATGTGATGAATAGAAATCGGAGATTTCTGTTACTCCTTTTAAGACAATATTGTGGTTTGCTTGGGGTTTATTTAGTAACAAATATTAGTAGTGGCAGCCTATACTTGTTCTGCTGATCACTGTGTTTAACTCATCTGTCATGGTTTAACCCCAGGTGGCAACTAAGCATCACAAAGCTGCTTGCTCACTCCTAGCATCAGTAGGATGAGGGAGAAAATTGGGAGGAAAAAAAGGTAAAATTTGTGGGTTGAGACAAAGACAGTTTCATAGGTAAAACAAAAGCCACACACACAAGCAAAGCAAAACAAGGAATTAATTCACCCCTTCCCATGGACAGGCAGGTGTTCAGCCATCTCCAGGAAAGCAGGGTTCTATCATGCATAATGGTTACTTGGGAAGACAGATGCCATCACTCTGAATGTCCCTCCTTCTTCTTCCCTTAGCTTTGTATGCTGAGCATGACATCACATGGTATGGAATATCCCTTTGGTCCTCTGGGGTCAGCTGTCCAGGCTGTGTGCCCTCCCAACTTCTTGTGCACCCCCAGCCTACTCGTTCGTGGGGTGGTGTGAGGAGCAGAAAAGGCCTTGACTCTGTGTAAGCACTGCTCAGCAGTAAGGAAGACATCCCTGTGTTATCAACACTGTTTTCAGTACAAATATAAAATACAACCCCATACTAGCCACTATGAAGAAAATTAACTCTATCCCAGCCAAAACTAGTGCATCATCCCTAGTGAGTAGGGATGTGTAGTCTGTACAAATTTTTATATAACTGTAAGGGATAACATGGGTTTAGTTAGATAGTATGGAAAGTCCTAATATGTCACTGATTTATGATTTACGCTATGATAAAGCGCTTATGCTGATTGAACTTGTATTGGTTCAGCAAACAAAGTATCCCATGCATTTACGTTTTTACGTTGCACTTTTGTTGATACAGCAATGTGTCAGAAAAATTATGTGCTTAGTGAATAAACCTATACTAAAAGCAGTTTCCAAAGTAGGTGGTCTAGTCTTGTTCTTTGCAATAAATTTTAGAAATCACAGGGTAAAATAAGTCTCCATAAACTCACATTTACAGTGTGCTTTTTCTTTCAAATGAGATGCAAATTTTTGTAAGATTTCATGTATTAAGTTTTTGACCATCCTGAGAAAAAGATGGGAAGATGAGTGCAATAAATCACATTCTGTTGCTTTCACTTCCTGTTGTGGAAATTTCAACAGTGTAATGTGGATAAAGATTCCATCGTGTTCTCTCCACTCAAGGAGTCCAAAGAAAGCTTGTGCTCACAGTAGTAGTGGTCATGTGCATAGGTTTTGTACCATTGGAACATGCTGTTTTGTAGTTGTGTTTTAAAAGAAATACAGGGTTAAGATCACCTTATGATCATCTTTTGCCATTTGAGAACGTGACAGAGCTTAAGATATATGAAGACTAAAAATTACTTTGGTTTATTTTTAGTTCTGGGACTTCTGCTTACTATCCTCTGCCCGGTGGTAGATCAGGGCAGCTAGTTTCAGACGTACCAGCTGCATTCACAGTTGATTGCAACTGTGTTTAATTGCAGGGATATCACTTAGAGGTTGGAAGAGGTGTGGTTGTGACCAGACATCTAGGATGCCTTGTCCCTTGTAGATAACAAAATATTGTCTTTGTTCACCTTTTCATTGAAAGAAAGGATATATAACATGCTTTTTCTAAGCCTCACATACGGAGGAGAAAGTGTAGCACGGCTCTGGTGTGTGTGGGCAAGGGATGCATGGAAGGAAAGAATATAGGCTTTCTTCCTAGTGCAACAGATTGTCTGATACATTTTTCCTGCTGAATGAAGAAGCAGCAACAGGTACAAGAAGTGCTGTAATGTTTAACTTTTACTACACTTGCTGGGAGTCCCTCTTAAATTTTTTTTTTTTTGTGTAGATAGTGGAGTCAAAGTATGTAAGAGGGCCATATTATTGCTTGAACACTTACATATTTCTGACAAAATTAATGGGTGTCGTTTAGACTAGGTTGTGCATGACTAGGTTGTGCATGACTTTGTGAGCTGTTTCTTCAATGCTTATAAGCTTGCTAGATTTTTCGGTTTCATGGTTGTATGACACTTCATAGCAGAGAATTCAAAAGCCACTCTCAGGACCTTCCCTCAAAGGGGTAATGATTGTTACACACTGTCTGAAATAAATGTAAAGCACTGCCATAATTTGCTTACCTTTCTCTTTTTTTGCAAGAGGTGTTGGTGGACTTTTGCTTGTTGTATTTCTATAAATTCTGTAGTGAGGGCTGAATTTTTTGGAATCCAGCTGCTAAAATTAATTGGATTTGGTTCACTGACTTTATATTCTATCAGTAAGGTAAGGTGCAATAAATTTCAGAGTGAAAGCTGATGGATTTTAGAAGATTAGCAGTAGTTACTCCTCTGAATGGAACGAAACTTTCAGCTTTTCTTTTATGAGTACCTACCTGTGCAGTTAAGTGACCTGTGTTAATCTATGAAAAGAAAAGCATACTTGTGCCTTGCTGTCTCTTACATGAAAACAAGGTAGAAGGTTGGGTTATCAAATGATTGCTTTTAGTGATGTCAAAATGCAGAATGAAATCCATAAATTTGCTGGAACTTTTACAAGACTCTTGACCCTACACTTACTGCTCCGAGTAGTCTGAATTTTTAAAGTTGGGTATAAATATTAATTTTCCTTCTTTCCTCAAAACTGATCTTAAGTCTGAAGTTCAAACTTCAATTGCATACCTGAAACTCTTGTAGCTGTCTCTAAAAATCACGTATTTTCTGGGAATGTGTTTAATGGTGCTTTATTGTTGATTTATATAGGTAGCCATATTGAAAAGAACCATGGAATCATATGAACAGGTGGATCAAGTTTTTCATATCTTGTTGTTTGTTTCCTTAAAGCTAACAAACGTTATCTTTCCTTTTTTTCATTCTTTGTTCTTTACTCATTTGGGATCTGCATTACACTATGCAGATAATGTAACAAAAAAAAAAATCTGTTTTTATTTGGTGTTATGGCTGTGTTGTGAAGCACTGCTCTGTTGTACAGGGTTTCAGCTACAAACCCGCTTGTGGAATATTGTGGTTTTCTTCAGAATGTTGTTCTTTGCTTGTCTTCTAGCGGAAAATTTGAAATGAGAGAGGGTGAAAGGAAATACTGTGTTAATTTTCTACTTGTTAGGTAAATGATAAAGATATTTGGATTTCTTGCATTTACGATTTTAAATAAGAGCCATTATAACAATAGAAGAGAGTGTAATGAACAAACCTGATTAGTTGCATTTCCTAATATTTATTATCTCTTAAATTGTAACTCTTTTTTCAAAATTATTATTCTGCTGTTGCATTTTTTATGTGGCCTTTTTTACATACGCACTAGGCTATAGCCATCAACAGTGCCAACTGTTTGCCCTGTAGTACCTTCACATCCTTTCTGTTGTACAGCAAAGCGCGTAAATGAGGCAAAGAGGACAGAGAATCTGTGGTACTAAAGTAACTGTGCTGTGACCATGCGAGCAGATGGAGCAAGTTTGTTGTCATCAAAAGTCTGGTCTTCCAGTTTGCTGCATTCTTACAATGGAAGTTTGCAGGGTAACCTTGTTTCATGTTTGTAGTAAGTCTTCAGCATTTGCTTTTGCAATATTAGTGTTCTTTTTAACAAAGTAATCATATATATGATAGCATTATTTAGGCTCAGTATTACATGGCTTTACTGGAAGTAGCAGGTTGATGGCTGTAGGGTGTTGTGAGACTTTGGTTGTTTTTCTTCATTTACAGGCTGCTTTTCTACATAGCCTCATCTTGCAAACTTGTACTCTTGGGTAAGCTTATTCCTGGGATACACAAAAGTTTAGTTTTGTATAAGGAAGCAGCATGCAGATTCTCCTTTAAATTGTCTACTGTTGTAGGTGTCTGGAAACAATGTAGTAGTCCTAACAGAGATTCTGAATTTCCATCAAAGCTTGGAGACTTCTCTAGAATGCTTTTGTAGTGAAACTTCTAACCCTACCCAGCTGCCTACAAATGCACTTAGCAATGGCCTCCTCTGCATATTTCTGCAGTTCTCACAATTTTAGTAGTGATACCAGGCAGGGTGTAAAACTGTGAAAGCAGAGGTGAACTCATGTATCATTCGGAGACCTAAGATCAGATAGGATGAGTAACATATTTACTAGATGGCACAAAAGCTTATGTAATACAGAAATTAAACTAATATTAAAACCCAGAGTTATTCCATGTGGTGGATTGTGGGTTATGTGTTACCGCTAGTATGTAGATATGGGTACACAGAAACTTTCTTCTGGGGAAATAACAGCTGTGCGTTGTGAGATGGGGATCTTTTAGCGAGGCAAGTGTGCTGGCTGCTAGGCCAAATAAGCATTTTTTATTAATCAAGTTTGCCTCCTGAGTAGTCACAAGGAAGTACGTTGCAAATTCTCTGCATGAAGATATTCTACAAAGGATCCTTGAGTAAAAGTAAAGAAAAATAATTCCACATCTAACTAAATCCTTAAGCACCGATATATGATGTTTTTTTCTTTTTAAAATCTAAATCCCTTGAATTTATATATGCATTCAGAAAATTATATCCAGTAATGCTTTTGTACACAGTGTTGACAGACTGAATAAGGTTTTTCTTATACATTGCTCTTGCATAACAATATAACCGAAGCCTTAACAACATGCTAAAGCATTAATATGCACATTGCTCTTACTATTTCATTAATGGTACTGGTGTTTCCTTTTTTATTAAACCACCGTATATGAATTCTTTTTACAGTTATGCCCACTGCACACAGATTTTATGCATTTCAGAAAGTAGAAAAAGTTATTTAGGCTTTTCAAAACAACTGTAGGTTTCTATTCCTTTATCTTCATAGCTGCTAATGTGGAAAACGTTAATACTGCTAAAAAATTGCCATTCTGTAGTTAATTAATATTGCTAGAGCTTTCAACAGAAGCCTTTATGGATAGCAATGGGTGAGGCATACCTGAATCTTTAGGCCATCAAACTCTGCCATGAGGGTTAGAGGCCATGTTAATGCTCACGATGATCTTCTAATGCCAGGTAATATTTGTTCCAGCTACTTAAGTCTATGAGTCTTTTAATATATATTTAGGTGCCTATTTTAAAGTTTGGGTATAACTTAAGCTAAACCTTAAGATATCCTTGTCAATTTATTTAAATTAAATATAAACATACATTGGCCAAAATGTAAATATGTCAAGAAAATGGTTAGAAGTTGTAGGCCTTGTCTTCATTTGGATTTGCACCAGTGTGGCTATAGTGTAGATGTTTCTCTTGTGTCAGATATGGCTGATATACTGAAAAATTATTAATGTAAACTTCATTACATCATCTCTGATTTGGTGATTCTGTAGTGTGCCTAATGGTTTGTATTCTTGTCTATGGTATTGGAGAGGGTTTTTTATTTTTTTTTAATGTAGATAAAAGCTTGTGAGTCTGCCTTTCAAAAAAATCCCATAACTGCAAACCCCAAAACCCCCAAGCCCTGTCATTATTGAACTGTTTTTCAATAGTTATTCTACACACATTTGTAGCATTTAAGTTGCTTGTGCCTTGTTTTCTTATTACCAGTCACTTTTGTCCTAAACACATATGATATGATATCCCCAGTTGATAGGGAAGGCCTAGAGAGCTTCTTGGGTGAGAATCTCTTTAGGAACATTCGTCTGATCATGGTAAATAAAATAAAATATCATGTTTACTGAAAATCAGTTTTTGAGACTCATCTTGTAAATGTTCTTTTAAACACTTTTTTTTAAATGATAGATTTTGACCCTCTTGGGAGGAAAACAATTTCTGTAGTACTTGAGTATCTCTCATTTAAAGTTGGTAATAACAGTGAAGCCTATATTGAAC
Organism: Phaethon aethereus; assembly: GCF_964289735.1. Lineage (NCBI taxonomy): Eukaryota > Metazoa > Chordata > Aves > Phaethontiformes > Phaethontidae > Phaethon > Phaethon aethereus. The sequence goes on from NC_138582.1 coordinate 16,555,572, forward strand.
TGGCTAAAAATCTTTCACGTTTTCTCAAGTTGTGAAAGTTGTGCTTTTCCTAGATTTTCTTGTGGTTTCTTTCCCTTTTCTTTACCCTTTTTGAATATTTGGTAAAAATGCCCAGACTCTGTGTTCTGCCTGCTGTTCTCAGTACGGTTTCTTGACATTGCAGAGCTGTAGAATGGGATTTTAGGATGTAACGTCCTTCAGGCTGTATTGTGTTTTATGTGTCCTCTGAAGGAGTTTGAATGGAATTTTAAATTGAAGTTTAATCTCTTTGACTGTTCCTTGACCCGTTTCCCTAAAAATTTAGATCAGGATAAGGTGGAACTGAGAGTTAGTATGTGAATTGAATACTAGCTTGATGTGTTCATGGATACCTTGAACCATGGAGAAGACAGAAGCGTTTTGTATTAGTTGAGTGATATGTATATGCTTTCTATTAATCTTCAGGTAGAATGAGTTGCATGAGTATAACCCAGAGGGGAACTTCTGACATATGATCCGTGCTTCCATTCAGAAGAGAAAGCATTGCTGTGTATTAGCAAGTTGAAAGGGGAAGAACCTCCTTGGAATATAACACTTCCCATTTTTCAGGCTTGGTGAATTGCCAGTGAAGTCCTGAGGCATCACACTGTGTTGGCTTTCTCACCTCTTCTTCTTCCATCTGAATAACTCCATTTCTAACCCTTCAGCAGGACAGTTGATAGCACTCTATGGAAAATGTCCCACAGTGTCTGACCTGCTGGATTTTATGTTAGCTTTGTCTGTTATGAGAGTAACAGTGGTACAAATCAAAGTGGTAAAGAATTGAATGGAGTATGCCAAGGATATTATCTGTTTGCTGTGTTCTTTAGGCCTCTTTTTACAGTGGCACATTTCTATTTAAAGCAAAATAGAAAGAGATCCATTTGCTGGTTTTTCTTTTTTTGTTGTTTTGCTAACCTAGGGTTCCTTCAGTTCTGAATCTGTGAGTGGTTTCCTCTAGCAAGGAAGAGACTTTCTTTAAATTGTAAACTCTTGTTCTTGCTATTGATTTCATTCTTAAATATAGACACTATCCCTTTTGTGATTTCTTAACCTGAAACAAGTAAAGTACCCACATCATGGTGGTATGAGGATTAAAGTTTCAGTGTGTCGTCAATGGATAGCAGGTATACTTGCTAACCGAGCACAAACTTTAAATGATTTCTATGAGCGCATTGGTGCACTCAGCATCTACTAAGTGTCATGGTAAGTATACTCTAGTGAGGCATTTAAGACTAGAACATCTGGTACCACTTCAGACTGTGAAACTAGTGTGCTGACAAAAGAGTTAATCTAAATGTGGAGGTAGTTTAAAAGCATTGGGCAGTGTTACACTTCAAGACTTGAAGGGGAAAATATTATTTCAAAACACCCTTTTTTTTTCTGTGTAAGGGGAAATAGTGTGTTTCCCTCTACACTACTGTCATTAACAGTTATGCTTCTCATTATTTTTTGTTCCTGTTATGTGGATATTAAACTGGTCTCTTGCCTTGTAATTATGTATGCATAGCTGTTGAAAACAGTAAATTGTGCTCTTGTGATACCGATTTGGCTTTCTTAATACTAAGGAAAAGAATATTTCCACCAAATAGCTTTCAAATAACTTACTACATTTTAGTGATCAAAATGTTACATCAGAAACAGATGCGATAATAGGCATTAATTTTATGACTTACTTAGTTGTTAAATTTGACTCTGACATCTATGAGTGGGGAGGTGACAATTGCTGGCTTTGTTGCTGAGACAATGCATTATGTTCTCTTGCACACTGAAACATTGTTAAATATTCTCCTTTGATTTTCAGTTTGTTGTAGCAAAAGTAGACCTTTGCAGCTGATGTACAGCATGGTGTAGTTGAGGGAAGCATACAAGATAAAGCGGGCCATGGGCAGAAAAACAGCAGATACAGATACTGAAAGGCCCTTTGTGGTATGTATAAGATGAACATCTTTTATGCCCTATTATGTCTTAGGACTTTTTCTTACACCTTTCAAATAAATCTTACACACCTTATGAGACACCTTGTAAGAAGAGGAACAAGTCTTGTTTTTTCTAGGCTTTGAAAGAAGATAATGTATGTTCAACTTATTGTTGCTGTAGTCTTTTTTTAAGTAATCTTTCTTTCCCAAAGACATTTTTTGACTATGATTACTGTGTGTTATTTTTCCATATTTACACACATGCTTAAAGTATATTCTTCATGGTACAGTTTTGAGCATATAGTTCTTTCATATTTTTTTTTATTTTCAGGCAGCACTAATATTGCAGAGATGTGATACCTGCTTTAACAACAATACTTAGCAGTTACATTATGTTACTGCATGTTAAATGGTATCTTAATGGAAAGTAAATACATTGTTAATGTAATAAACTAGAACATTTCATGCCTGTTCAATAAGAATTCTTGTTAGTATTTTGTAAATTAACCAATAATCTAAAGTCAAGAATGCGAAACAGACAGTGCAACTGATTTAGCTTCGGTAATGTCTTTTGTAACATGCATACACAAGCTTATTTAGGAATAAGCATGGAATTACTCTTGAATGACTTGTATGTGGATGCTTATTTAAGATAAGCATTTTATTCACTTTTTTTGGCTTGATCTAATTTCATAGTTAATAGGCTTATTTACTCACTGGAGTTTGAAAATGCACCTGAATTTTGCTGTGTGCATGCAATAACAGGCTAATTCTTTTATAAATATTTGGTCTTTTACAGGAAAAAGAGGGTTAGGATGTTGCTGTGAGCATATAAGGCTTGTCAGTCTCTGCCTTTGTTCTGCTTAAACATTGTACCCTGCTTTGCAGTCCATTTGCTGTGAATCCTTCCCATGCCATGGAGCCCTGTGTCTGTGCAACAGGCAATGTACATACCTATTGGTTTTAAGCAAGTGTGGTGTCTATTTGGTGTTTAGGATCTTAGTTGGAGTTGTAAGTCACTTCTTCCTGTCAATATTTGGGTTTTTACACATATCTGAGGAAAATAAGCAATCTCCATTGACAAAATTATTCATTAACACCGGCTGAGTTTTAAGCACTTAAGAATTATTTTTTTACTGTTATGTTACTATCAATGCAAAAAATTAACTGTTTTAAAGCTTTTTAAATTTTAGGTGACGCATAAGGTATTTGCTGCAGCAGTTATATCACTTTTGGGGAGCAATCTGAAAGCCATAATGCTTTAATCCATTGGTGCTCTCAGTGACAAAATTAGAATGGTTGTTTTTAATCTCACTGTCACAGTAGCTATTATTAGAAATGGAGCTCTTCTGGAAGTGGTTTTCACATGGCCATGTTCAGATAGATGGTGATACACAGGAAAATCTTATCTCTGTTTGAAAGATGGGGAGTCTGAAGCTTACCAGCAATAACTGACGTGCATGGTTTTTTTTTCCTCAATTTTATACTTTAAGTCAGCAGGAAAATTGAGACTCAGTCCAGGCTCTGTTCTCTGGATTCCACTACCTGTTACTAGGAGGCTCTGTCTCTGTTGCAGCCCTTTAGCACATAACCAAGCATTTGCCAGAAAGGATAAGTGCTTGAATGTGGAAAAAATTGTTGCACAAAAGGTAATTTTAATCATTTATATCATGGAAGTCATGTCCAGTAGGGATTTTACTGGTTACTTGGAAGCATCTGTTGAATGCATATGGAAGTAATGATTTTAAAGACACACCCTTAAATAATATATGTATTCCAGTTCTGTTGTGCAGGGTATGGTCTTTGAAAAAGATCAGTAGTCTCAGATCAGCCCCCACTCCCTCCTCCCAATCTAGCTCTGCTCTATTTTACTAATTTTTGAAGGTCAAATAGGTAAGGGTAACTGTCTTGCAGTTTTTCTGCAGCTTCAAAATGATAACAATTTGGCACAATCTGGTTAAAAAATAGGCTGTTAAATAAAATTTGCTACTGCTGCTTTTGGCTGTTGTCTTTAAATCTTTTTATAGGAAGCTGCTAGAAGTTGATGCTGAAGAGAAAACCTTTTACTTGCAAATACACTACTAGCTCAATGAGCACTGTAAATATTTGAATGATGGTGATTCACTAATACACAGAACATACGTATCAACTCTATATTGAAGTACAAGCATAAGGCTCTGGTGTGTCAAGCGGAAAACGTTGAAACTGTGCCTGCATTTACTGCTTCTATATAATTTCCATATGTTGTGCTCTAAAAGGAGCATATTCATCAGCTTTCATTCTTGAAATGATGGTTAGGTATTGAATGCATTAAAATTAACAAATATAAATTGTATTGGCAATTTAGAAAAGTTGCCTAAAGTACTGAATGTTTTCAAAAGATTTGAGTATGGCGAGACTTGTTAAATAGGAGAAATAATATTAAAAATAGTAGTCGTGGGGAAATGCTCTGTCCCTCTTGTAAGTAGCAGAATTTTTGACATTAATCTTATTACAGCCCTATCACTGCCTCCTAACAGTGTGCTAATAATATCTAATGCCCTGCTGCTTGCATGATTGAGATCCTGGGGCTGCCTTACAGAAATATTTCTACAAGGAAGTGATTCTGTGGTGCCTGTGGCCCCGATGGTTTCCATGGGAATGAGCATGTATCCATGTACTGTGAAATGTGTTATGCAACTTCGTGTTGCAGAGAAATACTTTATACCAGTGTGTGAGCAGGGCAATGGAGAATTTACATACACCAATGTAATGGTGCACTTTTACTTATGTTAAGGCAATATTTAAAGTGTACTAATGGCTTGTGAACAACCATGGAGGTGGTTGTTAACCTCAACTGTTGTGCAGTCTAAAAAAAAAAAACCAAACCAAATTAAAATGAAAATGTAGTGGGACAAAAATCAAGAAGAGATTGGTCTGTTTTGTAAAACATCCTTTGATTAACATTTGATATTTTTCTATGTTTTAATGAACTTTGCTTTTCTCCACTGTTTAATGACTTTTTTTTCCTTTGGTGCACTGCAGATTTGTGTTTAACTTCTTCCCTTTGCAAGGACAAGCAGCTTGCTTGGACATGAGTAAACAAATGTCTTAAACAGATGTTTCATGGTACCTACATTAACCAGCTAGTCTAGTAAGTTCCTGACCACAGCCTATGAAAAACCAACAGGCCTCTAACCAAAACCCAGTAATCTCCCCTTCTAGTGTTGTATTTGTGCAGAAACAGGCTTAGTGTCTGTACTGTTCCAGCTTTTCAGGCTGAATTGCACCTACCTAGTTATGCCAGTAGCAAAATATTTTTAATTTTAAATTTTAGATAAGATATTTACCAGTTTTAGTTCTAGGTGTTAACTAATGGTTTGTTTCATGTTCTCTGTCTGGTTTTATAGCAAATCAGTGATTTTTATAATTTGGAGTAGCTTTTTTATGTAGGTTTTATGTTTTTTCTTTAAATAGCTACAGCTTTTGAAGTGTCCCAGTAACAGAATGAGTGAGAAGCTCACCTGTGTGTACAGCAGCTGGGTGTCCTTCCAGGAAGTAAAACGTATGTGTCCCATTGCTTGGCAGTGTCCGCAATGAGCCTGGACTCGCAGTGTGTGAGCACCTTTGCTAGAAGACTGGGACCGTTGGAAGGTGCAGGCAGGCTGTATCGCCATAGAAGACCACCCTGTTCTTGTTAGACTGGGTTTCCCTCTTGCTTGAAGGGGAATTCAGAGCTCTTGAATCGCAGCAGTTTGGAAGTAGAACTCTTCTTAAAAGGAGAAATAAAAAAAGAACTGAAAGAACAGATGTTTATGAACTGTTTTGTATGTGGCATTACCTCGCGGTGATTTAAGCTTTGCATTCAGTTTTCATTGAATGTATTGCTTAGATACACATAATCTGTGTAATAGTTATAGAAAGTGAAAAATCAACTGAATGTCTACTTTTTCTAGACTGAGCTTCCAGGTAAGCAAGGTACAGCTTTTCCAGCCATGCCCCAAGGAGTGCACATAACCAGTTAATGTTCACAAAGGAGTGATAAAATGCTTCTCGGCCCTTCACTGACTTAGTTGTGCTTTGAGTCAGCCGCTCATTGAGATAAAGTGGCAAGGTATATTCTGTCTAGCTTAATGCAATGTAGGGATATTATCACCTTCTTTGACCTGTTGGAAAAGAAACAAAAACACAAGGAAGTGTTGAGTTAGATGTCTGTAAGCACTGTATGAGGCATGGCTGTAAGCACTTTATGAGGCAGGAGGTAATATGGAAAACTGTTGAGATTCTCATAATTACAGGGTGATATGGTTCCTAAACCAACTAGAACTGACAGAAAATACTGATGTTAAATAAATAATCTGTTGTGATTTGATAGTTTTCTTCAGCCTAATGTACATATTGTGGAGCTGCACTCCTTTTTGAAGGTTACTGATGTTGCCTTTTGTAGTTAAATCATCTGAAATCTTGAGGTTTACAAACTAAACAGGTGATACGGTACTAACTGATGTAATAAGTCATCCAGGGAACAGAAAGCTTTGGACACTTTTGATATGCTTCCTAACACTCAAAAGTATTCAAATAATACAGGAGCATGTAACATTCCCCCCTACCTCCTCCGCCAAGCCCTGCGGTTCAAGATGGAATATTTTCCATTCAATTTAACATGGATTTCCAAAATGATTTGGTACTGAGGACCTACATGAGACAAAACCAATAGAATCCTATGATTTATAATTTCTGTGTGAAAATATATGTAGTATCCTGTGCTTGAGGACCACCTCAGATCAATATGCATTGTTCATAATAGTTGGATTCAGGCTCAGCTCCAGGAACTGTCATAGAATTGTAGAATCTTTGGACTGGAAGGGACCATTAAAGGTCATCTAGGCCAACCCCCCTGCAGTGAGCAGGGACATCTTCAACTGGATCAGGTTGCTCAGAGCCCCATCCAACCTGGCCTGGAATGTTGCCAGGGATGGGGCATCTACCACCCCTCTGGGCAACCTGGGCCACTGTTTCACCACTCTCATTGTGAAAAATTTCTTCCTTAGATCTAGTCTAAACCTGCCCTCCTTCAGTTTAAAACCATTACCCCTTGTCCTCTTGCAACAGGCCCTGCTAAAAAGTCTGTCCCCATCTTTCTTAGAAGCCCTTTTTAAGTACTGGAAGGCTGTAAGAAGCCTTCCGTGGAGCCTTCTCTTCTCCAGGCTGAACAACCCCAACTCTCAAAGCCTTTCTTCATAGGAGAGGTGTTCCATCCCTCTGATTATTTCTGTGGCCTCCTCTGGACCTGCTCCAACAGTTCCATGTCCTTCCTGTGCCGAGGGCTCCAGGAACTTCCACACTCATGTCAAAAGAGATTTTGATATTTGCGCCTGATCGAGATGTGATGAAATGGCATGCATCATTCTGTTACGCCTCCTATATAATTATTGTTTTAAGCCCCAAATTTCTGTCAAGTTCAGAAATAAGATTTTAACATCTGGTGTTTATTAGCTGCTGAGTGACATAAAATGTAAGCTTATTATTCTGAGAACTGTATTTTCAAAGGCTTTGTACACGTTGGTGTTTGGGCTCTAGCCAGTTAAGATAAAGGTAGAACGTTGTGGGGTGTTTGAGGCCTTCTGTCCAAAGGACAGCTATTATACTTGCAAGACAGAACAGTGAGGGCTAAGGCTTGTTATTTCTGGACTTGCTGTTCAGAAACAACATTGTTTTAAAGTTACCTTGGTTTTTGGGTCTACTCAGTCTTGTCCTTTTGGCCTTAGATTTTGTACAGTATGTTCAGATTAAGTATCTTTCTGATTACTTGTCAGGGAATTAAAATACCTCTTTTTTTTTTTGGCCACCAGTCATAGTTAGAATTGAAGATACCTGTGAAAAGAATTACTTTAAGATGTTGAAGGTCTTAATGGAAAACAATTTATATATTTTTTTTTTACTTCTCCTGAGATAAAATTGATCTAATAGTTGGAAGAGCTTTTATTCCAAAGTTAAACATGAGGAAAAAAAGAATAAATGTTTATATGTCAAGCATGTCATGAATGGTCAAGAAATCGACACTTGAATAAGAGACTCTAGAAAAATTAAAAAATCTTTGCAGATGACCTAGAATATGCATTTAAGAGAATTCAGTGTTTGATTTTCAGTAGAGATTGTCGTATTTGTCAAGATTAGTATAAGGTGGAAAATTCAGTTTCACCTCTAATCTTCAGTTCACCTCATGGCACGATTTTATGTAGTGGCAATCTTGTGCCATGAAGCTTCATGTCTAACACCTCAAAGATTTGCATATCAACCTGTTGATTTTGCACTTTTGACGCGGTATCTGTCAGTGCTTTCTAGAACATGATTCTGTGGACTGCACTGATTAAGTCGGAATTTTTTATGTGTGTATGTAAACATCTGTCTCCTTAATAATCCAGAGGAGAGTGTTATGTGTATTAGATATGTTTTCTTACTCTTAACCGTTGCAGTGGTATCTTTAATTTACTTAAGAGTTCCTTTTCTCCTGGCAGGAAAGTTGAGAGACTTTGTTACCGTCTTATCAAGTGGTGCTATAGCCAGGAGACAGATCAGTTCAAGACAAGTTTTTCCTTGGTCAGCTTCCAGAACTTGTCTTTTTAAGTGTAGGATAAGCACTTAGCTGTTGTGTGTGGAAAAAAAAAAAACAAAAAAACCCCAAAAAAACACAAACAAAACCAACCCCACACAAAAAAACCAAACAAAACAAAAAAACCCCACAAACCCCACCCTCGTGTGGAACTATTAAAAAATGTTAACATTGCCCATGTTTCACTATATCTTGCTCTAGTTCTCCCCCCCCCCCGTCTTTGTTTAAAAACAAAGCCATTCCATGCTCACCTGGGCATTTCAGAACTGTTTAATTACATTTTATTTCTGTGTAGCTGATTGATTAAGTTTCAGTACAATGCAGGTTGTAGATTTGCTTTTGGTGTAGCATGTGCTGGGGAAGCAGGCAGGGCCACTAAATTAGTGTAAAATTTGATTTGTCTTCATTTGGATATTATTAAACAGGTGAACTAACTCCTTTTCCAGAGGTGCCATATATGAATTTTATGTGTCAGATAGATGTCTTAATTTTAGACAGCTCTGATTTTAGCACAATTCAAACTCAATTACATGAGTTGTTATTCATGATAGTTGGGATCTCTCCATTTACAAAAATACGTTAACGATTCTCTTTTGAACTTTGCCTGTGCTAGGATTTTAAGTAAAATTACTCATACTGTAATGCTTAAATATAAAAGTTCATGGTTTGAGTTTTAAGAATTCATATGGAGAAGGCTCCGTATATGGTATGGATGCATTCAAAATATATCAGACAGTACCAGCGGTACTTGGCAAGACAAGACTGTCTTGCCAAGCTAAATATTGGTCACAGTTTCACTAGTGATAAATATAGAGGGGATGTGGGCTTCATGGCACCTTCCACATTTCATGCCCATGTCGGTTGTGGTTGGTTTGAAAACAGCTACGTAACACAGTGTTATTTACACTCTCTCCCCATCCTCTCCCCAGATGCTGGCAATTGGTGCTAGTGGTTGTGTCGACAAAGCTTTCTTGGGTGGGAAAAAATGTTAAGCATTCAAAAAGATTTAAATACTTGATTTAAGACTGTAAATCAGCTTGTTACATCATGTATCCAGTGGGCTAACAGAAGCTCTCTCTTGTTTGATACTGCATCTGTAAGGCACAGCACAGGTACTGGAAATCTGGTTGCAGTGTGGTGACTTTCAGCTCTCTGGAACACGTTCATAAATGAATCTTCAGTGCTTTGATTTGCTGTTGTCTCTCTTTAGAGAAATATAGAAATGTGCATCTTGGCATATTCATGTCCTCACAGCAGAATCTTCCCAGGACCCCCCAAAGTCTTACAGTACTTCAGCTGGTGGTTCATGTTATAGGTATTTCTATGAAGAGATACAAACTTTCGAAATTAGCAACTTTGGTATCGGGATGTAGCCAAAGTTAAAATTTGGCATTATACTCCTGCAGCTAAAATATGTATCTTTGAAGTTTTTAATAGTTGCAGAATGGTTCTCTTTTGTAGTATGATTTCATTCTTAACATTTGAGCAGTGCTTTGAAGATCTGAAGATTAGAAGCACTGCTGAACTGCAAGCTTTTTTGCTTGTTTGTTACTTGAGGTTTAACGGCCATTAAAACCTGACAAGTGGCTACTCCAAGTACTTAAAATGCACTGGTATTTTGAACACTAAATTTACAAGGCTGGGCGACGCTTCAGTTTTATTTAGGAGTTATTTGTATATCCTTTTCTGATACCTGAGTATTTCTTACATACTATTTTACTTACTAAATCAAGCTGCATGCGATTATTGACTTGTGTGTTCAGAAGTATCAGAATTTCGAAATTTGAGTTTATTGTTTTTTTTAAACAGTAAGTCAAGTTACTTAATACACTTTCTACTTGAGTATGCAGCTTTTCCTGGTTGACAAGCTGCATTACTTAAATAACAGTAACAGTGGAAATGTGGCTTGGTTACTGTTAATTTCATGTAGCAGTGGTATAGTAGTGAAGAGTTTAAGGGTATTTAAAAACAATTATAGTTTGTACAAAGAGGCAATATCTCTAAGTAAATGAATGGGAATTGTAAATAATGTTTGGAAAGTGAATCAGCATTGGATGAAAGATGGCTTATACTGGTGTTCATTTAGATTTCTTTGGGATATTTTGTTCTGTGTCATTTGGAAAAATTGATTTGTATTTCTCTGTGTTGTGTTACTTGCATTATTTATATTAACACTTACATTTCTTTTCAGACCAATAAAACAATTCTGATGCTGTTCTGATGCTTCATAAACATAACACTTTTTCTGGGAAATGTCTAGATACAAGCTACCGTTCATTTTTTGGGGGTGTGTGTGGTTTACTCAGTATGAAGTATTGGTTTGTGCAGTCAAATCAGGAAATGTTGTGACATTGTCGTTTGGTGATCTGCTGTTCCTGCTGTATCTAGGCTAGCAAACAAATGGAAGTGACATTTTTAATGTTTGAAACTGGTCTTGTTATCACTAGAGAAATAGTTCTACTTTACACTTGAAGGTCTGTTTTTAGTACTGAAACACAAGTTCCAGTGCATGTTTGCCTCTTGGTCATGTGGTAGTATTTTGATGGCAGGTTTTTCAATCCAAGTTTAAGAACCTGCTATACTAAAGACTTGTGTCTTATGCACTAAATAAAACTCCCCAGAACAAAGACCAAAATGAAAACAAGAATCATGTGTCATTGGATGCATTTCTCAGACTTGTTCATTTATCTTATTTATAAATTATTTTGGTAGCTAATGTATTTTCCAGTGCAGTCATAAACCTGAACATCTGCAGCTTGCTAACAGGTGTGAAATTTAGAGTAGTGAGTTCATGACCTTCTCAGCTATCTTTCTCAGACTGTTAGGAAGAAGCTTGTAGGTAGGCCTAAACTGGGGTCTGTATTTCTCTGGGTAATACCTGCTGTGGTCTTCAGGCTGGAGATTGAAAACTGTAGATTTGTGTAATAACTTCATTGTGTATTGGTGTATTTGGTTAGCATTTAAGAGATAGTTTTATCTCCCTGAAAAAACATTGATACTCTATGACAGCCCATGTTGTTTTCATTTGCTGCTGCTTTCTGTGAGCAATTATCATCAGAAATGCTGTGCTAAAATTGGCACCGTATCACAAATGCTTCTGGAATGGAATCAAACAGGCAAACAGGATTCACAGTAACAGGGACAGTCCGTGTGCACAGAAAACTGCAGAAAAAAGGAGAAAATACTGGAAAAGGTGAAGCTTACAAGATTGTAAAGGTAATGAGAATAGTTATATAGTAGGGAGAGAGCATGCTGTGCTGTAATCTGTCCGGTTAGTTATGGATTTCTGGTCTGTGGAAGACAGACCTTATGGCAAATGTATGATAAACCTTAACTTTACACTAAATGCAAGTTGAATATTTTTTATATGCTGGCTCTGTAGTAGAAGATACCCCTCTTCTACATCCAGGTCATCTTGAACTGGTGTTTGCTGTACTCTTTTCAGCCCTATTAAATTCTCCCCCTGTGCCCATTGATCTTAATTTCCTTACTGTTTTCCCATGAAATGGGATTTAAGTAACCAAAGTATCTCTTTGTCTCTCTGCTCTGTAGAGCTGTTTTAAGAAATTGATTAAAAAGGTATCTCCTCAAAGTACTTGAGGGACAGATGTGAATGTGTATTGAGGTGAAATGGTGTTATCTACCCATGACTGAGAAGCTTCAATGCAAGTGTATCTAGATGCAAGAGAAAGTACAAATGAGTGATAGAATCATAGAATCTTTGGGTTGGAACAGACCTTTAAAGGTCATCTAGTCCAACCCCGCTGCAATGAGCAGGGAGATCTTCAACTAGATCAGGTTGTTGAGGGCCCCATCCAACCTGACCTTGAATGTTGCCAGGGATGGGCCATTTACCACATCTCTGGGGAACCTGTGCCAGTGTTTCACCACGCTCATTATGAAACATTTCTTCCTTATATCTAGTGTAAATCTACCCTCTTTTAGTGTAAAACCATTACCCCTTGTCCTATCGCAACAGACCCTGCTAAAAAGTCTATCCTCATCTTTCTTAGAAGCCCCCTTTGAGTTCTCGAAGGCTGCAATAAGGTCTCTGCGGAGCCTTCTGATACTGCGACTAAACAAGGAATCTGTGGGTGTTATTTGTGTTTGATACTTATATCCAGCTTGGTTGGAAAAAGGTATTTCTTATACATTCTCTCCCCACCCCCTTCCCAAGCAAGCTGTATATGAAGCTCTTGTTTTCCCATTTTATCCCAAGGGGACAATGTATTTATGAAAAGAGTTTCTTTTCTACTCTACTTTTTCTTCCACTTAACCTGTATTGTGCTGCTTTAATTCATTAACGGTGTTTTTAAAATTGTGACATAAAGTTCTGCTAAACAACCAAGGAGAAAGCTAGGGACAAATATATGTTCCTGATGTGTAGATATGAGCTTAACTCCTCCCGCACCGTAGACTGTTCGCTACATACCAGTATTTGTACAAAATCTGTTCTTGGCGTGGTTGAGCTGAAATCCATTAGTCTAGCCTGTTTGCCAACAGAGGTTAAAATAGTATTGCTTTAATGACAACACAGTCATCAGACATTTTCTGTTGTATTTTCCTTGGATGGATTAGTGTTTAGTGAAAGAAAACCCACTTATGCTGGACAAAGCACAAGTTCTTTCAATTCTGTGTTTGTGGTTAGTGTCTTATCTTCTGGTTCTTGTTGTTAAGCATAAAAATTTACTTAAGTGTAAAGTGTTTCTAGCAAATGATTGACTAATTTTGAGCGTTTTTGTTCATACTGTTCCAATTTACGGTATCATCTCATGAGAATTATTCATTCTAGAGTTCGGATTTGGGGAAGGAAGTCAGAATTATATTAAAAATATGCTGAGTAATTTGTGCTTTTTTCCCCCTTTTCCTCTTATCATTCATTATTCTTAAATATCCTATGACACATAGTTTACAAAAATATAAATCAAACTATCATCTGAAGTCAAACTGCAATGAGATGCAATTTTGAAGGTTAACGCAACTGAGATTTGATGCATTTTGTACCTTTTAAAAAATTTCCTACAGTTACTTTCGAGGTGTTTTGATAGTTTCTTGTGCAGTGTTTCCCTTAGGAGGGAACTCATTGCCCCTGCAAGATAGCTTTTAACAGAGCAATAAGGTAAAGTGAAAAAAGATCAATATTTCATTTTAGAAGGGTGATTCAGAAAATTTGTGTAAAACTGCATTTTGACCATTCATTAAATGGTCTTTTTTATTCTTCTGTAATATTAGAATGGTCTCCAGTTCTTCATCCTGTATTGCTGGTGTTTAAGCTAGTAGCTCACTTGTTTTGCAGCTCTGATTTATGCAACACTTCAACAATTTAAAAATTCCAAATATATAATTTGAGGCCAAAAAAACCCATTGCATAATATGGTTTTCTTGTCTTTGTGTTGTAGGTTGTGTTAAAGATCATTAAACATTACCAGGAAGAAGGACAGGGGAATGAAGTGGTCCAGGGAGTCCTGCTGGGTCTTGTGGTGGATGACAGACTTGAAATCACAAATTGCTTCCCTTTCCCTCAGCATACAGAAGATGATGCAGACTTTGATGAAGGTAATGATGACAGTTTTGTAAAACTTAAGGTTAAAAAAAAATATTAAATCCATATGTGCAAAAAAGGATTTTTTTTTTTTTTTTTTCCAGTGAGCGGAAGCTTATATGTGATCAGAGAGTGTTATTATTTGACTTGAGGTATCAATGAGTTATTCGCAATGCCATTCTGCATATCCAACTGAAATCTTGTCTATATAATTGTCTATATAAGGAAAGTTATAGGGATAAATACTATATTATATGGACACACTTACTCTAGAGTAAGACTGTCCATGCAGGAAGTTACATAAGTTTCCAGTCTATAATTCATACAGGCTTTAAAGCTTTTTATGAAAATAGCTCTGTGTGTGTGTGTATATATATACACACACATGTACATGTATGTAGTCAGGCATATAGATTGCCTCTCTGTGGATTTATTTGTATATGTTAAGTACTCCTTGAATGCCTGGAGACCAGAGCTGTTTAAGTGGCACTGGTTAACTTGAAATCTGGGTGATATTTTTGCTTTTCTAAGTGAGCTAGAAGTAGCATCAGTGGTTTCTATCTGTCTTGGTGTTTGCTTGCTGGTCCTAGTACGGTTTTGTTATTGCCACTGTAGGGGACTGTAGGCCAGTATAATTGGCTTGACACAAAATGGTTTAAAATTTATGAAGTAAACTGGAAAGGCTTTTAGTTCTAATCTTGGTAATGTGTGTGTGTATTTAATGATACTAGTAGAAATGTTTCTTTGTTAGGACTTAAAGAGAGGCAGTTTAGCTTCAAGAGTAACTAAAGAGGTAATAGAGTCAAAGTATTCTGGTTGGAAGCTTCATTCTACCTAATTTTGATAATTCAGTATATGAGTGAGATTACTTAAAGTACAAACTGCTTTTTCTTGCTTATAATGAGGTTAGATATTATTAAATTAATATTTTATCTTTTTACAAAAGAATCTTAGACTCTGCCTTTAAAACAGATTGTTTTAAGGATTCTTTGCAACTTGGTAAGGTTTCTTAGCTGTTTGTTGCTTTTGTTGTGGAATTATACAATTTGCTATATGAAAAAAATAAAGCAAGACATGAGGGAATATTAATTGTCCTACGTTAATATTGTGTTTGAGTCAGAACTGTATTTTATTACAGCCTAAAAGACGTTTTAAAGATTCCTTCTCTTCTGGAGCTCTTCAGAAGATTGGAGTAATCTTAAATTTTTAATTGGAGCCCATGTTTCAGTTTTTGCTGTAGAAAATGGCTGAATTGTTTCCGTGTAGCTGATAAGCAAGCAAGGAGTTAAATAAATTTCTTAGTTTCTCAGACAGATTCATCTCACTATATGATGACTACTGTGATGAACCTGTAAGCCTGTGATCTTGCATGCAAGGTTCAATGGTTTCTGCTTGGGAGAAACTTCATTCCAAGAAAGTGACTCTTGCTACCAGTCTTTCCCCCCCCCCCTTCTTTTTAGCAAGTAGGCAGTAATCCTGCCGTTAAGTAAGGTGCAAAAGGCAATGCTTGTGGAGCTTCCCTCACCTGGATGCCTTAGCTTGTCCACCTTTGGTTCCCATGCTGCAGGCACATAAAGAAGAGCAAACTTTAGCCAGAGTGGAAAGTGAACCTAACACAGTGACGCTGATGCATACCTCTACCAGTGATAGGGAATTTGCAGCCAGGTCGGGGGAGCTTGCCTGTGCTGAACCCAATAAGCCAACCTCAAGAGCCATTTTGGATTGGTTTTCCTCTCCCGTGGCCTGTACTGTATGGGTCACAGAGAGTTCCTCTCTGTATTCTTCTCAGTGAAATAGAGTTAAGTAGACTGCACCATTCAGGAAATGCACAGCACTCATGTTCATTCTGCATTCCCTTTACTTAGGGCCTTTTCAGCCCTTTGACCTATGTGGTAGTGGCTAGGAAAGATGACAAAGCCAAACAAAATGGCTCTTCAGGTTGCTGGCTGAGCATTAGGTACCTTTTTAGGTTCGATATAGAGTTGTCTTCTGTCTTGCCAGTGTGAAAAATAATAAAGTTTTATAAATACTCCTTGTTTGTTTTCTCTGGAGCAGTGTTTCCCTATGTAAGCATCCTGCCAGATTTTCAAAAGATGCTTTTTTCTTCTAGATACAGATAGTCCAGTAGAGAAGGTTCTTGTTATATGTCAGAATCTTAAAGTTCAGGATGCTAAAAACCAAACAAGGCATTTCCGTCCCCCAAGTTTTGTATGTTACATCAGTATCATAACTGACTTTATATTTTGCACAAATTCTGCAGACAACATTTATTGGCAGACTTTGGTTGTAGTTGATCTTATGTTAATGCAGGAGCTGTTGAACTGGGTGAGGGGCCACACTACCCCAGCTGCCCTTCCCCTGAGGGGAGGAAATGGGGAGCAACCATGGTGTGGTTATCTCTTGGCAAACTCCTAGTCAGCTATGCTGAGAATTGAATGAATACCCCCCGAAAATAATTCCTTCTATATCATTTTGTAGGAGCTCTAGGAACAGGTCACCTGGAAAATACTCATTTGCCTTGTAGTCTTGAGGTGATTGTTAAGAGAATTGAGCTTATGTGCAGGAGGGTGACATTTGAGCAAATAAACTGTTGGATAATTGGCAAGAGACATTTAAACTAATATTTTCCTTTTTTAAACTTCGCAAATCTAATATAAAACACATTTTTGAGCGTGCTTAGAAAATATCCTTAATTTGAACTTGAAATAGGTATGCATGACATTTAAAAATCAGTTTGATAAATAAGTATTTCTAACTTGTTAGCAACAACCATTTCTTCAGATATGCTTAGATATACTTTTGTTATGGTGCCATTTTGTCTCTTGCTGCTAATGCCTGAGATAGTATTGAGTTTTGACTGTTTGCTGCAACAGAATTCCTTCAAAGATGAAACTTTTGATTTAGAAAAAAAGAAAAAACCCTTACCCAAACTTGCTCTTTAAGTGCAAGAACATTTTTTTAGTGCAGTTTGAATTGGCCTACTTCTAGAAACTACAGAAAACATGACATGTTTTTTTTTAGCTTTGAGTAATTCTTACTACAAATCTGTGAGGATTGTCTACCATTTATTAATCCACAGGTGTTTTTCATCTTAGAAAGTTTCTCCTGCAGTGTCGTTGTCCTACGATTCTTTTTACAAAGCATAACTTTTTTGTAAGATTTTCCTGTCAGGGAAGTCTTAAACACTTAGGTTGGCCTGCTGCAGCACAAGATTTTTGGAGGGGGTGGGAGGGTTCAACCCAGCTCTGTGTTAGAAATCTGTAGTTGAAGTTTAGTTGATGATGTGTGAGCTAATGGAGGAAAATTGCAAAACAGGGGTATGTTGTTGAGTCTTCAGCAAAAGATGCTTCAACGCAAATGTTTCATGTTTTGAGGCTGCACTCTGGACTTTTGGTCAGGTGTTTACTTTTCAGATAACTGTGTTTCCTTATTACTAGCGCATCTAAATCCTGATAGATACTGAATTTATTTCTCAAAACACAGATCTTTGATTGTAAGGAGGTACTTTCAGTTATCTACACGAACAACTCCTATTCCTGTACCCCTCCCCCATCTTCGACCCGATGGATTCAAATCTTGTTTGGGGAAAATCGGATTTCTGCTGTAGGGATTTTTGCCATAGGCACTTCTGTGAAATGATGCCATACCCCTGATGAAAAACAGCTTGTCTTTGTGAGGGTAGTTTTCTGAGAATTGCTTTCACTTAGGGCACTTCCAAGCTTTTGCCTGAGCAGAGTTTTGCTTTCTTTCAGTTAAGGTTTACAAAAAAGGTGTAATGCGTGAGGTGTATTTTCCTCCTAAGAAATAACTGTATTATTTTTGACTATAAATCATGTCTCTTAACTGACATGTTAAGTTCAGTCCTTTGCACTTCATTGTTTTTATGTTCAGTGCTATTCATTGAGTAGCTCTTCTCCCTGTTTAAAGGAAACTTATATTCCCTTCATGGAAACCAACAGTTAAAAATGTATTACACATCTTGTAGTTCATCACAGATCTTGTGAGACATTATTTTGATAAGGCAGTTTGAAACAGGTTTTATTTCAGTCTGATATATTTACTTACTTACAAAGGTGAGATAATGAATTAAATGCTGTGGTAATTGTGCCAATAGAAATTTTGAGACAGTTATATAATTATACATCAAAATAAGTTCTAGAAGGTTGTAACTTTTATAGCTATGCAGAGATTTCATTAGACTCCCTCTGAAATGCCACAGGTGAAAAAGTGATGCTGCCTTCTCCCCTGCCAATGATCTTTACTTTCTTGCTTGAGGAAGTTAATTTTGTTTTTCAGTTTTCAGGTTAGAATATCTAGATGATTAAAGATTCTAATACCTGTATTTTTCTGTGCTGTAGGTTGTGTTTAGTTATATCATCAGTCAGTAGCAACTAGAGTAACGTAGTGCAACATTTCCACAAGAATACTCACAGTTTTCTTTGTTGCTTCTATTTAGCCTCAAATGAATGCAGCTGCATATGGAGAAAAATGTTTTAGCTCCTATATAGTACTTTTTCAGGGTTTTAATAGGCCAGGGGTAGCAGCAGCTCATACTGCTGAGCCTTACCTCCACTGTTGCCAGTATGGTGAGCTGCGATATGTGATCCTTGCAGAAGCAGAGGGCTGAAGGTACTAAAAGGAACATGCTTAGAAAAGTTAATTTAAGACAAAGTGATGACCTGAATGAGTGCTTTTGAACCATTGCAGTGAGAATGAAGTGAATGTTGGATGTGTTAAGGCCTCTCCTGTTTTATTGGAGGACTTACTCTTGATGTTGCATTTCTTGAAGTGAAGCCTGTGGTCTGCTATGCTGGTTTGATATTATAGGGGCTTCAAAGACCAAAGTCACATGAGTTCTTGTGTTTTCCAGCATAGTGTGTCTCAGTGCATAGGTGCGGTGGTGTTTGGTGGACTGTTTTGGCTTTTTAAAAAGCATCTTAATGAAAAAGGCTACTGTCTTCAAGAGTTGTTTTTTTTTTCTTTTATTAAGTTAGTTGTGTACCTCCACAAACAGCATTGTGAGTACAACTGGAGAGATGGTATGAACCCCTAAGGAGCTTGAAAGCCCTGTACGGTCAACCCAGAATCTTCTGGATGGTGCGTATATACCTATAGGGACCAAATGGACTCTGTGAAGGTTGATTTCTTTTGCTAGTACTCCTGTAGAAGTCTTGATCTCATTAAATCAGAGCCCCCTAGCTGTGTTGATTCATCTCCTTTCTGTAAAGGCTTCTGTCAAGGCTAAATTTTGTCAGTTTTTTTTGTGAAAACAACTTCCAGTTATTCCCATTTTACCATTGCTAGTATTATAATTCAAAGGTTTGTCATTGAAGGCGTATCTTTTATTTCTGTTGTATTGTTGCAGGACAGAACTTGACCATGCTGTAACTGTGTTCTTAAATAGGCAAATGCAAGTTTAGCTGACAATTTTTTTCTGGGTTTTTTTTTTGGTTTGGGTTTGTTTAGGTTTATTCTCTTTAGGTATAACAGGTGGCAAAAATAGAGAAGGTCATGTGTATTGTCTTTTATTGTAAGAAATTGAATGTATATGAAATGCAGAAATACAGTTGTATGAAATTTAAGTTTTATTTCACTAAGGACAGGAACAGATGACCCAGAAGTTCCTAAATCATAGCCTTGGTTCTAGCTCCAGTTGTAGTCTGTTTATTTGAATTTCTCAGCTGTGTGTTTCATAAGTTCCTGTAGTAATTTAGGAAGAAAGATGTACTATGTAAATGTTGACTTTTCAGTTATTAAGTGCTGGTCAAAGCCCATCAGGTTTGTGCGTACATTTATGAAGATTCACTTTGTGCTCCATGTAAAGAGGATATTGAATTTTAAGTTGGATTTTTTTTCTTTATCATTTGGGTGTAAAGAATTAATGGAATAGTCTGTAGACTTGATAAGGATTACTTTCTGTAAGGAATTTAGATGATTATGACAGAGGGTGGATGGTCAGTTGTTAAACTGGCAAAACTGTCTCATCTAGTCTTCCATATTTTACTTCTTTTGTGTGTTGCCAGAACTGATACTGGAATATACTGATTGACACAGAGGTTGGTTATTAGGTGTGCTTAATTGTCATGTAATAAGAGGTATCACAAAATCAAGGTTCTTCTATAAAGCTGCTAATCACACCTGAGGTTTTTTGTACTTATCACTAGTGTGAGTTCTGGATTTGTTTTCTAAAAGGAAACCAATATTGACACTGTTTGGGTTAATTGTAATGGTTCAGTGGAGCAGCAGGCATGCAGTGTGTTAAATGTTTTGCATACGTTTCCATACTGTGCAGACTTATCTCTGCTGGAGACTTTTGTCTTTATTGGGCAGAGAGGAAGAAATTCAGATAAGAGGCGACTTTTCAGGGCACGGTCTGAAGTGCCCTGTATGTGTGGTTACATGGTCTTGTCTATTTGAGATAAAGCAACGTACCCCAACATATGTTTTTGTAATATAAAGTCCTAAGAAAAAGTGCTTTTAATTATCTTGAATACAACAGAGGAATGTGAAGACTACGTGTATATATATCATAATTTCAATTTTAAAGCTCCTTTAAATCAGGCTGTGGACGGAAAGCAGCGTGACAGCAGGCGGTCTCGGTGGACCCCCGTTAGAGGGCACTCGTACCCAGCACACAAACCTCCGGCTGGGCTGATCTCTGAGCCAGGAAACCTGGGGCTCGCAGACAGAAAAGGGATAAAAATTATTTTAATCTGATAAGGTTCATATAAGCTTTTAGACAAATGAATTCTGAAAATATGTTACAAAGTGCGTTGAATTAAATGCAGCTTTACTGACTCAATGTTTTTTCGTTTCTTAAATCAACCTAAATGTGCTGTGTGTCTGAAGGAACCGTATAGATTGGTAGAATTTGATTCAGAGACTTTTTTGTGCGTATATGTATCCTAAAAGCAGAACAGGAGCTTTCTTGTTTTGCAGGTTCTCTTCTTCGCTTCCCAATTCTACCACATGTAACTAAGAAAGAGGAGATAGCACTTGTGATGGATCTTCTTAGACAGCTTATTTATAGTAGGTTTATACTGCTGGACCATGTAGACTTAAAAATGGCATATAAACTATTCCTTTTCTGATAGTACTGCATGAAATGCCTGAAATGCTTGCTTTATTGCATTCCTGGATTTTCAAGTTGATTTTTATTGTAGAGGCAATGCTTTAAAGTGGTAGGTAAATCCTTTTATTCAACGTCTAATTTTAAATCAAAAAAGAGAAATAATTTTGCTTTTTAAAGCACCAGGGATATTAAAGTTTTATTTAAATCCAGTTCCATTAAGATTTTGCTACAAAAGAAGTTAATGTAATTTGCTTTTAGACACAGAAATGCTGTACTGTCTTTTATCTTTCTTTTAAGAAAACATATTTCATGGCACTTTTCCTTGAGTAATATTAAAGATAAAAACCTTGTGGCTGCCTGGATTCTGAAAAGTTCAGTCATAGTTTGTTTGATTTTTTTTTTTTCTCTTAATAATCCATGATTGTAATAGATATTAACATATTTAATAAACTTGCATGCTGAACATTACTGAAAGTTATGCTTAAGAATAATCATTTAGTAATCCTAACAATGAAGTTAGAGAAGCATCTATTTTAAGTGATAAGTAGTTTGCTATATGTAACTGTCTTTTAGAAGCATTAGAACGAGCTGGAAGACTGTATCCAGCTCAGTTTTGCATTCAACCATTTCACTATATGCAAGTTTTGAACTTGAAGCTAGGAGATTTTTACTTCATAGTTTGTGTTCTAGCTGTATTCTTTATTTATTAGTCATGATAGATGATCATTTAGTTTGCTATATGGATATTTCGTATAGTTTTGTAACACTTGCAGAAACTCATTAATTTGTATGTAAGGAGCAATATGAAAGCCCGATTTTTTTTTTAATTTTCTGCAATTTAGGTAAAATATTACAACTGAGCTATTCTGGATTTGATTTTTCGTGCTAATATAATCAGCTCAACTCTGACTAAAGACATTAAAGTGCACAGGATAACCAGTTAAATAATAAAAGAATATTCAGATGTTTAATATCTGTTCTTTGATTTCAGGCATCAATCTGTGAATTTTATATCTATACTATAGTTTGTGATAGTGATTTGGAAACATTAAGCCTTATGCTTACTGTTCAGTAGGGGAGAGAAAATGGACTGGTTACTTACCCTGAGTACTCAAAAATTTTTAAAACAATTTTTGATGAGTTACAAAGAATCTGAAGGTTATTTGATTTTTAGAGATTCATTTAATATATTTTTTTGTTCAGTTATGGGCATATGCAAGAACTCTGAAATATGAAAATATTTTCCATTCCCCCACACTTTAAATCACACAGATGCAAATGACCTCGTGTTTATATTTTATCATTAACTTGTGGAAATATTATGGTAAACAATATCCAATGCGTTAGTTCCTATTAAAAGCAGAGACTCCCAAGTAATTATTTTAGCTGCTCTACTACAGATTAGTTTATGAAACGATATTGCTGTGACCATATGGCAAAGGTGAAACTTTCTGGCTCTTTTTTTTTCCCCAGATGTACTCTATCATTTACTGAGTATTTGAATTCTGCTCAGTAAATGAGCAAATTTAGGAAAAAAGTCTGGATATAGCCACTTGTATTTTAAGGAAAGAGAGGTTTTTTTCAGGCAATTGCTAGAACATATAATAGACATCCTGGTAGATCCTGTATTCATCTTACCCAACTGAGGTAGGTGCTTTCTTGGGTGCCTAATGGTTGGAAAAGTTGAAGCTTTAGGCTACCTCTGTGTTTGGGGAAGGAGAGCTTCATCCAGAAGGAAGCCCAGACCGTGTAAAAATGGTATTGTCCATTCTGGTAAAAACTTTCTACTTTTTCATCCTTGATTATGAGTCTTCAGTCTTAGACAACATGCTACAGGAGTGGACATTTCCATTGGGCTGCCTGGATCATTGACTGTGTGCTTTTTGTGTGTTTTGTTTTGGTCTGTAGCATGTCCTTTCTTAAGAGACAGATTGCATGTGGTCCCTGTGTTCCCCTGTAGCTTTGGCCAGATATTTTGACTCTATGCTCGTTTGTTCTTTTGGTAACACTTCTCCCAGTGTGACTGGACCAAGAGGAAGAGAGTGCTCTTTTAACGCCTTCTTATTACCTCTTTCCATTCCCCCTCCTTTCCTTTTTTACTAATGCAAGTATTTAGCCATTTCCTTCCCTGAAGAATGCTGCAATAAACTTGAGAGACCTGAAGAAAAGCTTGGCAAAATGAACAAATCCCATGTGCTAATATTTTATTCTGAGAGAAAAAATGAAGGAAATTACTATAGTTCTATTGAACAACTCAAATCAATACATCTGGGTGAAAAAATAATAGAAACTAATTGAAATTAGTAGTAGTAGTAAATTAAGAAAAATCTTTTTGGTTCTTGTTTCTCACTCCATAATGTTTTATAGATTTCTCAACTGCATAATCTGGAAAAATTATGTATCGGTTTTCTCTTCTAGAAGAAAATTACATATACTCGAGGTACAGAACACATTAAACCCAAGCTGCACCTTTTTTGTGTATAGCATTTTTATTTATTTTGTTGGTGGTAAGACAGACATCCGTTACTGGCCCAAGGTTCAGTACTGAATATTGACTTGAATAATTGAAGAACAGACTTGAAATCCATTTTGCTAAAAGGAAACCTACTGCAGCAGTGGAGTTGAAGGGATAAGAAATAGATTCATGAAGATTACTAAACTTAAAAGATTTTCTAGAGAAATACTAGTGTTTGATAGAAAAGAGAAAAATCCTTAGTAGAGTTTAAGTTTAGATCTGTATTTTAGCATTAGTTATTTATGATTAATATAAATTGTTAAATCCAGTGGTGCTGTCAAAAATATATGGAGAAACTGAAAAAGCTCAAACTGAGCAAATCTTGCATTTTTGTGTAGTCTGGTGAGCCAGTGTATAGAATTTTAATAACGTCAAAATAAGAACTTCTTTAAAGCTCTACTGAAAATGAGCAGGGTGTGCATAGCTGCACATCATAGTGTATAGTAGATTAAATTTATATAATTCCTTATCAACTGTATCTAGAAAATGTATTTATTGCAGATAAGGTTGTTCTCGCCCATCTAATTTCAAGATGTACTATACTTTCGTTTGTGATGTGTTGGTCGAAGTTGTTGTAGTATGCAGCTTGTCTTTTGTTTCACTGTTTGCTGAATACGCAGTTTGATTTCTTTTATTGGATTACATGCTTCAGTTCAGCGTAAATTCATGCAGTAGAAAAATACACATTAAAATACATTGTTTACTCTTCAGTAAAATACTCGTTTGTTTTTGTAGGTTTAGTGTGATAAATCCTTGATGCACATATTTATAGTCAACATGCAGCATTGTGGAGTTTTAATCAATAATAGAAATGGAAAAAATTTTTAAAACTTTTTAGAAAACAAGACAAGCATGTTCTTTGTGTGATATATTTAGGTCATAAGGGACATCTGCTAAGGATAATTTTTTAACACTTGCTAACAATCCTAATATAATATGGCCTATTCATCAGTCATATTGTTCCTGACTTGGCTAGTGTGGATTTTAGTGATTCCCGATGTGCTTTCAGACTCTCTTAATTGCTAGTTTCTTGCTGTTCTATCTTATTGTTTTGTAGGACAATGCATAAGCGGGCACAGAATAATCAAAATGGTTTCCCTGGCCATATTAGGCACCTAACAGAGATATATTTGCTGTGCAATGTGTGCATGTTTTTGCAAGTGGAAGTCTTGTTGAAACAAAATAAATCTTAATGGGGAAATAAGATTTGAGCAGCGTATTCAATATGTGTGTGAGGAAAAAAACCCCTTAAAATATTTATATTTATATGTATGTGTATATATATTTTTATATGTATGTAAACCTAATCTGTGTGATATATCTTGGGAGACGTTATAGTGTGCAGTTATGCAGCAAAGAAATTAGAGGGGTAAGTTAGGGAGGCACTACAGACACTGAATGTCAGGATTTAGAATTCTCGATAAACTGTTAATATAGTGCCAGTTTTGTGCCTTTCGTTCAGAAAGAAAAGCTGGTTCCGTGATATTTACAATACAATTGAGATCTAATCTTTTATGTTCTCATGAACTCAGAATTTCACTTAGCTCTAAGGCGTTTGACTCCTGAAGAGGCGCGTGTAAGGTTCCTCCACCTGGCACATGCCAGTAAGGTGGGCAGTGCTGGGCTTCATTGTTTGAGGGGAGGGAGGTTATGGTGGGTTTTAGGTTTTGATTTAGTGAAACAGGAAAACTGACCAGCTGAAGTCTGGAAAAATTACCGAAAGAGGTATTTGCAATTTGACTTCCACATGTAGATGGAGATAGATATTTTTTTTTTTTCCCCTCCCCCCTTCTCCCCAGCATCTTTTTTTTTTCCTTTTAGCAGTTTGTATTGCTCCACACTGTGTTCTTACCTACCGATCGAGTAATAGCTGTTTAATATTTAGGATTATAGTTCTAATCATTAAGTGTTTTATCGTAATCCAGTTTGTGCAACTATGAACTATTTGTGATAGTGAAAGAAAAAAAAAGTAGAAATAGTAGCCTTGCAGCAGCTTGGGGGAAGCTTTCTTTATAGCTTACTCCAAGTGTTGAATCTTGTTTAAACTGAAGTGTTATCCCTCTGATCAGTTTTTGGGGGAAACAAAAGGACTTTATTTGCTGGATTTGTTACTCTCATTTTTACTCAGTTATCTTAGCCAAGCACAACAGATGATCTTTTAAAATCCCACGTAGCTGCAAAACATGATTTCCCCCCCAATTCTTTAAGTGATTTTTACTTCTGCTCTAACAAAGCGTGCTTAGGAAAATTGGTTTGGGCTATTAAAGCAATACCAATGATTGGGAATAAATCAGCTTGTGGCTGTTAAGTCAGTTGTTGAACACATTTGAAAGACCATAGTCTATGCAAATGTTGATTTCATTCAGAGTTTAAATCTGTAGTTGTATGGCTTAATTGGAGAATTTATCAGACTTGATAGTTGTTCTCCACATTACATAGCTGAAAATTCAATTCATCTATGCACTGTTGATTAAAACAGTTTGGCAAAAGCTTTATGTAAACTGCTTTACTTAAAGTATACTTTACGAAATGTACAGTTTAAGCATAGAGCTGCTGATTTTCTGTGGCTGCAGCCTGGGAGAAAGGAATGAGGGAAGACCGTTTGAAAAGGGAATTGAAGACGCTGTTGTAAGGATGCAGTTTGGACACTGGGTGCCACTCCTGGTACACACTGAGGCTCAAAAGCCTTTCTCACACAGTGGAACAAGCAGCACTCTTGAAAATGGAGGTCTTTGTTACTCAGGAAATTCTGAAGGTCTTCGTCCCCTAAGCCAAGTGGTTCTTCTAGTTGAAAAACCTATTCCTGAGTCTTACAAGGAATAACTAAGGCTACAAGGGCAGGATTTTTTAAAAATTATTTTAATTTGACCGAAGATGATTTTCGAGAGTTGATGTGTTCCTCTCTAGTTATTTAGCTCCCATCATGTACAAGAAAGACAAGGTCGCAGCACAAAGTATTCAGGAACTAGACCAGACATGGCAATTCTCAGGAATAGGAAGAATAATTTCAAACAAAAAACAAATAAAAGTCTCCTTGGAAGTGTATTTTTTTGTTTGTTTTGGTCTTTTGGTCATGTGCTTGTTAGAACAGTACAGTGTCAAAAATCATTGAGGGGTGTGTTACTGATGGAAGACTAGACGGAAAGAGTTGAGGATCGGTTTGGGATTGATTGGTTTGGGATCGTTCAGTTTACAGAAGCTTCAATTGGAGGCATATAGTTATGGTTTCCAATAGGCACCAAGTGCTGAAGATACGAGGAATGACGAGGAGACAGAGTGAAGAGTGGAAGTAAGAAGTGTTTAGATGTAAATTTGAACAAGGTTAGTGCTCCCGTCCTGAAAGCTGTGTAGTGCTCAAACTAGGAAGCGCAACGGGATTTATGCTTTACTGTGCTCATGCCCAGAGGCGTCAGCTGGCTCTGGGTATCCTAAACATTGTACAAACACATACTTGCTCAAACATTTTAGAAACGGCCCAGGAGTTTAGGTGTCCAGGTCTTAATGGCTTCCAGTGGAATATTGGCATCTCTACCTGGCTGATTTGGAAACTGAAACTTCAGTTATAACTGAAAGGCAAATGGGGACTTGGAAGGCTGAATGCCATAGCATTTTAAAAATGTTAGAGTTCTAAACCTGATTTCCATGCAAAAATTTTATCCACTGTTTTGTTTGAAAAGGAATTGAAACAGTGGGTCAGAAATTAAAATGTGCTTGGAGGGGAGGAAAGCAAGACACTGCTTGAAATAATGAATGGTAGGGTGAGGGATGACAGAGTTCCTTGTAAAATTCTGCTTTGATGCAGTGTTATGTAATTAAAACCAAAAAGTTCCTCCATCCTCAAATGTAGAAACATGATCTCTTGGTTTTACTTTTTAAAATGATATTTGAAAATGGGTTCCTGTTATTCACAGTGCTCCATTCTGTGATATTTGACAGAATCTTCTGATCCACTTTTATAGTGATGTTTCAAGTGAAAAATTAATCGAAGTATTTGGGTGCATAAAGCACAAAGTTAAAATGAAGAATAATTGTTGAATCATCTTTTTTTCTTTTTGTCTGCTTGCTGTCAGATCTTGTACTCCTTTAAAAGCTAGAGACTTCAACAAGTAGTTAAAAATATTGACTGTCTTTTTAATTGAAACTTGGAGGTTAAGTCTCTTAAAGTTACCGCTAATTTTTTTTTTTTTAACTTTCCAGGACAAACACATAGGCCCACAGAAACCTATGGCAAACATGAGTCATTTGGTATCTCCTTTGTAATTAACTTAGCTTTATGTAGATAGTGAATAATACAAAGCCACATTGGTTTCTGTGGTTTTGCCAACTGTGGCAAAAAGCCTGACTCTTAAAATAAGTATTTATTAACTTTTTTTTTAAAAAATTAGACCTTCTTATCGAAAGGCACCAGACACATCAGCAGAGCCAGAATTCAAAGAACTGGCAACAAACCTTCTTTTGTTGACACCTGGAAATCTATTAAATGGGCCACTTGAAATAATGATTATGGCATATGATAAGCTAGAGCCACCTGGGTTTTATTAGGCTACTTGATGCTTTGATCACAACTTATTTAAAGAGTTTTCTCTTTATAGTGTCAGTGTTCCTTGTCATTGCTGTGATTTAGATTTTAATCTGACACAATACAAAGAGGGATTGCAAAAACCAAGACAGTACTCGAATCAGAAATTGGTATGGGAGAGATGCTAGTTCAACATGTCAACCTTGGAACAAAATCACCTGTTCAGCAAGACCTGTAATCTGAAAGAAGGCCAGTAGATGATTTTCAGTAGATGTGGGACACATCTGCATCATGCCACGAAGAGCAATGGTAATAACTCATGCGTGCTGGGAGCAGGCAGAGCGAGTTCACATGGAGCGGTGTGCTGCTATCTTGGGTGGAGGGATCAGAGTGGACATCAATAAGGACGAGTGCATGTTGGCATGCTGCAGCTCCCTTAGGAGCTCATGTCACGAGTAAGCACGGCTGGAGACCATATGCACAGCTCTGCATTGCACTGTGGACAGCTGGGTTCTGGTCCAGCTTCGGGTTCCCAGCACTGCGCTCTGCACGATGTAGACATGCTCCTTATGATTCTCCTTTGCTTCCCCTTCGTGTATTTAAGTGGCACTTTAACATGAAAGAAGGAACACTTAGGTCTGTCCTCTGATCCTGCTCATTCTTGCTAATAAATTAATAAAATCTGATCCATCTTAATAAATTGAATATGGGAAATCTGTCTTTATTCTTTCTCTTAATAAAATTTTAATGCAGTTTTACAGACATGAAATAAAACTATCACTATATACAAAATGCCTAGGTTGTAACTTTTGAAGCTTTGCTGATTGGCAGAACTAGGAGAACTGCATGTTTGATAGCATCTGTGCATTTGATTTGGTCATGGTTACTTAAGCATATTATACAGCTTCTAACAATACTACTTTTCTTGGCGACTTTATCTGTATCTGAAAATCCTGTGCTGCCCGCCCCCCCCCCAGTAACAGCTAGTGTTTAGTAATAAGGATGACAGTACTTCTTAATTGGGATTTTCTCTGTTTCTTTTGTGAGTTTTTGAGTTCTTCAGCGTAGACAGGGTGAAGGGACACTTGATTAAGAAAAAGGTTTCTGCAGAAGATTTTTTTCTTTTTTCCAGTCCAAAATGGCTGCAAGAAGCAGCAATGGATTTAACTTTTTTCAAGGGTGAATCATGAGGAGAAGCACTGTAAGGGTAGTGGTATGCTATGGCAGGTTGAGGGGAAGTCTGGGGAGGTCTCGAAGTATATGTTAGACAAACACTTGCTATGAACAGTATATAATGGGAGGAAATGGCTATTGAATGACCTTTAGCTCTGTCCGTATGATTTTGATATCCTATTTATCCTGAATGTGAAAGAGATTTTTAAATTGTTAAAATCTATGCGTTTCAACGTGTGTAATTTGATCAACTTGTTTGGTAATATTTTCCATATACCCCTCCTATATGTGGAAGACTTTGTGCAGGGGTTGATGTGAAGGTAGTTTGATTTCATTGCAAATATTTAGGGTTATGAAATGGAAAACTGGAGTTTGTATGAAAACATCTCAAATGTTGTAGGTCAAGTATCTCAGGATAGTTTAAAGGAGAAATAATGTTTTACTTTTAATTGTTTGGCATTTTACTCAATTGTATGTGGTGCAGTTTTTTTCCCTTTTGACACAGAGGAAGGTAGTTGATGTCAACATGGTAAACACCGTGTAATGTCCAAATGTCTTTGAGATCCACTACATTATAAAGTGAGAACAGATCATTTAGGGAGGATTATTGGGGGTGGGAAATAGCGAAAATCTGCCCCACTTTTAAACATTCGATTCCCCCCCCTTCCAGATTACATCAAAAAGTTAAAGCTGCTTTATATATATTTTCCTGTAAAATATATTATTTACTTGATTTTTAAAAGAAATTTGAGTGTAAAATTTAATGTTCATTAAATATATGCAAGCAACTGTTTCATTAATCCACGTTTTCAGAACAAATAAAATTTAATTATTGAGCTAAATTTTTAATCAGTTTTACTGTTGACATTTATTGCATCCAAAGAAATGCTATCATCTTAGTTAAAATAGCAGTAGGTCTGTATTTTCAGGTCATATACGTGCAGGGTGTATATAACTTTCTTGCTTATTTCACATCTCCTTTCTTCAGAAGTCCTCATCATTGTGCGACCAAACTTTAACTCGCTTCAAAGCTTAAGCGAACAGCTTTAAAATTGTGTCCACAGGGGCTGCTAGACTGACTTGCATGGACCGAAGTCCCGTGACTCCTCCTAGTCATGCTTCCGCTGGCCCTGAGCGGGCAGGGGTCCTGCTCGCATGGTTTGCGTGGGCAGTTACTCCAGCGAGATCTGGAGCTGAGCCCTCGCTTGTACAGGCGTGAACTGGAAAGCGCCAAATAAATGAGGATAGATCTGCGACTGCCTGTGGTTATCTGGACCTAGCCCATGTATTTAAGAGACTTCCAAATATCTTTCACAGTGAGTCTATTTCTATCTGGATCGGTTCTCAAATGTGGTACTCTGCTTAATGTTAAAAAGGTATTGGCCAAATAAAGCAAACGGTAGCGGTCAATTTTTATATTCAAGTGTCAAAGCATAATATTAAATGTACACTCCCAATCCCCCTTAACTCTTTTTTGAAGTTAGCTAAAATAGTGACACAACTTCCATGATACTCTTAAGTCTTTCTGCCAAATGTGTGTGTTTAAGTATGGAAACTAGTTGATGAAATGGATTGTCTATTGTAAACTTGGATAAAAATAGCGGTAGTTACTTTTAACAGCACACTTTTGTATAAGCTGTTGTTAGGAAATGTGCTGCTAAATTCTGGGCTTTCAGCTCAGGTAGGCTTTTTTGTTTCCATTTCTTACTAAGGTCTTGCAGATCTTTCGCTCAGGTAAAGGCCCATGCCCATTTTTTTTTTTTTAAATTACAGGAAACTGTTACATGAGTGAAGTAATGCAGCTTCCACTTTCATGAAAGTTCACTATCCTATCGTGATAAAAACAAGATTACCATTCTGGTTTTATCAAGAAATGGCTAAAAGTGTTAAGAGAATTGTAGATGTGGTTGAATAACTACAGCTTTCACTAAATTTATTTACTAATATTAAATGTATTTTGTTTATAAACCCACTCAAACTCTTACAGATTATAAAAAAAATTTTTTTTGTTTTGTAAGGATAGAAGTAATATGACATGAATAACATAATTGATCAGGTGTTTTTAAATACGTCAGCAGTCTTTTAATTTAAAAAGTATTAAATATTTAGAAGTGCCTTTGGTATTTTTTTCCCACAATACTTTTATTCTCCAGTCAGGACTTCTGTAAATGTATATGCATGCTTCTTTTTGTCTCTGTATAGCAGAAAGGTGTATAGCGCACTGAACATCTATAAAATGCTATTGCTGTTGGCTCTGTGAAAAGGGAAAAATATTCAAAAGAGGCTTGGAAGTAAAGAATGGAAAGGGACCTTGGTTTCAGGGCTGGGGAACTGCAAAGCACTTCTGAGCTGCTGGAAGGAGGAGGAAAAAAAAAAGGGGGGCTTTGTTTATACTAGTAAATCATAACTAGAAGCTATAGTGAATGCAGAACTAATGTGGATTTAGCCAGTGTTGTGTAACTTTGATCATCATTATGGTTTGTTTTGCATTTCCTTCGTAGTGTCCCACCAGACTGTGTTTGAGTCGGCTTTGTTGTCATCATGTCATCCACACGTGCAGACTCAGAAACTGCTGTTCTTCTGTCCTATCTGGAACCTTGCAAATGCAGTATTTTCTTTAACTTTCAAAAGTGTTTTGCTTTTTCTCCCATCCTTTTGTATGAAATACTGCTTTATGGTAAATTCATTTTTACTGTCACCTCTTTTCTAAAGTCTCTCCCATCTCCCATCCAGATGATGGCATTAGGGTAAGAGTTGATATGTGACTATTTTTGTCTCTCTCCTTGATCTTTCTCTTTCCTTCCCCCAGCTTGTCCTGTTAACACAGAGCAGATCTGCCCCTGCTGGCACCGCTGCTCTTTCCCCCTGCACCTCCTGCTTTGAAACGTTTTCTCTACTTGATCCTCTGACCCGCAGACCAGGCTTATCTCTTTGCTGCACCCTCCTTTTTACTACCTCTGCTGGATCCGTATCACCAGTGAATCATGACTGTGAATTTTCCAGTGGTTATGCTACTGCCTGCTCCAAACTTCAGGTTGTTTTATTAACTTAGAAGGAAGTCTTCATCTAATATATTATTTAAATAACATGATGATGAATGAAGTGTAAGCATTGTAACTGGTTATAGAACCAATGCACGTTTTGAAAAGTATGCAATTAAAAGTTGAACTTACGAAGATGGCCAGTGGTCCTTTTGCTCCTTCTACCTACGCTACAGCTTTTGCGCACATTAGGTGGTATCTGGCAACATACCTGTTACATGCAGCTGACAGAAGTTTCATGGATCTGGTAGTACTGCGGCCAAAAACCTGATGTCTGTATGCAGCTTGCAGGCTGTGTATTTGGGCAGTCCACCTGAAGCTGCAGATGTCATGAACCAAAAGCCCTGTTTTATGCCGGAAAGCGTAGGTAGCCGAACCACAAAAGTGCACTGTGTCTAAGATGTCTGCAGTGGGGAACCCAGCCAACGTATGTAGTAGAGAGTTTAAATGGTTGTAAAGCTGCCAACACTAGAAGGTTGGGGTAGAAGGTGGGATAAGAGAATGATTTGTACCTAGAGTGTGAGATTAATACCCTGCACTT
The DNA here is from genome assembly GCF_964289735.1 of Phaethon aethereus. Classification (NCBI taxonomy): domain Eukaryota; kingdom Metazoa; phylum Chordata; class Aves; order Phaethontiformes; family Phaethontidae; genus Phaethon; species Phaethon aethereus. The sequence goes on from NC_138582.1 coordinate 16,588,504, forward strand.
GCATAGCACCTTTCATTTGAGGATCTTGGCGCACTTTATGATCAGTTAATTGCCTCATAACCTCTCTGTGAGGTAAACTATCACTAGTTTACAGTTAAAGAAACTGATGCATAGAAGAATTTAAGTAACTTCTTAGGGATACCTGTGTATTTGTGGGAAAAACATGTGAAGTTTGTCTCGTGCTAATTTTGGAATGTCTAACATCACAACACTTGATTTCCCTAAACAAAAGGCAATAACTGATTCTCGCTCTTTCTTGCTCCTCCAGCTCTTCAGTTGCGTGTGTTCCTTTCCTGTGTTTTTTTTCCCCTGTGGTCCTTTGAACTGTGGTCTTACAGGTAGCAGCTGTAGGGAAGTGTTGGAAAGGGAAGCAAAGTGCTCTTTTAACTGTGAGTTACAAGCACTGCAACTTGTCTGTCTTTTTTAGATGCTGAAGAGCAGAGTTTTACTATGAAAAGAATTGAAATCTTGTGACTTGCTTCTCATTCTCCTCAACATGCACCTGTCTTAAAGCTTCTCCCTATGTTCCCTATTGTTCTTGCCACTTAGAGAAATCATAAATCAGTAATCCTGTAGTGCCCGAGTTACCCTGCTCATTTGCTAAATGTGTGTATTGCTGGTGACGGTCTAGCAATGCTAGCTGAGCTAGACACTGCTAACTAGTAGTGCTCATGTTAAGGCATGGCTTTGTCTCTGTTAGAGCTTAAGAGCATTAAATAAAATTGCATTTCTGTTTTAGTATAGGAATGCACTGCTCTGTGGCCCAAAGAAAACTTTCGCAGTTAGTTTATTCCTAATTGGCCTTTTTTCATGTTAGGAATAAAATAATCAGAGCTACCTTTTTAATTGTTTTAACCATGTCTGTACAAAATTCCTGCTTGTCTATACTGGTTATAAATGCAGGAGTGAGTAGAAGTTAATCTGTGCTGGGAAAGGATACATTGGGTATTTGGCTGAAGGGGTGTTAGAATATGAAAATCAAATTTATCTTTTAGGGAAACAGTGCTACAAGCTGCATCCTTTGTAGTAGTATATATAAAAAGCTATCTTTAGATAGGTGACAGTAGTAATTCTTAAGATAAAAAAGTACTTCAAAATTTTCTGGAACTATGACAATTCATATTCTGGTTTGAAGTACATATGTATAAAAAAGGACACTGCATACAGCACACACACACACCCCCCTCCCCCCCCCCCCCCATGTTTTCTTTATTACATATACCAGTTCTTGTTAGTAGTGACTTTCTTCTGGTTTTAAAATACTGGACAGTGGGAGGTGGTGAAAGCAAGCTGGTATTGGCCATGTGCTCAATAAGCAAAACACATTTTTTTGACCTCGGCTTTGGAGAAGAAAAAGAAAAAAGTAAACAGGACTTTCCCTTAAGATACAGCAGACTTGACATGGCTGATAATTGGTTTTAATCTTTCATTTCAGCTGCTGTTGCCTCACAAGATATTTTTTCTTCTGCTTCTTAATAGGCAATGATGCATCTCATGCTGCAAGGCAAAATCATAAGATCAGGTATTCAAGATAGGCAAAATTTTTGTTATTTACATTTTTTTACCCCAAACCCACTGTCTAATTGTTCTGCTTTTCTGATCTGCATCTTACTTAGCAAAGCTGTACAGTACTTCTTCCTCAAAATAAGAGCAACTAGAGCTGAACATAATCTAAACAGTTTCTTAGATCTTTTGAAACAGATTTACAAAGCTTGTCTTTGTTACAGGAGACAATTTTAGAAACTTTTTAGATGGCACAAGGATGACTGCTGTGATGCGAAAGGTGATGGACCGATTCCAGGGAAAAAACTTACCAACTTTAAGTTCAAAAAACAACAAGTTGAGTGGTTTTGAGCTAGATGCATCTGCTGATGCTGTTCTTAAAAATGATGGTTTTACTCCTGTAATGTATTGCATATATGTAATACTGACCCGCTCACTCTAGCTTATCATCCTAATTCCAAGAAAGGGTCACATTAGGTATGTTAGAACAGAGGTTCATACTCGTAAGCGTTCAAACTTGGGTGGTAGATAGCTGAGCAGAATTAATACCTGCAAACCTTCCAAACATGGCTGTTTTCTTCCCGTCTTTTGTGGTACTTCTGCATTTGGGATCTAATTAAAGAGCAGGTGTTATTGGAGTACCTGTTGCTGTAGCCTCAGTAAAGTTGTGGTCACCTTGAAGAAAAACAAACACCTTTGGTTGTTTTTCTCTTCTGTGTAGTACAAAGTGTATGGTGTTGTGGGGTTTTTATTGAATTATGTGTTCCTTCCGTGTGAGGTCTCTCTCCCGACTGATGTGCATGCGTTTTTCATTGTAGAAATGGTACTGATGCATCATCGCCCATTTTCAGCGCTCAGTTAATTTGTCACACAGAAGATAACTGACTCTGCTGGCCATAAAATTTGTTTTATTGCCAATACATTTAAACACTTCTGATTAACTTTTATTGAGGTCATTTTATTAAATTTGTTGCCTGTGAGTATCATGCTGATGTAAAGGTTGCTACTTCAGATGCCACAAATTTTATTAAAATGTTATCTGAGAGCGTGGTGGTTCTTTGTTCCTGCCTGGACATCAGGTTGATTTGGAATCTGGCAAAAGAACCTGTTATTTCCTTCTTTTAAATTGGTATCATGCCAAGTAGTAGGGCCTCCCGAATGCTTTACACAACTATTTGTAAAAGATGCAGAAACCCCCAGAAATATGCAGACATTTCTTCTAAAAGCTTGGATGGCTCATTTGAAGGACAGATTTATTTGATTTGCCTATTCTACAAAAGAGTTCATAAAATAATAAAGCCCAAGAAAACATACCTCTTTGCAGGTAGTTTTATTGTCTTTACAGAAAATAATCCAGCTGACCTATTTGAAACATGTATTTGCAGTTTCCCTTCACAGTGGGCTGGAAATGAAGTTTTTAGTATTTAACGATTCAGCCTGGAGGAGATTTTTTTTTTTTAACTGAACTGGCTACTTTTAGTGCAAGTTAATTAGATTTTAATCCCACGAAGAGTAAGACAGTAGTAGTCTCGCTGCAGCTCAATATTGATTTGAAGACTACATTTTATTTAATCTATACTTCAAAAATAAATACATTTTCATTATTTAAGAAACATTACTCTTAGAAGTAGATGTTCATATTTTTATTGATAATACATAATTTTTACATAATGTAATGGAAGTTTTATGATTCTATATCATGAAGACTTTATGTGGTAATTAATTGATATCATAGTAGTCAAGTAGTATTACAAGTCCATTTGCTGAGGAATAGAGATGTGCCAAACAGTTACATACTGG